>NC_136884.1:5768870-7017302 GCF_949152265.1 Phoxinus phoxinus
ACAGACTTTTCTCTGGTGACATATGCTGGACTTCTCCAATCATTTAGGGTAAGTTTACACAACAACAATGTACTAAAAACAGAAATGTTTTTCCTTCTCGTTTTTTTTGCGTATCTTTAAATTTTTGTTGATGATAGCGGTATCGTTCTCAGAAACTTGCACTTTGAAACCCGTTTTCAGGCTCCCAAAACGTTGTTGTCGTGTAAATGAATGGCCAAAACGCATACGTTTTCCATTTTTAGTTGAAAATGGTGCCATATAAATGCCCATTAAGCAGCTTAAACTCCGCCCCTTTCTTACAATTGACCTCAGACTCACATTAAGACCTGCCTCTATCCAATCAACAACCAATAAATAGATCCAAATCCCCACCCTTTTTCTATAAGAAGAACACTCACGTGCACTGATGTAAACTGTAAGTAACATTAATTAAATTACACAAAATGTACCATAATCAGTTAATTCATTGCTTTGGCACATAAAACTCTCAAGTTTCTTTCTGTGGTGGTGAAAAATAGCTCTTTTTGTGTGTGAAAATCCAAAGTTTTCTTTTATACCTCTATGAGGAAATCCCCCGTCCTTAACCCTGCCCTCCATGCCACCCCCTCCAGGTCCACTGACTCCAGGTATTGCAGGGCAGGAAAAGCAGGAGTAGGTGTGAACTCTTCTATGGGCGTCTCCGCTAATAAGAGAAAGCTTATTACTGCATCTGTATGTGCATTTTGTTCATGCTGGCGTGCGTGTGTGTTTCAGACCTTTAGCTCCCCGAAGCACAAAGCCGAATCCTTCGCTGTCTCTCTTCTGCAATGTTGCACTTTTTTCTTCTATAACATAATCACTGTGGATTTACAGAAATCAATAGTTAGATGTGGTCCCCGGCCAGAATTCACAGATTCCTCCTCCCATACCCATAATCCCCCACACTGGCACCAGTGAGAAGAAGAGAGAAAGGTTGAAAAAGCATATTATCATACTTCTCATTCTATTTCTGCCGTATGTATACTGTGCCATAGTACGATGATGCCTAAAACACCCAGATGATCTCCTGCATATGGAAAATGTGCAGTATACAACATCTTGAAAAAAATATGCAGTATATACTGTGTAGTGTATATATACCTGTAAGAGGTATAGTTGTCATAGGAGCCAACAGTGTAGTGCCTAAAAAGTCTCTTGGTACGATCCTCTCTTGTCTCTGAGAAACAGAAGAGTGGCCACATCAATAACATTATTTGAACATTATAATGCTTTTGTGCATACTCTGAAGACCCAGTCCCAGACGTCCTTATATTCTAGTGTGTATTCAGCTTTTAGGCCACGCCCCCTACATTATGAGGACATGTCGATGTCTTTGTAATTCAAAACGCTAAATAAACATCCTAAACAATTTTTATTAAAAATGTAATAATGAGAAAGGTTTCTGTGATGGGTAGGTTAAGGTCAGGGGCTAGAAAATGTCATTAGTTCAGTATAAAAACCATCATGCCTGTGGAATGTCCTCATAGTGATAGGTGTTCAAGTGTGTGTGTGTGTGTGTGTGTGTGTGTGTGTGTGTGTGTGTGTGTGTGTGTGTGTGTGTGTGTGTGTGTGTGCGTGCGTACTGACCAAGTCGTGGGTCATACTGTCTCATCTGGACTTCCTCTACACAGTGAGCAGGAAACCAGCCAGTTCGTCCTTTAACGGAACCTTCCCAGAATCCTCCTTCTCCTATGCTCAGCACTGGTGGAGGCAAGTAAAAACTGTAAAATTTTGTATTTTTCTCCTTTCATACATGGGTGTTTCTTCAACTGCAGGCACTTTTAGTCCCAGATATTAAAACTAAGTTATTTGCTATTGTTTTTCATTTTTATTTAGTTATTTGAAGATCACATTAAACTTTTTTATCAAGCATTCACTATTTAGTTTGTTACTTTTCAAAAGTCTTTATGTATAAATATTTTTGTTTTACCCTTGTTCCTAACCCAGACATCATAATTTTAATCTGGGGAAAAAAACAATAAAAATAATATTTTATAACTTTGATAATTTATGAGTGAAAGTAAATATAGTGAAGAGTGAAATAATTACCGTATAAACCACGACATGTAAATTTTTACACAAATTAAAATTGTCCCTCATTTTCTTTCCAGAAAAGCTTGTACTTATTTACCAAGGAGACAACAGTGAAGGACGTGCCTGAGTTGAAATATGAGAGATGTTAAAACAAAATTAAGTAATAGTCCATCATTTCGGGCCAATGCATAATTTTGTAAAATAATTTATTTGTGTATTTAGGATAAACAAAGAGGTAGTTATGAAACAGCCTTTGCAAGACAGTCAGCCATTTTATTCCAAAAATGTTCATGATTGTTCAAGAGGGAAAAGACCTGTAACACACACTGTAAAAAAAAAAAAAAGAAGTTGCTGCCTTAAATTTTTAAGTACAATCAACTTGGATGTTTAAGTCATTGAAACTTAAATTACATTAAACTGACTTTTTTTTAAAAATCGTTGAATCTTGTTCAACAAACAAAGTTGAAGTTGAGTTGCTTAACTTATTTTGATGAGTTAAAACAATGCAAAGACATATGTTGTCATAACTTTTTTTTGCAGTGTATAGTCAACATTGAGAGTAAACAAATTCAATAGACTTGAGAATTTTGTTTAATTTCTAAAAGTCCACAGGACCAAAAGTGCCCATAGTTGAAGAAACACTCCTAAAAATGTGATCTTTTTGCTGCATCTCACACAGAACGACTGACCTTTGACCCTCTCTCCTCGGTTGAGTGTGATCTCACCCTCGCCCTGTGGCGAATGAGAACTGACAGCGATGAAGGTTCGGCCGGGCACCGCACTGTACAGCCGTCGCTTGGGCCCTCGAGACACGGCAGGAGGACTCGGCTCTCTCTGTACGGGACTGCCAGGACTGCGGTATGCAAACGTATGTGCAAAAGTGATTAATAACCAGCTCTGAGGTCAATATCCTCTTTTATGAACAATACTTTTATTAATTACCATATTATTATTTAATTATTTTAATTATTAATCTTATAATTATAATATTCATACATTGCATTAATGTAAATTCTACATAATTATGATCAGATTAGCAATAGTTTTACTCAACTTATAAAATCAATCAATCAATCAATCAATGAAAATATAAAGTATATAAAAAAAATTTTTTTTTAAATAGATTTCTTTTTAAAAGCTTATTTTTATTTTGAAAGTGACATTAAAGGGTTAAATTAAGACATCATTAAAGTAATCCATGTGACAGAACTTAAATTTTTTGGGCGAACTAACCCTTTATAAAAATAAACATACATTTTATGGAAAAGAGCAGTGTGGGCATTTTGCTAAATATCTCACTTTGTGTTCAATAGAAAAAAAAACTTATTGGTTTGGAGAAATATTTCTTTAATACACTTCAAATCAAAGCCGACTCCACACCTGAGGTGTCCTCCTGAGCGGGTGTGTCTCCTGAGGCTGCGTGTGTGTGTGTGAGCAGCCTGGGGGCTGCGCTGGGACGGCCCGGTCTCGTCGGGCTCCAGGGGGGGCAGGCTGCGAAGGGAGGGGGCCGGAGAGGGAGCTGGCAGACTCTCATCTAGAGCGTTATCACTGGCCGATCGCATTAGAGAGCGACGTGGGGATATGCAGACCGCACGTCGCCGAGACGAATAAGAAGGAGTCTCCCTGAAAGGCACTTTTACAGGAAGACAGCGGCATGTAAATAGTTATGCATTCTTCCTAAAAACTCATAGAGCCTACTCACATCTATAATGCTATATTTTGAGAAATCTCCATGCTTATGATATAAAACCATTTAAATTTGTTGAAGATATCAGACATGCACATAACAAAAGATTAGCAACACACAAATCAATTATGGAAAAGGAAATAATAAGTATTTTGAACACAATTTGGCTCATACCACTGCATATTACATTTATTAAAGGGCACTTTTATTTTTGAATATATTTATATACAAGGCCGTAACCACCATTAGAAATAGTGCAAATTTGCAGACTAGTGCGAATTCCAACGCAACGCTTTAGTTTTAACAGTGAAAGAGTGTGTGGTAAGGTGTAAGCAGCTTAACATTTAATATTTGACAACTGTTTTACCATAGAAATATTCAGCGACAGACTGTAATATCCAGTCATGTACTTTTTAAGGAAATTTTGGTGTTTTGAAATTAATATATGCTAATGCTATCATTTACATGACTCATGTAATTCATAACTGAATATGATGAGACAAGAAACATTTTGTGTTTTTGACATGACACAAATAAGAGTGCAATTAATTACTTCACAACTACAACAATTAGACCAAGAATAACTTATTTTACTATTCTCATTTATTTTTCTTTATTCCCTTAAATCCCTTCAATAAAAAAATACCCCCCCCCCCTCAATGGTTACTGCCTTGTTTACACACACACACACACGCACACACACACTTAGATCCTTAAACCGAGAACCATTTGGAAATTGCAGTCCTTTTAATATCCAGTTTTTCTAATATCCCGTTGTGTCGGACATTCAAACTAAGCAATGTTTTGATAGAAAAAGCATCTAACATTTTTGGGAAAAGGACACGAAAGACAAAAAACATGATAAAGAAAAGGACACATCTCAAATGGATCAAATGGTGTGCCGTTAAGAAAGTAATAGCCTAAATCATCGAAAAACTGCAGCAACGTCAAATGACCCGCCAGACCAGACTGACCACAGTAATGGATTCCTGAAGAATCCTATCAGTTGTGAATAAAACCCATTTTCGCCTGTCGAATGGATCAAGAGCACTCTCCAGGAAACTGGAATGGATATGTCCAAGACTATCATAAAGAAAAGACCTAGCAGAACAGATGAACCTCTATCAGGGTGGGATAGAGAGGAATCACTCATTATAACCCAAAGGCTCATCTGTGAGCCACAGCTTAGACGCATATGGCTGCTGTTTAAGACTATATGTAATGCGTCCAATTAATTTGAATTGAAACGGAGGGAACTTATAACAATTTATAAAAAGGACTGCCATGTCCTTGATGGTTCACGCTTTATGGACATAAATATCATACATAAAGTCAGACTTTATTAAAGAGGTCATATCACACCTAAAACATATCAAATACACAGTAATTTAGTTTTTGTCACCATTTTACACCCTCTTCCTTATCCTTATAATTAAAGGAGCAGTTTTGCTGCTGTACCTTTTAAGACTTTGATGTAAATATGGGCGAATAGGTTATAGGCTGTTGTTGTTTTAATACTGCCCAGAAGATGCAATTATACATAAAATATGTATATGATTACACACCATTGGTTCTTAATAATGTGTGCTGCCTCCTTAAATGTCAAAGATTGTTTATAGCCTTTAGCTCTTTTGTGAAAAGTTTTTCCCTGCCTACTGTTTTTACTAAATGCATTTAGGTACCGTGAGTTCTTGTTTTCCCAGCATGCTCTGAGCAGCTGTGGTTGGGAACTCGGATAGAGGGGTGCAGGAGTGATGTATTTTTGAAGGCCAACCCGGAAAATTGCATCACACTTGTTTCCTCGACAAAAGCACAATAGGATCGTTCCATTGGCTTTTGGATTATTACTGTGATTTAACAAAAGCTTATGATTCTTTCATGTTATGTTCATTGTGATAATCTTCGCAATTTAACATTTCATTTAATATTCAACAATAATATTGATATATTGAATAATAATTAACTAAATTGATAACTTTTTTTAAAACAAAACTGAAACATCACTGAACTTAATTAAGCTGAACTGAGACGCTATTTTCTTCTGGAAACAAACGTTTTTGGATTATTTTCCTGTTATCTCTGTAAAGCTGCTTTGAAACAATCGGTATTGTAAAAAGCGCTATATAAATAAATATGACTTGACTTCGCATTTTGAGGCGTAAATACAAATAAAAAGCTAAACGAAGTACACCATGGTCACATGACTTTAAAATCACCATCACTTAGAGCTCTTTCAGTCTTTGACATTTGTCCTCAAAAGATATATTAGTTTGCAAGAGTGTGATTATAAACACGAGTTTATTTTTTCAGCTGAATGTCCTTGAAAACCTCTGTAGTCCCATTTAGCCACGTATTTAGCAAAGTAAAAGCTTTAAAAAAGGATTTTACTGGTGTATTTTATATCTTTTAAGTAAATCATGAAAATATCTTGAGCTTGAGACCTCTGGCATTTAAAAAAACATTTAAAAAACCCATTGACTTCAGGACGATGGAACCGGAAGTGCTACACAAATTCATCCTCCCTGCACCACTATATAATATGAACGCAACTGTATTATCTGACTTACATCAGAAAGCTGGAAAAGTTTTCACAGTTCTGGTTCGATAAATGGTCTTTTTGTGACTGGGAAGGACGTTTTCCGTTTGGAAAGATGCCGTTTTAGTATACTGAATGAAATTTGATTCCTCATGATATGACCACTTTAAACCAGATCTCATTTAGTATTGAGTCAAATCAAAGCTAACAGGTGTATAGAGCCACAACCTGTGGGGTAAAAAAAACAAACAAAAAAAACACACAAAATGGGGATTGCACTGGTGAGTTAATACATCATGAAGACTGGACACAGAGATCAGCACATGAAACACACTTAGATTACACATAAATTACAGATGACTCACATTACATCACACAGAGCATGACTGAGATTTACAAAGAGAAACACACACAAATCATAAAGAGATTAGCCCACATATACTAGTACGACAAACAGTTTACATCACTTATTGTAAAGAGCACTGATAGAAACAATAGCCAGATCAAAATCTTGCACATTCAGACTGTTTTAAAGAAAAAGATATCCAATTATGGATTGTTTTGACGCATTCTGTGATGAAGTTATTCGTTTCGTGCTGCTTCATATGATAAAACGCTCTTATGTTGTCATTTCTGCTTCTAATCTGAAAGGAGCACTGTGCTGCATCCACTAGACTAAATAATAAATCGTGGTTTTATCTGAAATGTTACCCAATAATGGATTTGGATTTGATTGAATGGATTTTATCTAGACAGCCTAAGTTTATGACGGTGTCGTGTTGTGGTGACGAGCAAAATAGACCCAAGATTTAAGGCCTGATGTTTCAAACAGTTCAAACTGAATCCTGATCAACTCACCAACATCTGAGGTTTTATGGATCTTGATGATTTCTGCCAGGTCAAAGTTCCCTGCGATGATGGCAACCTACCAGAAAAAGCATTTAACATGTCAAGAGCACTTGATTTAAGAAATAGTGGGACCTATCCCATTAAAGACTGTGGGCCAGATTTACTAACAGCTTGTGCCAGCACAAACCCTACTGTCAGGATTTACTAAAGAGACGCAGTGAAAAATTAGCGCTGTGAAGGCGTATTGTTGCAGCTGACCTTATGGCATATGCATTTGTAAGAGTTTCCTTTTTAGACGCAAAATTTATGGGAGGAGAGTATAAATGAATCATACAAGGTTTGCGCTAGTCAATTTACTGGTATTTGCGCGTCGTTATTTAGCGGCCCAAAAAAGCATGCCTTAAACCAGACATTAATTTGCGTTGCTCATTGTAGAAATGATCCGACTGCGTCTGTGTTCTGTGCGTCGTCGGTAGATCACGCACAGAAATTTCCACTTCCATCTGCGCTTTTTGGGAATCGCGCTCTCATGCTAATTTTCCCTGTTGTTTAGTAAATCTGGCCCTAAGTAGTGCTGAGCCAAAACATTAGCTGAGAGACGTGGTACCTGAAATGCTGTTTGGTTGTTGTAGTTCTTGATTTCTTTATTTGCTCCTCGAAACAGGAGAACTCTAGCACAGCCTTCCTATAGATGTGACAGAGGGAACAAAGAAAAATCAGCCAAGTGAAAAGGAAACAGAAGCGATTATAGCTATAACACCCTGCAAATGTGTATGTGACTTGATGCCCAGCTGAGTTTAATAACTATATACAATTGCAGTGAAATGCTAGTATACGGCTAACTGCGAAGTATGTATACTGACTACAACTATAATTTTAAAAGCACGTAAAGCAGAATGAGTGTGAAAGAGTTCCTCTGAGGAAGCAAGGGAGGTAACAGTAAAACCAACAGTAAAAGAAGTATTAAGAAATATAAGTATTTTTCTACAGTCACACTGTCCGATCAAGTTTCAGAGGCAGGCAGTGTATTTTTTGCCTTCCTTGCGTTCCTGTTTTCATAGAGGTCTTACAGTGTGAATGTGAAGGTAACCGTGAAATGTCACATTAGAGGAGATGGTGCCTCCACATCACTGTGATTGGCGATACCCTATCATTGCCTAATCATGTTCACAGCCGATTCTGCAAATTGTCCTGAATGGGTCGAAATGGTGCAAATGATTGGATGAATTACAAAGTAAACAACTTACTCATTTGGACGACATCAGAAATCGGTGTCACAAAATCGGCACTATTCAGACGAAGTAAAACGTTTACATTTTATAAAAAATGGTGTAATGACGGGGGTGGGGGGAGGGTCATTTAAAGGAATTGAATAATTGAAGGATTAAAAGTGATTTAAGGGAATAAATAAAAAGAAATAAGAACAGTAAAAAGTGCTATGGTTATGAAATATTCAATGTAAACTACTGTATTTACAATAATATTTTATTATGAAATATGCACACATTCACTCTTATTCATATGTCTAATATGTCAAAAACGCAAAATGTCATGTAAATGATAGCATATTTTCAATTAAAAATGTCAAAATTTGATAAAATTGAGGAGTTAGGATCTCTGGATATTACTGTCACCATTGAACATTTCTATTGTTCCAATCAAATATTAAATGTTTAGCTACTTGCATCTCACCACACACTCTTTCACTGTTAAAACTAAAGGTTTGCGTTGGAATTTGCACTAGTCTTTTGTGAACAGTAAGCCCCGCCTACTTTGATTTGATTGGCCATCACAATCATGTTAACATTGATCAGAGCTGTTTGACCGCTGAGGCAGAGCAGCCTAAAAATGTAACTTTTAAAACTTTTTTTGTCATCCTAACAACAAACAGAGAAGTGTGCAGCATCAAGAATATCATTTTATATATATCAATTTGGCCATTTCTGATTTTTGGGGAGGACTTGTCCTCCTCAATGTCTATGGTGGTTACGGCCCAGCTAAGCGGCTGACCAATCAGAACAGACTGTGCTTTTCGGAAGGCGTGTTTTAAAGAAACCGAAACTAAAACAGAGCGTTCAGATAGAGGGTGAAAGAATGTAAATTCTAAGAAAATTTTGATTTGTGAATATTAAATGATGTGACACAATTATGAACCTGTAAATGAGCATAATTTAAAAATAGTTTGCCATCCTGAACATACCCAATAATTGGAGAAAGCATAGCTGATGCATGCATTGAGATGGAAGAATCTGTGTGAGTATTTGTGGGTGTGTGTGTACCTGGTTGTAGAGGGCACACAGGTGTAGTGCTGTGTTTCCTGAGGCATTCTGAGAGCTCATCTCCGCTCCATAGAATAACAGGTGCTCAAGGTGCTGCACGTTTCCATGACGACAAGCCTAATGTACAAAAAACACACACGCTCCGATCACCCACTGCTGCAGTTGTAGCAAACAATAAAAAGGATGTATTTAGTCTCGCTGGAGAATAAAACTTTATGCTACAGGAGATTGTCTCTTCACGTTTAACAAGAGAGTTCTGAGCTTTACCTGATGGATCTCCTGCCAGCCGTTCTCGTCGCTGTAGCCCAGCTGTGCGTGATCGTACAGCAACAGCTCGCAACAGTACGGATCTCCCCCGACCATGGCACTATGATAGAGGGGGGTGAGCCCACGACTGTCCTTATAGTCTGGAGACGCCCCCAGATCCAACAATGTCTGCGGATAGCACACGAAATATGACGGACATATGTGCACAGACTCCCAACAGCTTGCGATGAGTTGTATAAGGATGAGTCTTTCTTTGGATTGTGCGTGTGGGAGGGAAAGTGCATCAACTCACAGTCAATGCTACATGGTTGTGCGTTTGGACCGCTTTGTGCATCGCCGTCAGGCCATCTCTGGTTCTGAAGTCCAGATGGGCTCCTCCGCTCCTCAACACCTTAATCAGTTCAGCACAAGTGTCCAGCTGGGCCCCGAGAGTGAGAGGAGATTCTGGAAACATCACACATGCGGAGATGATTAAAAATGCTAAATGTCAAATCCATTTCAGCGAATATATAATTAGTTAATTTTGTCGAATGTCCTTTGCTGATTAGCATTGTACTTAATTTACATTCATTAAAGTACCCTTAATGCTAATCAAGGCAAACTTAGTTACCAAAGGAATAGTTCACCCGTCCTTCACCCCAAATGAAAATTTTGCCATGCTTTATTTTTGTTGTTCCAACCCTGTATTATTTTGTGTATTCTATGAAACCCAAAATGAGATGTTTGGCAGAAGTTGCTCTTTTGCATAAAATGAAAGTAGATTGTGATTTATGTCTCTAAGCTACATTTAACTCTTTCCCCGCCACTGAAGGAATTTTCCGGCTTTCCGTGTTTTCACTGTTATACGGTAGGGCTGTATGCGCTATTTCGCATCTTCTGAAAGAGTAGAGAATCTCTGGATCAAAACACAGGTGAAAAAGAAGCAGAAATAAGTGATAAAACCATTGCTAATGCATGTCGTAGTCTGAAAAACAACAACATGATTTTCTCAGCTTTTTGTTCAAAATGTTGCTTTTTTTTATCAAACTTGCCCACATTCAAGTGTTGATAAAAAGAAAATGCATGAAGCTACAATAAAAGGTTATTATTATTATTTTAAATCTAAGGCTCTGTTCTTTCTTTTGATATGTTCAGATATTCATGTTCAGAAATTCATGCAACAAAATATTCTGGGGTCCATGAATGTTTGTGAAAATTACCGAAAGTGCTGGCAGTGGCTGTCAACTTTTTTTTTTTACGCTGACGGGGAAAGAGTTAAGAACCAAAAGCTCCCTAAAAGTATATAAAAAAGGAGGTTATATGACTTGTGAAGTCATGCAATAGCTTTATGTGCAGAACAGACCAAAATTTTTAACTATTGTTCAATGATAATCTTCTCATTCCTGCCAAGACTCTCAAATGGCACTTCTCCAATGTTCAAAACGGCATCTTTTTAGATGCATTGCACCAAGTTTGGGAAGTTGGGCAGTTTCGGGAAGTGATGTGAAATATACTCAAACTGGCAAAAATTATTAAAAAAAATATAATAAAATCACCTCCACTCTCAGTATCATGAAAATTGGGGTCCAGCCCTTTCTCCAGGAACCTGCAGACCTTCTCCACACACCTCTGTTGTATATACTCCATAAACTTCTTTAAATTGGCCTGGCAACAATGGAAAATAGTCTTAGATTACTAACCAGTCAACAATGTTTTGAGTAACTCAAGGTCTTTAATGGAAAGCAGTTTTTATACGAAATATCAAATAAAATACAAGGGATCAACACACTACATTCACAATGCAAAGTCTGCCTTAAGCATTACTAAGAAGTAAGATGCAAAAAAAAAAAATGAATGGAAGTTGCTCATTACAAATGCAAAAATATTAGCCAATCATAACAGATAGCTCATTCACATATCTTAAAGATATAGTAGCAAAATAGTCTGTACAATTCTAGTCAGAAAACAGTAGTGTAAAATTAAATTCAGTTTTTCCTGCAATTAACCTTGACAAACACATATTTGCGCATTAAGTCCATTTACATATGGACTTAAAAAAATAATGCAGTCAAACGGTTATTGCTTTTTTAAAGGTGCTGTAAGCAATTCAAATTCGTTTGCTAACTTCTGCCATTTTGCTAACTTGAACCACATGTCCTCTTTCCCAAACCCATCCTTTAAAGACATGTCAGCAAACCTGAATTCACAGACAGAGAGTGTTTCTAGCTAGTTTTTTGATTTGGCTAAAAAAAGAAGCATGGACTCTATTTGGAGTTGAGTCTAGAACTGTCACAGAGACACATGCTATTGTTTTAGGACTAAAAACAATAGCTTACAGCTTGTTCCAGATAACGATTTTGAATGCAAAAATATCCGTTTTTTTAGAACAACAGAATTATATATAAATATACACTACCGTTCAAATGTTTGGGGATGGTAAGATTTTTAAACATGTTTTAAAAAAAAGTCTCTTATGCAAACCAAGGCTGCATTGATTTGATGAAAAGTACAGTAAAAACAGTAATACCATGAAACGGTTATTTTGAATTACAATAATGTTCTCTGTTTCAAAATGTAATTTGTTCCTGCGATCAAAGCTGAATTTTCAGCATCATTACTCCAGTCTTCAGTGTCACATTATCCTTCAGAAATCAGTCTATGCTGATTTGCTGCTCAAGAAACATTCCTTCTTATTATTATGTTATTAATGTTGAAAACAGTTGTGCTGCTTTTTTCCACGATTCTTTGAATAGAAGGTTCAAAAGAACAGCCTTTATTTGAAATTGAGAAATGTTGTGACATTAATGTCTTTACTGTTACTTTTGACCAATCTAATGCATCCTTGCTGAATATAAGTATTCTTACCAACCACAAACATTTTAACGGTAGTGTACATGTATGTTAGACGTTACCTTGGTATGTAGTTTGGCCAGTTGCTTGTCATCTACATGGCTCTGAGTGTAAACACGCCTCTTGTAACGGAACTGAAGTCACACAAATGAATTGACAGGTAAATGATAATAACAGCAACCTGAGCCAATAATATCATAAGTGAGATATCTAAAGCATCGTGGGATGCAGAAGGGGGAGTATGTGCACCTCTAGGTACGGTACAGGTGTGATCGTAGGGAGAGGATACTCCCTGAGCAATCTCTCCTCATCGAGGAACTTTCCGGCACGCCCATTAAAGGCAGGGAGGTAGAGGCCATAGTTAAGCACATCGGTCAGGCTTTGTGTCAGAGTGACCAGAACTCGCTGCTTACAAACCCACACTGGAGCCTCAAGGTCCAATCGCAGGCATTTCTAGAAACAAACATACACGCGTTACAAATCCCTACATGAACAAGAAGTATTTTTGCTTTTATTTTGAGACTTTTGCATATTTTATTATACAGATTGACAGAAAATCAGCTAAGGTGATATTTATCAGGATTTGTTGCAGGTTGGATTCGAACCTGCATCAACCATATAAGCAGCAATGCTTAAACGCCCTGTTTACACCTGGTATCAAGATGTGTTTGGGTCGATCGGATCACAAGTAGATGTGGGAGACATGTTCCCGTTTCACCTTGTGTTTTAATCCGTCTCTTTTGTCCACTTTCAAGCACTTCTGTCCTGATTTCTTCGAAAGGGAGGGTCTTTGGGCACGTATATGTATTTCGATCTGATGGGTGAAACAAGCTCACGCAATTTACATATGAGCACAAATTTACGGAGCTTTAATTTTTGTCCTGACAGCCGCAAAACCACGAAAAACACTATGAGTCTGTGTTAGAAATCAGGAATGGTGAGAGAACATTGTGCTTGGTATGTTTTTTATCTTCAAACCAAACTTGGGTCTCCATCCAACAAAGTTTAAATCCCTTCTGGCCAGTGTGCTTCCTCATAATGTTTAAGCCCAAAGTATACTTTGGTTGTCCACGTTCCTCTACAGTCCACGTCATCCACCAACACTGCCTAAATTTTGTGTATGTGCTTACAACAACATAAGTGCGAGTGACTTGAGCGTTTGAAAACAAAGTACACTAGACAGTGCACATCTGCCGAAAGCGACTTTCCGGTCTCACGGCCAAAGGGGTATACTTTAAAAGGCGTGCGCGCTCAACTGTGCACGAGATGGAGCAGAACACAGAAAATGAAGTATACCAGGGCCTTTACGCGTTAGATCAGTAGGCGCTCTTTTGTTCCTGTTCGAACACATTCGACCACATGAGCGTTTACACTGGGAAAGCAATCCGGTCAAATGCGCTTTCGACTACCTCTGGAAGTGGTCGAAAGTGGACAAAATGTTTTAGACCCTGTTTACTCCTGAATTTGGCGTTGTCCGCTTGTAATCCGATCGACCAAAATGCATCTTAACCAGGTGTAAACAGGGCCAAAGACTCGAAAGACTAGACCTGATAGGTTTAATTATTCATGTGTAATTTGCCTTCAAGTGTCCTTAAATGCCACAAGATTCACTACAGCAAATAGTTCAAATTTGTAGTAAAAAAAAACATGAATGTCTGCCCATTAAATATTTTCTCCAAATGCACCAGGCTTTAGACTTCACTTAAGATCGTTTTAGAGATCCTCCACCTGGATGATGCGACGGCAGCCATATTGCGCCAGAACGGCCACCACACACCAGCTTATGCCGGGGTTACACCCCTACTCGTTTTCGAAGGACATCCAGGAATTTTTATTGACCAGAGAGTCAGGACCCTGGATCTCTGGGGACAGTATAGTGTCCCAATCACTACACTGGGGCGTTACGACCCACATAGACCACAGGGTGAGCGCCCCCTGCTGGCCTCACTAACACCTCTTCCAGCAGCAACCTAGTTTTCCCAGGACGATTCCCATCCAGGTACTAACCAGGCTCAACCCTGCTTAGCTTCAGTGGGCAACCATTCTTGAGTTACAGGGTGATAGCTGTGCAAAATACAAAACGCAACTTTAAAGTACCCCCGTCGGACATAACTTTTGACAGAAAGCAGGGAGTTACGCTGGATGCTGCAAAGGCTCTCAGAAAGAGGAGCAAGGTATTATGTGTTTGGCAGGATTATGTAAACATGTTCTACATAACATCATTTAAAAGTGCAAATTTATGCAGGAAATAAACTGGGGTTGAAAAGTCCACACTTGGACTGCACATGCAATCGCCATCTTGCAGCAAACACGACTGTAGATGCTTGCACAGAAACACGCGTGCATGTAGACGACATGCTGTAAGCCTCTGTCACACACCCCTCACTCCCACGCAGAGTCAACAACTCAGTCTGTACCAATCACTGCCACTCTCTACTTCTGTGCTGCAGTGCAGCCATTTCAAAGAAAAGAGTGAGCCTGCATATGCATAAGTGTGTGAGAGCAGAGTACTCACCGTTTGCTGCAAATCAGGGATTCCGATGCGGATGACAGCTGCGCCTCCGTGGAGATCCTCCATAGGGTCGGAGGTAGATTGACTCCCAGTAGAGGCCCAATTGCTGTCATCTCCGTGGTTGCCGTTGGTAGGGGCGTGTTGCTGCCGCGGCCGGTCGAGAGCCTCATGTTTGCCGTCGGCAGGTGGACTGATAGGCATGCTCCGGGAGAGTGTGTGTGTGTGTGAGTGTGTGTGTGCGTTCTGCTCAACACGCCGGCCTCACAACCCTACAACACAACATACACCTGCATTTTCAGTCAAACTCATTCCAATGCACTGGTTTATGTTGACTGATATTTGATGTCTCTGTATACTAGTAGGAAGAATGTACGCAGAGCTGTTTTATAATACGCACACCCAAGCATTTGTGGCTAATAATGTCAAAGTGTGACAGGTAATGACGTCTTTACGTAAGCATGGAGATGACATTTTACCACAAATCACAAATCAAGATAAAATGATGGGATGAGAGAGTTTGAAAGAGAGAGTGAGGAGAGAGAGAGAGAGAGAGAGAGAGAGAGAGAGAGAGAGAGAGAGAGGGACTCCATTGGTTGTGAGTGGTTGCCATGGACACTGTGAAGCAGATCCACTTGGGAATAATGGAAATTGAGGGAACCCTGCATCCCAAGTTACCATGGCAACTCAGCACTTTGC
This sequence comes from Phoxinus phoxinus, assembly GCF_949152265.1. Taxonomy (NCBI): domain Eukaryota; kingdom Metazoa; phylum Chordata; class Actinopteri; order Cypriniformes; family Leuciscidae; genus Phoxinus; species Phoxinus phoxinus. The sequence goes on from NC_136884.1 coordinate 5,784,578, forward strand.
TTGTTCTGGTGTGCAACCACTTCCTCTTTAGAGACAGCTGTGCAAAATCTCACACACTCACCGCCGTCTCTCCTTCTACAGCATCACAAGCAACAAGCCAACTCTTGACACCTATTTCAATTACTTAACCCTCTGAGGCATAATGATGTCCACTTCAAAATGTCATTTTAAACCATTCAGGGTGCGTGTTGCATCCAAACCATCATAGGCGATTACTTTTGACCTTTATCGCATAATTCTGTCTGTCCTGTTTATGTTGTGAATTTTATAGGGCTGGATTTTGACACACATTATGATTTAATTCGATTCGATATAGATTAATTTGGATATATATATATATCCGGTAGAGTACATGACAAAGATTCTAAAGGAAAAAAATCCCAAATAATGCAACTATGTAACTACATAGGGAGTCAGTTGTTACTACATTACAATAATATTGAAGGTTAAAATTTACTGATTTATATACAAACATGTACTTACACAAGGAAGTTTTAATAATAATAAAGTTATAATACTAACTTTATAATTACATAATTATGTTTCTAAGTTTTTTGAAATATAGCCTAAACATTTAAATGGAAGCTGTCATAAAAACTTAACAGATTTCTTCAAACATACATTTATTAAATATTGTAATATAATTAGTATGTAATATAGTGCATAGTTTATAGTCATTGAATGGATTTTCTGAGGTAAATTTACGTTGCTCTCAGGCGGTTTTATTGATGTCTTTCCCGCGGTTGAAACACCGATTGAGCAATTACATGAGACATGATACGGATTTCGGTAAGTTGCACTGTATGTTTCAACATACCTTCTGATGTTCATTCATGTTTATTTTGTGCTATAACTAGCAGTAAAGCGGACGAGATGATCGGTCAACATGCGCTTTGCTTGATCTGAGGCGTTACAGCGATCTGTCACACCACATGAAAGAGCGACAAAACTGTATTTATTGTTTGAATTTGAAATCGGAGACTTTGTTTCAGATGATCTCAAAAGTAACAAAGCACAAAGCTTAGATTTATTGGATGGGAGGCACTGTGTTCAGTTCCTTCATCTACTACTGAAAACAGCATATAGACTAAAAGATGATTCTTGAGATTTTCAAAAAAAAATTACCCAGCCCTAGAAGTTTATATTGCCTAGCCTATGACAACATTCCCAGCAATGTGAACATTCTGGGAGCAGGTATATGTATATATTAAAAAAATACTTAAAAGGAACATTCCTTGAATGTTATGAATTGGCTTCCAAAGAAATAACCAAAGGGAAACCATACACTAACTTTAGTGTGTTTGCCGGGTAAAATCCACATGTCTGAATTAAAGGATGTCAGAACTCTCTCAGAACACCATTTTGATTAATTGAAAACATTGGTAATGATAATATATTATTGTTTTGAAGTAAAAAGATGCATTTTGAATGCATCAGAGGGTTAAATACTTCGTACATTCTCACAGAGAAATATGCCGTATCACACACTCATTCTTTTACCATACTATTATCACAGCCGGCCACATGTAGCCGTCCACCTACTCACTCATTCCAATGCAATCACACACAAGCTAAAACATTTCAGACACTCTTGACTATTGTCCACAGAGACAGAAGGGAAGTCCTCTATTATGCAACAGACATTGTCACGGATAACATGAAATGGAAAATCCCTGTAAAGAGTAAGTATAATCTGCATCAGCATTGTTATACTATATGACGAGCAGAATCTTAGATCTGAGATGGCATGTCATCATTTAACTCATTTAAAGTACTGACATATCAGGAGGTCTATGATCACCAAGAACCACTTAATCAACATTAAATAATACAGAGATTCTTTTAGGCAATAGCAGTAACCAGATGCGTATTTTCAAAATAAGTTGTAAACATGTACAAACATTCCCGAGTTCTCAAGTGGTTTCTAGGAAGTTGTTAAGTGGTTGTTAGGGTGTACTGGGTTATTGCTCTCTGGTTTAAGCAGTACCCACCCATAAGGTAAGATATTCTGGCAAGTCCCCTCCTTCATTGGAAACATTTTATCATCTGGCAGGCAAAATAATAAGTCTGATCATCATACATAGTGCAAAACAGACAAGTCTCATGCCAAAGGTTAGTATTTAGGTTAAGGGGGTTTGTTCAAATCCCTAAGTGTAAGTATACTAATACTCATACTTGCTTTAGCAAACACCACTAACAAGCTAGACATATTGAATAGCAATGAAACAAGGAGGAGTTCACCTTTGACCTGCACTTCCCATGTGAGGCTTCCCGTACGATCAAACTTTTCTGAGCTTTCCGTTTTTATTCCAATGGTTTTCTGCCAGTATTCCACAATACCTTACTTTGTGTTTGTAATATAGCAGGGCCAAACGTCCCGGCACTCCCTCGGAGGTCTGAGATTTCAGGACACTTTAAGCCCAACCCTGATGCTGAATATTCCCGAGCAGGAAAGAGGAAATTACAGCAGGAAGGTCTCCTCCAGACCATCTCAAACCATCTCAACCAACCAAAAGCATCGTTTGTGGACCTCCACCAATAAGCAGCCAGGGTTCCAGTGTCTCAACCAATCAGAAACGTCTCATCTATAAACATCACAGGTGAGGCTACACTTAAATACATCATTCTGGTTGTAATCAACACCTCTCTCACTCCTAATGCCACTCAATACAGCCCGTTCAAGTACCTCTGGAAATTTGAAGTGGATAAAATGTAGCAACAAGGGATTGTATGTGCTTTGATTGGATAAATAAGAGATTGTATTTATGCATGGTGTTGGATAATGCATTTATCAAAGCATGTTGCGGTCACACCAAAAATGATGCCAGACTGAATGAAGAAATATAAAAACCTTTATAATCCCATCAATTTTAAATACAGGATCACTGAAACTCCCCCATATTCTCACTAACACACATCCGAAGAACCACTATAATTTCTTTAAAGCAACACGGCTACTGTCTCCAAAAACTTCCACTGGACCTGTTTTTATCCTAGGCCCTTTCTGGCTTTGTAATTTACTTCCCGTGAACTCAGCCCAACTTCCTGGCTGGTTTGGGCCGAGGCTCCTCTGGATGTTTTTGCAGGAAGTATAGGAAAGGCTGCACGCCTCTGATAACTCCGCTCTTTCCTCAGGCGATACAAAAATTCACCTCACACACATGAATGTGGAACAGAAATAAAGACTACCGACACCCACACTCCTTCCTACAAATCTCACTCACTGCTGTTACAGAACAGTAACGTCTCTATTTCCACCGCACACTAGGAGGGCGTCTGTAACACAATCACAAACATTTATGATATAGCACTAATACTGTAGTCTCTTGCGTATAGTTCTTTAATGCTGAATATATCAATATTTGAAATCACATTTGAATGTGTTGTGATAGATGACATCTGCAAAAAGTCCTGATAGAATTCATTTCCTTTTGATTTCATCAGATCAAACAGAAATCACACGAGTGTGCTCCTTCTCTGTTACATAAGACACACCTTCACGCTTGGATCTGTGGGTAAGAACTTGACTGAAGTTATAAGGCTGCAGACTTCTTAAAATGATCCTTAGAGATCTCCCACTGAAACACACTAAATGCACCAATTTGGTGGTTAGCTTGACAATGTATATGAACTTGAGTAAGAATTTCAGAATGTATTTGTATTTGGCTTGTCCTCCTTTTGCTTTAAGAACAGCAGCACTCAAGCTGCTTTGTGTCAAACATGATGATCATGTTCTTCAGCTTGATTTGAGATGATCCAAATAGCATCTTGAACTTTAATGGAAGAGCATGTGACCCTCTGAGAGTCACATGATCAGTCACAAATTTAACTTATTTGATTAGTGGCTGACAGTGCAGAAATCAATGCAACCAGTGCAAAAGTATAGTATAGTATAGTTTTATTTAATGTCAGCATCTGAGGCTATCTTCATGGCAAAAACTGAATTACAAAAATACAAAGTTACATAAATACAACAACCAAGCAAACAGAAAAAAATACAGCAGTTAATATTATACAAGATTTTTTAACATTAACATTATGAAAAAAAGTCTCTCATAAAAATGTTCTCTACTTGCATTAAAAGCGGGATGAATAAAATATGTTTATTTTATGTTATGTAAAATATGTAGTCAGTTATTATACATCATAAGAAACTGCAGCTATCATAAAAAAACGTCTAAAAAATTATTATGCAATATGCCGAAAAACAGATTTCATGCCAACTACTTATTTCCTAAATATCTCATACACTTGGAGTTTGGTTGAGATCTAACTGACCATCTGAGAGGGCAATGAATGCAATTTTAAGTGATGCTTTTAAGTTTTAAATGCTTGATTTAACATGCATTCCTCATATGCACATCATTTAATTCAGGCTTGTGCTCTCCCCTATTACAAACCGTAAAAAATTCCCCTAAATGCAAAACTTCTGCATAGAGCAACTACACACTCAGTTTCTCCAGCATTCATTGTTGCACACGCAAACACGCACAAATCCCCTCTCTCTCTCTCTCTCTCTCTCTCTCTCTCACTCATCTTCCCCACATGGTTTCCTCCCTCTTTTTGGGGATCCAGGGACAGTATGATCATCCAAAGAGCGCTGTGAGCAATAATGATGTGTGTGCGCGTGGGCGTCTCACCTCATCGCCGTCTCTGTTCAGAGCCTCTGTGCATCTCCATATCTCAGTGTGAGAATTCACATGCTAAGAGCTGTCACTGCATCCCAGTACCACTGCACCTCTCCAAGTCCTTGCTCATCACTATGGCAACCAGAAAAATGGTTCACCAGGAAACTTTGCCTGCTTTTAAAGGGCCAAAGCATAAATCTGGTGCGAGCATCCTCCTGCATCTCCTGACGGGTGTGCAAAACACTCAAGGCGCGCTTCGTGCACGTGCACCGAGCGCCACACAGATGTTTAAAGAGAGGGGAGATTGAGAAGGGGAGAATAGGAGAGAGAGCAATTGAAGGAGAAGAAATAGACAGTGTGATGGCTTAATGTGTGGGCGTTAGGGCTGAATAGATTGGCCTCAGTCACGACAGAAATTAGGACGTAAGAGTGACAGGTAAAGAAGGTAAGAGGGCTGGGGCGACGTCTGTGTATTCTGCAAAATTCAACTCAACGCAAATCAGTTTCCAATCAGCGAGATTAGGTTTTGCCTGAAGAAGACCTATATAGAGTAAGCGCAACACTCATTCACACATCCTCACGCGTATACACACTCACACACACAGCCACATTTTGCCTGTTAGGAAAAAGTGTTCAGTAATCCCTGTAGTGATGCCCAATGAAAATATCCGCATCGAGCCGCTGTACAGAGGTGCGCTGACAAAATATGACACACAGAGAGCCTGAAAGACACAAATTAATCTTATCTTTCAACAAACACACACTTAAATTCATTCAAGCAACACCTAGCACACACACAATTCACCCAAGGATATGCTGGAAATCATAAAACTTACCTAATAAAACCAGGGCACACATTCCACACCATCTCGACTTCCTCTGCGAGGGTCCGTCTCTGGTCTGTGAAACTGTATAGAAGTGTGCTAATGTGTGTATTTGGAACGTATGTGTGTGAGAAAGAGAAGAGAGGGAGAAAAGAGGAGAGATAGAGGGAAAGGGAAAGAGAGAAATAGAGGGAGAGAGAGAGGGAAAGAGAGAGAGTGCGGAGGCAGAGAGACTGTTACTGTATGACAGGAATGCTCAGCTCAGCCCACACAGTGCAAGCATGATACACTGACTGTGTGTGTGTGTGTGTGTGCGCGCATGAGAGAGAGAGTATAGAGAGAGGTTCAGTCTCCCACTTCTTTGCGTGGGCAAGGCCTGAATCTCACTCACGGTCTCTCTCTCTTCTCACTCTCTCTCTCAACAGCTATTACAGGAGAACAGCAGAACTGGATGGTAAAAAATGGGGATTGTGAATGAGAAAGCCTGGAGGTGGGGAGAGAGGAGAGGAGAAGAGAGAGAAAGAGCCCTGCCGATGGACTCGTGGCTGATTGGTTCTGTTTTATGACATAAAAAGTTTGTCAGCAAAATCCTGTATCATCGGAAGCCGGGGATGAAAGGTTTCGTGATCGCCATGGCAACACGGCAGATGTAAACATCAGCACAGTTAGGTGGGCGTGCGTCTTTTGTGTGTGTGTATGGACAAAAAGTCACAACAATACGATCCTTACGAGAAGTCATACGCACGCTTGTATCTACTAATTTGAGATAGACACTGAATTGGATACAGAAAGTGACACACACACACACACACACACACACACACACGTTAATGTAACAAAAATCAGGTCCAATGTCCCCAAAATGGAAAATAATTATTGTTTTGCATAAAATTGTAGTCCCCCTCCCCCCCCACAATTCTCCCCCTCAAATTGTCATTAATGTGTCCAGATGTTTTTATGTCCTCATAATAATTTTGAATGTTGGCATGACAGAAAGATTATTTAAAATAAAATATTATTCAAAAAAGCTACCTTCTATATATAAAACATTGGTTAGTGTATTACCTAACATGAACTAGCCTTTGTTATTAACTATTAGTAAATTAAAAGTGAAATTAACATGAAGTAAGATTAATAAATGCTGTAGAAGTATTGTTAAATATTGGTTAACGAATGAAACCTTATTGTGAAGTGTTTTATATATATAAATTCATAATTTTGATGTTAAAATTTGACACAAATGCTATTTTAGAACTATAAGGACTGTTTTCATTGTGACTATTTTCATGACAAATAAATATTTGTCATATTATAAAAAAAATTTATTTGTATATTTTCTACATTACAGTAATGAGATTCTTTTCATTAGATTGCATTATGCTAATTAGAACTGGGGAGGAAAATATGCATAATGTTACGACAATGCGGGAAAAAAATAATGGTCCTAAAAAAAGGCTTAATTTTCGTTATTCATGCAAAATATATTTTCTATATCATCAGAAATATCATTCAGACAGGAGGCTTTTAGAGCGGAGTACAAATTGGTCTAGACAAGCTCTTGTCCCTTCCAAATGAAATGGTTGGACAAGAAAAACAGCCAGTATCTCTGCGAGTCTCCTCTTAATCACTGAAACTAATAAAGCTTAATGATTTATTCTGAGTATGCGGGAGAAAAATGCTTACAGCGGTACAGGAGAATGAGACACTGGGGAAGTTGCACATATTGCACATGGCTACTCATAACTAATAGTATGAAAAGCATTATAAGTTAGGAGTCTCAGTGCAATATCATAAGTGTCCCTGAGCGCAGCTGCATGTGCAGCCCCTCCCATCACTGCTGTGTGTCCCCAGCACGGAGCTGCACGAGGAGGCCCTCTCATCAGAACTCTGTCTCCCCTGCACGGAGCTGCACGAGGAGGCCCTCAGAACTCTTCCGTGTGTGTTCTGTGCTGCGCTGTGCTGTGTTTGGGAGCCATCTCCTGGATGAGATCGATAAATTCACTCTTCTCCAGACAGGCTCTGCACTCCTCCCCCCACGAGGCCAAGACTCTCTTCAGATCCAACACTCGCATTTTAGACAAAGCGTCCCTGCTCCAGTCAAGAACTGCACGCTCTGTTTCAGAAGAACAAGAAATGTCCATTTTAAAACCTTTGAGACAAATATTTCCAAAATATTCCAAACTCTAAAGCAATTAAAGGGATAGTTCACCCAAAAATTTAAATTCTGTCATTTACTCACACCCTCATGTTGTTTAAAACCTGTAAGACTTTCGTTCATCTTCGAATCACAAATCAGGATCTTTTTGATGAAATCCGAGAGCTTTCTGTCCCTCCGTTGACAGCTACGCAACTGACACTTGCCTTTGACATAAAGTTCATAAAGGAGATTGTAAAACTAATCCATATGAATTTAGTGGTTTAGTCCAATTTTTCCTGAAGAGACTCAATCGCTTTATATGATGAACATATTTAATTTAGGCTTTTATTCACAATTGATCAGTGTACATTAACAGAAGCTCAGCCGAACCTGCTTGACGCACGACAACAAACCTCATTGGTTCTTGCTGAAGCTCAAACATGCTGCGTAACACGAGAATGGACCTCATTGGTTGTTGCACATAAAGTGAAAATGCGTTGATGAATGTTTTATATTTGAATAAAAGCCTAAATTCAATCTGTTCATCATATAAAGCGATCGAGTGTCTTCAGAAAATTTGGACTGAACCGCTCAATTGAGGGTGAGTAATTTATGAGATTATTTTTTGGGTGAACTAACCTTTAAAGTCACCATGAAAACAAAATTGTCAATTATTTTGTATGGAACATTGCAGTATTTATTATAAATGATGTATCTATGCACATCATTTTTTTTTATGTTCAGTCTTTAATCAAAACAACTTCCCCTCCCTCCTGCAGCGACATATCTTTTGATGTGTTTACTGGCGCGAGGGCGGGACAAGCTGTCACTCACATAACAACTTCCATTTCATGCCGACAAGGATCTTGTGATGCGAGTACACCCTACCATATCTGAGCTCGCAGATCTGGCCATCCCTGCGCTGAAGTTTTTGGCAGATTTTGTGGACAGGAACATGTGCACTGAGGGGGCGGCTCACATCACCTGTCACTTTGGCTGCAGCATCACTGGAGGCTCCTAGGTAATAGCACTGAGGTGAAAAGGGAAAGAATAACCTCATGCATTCAATATATTTCATACCCTAAACATATTCATATGGACCAGCAACCAAAGAAGCATAAAAACCAAACTGTGCTTGTTTTTATGTTCTTACTAGTCGATTCTCTTTCCCAGTAGTCTCAGTGCATGCTCTGATCAGACCCTCCTCCACCAGCTCTGGGGACAGCTCTGTGTGTCTGATCACCAGTGAGTTATAAAGCCGCCCTAAAAACTCCTCACACACTGCAAAACAGATACACATATAAATATTAAACAGATTCATACTAGAGGGATACATTCATATGATATTAGTCATTATAACTAACAGTTACTAATAACAGTTAGTTATAATTCTGCAGAACATTAGCAATGTTTTCTAGTTATAAGTGGGTTGCATTAAAACACAAGAAAATCATAGCAGTTAAAATCCTTTTTCCATTTCCAGTATAATCAATACGTTATGACAACATATGTTTTACATCGCTTTAACTCATCAAAATAAGTTGAGCCATTTTTTTACTTTTTTTTTTTGTTATACAAGATTCAGCTAATTTTTTTAGTCAGTCTAAAGTAATTTTAAGTTAAAATTACTTAAACATCCAAGTTGATTGGACAAACTTATTTAAATAGAAGGCATAGTGTTACAATAATAGGGGTTGTCAGTCAGTATGCAATCCGAACCAGGACTCACCTCTTAAATATTGACTTCCTGCAGTAAATATCTTATATTCACTATGTCAAAACACTCATGCACTTGTGAAAAATAACCCAGGTGGCTATTTTTAAACTCAGGGGCTCATGCGCATTGAAAGCCAAGCCAACCAACCTCACCTTCGCATTCTTCTGCAACAGTAACTGAGAATAAAACAAAACATAAAAGCAAAAGTAACGGGGTTGCAAAGGAGCTGGTTAAAGACATGACTCTCTGCGCTTAAAACGCGCCTGTGCGCACTTTTAAGGGAACTTCAATACCCAGCACACAACACCCCCCGGCGCCGCTCTCAGCTGTTTCTAAATCAGGCGCTGCTCTCCTGACGTTCCTGGCCACGTCAGTTCAGAGGCGCTGTGATTGGCTAACATCGGCGTCCGTCATTTGGTTGCGCCCAAAAGTCCATCCCTCTTCATTTGCATATGAACATCGGCTTCCGGTAGAATTCTTTGGAAGCATGGCTGCCATCGGGGTGCACTTTGGATACACATGTGCCTGTGTTGCGGTATTCAAGGTAAATTTGTTATGAGTATACTTCATTTTAATTAGTTGAATAAACGCAAATATGCCGACAATAAAATAAAATATCTAATAGTCCTTGTTAATGGCGCTGAATAGATGATAGTGTGACATGGAAACCATACCAGATAAAAAATAAAACATTATAAAAGGTGTGATTGTGTTCATATAGGATGGACGAGCAGATGTTGTGGCCAATGATGCAGGGGACAGAGTCACTCCAGCGGTGGTCGCATACAGAGACACTGAACAGGTAATTTTCCAGGATTTCGGGGAATGGTATCATAATCATTATACAGCTCTCTCATCAGCACCAAACACAGAGAGCTAATACATGTCAGATTAAGAATCGACAGTGAAATAGAAACTTAAATACATAACTGCAAAACATATCTTTAGTGTAGTGAATAGTATCACCGACTGCATTTTTTTTGTATTCTGTGTATTGCATAGTGCGTTTCATTTTTGATAATGTTGTGTATTTTTTTGGTTGCTATTACACTATAATTCCCTAATGGGATACATTTCTAATATAAAATAATATATATGGTCCAGCTGTTTTTTGTTGTTGTTGTTTTTTAGATAAAAAGTGCCCAAAACCTCTCTAAATCCTGCCTGACAAGTTTTATTGTATTTGTAATATCCATTTCAATATTTTACATTTTGTTTTAGAAATATTAAAGTGATGTATGATGTTTTGACTAAATTTTATTGTTTGTTTGTTTGTTTAATTCAAATGTAAATTAATGAAGCAATGATGCCAGGCATGAGATGGTCTGATGGTTTTGTCTCATTCATTTGTTTTTCTAGATAGTGGGAATCGCCGCTAAACAGGGCCGAATACGAAATGCCACCAATACGGTTGTCAATGTGAAGCAGATCCTTGGCAGACGGTATTTATTTTCATATTTACACAAACATGCAATAATGCTGTAGATAATTCAATGCATAACATTTATTAAGAACATTTTACCATCAAAGTAGCAATATCTTAAATACAAAAAACTTTTATATAAGTAATAATAATATAAATTCATTGGATTTGTGTATTTGACAGCTTTGATGACCCAGATGCTCAGGCACACAAAAAAGAAAGCAAATGCATTGTAAGTACATGCGGTTCATAAAGGGATAGTTCACCCTAAAATGAAAAATAAGTCATCATTTACTCACCCTGGTGTTGTTCTACTGCCTTATGCCTGTCTTTCTTTTTCAGACCACAAAAGGAGAATTTTTTTAAAAATTCGTCCATATAATGGCAGTGAATATCAACCAGCATCAAGTTTAAAAAAAAAAAGACACAGAAGCATCACAGTCTCAGTGTCATGTGCCGTATATATATAAAAAAACAAACTGAACTTTAATGTATTATTTAGTGAAAATCCTGACCTTGGCCGTTTGTCTTCTGTGCACGATTGAGCGTTTGTGAGACTGTTAGCACCGCAGTTCACTCTGGCTTGCCTTGAAAAAGCACACAAGTTCAGGATGAATAAAATCAAGAAATCAAGATGAATAAAAACTTGACGTGTAATACAACTACTAGTAATTCCCCAAAAAAGTATCTGTTTTTTGTTCCCCACCGGGTTGAATATCTGCAGACCAGAACTCAGATGAGACCATTGACAGATTTGAACACGGTAACTTCTAGTTGTGACGGACACCACAGATATATTCATCTCAGAGAAGAAAAAACATGAATTATATCATTTTGCACTTTTCTTGGTTCCTCACAACTTGTTCTTTTTCTGGGCGAGTTGGGTTGAACTGCGGCGCTAATACCTCACGAAAGGACAGAAGATGAAGAAAGGACACAATGGACCGTTCTGATACCGTTGCGTCTTTTTTTTTAAAAGCTTGATGCTGGTCGCCATTCACTGCATTTATATGAGAGTGACATTTAAAAAAAATATCTCCTTTTGTGGTCTGAAAAAGAAAGACGGGCATAGAACAACACTAGGTTGAGTCAATGACTTAACTTAGGGTGAACTATCTCTTTAAATACTGACAGATGGGGGGGAAACACAACAGTAACCATAAAAACGGCACCATTTGCTTATTTAAAAGGTGTGTATTTTCTCACTCATTCCCAGGTTGTCAACAAGAGTGACCTGCCCAGATATGAAATCGACACGGGAGAGACGACCAAGTATGTGTCGCCTGAAGACGTAGCTAAATTGATCTTCCATAAAATGAAAGGTATTGTCTGAATGCTTCATTTTCTTTCATATTAGTCAGTGTGTTTAATGTGGACCACTGATAATCATCTCATGTTCCCTGCAGAGACGGCTCAGTCAGCCTTGGGTTCGGATGTGAAAGATGCTGTCATAACTGTGCCTTTTGAGTTTGGAGAGATGCAGAAGAATGCACTAAGGTGTGTAGTTGAAGTGTCTGTAGCCAGATGAATGCTAATGAATTCAGATGATGTAACGCGGTTATCTAACTCCAGAAGCTGTGTCTGGGGAGAGGTTTTATAACAATCAGTGCTGTGTTGTAGGCAAGCTGCAGAAAGTGCCGGGTTCGACGTGCTGAGGCTGATACACGAGCCCTCTGCTGCCCTTCTAGCTTACGGCATCGGACAGGACTCGTTGGCGAAAAGGTACAGGGTTTGTGCGTCGTCCGAGTTGAGCGGTTTCTTTGAGCTCCTCAGAAGCCTCATTCTCCTTTCTTTTTTCAAACACAGTCATGTCCTGGTGTACAAACTCGGAGGCACGTCGCTCAGCGTCACCGTCCTGGAGGTGAACAGTGGAATGTACCGTGTCCTCGCGACACAGACCGATCACAGGACGGGAGGAGAGAGCTTCACACATGAGCTCGCACAGCACCTCGCCGCCGAGTTCAAAAAGTCAGTTCACATTTGTTATTTTGTGATTGTTCTTATAATGGAAGTGGTTTTGTTTTGAAGACACTGGGTACGGTTGCCTAGCAACTTCATAACTTCTTATATTAGCTATTTTACACTTTGAAGTGGCTCATCTAGTCATATTCATATTGTATTTTTTTTTTTTACTGCAGTGTTTTTTACAAGGTGCCAAACTTCTTATTTATGAATTTTAAGATTTTCTATTTTAATATATTTTAATAAGTAATTTATTCCTATGATCAAAGCTGAATTTTCTGCATAATTACTCCAGTCCTCAGTGTCACATGATCCTTCAGAAATCATTCTAATATTCTGATTTGCAGCTTAAGAAACATGTCTTTATTATCTATGCAATGCTGCTTAATATTTTTGTGGAAACCATGAGACTTTTTTTAGAAAGCATTTATTTGAAATAGAAATCTTTTGTAACATTATAATTGTCTTCACTTATCACTATTAATACACTAAATGCATCCTTGCTGAATAAAAAAAAAAAATCTTACTGACCTAAAAATTCAATGGTATTGTATAATATTTTTAAACATATTTGATGTTATTTGATTTGATTACTTGCATGTCAATCTTATTTTGTTTGTCACGTGTGTCTCCAGGACTTTTAAACAGGATGTGACGGGAAACCCCAGGGCGATGCTAAAGCTCATGAATGGTGCTGATTTGGCCAAGCACACTCTCTCCACCCTGAGTAGTGCCAACTGCTTCGTGGACTCGCTCTATGACGGCATGGATTTTGAGTGTAATGTGTCCAGGTGAGTTAGTTTTTTGCAATCAAATTGTATCAAAGAAAATTGTACCTGTACCTCTCTGCATTTCATATATTCTTCTGTCCTAGAGCCCGGTTTGAGCTGATATGCTCCAGCCTCTTTACTAAGAGCATTCAGCCGATTAAAAGTCTCCTCGAGCAAGTAAACCTGTCCACGTCTGATGTCAACAAGGTAAAACTACTGTTTAAAGAGGTCACTAATCACTAAAGAATTACTCATTACTAAAGAAAGCTGAACATGTAAAAAAAACAAAAAACATGAGGTCTTCAACAGTTGTACGACCAGTAGAGAGAGCTTGAGATTTTAATCCATATTTCATGGATGAAAAAAATTTAATCATTTTGGAGGCAATTAATACAAAATTCCCTGTCCAACAAGTAGATTATTTTGGTGTTTTACATAGCAAGAATGGCGTATAAATAGTTTAAACCAGTTTGCTTTCTTTCTAAGGTGGTTTTATGCGGAGGATCAGCTCGTATCCCGAAGTTGCAACAGATGATCAGGGATTTGTTCCCGGACGTGGAGCTACTGAACTCCATTCCCCCGGACGAGGTGATTCCGGTCGGTGCTGCCATGCAGGCGGGCATCCTGGTCGGAAAAGACAGCCTGGCACTCGGAGAAGATTCCATCACTGTGGATTGCTGTGCCAGCGACATCACGGTTAAGGTAGGGAACTTCAAATGATTAATAGTGCTTCGTTTTATGGTGTTTTAGGTCCGAATAGCATATTGATCAGTAGATTGTGTGTTGGTCTTTCAGGAAGTGGATGACTCCGGAGCGGAGGTTTTCACAGTTTTGTTTCCATCTGGCACACCTCTCCCTGCCCGCTGTCAGCACACGCTGCAGGGTCCTGGCAGTCTGTCGTCAGTGAGTCTGGAGCTGTACCAGGCACAGCAACCAATCGCACAGGTCGGCTCCCCTTTGAAGAGACATTTCAGTACAAACCTAAAATTACCGTAAATTAGATATTCAGCTTGTATTGTGGCTGATTTCTCTTTAAGCTTATTAACTTTAAATGTGTGGTATATTTTTCTAGATTGTTCTTAGAGACCTGGAACCTAAAGAGGAGCTGCATGACTTTGTCACAGTGCTGACAATGAAGAGGTAATGTGATAAATTAATACTTTCATTAAAACTGGATGAATTGAGAATCACAAATTTTTATTGTTTAAAATCGAGATTTTGATTCTCGCACGATTCTGAACAGACAACTAAACAAAATAACATGCAATTTATTAGAGGTTCTGACAAAATATTAATTTCTGCTGTCTATTTAAAAATATTTTATTTAAATTATGGAAAAAAAAATCCGTCTGAATGAATGATTCAATGACTCGCTAGTAAAGACTTGTTTCATTACTGGAGGAATCAGTGTTTTTGAACGAATCTCTTGAATTATTCAATGACACTTGTTGCCACCTACTGGTGTAATGATGTAATTAATGAATCTTTATTTGAAGTGTTTACTCTATTTTGATCACTTCTGTAGACATCTGTGTTTATATCCAAACTATGAACTTTTATCCCAACACTTCTGTGATAATTTGAATTAGCGTAACAGAAATATATACAGAGATATAATTGTGTGGTTGAAAAGAGTAAAGACTGAAGCTGTTTCATGTCTGTATATGAATAAGTAACATCACCCTGTCCTACTCAAAGCTCTTTTCCTGATGTGTGTTTATTTTTCAGAGACGGTTCACTGCACGTTACGTGCACCGAGTTGGGAAGCGGCAGATCCGAGGCCATAACCATAGAAACAGCTGCTGCTGCAGCGTCTTAACCTTCAATCACACTGTCAACATATTTCCATACACTAACCTAAACACCTGCATCTCGTGCTGTTTGAGGTTTTCCATTGCTCTAGATTCCTCTAGAGATTAACCGAACAAGAACTTGAACATGTTTGCTTCAGTTCAAGGAATAGCTCACCCATAAAGGAAAATTATTTATTTGTTCTCATGTTGTATTTTTCTTTGGAACATGTAAGTAGAATTGTTCAGCAGGTTTTGGTTTACAACAATCATTCATAGTGTCAAAAGGATGGACCAGGAAGTAATTTGTCCTTTTCGGGTTCGCAATATGAGGGTAAGTAAATAATGATGAATTTTCTTGTATGGGTGAGCTATCCTTTTAAATGAATATCCAGTTTTATAGCTTTTTTTTTTTTTTTTTTTACCTGCAGTCGTTTTGTTCATGCCTGTTGTGACCAGCAGGTTTACTGTGGTTGTTCTTACCATGTGCCTTTATGTACCTGCATCACACCATTTGATTAGTCAGGAGTTTGTGACAGGCAAAATGATTGGTGTATTTAAGGAAACCTGTGGAGTTTGCTGATACCGTTTAAAGCATGCACAACCTCATCAGACTGAAGAATTTCACGTTGTAGACTGAGAAGCAGGAAGTGTTGTACAGGGAAGAGATGTCTTTGTGTGGCTCACTGATGCTAATCTGGTGCAGTCACAGCGAGCAGGTGCAAAATTATCGTTTAAAAAGCTGTCATCTGTAACTAGTATGCAATAAAGATCACTGAACGCAATAAACCTGGAGTTTATTTTCAGTACAGATACTTGCTACATTCATGTCAAGTTGGAATATTTGCAGTTACATGATTTAAGATTTTAAAAACCAACCAGAACTTGTAATTCCAAGTTGGAATTTTATGAAAGCTCCAAGCATCTCTTACTTGAGCGGCATTACATTTTGTAAAATTAACAAAAATGGCCTCGACATATTTCAGTTTTATCTGTTTTAATATAACAAGTTACCTAGTGTGCTTTTATTTTTACTCTCTTTTAGCACTTGGCAAGTTTTCATTTTATGAAATCTTAGGGTTGCCATTTTATAATTCCGACACAATGTGAACGTTGTTATTTTAGTATTTATATAGTATTTTTATTTGAATATTTTTGATGTGTGCTTTTAACTTTTCATTTTTTTTAAGCTTTAATTTACATTTCATTTTTGGTTTCATTCATTTTAGTACTTAAAACAAAAAGAAATAGAAATAATGCCTTGGCAATTATTTGAAATCAAGTTTAAGTTTTTTATTTCACCTTCAAGTTTTTTAAATGGTTTCTTAACTAAACAGAAAACATTATACTCATTTGCTTGAGGAATTTAATTAAAGTATTCAGCATTTATAAAAGGTACAAAACTGCATGAGGTAAGCTGTCGTACAACAAACCAAAAAAATAATACTTGAATAAACAAACATGAAATTAATAAAGTTGTCTTATGACCACTTCCTCCCCTGCTGCCAACTTCCTGTACAGGTCCTTCAGGTCTTCTGGCTGTGGGACTTTTGAACCTGGTGTTGGTGGAAGCTCAAAATCTGATGACACCTGAGAGTCTGATTTCGGCTCCACAGCTTCTTCTGTCTTCTGTCCAGTGTCAATCCCATCTCGGTTACACTGCTCACTGATAACGGCTTTACTTTCATCCGCGTGGACAAGAACGGTGTCCGTTTGACTGAGGCTCTCCATTCCTGCATCTGATATATGAGTGGACTGAGAGGAAGTCATGTGAACGGAGCTCTTGTCATCCTCATCTTCATCCTGAAACAGCTCCGGCGATTGGGACGCTGTGTTTTCGGCGGCTGTGTTGTGGCTGTTCTGACTGTTATCCAACTCGCTCTCGTCCGTCAACACCGGTTCTGCCTTGAAGAACTTTTCCCAACAAGGCTGAGCAGCTTTGGATTGGCACGAGTCCAAACGAGTTAGTTTTGAGCATGGCATTTCCGTGCAGGATGGAGGAGCAAGACCAGATGGGTGAGGTAGAGGAGATTGCTCAGGATCATCTTCATCATCGTCGTCGTCATCATCATTTGATTCAGTGCAGTCCACGTAATTGGACGAGTGTGCGGAGGGACAGGGCTGTATGAGGGGGTACATTTGGTCTGTATCATGAGAATCTTTATTAGGACTACGTGGTTGTGCACTAACGGCAATCGTGGTCAGATCAACCACTCTCATCTTCCGCCACCTCGGAGCCGTGGAAACCTCCTCAAACAAGTCGTCATTACTGTCTGATCCTTGGCAGAAAGACATTTATAAGCAATAGGAACCGTTTTAATGATGAATAATAGAAAGTTTTAATAATGAAAACTGTTTCTACCTTCTGATGTGCATCTCTTTCTGGTTCTTTTAAGGGTTCCAAGCGGTTTGTAGACAATCTCTTCCCTTTCAGTATGTTTTCTACACAATGGCTTCAACCTGAATTTTAAAAAGATCATTTTATAGTAAGTATCTAATGACAATATAATTAAAAAAGAAAAGAAGGATCAGTCCTTACAGATCTGTGACGTCCTCCAGTGTCTTGCCCAATGGAATGACGTTAGGGTAGATGTTAACAGGATCAATGTAGGATAGAAAGTCCTTAACCTAGTCAAAGAAAATAGAAACGGGCTTATGATATCCTAACTCTGTGTATGCTGTCATGTATGAAAAATATTTGAAGTGGGATTTCTCTTACTTCCAAGTAAGAGGAATGAAAAGAAAAGCATGCTCTGTAGGAACTGCTCCCCATCCTAAAAAGAGATTCAGTCAATAAATAAATATCTTTATATATATATATATACTTAATGTACTTTTTATTATATATAGAATTTAAAAATAAATCAAATATATAATTTTATAATATAAATATATAATAATGTATATATATATATTACTGTACATAAATTAATATCCATTTTTCCTACTTTACATTATAACGTGATGCTAAATTCACTTCTAACAAAATATTAACAAGATTTTTTTAGTGTTTTATTTTACAATTGAAGTGTACGTTTACACGATGTAGTCAAAACGATTCCCATTCACACGGATCTGCAAAAACAACTAAACAAAGCTGTATTCTGCTGCCAGACCAGTAGATGGCGATGCCACTTTGTAAAGAAACTACGCACCTATAGACTGAACACGTAATACGCATGCGCATGATGTCACTGTTTTCACAAATATGCGTGTTTGTAATTTAAATGGATACAATAGTGGTATCGTTATCAAAAACTTGCACTTTGAAACTCGTTTTCAAAAGTTTACGTTTTCGGGCCGCCAAAATGCCGTTGTAGTGTAAATGAACGTCCAAAACGCATTAAGTTCTCCATTTTTTGTTGAAAGCAGTGTGATGTAAAAAAAACTGGCCATAACATGAAAATATGTTTATAAAAATATATCTACACCCAGAATTTTGATATTGGTGCATCATGACTCACTTGACAACGACAGAAGTCTTTCTGGTCCGTTCTCCAAACCATATTGTTGAGGGTTTGATGCTGATAATGTTCAGAGGAATGCCGTCTGGAGCCGTGGTGCCGCACGGTAACCTGTTCGCCCTGAAGAACTCCTCATCCTGTGGAAAAAGCCACAGATGTGATCTCCGTTTACAACTACTCGTTCAGGACGTGTATGACGATGTCATTATGCAAAGGATGAGTCTACCTTGGGGTGCCTACAAGCGTGGATCTGCGTTGCCCGGTTGGTGGTCACGTGACACAGAATTTCAGGCATTTTTTTGAACATTTCCAAGCTGTTCACATGTATCTGTAGTAGAGAAACTGTTAATGTTTTCAAAACTAGGCAGAAAGAACTAAAATAAATAAATAAAATAAAATCATTGACCTGTGAGCTGAACTCTTGTCCCAAGTTGGTAAAGAGGTACTCGTAACCATACGCTGCCTTACAGTTTAACCAAACCACATGGTACGGACTCTGACAGATCCAGTCCTGGATCAGCTGTCGTATCCCTGTTAAACAAGCCTCCTAAAACAGTGGGAAAACAGTTATGGAAAGATACAACCGCCTCAAGTCTGTTTGATATAATCCCGGTAAGTGTGAATGCTTACCCTGCTAGGGATCTGATGGTACTTGGGATCAAAGAATGTGGTATCGATATACACACTCTTAATGTCTTTTACCCTGCAACACAGACATTTGAACTGTATTATTATCTACAAAATGTGTTGTATTTAAATATGTGATATCTGAATACCTGTCTCCAGAGTGCAAGTACTCCATTCTTGCAGCATCTCCGACAGCCAGTCTGAAGTCCCCCGTGTAGAGCACTGTACCCTGAGCGCCCTCAAACAGAAACCTGTGATGAGAGTTTCAAGCCATGGTTACATCAAAATGGACTCTATTTACGTTCTTAATGCATGTTCCGGTTACTTACATGACCGATCCTGGGCAGTGTCCCGCTGTGAGCAGAGTTACAACAACATCCTCTGACTGAAGAGAAAAAATAAATACAAATTCAGATCAACTCTAAAACACGAAACAAAAGAATAAACTAGGAGCTCAACGCCCACCTCTCCAGTGGTTTCATCTATCAGAGATATGTGCGTTGGACTGTCCAGCTCCAGGGGCACCTAGTTTGTGATGGAGATGTGTTTGTATCAGGCTGTTTAACGGTTAGCGAAACGATTTATGGAAAATTGCATGGCTGAAATGAATACTTACAATGTGATCTTCCCAGAATGCATATTTGGGGTTACTAAGCAGGAGCTCCTTTGTGACAAATGAGCAGTACAGCTTCACTGTTAAACTAACAAAGACAATACGTTTGTCAATGTCTTGTCAAATATATACAGGGGTGTATCAGAGGTGATAAGAGTACCCTGAAAACTCAGTCAAATTACAAAGTAGCCAAGAAGATACTTAAGTACAGTAACTAATTAGGCCTACATTTACTCAAATACTTTACAACACTGCATGCATGCATACACACACACACACACACAGATATATATATATATATATATATATATATATATATATATTATATATATATAAAATTGACATAAATTAAAACACTAAAAAACTGTTTTTGCTAGAGTGAATTTGACATCACAATGTTATGTTGTACAGTATGAAAAATGGATATTAATTTTTAGGTACTATGAAATAAATTTGTTTTTAAAGATATCGTTTAAACGTTAGATAACGGCAAAGTACATTTCAGTGTAAAAGCAGAATAAACAAACTTACATTTTGTACATAAAAAAAACTATGACAAGTTAATTTATAAACAATACATTTAAACTTCAAAATGAAGGACAAAACCAAAGTTTATGTAAACTTTTATAAACGTTTATGAACAAATGTTTAATAAGAAAAGGACATGACTTGGTCACATGACTTAGAATAAAACAACCATCACTCACCTAAACTTCAGCTTTCTCCTCAGGAAAGGTCCTTTCAACCCTTTCATATGATCTGTTAAACATCAACAGATATGTCAGAACAGTTATCATAATCATAGCAAACCAATTTAGCCATTAATGCTGCCTGGGAAGTGCATAAGCAGGATCTGATGTGATGTCCATAATATACCCATATTATAATAACCTTTATGGCAGTGAGAGAGGAAATAAGCTCTGGCGTGCAAATTCTCCCTGTCAAATCGGTCCAGGGAGATGGTGGGATATTCCTTCATGCGTCCAGCAAACGAGCTCATGCTGACTGCACTGAGTTTGAGCGGATGAAGAACTCAAAACGCCCCTGAGACCTCAGGACATCACTGCCCAGACTCTATCTGGGCTCGAGTCGCACCCCTGTTCCTTACATCTGTCTTTCCTCCGCTGGCAATGGCATCGCTTTGGTATGAAACCACGTGAGTCGGAAACAAACATCGGTAACCTGACACTGTAAATTGTACAGCGACATCTAACGGACTAAAATTCAATCCTTAAAACAGTGCAAAAAGCCACAGCAATCGGTATACTCTAAAACAATACACTGAGACAAAAATGTGAACAAAGTTTTACAAATAATTGTGCATACCCAAGAAAAGTTTGGGTTTCAGTTTCTTCTAGGGCATTTCCGGGGATAGGTTTGATTGGCCAACCAACCTGTGGAATTCCGGGAATGTTTTCTATTGGCCATTTTGGCTCACGCTGCTAAGTTGCTAGGAAACAATGATGCGCAACATCGCTCAACCTAACGAACACGTTGACAATTCAGCTTTTTATCTCACACGTCAATGTAAGTTTGTATTTAAAATATTATTAATAATAAATATCAACCAGTTTATCAATTGATATCGGAGTTCAATGCATCTTCTGAGTAAATTAGACTAGATGCTGTCAATGTTTGTAACTCCAGCATTAATTATTCAGTGAATGAGCGTATTGTTGTTGAACACGTGACACGGTATTTTGACTTGTTGATTATGTAACGTTAAAGTAGAATCTGTGGTCCAAAACGGGATTTATTCCACAGTAGAATAGTGAGTGATGTGTTTGTTATCATACACAGAAATCATGTCCTGCCCAGTTTTACTGGATAACAAGGCCAAGCCCAAGTCCATGAGTCGCGCGAAGCAGTGGACAGGCGAGGTGGAGAACCTGTACCGCTTTCAGCAGGCGGGATACAGAGACGAGCAAGAGTACCGACAGGTACAACAAGTCGAGGTAACGTTACACTGACAACTTTCTGCTATCACTTAATCACTTTTATTACATTATTACCATTTTAATAATCACATTATTGCTTATTATATAATGTTTACCCAATCGTTATAATATTCATGGAAAGCGAGAAATTACATTATATTTCATTATATTATAAAAATAATTTGATGGTTTAATCAAACTTTTACTAAGGGTCAGTAAAAACAAATTAAAAACAAATATCCCCTCCTGATATCACACACGTTGACCACAATACAATCAGTTATTAATATTTAGCAAATTGACAAATTTTGAATAATGTTTGAATAAAGGTTGAAGATGAACATTTTACTCAGCCAGACATCACTTTTGGCCACTAGGCTATATATATATATATATATATATATATATAATATAAAATATATGTACTTTCATTGATAAAGCATACCAATAAAACTATAAAATAGCCTATATATTCAAGTTTTATTGGTATGTTTTATCAATGAGACTCTCATTGATAAAACATACCAATAAAACTTTAATGCAGGGGCGTAGAATTTAGTAGGGACGCTAGGGACGTGTCCCTACCAATATCCAGTGACACTGATATATCCCTAGCAATAATTTCGATCAAACCTTAAAATATATGTCCCCGTCCCCACCAATTTCAAAATCAAACCTACGCCACTGAGTGTTCCTGCTTAGTCTGTTTTCTTATACTTAATTGTAACTTACTGGCGCCACAGTCCTGGTTTCCTGCTGAATATTGTTGTGTTGTCCTTTCAGATTGACCGTTGGCCGGACAGTGGGTTTGTGAAGAAGCTTCAGCGGCGAGATAATACATTCTACTACTACAACAGAAAGCGGGAGTGTGAAGACCGAGAGGTCAATAAAGTGAAGGTGTATGCGTACTGACCCGACCCCATCAGCGCTTATGCCATTTTCATTTTTTTATTTATTTTTTCATTTTTTAAATACTGTCTTTAGAAAACTCATGGTCAGAGATGTCTTGCTGTTTTCTTAATGTACGTTTCTGAATTTAAAAAAATGATCTTAATAAACATTTTACATGTAAACAAACAATTTTATGTTTTGTCTTTAAAGGTGAATAAGTAGCCAGAGTTGCACCTCTTTACTAAATGCTCTAAAGCCAGAACAAAACCAGTTACCGGTAAACATAGGTTGGTATAGGTACACATTTACAAATGTAAATTTATATAATTTAAAGGGATAGTTCCTGATAGAATTTCATGCAGGTTTAGAACAACTTGAGGGTGAGTAAATGATGACAGTATTTTTTATAATTTTTGGGTAAACTATCCTTTATATATATATATATATATATATATTTATAAACTTATTTCAAAGCATTAACAGAAAGCTTCATACAATTAAAGTTATATCTTTCCCCCCATTGTAACCCTTTCCGCCGAAACAATTAACCATACATTACATAAAAGTTAAGACAAAAATAGTAATAATAAAAATTTTAAAAATAATAATAATAACAATAAAAAAATAAAATTATATATATACATACATAGCCAATAATGCAATTTTCTGACATATTCGTGGTCCGTACATAATTATAAAACAAAACCCCAATTGGACTTATATTTAACATTGATCAATAAGTGGGAGAGTCTTCATCTTCTCAAAATATGTAATCATGGGTTGCCAAGTCTTATACAAATTTTGAACAGATCCTTTCATTAAATATTTAATTTTCTCTCATTTTAAGTATAATATTAGATCACATAACAAACTATACGACAGAAGCATAACAGATAAATCAATGCAATCCTTATACAGAGAGATTTAAGAACCTTTGTTGCTTATACAACACACATTTGGACATAATTTAAAGGTTTGTGCCTTTCACAACAAACACGTTTTTTTTTTTTCAAGGAAGTAATTTTTTTTTTATTGAATTTCAATAAGAACAAAACATGATTTACATACAAGAGTACATATAACCATACATGTCAGGGGGGGGAAAAGGAAAGGAAAGGAAAGGTATTTTACAGAAAAAACTTGTACCTTGTACAGCTGTATAGTTTTCATTGCTTTTAAGTTTTTAATTTAGGATATTGTTTCTAAATATATTTTAACATCAAATTTAAATTGTTCAAAATGTTGGATTTATTTTATTTTACGTTATAAATATAGTCGTAAAGGGCAAATATAAACAAAAGATTTGTATCACCATCAAATGAAAAATGTTTTAGCATAGGCTACATCAACTTCTTCAAAGTTAACAAGAATCATAGATTTTCTTTTTAAGTAATTATTGAGTTATTTCCAAAACATTTGGGTCCTGGGACCCTTCCACACACAACAAATAAGATAAGCATAAACCTAACCGTGTGGCCCTTTAAGATCCCGTCACTTCCGGTTTCATGCAGCCAGCGAGCCGTCATTACTGCTCTTTTTTGAAGTCATGCGGATAATACTCTGATCGGAAAGCAACCCCTTGTGATCAATAACTCCCTCTTGTTTGTTTTATCCAGGTAAGTTATATGAGTTTAGTTGGTTATTATATTCTCATTCTGTCTGCCCCGTTCGGACGGTTTGTTTTCATTCACATTAGCTATTAGCTGTTTGATGTCAATATTAATCTATAGCAGCAATCTGATTGTAGTTGTATTTTAGTTAACATACATGTTCAGACTAAGAAAGACAGTTTAGAGGGTGATATTTTTGATCGGTGTGTTAGTGTGTGTGATATAAATAAAAATCAGTTCATGCACCTGCACTGATACAGTCAAAGTAATGAAGTCATTAAACTTACTGGACTGATGAACAGTGATGTACAGTTGTTATCTGAAGGTGATTTACGATTGTTTTATGGCCAGTAAGCAATTTAAATTTCTAGTCTAGACCAGAACAATCAATAGACGGTTAAAGTAAGTAACATTAGACACTAATGGTGCATTTGTTTTATTTGGTTACAGAGTTGAAAAATAGTCTGGAGATCCTCCTCGTCCTCCATCCTCAGATATCTGTTGACATGAGCTGCATTTACAATTTCTGAGCCATCTATCCATCACCATGATGAAGATTTGCCTCGGATCACAAAGTAATGAGCTGTATGTTGTGCACTACTTACAATGATATAAAGTTTTAGAACTACAGTTCATCCAAATGATCATTATTTATGCACCATCATGTTGTTCCAAACCTAACTTACATGACTTCCAAAGAATACTGATGATAACCTTAATGTAATGAGGAAATGAAGACCGAAGAAGTTACATTTTTAGGTGGACTTTCCCTTTAAGGATGTGTCTTTCCAATGACACCATTACTAATGTACTTGTGTCCCAAATGAATTGCCATAATATTGTTTAAATATCGTGTTTATATGTGACCTAAAGGGCTCTGCGCAAGCCACATACCACATAAACAGTGCGCTGACGCCAAGATCAAGCGCTCACATGACTGATCACACATTTTTAAGGCTGTGCTTATGGTTTCATGATCCAGGCCGCCAGAATCAACCCAAGCCCTTTGGGCTGATTATTAGAAAGGCCAGCTTGTTGTGTTACTCTGAAGCACCATTGTAATAAAAGTCTTAGAATTCATTGGAAAAGGAGCAAAGTGCATGACAGATCATTCTGTGCTGAGGCTCTGGGGGTTTGTTTTAGTTCATATCACACTTTGACGTGCCATGAAATTATCAGTAGAGTGAAGTAAGTGATTGTTTTAATCTGTATGAACATGTCGTGTGGCTTATCTGTGCTCTAGGTGACCCAACCATGACTATCTGCTGCTCCTAAAGCGCTTGCCCTGAGGAGCGAACCCAAGCTAGAGAGCAGCGAGCAGCATGCACTGCCATCCTCCTCTCCAGAGGAGCAGCTGCTGGTAGAAGATATCAGGAAAGTGTGTGTGCACTGCTCTGGCCATGGATGACTTCCCTACACATGACTTCACTACACGCACCTATGGCACCAGTGGCATGGACAACAGGCCTCTGTTCGGGGAGACGTCGGCCAGGGTAACTCGACTGTTTTTTTTGTTTTTTTTTGTATAAAGTTAACATGAAATCAAAAACCTTTTTTGTTATTTCAAATAAAATATTTGCCATGGTTATATTTCATCAAAATATAATAGTATATACAAACATGATGAGCCAAAACATTGTGAAGCAAATATCGTTGATAATCTCCAAATAAGGCCACATATTAAAGTCTGGTTAGATTAGATGGTAAGCAAACAATCAGTTTTTATAATCAACGTGTTGAATGCAAGAGAAATGCGCAGGAATAAAGATCTTTGTGACTTTGACAAGGGCCAAGTTGCCACAGACCAATCAGAGTGGAGCAGTGGATGAAGGTTGCCTGGTCTGATGAGTCCCATTTTCTTTTATATCATGTGGACCTGTGGAAGTGATGGCACCACTGTGGGACAACGACAAGCCAGTGGAGGGAGTTTGATGCTCTGAGCATTTTTCTGCTGGGAAACCATGGCTCATGTGACCTACATAAACATTGTTGCAGACCAGGTACTACCCTTCATGACGACTGTTCCCTGGTGGAAGTGGCCTCTTTCCGCA
Organism: Phoxinus phoxinus; assembly: GCF_949152265.1. Lineage (NCBI taxonomy): Eukaryota > Metazoa > Chordata > Actinopteri > Cypriniformes > Leuciscidae > Phoxinus > Phoxinus phoxinus. The sequence goes on from NC_136884.1 coordinate 5,811,022, forward strand.
GGATAATGCACTCTGAAACACTGCACACACTGTTCAGGAATGGTTTGAGGAACATAATGAAGAGTTCAAGATGTTGCCAACCTACAGGACTGGAAGGATCTGCTGCTGAAGTCTTGGTGGTGGCCGGGGTGTGTTGAGTCCACGCCTCGACGGGTCAGAGCAGTTTTGGCAGCACACCGAGGACCAACAGTATATTAGACCATAATGTTTTGGCTCAGGCACAGTGTGACTTTTTAGCACACAATATAACTTTATTTCATATTGTGAACTTTATTTCACAGTTACCTTGTTTTTTTTGTGTTTTTACTCCTAAGGCGTTCCGCATAATGGTGCTTTGTAGATATTTAAATATATAACATTTACTGCAGCACCTTGCAACTATTTTCTGTCAACTACACTAATATATTTTTGTTGGATCACTTTCAGGATAGAATCATCAATTTAGTGATCGGTGGACTCGCGTCTTTACTCGTTCTGGTAAGTTTTTACAACCAATGAAGATCTCGATATGTCTGTTAATCATATTGTAAATGATTAATTTTCCCCATGTCTTGCAGGTGACCATCATAAGCTCAATCATCTTCCCTTCACTGCCTCCCAAGCCATTGAATATATTCTTTGCCGTCTGTATCATGCTAGTCTGCGGGTCAGTGTTGGTTCTGGTAAGTAAGAACTTGCTATGTAGTCTAAAAAGCATTAGGGTTAATTCCTTCAATGGTCCCAAAGAGAAATAAATGTTTTTAATAAATGCAATCCCATCCATCCCTTTCTTTCAGATATTCTGGTATAGACAGGGAGATCTGGAGCCCAAGTTTCGCAACTTGATCTACTACATGCTGTGTTCCATCGTTCTGCTGTGTATCTGTGCCAACTTGTACTTTCATGATGTGGGACGTGATAAACAGAGCAATGCCTTATAAAACTGTTACCATGGGAATCGTCCCAATCAGCGGAATGTTCGTCATTATATGGGTGCTTTGGAACCCCACTTGAGTTCTTGAATCAGGATAATTCATTTTCCTACAAGCCCCATTTGTGTGGGCAAGGCCAGTCTGCCTTTGGGAGCCATGTTAGTGGACTAAACATAATATTGATGCAAACATGTTAGCGATGAGTAGCACTCTGGGATGTCCGTGCACACGTTTTGCACCCTGAATGCTGTACACAGCTTAACCTATATGCCAATGACGTTTCTTTTTTCTTTTTCTTTTTTTAAATAAGCCATGGCAATGTAATGCATAATGCTTTTATACACCTACGGTACTTTCCTAGTTAAGAAATTCCTTATTTTGTATTTAAATGATCAGCAAAGCAATTTTGAATAAGAGCACTTGATTAAAGACATGCAACGCAACAGTCATTGTAAATCATGCTTGTTTGTTTTTCTAAATTACTGAACACTGTTATTTGATATGGTGAAAACCTTAATTTTGGTTAACAACCATTGTAATTTGGATTGTATGTAATAAATAAATACATATACACAATATACATTTGTAATCTCTGTTGTGCTTTATATTTTGATAAAATTTTTCTGAAACATTGGAAAGTGTTATATGAAAAACCTGGGGAACTTGTTGGTTCACATTTCGGCCTCGGGACCTCTAGAGGCTCCAGTGGGATTTGCAGCGGACACCTTGTCATTAGATGTTTACAACTTTGTCTACAAACTAGTCAAATCTACATCTAATAAAATTAAAGCTGGATTTGAAATTAAACAGGATTGGAGGCATGATGTTCCATGCAGTTTGTATATTGTAAATATATTTTTACTTAAAATATCTACCACTTCCAACAGGAGAAAAACAGTAGTGTGTTATAAGCAACTGTTACATTTCTTAGAATTTTTTCCATCTGTATATTTTTGATGAGTAAAATGTTTGTAAGTAGGACTGCAATATCCCAAAATAAATGAATTATTAAAAGGTGCCTAAAATATATCAACTCTCCTGAATACAACTGATAAAGCTCTTTTTTTATTCATAATTTTGTAACCCTGGCATTTAATCACCATCATGTTGCTAAAAACCTGTATGACATTTTCATCCATGAAACAAGGGTGAGGGATAACTAGAAAACTGTTAAAAGTGGAGAAAGTGAAAGACTGACTGAAATATAAATCATGTCTAGGTTGAAAGACTTTTCAATGTTTTTATGTGAAAGTGAAAGTATGAAGTCTTGTTTTAAATTTGGGGTTAATGCCTTACTATGGATTTCAAATCCCACTATTGTTTTTTTCATTATATAAAACAAATCTTATCCAAAAACACATTCCCCCAGTTTCAAAGACCAGGCTTAAGTCTAGTCCCAGACTAAAATGCATGTTTGAGCAGGTTTAACTGAAAGCAACTTGGATTGATATATCTTAAAATATGTCAGTGTCATTGTTTTGTCTCAAGACACGTTCTTGGTGATGAAGCTGCGATAGAGACGTGCGTTCAAACCCCAGCTCAGCGTGTTGAGATGATAATCAAGCTTTAGCTGCTTTATTGGACAATCATACTGGTCAATAGTCAAATATAAGTTCCTTCACATGTTCAGGCAAGACATCTGTGGCTTACGGGAAAGAGCGCTGCTTCAGAGGTTCCTGGTTTGATCCCAGACAGATCTCTGTGATACGAGTGTATGTGGGGTGTTTAATTCAAATTAAATTGTTGTCATATCAAAGAAAAGGCCCCAGACACCAATAATAAGTGAGAAAGCCACAGTGGTGCAAGTGGATAAACACACGTTCTCGGCTGATAAGGTTGCACTGGAGGCTTGGGTTCAGTCCCCACCTCAGCATCATTTCTTGTAAAATCACAGGCCTCATCCAGGAGAAAAGTCAAATATAAGTTCCTGCACATGTCTTGACAAGAGATCTGTGGCTCACAGGTAAGAACGCTGCCTCACGGGTTCAGAGGTTGCTGGTTTGATCCCAGCCAGATCTCTGCGATACGAGTGAATGGTTTGAGTTTAATTTAAATCTTGTTGTTATATCAAAGAAAAGGCCCCAGACACCATCTCTCAGTGTGAAAGCCACAGTGGTGCAAGTGGATAAACACACGTTGTCGGCTGATAAGGTTGCACTGGAGGCTTGGGTTCAATCCCCACCTCAGCAAGATTTATTGTAAAATCACAGGCCTCCTCCAGGAGAAAAGTCAAATATAAGTTCCTGCACATGTCTCAGTAAGAGATCTGTGGCTCACAGGTAAGAGCGCTGCCTCACGGGTTCAGAGGTTGCTGGTTCAATCCCAGCCAGATCTCCGCGATACGAGTGAATGGCGTGTGTATGAAGGGATGGGGACGAGTCGGGTCCCCCCCGAACCCCGTCACGATGTCCAGCAGGGGTTATGCTTCTTTATACAATGAAAAAAAAAAAAATTAGCAGACTCAAAATTCTGGCATGCTGTCCCTTCCCCTCCTATTTAGGTTCCCATCATTTGCTTTATAAAGGAGTGACCCTCCAAAAAGAAAATGATGCTAACCTACATGTTTAGCGCCAAACAACAACATTCACACACGAGAAACCTCACCCGTCCAGAAGCAGAAGTCCATCATTACAGTCAATGTCTGTCCACACGACCCAGATCTCTGCTTCTGATGACTGGACGCTCTAAACACATCCATTATTCTGTGTAGCGGAAACATAAACACAAACATTACTACATATTGTATATCTAAAACATTCAATTTAAGTTAGTCTAAATAAATGTAAACTGACTACAAAACCTTAAAGCTGTGTGAAAAAGTTGCAAAGTATATGAAAATGATTTCTTCCCAGTTTAAATGATGTTATTATTTGAATTCAGTTTTACAGGCTACAAAAAAAGCACTGCAGCTCTACACAACAATGAAGATGCAGACACACACACGCAGACACACACACACACACACACACACACACACACACACACACACACACACACACAAACACACACACAAACACCAACTGATTCTATTGACAAGCATCAGTCCACTAGATTATTACACACAGTAAGACAACTAACAACAGAGACTAAAACCACGATTCCTTATTATTCTACTTCATTATACATAAATCAGAGGACGATTCATTCTAAGCTTATACAAGCAAGTTAAAATTAAATTAATTTGTTCATCTAAAGGTCTGACAGTGAGTTCAACAAGAGTGCAGGTTGTAAACAAAGTCATCTCATGATGCTATTAATTCAATTACTGTCTTACAGGCCACAAAATTATGAAAACACTGAATTTATAGCACTAAAAACTAACTCCCCATTCAAAGAAAGCCAGACCTACAAAACATCAGACCAATATTAGAAATGCCATGCAAAGAAAACCAATTGCAAAGTGTCTAGTCACTGCTCTTTGCTTTATTGTTTCATGCTTGAAGTTATATTATGACATTTTAAAGGCAGTGTTTTACTCCCCATATACCAGTCATAACAGGAAGTAGAAGAAAAGCATTCGCAGCAGGAGAACATCAGAGCTTCACACACACACACACACACACACAACTCCTGCTGACTCTCACATACATCCAGAAACGACTGCAATATCAACTGAGTCCTTCTTATTGCACTTTATAGTGTGCATATCAGAGGGCGATTCATTCAGAGATTAAAAAGGTCACGCTACAACTAGTGATTGATGTGCAATATAGTGCGTGCAAGTCATTTGACAAGAGAATTTGACTTCATATTAAAAGTTACTCACAGGTGAGTCTCGTGACACTCGTTTGCTTCATTTTATCCGTCTGTGAGTCGGTTTTATTTCAGTTTAGCTGTAATATGCGCTGTTAAAGTGACATTAAGAGCTGTCCTCTTGTCATCTGCAGGATCTGCACGTGTTGTTGTGATTGTCATCAAGCGTCATGTTGTCAAGCAGCAGAAGTGTCAGACTGAAGGAGAAACCGCTTCTGCCGCCTAGAGGAGCGGAGGAACAACTGCACTTTACTGTCGTCGTATTATAGTGGAGAGATCCCACTCGATTTGCGACGGTGTAGTTTACACAAATCACCACAGGAGGGCGAAACAATTTTTATTTTATAAGACTAGATTTGCTGCAGTGTAATTCATACAAATCACCACTGGAGGGCGAAACAATTTTCATTTTATAAGACTAGATTTGCAGTGGTGTAATTCCCACAAATCACCACTGGAGGGCGAAACAATAAAAAAAAAAGAAGTAGACTCGATTTGCAGCAGTGTTACCATAGACTGTAGAGTCTCACACAAGATTTGCAGAGGTGTACTTCACATAAATCGCCACAGGAGGGCGAACTATTTTAAGTTCATTCGACTCGGTTTGCAACGGTGTAATTCACACAAATCACCACAGGAGGGCGAAAATAATTTTAGATCTGACTTTTTTGCATATTTATTTAGAAAGAGGATAGGACACAACAAAATTCACACACAGATAGTGATACAGTTGATACAAAGAATAACTTAAATGATAACAATACATTTATTATAGCGTATATATTTAGCGAATATATCAGTTTGCATATTTCAATGTCAAATAGTAATTCACACACGACTCTGGTTTTGCTCTGGTTTTCTCATAATTGAATAATAAATCTAAAGAAATACTTCACAAGATTTATTGTGTGTTTATTTCTGGACTGAGTAGTCAATGAATTATTAATCAATGATGATCATCTTTTACCAAGCTTAATTGTTCAAATCACACCTCAGCATGTTGTCCCATTTACATTAAATTGTTATCAACTCCCAGACACCAACACAGAGCATGAACGGCATGATGGCGTTAAACACATGTTAGTTTGGTTTATTGTTATCTGTGGCTCACGGGTAAGAGCGCTGCCTCACGGGTTCAGAGGTTGCTGGTTTGATCCCAGCCAGATCTCTGTGATGTAAGAAAATGGAGTATGTACAACTGGTTCTGTTGTTTAAACACGGGTCTTAGAAGAACAAAACTACAACAGAGTATTTGTTTACTTTTCTTAACAATAAAAATCCACATATCGAGGGACACATGACCCAAAAACAAGCCATGCCTCACCACAAGTTATGTGGTGCAGAGGATAATCATTAGCCTTCAAACATGAGCGTCTGGGTTCAAATCCCAAACTGCTGACTTTTTCCGTCAAACAAAAACAAAACTCTCAATAAAAATGCATCCAAAACATCCTTTAAATCAGCAGACTCAGTGGCTCACTTGATAAAACGTTGGGCTTTAATCAAGTAGATCTGAGTTCAAATCACACTCTTGCTTATGTTATATTGTTGTGATTATGTCAAACAAAGTGACCAAAACACCAGTTCTCAATGTGAAAGCCACAGTGGTGCAAGTGGTTATACACATGTTCAGTGATGGTAATGGTGCGCTGGAGTCAGAGATCAAATCCCACCTCAGTTTGCAGTTCTTTCAATTTAAATTAAGTTGTTATCAAAGAAAAGGCCCCAGACACCATCTCTCAGTGTGAAAGCCACAGTGGTGCAAGTGGATAAACACATGTTCTCGGCTGATAAGGTTGCACTGGAGGCTTGGGTTCAATCCCCACCTCAGCAACATTTATTGTAAAATCACAGGCCTCATCCAGGAGAAAAGTCAAATATAAGTTCCTGCACATGTGTCAGCAAGAGATCTGTGGCTCACAGGTAAGAGCGCTGCCTCACGGGTTCAGAGGTTGCTGGTTCAATTCCAGCCAGATCTCCGCGATACGAGTGAATGGTGTGTGTATGAAGGGATGGGGACGTGTCGGGTCCCCCCCGAACCCCGTCACGATGTCCAGCAGGGGTTATGCTTCTTTATACAATGAAGAAAAAAATTAGCAGACTCAAAATTTTGGCCCGCCGTCCCTTCCCCTCCTATTTAGGTTCCCATCATTTGCTTTATAAAGGTGTGACCCTCCATAAAGAAAATGATGCTAACCTACATGTTTAGTGCCAAACAACAACATTCACACACGAGAAACCTCACCCGTCCAGAAGCAGAAGTCCATCATTACAGTCAATGTCTGTCCACACGACTTCAAGGCACGATGACTGGACGCTCCAAACACATCCCTTATTCTGTAGAGCAAACACATGAATAAACAGACATTACTCCATTTACTATATCTAATACATCAAAATTTAAAAGTTGGCCTACATAATAGTTCATAATTATGAGATGACATAAATATTGAACACTAAAGCATGAATCAGCAGGAACATCAGATCTTCCCACTACAACTGACTCCAATAAACACCAATCCACAGTAACACTACAACACCAACAAAGACCAAAAACACAATTCCTTATTATTCTGCTTCATAATATGAATATCAGTAGACGAATCGTTCAAAGCTTACAAATGTAACAACAACTAGCGACGAATTTGTTCTCGTAAAGCTCTGACAGCGAGTTCAGTAAGAGAGCAGCATGTAAACAAAGTCTGTGATAAACCTTCATAGAAGATGCAACTGCCTTCTTATTTGCTTAGTTAGATATCAAACAACAAGCCAAATTAAACGAGAAGGTTGAAGTTAAAGACAGCATCAAATGAACGTTGTGTGTGTTCACGGGTAAGCAGAATAAGCCCATCATAATCACATGATTGTAGATAAACTGACAGATGAGCATCGCTATAACATATCAGCAGAACTATCAGTACAAACCACGTACACAATTATACAAAACATGAATTTATAAGGACTATTGACTTACCATTGAGTTGCGTGACACTCAAGTCCAGCATTTTATCGGTTTGTCGATTTATTAGCTGGAATGTGTGCAGTTGAGTGATCAGTTTTCACCTGCACGTGCTGTTGTGGCGACTGTCATCAAACGTTGTCATGGATCCAAAGGAGTCACTCCCTCCCTGACAGTGAAACCCGCTCTCGCCGCCTAGTGGAGCGGATGAAAAACTACACTTCAATTTCTGTCATTCTACTGTTAGTATTATAGTGCTAAGCTAGCCTACTTAAATGTGTTCTGCGCAAGTGAATCTGTGGCCAGTCTTAGGTGAGAGGGCCGTCATTTAATGTTCATATATTTGAAATAACTACTCCATGATTTTGTCAGGATCTGAGCCAGATTAGCTCTCATCTGATGCGGCAAAACAAATCAAATGTTCCAACTTACGTTAGCACTAGGCCTCAAGCAGAAACAGTAAACACACGTAAAACCAAACAAACACGGCTAAAAAGATCTTATGAGATTCGTTTAGTTTGTCTATTTGTCACGTTTTTATGTAATAAGTGATGTTTATCACGTTCCCAGTTAAACAAAAGTAGTGTGTTGTTGTGTCTTGTGTCTCTGTTTTAGCAGTCCCCATCAGCCTTTGTAGTAAAGTTTGATTGATTATTGAGGACAGAGTTGGACAAATGATTAGTGAAGCCTGTATGAAAATGACAGTTGTATTTATATCACAACTCTATAGTATATACTTATATAAGTTACAAGGAATAACTGTCTTAACCTGTGTTTAAAGGCAGTTTTTACCGCTGAATGTAACAGGCATGAGATCAGATGAGTGTGTCAGTGGCTCCTTGTGGACAATAAGTGAATCTGCATTTCTGTATGAAAACAACAGCAGGAGGAAAGAGACTGAAATAAAGCAAGTGCTGCTCACTGCAGAGCCAAATGACGTCCAGCTCCACCTCTGTGGATCTAATGGGTGGAGGGAGGGCGTTATGGGTGGGGTTGGACCTTCTAGCTCCATGGCTGATGATAGATAGATAGATAGATAGATAGATAGATAGATAGATAGATAGATAGATAGATAGATAGATAGATAGATAGATAGATAATGTCATTCTGTCTTGTGATATGTTATATCACAGTTTGTTGCTGTGTACAAAATATTTAAATATGTCTAGTAGGCAGTCATACATGTCATACTATAATTTAGACTAACTTTAAAATTATGTTATTTAGAACTTAGATATATTATACGAAGGAATAACTGTATTTATGTTTTCCCTACAGAATAAGGGATGTGTTTGGAGCGTCCAGTCATCGTGCCTTGAAGTCGTGTGGACAGACATTGACTGTAATGATGGACTTCTGCTTCTGGACGGGTGAGGTTTCTCGTGTGTGAATGTTGTTGTTTGGCTCTAAACATGTAGGTTAGCATCATTTTCTTTTTGGAGGGTCACACCTTTATAAAGCAAATGATGGGAACCTAAATAGGTGGGGAAGGGACGGCGTGCCAAAATTTTGAGTCTGCTAAAATTTTTTTCTTCATTGTATAAAGAAGCATAACCCCTGCTGGACATCGTGACGGGGTTCGGGGGGGACCCGACACGTCCCCATCCCTTCATACACACACCATTCACTCGTATCGCGGAGATCTGGCTGGGATTGAACCAGCAACCTCTGAACCCGTGAGGCAGCGCTCTTACCTGTGAGCCACAGATCTCTTGCTGAGACATGTGCAGGAACTTATATTTGACTTTTCTCCTGGATGAGGCCTGTGATTTTACAATAAATGTTGCTGAGGTGAGGATTGAACCCAAGCCTCCAGTGCAACCTTATCAGCCGAGAACGTGTGTTTATCCACTTGCACCACTGTGGCTTTTACACTGAGAGATGGTGTCTGGGGCCTTTTCTTTGATATAACAACTATGGATAACAATTTAATTTGAATTAAACACCACACATACACTCGTATCACGGAGACCTGGCTGGGATCAAACCAGCAACCTCTGAACTTGTGAGGCAGCGCTCTTACCTGTGAGCCACAGATGTCTTGCCTGAACATGTGAAGGAACTTATATTTGACTATTGACCAGTATGATTGTCCAATAAAGCAGCTAAACCTTGATTATCATCTCAACACGCTGAGCTGGGGTTCAAACGCACGTCTCTAACGCAGCTTCATCACCAAGAACGTGTGTTTAGCCAGTAGCTCCACCACGGCTTTCACGCTGAGAACTGGTGTTTGGGACTCTTTGTTGGATTTACGGACAACTATTTAACATAAGCATTAGCATTAGTGGGATTTGAACTCAGGCCTCCAGGATAAAAACACAACGCTTTATCTACTGAGCCACTGAGTCTTTCACATCATTGAGGGTTTTATTAGCATTGTTGTAAATGATAACAAACTTAAACATTAGTGAGATTGTAATCTGTATTAGGCTACAGTCTTTTACTTGCTTGAGAACAGGAATCACCTAGTAATTTCTTGCACATTATCTGTGTTCTTTTGAATGACAGGACTTCTTTGTTTCTGTTGTGAGTAATTTTATAGTTGATTTCAAAAAGCTCTAATGTTTCTGCTCAGGACTGAACCTGGATCGTTTGAGGCACATGTACAACAAATTATTAAAAATTTGTCAGTTACATTCCTGAAATGAGTAATGAGTGACTGAAATGTTACCAAATGTTCTCACAATTACTAGATTTGTCATTAAGGACTTTTATTAGCTGCATTAAATATTACATTTGTCAGAGTTTCCCAGGCTGGGGTTCATGATGGAACTGCAGGTGGTTTGGGAGTTTAATGAAAACTTGAAAAGCTATCAAGTAATGAAATTAAATAATTTTTAAATTAAAATAAGGCCCACAAAAAAGTAATGTGGCCATTAACAGACATCAGAGAACCATGAACTTAATTGAATTATCATCATTATTATTATTAGCTTAATTGAATTATTGACCTAAGTCAAGAGGTTCAGCTGACAAAAAATGTGGGGAATCCCCATTGTGAGAATAAAATGTAATCAATAAAGAAGTAACTGTCGTCTGTTTACGAGTATTTTAAAATGTAATAATATTGACTATATTCTTTATTTTTATTCTTTCTATAGACTTTAGACATGTAGAACATATCCACGTTTAAGCTTCAATGTCTGTATTGTGTGCTGTGAGTGCGAAACTTTTAGGAAACTTATACAAAAAGTAGGCTACTCAAGGTAGTGAGTCTTATCCGACATGAACTGTGACCACAAACACCATTACCTTTAGTGAACGAAAGACAATAATCAGCAATATGCGTTCACACATAACTTTATTTGAATGTTTCAAATAATATGCGTTGACAAATGATTGTATTTGAATGTTGTATTGATATAACATGATACAACATCATAACGTGGTGAAGTAGGAACCGATTAAATTTCATAAATGAATCGGACTTCACATCAACTATAATGTATATAAATTATAGACTGTTAAAAAACAAAAAAAGTTAGCTATCTTTGTTGCATCATATGCCAATGGTGACAGTTCCTTTCCGATGTTTACATGCCTGTAACTCACGAAATGTTAAAGATATCCATGAGTAAAATTAGTTAATCGTACACCTTTTCAGTGGTCGAAAAACAAACATGGATCACTTTGCATACAGCTAATACTTTTAAGGCATATTATTGAGAAACTGGAGCTCGACGAATACATCCAACTATCTCTGATACATTCTGCTTTTAAAAAGCGATCAGATAAAGGTTTCTCATCACAGGAGACAGGAGGCGAACCTTACATTGGATTAGGACGTGACTTGATGCTTTCCTACCTTGAAATGCATCAATCAACCTACCTCTGAAGGCATAATTTGACTTTTGGACGCAGCCACAATGATATGAGCGAGCACGGACGTCACACTCAGGCGACGGAAGTTGCGTCATTGAATCAGGGCAGAGGAAGAAATGGCTGGTTTGATCAAAAAGGTACGTGGGGAGGTCATGGAAACATTTTGATAAAAACTATTGAAATGTATCCGTAAACGAAGCTTGTGTCTATACTAATGCGTTTAAACATTTCCGCCTTTTCTGTACGTTTGTCTTTAGCGTTTGTATTTCGTCTTTATATGCATAAGTCGTGCTTTGTTTTGGAGGATTGTGATGGCTGATAGTAGTAGCTGAATTATCGCTATACAAATACACACACACACACACATATATAGGTGTGTGTGTGTGTGTGTGTGTGTGTGTATATATATATATATATATATATATATATATATATATATATATATATATATATATATATATATATATAGCTGTGGAGCTGTAAATGTCCTGCATGGGAAATCAAGTTGTGCATTTGACATTTCAGAGGGAGATTTATACGAATATGCATGCACATGTGCAGTAATTTCTTAATATCTTTTGTTTCGTCTTATTTTTAGACCACAGGCTTGGTTGGCCTTGCAGTCTCCCACAATCCACATGAGGTGAATGTCTTTCTTGATTTTGTTTTGATTCATTTTATTATGAATCGCTATTCTGTATGACAGTATTTTCTTTCATATACAAATAAAATGTTTTGTTTGTCTAAAGTTTTGAGTTTGAGGAATTATACATATTAGTCTAATGCAATCTATTGAAGAGTTGTTCTCTTTCCTAAAGCGTCTTCGGATTCTGTACACTAAGATCCTGGGCTCTCTTCAGACTATGCCTCAGGACGCTGGCTACAGGAAATACACCGAGCAACTGATCAGCGAGAGGTTCAACCACGTCAAAGCCGTAAGTCAAAGCCGTACTTTCACTGCAGTAAGACTGAGATTTACATTGGTTTTAACTGTTGAATCTCTTACGGGTGTAAGAGATAGTGTTGTTTTGAATACATGTCAATGTTTTTTGTTCTATAAAGGAGCCAGATGTGGAAAAGCTTGAAAAGATAATCAACAGTGGACAGATTGAGGAGGTTATTGCACAGGTGAGAAAATGCAATACTTAAAAAAAAAAAAAGATCCCAAAGTCTCTGGGCCATCACTGTCATTAACTGAGTGAGTTTATAGAAAATGAATTCTCTGAAGCAACTTTGGAACTGTTTGTTGTACCTCAGCGGTTATTGTGTCGCTCTCGTGTCTCCGCAGGCTGAGGCTGAACTGGTCTTGTCCAGGAAGATGATGGAATGGAAACCATGGGAACCACTGGTAGAGGAAGCACCGACCAGCCAGTGGAAATGGCCCATCTGAAGTCCATGATGTTTATGTACATGTATATATTATATTAAATAATAAATAAACACTGTCCGTTTAAGTTGTGCGTTTGTTTTACTGTTATTATAGATTGGAAGTTCATTTTAAATAAATAAAAAATATTGATTTCTAATACATTTATAATACAAAATTTATATCATATCAGAAATATGAGAAATCTATTGCAGAATCAGTATTTATTTTTTTCTTTCAAATTGGTGACTCGAACAGGCAATGAGACAACACTTACCTCAACGAGGGACCTTTAAACTAAGAAAAAGTTAAATGTATCTAGAGTATTATATTATGAAATTAATTTGTAGCCTTGTGGCGACGTTGTGCAGCAGCACTTGGAATGAACTCGAGGTCTAATAAAGGCTAAAAATGACTGAAAATTAATGCCAGAAGTCAATAAATTAGAAAAAGCTGAATAACACATTAATTTCATAAAAGAGGAAAAAAGTAATTAAAGCAAAAATATTTTTCGTTTTTCTGCATTTGTTTAATGCGCCTACAGACTTTAATGTTATAAGTTAGAATTTATTACATGCAGTCAATAATACTCATACAATAATTAGAAAATTGTTTAAAAAGTTTAACTTACAGGACATGTCAGCTTTGTTAGCTAAATAATAGTTATGGGAGAAACGAAGCTTTTCGAAACTTTGAATCAATTGTTGGTAAAATGATTCAGTTTCGAAGCGCTTGACGCTGGTGACCCCTGCTGGTCAGAACAGTATAAATTAGACTTAACTACTTTTTATTATACAAATGTGTCGTTGTGAAATGTTTAAAATGTATCAAACTGATCCGAGATCTCGTAAAAATTATATATACAAAGTCGCTGGCGGTGAACCAATAAATGAAACACAGTTTGCTGCAGGCGCGCGGGAAGTCATTTTCGACAGGGGGTGCTGCTGGCGGCGGCGGCGGGGTGGGGATACTGACACACAATCAAAGACAGTACAGTTTATTCCCCGTGCTATACAGTTCTGCAGGCAGGGGCGTTTGTTTATAAAACAGGGTGGGTCAGGCAGGTTAGGGGGGTATCGGGGGCATGCTCCCCCGAGAAATTTTGGATTTCTCGGACCTACATATGTGCATTTTAAGGTGTTTGAAGGCCAAAAAATTGGAATACAATATAAGCAAATAATGAATAAAAATACGTTTATTTGTATTATGTACAAACTTTTGTTTCGTCATGTTTTCATAGCTCAATAGCGTTTCGGTGTGCTCAGATGTGCGCGCGCTGCAGTCGCTAGGAAACATGCACAGACGTGAGCGGACATGGATTTCTGTCGCACAGGAATGTTTATTTTAAAACAACCACAAGTAGATTAAGTGTTCATAAACCGCATAACGGCCAAAAAAAGGCCTAAGTGCCACAAAGTAACAGACTATGCAAATATGTCTTATCTGAGGGACATTCTTAAACGCTTAACGATCCTTTATATAAATCTGGGCCTGCATGGCGGCAGGAAAAAGACGCAGAGATGTAAGACACCGTGTCTCTACCTTACGATGATTTCGGTACACCAAAGGTACCGGGAAGTTCGCCGGCGGGAACTACAGTAGCTTGTCCTGCTCGTAGTAGTTGCGCAACTTGTGTGTGTGGGCCGTGAGTGTGCGTGCTGCGTAGGCGCGTCAAGGCGCATCTGATTGGCTAATACTACACACTGAAGATAAATTAAATAATTTTTAATTAAATAATAACTAAAATGATCCATCTCTTCATCCCACACACCAAATGTGACATACAAAATGTCGTGGAACAGAAACAACAACCAGAAATATTTATAAGCTATCATTTTATTGTCATCACAGTTTGCCAAAGGGGGTGCTGCAGCGCCAACAGGGGGTGCTGCAGCACCTGCAGCACCCCTAGTTCCCGCGTCCATGGTTTGCTGAAATCACGAGACTTTGGCATGTTATTTGATTCGCTCTCCGAATCGCTGCTTCGAAACGAATGATTCACAAAGGTTTCGAAGCATCACGAAGCGTGTTTCGAAAGCGTCCATCACTTCTAAACAACAACTTATCATATATATATTTGTTTTTGGTTTGTTGAGGCACAATGTTCCTACGGTTTTCATTTCACATTACTATCTTAAGTTAAACCTACATGTAGTTTTGCAATATCACTTAAACATTTTTAAAGTTCAGCTTGTCACACTGCAGGCCTTTTGCACTTACCGTAGTATTCGGTATAAGCAGAATAAGTATTTCATGTCAACTACCCACCTACATTTTGTGGTTAAGCAGTCTGGATGCTCATTGGAAAAATGAAGGACACTCTGAAATCCCTTTGAGAATGTTGAAGAAATTGTTTTGTTTATTTTTATTGTGCATTCTTTATTTTATCCAAGTGCGTCTTGTGTTAGTTTTTGACCAAAGACCTAAAAGATTAGACAGTTTAAATAAAGGTTGATAAATATGGAGATAAATAACTGAATGGTGAGATTCACTAGAAGGATGCGTTAAGAGAAATGAGCAAATGTATGAAAATGTCTGTTACAACACATATCAACTAGTTAATTTGAAAAATCATTCAATTTCTATAATAATAATAAAAAATGAAGCCTTCAATTGCTACAATAACAAAAGCAAACATAGTAAAAAAAAGAAACTAGTCATATAAATGTATTTTGGTCTGTCGGTGTGACCGATGTTTTATATATTAGAATCACACGTCTCTCTTCTGTTCTAGGAGGCTACATTCAAGAACGCTTTTTTTTATATCTAAAGATTTTTTTACCCCCAAAATAGATACCGTATGAAATCTTTTGCCCTGCTACTTATAAATATTTCATCAACAGTTATGTCCAACTAAACCTAAGACACCACCAGCAATACAGAAGTCACTGTTTTTCCAAAGAGTAAGAAATTTTGGCATTAGTTACAACAATAATATTATATCAAAGTACAAAGGTAACAAAAAGGCACAATAAAAGACCAAATTACAGTATATCCTGTACCCATATAGTCTGTGTAGAGACTTCGGGAGGGTTTCGAGCAAAACTACTTTCTCTTGATTCAATGTACAATTCCTTGTGTGAAGGGTCTGTATAGCTACATGAGAGACTCCAGGCTCTCCGATGGGTTGGCGGGGACCGTGCCGTTGTTTTCCGAGTAGTGAAGAGCTCTCTCATCCTCCTTAGTGCTCACCAAACTCAGGATCGCTTTATAGAGGAACTGATACTGTTCCTGCACACACAGGAAGATGTTAAGCATGCACATTTTATCATTCATATCTTATCAAAGTATAAATTGAAAAAATTATTTTGTTTAGTATTTTTTTTTCTTGTTTTATGGAAGCCTGTTTCATCCACAGAACTCACAATTCTAGCTTTTTTCTCACAATTCAGAGTTTATATCTCGCAATACTGACTTTATTTCTTGCAATTCCGAATTTATATCTCACAATTATTTTTTACTCACAATTCCCTGTTTATATCTCACAATTCTGACTTTATTTCTCACAATTCTGACTTTATTTCTCACAATTCTGACTTTATTTCTCACAATTCTGACTTTATTTCTCACAATTCCACAAGTTTATATCTCACACAATAATTTTTTCCTCGCAATTCTGACTTTATTTCTCACAATTCTGACTTTATTTCTCACAATTCTGACTTTATTTCTCACAATTCTGACTTTATATCTCACAATTCTGACTTTTTCCCTCTCAATTCCAAGATTATATTTCACAATTCTGACTTTTTTCTCTCAGAATTCTGATATAAACTAATTGTAATATAAAATATTATCAAATATTTCCCAATGGGGTCAGAAACATACACTTAGTTTAAAGGAAAAACAAGATTATTCTTCTCACCCCATTGGCAGATTTTTTAAATTATTATTTCATGTAAAAACTCACAAAATGTTTCATGTTGCTTCTTAAGTAAATGTATCCTGATTTAAGACTGTGTAGATATGTGTACTGGCAAATAAAACAAGAAAATAATTTGATCCTCTTACAATATCATCGAAGACCCCCGGCCTCATGAGGTTCATCATTCTGGCGGTCTGATAGACGTCCACACTGTTCTCCTCGTCCAGCTGGTTGAGCAGGGTGGTCAGGGCACAAAACAAAGCAGCACTCGACGCTCCAGACCTGCACAGCAGACGCCGTGAGAAATGACACACTGACCGATATTTCTGTAAATAAAATGCCACTCTACCCGTCATGGATGACGATGGGTCCCTCTCGACGCGAGCTTTCTTCTCTGATGATGTTGATGAGCTCAAAGCAGTTGCTGATGGGACTGTCGGGGTTCGGCCAGCGGGGCGTCTGGTACTGACGCACCTCCAGCACGTAATCGTCCTGTCACAGGCGGACACATAAAACAGTTCTGTCTTAAATGCAACTTTCTTGGAAATACTGAAAATATTAAAAGCTTTGTTTTTTTTTGTTTGAGTTGAATAATCTCAAACACATCGAAATCAACAGAAAAATAATACCTTTTGCATAACGCCTTTTTAGTGCCACTAAGACCTTTTTTACTGATATTATTTTACATTATAATATTGCTGTATACTGTAACGTAATATGTCATTTTAAATTAATTATATACACTATCATTTGTCATTACTTTAATGTGTTGAGATTTTTTAAACCTGAGTTTCTCCTTATATTCTCATAAGTGACTCCCATTAGATTCTCATTAACATAATACAGTAGAAATTACTATAATAATAATTTAAAAAATATATATTATTTAAAAGGCAGTACAATAAATACTACCATTTATTTATTTGCATTTTGGTTGGATTGTACAATGAGCTTAATTATCATGAAAACAAATGTCACAATTACATTTTTTTTTATTAAATGTGCCAATAAATTCATTTTCTTTAATTCATTATACACTCTTATATATTGTCATTATTATCATTTTCCCAGATGTTTTCACATCATTCTCATTAGATTCTTATTACTGTAATATATTTTAAATAAAATGTTTGTGTTTTTTCTTTTGTTAAAAGGCAGGGTAACACTTTGGTGATGTACTTACTATAGTAATAACAGTAAATTATGCATAATTACAAATAACTAACCTTAAACAAAACTCCAACCCTAACCGTAACTCTATAAGTACAATGTACGTCCCCTTAAAATAAAGTGTAATCAAAGGCAGCACAACAAATACTATACATATTCATTGATTTATTCGCATTTTGGTAATGACAATTGGGATGCATCACGAAATGTGTCACGAAAAAAAAAAATTACACTAAAATATGCAATTAAATGAATTTTCTTTATGCAAAATATAAATATTTTTGTGTTGATTTTGGGGTGAAATATGATTCCAACATGTTTTTGACTAGTTTCATAAGATTCACCCAGCAGCTGCAAACACTGAGTTCTGGCTACATAAATGAAATAAGGTGTTCACCTTTAGGGCCTCCAAAATGAAATCCTGCACCACTAGCGAATCTTCGTTGGACAGGCACACGCTGTCCTCTCCTCTGAAGCTCACAGTGAAGGTCTCACAGCTGATTGGTTGTTCTTTAGTGGGCCAGTACACACACTCTCCCTCGCTGGTCTGTGACGGTCAGGAAATGAGATGCCTTATATTAAATAGGGATGTGTGTAGAACTACAAATGTGTATAAATGTGTGTGTAACTCACCAAGCTCAGTGTATCAGGCAGGGAAACTATGATCTGTGCATTGTGATCCCAGATCATCCTCCAGAAGTCCTGTACAGTGTTTGGCAGAGGATTCTGGGTAGCGATGAACTCACGGCTCTGATGGTACCCCTGTAAACGGCACAGACTCATCGAATCATTATATCATCAAGGAATCTAAACAGGAGCATCAGAACCAGAGTCTTACCAATAAATAAGAGGCATTGATGTAGTCTGATGATTCTCCAGGTCCTGTAGACAGACTGACCCTTGACCTCTCCACTGAAGCACAGATGAGAAGATAAAGATTAACCATTACACTTCACAAAACTGAAGTCACTGAATGAGCTCACTGATAATAGATATCTTTAAAAACACATTTTTAAAAAAGGGTCTCGAACAAATTCAGAAAAAAAGAGAGAAAAGAACAGGGAATGGAAATAAAGAATTTATGATTACGTTCCTAATTAAATGTTTGCAAATTAATTCTTATTACATTGCTAAATCAAGAGATTACTTTAGATTTCAGAAGAACAGTGATTAACACACAAACAAACAAACAAACAAACAAACAAACAAACAAACAAACAAACAAACAAACAAACGGAAGTAATCTGAATATAATTATTGGCAAGAAAAAAACTGGTTACCCCCTCACTTTTTTATAAATAAATAAAAATAACAAATAAATATGATATATACATAAATAATATCAATATTTATAATAAATAAACAATATTTAAAACATTTAATAAATAAATAAAATTAAAATACCTATAAATTATAAATAAATGATGTTAATAAAGTATATATTTATATTAAATAAATAAAATGATGAATATTTAAAATAAAGTCATATAATATATATATATATATATATACGATTAAATATGATAAATATTTATAATAAATAACAATGAATATCTGTTTGTTTAAAAAAATTTTTTTTTAAGTAAGTAAATGAATACATGAATGAACAAATAAATAAATAAATAAATAAATAGCCTAACTATAGCATACATATTTACTTTATTTATGAATATATCAAATGTATATAATAAACAAATAAAATAATGTAATTAAATGTTGTAAATCAATATTTCAAATAAATAAATATAGCCTAATAAATAAATATATATTTTTAAATCTTTAATTTTTTATATAACTTTTTTATACTTTCATTTTGTATATATTATATTTATATATGTATATAAATAAATATTATATATTAATGATATATTAATAATTATTATAATTTGTATAATAAATAAATAATGTAAAACAATATAATATGTTAAATAAATGTTTATATTGCACACTCACCAGGCATAAGACAAGACGTCCTGTTTTTAGATGCATTGCACTCCTTCAAAGCCACTGTGTAGTCACTCTGTTTTGCACAACTCTGACTGACCAGCTACAGGAGCAACAGGGGAGACCGATTCATTTCTCACAGTAATAATGATTAAGAGGGGCTTAATAAACCAAGGGTCTCACCTTTAACTGTTTCTCCAGGCGGGTCTTTCCTGTCGGTCCCGGTATGAGGAGATCAGACACATATGTGTGAATGTGACTCGATGAGACCAGTGTCTCTTTACCCCTGATGGCCTCCACTAAAACATCATGGATGAAGACGTACTGCTCCTGCTCACACACACAGATATGATGGATGTGTCGTGTTGCATGTGACGTGATATAACCTGAAGTATGGTAGGATGTCATACCTCTGTCTGTACCAGGTAGTTCCTCTGTGTACGGATGTGTTTGAGGAATCCCATTATGTTCACTGTACTTTCCTCCTTTATCTGCTTCAACATGCTGTCGATCACAATGTATGTTCCTGTTCGTCCCACACCGGCACTGCAGAGCACATTCAAACACATCTTAAAATGTTGTTGTCCCGTCCACCTCCATTTATAAACTCTCACTTCAAGTCAAGTCACATTTATTTATATATAGTGCTTAATAATACAGATCAAAGCAGCTTCACAGTTTAAAACAGGAAAATACCAGTATTAATGTTGCAAAGATCTTCAATTACATCAAATACAATTTCAGCTGTAAAGCAGCTCTTAAGAAGACAATAGTGTCATTATTCAGCTCAATTGAGCTCAATAACAATGTCAGTGCTGCAAAGTTATGAAACGAACTCAGTTCAACTATAAAGCAACTCTACAGAAGATAATAAAGTGCAATAGTCAGTTCCTGAAGTAAATAACTCATAAACCTTTAAAGACAGACCTACTGTGAGCTACGAGGTTGTTAATCTATGGTATTTGCTTCTGTTAAAGCCGTCAGCCCGCATTATTTCAACTTAGTTTTAAAAATAATCGTGTTAAAGAGCAGAATTCATGGTGAAAAACTACATTACCCATGATGCTGTACAAAAAAATCAACCAAGCATAGTCTAAACAAGCTCGTTAGTCCTGCCCACTCCCATAAAGCACAGCAAATGACATAACAGCGTCTCTCAGAATACTTACATAATTTAATATATGTGCATATTTTGCAATAAACTTAAAATATATTGTTTATATATACTCTATAGTGTCATTTTTCAGCTCAAGTCAGTTCAGTTCAATTAACAGTGTGAATTTTGTGGCATTTATTAATTAGGAAATGAATTCGATTCATCAATAAAGCAGTTCTATAGATAGAAGACAATATTGTCATTATCCAGCTCAGTTTAGTTCAGTTTTTATTCTCATTCAATACGGTCAGTGCAGTCAGATCGATGACCATAGTAACTTCACACCATAATAACTTTATGCTTAATAACTATACCTGCAATGCACCACCACAGGCCCCATATCAGATGTCCTGGCCTGTGAGGACGCCCGCACAAAAGACAGCAGGGGAAGAGTGTATTCTGGGACGCCCATGTCGGGCCACTGAGTGTAATGAAAGTGAAGCACCGTCCTCTCCTGACTGCGGCCCTTCTGTGAGCCCTAGTGGTGGAAAAAGACAACGAAAAGTGTTGAGAACGGAGAATATCCTCAAGTTTCTGGTGACGGTGACGTACGGCGTAGCTATTGACCTTCTTGGCGTTAACGTTCCTCAAGGTGAATGTCCTCTGCGTGTAGTAGGCAAGAGTTTTGGTGCTCTTCATCGTAACTAGGAAGCATCCATAGTCTTCCTGATTCTCAAGGGGCCAATATTGATCACACTTTCTCTGTTTGACACACACACACCAGCCTCATGAGATTTAAATAACATTGATATAAAATAATGATGGAACAAAGTGGTGTAATGAGATAACTAAACCAAAGTTATCTAAATCTAAATCAAGTGATGAAAAGCATTACCCGGCCCTTCTCCACCAGGTTAGTGATCATGACAATCACGCCAACGTTTTGCTCCCATATCATCCTCCAGAAGTCCTCCAGACTGCCTTTCAGTGGCCCCTGGGCAGCGATATACGCTTTCGGCTGATTGTAGCCCTAAAGAGAATCATTCACAAACAGACCTTGATCATTTATACCCAACACTAGTAGTGACAGACCGATTAATATGCCAAATATTTGAGTTGGTCCTCACTGCAGAACACGAAATCCAGGGGGAGGAGTTGAATCCAGATCCTCCCACCTTACATATACCTAAACCTACCAATCTCCACCCCCTGATCCCTAAACCCACCCCTAAACCTACCAATCTCCACCCCCTGATCCCTAAACCCACCCCTAAACCTACCAATCTCCACCCCTTGATCCCTAAACCCACCCCTAAACCTACCAATCTCCACCCCCTGATCCCTAAACCCACCCCTAAACCTACCAATCTCCACCCCCTGATCCCTAAACCCACCCCTAAACCTACCAATCTACACCCCATAGATCTGGATCCAACTCCGCCCCCTGGATCTCGTGTACTGCAGTGAGGTACTGAAATATAAAAAAAAATATATAAAAAAATTGGAATATATATGGAAGCTTGTTTCCGCCACGGAATAAAAAAAAAAGAATATTATTTTTACTTTTTAATCTCACAATTTGACCTTTTTTTTTGTACCCTCAAAATTGCAAGTTTATATAGGCAACATACACCCTGTAAACTTTCAGCAGTGACAACCGCATTTAAAACACGGGAGTGAATCCCCTAAATCATCATTATGTGTGATTGTTGACTAATATAATGGAAAAAATATTCTAAAAATATATATCAAATACAGTGTACACTTACATCCACGTAGTTGGCATTAATGTAGTCCCCTGTCTTTCCATCTTTGTCAGAGTTTTGAGAGAGTTTAACCCGACTGTGATCATCTGAGAGTACAAAAGTAGAAGACTGTTAGTCATGTTTTTTTTTAGTTTTTTTTTTATAAATGCATGTACATCTCTGATACTGGTATGGATGAGTGATATACAGGCCAGGATATTAATGTATCTGTTCTTGCTCTTATTGTCTGGGTGGATGGAGCTGTCCGCAGTGATGCTGATGTCCGCCGTACAGCCCTGAATCTCCTGGAAGAAACGTTTCAAGCATAACTCAGATCATAACCATCACCAAACTATTTGACTTTATCATGCACACTGACCATGCAAGGAGCAACACTGACACGCCAATACAATGAACAGAAGAATAACAATAATGCAAAAGAATAAGTAACACTAAACAAGGGAGATGTGTCTTACCTCGTAAGACTCTTTCAAGATCTAATAAGGGAGGGGGTGAGAATGCAGAAAAGCACAATGAAAGTCCAGGACAAACAGAAAGGCAGGTACAGGTACATGAGGCACGTCTGCATGTGTTTTCATGCTACAGACGGGTTTAGACGGGGCTGTCGCTGTGTGTGGGTGTCCATGCAGTCAGTGGAGCCACAGTGAACAGTGTTCCCACATCACCTCTTTACATGCTGCCCCATAGCACTCATATACACAATTCACTGTTTTAGATTTGTACATGGCATTATAGGATGCAATGTTTAAGGGTACGTATTTAGAGAACTGACTAAGGAGTGATAAAAATCCCAAGTACCTCAAATTTTTTGGAGAACATGTGATTTGCGTGAAGATTAGCAACATGTTTCACAAAATCCTTAACAGGGAGAGCTTCATTATCCTCTGGCATCAAAAAGAAAACAATTATTTAGAAATACATAAATACATATCAAATTATTAATAATAAATTATTTATTTTAAAAAACACAATTACTTAAATACATTTACTTTTCTAATAAACTAATTTAAGTAATTGTATTTATTCATTTTTTTTGTTTATTTGTATTTTTCAATACATAACTTAATAATAGAAATAATAAATAACTGTTTTTGTTTAAATAAATGCAATTAAATAAATACAAATAAATAAATAAATGTTAATAACAAATACAATTATTTATTTAAAAACATTACAATTACTTTATTTGTTTATTTATTATAAAAGTAATTGTAAGTAATTGTATTTTTAATAAATCAATAATTTTACTTATTTATTTAGTTGTATTTATTCAATAAATAACTTCAATAAATAAAATGTTTAAAAATGAAAATTACTTAAATAAGTTAGTTCATTTTAAAAACGAGTGTAAGTAGTTGTGCTTTTTGATAAAGAAATAATGTATTTTTCAATGAATAACTAATAAATAATCAAATTAAGTTGTTATTTAAAAAAATATACGATGAAATATATACAAACAAATACATATTAACAATAAATAAATAAATACAATTATTTATTAAAAATACATTTATAAAATAAAATTAATTATTATACATTTATTATAAATAAATAATTAATTTAGTTTTAAATAACTAACTTAAACAATAATAAATAACTGTTTGTTTAAATATATAAATATAGCTGCTAAGATATGAAAGAAAAAATATTATAATATATAATACCGTAATAATAATCTGTCTGAATGGGAGTGTAAGTCTGTTACCTGTAGGTAGAAGAAGAGGGGTTGATGGGGCTGATATGGCACGGGCTGAATTGTTGTCCTCTACATAAAAATGTGCCGTTTGAAAGCATCTCCTATAAGATACAGATGCAAATATTACAGCAATTTTTGTACTTTATTACAGTTAAAATGAAGAGAATTTAATGAAAATAATGAGTATTACAAAAAAAACTAAAAAGTAAAATGTATGGATGCAATACAGTAATGAGAACTGTCATGAAAATAACGTCACAATGCAAAATATATTAATGGTGTCAAAAAAATTCTTAAAGGTGCAGTAAGTGATTTCTGAGAAACACTGTTGAAAAAGGATCGGACCAAGCCATAACACTCTTGTAGCCAATCAGCAGTAAGGGGGCGTATACATTTATGATAGGGGAGGAGAGAGAGTAAACAAGAGGGAGGTTGAAGAAAGACTGTAGATAGAGAGATGGCTGAGAGACATTACAAAAGAGAAAAGGTCAGAGGAATATCCCAGGAAAAAGAAGGGTTATGATCAGGCAAGAGCTTTAGGACAAGCCTTAATATTAGAAAAAGCTTTCCAGCGACGGAAAGACCCAAGCGGGAAGTCCTGAATTTGCGTTGTTTCTACTCCATTCGTGAGAAACATTGGTTTTACTATGTTTCAGAGAACCAAGATATGCCGTTGTTGTAATGTAACCTTTAGTAACGGGACAGTTTGAAGTGTCATTGTTTGTCTGGAGCTGGTGTGATCCTGGCGGCTAACAACAAACTCTTGCTTGTATATACTATTGTATACTGTATAATTTTTGGCTCTTCCTTATTGTTCCTTCGTCATCTTCGCTTGATTTTTTGCAAAGAATTATTTTGCTTCGTTTCAGCTATGATAAAGAGAAATCCACTCTTGTATTGCATGTTTCTGCATTTTGGGGATGGAGAGATGAAGGGAGGGGTGTGTTTGTTACTTACTTCTTGTTCTTACTGCACCTTTAAAATGGGTGAAATGTCACCTGGACATGTTTTTGTGAGGTTTTAGAGCTGGTGATTCTAGTGTATGCAACCTCAAAGCAAACGTTCACACACTGATGTGTGTTTGAAG
Source organism: Phoxinus phoxinus (assembly GCF_949152265.1). Lineage (NCBI taxonomy): Eukaryota > Metazoa > Chordata > Actinopteri > Cypriniformes > Leuciscidae > Phoxinus > Phoxinus phoxinus. The sequence continues at coordinate 5,836,460 of NC_136884.1, forward strand.
ATGTAATACCTCCAGTAGATGAGAATGCCCACCAGCACCAGCAAACACAGGGTGGTGAGTGTGGATATCACAGCCAGAGGAACAACGGTCCTTTTCTCTTTCTCTGTTCCTTCCACCATCCCGACACGAGACTCCGGACTGCTGTTACTCGCCTCTGATGATGGAAACAGGAGCAAAACAGTCCTTAATAAATCCATTGATGAGCGATCTCATGGTAAAATACTTGACATAATATTAAACATATATCAAATCTGTGATCATGTCTACATGCCAAATAATCCAACTGGTAGCCCATGGAGAATTAAATTATCCTATTCATAAAAGCATTTAATGTGCTTCACCTTAATAAAAAAAAAAAAAACTGCAATATTTTCTTATCTTAAAGGGCACCTATTATTTTACCTTCCCTTTAGTATCTTATATAGCCGTTTGTGCATGTAAAAGATCTGCGGAGTTACAAAACACAAAGTCCACGCCAAAAGTAGTTCATCTTTCCAACAGAAAACACTTGATCCTGCCATTATTTCTGTGACTTAGTTACATCATCATGTTACATATTTGCATAATACCCGCCTACTGGTTGCTTTGGCCAGTTCTCCAAATGTTTTGACATCATGTACTAGTTTTACCTGTATTCTGGTCTTCCTCTGACTCTCGGATAGTGAGTTCAGGAATTATGAGTTGTATGGGAATATCATCGATTTGAGAGGTCACTGACCCTCCTTGACCAGAGCCAGTGTCAGATTCAGCTGACCAGGTCACCCATGAGAGAAAAGCCTGGTTTTCTGGTTCTTCGGTGGTGGCATCCTCTCGCTCGCTCTCAAAGTAGAAAGTTGAGGACAGTCCCTCATTATTTTCATCTGCAGTTTTGCTCAGATCTTTGGGAGCCGATCGGCTTTGGCCGAGCTCCCATTCCCGGTCGAGCTCCTCCAGGAAGATCGCGGACCCTGATCCGCTGAACTCTCCCTGCGCGTCTGAAGAAGGCACTTGAGCAGACCCCTCATCCAAAAAGATGGTTGGGTAGCGGGTTGAGTATACATTGAGATTTGTGGCATCTCGAGCCGTCGATACCCTTTGATTACTGAGCGGTGTGGCTGTAACAAACACGTCTAAAGAGTTAAGACTTCAACTCTCCGCTAAAAAAAAACATTTACGGCGGAGGAAAGAAGTGCTTGGAAGAAACAAAACCAATCAAATTGGTCTAGCATATCTTGAAATACCTAAAGCCACGGCAAAGGGGGCGCCATCACCATGTGCAAGAGAAAGAAGGCAAAGGTTGAATGCACAAGAGCAAGAGAGGAACCGCCACCGCGTTCAACATTTGAAGAGTGAGCCAACCAGCCGAGAAGAGAGAGTCCAGCGGGCGCATTTAAGCTTTTTGAGAATATTTGTGGCACAAAATGGCAGTAACAATTGCACCACCATCACGTTGAGCGTTTCTGGAAGTTTGACTACTTATTAACAGTGATTCCCAACCAGGAGTAACAGGTTTAGAAAGACAGTTTTAGTTTATTAAACCTGTATGTTTTTGTTATCTATAAGTTGTAACTTTTCATTAACATTCGTACATATGATAATGTGTTCAATCACTTGTGGGTGATATTTCATACTTATCGAGCTTCTTTTGAATTTAAATTCCTCTATAAAATAGTGATATTTGTGAAGTGTCTCATCTGGGTTTCATTTTGAAACAAATTCACCACTAGATCGTAAAGAAAGTTTCTCTGGAACTGTCAAAACTTGTGAACAACAGTACTTGCAACTAATATAATATTAATGAGATGAAAGGCCACTTAAGTGCACTTAAAGAGCAATGTACTTTCAAAGTGTGTTAAGAAACACTTCTAAAAAAGTGCACTGTAATGTCAAATCATTTTTTCACTTTAAACTACATTTTAAATCATTATAATTTAATAATCTTTTGTTGTGCTTTAAATAAGCACTTATTTTGATATGTTGACTAACATACTAAAATCCCATGTAAAGCACTTATAATTAATTATAAGTAATTATATATAATTCGGTTCTAATTGCATTTCGTATTATTTTAACTATATTTGCGAATGACATGCAATCATTACATTACATTCAGTTCACATCTAAGTATTTGAAAGCATATTATTTCTCTAATAAGTTCTCTTTTTAAAAGTATGCTACTTCTTTTTCACAAGGGTGCGGTTTATTAAGGAGTACTTAAAGGGATAGTTCACCAAAAAATGTATTCATTTATTCCTTGTGCTGAACACAAAAGCATATATTTTGAAGAAACCAAACAGTTTCTGGTCCCATTGATTGCCGTAGTAATTTTTTTCTATACTATGGAAGTCAATGGGGAAAATATATTACAAAAACATCATGCAGGTTCTGAACAACTTGAGGGTGAGTAAATTACATGGTAAGTGAACGATCCCTTTTAGATGAAAACTGTTGGGAAACACTGCTCTATAATGATGCAATCATCGAACTACTCAGCTGCTATTGTGTGATTTTACATAACCAGCGTTTCCATCACTTTCCTGCAAGCAAGTTAGCATTTAGCGAAAGGTTTTGTGTAGGCAAAGACCCTGATCAAGATTGTCTTACCGTTAAACAGGGGCTGAGTGGTCTGAGAAATGATCTTCGTGGATGATCCAGTAGTCGCAGTGCTTGCATTAGCTGTTGAAGTTGCATTTACTGCAGGGGTGATGGTGGTCGTCTTCACTGGCTGTTTTGGCACCAGTCGTCCAAATGCAGAAGTTGATGAAGATTTGGTTGTCCTGACTGAGGTCTCTTGGTCCTCAGCATCTGGCGGTGCAGTGAGAAGGTTGTTGTTCAGGTCTGGCGTGGTTTTTGTGGTGCTGGTGTTGAGGACGTCCTCATAGTAGACGTCTGTGACCACCATGTTGCTGTGAGGAAGGTGGCCGCTCTCCTCTGGGATGAGTTTGCTCAGTGGCCGCTTGGTTTCATTTCCGGTCTTATTTTGGTCAGGTGACCATGACAGCGAAGACTCCTCTGTAATTTTTCCTCTGACTGTAATGGGGGTTGTCCTGACAACGGGAAAAAGGAAGCCTGGTTGGTCTGTCGCTGTGGTGATGGAGATGGAACTTCCGGAATCACGGATGAGGGTTCGGCTGGGCGGAGACTTAGAAGGAGGGGGAGATGTTCCCTGAAAACAAAATACATCAAGCTAATCAAAACCATAAAGATGCTCATGATGCAATCATTTATGAATAGTTTTATAATCTACATTCAGAAGAAAAAAATGCACCTCATTATATTCCTCTGATTCTGTTAAATCACCAAAGGGATCAGGCTCATTTACTGTAGGGTCAAAGAAAATATCAGTGAATTAATACAAAGGGAAAAAACAATAATAATACTGTAGGATAATAACACAAAGAAATATCTGGGTTATATTTCACCCCAAAACAACACATTTTTATTTTTGAGATGTTTTTGTACAAAACATGATTTTATAACATTTTCCTGGCAATTAAGCACAACCCCCAATATATATATATTTTTAAAAATATTATATATATATAGGCTACCGGTAGTTATTTTTATTTTTTTACTTTTGATATTGGTGTGAAATTTGATCCAGACATTTTTTTTTATTTTTTTGTAAGATTCTCTAATTTTTGGTTTGATTCAGCATTACCAGGGTCTTCAAGAGGCATGTCCACAATAACCTGGTCACTCATTTTTCCAGTCAAGCCATTCATGCACAGCGCCACCACTTGGACAACATAGCTACTGTTCGCAAGCAGATTATGAATAATGGCCCCCTGAAAAAAAAAGAGAATACTATTTCATAACACCTGTTTTTAACCATCAGGACTAGGGATGAACTATCAGCTATCATGTAACAATGTTGACTGAAATATCCATGCTTCAGTCAACGCAGTCATATTAAACTCCTCACGTGGATGGGCTAAAAGTACTCACCACATCCTGTTCTCCATCTGTCAGATACTGTTGTTTGGGTGGGTCTTTGCCCTGGAGTCTTTGGTAGGTGACGGAGTAGCGCTCGATGGCGGTGTCATAGACGGCTCGTGGCCTCTCCCACGTCACCACCATGCCGGTGTAGTTCTCAGAGTCTGCCTGCACGTTCTGCGGTTCGGAGCTGCACACTAAACACAGAATGAGATTACTGGTACATTGAACTGACTTGAGCTAAATAATTAATTACAGCTGTTTGAACAGTTTGAAACTTTGTTTCATAAACTCAATCGACACTAAACCGAACTGAGATGATTTAAGGGTTAGTTCATGCGAAAATTAAAATTCTGTCATTAATTACTCATCCTCGTGTCATTCCAAACTCGTAAGACTTTTGTTCATCTTTGGAACACAAATGAAGATCTTTTTGATTAAATATGAGAGCTTTCTGTCCCTCCGTTGACAGCAATGCAACTGACACTTTGAATCTTCAAAAAGTTCATAAAGCGATCCTAAAACTAATATGAATTAAGCGGTTTAGTCCAATTTTTCTGAAGAGACATGATCGCTTTATATGATGAACAGATTGAATTTAGGCTTTTAATCACATATTCCGAAGATGAACAAAAGTCGTATGGGTTTGGAACGGCACGATGATAAGTAATTAATGACAAAAATGTACATGTTTGGGTGAACTATCTCTTTAAGCATAAGCAATAAGATAACAGATAATGGGCTGCATTGTGGCCTGAGAGAAAGACAAAGAAATATTAGAAATATTTTTGTATAATTTTGTATTAGAAAGACAAAGCAATGTTATTGCTTTCGTTCTAATAAGGAGCCGTAACTTCAGTCAAATATCAGCATCTTACAAAATTGCTTCTAAATCAACTCTGTTTGAAACAGAATTGGTGCATTTGTTTTCTTGGAAAAGCTCCAAAGTGTGGTTTCCAGGCAACACACATTCACTGCAGGGTTTTTAAAAAGCATGTGTGTCCACGGTCTGAGGAGAAGGAGAAGGAGATGCATGCGAACACTCGATTTGACCTTGAGAGATGACCTCTCACTCCTCTCTGATCCTTATTTCATGCATCACAGGCACATACTTTTTCTGAGTGTCTTTGTTAGGCTGCGCTGTGTGAGTGTGTAGTATACATACTGGGTGCAGGGACTTCCTCTGTGCCTGTGTAGGATGAAAACACTTGTCCCATGAACTGCTGTTGTTGTTCTCTGTAGTTATTTTGCAGGTAGTCGGTCAGCATGACGTATCCGGCCTGCTGTATGGTCATCACCTCACAGAAGACCTCCAGCTACAAATATACAAAAATGCACGAATAATGAGACGATAATAAGACATGATTACAAGAGCTTGCTTACAGTTAAATAATAATAATAATTCTGTCATGACAACTCATGAGTTTTGGCATGGTAATGGATATGACAATGTTGATATGTTTAGTCTTGGTGGAATAGATCTGCTCCGCTTCTGCTGCTGTTGCAGAGCAAGTACAGGACTTGCTACTGCTAATACACACACGACACGCTGCTGTGAGCAAGTAAGACATGCTGCTGATGCACAATATAGCATACATGAATTACCGGTAGCAAATATATACAGGTGGAGCTGAGGAAGGTGGAGGGTTTCTGAAAGCATGTTGCAACTACTACAGAAAATGCTGAACAGTATTTGAAGGTTGAGCAGCAAGCTCATTGGCTATTAATAATAATCATCATCATCAAAATGTAAAATGTAGTATTTTGTAAAATACTTTAAAATAACATGAAATAAAAATACACAAATATGATATTGGAAAATATATAGAATCAACAAACATAAATAAATTACGAAGACAATTAAATACATACAAAACAGTGTACAGTCAGCAGTCCTTATGACCAAATAAACACTTATTTTTAGACGATGACTGGCTGACTATAATCTAATCTCACAACTTATGTCTGGATACTAACCAACTTACTAAAACTAACTAAATAACTAAAACTAATTAAATAACTAAAACTAATTAAATAACTAAATAAAACTAGCTAAAACTAACTACGTTAACTAAAACTAACAAAACAAATAACTAAAACTAACTAACTTACTAAAACTAAATAACTAACTTAAACTAACTAACTAAAACAAACTAAATTGTGCAAGAAGAGCATTAAACAACAAATAGAGAGATGCAACAGACCAATCAGAATTAAGTAATTCAGAGAGCAATGTTACAACAAAAATAACAGAGCAAGTATCCGAATTAGCTTGCACAACCAAATGTACTAACAAGTTAATTTATAATTTTTTCTTTATATTGACTGCATTAAAATCGGAATCAAGATGAATGAAGGTGAATAGTTTTATATGCACGAGTGAATTTATGCAAATGCTGAACCAGTGCTAAAGATTCATCAGCTATACTTTAGCGTGCCTGTGTTTCGCCCCATCAAATTTTCATGCCCAAGAAACAGGCTTTGTTTAAAGTGGATCAGACATGAGAGCGAAGAAAAAATAGCTACACAACCGCATGACAAAAAAAACCTCCTCGCATCTTAAAACTGAGCTTTAAAGTGCATCTGGATAAGAGGGGCAAAGTTGCGTCCTCGCCACCGAGGGCTTATCTCTGATCCACACGTCAGGCGGCGGCCAGCTGAAATATTAATGCACACGCCTCCGTTTGCTCAAGAATAGCTTAAAGGGGCTGTCAGGGATGTATTCACCACGCTCCATTTTTAGGAGAGGGGTTTCTCTCTCTCTCTCACACACACAAACACAAAAGAGCCATTGGCTACAATAGTGACCCCAAACTTCTCACTATCCTGATCTTCAAGACTCTTCTGACTTTATCTAGCCAAATTATGTGTTGCACTTGCACAGAAAATAATCTGAGATGTCCTGACCTGGGTTTCTGAGATGGCCACTGTGTTTTTAAACACGATCCACTCCACGTTCTCCGAGCAGGGTGGCGCGGTGAGTGAGCCATTGTACATGAAGTATTTTTCGGGGGACTGTGGAAGCAGAGGCAGCAAAGAAAACGCTTCCAGAGGGCTGCTTTTACCTTAATGTCAAATAGAAGCATGTTATTGCGGAAGATTGCAGATGAATTTGAAATAATGAAAATGATATGTGAAAAACAAGGATGTACCAAATCGGCTCACGCTGTTGACCCCGTCAATGATGGCCACATAATCCTGGTTGTCTTCAACGCTGGCCTAAGGAACAGATCCAACTTTAAAGTCATTATAATAAAAAGGTTACAGATGCACCATGCCATGGTGACGTTATACGGGTTAATATACAGTGTGTATAAGCGTGTATGATGTGCGCAGGGTGAAAATATCACCTCAAAAAAGACAGCTACAGCAGCCATCTTTCCTCCGCTACTTATCGCCTCGTCTATGGATTCAAACTCCTCTTCATCAAAACAATATATCTGCATCTGAGAGAGAGAGAGAGAGAGAGAGAGAGAGAGAGAGAGAGAGAGAGAGAGAGAGAGAGAGAGAGAGAGAGAGAGAATATACTCACTTTTATTTCATTTATAGTAAACGTGAGTTCATATTTGACTTTTATTTTATCATGGTGTGATTAGTGGGAAATGAAATGAATGCAGGTCCATGTTATCCTCAATCTTACAGAGAACCTGATTCACTGTGATTTATACGTGTGGTGAACTTTACCTCCAGAGGGAAGCTGTTGCCGTTGAGGCTGTGTTCAGAGCCGTCTGCAGTGGCGTTACATCGGCCCCAATGGAACGTGATCCTGCCCACTTTAAACCTGGATCTGAGCCCACCTCCACTTATGAAGTACTGACCGTTCAGACTGATTACCACTGAGAAACATGATACACACACACACAAACTCAATGACCGCGAGTCCATACGCAAGCCATGTGCAAATGTGTGCTTCATTCAGCATTCCTAATTGCTCATACTTCAGCTTTCATCTCTTCGCCTTGATAAAAGATTCATTTTAAGCGAAGCCTTTTGTGCTGGAATAATCTGTCATTCTCACGGTGTCAAATCAGAACAAAAGGTTCAGTGCAAGCTTTTTCTTCTGTGCTTCTGTAAAAGCACAGACCATCCAAAGCCACCCAGCTGCCATTTACAGGTAAGAAAGAGAAATACGATTGTCATTTCAGGAGATTTTATTCTTCAGCAGCTCCATTAGTCTGCCGGCGATTAATCTCAGGTCGTAATTGCATTCATCGGAGGACATCGCTCTGGGGAGTTAACCTGTCAGTATAATTTCACTGAGTGCTGTTTAAAAAGCGGTTTTATCCCCAATTCATCACAACTGAACAAACGTCTTGTAAACAGCACAAACCCAGTGAGGGTATGCAGACCTGTTTTGCCATCATTGGTGATGGTGGTGGAATCGGCGGTGGGCTGTTCCCAGTTCTCCAGCTGCAGGTTCTGGTACTGCATCCTAACCTGAGTGAACTCCTCACTGATGTCAATGGGAGACTGTCTGGCATTGCCGCAGACTGGATATTTCTTTGTCCAATGCTTCTGGTTTAGGGCCCCTGTAAAGAGTAAGGGTGTGACAAATGAACAACGGAATAATCTTACAACAAATCAGATAAAGATGTGTTGTCTTAATTAATGCAACAAAACGTTTAGATTCATTTTTAGGCAAATTTATATGAATCTAGGCAAATGTGCAACCAGCCAACGTTTCTGTCTTTGACCATTTTAATCACCTTTATTTGTTCATTTAAATAGTCACGTTATGTGCCAATATTCATTTTTTTCAATAAAAAGAAAAATATTCCATATAGTCTCAGTTAATGAGCTCATATCGTCTTGTATAATCCAAGAACTGCTAAAATGCAAAACAAAATGCAAGGCTTTTTCTGCATTATAGAAAAGAGTCTAAAAGTCACATTTAATATCGTAATATTTATTTATTAAAGCATATGCCAAAGCTGTGGTCTAGTGTTCACTAACACATTGTGGGTCAAATTTGTGTTTCAGCATTTTCCAGATCCTCTTCGGAGTATAATGTTCTGTTCTATCTATTGTAAACTTTAAATAAAAGGCCAAAAAAAATATTATAATGGCATATGGCACTATACTGGGGCACATGGTATGGCATATGAAGAGTCAGTGCTGATCAGAGCAAAATAATGCCACTTGCAGTGGTGTTGAACACATACACTGAACACTATGACATATCACACTGACTTCACCAGATGATAAACTCACGGAGCAGATGGCAATGGGTCACACATCACTGAACAAGCACGAGCAATAAACCGCACGCACACACACACACAAACATAAACACATCTGATTAAAATTGTCCCCCGAGGACGCCTCTTTAACTACATGATGAAACGTAAGATCTGAATTAGCAGCTTTAATGTTCCCTGGCAGGACAATTACAGTGTATATTTTCACAGTGATTTCACTTTCACCTCCCAAGCTGGCCGTTAATTCTTCACCCTCTAAAGCTACAACATAATTAATATGTCTCTAAAAGGCTATAAAGGATTAGGCTGAGAGGGCAGAACCACATCCTCGAGGTGCTGAATATCGACATGCGAGACAAACGTCTGCTATTAGTCTGATTGATGGCGTCCTCATTCAACAGGAAAACAGCGTCTGCTGGCAAGGTGAACTACGAGTCTGTCAGGTTACAGCGGTGCAGCATCTGGCCCGGCAGACACACACACACACACACACGGCGCGACGTGGATACGCTGTAATCAAAGAGAACGGCTGCTGCTATGGTAACCGGTAGAGATGTGGCATAAATGCAGAGCCTGAAGTAATTTAAAGGATTCGGAGACCTCTGGGCTGCTCTGACATTTCGAATATTTCTGTTGCAATAACAGGTAGGATGCGCTTTGGCCTTTGAAGCAATCTGCCATTTTATGACGCATGGGAATGAACAATCGCATATGGGAATGGTCATTGTGGAATCCTTCCCCTCCATAATGACACCCTGATCCATCCCGACATGCAGTCTGATTACACCAGCCAATTATCCACAACAGTTTCCTCTCAATTTCCACTAAGGAAGGTCAGCAAAGGGCAGAAGTAGAACACACAACCGTTGTGAAAGTCTGTGGATGCACTACAAATTAAAAAAGGAGCAGCTGTTCACAAAAAACACACCTTGTCTGATTGTTAACAATTGAATAATACAATATAATTAGAAATATAATTATTTATAATATTCATATTACATATGATTTATACAATTATAAGTAATATTAACATCTAATTAATTGTATAAATATAATAAATTAATACAAGTATAAAATAATATTATTGTTAATTATCAAATATATTTATATATTAAAAATATATTTTAATTATAATTATATAGACATGTTTAACATTATTTCATAATTTGGCAGCAGGTATATATTAGGCTGCTGTCACTTTAAGACCTGATGCACGGATCCATTATACAGTTAAACGTATTTTAGTTTGAATATTTTGGAAGTGAAATATGACAGGTGAATATGGATTATTGAATTTTTAATAATGAAAATGTGTTTGAAATATTCACAGCTTAAATATTCAACCATGTTGAATGTTAGCGCATAAAAATGCAAGCCCTAAAAATACAGTGCATTAAAATGCAAGCAGGGTTTAATATGCAAATGCATATTTTTTTCAAGTAGTGCAATTCAAAAGGCTTTTTTGTTTCAAAAACATTTGGCATTATTTTACTTCCATAAATTTGCCTACACTGGATGAGCGTTGTGTCGCGTCAAAAGCAAATATAACCCATTATAATCACTGATGCTGTCTACACTGGATACAGTAGATGCACTTAATAAGGATCCCAGTGTCAGGAACAAGTGGATGGTTTAAAATGTATGTAGCTTGGGTGTGAGTAACTTGTAGTGTCGTTTCCATGACAACTTGTGTTGCAGCTTGTGTACACCATAAAGCAATGTCTCTTTTGCGATCGATCAATAATTTACAACACTTGCTGTAGGAAAACATATGTATATCCGTATACATTACGTCCTCCATGTGCTTCATGAATAAAACTGAGATCATGAGCTGTAATAGCAGAGGTGCTTCTGAGGACGTAGGCGGGCGTCTCGTTTATAAACGCTCTATCCGCAGGTTATCAGAGCATGTAGATTAGAGGGAAAAGCTGCAGCCCCCGCAGCAGATGGAGACGGGAGAGGGACTGATGCCAGAGGCAGGAATCACACGCACCCCTGGGGTTCGGAAAACAGGGTCAACAGGGGACGGGCATGCTACAATAACCAATGATCATGAGCAGACTCAAGAACTGTCCCAAAACCAAGTCAACAGGACTGCCTACATGCACAGCTGCATCCTGACTGAAATGGAACCTAATAAGCGACTAATTTGGAACGCTCTACATAAGCACACTATTTTATGATATACTGAATATTTAGTATTCGCCGTTTCGCATGGTATTCCAGGATTTGCTTTTCCCATGATATTTAAAAACATTGAAAGCTATAAACTCACAAATAGTGCATAAAAAATAGACATTTCCCACACACATCAAGAGGAAATCTGAAGTGTTAGAGAGTCACTGTATGACTGTCAGCTGAAGTTCCAAGGGTCTATGAACAAATTAGCATTCAAGCTTGACAACTTTTGTTTGAGGAGAGAGGGTTTTACGTGAAACAATTAGAGTTAAACAGAGAAACGTGTATCGTTCTATTTCTTCACAGGTTTGTGCTGGGCCTCACAATCAAGAGTGTTCTTTCACATGTTAATTCATTTAGTTTCGACTCAGTGAACACACACACACACACACACACACACACACACACACACACACACACACACACACACAGTCTCCTCCTACTCTACTTCAGTCATTCAAACAATATTTGTTCAATGTGACTCAGTTTTGGCCCTTATGGAAGCTTGTTTCCCCTGCTGAATAAAAAATAAAAAAGGTAATTGTGACTCTCACAATCCAGACTTTATTTTCTCAGAATTACTCACAATTTGACCGTTCGCAAAGAAACGCCCCCTTTAGTTTACTGTTGCTATGTCCGACAAGCTAACGTTACGCCGCTCTCATGTTCTTCTCACGCAGTGAAAAATAGATCGCGGAGCAGAGAGGACACTGACAACGCGCTGACAAACAGGACAAATCAGGTTACTTTTCGGTTACTTTTGATATTAAAACAAAGTATCACCTTTCAAATTAGATTTTTTTTTAAAAGAAATTTAAACAATAAATAGCCTACCGTTTTGTGTCTGACAGATCGCTGTATGAGCATCAGTTAAAGCTGCTCGTGAACCGATCATCTCTTCCTTCTAGTTAATTTATACTTTTATAGCTTCAAATAAACATGAATGAACATAAGAAGGAATGTTGTTTTAACCGCGGAAAGGCGTCAGTATACACTCCGTTTTTCAAGTTCAAATCCTCCCATGTTAATCGACTTCTAAACTCTCCTGACTGCTTTGTCGGAAAAAAATGGCGGCTGGCGAAGTATGATTGGTCAGATCACCTGTCAATCAAGCTCCCTGCGATCTGGGCAAAAGAGTTATAAAGTAAGAATTGCGTGATATAATGTCGCAATTGCGTGATGTTGTAATGCATGTTATAAAGTCAGAATTGCATGATATAAAGTAAGAATTGCGTGATATAATGTCGCAATTGCGTGATGTTGCAAATGCATGTTATAAAGTCAGAATTGCATGATATAAAGTAGCAATTGCATGATATAAAGTCGCAATTGCGCGTTATAGTCAGAATTGCGTGATATGAAGTCACACTCAGTTATAAAGTCAGAATTGTGATATAGGCCTAGTCGCAATTGTGTGTTATAAAGTCAGAATTTCATGATATAATCTCTTAATTCAGACCTTTTTTCCTCGCAATAGCGAGTTCATATCTCGCAATTCTGACTTTTTTGGACTTTTTAACTTGCAATTGCGAGTTTACATCTCACAATCCTGTGAAAAGAAGTCAGAATTGCGAGATATAAACTCATAATTGCAAGTTACAAAGTCCAATTCTGAGGAAAAACTTTTTTTTCTCAGAATTCTAAGTTTATATCTCACAATTCTGACTTTGTAACTCGCAATTATGAGTTTATTCGCAATTACCGGAAACAAGCTTTCTATAGCTTTTCTACCATTTTTAAAGCGTCGTCAGGCTCGCTTTAAAAGCCACAGGTCAAGGGCCTCACACAATCCTGAATGTCACTTACTCTTTTTCAAAGACTTTAGTATCTTAAAGTGTCTAAGACTTTCAGCTAATCTCCTGCACAGGCGGGTCAGTGGCAGTGTGTGCTGCTACCTCTCATTCAGAAGGTCGACTCACTGCCGTCTTTCTAATGGAGAACGGACATTGATCCGTCATTATTCACTTCCATCTACTGCTACCTTATCCCTATCTCTCGCTCAAAGGAGAAAAGGTTTTTAAGGCTTTAAGCCAGTGGCATGCCACACTGAAGTCTGGTAAAAAGCACACAATAAGGGCATTTGTTCGTTGTCTACCTACCTGTGTAAGACCAGTCAACGTCCTCGGTGAATTTGCGCTGCCCTCTTAGGTACGGCGTGGCCAGATCTGGAATGGGAAAGATGAGGAGAGTTGGAGTCAATGCACCAGTAATTCAGAGGAGCACAAATGCATGAGGCGTAAAGCCTGTGTCCTGTACACTAACAGACTTTAAGTTCATAGAAATCACAAAAATAAAACAACAATCTTTGGAATCAACAAATTATCCATTATACAAGTGCAAACTATTTTTTTTGTGGTTTCGCCAGTGCAAAAGTTGCCACAAAGAGGCTAGGTTGCATGATGTGGATGCTAAGGTGTTGCTAAGGTGTTGGTGTATATAATGCATTTCTATATAGTGTATTGCTTTGTAATTTCTAAGATGTTTACTAGGCCATTGTTATGCAGACATTAAGGAGTTCTAAGTGCATATAGTGCATTGCTATGTGGTTGCTAGGGTGTTGCTATGTTGCTGCTAAGGTGTGTACATAGTGCATTGCTATAGTGAATTGTTTTGTAACTGATTTCTAGGGTGTTGTAGATGTTTACTAGGTGGTTGTTATGTTGCTGCTAAAGTGTTCTAACCACATATAGTGCATTTTTATGTGATTGCTAGGGTGTTGCTATGTTGTTGGTAAGGTGTTCTAGGTGGTTTACAAAGAAAAACTCAGAACACTATGTGATTTTTAGGGTGTTGTGATTGTGCCAGGGTGCTGTTATAGTTACTAAGGTGTTGCATTTAATTTTTTTATAGTGCATTGCTATGTGGTTGTTAGGGGGCTGCTAAGGTGATCTAAATGGTATATATTGCAATGCTATGTGGTTGCAAGAGTGTTCTGGGCAGTGTTAGGGTATTACAGTAGGTTATGCTTTTAAAATGAGGTCATCAGACTCAAGTGGCCCTTCCTATTTCACCCTCTTTCATTACTCTCTCCAGTGACGGTGGTGTGAATATCTCTAAATGAAAGTGTGATGAGGGAAAGGTCGTTATTTTAGACTGGGTCTTTTTAACATGACCGAGTGACATTACTGTCTGATGTGTGTGCTAGTGTTTGGTGTCACATGTATGTGTGTGCTAGAGCACATGTGAGGCTGTGAGGACACCTGCCCAGACACATCAAAAGACAAATGTCAGTGTGTACAAGGGAAAGTGGAGACGAAAGGACACATGACCTCATACACACAGAGTTAAGTTTGTAACCCTAACCTCTAAGAAACAACATCTTCACATGCCTTGACAGTACACAACGCAATAGTTTATCCAAAATTAAAGTCCAAGCGTCAGTGTAAACTGTCCTTCCAAGGGATTTGGAGATGATGGAAACTGATGAAGCATGTAAAAGTCAGTTAAAGAGCATTAGCATTTTAACACTCGTACCCCCTGACCTGACAGCTCTCACATGTAATACGGCCGGCCCTGCCGCAGCCATCCCTGCCTCCCAGAGCCCATTACTGAGTGAATGGTGACTGAGAACCGTGGCTACAATAGATCCTTTGAAGACTTTTGCCACAGAACAGGCCATTATTACAAAGAGTACTCGGACACAAGTGATGTTCACAAACATAAGTGCCTCTGCTGTCCATATAAGGATCTTTCTTAGGACACAGTATAACTTTTTCCATTATATTTTTAGTTAGGTCAAATAAACATAACATAAAAGTTAGATGTGATATTTTATATATACTCTGCTGTATACTGTGTGTGTGTGTGTGTGTGTGTGTTATATATTTGCAAACTTTTATTTACTAATATTTTTATATACAATATTATATTTAACATAATAATAATAATAATCTACACAATTATTTAATTAAAAAATAATGATTGTATTATATAAAACAATAATTCTAATATTTATTATTTATTCATTTATTTTTAATTGTTTATGCACGCGCGCGTGTGTGTGTGTGTGTGATATTATACATTTAAAAATATTATACTATATTAGGCTATTTATCATATTTTATATGATACAAATATTTGTTTTGTGCCATTCAAAAATGCAACAGTGTTGATTATTTCAGGGTTGAAGATCAGTGAAAAAATGACTGTTAGTTAGCAAACATCATTGCACCACACCACCTTATATAGTATTTACATTATGTATTCTTGTGGTAAAACATGGTAAAACACACATTTCTTTCTTAAAAATAGGCTTTGTGTTTGACGGTTCTGTGGAGTAAATGCCAGTTGGCAGGGCGATGAAACTGCGAGTGGAAAAAGCTCTTTTGCTCAGCTCGTCAAACAAAATCCAGGCCCGTTTCACAGGAACACAGTATCATACTCTGAGGAAGAGCAGCAACCTGCGCCTCACTAAAGCCCCGGAGATTCTCTGGCTCGGGTCCATTTCACAGGCACTGAAAGAAAAGCCTGGGGCAAATTAGATTAAAATTGCTCACAGTTTAATGTTAATGAGTCTATCGACAATAAAACAAGCCCTTCGCTGGACCCCTATTACATTTCACATCCTGCATTCTCACTGCTCTCTCACAGAACAAAATTGAAAGATTTTACGGATACACAAAATGATTAGATATTTAGATATTTCAAAACAAACAGCAAGAGTTTAAGCCTGTTCTCATGTCATCTGAATGAAAAGAGTCACCTTGTGACTTCAACAGTATTTTTATTTACTAAGTCAATGGGAACCAGCAGCCGATTGGTTCAACATTCTTCAAATTTTCTGCTTTTGTGTTCAGCACAAGAAATAACTTGAGGGTGAGTTAAGGTAAATGATGAGAGATTTTTCATTTTCAGTATTGTGAAACTACCCAACGGCGTGAGCACACTTTAAGTGCAAAGTTTCACGTTCAAGTGCAAAGTTTCTTGAATGAAAACGATCTGGCAGGCAGAAGTTGTTTACTACAGCCTGACTGCAGTCACACGGTCAAAGCCGTCGCACTCGGATGGTGGCTTTGACTGGGAAAGGCTCTCAGTATGCAGACGGTATCCATGTGTCCAGTACGACATAGGAAATGGATGGGGGAGGGATCGTAACCATCCTCTGTAAACCTCAGAGTAATTCAAATAAATAAGAGGATTAGAAAAATCTCGGGGAAGCCGGCCAGCACGTCATGTTTCTAACTCATGAACAAAACACGGGGCTTTAAATCTGAGTCCCCCTCCTCGTGTCACTAAATAACTTCCGACGCTGAGTTCCCTCCCCCTCGTTGATGAAACGCAGCCTGTGAACTGTTTTGTGTCCGTCGCTGCTCTCGCATGATGGAGAACACCTGTCTGACATTAAGAGGGCGCACAGGGGGACGAAACTGTTAAAATGGACAGCTAATTGAATTATGACATGTGTTTCCAAGGGCATGGATTATATTCGGATCCCTAAGGTCAAGGACTGGAAAACAGCCAGTTGGGGAATAATTAAAGAAAGTTTAAAACTTCACTATAATAGCAGCAACTTTAGGGCTGGAAATATGACATCCTGAAATATAATCATCTATACTTGCCTAGGCGAGAGTTTAAAGGGCTAAATTTTGTCATCATTTGCACACTCTGACATCCAAACCTGTGTGACTTTGTTTCTTCAGTGGAATACAAAAGAAGATTTTTTTTCATACAATGAAAGTCAATGGGGTCCAAAACCTACGGAGCCCCTAAAGGGACATGAGATAAATGAGATGGGAGGAAAACATATTTCGCAAAACTTTTGCGTTCCCTCGAGAAACTGTACTCAAAGAACTCAAAGTTTTGCAAACGAATGCAGTTTCTCGGGGGAACGCAAAACATTTGCAAGAGAGCGCAAAAATATTTTTTCTCCTTATTACCATGTTCCTTTAGGTGCTCCAACAAAAAATTACATTTTTCAAATTTTATGTTTAACAGTTTGTTTCTTGCCATTTCTTTGCGATTATTTGTTATAGGCAACTTCTGAGTGAATATCGTTTCAAAGCCAATTTTCAGTTTATGTTTTTGATGCATTAGAGATACTTCTAAAGCATCGGGAATCCTCATACGGGGAACGTGTGCAGCAGCCTGTGCCAGCTGTTGCTCCAGGGGTCAGAGGGAAAGTGTCATGTGGTCTGCGTGAGAACGCACTGACTGCAGCTGAAGGTAGTAATGCCAGTGAACAGCTGGGGGTTTATACCTTCCCCAGCTCTCATACGCTGCCCTGCCTCCAAGATTCACAGAAACTCACTAATCCAACTTTTAGCAAATGCCTATATCACTGCATAGTTCTCTATGAGATAAACTGAGATGTGATATGTGTTTGAAGGACACCGGAGAGGAGAAAATCAAGGCTGTGCTGCTCACCCTTTTTTAAAAAAAATACTTTTGTAAACAATTAACACTTGGCTCGCATCCTTTGCCCTGTGAGATTTCCCTGTTGAGCAAGGATGAAAAAATAAACTACTTTTAGATTTAGTCTAAATAGATTTACTATCGTTATAGAGAATAAGCGCTGTCTCTGACCATATAATATCCATAATGCTTTTATCTGGGCTGGTCGCGGCATATCCGCGCAGGAGACGCTCTCCATTCAGCTTTAGGACATGCCAGAGGAAACTCCTTGACAACAGACAGAACCTCCGGTGGCGTTCAGCCATTAGGACTTCCTCCCTATCGACACAGACACCAGGTCAGACCCAATTTGGAGAGGTAACCAAATACTCCATCTTTCCTTACCCGGAGAAAAGCTTTCCTTCCTCGCCTCACTGTCCGTCCGCTGGACCCAGCCAAAGCCAGAATGCTGGCATTTATGAGTTCAACACGCTGCCGGTGCTTTACTGGAGCTCCAGCTCCACATCCTGAGGTCAAGAGGAAGACCGCTTTCCTTTTACATCAGCGTTCAGCCTCATTTTCACGCTTTCTCCAGTTCTATGCCCCCTCTCTAAATATTAACACTATAGATAAGAAGAAAGTCTGTAGAACGGCAGTGAGTGTTGACCGAGAGAATCAAGAAACAGGCTTTAAAAACGAATCTTCTCTCAGAATTTCAACACTACTATGGAGGGAAAAGAAAGAAAGAAATCCGCTTAAGTTAAGCATGTAGCCTGAGACCGGTCAGGTGTGACATTTTTCCATAAATCTCATTAATAAATGTTTAAAAAAGCAATCAGGGACTTCCGCTTCCGGCCGAATGGAGTGAGCAACGAAGTTAGGCAGCTCCGCAAAAGTTAACAATTTAAATATCCTGGGTCAACGAACATCGCCCTTTATCAGCAATTCACCTATATAAAATTATTTAGGACACCATTTGATATGAAGGGCACTCGGAAATACACACAAAAAACTCTACAAGCCACACCCGTACCGGTTGGCACTGCTCCGGCTAACGATGTCTTAGCTAACAAGGCCTCAACTGGCACTGCGAATGCTATGGCAACACAGGCTGACAAAACCCCGGCTAACACTGCTTCAGCTAGTGAGGCTCTGTCCTGCTCACGAGATGAAGGCGTAATGGCTGAAGAAGAAACACCTCTCTCTGTGGGAATATTTCGAAGTGAACTACGTGCCTACCGCGAAAATGTAAAGAACGATATCAAAGCGGAAATCGAGATTATGCATCAAGAAATACGCAAAGACATATCAGCGCTACGGGACGAAGCTAAAGCGGACATCAATACGCTCCGAAACGAACTTTCACAGAAAATAGAAACATTGCACAGAGCCCACACTGAAACGGCAGACACACAGAGAGAGATGGAAAGATCTCTCTGTGATGTTTCGGACAAAATAACCGCCATGGACAAAGCACACACAACCTTACAGAAGGACTACAATAAACTGCAGGAAAAATACATGGACCTCGAGAACAGAAGTCGCAGGCAAAACCTACGCGTGGTGGGAATTAGCGAAGATATAGAGGCAGGGAACCCAAGCCGCTTCATAGCGGAGTTTTTTTCAGAAGTGCTCGGCGAAGAAAACTTTGAATCACCAATCCTAATAGATCGAGCTCATAGAACCCTGGCCCCGAAGCCCCGAGCAGGAGAGCGCCCGAGAGCGATGATAGCACGCCTACATTACCACACCGACAGGGAGAAGATTCTGCAACTATCCAGGAGCAAAGGCAACCTATCTTACAAAGGATCACCTGTACATATTTTTCCGGATATGAGTCCAGAGGTCAGCAAGCTGCGAGCTTCTTTCAACCCGGTTAAGGTGAAACTACGCAACGCTGGAATACCCTACAGTCTGTACTACCCGGCAAAGTTGATCATAACGATGAACAACACCAAACATTCGTTCACTGACCCACGGGCAGCTGAAAACTTTATCAAAACCCAGGCCCCAGCTGCACGGGTAGTAGAGGATTGAAGGTATTTGAGTATTCCTTTCAACATATAATTATGAGGCCACCAAGGAAAACTTATTAAAAGACACTTTTCTTTTGCCTGTAAAACATGGTTTAGAGGAGAATGGAGTCATTTTGATTTGATAAAGAGAAAAGGAGGGGAAAGAAAAATTATGTGTTGACGGGTGGAATAGCTGGAGGGGTGTGTGTGTATGTGCGTGAGTGTAGGTACGTTAGGTATATGCACACGTATATTTATTTTATTTTATTGTATTTTATTTATTTTTTCTCCTTCCCCTTTAACGTTTTGTTTATAACAAGGATGGTTAAATATTAATAGTATTATTATTATTAATCTTTTTTTTTTTTTTTTTTTTTTTTTTTTTTTTTTTTTTCTATGCGTAATGGACAACCATTTGATTTAAATTTCACGTTTAAGGAAGGGGGTAAGGAGTTAAATTTGAACTACTATACTAGATTTGATTTATGTTTACTTTTATTCAATAAGAGTGGACCACAAATAAAAGTGATCTGACCCAGGAGTATATAGTATACAACTTTAGGAGTTAAGTGGTTAGTCAAGTGTCCACGGACTTAGGGACTAGGAACTTAGGGATCGTTACGAAGGTATTTTTTGTTCTTTGTTTTTACCCTAGCACGTTTAGTTTAGGGATGTTGAAAAAGTTCATGTTCAGTCTTTGTTCTAATTCAGAGGATGTCACACAAGATAGTTTTCACTGCCATGCATTAATTAAATATGACCGAAGTTAACACCATGTTGGCTAAAACAATTCCGCACAACTTGGTCAAATTTGTGACTTGGAATTGCAAAGGGCTTAATGGAACCATAAAACGGTGTAATATTTTAGCACATTTGAAAAAATTAGATATGGATATTTGCTTTCTACAAGAAACGCACTTGAAAAATCAAGATCACAACAGATTACGCAATAAATGGATTGGACAGATATTTCACTCTAATTTTGGGGCAAAGAGTAGGGGTACAGCAATAATAATAAAAAAAACAATACCGTTTATCGCTTCAAAGATAATACCGGACTCTCAAGGCAGATTCATCATTGTCACTGGTAAGCTTTATGATAATTTGATCACATTAGTAAATGTATATGCGCCCAACGTTGATGATGAACAATTTATAGACTCATTATTATCAAAAATACCTGACATGGACTCTCATCAATTGATAATTGGTGGAGATTTTAATTTAGTGCTTGATTCTGACCTGGATAGGTCATCACGTAGACCGTTTACTGTGACTAAAATGGCAAAAAGGATTAAGAAATTTATGAATACTTATAAAATAATAGATCCATGGAGAACCCTGCACCCCAACACACGGCAATATTCTTATTACTCCCCAGTTCATCAAACTTATACCAGAATAGATTACTTTTTAATAGATGGGAAACTCCTTCAACAAATGAAACATTGCAATTATGAAACACTAATGTTGTCAGATCATAGTCCTCTAACTCTGCATTTAACTTTCGGATATAATCAAACATCGAGGATCTGGAGGTTCGATAACAGCATACTATCAAGCAAAGAGGGAATAGAAGAAATAAAGAAACACATAAATTTGTATTTATCATTTAATGACACTCCAGACGTCACTAAATCCACCCTCTGGGAAGCGCTAAAGGCATTCATCAGAGGCCAAGTCATTTCATGGAAAAGCCTGAAAAATAAACAACAAAGGGAAAGAGAAACTCAACTAAAAAAAGAAATAACAGAAACAGATAGACAACATTCATCTAGTCCCTCAGTAATTCTACATAAGAAAAAGCTGGCCCTGCAGACAGAACTAGATTTAGTATACACTACAAGAACAGTTAAAATGTTGACCAAAGCAAGGTATAGATATTATGAACAAGGGGAAAGAATGGGCAAGATTTTGGCTCAACAAATTAAAAAACAAACTGCATCAAGGATGATTACGGAAATACGCACGGATTCAGGCCAAGTTACAAGAGACATACAGGAGATAAATGATACATTTAAAGGTTTTTATAAAAAATTATACACTTCAGAATCCAAGAAGAACCCCACACTCATAGATATGTTTTTTGACAAAATGGCAATTCCAACAATTAGCTTAGAAAATCTAGAACAACTGGAGAAACCCATAACAAAACATGAAATTGAACAAACTATAAATAGTATGCAAAATTCTAAGGTGCCTGGCCCAGACGGCTACACTTCAGAATTTTACAAAGCCTTTAAAGAGCAGATCTCGGGATTGCTGTTGGATGTATTCAATGAAGCCTTACATAGGGGCTCTCTACCTCCAACATTTTACCACGCAAGCATTTCTCTTATTCACAAAAAAGACAAGGACCCCTTAGACCCCGCGTCTTATAGACCGCTGAGCTTACTTAACGTTGACAATAAACTACTTGCTAAAATTTTAGCTACACGAATGGAAACAATCTTGCCGACAATCATTTCACAGGACCAAACTGGGTTTATCAAAAGCAGACAGTTGTTTTTTAATATTAGAAGATTACTAAATATAATTCACACTCAGGATAAAAAAAATCTACATCCTGAAATTTTACTCTCCTTGGATGCGGAAAAAGCTTTTGACAGGGTCGAATGGGATTATCTCTTTTCGACCCTGTCAAAGTTTGGATTTGGCCCAAAAATTATATCTTTGATAAAGTTATTATATGCCCAACCCCAAGCTTCAGTGCGGACTAACAATGTTCATTCAAGTTATTTCCCTCTCGGCCGCTCGACTAGGCAGGGCTGCCCGCTCTCGCCATTACTTTTTGCAATAGCCATTGAACCTCTGGCTCTTTTATTACGGGCAACGGAGGAGTTCATTGGGATTAAAAGGGGAAAAACGGAACATAAAGTGTCTTTGTACGCGGACGATCTGTTACTATATATCTCAAACCCTGTTAAATCTGTTCCTGTGATAATGGAAATTTTGAAGGAATTTGGAGCAGTATCAGGTTACAAATTGAACTTATCAAAAAGTACCTTATTTCCAATTAATTCTAAAGCCCGTATGAATACTAATGTGTTTAATATCTTTCCCTTTTCAATCTCAAATGAATTTAAATATCTTGGGATAAATATTACGCAGGAATATAGCGGCCTCTTTAAACACAACTATTTGAAATTATATGATCAAACGAAAAAGGATATAGAGACATGGAAGAATCTACCACTTTCATTAGCAGGTCGAATAAATATTATTAGAATGAATGTTCTGCCTAAGTTTCTGTTCTTGTTCCAATGTATTCCTATTTGGATAGCCAAGGCATTTTTTAATAAACTAGATTCCCTCATGTCATATTTTATATGGAATGGAAAAACTCCAAGAATCAAGAAAATGTTCTTGCAAAGACCAACTTGTCTGGGAGGAATGGGGTTACCCTGTTTCCGACGTTATTACTGGTCATGTAATATCCGCTCAATGTCATTTTGGTTGTCCACTCAGGGGGCTGATTGGAGTAAGATGGAGAATGAAAGCTGTCATCCCTCCTCGTTAAAAGCATTACTTTATTCAGCTTTGCCTATTTCAAAACAAAAACTTGAGAACCCAGTAGTTTCTCATTCAGTTAAAATCTGGTCCCAGATTAGAATGCACTACGGATGGAAGGGCGTGTCAGTTTTAAGTCCATTGGTAAATAATCACGCATTTCCTCCATCAGTCTTAAATATAACATTTCTCCAGTGGGAACATAAAGGTATTAGATGTATAAAAGATTTATTTATTGAAAATATATTTCCCACATTTAAACAATTACAGAGCAAATACAAATTGGAAAGTAAAGATTTCTTCAAATACCTACAGATCCGAAGTTTTGTTAAGGGCTTATTTCCGTCTTTTCCTAATCAGCCCCCAAACTCCACAATGGAAACAGTGTTTTTGTCTAACCCATTTCAAAGAGGGCTAATTGCTAAAATCCACAATGTGCTATCACAGGAAGAAACTACACCTACATTGGACCATTTGAAAAGAGCCTGGCAGGAGGACCTGGGGGTGTCAATTACAGACAATCAATGGTCAAAAGCCCAAAGAAATGTTCATTTTACCTCTGTATGTATTAGACATGGTCTTTTGCAGTTCAAGGTGCTACACAGATTGCATTTATCCAAATTAAAGTTATCAAAGATGTTTCCTTCCATTAGTCCCTCTTGTGATAGATGTTTACAAAGGCCAGCCTCGCTTGCACATATGTTTTGGAATTGTCCTCACATTACGACCTATTGGAATAATATATTTCAAACCCTTTCCAAGATTTTGAAAAAACAGCTTGAGCCAGAACCAATCTGGGCTCTTTTTGGTGTGAAACCAGTCAATGTACAACTTTCAGACACCCAAAACAGCATGGTTTGTTTTGTGACCTTGTTAGCGCGGAGATTGATTCTCTTGTGTTGGAAACAGAAAAAGCCCCCTGCTCACCTAGCCTTAATGAAAGACATAATGGTTCATTTGAAATTGGAGAAAATTAAATATTTGTTGAGGGGGAGGTCTGAAACATTTTATTCAATGTGGCAAACTTTCATAGATTATTTTGGTGAGAATGTTTAAATGATTGGTTTAGCATGGAAATGGAAATGGTGTCCTCTGATGTTTGTTGTTTGTTATTGTGTTTTTGTCTTTCTGTATTTAATATGCGAAAAAAACTCAATAAAGAGAATAAAAAAAAAAAAAAAGCAATCAGAAGATTCTCATACACTGTAAAATTGTATAAAACAAGATTATTGCAGTACGTCTTTCTACTTCAAAAATTCAAGTTTAATTAAATGTTTCTTTGGAATAATTTTTACTAATAATTTTAATTTTTAAAGTTTACTAGCATGTGAAATTTACACTGTAAACACACACACACAAAAAAAATTAAAATTCACACGTTCAATTCAATGCGTTTCTTGCCGATTCTTAGAAACTGTTATAACACAAATAATTAAAGAGTGAAAAAATGTTTTTCAGGGTACGTCCATTTTTTATTCAGTGCCACATGAGACAAGCAGGCAATTAATTTTACATCCAAGGCTCTTTAACTCCACTTCCACATGCACAAACACCAACCTCAGTCGGTGGAAAACGATACTCTGCGATCGTGTAAATATCCAGACGGCTTTAATCTAATCGCACACATTGGAAAGCAATATGACCACTGGAAAATGCAACGGAAATGAAGTGAAATTAAGACGGCTGGCCGTCCCAGTGCCTGTCCAGATTTGTTCTGAATGCGAGGAGATTGTATTTCCCCAACGCTGAATAGCTTTCCTCTGGGGAATGTTTTAGGCCAAAAACAAACAGCTAGCATGTTGTTTTAACGCAGGTTTGATTTGAGATACAGCATTGATACGAAGCACTATCAACAAAGCACTTGAGCTATAAAAATGTTCTTTCCTAAGCGGTTGGCATCAGGTTCAGCACAAAACATTTCAGGTTGATTAAAATCAATGTGCATTTAACATCTAGCACGCCTTGATTATGTAAGTTTTAGGATGACATAACGATACAAGCAATATTGCCTCAGGCTGTGTTAGACACAGACGGGCGCTGGAAGTCAACTGGAGCTGTTGACACACACAGACACAAGCCTGCGCTGGTGACACTCATTACCCGACTGGACACTGATGCACAGTTTGCTCTTTGAGTCACAGAAGTTGCAGAAATCTGAAAGACGCGATTTAACATCACACACTCCAGGCACTCCCTTCATGTCCCAATAAACAAAACTCAGAGGAGTTGTTTTTTAGGCTTAAATAGGGTACAACTGCTGAGTTTTAAATAGGCCATATCATCAATAATTAATGTGGATTTGACATAGATTTATTTATTGATGATAAAGGTTATACAGAGCAGTCGTTCTCACCGGGTTTGGCTTCAGGAAATCCACAGGCTTAACAATATGCAAAATGATTAACATGACATAGGCTGAAAAGGAACATTAGTTTCTAAATGTCTCCTAAATTTCTCATA
The DNA here is from genome assembly GCF_949152265.1 of Phoxinus phoxinus. Taxonomy (NCBI): domain Eukaryota; kingdom Metazoa; phylum Chordata; class Actinopteri; order Cypriniformes; family Leuciscidae; genus Phoxinus; species Phoxinus phoxinus. The sequence continues at coordinate 5,862,066 of NC_136884.1, forward strand.
CGTTTTTCTAAACGGTTTCATGCTCTAGTCACCACCAGTAATTCATAAAACATATTGTGGTTGGCGAACCATTTACCTGTGATACGGTTGATCCATGATAGCATCTGTCAAATTTGACGAGCTTCTACCAAATGAAAGACAGATTTCTCTAAAATACCATTGGATTGGATGCATATCCTGTGACATTAACACCAAAAATGTTTTCTGCGTCTTTTAAACACTGATGAGCCTATTCATTTTTGTAATTCTAGCTATGCATGATTTCATAAGTTCAAATTTGGGTTAAACTTTATTTTAAGGAGTCCTTTTAAGTACGGAGTAATATTAATGAACTACATGTATTAACATGATTAGGGTTAGGAAAAGGGTTAGTTGCTTATAATTATGCATACATTTACTGTAATTAGTATAGTGCATGAACACTATAAAATAAAGTGTTTACAAAATTTGCATATATTTTATGGTTATGGCCCACCAGTTGAGAACCAATTGATGGAGACCGTATCCTGTATTGAAACAGAACACACACAAAAAATCATGTACAAATGTGTACTGTGCAGGTATCAAATATGTCCTCTCTGAACCTTCTTTGGTATCGTGTGACCTTGGAAAAGTTCGGGCTTCTGGTGCCAAATACCACTAAAGCAAAGTCCATGAAGGTCTGAACAGTAGCTTTTTATGAACCATCTCCAATAACTCTTCAAAAGAAACAGAGATGGGTTCAACGTATGCAAACTACCAATGAGATATTACAGATCACACATTTTATGATTGATAATGAATGCGAACAAAATCAAATATAAAATGTTATATTAAATATAACAGTTTGTGTTGTCAGAAAGTGAGACAATTGATTGGTAATGCCTGTCACTGTCAGATCATGTCTAGTAATGAAATGCCTTTGGATTGTGGGGGTGAATCAATGAAAATCAATCTTTCACTGTCAGTCATTGGATCAAGAGAACCTAAACTGCATTTTTCCGACCAGCGCGCATGCTGTGGTTATTTTGTTCGGACATGGCAGGGTGACCCTGGTGTGAATCGATCAATCATGTGTTTGGTGGGCACTCTCTCTCTCTCGCTCTTCTCTCTCTTCCTGCTGCTGGCATTAATGGTGAATGAGCGTCACTGAGACAAAAGCAGCACAAAACGGGCTTCCCCTGCCATCACATCCAACAACAGGGTGTAACATGCGCCAGCACTCTGCAAATCTCCCACACACACATAAAGTGACAGCACAGCTGCCCGTGTAACTCCTGAACAAGAAATAACTAATGCTTCTCAGCAAAAACAGCAGTTACATCATTTTAGACGGATATAGCAGGACAATTGTGTATTGTCACAGCACTGAGGTAAAGAGACCATCAGCGTGTGTGTGTGTGTGTGTGTGTGTGTGTGTGTGTGTGTGTGTGTGTGTGTGTGTGTGTGTGTGTCAGAGATGCAGATGGCTCAAGACACATGCAGTCAAAAGCACATTGCTTTATATTTCTCCACCATGTCAAATTACATTTAATTCAGAAGGGTGAACAGAGACAGAGAGATTAAAAGACCATCATGGTGATCGTGTGCCAAGAGCAACGAGCCAAAGTCTGTCCTGCAGCTGAAAAGTCCTTGAAACTGAACTAAATATTAAGCACAGCATCCATAAACAAATCAAGTTTAACAAGAAAATACAAATAAAAACAATTAGGCAATTCACAGCCTGCATAATGAACCTACACACTTCATATTTATTAATAAACTCTTGCACTCTCTGGCATCTTCGAAAATCTGATATCGGATTGTTCTGTACAGAAAAGAACCATTAAAACCTTGTTATAGCACACACACACACACACACACACACTAAACATTTGAAATGATTCATATTAATTCAGCTCATCTAAAACTGATCCATAAACCTTTGATCCGTTTACTCCAACAGCACATTGCAATGTTTTCAGAACACATGTTATTGCTATACTTTTTATATTATTGGACTGACTACTTTCATCAAAAAATAATCCATTAATCAATAATAAATTCATAAATGCACCAACAACCTGTGGAATTAAAGCTCTTGGACATGCAACTTTACGCATCAATGCATTCATACCCAAACACACATCAATGAGGACGCATTCATCACTCATGACTGTATTGACTTGTTACCTGTGTGACAGATGAGCCACAGCTGTGCGATGAACAGATGTGCTTTGGCTGTGATCAGACGCATCATCTTCAGACTCGAGGTAAATGAAGAGTGAACGCTGGTCTATTGATAACGCAATAACAGCTATTGCAGTGATGTTACACTGGATCCATGTCAGCGTTCCTCGTATCCCGTTCGTCTTTCCCACGCTAGAGCTTCATTCACTGTATGATCGTAGCGCGCGAGAGGAGAGACGCTGCGTTCACGCGCCGCCCACAGCCTCGGCAGTCTCGCGCATAATCAATCGAAGGTTTGCGGTCCGACTAACTGGACGTGCATGGTCAAGAAACAGTGCCAGTGACACGCAGCATTGTAATAAATGTAAAGTTAATACGCAGAGAGCTTTTATGAGATTTAAACAACATGCAGTGTGTGTTTGTTGGATGCATTGCATTATAAATTATTAGAAAGGACTTTTACGCTGAAAGCTGCCTGTTGACATATTTGGACTGTTTTGAACAAAAGAAAAGCAAGACGGAATGGGTTATTCGAGTCATGCTGTAGTTTAATGTCTTAATATACTGTATTAAATATTAGGCTACACTTTGAAAGTCAATCAATTTTCTTTTAAAGTGAACATTGTTAGGAATTATTTTTTATTCATTGCACTTTAGTTTAAGTAGATGTTACTATTTTTACAATGTCCCCCAGGTGCTGCACTAACCTCTAATATAAAACTGGTAATTTATGCAGAAATACTCCATGCTCCAGTCAAATGGTTATAGAAAACATAATAAATTTGTGATAACTTTGTGACCAATTCATTGCGTTTTCCAGTGCTCTCAATTTAAAAAAATATCAAAATTAAAAGTTGAAGAGTATAAAAATAACTGTATTACAAGAATGCCATCAATGCATTCAGAATCTAAGGATCAACATGCATTTAGCCTATATTTACATTTTATATTCAATTCACACAATTGCTCGATTCAGTAGGCTACCTAGATTAGGTCTTATTGTCTCTGTATCACAAAAATGATTGATTCTTACACTCTGAAAAGCATGTGGTTACATCTTGTGCCTGTTCTAAATCTCACAGAATCACACTGTTTCTGCACTCCCTGTTGTTATCCTTTCTGCAAAATTTGCATAATTTATTCAGGGCACCTACTTCACTTGCTGGACGGCTTTTATAAGGGCGAGCTTGATACAGCTCCTTCAGCATTCAGAGAAGCGCATTGTACACGTCTACACCGCTCAGTTTAGACAACCTGTTGATGATGTGCTAGAAACAGGCTTCCCGTGGGTTCACTTCAGTGGTCCAAATATGCACTGATGCACCATTGCAATCATTTCAATTACAAATAGATTGTTTTCGATTATGTCAACAATGCTGCGTTGTTTTTGACTGGTAAACAGTGCACCTCCTTTATTCTTCAATGCTCTGCCATTCAGGGGTCTTAAGAAAAACAGTGACCCTGATGGAGATCCAGGTCTCATCTTTTCAGAAAAAGGAGCAGCATTGTTAATTGGGAACGTTTAGATGACAATAATACACTGGGAGGTGGACAAAAGCCACCAAAAGAGAGACTGTGTGAAAGAAGGAGAGAGTTAGGGGTCACACTGAGGCAACACGGCACTGGGGATTGTATCGGTCGTAAAAGTGAAGAGGAAGAAGGCGTGTGGAGATTTCAGCCAATCACGACGTCCAGATTAGTTCCACTGCCTCGAAAAACGCCCAGACAACTTTGAATCAATAGCATCTTTAGTTTCTGTCAGATGCGTCTAGAATCCATGATCTGCTTTAGTGAAAGAGGCAGATCGGTTTACAACTGAAGGTGCCGTAAATGGCGTAACAACAACCTCACAGGGTCCTCCCTTCACACATGAGGATTGAATTACTCTAGATAAGCATCTCCGCTATGAGAGAAAGAGCCGCTCATTAGCATCACGTGACCTCGGGGCTTCTTCTGCCTTGGTTGGGGTTTAGCGTTTCTCTGTGCGGTTGCGCTGGCTGGATCAAATAGATGATTTGTCCACGGTTGGATGTGGAGACTGGTATCAACAATATCGACAACCAGCTGTGCTGCTCTAGCTATATTCCTGGCACCCTGCCACGCGCTGCAAATCAATGCAGATCACTACAGGGGGCGTTCGCATGCAAATCCCCCTGGCTTAGGCTATTTAACTGCGGGGGGTTCAATATCTACATCTTATGAACAGACTTCTCAGTTTTGCATTTTACAACCATAAAAATTACTTAAAAAATGGCATACTACTAGATTTAGAATGGAGTTTGCCCATGTACAACTTGTTGCATTTCCAGTTGGTTAGCAGGATGGGTGTTGTGGTTCCTACGACATTGCTAGCTGGTTGCTAGGTGGTTACCAGGGTGGTTGCTAGGTGGTTACTAGGGTGCTTTGTGGTTACTAGGTTGTATTAGTGTTTGTGAAGGCAATATTTGATGGTTATCAGGGTGTTTTTGTGGTTGATAGGGCATTTATAAGTGGTTACTATAGGGTTCGTTGTGGTTGCTAAGGCCTAACTAGTGGTTGTCACCTAGTATTGAGGTGCTTGAGGGTGATTTGTGGTTGCCGTGTGTTTACTAGGGTGCTTTGGTGGTTGCTAAGGCGTTGCTATGTGGTCAGGGTGCTTTATGGTTGCTTTGTCATTACTAAGGTTTTTTGGTCGATGCTAAGGCACTACTAAATGGTTGCCAGGGTGCTTTTTAGGGACTTGCTAGGTGAATCCGGTGTATTGGTGATTGATATGCATTACTAAGTGGTTACTGGTTACTAGGTTGCTTTGTGGTTGCTGTGTGTTCACTGGGGTGTTTTGGTGGTTGCTAAGGCATTTCTAAGTGGTTACTATGGTGATTGCTAGGCTGTTGTGGTCTATGGGATTTTTCACAAGTTTCAACATCCACAAGGCAAGAATCATAAAGTCTGATTGCTTAGAAAGGAAAAGCAATGTTCTCCTTAATAAGATGAATGGTTTGTGCACTTTTTCCAACCAATGCACAAACATAAAACCAGTAAACACTGGACAAATAGCACCATTCCTGCACTCTATATACACTAGTGAGTCCCGGGAAGGTTTATTCTCCAGGAACAGTGTGTTGATGAGCATCCCTGGGGTGTGATGAAAGTCATTCATATAGCTCACTCCATCCCTTCACAGCACAACATGGCATTGAAAGAAGTCTCTGAAATGTGACATCAGGGCTCCAAAATAGAGATAGAGAGAGAGAGGGGCCCGAAGGAAGAACGCTGGGGGCTTTTCATCTGAACACAGACCACTGTCTCTCTATCCCCCTCAGAGAGATGAAAAATCACACATGCTGAAAAGAGGACAGCGGTGTGTGACTTCTAATCGCACAAGAAAAGAAACACACACACAAATAAGCTCCAACATAATCATAATCCCTTTGCCTTCGGAGTCCAGAGAACAGTGCTTTAGGAGAAGGTAAAAATGGAAATTAAAAACAACAAGCAGTGTAGCCTATATTTGTAATGTTTTTTCTATTTCATTATATTGGCTTGACTATCTATCAAATCTCAAAACCACTCATAACTTCCAAAGTATTTAAACGACATACTTTAAACTTTCAAACTGTTCCATGTAAACATTTGAAGTTTGCGGTTTTAGTTTGCTTTGAAACACAAATAATGCACAGATGCACTTATGTTAATAGTTTTGATGTGCTTTGTCTTGTTGGCATGCCAGTGGCGTGAAGGATTAATCTGTTATTAATGAATGTTTTGACATGTAATACAGTAAGTAATGAGATCTACAGCTGTGATCCTCGCGAGCTGCATGCGTTTTTCATTGCAAGCTGCGAGTCATTTATCATGCTTTTACGCTGTCCTGACTTTTTCTTTATGGAATGCTAATTAGACGATTTGGTTCGCCGGTCCCCATGGTGTGCTTATTAAACTATTAAAACACTGCAGATTACTGAAATCACTTTGATCGCTAATAGGTGCTGAAACTCAGAAGCATGACAGCAACTTATGCCACATCTCAGTTCCTTAGCAACTGAGAGAGAAAACAGACAGGGAAGAAATCAAACAGCCCAGCGCTGACCCATAATCACACACGACTGACAATCGAGAACACAGACCGAGATGAAAGAATCAGCACTTCAAAGTTAACAAAAAGTGGAGCACAAAAGTGCTCAGGTTTGGAGGAAAAAAGAAAACATGACTGTCCTTGTAAAAAAAAAAAAAATTGAGTTGAAATTAATAAGTCATAATTATGAGATACTGGCCTGGTTTCGGTTTCACAGAGGGCTTAGATTAAGCCAGGATAAGTTCAATTAGGACATTTAAGTAGCTTTAATAAATGTGCCTTATCAAAAAAAAAAAATCACTGGTGTGCATATTCAGACAAAAAAATGGCCCTGACATTTTAAGATATCAATGCAGGTTGCATTCAGTTAAAACTGCAGATAAAAATGCAGTCCATAAAAATGCAGTCTAAAACAGCTCAAACATGCATTTTAGTCTGGAACTATATTACACTTGTCATAATTATGATTTTTTTGAAAGCATGATTTATTTTCTTATGGTTGAAATGGGCTTTCACACAAATCAGACATTTCATTTTCATCTTTCTGAATGGGATCTCAAGGTCTGTTGTTAATTAGTAATTATGGAGGGGGGGAAACTATCTTTTCAATCGTTCAGAGTTTATCTTAGGCCTCAAATGTTTGTGCTCTTCCTTCTCTTTAACATTCAGTGCTGAACAATGGACACTCTCTGTCCCTACAAAAGAGCTCACTTTCAATAGCATTCCCACACACAATTAATTCCTGTTTGTTAATGGCCACGATGAGTCACTGGGATCAGGAGCACGAGGACTTCAAAACATGAGGAGAAACTTCTGAATAAAGCAGCAAAAAGGATTTTCTTTCTCAGTGCCGACTTATGACAGATGGGATGGAATCGAAGACATGAAAAACTGAAAAGCCTCAGAAGATTTTAGCCAAATTTATTTGACAGTTTCGGTCTCAAACCCTTGAGTTTGAACTGCTGCAAAACATATTGTGGCATCACTCTCTGGAGCCAGTAATGAGGGCCAACATTACAGATATCAATGGGCAAATGTCTGATAAGAGGAAATGCATTTATACATTAGAAGTGGGACGAACATGTTTTAAGTGCACCATCTAGCTGTCACTGACCGAACTACATTTTACGCAATGACCTGAGTCATCAGAAGGCGACATGTTGTAGTTGAGTCGCATTATTTCCTCAACGCGTCCTTGGGACTCTCTGCACCTCAGAATATGACTGATTAACACCTTTATTAGGTTGATACTAATTACAGAAAGCTTTTGAAGTGATGAATCGTATTTGGTAAGCGGATATTCTTTTTTAACCGAACTGGACTGTGTTAGCCACAATTATTTCTCTCGTGTTCTCTGGTAAAACATACTGTCTGTATGACAGTTCATTGATGGTTGAACATGTCCTTAATGTTAATGACATTTGTTTGCAACGTTTATTTTGAACAATACGAGTGTTAAAAGTTGTTGACAAACCTGCAGAATGACTGAGGAGAGATGAGCGCGCCTAACGCCAGTGAACGCAAGGCCTGCTGGAGCGCGAGAGATGAGCTCTGGAAGTGTCTAGATGTCCACAAAGACAACTCATCTGCCTGTGAGAAATACCAGCAGGAGTTTGAAGACAAGTGTCCTGCCCTGTGGGTCTGTCCATTGTACTGATTCAATAGTTTTGAGTGCAGCAACATACAAATCTCTATGACACCTGCGTTTAATTTGAATTTATTTGCAGCAGCTGTCACGAATATTGAGATTTTTTTGAATGAAACTAAAACATTCGATTTTTACATTGCCTTTATATTTACATGTTTTAGGCTATTGCATTGTCATTGCATACAACTAAATGTAATAAGTACACTGATATTTTCCTCTCAATGTAGCAACGCTTGTGAAAAAGAAGTAGCCTACACTCTGTAGCATACTTTTTCGGAAACAATATACTTGTTCCAAACCCGTTAGACGTCCGTTCATCTTCAGAACACAAATGAAGATCTTTTTAATGAAATCCAAGATTTCTGTTCCTTCGTTGACAGCTACACAACTACCACTTTGATGCTTCAAAAAGTTATCTTTATGAAGTTTCTGATGTGTCAAAGTGGTGGTTGCGTAGCTGTCAATGGAGAGACAGAAAGCTCTCAGATTTCATCAAAAAGATCTTCATTTGTTTTCCGAAGATGAACGAGTCTTACGTTTGGAACGACATGAGGGCGAGTAGTTAATGACAGTACATGTCAACAATTCTAATTATTAAGTTAAATTATAAAACATAATATCAAATGACACACTGGTTAAAATTATAATCAAGTAGCTGTGCTTTAGTATGTTAGTCAACACATTAAAGTAAGTGTTCTTCTTTAAAACATGACAAAAATTATTAAAACAATGATTTAAAGTAAAACTATTCATTTGATATTATTACAAGTACTTAAGTGTCTTAAGAAACACTTAAGTTCTCCTAAGTGACCTTTTATTTCATTAATATTAGTAGTTTTTATAAATATCTACTTGTAGGATTTGAAGTACACTACAAGTGCACATTCAATACAATTAAGTACACTTCTTTTTCACAAGGGCAATAGTGTCTTCTGTTGAATTTCACAATGCACGTACATGAACTGATTGTTGTAATTCAATGGCAGGTGAAGTATTTCATCAAACGGAGGGACTTCTTGAAGTACAAGGACAAAATACAAAAAGAGGGCTTTGAACCAACTGAAGGAGCATCAAAATTATAGCCAGCAATGGTGCATCGGAGGGAATGATAACGCTGGACTCTGACAATGGCGGTGATGCACTAAAAGTTTTATATAAAACATTGTGTTTTTGTCTTATTTATCATCATTTATCTCAATGAGTCTGTGCTGTATGGAGCTTCAATGTAATGGCTGAAATGCAAAATAAATAAATGAACCAAAAATACAGTGTTTTATTATGTTTCAGAGATCACAGAACATATTACAACGATTTGCTGGTGACTAGGCCAACAATGGGTGGCCGACAATAACAAAATGTTTGTTTCCTGTATGTACAACGATTAAAGGGATAGTTCGCCCAAAAATGATTATTCTTTCGTATACTCACCCTCAAGTTGTTCCAAACCTGTATGAATTTCTTTGTTCTGTTGTTGAACATAAAATATATTTTGAAGAATGTTGGTAAGCAGACAGTTGCTGGTCCCCATTGACTTCCATAGAAAAAAATACTATGGAAGTCAATGGGGACCAGAAGCTGTTTGGTTACCAAAATATCTTCTTTTAGTTTCGACGTAAGAAAGAAACTCGTACAGGTTTAGAACAGCTTGAGGGTGAGTAAATGTTGACAGATTCTTCATTTTTGGGTGAACTATCCCTTTAATGGCCACCTTCAAAAAGCACAGAGGTTTATTGAAAAACAAAGGATTTGAAATAATCTTCTGCAACCTGACCACATAAGCTATGTAACATTTTGGCAAGAGCATTTTAGATACTGTTTGATTTCAGCAGCGACTTCAACTGCAAATAGGCCTGATGCAGAATCTCCCTCAAACCTCTCAAGTAAATAATGCAAATGTAACACAACATTTGTTAGACATCAGAAAATAAAGCATACAGACATGTTACATTCAGTGGGCACACACAAGCATTGCTGATTGTGTTTTGTAGGCACATAAACTGTAAAGATGTTAATCTACGCCTAATACTTTAAGGCAACATTGATATAGAAGTGTAAGAATAGTTTCCCCCGTTTGTGCCATTCATTCAGTCACAGTGTCAGTTCTGCGTCCTCCGACGGAGGTGATACTCTCTTACTCCATGGACGGGGGGAAAAATAAGGCCTTAATCACATTTATATGCCTCCTTCAGTGTATATCCAGTGTCCTCAGTCCCTACGTGTTAAACACTCAAGCCTGTGCCGCCCACCTCCGGCTACAAGCTGCCCGTGACGTTACGCATCACCGCCCAGGTGGGGAACTCGCTCAGATGGAAGAGAGGCTCTCCCCACGTCATTATGGCCAACATGACCACAAAAACTCCAATCAGATTCACTCCGAACCCGGCCTTGACCTGCGAATCACAAGGAGAAAACAACTTTTGTCAGTATATGAGCTTCCACTAGGCCAGGGGAACATGCTGTTATTTTTCTGAAGCCATTATTTTATCCTAAAATATATTGAACTGTTAAATAACTCTGCTTCAGATTGCACAATTCAACTTATCAACACTTAACACAGAAATTGTCTGACAGGTTGTTTAAAATCAAACGGAAATGCACTTTTTGAAAACGGCACTTGTTTCACCGAATGGCCCTCAGTTTGTGGGCACTTTATAGACGAGCTTATGAAAAACAAATGATTAGTGGCCTTTCGACATTGCGTTCCTGGCGCAGCTGTGAGACGTGTCAGAGGTGATATAACAGGATAATGTTGTTTCATACCATGTCGCTGATCTGCACGTGTCCATAACTGAACACAATGGCGTTCGGCGGGTTTCCAACAGGCAGCATGACGCCGAAGGACACGCACATGGTGGCAGGGATGAGTGTGTGTAGAGGGTTGATCTGCAGCGTCTCTGACTGTGAGGGGACAGGAGACACAGGGTCATTCGAGACAGAACACCACTGTGAAACAATAAGCTTTCATGCAGATTGATATGTTTGTGTGAGTGAGTCTTTCAGACGTGTTCTGACCAAGGCGGAGAGGATGGGCAGAAACACTGTGAGCGTGGCGGGGTTGCTGGCGAACTCAGTGACGGCGGACACGAGGAGACACGCCAGCAGCGTGACGGCCCAGGGAGGAAGACCACTCATTGGCTCCAGCTGCCGACCAATCCACATGGAGAGCCCAGACACCTGCCCGAGAGAAGTCACATGGTTCATTTACAAGTTGAGTGAATGTATAAGGCATGTTTGTTTCTAGAAAAGATTCTGTCAGTTGTCACAAAGCACTTCTCTAACAAAATAGTGTAATGGTGTGAGGACCCTATTGGAATTGCAGTTTTTTTAGGTGTGATTTTAAGGGACATGCTACTTCTTAGTATTTTTACTCTAAGGAGACTTTTATCCAAATCAACATGGAATCCTAAATATAAAAATAAATTCAAAATAAATAAAATATTATGTTATATAATATTGATTAAAATATATTAATATAAGAGTATTTGGCCTTAGTTGACATTTTATCTATGTTAGTTAATCTTGCAAAGAAATGTTTTACACTGTTCATATTACAATGTAATTTAACGTCATGTAATAAAATAAAAAATATATTAAAACAAAATAACATAAATAATGTAATATTAAAGTACATTTAAAAACTTTTAAAAATGTATATGTTTCATTAAGGAATACAGTAATAAAACAGTAATATAATATAAATTATATAAAATAAAATACTGATGATAATAATTAAATAATTATTATATAATATAAAATGAACATTGCATTGTCACATTCTTTCATAATTGTATTTTATATTTGATCATATTCTTTTTTGCATTACACGCTCACCTTGCATCCGGCAGCCAGTGCATATCCTCCTCCAACCAGAATAACAATTTCCCACGGCATCAGTCTCTGGAAGTCTTTCCATGTGATCATCGGGGCCAGAGGGTCCTTTTCCTCCTCGTCAAAATCGTCATCATCATCATCATCATCATCATCTGCACAGATAACAGAGACAAGAGCACTTAGCAAACCCGGCCAACAGGGTGGGCCGTCGAGAACATTCACCTTTGCTCTGATGTCCTCAACCTGAATGAACTGGTTGTACAACTAGACCCTGGTGGTGTGTATTACAGCATCAGCCTGCTGAGCGAGTACTCGCGGCTACATTGAAGTGTGGAGCGGTCCTGCTGAGGGCAGCGTGGGATCTGACCTTTGCTCTCGCTGGAGAATGCAGATGGCCAAGGCTTTCGAGCGGGGATGAGGAAGAGGAGGAAGCCGAGCAACACCGACACCGTGGCATCAGTCCTGTAGCCCTTCCTGCGAAATACATGACGTTTAGTGAATCTAGAGGCTTTATTTAGCATTGAAGCAGTAAAATGGCTCTTCTAGAAAAAGAAATGGAAATCAATTTCTTGACTGTGTAAGGGTTAACGTAAGATGTCCTCATACTTCTCAAAAAGTGATGTCCAGCCGGGGACAAATCCTGGCTCCCTGGTGAACCAAAGTACGGTCATCAGAACAAAAAAGATGCCCGTCACGACTTCAGGATAGCTGTGCATCAGGAGAAAACACAGTGTATTAGTCACAATATCAAAATCAAGTCTTTTTGAAATCTATCTATCCATCCATCCATCCATCCATCCATCCATCCATCCATCCATCCATCCATCCATCCATCCATCCATCCATCTCTCAGTCTAAAGTACACAACAAAATTGGTGTAGAATTTACTTTTAAACCATTTTCACTCAGACATTGCTAGTAAATTTGACAAATAATTTCAAAAAAATGGCAAATAATTTAGAATTAGAACGTTTGGAAAAGTATTTTCTTGTAAAACACTCTTAAAATTTTTTTTTTGACAGTGTACCTAATGGGGCCGAGTTTCTGGTACTCCTCATGAATGCGTTTCTCGGAGAGGATTTCTCGCCTGGTTTTGCGTTTCTTGCTGAGAGAGCAAGTCTCTCTGAAACTGTGAAGAGATAACAGCTTCTGAGTTCAGCAAGTTTCACAAAAAACTTCAAAATAATAATAAAACAAGTCTCTCTTTTATCCTTACTTGCATCCCAGAAATAAAAAGTGCAGCCAGATCCAGGTGAGTATCAGCATGATCAAAGCGATCGGCAAACTGAAGATGAACCAGGTGCCAAAGTTGATGACCTTTGCCTCTGGGTAACGACTGAAAAAGACATTTTATAACAAAGATTAGTGTTGCAAACATAATATCTTTACTATTCAATTTTTTTGTAGTTTCAACGTAAAGTGTTCGTGCTGCCTTAAATTTTACTAAGTGACAACTTGGATATTTGAGTTATTTTAAGTCAAACTCTAACGCCAAATTTTAAGTTGTGATAGCTAATTGCAACAAACATGTTTTATAGTGTTGATATAATTAAAATGATCATTGCATGCATTATATAATCACTACATACATCTGATGTAAGTCTTATTGAGACCAGAGTGCACATTTTTGCAAAGAACATTCCCCTGCGTTTGGGGGTCAAACGTTTTCATTCCAATGTGGAAGAAAAGGACAAGGTTCTGTTTACACAGCATTTGAAATCCCCAAGAAGATACTGAGAGCCAATCAATGTGGTGCAAGATTTTTAGCTGCCCCACTTTAGGCCAATTAGCACTTTACATTGATTATTTCTGACAAAATGTCAAGTCAGCGATAACAATTCTCCAGTGAACGCAGATTATATCAGAACTTGTGATAGTTACTGTCAATATGGCAATTTGCTTGAAAAGAGCGTCAATACAAACCCCACTGACCCGCTAAAGGCCCTCTCATAAGGCCCACTGACCCGCTAAAGGTCATTTACAGTAGTGGCCAAAAGTGATGGAAAATCGACACCTTTACCCTTAATTCAAATATTTTTCAAAATGTGTTAAAGATTTTTTGTGTACCGGTAGTTGTGCTTGGATTCAATTGTTTTATTTGTGATAATGCAAGGAAACATGACAAATTGTGTGTACATCGTTATTTTTTACATCAGCAACAGACTTCCTGGGGGGAAAAAAATGGTTAGAATATAAAGTCACCTTTGCCCAAGAAATGTTGCACAAGGAAAGGGTTATTTTTCTCCGCTTAGCGTCTTTACAGTGTGCAGAAAATGAGACTGAGCGGATTGAATTAGGTGCTTAAACAAATCCCATCAGTGCCCAACGTTTTGTGAATGTGCCGAATGGATCGGGCACAGTGATAACATACTTGTTGAATTGTTCGGCAAAGATGAGGTTGGTGGACGTGCCGGTTATGGTGATGAGACCGCCGATGGTGGCCGCGTACGTGATGCTCAGAGTCAGGCACTTGCAGATCATGTGGTCTCTCTTGGTGGGGTACAGCGAATCCCTTCGGATTTTGGGCTTCTTTGGCACGGGAATGCTAATTGGAGCCTGTTTAGCAACAATTAGAATCATTTTAGAAAGGTAAGAAGCAAATTCTGCCGTTATTGTGAGCTAGGCGAAGGTCTCACCTCTGGCAGATATCCATTTGATTCTCTAGAATAGCCGTAACCAGGTCTAAATGTTAGACCGTTCAACTCCTACAGTACGAAAAAACACATTTCAAAAATCTATTCTTAATCCATAACTTAATTTTAAGTTAACAAAAATAATGCTAGATATATTTACCTGTATTTACTTTTAAAAAATCCTAAGTTAAGACTTTTTTGAGACAATGAATATACTTTGAATATAAAATAATTTTTGAGTGATTTAATACTTTAAACCTTGTTTAACATTGAAATTTAAAAAAATGACAAATGAAAAATAGCTCAAATACATTACATTTAATGACAGTGAATGGCATGTGGCATGTTCACATTCACATAAATTCTAATTACAAAATTGTATTTATTTACTATTTTTTTCCTCAATAGTTTTAAATAACCCCACTAAATTCACCCTTTTATTTCCTATTTTCTTTTTACTTTCTGACAGCCATATTTTTCCAAATTTGATGGTCATTTTAATGGGCGCTTGAGTAGAATTTTGAATAAAATGACAGATTTCATCTTACCTCGTTCAGCATACAGACTTCATGTTTTTCACTGCAATCAAAAAGAAAATACAAAGAATAAGTTTAAGTTTAATACAGGTGGAGTTTAATACAGCTTAGACATATTGTCTTACTTGTCTTTGCGGTCCAGCAGCTGAAGTTGATTATTGCTTGATTTTTGGTTTTCCTCTTTGTCTGCAAAAGAACAGAAGAATTAAATAAAAAAATAATACGCCTATACCACCATGCACGTATTCTCAGACTGCCTCTTTGACTCACCGGCGCTCTCCTCGTCCTGTGTATCTACGGTCGCCGAGTCATCGATTGTGTCTGCGATTCCTGTGCAGATCAGTTGCTGCAGAACAGCTTCAGCGATCGGCATCACCATGGCCGTGGTGGACGTGTTGCTCAGCCACATGGAGAGAAAAACCGTGCAGCACATGAACCCCAACACCAACCTACAACACAAAGAGCGTGGAGAACATATGCAGGTCACAGAGTCAGTCTCTAACAGGAAGTGCATGTTACAGGTGCTAAAATACATACATGCCAGGTTTGGCCCCTGCGATCATGACCATCCGGAGGGCGATGCGTTTATGCAGGTTCCACTTCTCGATGGATGCGGCTAGACATATGACCCCCATAAGCAACAGGGTGGTGTCCTTAAAATATTCAGAGGCCACCTGCGCACACACACACAGAGATTTAAAGAGGACCTATTATGCGTTTTTACATGTTCTTTAGTGTGTAATGTTGCTGTTTGAGTATGAATATCAGTGACACTGTTTCTGAACTCCCTGAAACGCCTCCATTGTAGTCTTGAGGTTTCTTCCGGAAACGAACACGTCACAATATTCCCTTATTTAAATAATTCCCGGTCAAGGCATACGCAGAATAAATGGGCGGGGCCTGGTTGAGTTAGTTAGTAGTAGGCTTGTTTCGACTTGAACCGGCGCTGCACAGACCAATCGGTTTATGACATCAAAGTACCACGAGTGTGTTGAAACTCATTGTTATGGTAAGGGGTGGGACATTTCCCCAAACACACTCAAAGTGGTTGACCAATCACAGCGCCTGGTCTAGCCGACCAATTAGAGCACATCACGCCTTTTGTAAGGCTTAAAGTCGGCATGAAATCAAAATTGACCCTATTTACTTTGTTAGCGGATATTACTAGTCTTGTGGTGAACAATTAATCCGTGCAAGTTAATACGCGGGAAAAAATTGTTTGCCGAAGTTATCTTTAATCAAAGTCTGAAAAGTTACTTCCGGGTCTGGAATGGCGTTCTTTTCTGATGACATAGGCTTGACGACTTGGGTTGGTTAAACGCTTAACCACTCCCCTCAAACCGTTACTCTGCTATGAGCAGAGATGGAGAGGAGAAGCGCTGAAGTAAAACCCTGCCCTCTGTTCAATTTTCCGTTTCACTCGGAAATACGTCACAACACTTGAAAAAAGTCGTTTGCAACTTCCGGTTCACGCGGACTTTAACCTCCATAGTACGATGCATCGTTGTTGAAACTAACTAGCTGGTCACGACTGTTTCCCGAAACCGGTTGCTCCTGTCGTTTTTATATATACGTATATATAATTTAAATGGGATAAAAGATATAAAATGTACTGAATGTTAGCTTGGTTATTGTGCCAAAACCTATTTAAGTCCATATGTCATACTAACAAGAAACTATATGATAACCACAGTTCGAGACCTGCAGCTTCAATCACATAAGGTCCCAGACTAAGAAGAGAGTTGCTGCAATAATGCCAAACATGTGAAAAAAAGTTTCTTTTTTAAAGGGCATAACTGAACCTCTTTAATAATATTTCCTACAAGAATGAATACATTTTCAGTATGACAGAAGATTCGGTGTGAATGTTGTTTATGGTAACTGAGCTTTTACTGCCATCCCTTCTGACTTATTTTTTGACCTATGCCCACCGTGTGCAGTTAAAGCCTTTACTAGCAAATCTGAATTTTCTGCATCATTACACCAGTCTTCAGTGTCACATGATCCTTCAGAAATCATTCTAATATGCTGATTTGCTGCTCAATAAACATTTCTTGAAAGTATTAAAAATATGAATTATGTGTCAACTTTTGAAGGGTAGCAGTCCAACATCAGACAACCCAAAATCTCTGCAGTCAGCAGACTAGAGTAAAAAAAAAGATTGCGTAAAAAAGGGGAATATTAACAAACATGATTACAAGTATTTAAGATAACAGGTTGCTTTGTCAAGTTTGCCAATGGGATTTAGTCACATGATGCAGCGTTTTGTTTTACATAATCTCTTGGCAGTTTATTACACGATAACAGGAACACAAATGAATGATCAGCAACTCTGAAAGCCGTCAAACTCTTGTGCTTGATGAAACAAAACACTGACATTTTTCACTCATAAAACATCACCTATAGAAGCCTTGTACTTGTCTTAGAAGAAAAGATTCTATATAGAACCTTCAAGAGTTCTGCCAGGCGCTTCATTTATAGAGCTATTTAAACTGTTCCATCATGGGATCCTTTTATGCATTTTAATTAGGCCTACTTACTTTTGTTTTAATTTGAATTTTGATTACATTTTATGAATTAAACAGCTCGTAAACATACTTTATCACCTGGAAACATTTAAATAACCCATTAAACATGAAAGTATTATGCAATTATTTAAAACATTTCATTTGTGGCATAAAGAGTTGAGTCAAGAACCCTAGAGATCTATATAGGACCCTATAAGAATGTGACAGAGAGGCTCAAATGGTCATAAGACATGTGATGGATATAACCAGGTCAGGCATTTCCCCAAGAAATCGGTCGTATATTACATCTCTGCAAGAAATGCAAAGTCCTGCTATTTAAGTATGTTAAATATTTAACCTACAGTATTCCAGCCTGAGCATGTTGCACAAAACAATACTGAATATGAGAGAGGGCCCAGAAAAACATACCTCACTGGATTTTAGGACCCCGAACAGCGGGTACAGGAAGGCTGGCACCAGTGCAGCGGCTCCCAGTGGCACAGCTTCAGATACCCAATATACCGCTGTCACAATCAGGACATAGGCACACGATGATTCCTGCAAAAGAGACCGAACAGGGATCAAATCATCATTAATGTGATCTAAACACTGATTTTGGCAATGTCAAGATCTGCTATGATGCTGCTGCAGAGCAAGTGCTACTGCTAATAGATACACAGACACGCTGCTGTCAGTAAGATATGCTGCTGTTGCGTAATTATACATAAATCCCATAGCAGATTTAGGCAGGTGGAGCTGGGGGAGGTGGAGGGTTTCAGAGGAGCTCTGATAGCGCACTGCAGGACTAGCTTACAGCAAACACTGAACCAGACTATTTAATATAGCAAATATGAACTATAGCAAAGTCTATTTTGTGGAAATCAATAATATTTATGCAGTTGATAAGTGATAAAAAAATATTTAAATATGAGCTGATTACATGCACATCTACATATATAAACAGGAGAGAGGATTTGCATGTACCAGCCGCCCCTAAAATGCAGGAATAAACCAGTTCTTCAACCAAATTATGACTTTAATTACAAGCAAAATAGCAGGAAAGCATGTGTGTAAGTATGCAAATCAGACCAGAAATCCAAATCCGGTTTTCTCTGCCATATGTTTTGACCTGGGTGCAAAGCGTTTCACGTGGGTCCACCAAACAACAAATAATTAGTCAAATACAGAGTCTGTGTAAAGTCTGCATGCAGAGCTTAAGCTGACAGAGCACTTGTCAGGTGACTCATATTTCATAATTAATCAGATTTCATAACACGCCTATGGCCAGCCGAGCAAACTTAATACACACATTCCAGACACAATAAATACATTACGCTAATGATAGGCACTGATATGTGACCATTTTGTGATGATCAGCCAATGATCATGTCTACTGGCTTTCTTTTTTTAGCAAGTAATCTTTTAAGTTTATTTTTATGTTTTCAGCAAGTTGATCAGCAATATTAGCAATTTTCTGTGCATCTGATTTGCATACTTAGTGTTGTTTAATTTTATTTAATCTGTAACACTTCACAATAAGGTTCCATTTTTAACAATGAACAATAAACATACTTCAAAATCATTACCGCATGGCACAAGCTGATTGGCTCTGCTGATCCTGCAGCCAATGAGGATGCTTACCCAACAAATAAATAGTCTTGTTCAGTGTTTACTGTAAGATAGTCCAGCTATGCGCTATCAGAGCTCCTCAGAAACCCTCCACCTCCCCCAGCTCCACCTGCCTAGATCTGCTATGGGATTTATGCATATTTATGCAACAGCAGCATATCTGTGTATCTATTATCAGTAGCAAGTCCATACTTGCTCTGCAGCAGCATCAGTGAAGCAGATCTAGTCCGTCAAGACCAAATACATTAACGTATTCAATAACATGCTGAAACTATTCAGAGAGTTGTCATGATTGAACTAACGTTAACTAATGGGATCGTATTATGTTACCATTTCATCAATCTCAAAACATCCATCATCTGACATTAATCTATGCTTCACATTTTTGTAAGCATTAATTTAGCACGGGCACAATGGTTCATGGCTTGCACCTTATGGGACTCGGACCAGCAAACTTCTGGTTTCCATTAGCCATTAAACATCACACCATCACATTTTTGGCCTTTCTACTGTCCCTCAGCATTTTTACCAAAGCCGATTATCACTCAGCGTGTGCCTTTGTTCATAAACTCCCAACTTTCTGCTTTCTGATTAGCTCCCAACGCTGCAAAATAACTTCCAGTTATGTGCCACACTAGCAGATTAAGCGTCCATTGGCACATTGTTTTTGTTCTGCTCTAATTTCGTCATTGCTCAACAAATCAGTCCATTCAGATTTAATTGATTTCTGATAAAAGGTCTAATGGGGCACTGATGTGTCAGGCACTTACAGATGATAAAAAACTGATCATTTCCTCTAATTATGAATAGTGTATTCACAGGATTACACATAAAGTCCATCTTTTCAACTTTTGTTGTTTTGTGGCAGAACACATTACATTCATATTCATTAAACAATTGCTTTGTGTGAATAATTGCTTTCAGTCAGCGGGTGAGATGGGATTAGTGAACTATTGTGAACTGATCAAGCTGTTATTTCTGACTCTTGATGAAAAGTGCTATCAGACAGAGATAAGCACTCAAAACCTGTGTGAGTGATCTAATCTTAAAAAATGTTTTGTAAAAAAGCTGTCAAGGCAACAGATAATGATATTTCCTGATCTATGCGCTGTTTCCCTGTTTGTCTATATTGACTTTGTGTCTGATTAGAATCGGCTACTCAAGATTTTTGGTTACATCTAATTGCATCTAGCCAATTATAAAACAAAGTGTATTTCTTAGATCATGTCACCATTTGTAACCTTTTTTTTGCCTTACTAATTTATTTTAAATGACCATGAATTGTGATAAATTATTTTAAGCATAGGCCTATACATTTTAATTAATATGACGTCACAAACCGAACCTATATTACACACACAAACACAATCTTGAATTGTATTGTCACACCACACTACATAAAATCTGGTAACGCATAAATGTAATGTGTAAAAAATGCCTGAAATCTAAAAGTTGTAAAATTATAAATCTGAAAGTGGTGTATGCACATATTCTCTAAAACCGTTAAGTAAAAGAATGAACAATGCAGGACATGTGAACTGCGCTAAAACGATTGCAAACAAATAGTAAGCTAATATTTGTAGGACTCAATATAGCAGGTCATGACTCATGAGAGATTAGCACAAATGCCTCTCTGCAGGCTTTGATGATTTTGGACTGAATCAAAGATTCCACATGCTGATGCTACATAAACAAACAACATCTGTAAAAACGACCGATGTTTCAAACAAACAATTACCAAAAGAACAGCACACGACTTGAACCATCACGGAACTGAACGTCCGATTGCGCACCTGGAAAACTACCAACCAGGTGAGAGGTCACCGCGCCACCTCGAGAAACCCTAAGGACCCCACATGAGACCATAACCAATTATCATGTTTGATGCATTGTTCGGTTTAGACTGTCTGTCTGCCATTAAAACAGAATAATTTTTTAGTCTGACAAAATTTTCCAAGCGTGAATGGGTTCCAATTATATGAAAAGGGTTCTGCGGAATAAAGTAATCTAAGTCAATTAAATATCACGTAAAATCTTTAATGCTTAAACAAAATGCATGTTAAATGTATAATTTAGTGCAAATACCTAACGCGCATTAGCGCGTAAAAGCGCACGGACACCGCGCACTGCTCACGAGCTCATGTGATTGTAGAACTGAATGAAGATCTACTTACACTGCACGGATGGATGAGAGGCAGAGGCAGCAGGGATAAAGGAATCATGACCACGAGAATGAGTTTCCGAGCCGTCCATATTTTTTTGATTAAGTCCATTCTGGCGCCTTCCAGCCTCATGGGAGAACGCTTTGCTTAATTCAGCTCGCAGAAGTTCAGGGATCTTCAAGAAACACTTCAACAGTCACTTTACTCCCCTTTCAGGTTTCACATAAATTATAATTGTGAAGTAGCTTTTGTCCGCGCAAATTGCCGTTCCCCTTTTTTCTTGCGTTTTACGCGCTCCGTGCCTTCTTAGAAAAGTTGGTCTAGTTGCATGGATTGTGCGCGCTTTGGTTCCTGTTTGAATATGCCTGGTCATGTAGTCCCTCTAATCCATCTAAGAGTGATGTGCAGACCCTCTTATACCGCTTTCAGGGTGTATTGATGAAAAGCACATCGACAGCTTATTTTGTGTCTCCACCTGTAAATGCGTCTATGTATGATTCGCCATATTCTTCCTTATTTTTAACATAGCAAATTGCGTACAAGTATCATGAACTGTCCTCTTAATAAACGTATTCTCTGTGTGCGTTATAAAAACCTTTCCAAGGATAAATACGAAATGTATGACTGCCCGGTAAAGCTAATTTTTCTTTAATGTAACCATATCTCCTCCCAGTTTCAAGCTGGACCAATCAGAGTTAAATGAGTGGAGTTTATGAATGGATGTGGGGTCGTGGGGTTGCGATGCTCTGGGCCAAATTGAACTGTTTACATGCAACACCGTCAGTTTCTTAGAATAAACCCAACAGGGATCAGAGAACATGGTGTTAAGACTGTCAGAAAATAAAGACCACTGGACAAGCAAGAGAAGCACACAAGCTCGTGACAGCAGCCATTGTTCACAGATTCAACCCAGTATATTTCATGATTAGTAAGGCACAGTTATGCAGGATAATGCATAGACTGCATGCGCACTCCTAGTCAATACTCATTATTTATTATGACCGTTTCCCACATTTTAGCATAATAATAAAGTCAACAAATCTTCGTGATGTACATCACGAGAGGCTTTTTAAACAGTATTAGAGTTGTTGGACATTTAATGGCTGCCTTCATTAAAAATACATTTTGTAAAGGCAATTTATATTTTATTACAAAAATAATCATTTAGGAAAATTTATTTAGATCAAAATATATATATTTTTTGAACAATTCAGTAAGGTGTGTCCAATTTTAACTCGGACACTTATAGTATTTATTTATAAATAATTAATATTATTTAGTATATTTATATTTTAATAGTATACATATAAATTATAATTTTATAATAAAATGTATTTAAATTGATTTTATTATAATATATTATATATACATTATAAATTTTCACTATACCATATGATAAAAACGACACAATTATAATTAATATATTAATTTATTAATAACATTGAATGTTTTTTACAGTCATTTATTCAATATAATTGATAAAATGTATATTACCTTTATTGTTTGGAATTTACATTGTTATAAACAGTACATAATAATTATGCAAATGCATACCAGTGTTTCTGCCTGTTTTTTGTATGAAAAAAGCACTAAAACAGAATCTTCAATCAGTCCAATACATTTTAAAATGACCATTGTGTGCATAACATGCCACCTAGTGGAAAACTGTGAAGTGTTGTTACAAGAGAACATCTGCAACGTAATACAGCCAACAAAAAATACAAATCTGCTGCTTTTCTGTTGCGTAATGCGGTCTAAGTCTTTGTGATTTCTTTCTGAACACGAAAACTTAATCTGAGAAAATGCTGTGCTAAACCAAAGCTTTGTTTGATAAAAACGGATGAGCCGGGCAGGAGGGCAACGCTGTTTGTGTGCTTTTGTTTGATTCACTTTTATTCTCTAGTTTTCTTCAGGGTTCTTGAGTGTAATCACGTTACAGGTTCTGCGTTTGTCTACATTTACATCAGCGGTCTGCTCTCCATACAGTCAGTGGCGAGGAAACCCAGAACAGAGTGTTGCATAACCTAATCAATGTTGCCTAAGTTACCTGTAGTAAACCTCTTTAGGGTTTTAGCAGGGGATGAATGTCAGTAACGCTTAAATCTTCAAACACTGAGAACAAGCAGTCAGGAGAAGCGCTGCTCCTGCATGAGGCTGTGAAAAGACCATGTTCTTCAGGACACAATGCTGAAGATTAAGTGCTGTCCTCCTCTTGGACAGAGTTATAAGGGCTTGATGGGGTGAGAGGAGCCATTAAGATCAGGTTTACGTGGCATGATGTGGGCGAGGATCTGAAAGCATTGCAGAGACTTTAAAGACCGGCAGAGGTGTTTGATTAGTCAAGGGACCCGCTGAACAATCTGTTATTCATGCTGAACAAGTGTAACGTTGAGAGCAAAAACTCACAAAGAGTGCGGGTATTAAGACATGAGTTGAGTCTGATTGTTTCTCTCTCTGGGAACACACACACACACACACACACACACACACACACACACACACACACACACACACACACACACACAGTACAGAGAGAGGAGTCTGTCACCAACATCACGGCCACTGTCAGCTCTGAAGGGAAAACTGGTACAGCTGTGAGGGAGTGACATGCTGCACTAACAGTGTTTATAACCTTTACAATAAAATGGACGACAGCAAGAAGGAATGAATGAATCAGGTAAGACAAAGTAGGCACTTTTTGACAGACTAAATATACCAGATGAACTGAATTCAGCTGAAAATACTTACACACTCTGCATTACAGACAGGTGAGCAGCAGAGAGCATTGTCATGTGTAAGCTGGATTCAGAGGTCGAAGGCTTTGTGCGCTAACTAGTATATCTTTGGTTAGAAACTGAGAGATAAATTATGATAATATGAAAATTATGAAGTCCTAAAATGTCATCATTATCAGATCATATATCATATGGGAGGTAGCTGGATATATATATTATATATACTGTAAAAAATTATATGATCAATAAGTTAACATAAGGTTTTACATTGCTGTTAAGTTAAGCAATATCAACTTCAACAGTATACAAGATTCAGCTAATTTTTAAGTAAGTTTAATGTAATTTGAATTGAAATGACTTAAACATCCAAGTTGATTATACTTAAAAATTTAAGACAGCAACTTTTTTTTTTACAGTATACTGTATATGCAATAAATTGCTCAAAAGTAAATAAATGTATAATGCTACAAACTATTTCTATTTCAAATAAAAACAGAAATTGATATTCATCAAAGAATCATGGACATTTTTTTTTACCACAGTTTCCACACAAAAAATTAAGCAGCACAACCGTTTTCAACATTGATGATAATACGAAATGTTTCTTGAGCAGCAAATCAGAATATTAGAGTGATTTCTGAAGGATCATGTGACACTGAAGACTGGAGTAATGATGCTGAAAATACAGCTTTGATCATAGGAATAAATTACATTTTAAAATATAGTACAAAATATTTTTTTTTAAATTGTAATAATATTTCACAATATTACTGTTTTTACTGTATTTTTGATCAAATAAATGCTTGGTCATCAAGAGACTTCTTTTAAAAAAACATTTGAAAGAACATTTGAAAAAACGTATCGACCCCAAACCTTTGAACAGAAGTGTGTATGTATATATATATATATATATATTATATATATATATAAATTGGACATTGGTGTTAAAAGCTCCACCAACAGATGTGCAGCTCCTTCAAAACATGCCATGTTTTAAATTAATTTCCATTACTTTTTACTAGTATTATAAAAACGTAGAAAACGTGGAACACATTTGTGTTTTGAAAAATATGACTTAAGTGGAATTTTAGTTTGCATGATTCAATTCAATTCAGTTCATTGAACTAAAAAAGACTAGTAAATATGCCACCACTTTAAAGCCATTGTCTTATAATCACGTGTGTGTGTGTGAGAGAGAGAGAGAGAGAGAGAGAGAGAGAGAGAGAGAGAGCGCGCGATGCATACGGTATGTACATGAGAATGTGTGAGCACATAAACGACTGCAGTTCTGCCGTGTGCTGCATTACGCAAGCGGATCATAATCAGCAGCCGAGCGCGGTGACAAGCGGCTTACGGAGGAGAAACACACAGCTGCGCTGCATGGAGTCAGCGTAACCCCCTCCCTCTCTCTCTCCCTCTCTCTCTCTGTGCCTGATCCTCTGGAGGAGCGAGCAGCCTCTGCTGTTGGAAGCGCACGAGAGCCTCTGGAGTCACCAAGGACCGGCGGATATGACCGGCTGACATTCACACTCTCTTTCTCATTTTTAACCCCAGACTTCAATGGCTTTGAAAGAGAGCCTCCTCACCTGGGGTTTCCTGCTGTGGTCTATGACGTGGAGCTTGGCTCGGACTTTTACGCCACATGAAGGGTCTTCGGTCAGTCCCGTGTTTCATCAAACCACTCCACCTGCCACTGAGATGGAGAAGAACAGCACTGAGGCTCCCACCAACAATTACACAGGTGCGTACAACAACAGTGTTCTTTCATAATGATCGTATAAGCATATAGTGCTATGTAAATACGAGCAGTCTTGTGCAAAAAGTGTTGAAGTGCATGTTAATTTTCGATGTTTTGCATAACTTTTTCATTATGAGCATACTCACCGTGCAGCATTTACAGTACACATCTGCGTAAAACCTGCAAAAATACACAAATATATAATATGTATAATACACTTACTCCTGAAGTTCATGCATTGGTTGTAAAAAAGCAAAATCTTCTTAAGGGTTTACACACAAACAGAGCTTTCATAATGGCTCGGATGAAATGCGCCAGGATCAACAGAGCAAATCACATCAGCCTGAGCTGTATATAACTCAGGTTTTTAATATGATTGGAGAACATATAAAGTATGTTGGCAACTTAAGCTCTCCAGGCGTGCATACTTTGCAAATAGTTTATTGATGTCTTCTGACCTAAAGTCAATATGTGAGCAGGATTTGTGTGGCTATGAGCTGGAGAGAAAAGGGACATTATCAAGCTGTAATGTGTAAATGTAAAAGTTTGATTGCAGAGGGTGATTCTTTCATTTATCTGTGGAGGAAAAGACACCAACATACCTGAAGCATCCAGAGGTGGTCAGTTACCTTGAGGTTTATTCCACAGGTGAAACAAAGGACGCTTTTTGCCACGTGGCAATGGCGAGCTGTGGGATAGTCTTTGGCAGTTTGTCAGTTCCGTTACAGGGTTGCCAGCTTTGAAAGTGAAATGGAGGGGGTTTATCACCACCGTGGCCATGACAGAATTTGCCCTGCTTTCAGCTTTCAGTGCACTGCGTACCTGAAGGAGTCTTGAGCAGATCGCTCTAGGAAAAGAACACGCACGGGTCATATTTCATCCTATATTCTGCATGCAGAAAAAAAGCCCCCCAGAAGTCTTATTGACATAATGCAAAAGAAAAAAAAACTGATTCTCATTACTGTAAAGTGAAAAAATCTGTTATTTTATATGTAATTTTTCTGCATATGGAAGTGTGTGTGCATGTTTTTAGAAAATTGTATTACAGTAGTATTTTATGTATTGTAATTTTCTGTATTATAGTAAAAATGCTTCATTAGTATTACAATAATGAGAATGTCACAGTGCAAAACAATTGTTATAGTCCTCAAACAGACAGTTAAAAAAAAACACAAGTATTTTCATGACAACTAACACATTTCCCTATTAACATAATGAGAATAACCTTATTCTCACTTGAAAAGATAATTGGGAGAAAAAATAATTGCAATGATAATAAGGCAAAGAACCGTAACGCGTCCGTCATGCATTTCCTTTATGAAAAATATAAAAAGATGACCAGTAAAGTTGTCACACCCAACACAAGCACAGAGGCTTCCACGTCACTTCTTTAAAGGGATTACTTAATGTGTTAAAGAGAGAAAGCCAGTTCACACAGGAATAGCATGCCGTGAGGGCAGCAGAGTTAGAATTACACGTTAAAAATGCACAGCGGGAAAAGTTGTTCCACACTGTTCTTGAAGTTACGTGATCGTGTATTCACTCGAACTATCCCACTGGAGGACGTCTGTGGTATTAAGGCAGTGAAGTTTCAGGAGCGCGTGGTCAGCCTGCCACTTCCCTCGGCTGCAGGGACTTGTGGGTCATACATTTTTAATGCACGGCCCTATGCTTTATTTAATCATGTTCTATTCTAAGAGAAGCTCTCTGGTGAGTACGGGATTGAGAGTGAGACGGGAGGGAGGGGAGAAAAAAAAAAGTGACAGTTGAGTTATTTATTTATTTTGCCATGGAGTCGGATTGCTTAATGCTAGCAATGGGCTCTGGCGTGAGCAGCATTGCCATGCCAGCTAAGCCGGGCTTAATGAGACCAGCACAGGACTCTGTGGAGTCGAACTGGTGTGAACAATAAACACCATCAAGTGTACACTGCCAGCTTAATCACACTGACTCCAGCACAGTCAATATGAGCTCAATTTTACTGTATATTGACAATGGAGATGGACAGTGCGCTGATGAAGACTCGGCAGGAGAAGACAGAAGACGCCGAATCTTCTGTGGGAATGCAGAGAGACTGGAGGAGAGGTGGATTATGGGATAGAGTGTGGGCATGGGTACTGATAGAAAGAGAGAAGAGAAAAAAGCTCTCTTCTTAACACTTGAGGATAATTAAGTACTGTTAACTAAGTCCCAGGGAAAATTTCTTGCACACACACACACACACATTCTGTGGAAAATGGCCATGGTACGAGATTGACTTGCATGTTGACCAGTAAACACACACACACACACACACACACACACACACACGCACGCACGCACACACACGCACACACACACACACACACACACACACACACACACACACACACACACACACACACACACACGCACACACACACACACACACACACACACACACGCGCACACACACACACACACACACACACACAGACTTAAAGCAGTCAATTAGATGGAAAACATGAGCGTTGATATTGTGATTATTTATATATGTTATTTATTGAATTAAAAAAATTATATTTATCATTTGAAGGATAAACTATGAATATATAAATTAACTTTCTGTATTTATTCTGTAATTATAACAAAGCTACTTGTTTTCTAACTTTTTTTTTATTAACAGAAATGGACAATATTGTTGTAATAAATGAATTAACCATGACTCAGTTTGTGAACTGTATGTACTTAAAACAACAAGTTACATTCTATTCTATTCTATTTGATTTAGTCCAAGTATGAAAAATGATAGCAACATGTTGCTTTCTATTCTATTCTGTGTTGATTTAGTCCAATCACGGAAAAATCATAGCAACAAGTTCTATTCCTTTCGTTTGATTTAGTCCAATCGTGAAAAAGTGACAACATCTATTATAGAATTCGATTCTGTTTGATTTAGTCCAATCATGAAAAAGTGACAGCAACAATTTGCATTCTATTCTATTCTATTTAGTCCAATTATGAAAAAGCGAAACCAATAAGTTGCATTCTATTCTATTCTATTTAGTTCAATCATGCAAAAGCGAAACCAACAATTGCATTCTATTCTATTTAGTCCAATTACAAAAAAGAAAAACCAATAAGTTGCATTCTATTCTATTCAGTCCAATCATGAAAAGAGATAGAAACAAGTTGCATTCTATTCTATTCTATTCTATTCTATTCTATTCTATTCTGTGTTTGATTTAGGTGTACATTGAAGTCTTAGCACATTTCAAAGTGAGTTCTAACCATCTGTTTGCTTGTTTTTTTGCAGACCTGAGCTGCGTGTCGCTGCTGCCCCCTCGGCGAGGTTCTTTCTATGTAGAGAAGGGCACTGGGATGTCTGTGGGGACGGTGTTGGCGTTCTGGTGCCTCGAGGGGTACCAGCTGGTGGGCAGCGAGAAAATCACCTGTGTCCTGCGTAGCAACACCGCTCAGTGGAGCAACTACCCGCCGGACTGCGAGGGTCTGTGTTCACTGCCATCATTTCTGTTTTAAAGAGATAAAAAGAGTTAAGAAATACACTCCTGCTAATCAAATCCCAGATTTTCAATGTGGACTATTGTGTAAATGTGGTAGCCATTCCCAAACCAGAGGACCGCGGGCTGAGAGTGGCCGTGCTGGCATCGATAGTGAGCAGCATCGTCATCTTTGCCATGTCCGTGTCCTTCATTATCTGCTGCCTGCAGGAGCGCATGAGCAAAGAGAGGGCAGAACGGACAGATGGACGGGGCAGGTATGACCGTTCATACACACTGGGGAAGAAGAGACAACGCAACCTAAAATAGAATGCTAATGGTTTTTCTGATTTTTTTTCTAGGATGAGAGACAAGCACAAATCATCCTGGAGGAGTGAGTGCTGGCTGGAAAGAGATGAAGGAGACTGGGAAGCTTTTCCTCCACCTAAAATATACAATCTTTCCCAGCACCTTGACCCCCGTCTGGCCCCTGAGACCCCGGTCTATATGGGGGGACTGGCTGGTTATGATAACCGCGGGTATCAGAGGTGAGAAATATATCTGTTTCTATGTGAGATTAGTAGAATAAAGGACCCAAAAATGAAAATTCTGCCATCATTTAGGAAGAAAAAAGTTACATGGGTTTGGAACAACAATAAATGATGACAGAATTGTAATTTTTTGGGTCATGTAACATGCTGTAAGATTCTTTAATGTGTTTAAAAGAAGTCTCGTACGCTCACCAAGCTGCATTTATTTGCATTTGCATTTATTACAAATAGCTGTTTTCTATTTAAATATATTTTTAAATGTAATTTATTCCTGTGATCAAAGCTGAATTTTAAGCATCATTACTCCAGTCTTCAGTGTCACATGATCCTTCAGAAGTCATTCTAATATTCTGATTTGCTGCTCAAGAAGCAATTATTATTATCAATGTTGAAAACAATTTAATATTTGTATTGAAACCGCGATGCATTTTTTTCAAGATTCTTAATAGAAATAGAATTTCTATTCTGAATAGAAAGTTCAAACGTTTTTTTTGTAACATTATAAATGTCACATTTGCGTTTTTGCTGAATAAAAGTTGCATTCTGAGTTTGATTTAGTCCGATCATGACAAACTGGCAGCAACAAATTCTATTCTATTTCTATTATTTTTGATTTAGGCGAATCGTGAAAAAGCTAAACCAACAAGTTTTATTCTATTCTATTCTATTTTAGTCCAATCATGAAAAAAAGTGGTAGCAAAAAGTTGTATTCTATTCTATTCTATTCTATTATGTTCTATTCTATTCTGTTCTGTTCTGTTCTGTTCTATTCTATTCTATTCTATTCTATTCTATTCTATTATGTTCTATTCTATTCTATTCTGTTCTGATCTGTTCTGTTCTATTCTATTCTATTCTATTCTATTCTATTCTATTCTGTTCTATTCTATTATGTTCTATTCTATTATGTTCTATTCTATTCTATTATGTTCTCTTCTATTCTATTCTATTCTATTCTATTCTATTTAATCCAATCACGGAAAAGTGACAGCAACAAATTGGATACGTATTCATAAAAAAAAAAAAAAAAACGTTCTAACCCCAAACTGTGTTTATTTCGCAGGAGTCAGGAAAACCTCATGAACGCTCCTCTTCCTGGGCTTTACCGCACAGACAGTCAGATGTATCCTCATGTGGTCCTGCAGAGGGTGCCCACACCCACTGTCCCGACGGCACCCAGCGCGCCCATCTACCTCCGCCTCTCCACCCCTCCGCCCACAGAAAGCCCCAGCGAACAGCCCGCTCTGCCGCCGTACCCCAGTGCCACTCCACAGCGCCTGTGGCCATAGCAGCACATTTCTGAGTATTCACAACTTTTACAACTGTCACCATGGCCACGGATTACGACTTCTACATGCAAACGTCTCCTGTAGGGTGACTGGGGTTCAGAAAAGCAAGAGAAATGATGGACTCAAGCTAGAGCCACCTCTAGATCTCTACACAGCACTAGATCTCTAGACGTTGGACCACGTGTGGGTCTCGGCGTAGTAGTTACATTTAGTATCTTGCATATGTAAGATTTCTGAACGACTATAAGCAGGACCTTTGTGTGGTTTCTTGGACAGGAAAGTTCCATACTGGTACTGTGATCCACTCCAGGTTTTATTTTCAGCTAGTTCTTTTTCTTTTTGTGTCAAAGATTCAGACCATTTGCACTCACTAACAAAAATGTAAATATCCGGCCGTGTCAGGTCACATTAAAACATCATTTTAATATTTTTATGTTTATTATGGAGGTATACGAGAGTTGCATTGATGTCCTGATTATGGACAGACATTGGGATCTCATAAACCTATGATACTTAAAACTTGATTTTGTTTAAAAACAAAAGAAATTAATAATAAAAAGATTTGAAATATTATGGATGTCTTGTCTTTTTTTATTGCCTACAATGTCTCGCCACAGTCATACAAATACATTTTTATAGAGTGCTTAAAAAAAAAGACAAAAACATATTTTTTTTGGTAACACTTTATTTTACAGTGTCCTTGTTACATGTTTCATGATAATAACTAAAAAAATTTGAATAGTTAAAATGGAGTATTATTAACAATAGAATGTTTAAACATGTCAAGATTTTAATACATGAAGGTTTATTACATACTTTAAATAATAAAAAGCTATCTACTTTTCAGTGCAACAAGTCACTGCTGAATTTACAGTTACTCATCCTCTTTTCCTTCAGTGTTGCTTCCTATATAACCTGCAACAGAGGACATGCCAATGCTGGAAAAGATGAGCTAAATAATTTGACAGTCGGCTAATTGGAAAGCTTCAGCACAAGTAGGCCAGTTTGACTGGACCCAGAAAATTAGATCCTAAGAATAAACATAAATGTGAATTTTCAGTGAATTTTCATTATTTTAATGTTTCCCTGTTACAGTGTAATTTATACATTAAATTAATAATAATAAACTACATATACTTATGGTTAGGATTAGGGTTTGCTTTGGAGTTAGTTGTATCATGTAATTATGCCTAATGGCTTTTACATTTACATTTTAAATTTATTCGTTTAGCAGACGCTTTTATCCAAAGCGACTTACAAATGAGTTTTTTGCACATTATCACCTAACACTTCGTCGTCGTTAACAGTCGTCGTTATAACACTTTTGACGATTCATGAGAATGCTGTAATGTGTGGCATAACAGTTCATTTACTAGCTCGCCTCCCAGGTTCATTTATACTCCACACATCAAAAGAAATAGAAATATTTGTTTAAAACTGACTTGCCTCTATGTCCACAAGGTGGCGCAATTGTTCCACAATCATCCAGCCTGCAAACTCGTAACATTATTATAAAATATATGGTATAAACGAAATATTTAAGTCAAAAAATAAACTTATTTACTCACCGACATGTCTTTCCAAACCCTCTTTCCCCCTGGAACACAAAAGCAGAAGTTTAATTTAGCAGTTTGCTCAAACACATTCGATATATTCTATGTAATCAAATATAACTTTTTATATTAATTTAATGTTACCTTTTTTTTTAAATATTTTGTTGTTGTTGTATGTAGTAGCTATATTCCTCACAACAATCAGCCAAACAAACCATGCTGCACTATTTATAAGGGTCTCTGCGCATGCGCAATGAGTGAACTGCTCCGTTCCAACGGCATAGAGAGCGAGAATACACCTTACAGACAACACGGCAGGGAATGGATGGATGGGTGGATGTATTAATAACTTCTGCACTACATTTAGTATGACAGCATGCGCGCGATATGGGACGTAGCGGAATGAGCGTGGTGTTAAAGGTGACATTCCCATGGCCAGAACCAGCGCGGACGGGCTGCTCTGCCAGAACAACAGCAAACTGGACTCTTTCCTCAAGAGAAACACCAACCGGGATGTCTACGAGCGGATCCGGTTCTACGAGCCGTGTGTGGTGGTCTCGGGGTCGGTGAAGAAGGTTTTCATGCATGTGATCTTGACCGATGAGCGCGTGTATCTGAGCGAGTTTCCTCCGCGCGCGCTGCGAGAGGTTCTCAGCTTCAGACACGTCACGAGCATCGAGCTGGTGAGAGCAAAATATACTGTATAATATAGATAGACATATTAATGTTGTTATTTCATCTATTTATATTGAGTATAGATTGATTAATGCATTTACTCAAACAACACAAGAGCATAATAGAGTATAACACAAAGTAGTGCAATAACTGTACAATAGAATACATCATACACATCAGTAGTAGCCTATATTAACAATAAAAGAAAGCAATATAGACACTATATTATATAACCACCTTGCTTCGTGTAGTTGCACAATTGAAAGTTGCGTAGGAAATATACAAAGGTAAGGATATTTTGCTGACTTCTTTGAATGTGCACAAATTCAAAAATCTTCATCGCAAAATTCAATGTCATAATTGTACTTGGCCATATACACTTCAGAACAGGGATCACACAGTTCTGACAACAAGCCTGGAAATATCAGGTACATTTCAACAGTGATTATTACCTGTCCTGGAAAAGTCATAAAAATTAATAAAATCTTAAAAAGCCAATGGATGGAAATATACATTAGTGTAGCCTAGTTACGCAACATTTTTTAAAGCTAGAAATTACCCTTTGTGAGAGCGATCTCCTTATTCAGTCATTACAAATGATTGGAAAATCATGGAAATGAATCAGCCTAGAAATGTGGGAACCCTGTTTGAAGCATTTTACATGGCAGTAGGCTTATTTGTTGTATATTTAGTAAAATTAAATTACTTCCTCACTTTGCCATTAATATAAACTTAATAACTTTTTTATTGATCAGTTTTAAATCATACATCACTCACCGTTGAGTCAATGTGTTCTAAATGTCAGACTGTCTACCAACGCTAATAATAGTGAGGGTGTTTACTTATCCTGTCATGTTAAACTGCTTAAGAAGGTCTGTTTGGTAAGCTTATGCACTTACACAGGTCAAAGCATGAGTCATGGAACGTTTCAGCTCTGGGAGACTGTAAAAGACAGACGGATGAAGCTCGCAAATGTCACAATGGCAGAATTAACAAGGAAAGGGAATTGATCTCTTAGGAATAACAGAATTAGGCCTATCCCCAGCTTGCTGCTGGCTGGGAATACAATAAATGCACAAGTTTTTATAAAAATATACATATTAATGATGCTTATTGATTATTGATGATTAGGCATAGGCTAATTAAAAAATCATCAATTCCCAATTCAAGTGGCTTACACTAAAGGCCTGTTCACAGCAAGGACGATGACCATAACGATAAAGATATAGCCTAGTTATAAAATCTAAGAATCGCAGAGTTCACATCACAACTTTAACGATAACGGCACAGAAATTATATCGTTGGAATCACTTTTTGTCAGCTGATGAGTGATAAAAACAATGACAGCCAATCAGAATCCACCTGATTTTAAAGAGCTCGAGCATTTAAAGCGGCAGACGACAAAATAGCAGTGTGCGCTTAATAAACAGAACAATATCGCTAATATAGTTATCGTTCTTGTTGTGAACGGGCCTTAATGTATTAATCTGTGTTAGCGCGATGTCAACACACATTTCTATCTTTCCTCACAGATCAACGATTTGCCTGATTTCCTCAGTGGAGAGGAGCGTGAGCGTTCACTCCATATTCGTGTTGTTTATACTGCAAAGAATACTGGGAAAAAGAGCAAAAGACCCAGCAAGAATAAGCCAGAATGCCCACCATCTCCATCGCAAGGACGCAACTCGAGTGCCCGGCATTCTCTGGAGGGTAAAAACAATTTAATTAAATCAAAAATGAATTATTCATCAGGAATTCATTAACTGTTCGCAAGCATGACTGCAGAGTTATTATTAGAAGCCCAGGATTCAGCCCATTTTCTCCTTGACAGTGTAATAATTTAAACCTGTAATCGCATTAGTCAAGTCCCTGACCTGCGCAGGGATGTGTGTTAATCCACGAGCTCTTTCACCTGTCCAGATGAAGCTGCAGTACTGACACACGCGTAACCCACATTGAGTTGTGTGTATGCGTCAGCTGTGAGTTTTGTGCCCATCTTAACTGCGCCTGACACTTCGGCATTGAGATTTACTCTGCCTGTGCATAGGCAGTGCAGGAAAGCTGCTTAACCAGTTCAGGATAAACAGCTGAATGAGGTTATCTGAGAGAAACAGCGCTGTGGACAAGACACACAAGGACACTCAGCAGTTATACATCACTTCAGTTCATCTGTGAATGAAGAGGAGGCACTCTTCACTTGTGAAATCTGTCCTATTATTTTAACAGGTCAATGCTTTTTTTTTTTTTACGATTATTGGTTAACTGAGTTTTATTATTTGTAAAAAAGCAACACAATTAAGCATACATATTCTAAACTTTAGTTTAAACAAACAACACAGACAAAGTCACACTTAAAACCATAGCAGATTCATCTTTAAAACTGTAAAGTAAAAAAGTCACTTAAAAAAGTATATTTTTAAGTAAAAAAAAACACTTTTTTTTTAGTGTTGCCTTTGTTGCCAAATTATTTTGTCAGATAAATACCTTAAAGTGCCGATTATTATCCAAATATGACCTTTCATGCAGTGGATAACATAGTTGTTTGTCAATGTAAAATCTCTGCAAAGTTTTAAAGATCAAAGTACAAAAAAATTGATTCTGAACTGCATGAAACGAGTCTTTAGTAATTCCAGTCTTACATACCTGAACAAATTTGCATAATTCCAGTCTATGGTGTTCATTGGCTGCCCGTGAACGATGTCTAGTTTGACCGGCTCTCAAACAGTTGTAGCTGAGACTAAAAGAGTAAAAGAGACTTTTTTCTGTCCTGCCAAAGCAAATCCACTTTGCATGAATGAGGACTTGCGCTCGAACTGATATGGTAAAACCGATGCCATCGTTACGGTTGGTATCATTGTGTATCAATCTGAAATTCAGATATGGTAATGAGCATTTTGTTTTCGGCCGACCAATCACAACAGACCGGGGCATCTGACTGAACCATTTTCATACGCTGTTAGAAATGACTGCAGTGTATATTATGAGAAAAAATGCATGCTTGGATGCATGTAAACCTATTGTAGGAGACTCCAAAACAAAATTAGGAACATTTAAAATAGCATAATAGGGTAATTTAGCATGTTTAGCATTTTGTTCTTCCTTTAATTTAAAATATTTAGTGGCTTAATGGCTGTTTTGATGGCTTAATCAAACTTGTATGGTCATTAAAAACAAATATCCCCTGCGGACAACACTTTTGGCCACTACTGCATATTCAAGTAATTGCTGTATAAAATGGCTGTTAGGAAAAAAATGGAAAAAATGAATTTGAAGTAGATAATTTCATTAAGATTTCAGTTTGTCATCTCAGATAACTTATAACCAAATAAGTGTTTTCCTGTGATCCTCCAGGAATGAGTCATGCTCTCCTGTCGACACGCTCAGCTCCGTCTGAGTCCTCCAGCTGGAGAATCTCTCCCACATCGATGAGGTAAAGCCCTCTCAGTGTTAACGGCCTCACTTGTGTTGTGACCGCCCGTCACAATGACCCATTCAAAGTGCTTTATCTCCACCACACAGCTTTTTACTGCCTGTGACTCTACAATGCACAGAATGAACAGACTCCGTTTTAAAGAGGAATTTGCTTAGCAACTTGAGCTACAGCGATCATATTAAACAAACCGGTGTGATAATAAATGTGGAGATATTCCTAATCCCTCTGCTTTATATCTCGGTCTGTGTTGTGCTTTGTTGCTTAAAACCTTAATTGATTAAGTTTTTGTCTGTGCTAAACTATCAATATACTGATTTAAAGGTTCAAAGGTCATAAAGCTGATTGGTTTAACATTAAAAAAAAGTATTGGAGTTTTATCCAGTGACATGCAACAAAAAGCATTAACTGGAGCAATTTAATGGATCAAAAAGTAGAAAATGAATGAATAATAAGCTGACTCTTATTTCACTGTAGTCTAGATAGAATATACAGTACAATAGTTTAGCACTATTAAATTAAGCTCCTCTATCCTCTGTAACTCTTCCTACTGGGAGAACTACTGGGAGAAGAGAAACATAGTAGCAAATTAGAGAACGAGAGATCAATAGACTGTGTGTTATTTCCTAAAGTGCCCCTATTATGCTTTTTTTTGTGCATACTTCCTGCTCGAACCTACATAGGTTTGTAACACATTTGCATAATGCCAGTCTATGGTCTTGATTGGCTGCTGGCAAACAACGTCTAGTTTGACCGGCTCTCAAACGGTAGTTGTAGCTGAGGCCCGGAAGAGTTTGGTTTGTGTTATCGACATGTCGAGAAGATTCTGTTTTCTGTTTTGTGCAAGAAAATCGCCACTCTACTGCACTTCCAAAGAATGAGGAATCAGGCTCAAATTGATACGGTAAAACCGGAAACCACCGTCGTTACTGTTCTTATTAACTGTGAATCAAGTGTTGAGCTGAAATTCAGATATGGTAATGGCCGTTTCATTTGTGCTGTAAGTGGTAGACCAATTACAAATGACTGGGCCATTTGACCAATCACAGCAGAGTAGACCAATCACAACAGACTGGGCCTTCTGACCAATCAGAGCAGAGTAGACCAATCACAACAGACTGGGCCTTCTGACCAATCAGAGCAGAGTAGACCAATCACAACAGACTGGGCCATGTGACCAATCAGAGCAGAGTAGACCAATCACAACAGACTGGGCCGTCTGACCAATCACAACAGACTGGGCCTTCTGACCAATCAGAGCAGAGCAGGCTTTAGGAGGTGTTTAGAGAGACCGAATCCTTTATTGAATCGTTTCAAACACTGTGAGAAAAGAGTTAATGCTGCAATATATATTATGAGAAAATGTAAGTGTTTTTGACCTTTGATGCATGTAAACTAATTGTAGGAGACTCCAAAACAAAATTAGGAACCTTTTAAACTGCATAACAGGGAACTTCAAGACGTACTATGAAAACATACTGTAACTTCTGGAACTATTTTCCGTAGCTTTAAAGGTAACTTTTCTGTCGCAATTTGCAGAGCAGTTTGCCCTCAGTTGCAACGTGAGCCTCTGAAGAGGAAACGGGGCAAGAAGAGAGGTTGCATTACATATGCATGTTTAATGAACGCAGAAAAAGGAAAGAAAGATCTTGTAAATTAGAAACCACTAGCAGCATATTAGGTTTTGTGTTTGCCATTTCATGTTGTAGAAGTGAAAATCTTTATTTGAATATATTCATCAGTGTTATTTTAGTATTATTTACAGTAAATTTACAGTGACAGTTATACATTTACAAGTTTTTATATTTTCAGGTTTTATTTTAGTTACATTTTTAGTAATTTGGTTATGCTCTTATTTTTATTTTTTATTATTATGTCATTTTCTTATTTTTAGATTTTCCACTATATATCAGTTTTAGTTTTCAGTTCGTATTTTTAGTACTCAAAGTAATTTCAGTTAGTTGCAAAGGCAATGTTTTTATTTATTTATTTCTATTTAGTTTTAAGTTTTTCATTAAATATATTTTATTTTAATTCAGCCTTCTCAAATAACAAAAATGCTTTGTAATAGGTTTAGTTTTAGTTGACGATAACAACACTGCTGTTCACAACGAAAGCTCCTACAATTTGAAAACCAATTTAATGTTTCCCAAAACTGACATCAGTTGCAGTGATGATGTGTAGTCATGTATTTTACACCGTTGACAGTCCACGACTTTACAGCATTGAGCAGGAGACGCAGAGGGGGAGGCCACTGGCGTCATTCACACTGTTGCCAGGGCACAAGATGAGGAGGAAACCGCTACGCAATAAATATCCAATTAAAAGACTTTGTTTGTCTCAGCAAAACATGCCAGCTTGACGTTCTTAACGACGTTCTGACGAAGAACGGGAGATGCCAGCCCTCGCTGCTACTGTGTTTGTGTTCATCAAACCTCTCTGAGACTGTTCTGAGAACAGTGTGAATGTGTGAGTTCTCTCAGTAGCACTGTAATGTGTCTCTCAGCTCCAGTCGAATCCTGCCCAAGGGAGACCATTAGCTCACGTTCAGCACAAATTTGTGAGCGCTCGCCATTGTCTGAAGAGACACCCGCGTAACCACATGGGAAGTGCTATAAATGTTATTCAAAGCTTTCCCACAGTTTAAGCATCATTTGAATGGTGTATTGAATCGGTGGTGTGCGGCTGTACAGACATTAGCATGAGAACGAAAAGTAGGTCAGTGCACCTAAAAAAAGTTTGTGGGCATTTTCCACTAAGGAAATTGTAAGAATGTTGAGGCGTATGGAAAGATTTTCTTTTTATCCTGCATCCTATTAGAGGAAATTGAAATGGGAGGATGATGATGATGGGGCGTGAAGGACCTTGTCTGGCATCCAAACCTTGAAGTTCTGTGCCACTGAACATGTCACTCGCCAGCGCCTCCTCATGGATATAGTCTGTCAGTGCAGCTAGTTTGCTCTTATGCTTTATCAAAGGCCCTAATCAATTATACAGTTCAGAGGACCTCTTTGAAGACATCTGTTTTGATTATAAAAAGATCCATCTTATATCAGCTTTTTTTGTTATTAGACAAATCTGTGTGACAAATGCAAGATGATTAAAAAAATCTCTAGTTAAAATTTTGAACATTGAACATTTTGTACAAGTTAAACTAAATTGAAATGAGAAACATTTCCTAGCGACTATCTGAAATAAATAAGTTTAAGGTTTCAGTTAATGTTTATTTTATTTAAAGTAAAAATGTGTTTTATTTTATGATTATAGTTCTAGTTTTACTTTTAGCCAACTATACCCCTACTTGCCACGTCATAAGTTTTTAAAAAAATATTAATAATATAATATATTTAATACTAATATTATCATTAATATTATTAATATAATATTCATATTTTTAAATAAAAACTGCTTCCCTGCTTTTTCATCTAAAAAAAACAATAATAGTAATAATTTTATTCTAGTCTTTTGACCAACATTTTTTTTCAAAGACATTCTTCAGATCTTAATCATCAAAATGTACTAGCCGTAACAAAACAAAAATCTCTGTCTGTTATAGGGATGGTGCGCTGGAGGAAGAAGAGGGCAACGTCGTTCCGAAAAGACGTTCAGCTTCCTGTCCAAACCCGGATGTATTGGGTCTGAGTGTGTTTAATAACTCCTCCGGTGCAGCTCCTCTCCCCAGCATCACCAATGACCAGCGAAGGACCTCTGCTCAAGATCCTGTAGCATTCCGTCACAGAGGTTCAGTCCTGACAAGAGTGATGAGGAGAACAATAACAGAGAAGCAGAAGGAGGAAGAGGAAGATGAGATAGAGGAAGAGTTGCACCTTTATGCTGTATCTCCATCGTCCCGAATATTCCCTCACCTACAGAGCTCCTGGAGCAGCTATATCATAGTACGTGTGTGTGTGTGTGTGTGTGTGTGTGTGTGTGTGTGTGTGTGTGTGTGTGTGTGTGTGTGTTAGTGTGTGTGTTTACTGGTCAACATGCAAGTCAATCTCGTACCATGGCCATTTTCCAGAATATAATCGCATCTGTTGGGCATTGTAAGTAATGCACTCAAAATAATGTTTAATGTTGTCATTGTTTTTTTTTTGTAGAGATCAACTTTGATGCTGGACCCAGTGTACATGAGGAGATGTGGCATATCCTCCTCTTCTCCTCAGAAACAGAAATATCACAAAATCAGGTATATCTTCTATATGCTGTACCTATCTGACCGAACCGTTCTTATTTATGCATGCAGACAGTGTAAAATGCGTCTGCTAATGTGTTTCCAGCTGGGAGCGGACGTGTCACTTGTTCGGTCAGTTGAGTGGAGAGCTGTTACAGGAGAACATCAGTCTGGAGAGTCAGTATTTATTACTCCAGGAGCTTCACACGGCCACATACCGAAACCCCACCATCAAAAAACTCTTCTGGAGGGTAAGATGCTGCTCTATGCATTAGTGTTTACATGCACTTTAAAGGAACGGTTCATCCAAACATTTAAATTCCCCTTTTATTTGCTTCTCAGTCACCTGACCTTTATCCTTTCCTGGTGAAAACTCTGTCTGAAAGCTCTCAGGGCGACCATGGAGGAGTTCACACAGCTGACAGACTTCTGTAAGCCTCGTAATAAGAAAACTAGACATGCACACATGCACAAGCCAGTCAGTCTCATAACAAGCTAAACTATCCATGTTTATAATTTAAACAACTTTGTAATGACCTCTGGTTGGCATTTTATAACTTACACCCTAGAACCAAGCACGTTTTCATGATCGGTGCTGTAGTTGCATGAATGCATGAAGTCGCTACTGCTTTTGAGGACATTAAGATAAAGATGATGTGTCAATGTTCTGCAGGCTTTGCACTTTAGTGATTCAGATATTAAGCCTGATGTTCAGGGAAACAGAGATTGAACCGACACGACTCAGCATGCTGATGGCCAAACAGTGAGTGATTCTACTACCTTGGCAAAAATATCAGTGTTGCTCATTAAATCTTATTTAAATGAGACGTGGCTGTTGTTTGATGCAGAGGAGCTCTTACAGCGGACATGCTGCTAGCTTTAGTGTGTGATCCGGATCTTCAGCTGCCAGACTCTACCAAGGACTCCAAATCGTCAATTACTAAGGTATAAAAGATGTCCACAATGGAAAAATTTAATATTTTGTCGTTATTTACTCATCCTGGCTACCCAGTGTGAGGAACAGACACATTTTTTAAAATAAAATTCGTTCTTTTTTTATTGTTTATGATCAAATAATTTGTGACAAGTAAATTTAATTTATGATAATGAAATGTCTTTGTGTGTCGCAGATGCAGCATCTGCAGGCCGACTATCTGGACGCGGCATCAGCGTTGCTGTTTGAGGTTGTTGTTCTCTGTCAGGAGGTGAGTAGATATATACACACTACCAGTCAAAACAAGAAGGGACATTTGTTTTTAATGACCCTACAAGTTTGATTAAACCATCAAAATGTGAGGAGAATATTTTATATATTTTTTGTAAATATTTTAAATATAAGGGAAGCCAAACTAAGCCAAACTACAGCTACAGGTTTTATTTTAATATGCAAAAGAAAAAGCACATTAAAATTAAAATCCTCACAGGAAAAAGCAAATATTGACTATAACATAATCAGTTATTAATATTTAGTTGATTCTCTCTTTTTTTTGTATGTGTTTTTGCATTCTTTGTATGACAGCATGGCTAAAAAAATATCACAATTTAAAACAATTGACTCCAAGCACAACTGTAGCACAACAATATTATAATTTTTTGTAATATTTAAATAAGGGTGAAGATGTTATTTTTACTAGGCTTAATATCACTATATAATATACACTATATATATAATACTGATCTGCTTTACTTGTCTAAATTGTGTTTCAAAGGCTAGTCGCACACCTTCTCTGGGACATTTCCTTACCATTGGCTGGGTGTTTCGATTGCTTAAACCTCATTCATTCTTAGTAAGTATATAACCATGTCATTTTCATGCACATTTGCATAAATCCACATGATTAGCATGCCTACATCAGAACAAATGTTTGAACGTACCTCCCTCTAGAGCTTCAGCTAATGTGATCGGTTTTCTCTATCACAGCTCCCGTTTGTTGGGTATCAGGCCCAGCAGGTGGTTCTGGTTCTCTCAGGCCCACAGTTTCCGGTCAGCCCGTCTCAGGCGGTTCTCCTGTACCAGCGGTTCCACGTTCTGTTAGCCTGTCTGCAGCACAGCACCTGTTTGAGCAAATACATCAGGACAGGATTCAAGGAGGAGTTCAGGTTCTTCATGCGCTTCGTCAAGTCCAATTTTTTTCAAGGCTAAGACAGGGCTGTCATATTTTAAAAATCCTCTTTTTTTATAGGTACTACGTGAAGATGTCAGGGCTGGAGGACAAACTGCCCCATCACTACCCCATCAGTCAGCCCGCCCAGAGCCTTCTTTCCCAGCTCCTCAGTCTGGTTCTCCAGAAACCCTGAGCTCTGCTGCCAATGTGCATCTGTCTCTATCTTTCTGTCCCTCTCAGATTGAATTTCTTATTTCTGCATTGTAAAAACAATGGACGTTTTTTTCCGCCACAGAATAAAAAAAAAAAGGTAATTGCAATGTTTTATCTCGTAATTCTGAGTTTAT
The DNA here is from genome assembly GCF_949152265.1 of Phoxinus phoxinus. Taxonomy (NCBI): domain Eukaryota; kingdom Metazoa; phylum Chordata; class Actinopteri; order Cypriniformes; family Leuciscidae; genus Phoxinus; species Phoxinus phoxinus. Next base: position 5,905,269 of record NC_136884.1, read on the forward strand.
TTCTCACAATTCTGACTTCATATCTCTCAATTCTGAGTTGATATCTCGCAATTCTGTGTTTATTTCTCGCAATTCTGACTTTTTTCTCACAATTCGAGTTTATATCTCACAATTTGTATTTTTTTCTCACAATTCGAGTTTATATCTCACAATTTTTATTTTTTTCTCACAATTCCGAGTTTATATCTCACAATTTTGACTTTTTTCTCATAATTCCGAGTTTATATATCATAATTGTGATTTTATATTTCGCAATTACGAGTTTATATCTTGCAATTCTGACTTTATTTCTCACAATTCAGAGTTTATATCTCGCACTTATGGCTTTATTTCTCGTATTCTGAGTTTATGACTCACAATTCAGATTTTTTTTCTCAGAATTGTAAAATATAAACTTGCAATTAAGAGAAAAAAGTCAGAATTGTGAGATAAAAAGTTGCAATTACCTTTTTTATTTTTTTATTCCATGGCGGACACAAGCTTCCATAAAAACAGATGCACAGGTGTTCTGATATGCGAATATGCCTTTGAATGAATATGCTGCACTTGAAGATTGAATTCAAGTCTTGTATTGTGTCTTACTGTGTGTTGAACAGAGACTGCAGGATTCCACTCTGTTTAGCATATCGCCTTTGTCTACACTCAGGATTATAATCACTGTAATATGTGTAAAACATCAAAGATTTAATGGGAAGTCAACACATAGTACATGAACATCACAGATCATTTAATATATGGAACTATTTATTATATATAAATATAAAAAGATGGATGTCTAATGGCAGTTTTTAATGAACAAATTCAGGTTTGGCAGACCACTATAATATATGAGACTGACCACAGTATTATCACCTAAATGTGAATCTTCTTCATACATTTACTGTAAGTAAAGCCTCTGAATGCACTTGTTTATTTATTTATTTATTTTGTTTGGATGCACTCTCTATAAGACTGTACTAATCTTCAGGAACTCTGTACCTCAAGGCCTCAAATTAAACAAATATTTTAAATAAACATTTATTTCTCTGTCTCATTTTTATAAACCCAAATTGTTGAATGAAGATGTGTGTTTCTGCAACTATGAACACTTTTAGCCCTGTAGACTTAATACATAAACTGAAAGAGAGTATATACAGTAAATGCATCACATGAATGTCATTTAAATTAAACGTCATGAACTTTTTCACTACAACACATTTCCATCATGTTTAAAATTATGTATTGTATTTAAATGGATTGTTTTATATTTTTGGGGGGAAATAAATGGCTGAGTAATTTCATTGCTAGCATTTTATCTATGATAAATACGTTTTTTGTTTTTTTCAAATAAACAAATGATACAATGTTTGCAAAAATTTACAATTTCAGTAAGACTGCAATGACACAATTATAATATCAAGGGGATATTTACCCTGTTTTGTGTATTTCACGAGTTTCTAACACAAAAGCCCCTTTACAAACTCTTCAGTTAAAACAATTAAAATAAAACAACAACTATACAATAACTTTTGAGGGAAATTATTATTTGGGATAATTATTCATATATTGGGATATATAAAGCGCACTATATAAATATATTAATTTTAATAAAACAAATCGCAGTTGAAGGAACATAAAAATATAATAAATAATAGATGAATATGATGAGAGGACAGAACGGAACGGGAACGGGCGTTTTTCGTTTATTGTTACTGGGGAATGTTTTCCAAGACGCACCGGACACAGCGTGGGGTTATTGAAGCATTCTCAAGATCTTTTGAACTTGTGTAAGTCGAAGTTTATCTTTGCACTTGTCTTTCATATAAACAGCGAAGACGATATAGATTATACATCGTAGTTATACAGCGTACCATCACGATTACACGTGTCTTCTAATCTAAACGTGGCTAGTTGGTGTAAGTGAATGGCGGGAGATTAACATGTGTTTCTTGATCGGATTTGCTGAAAGTAGAATACAGAACAAATCTTAAATAATAAAAGTATAAAATGAATAGTGAAAAAATAATATTATAGAGGATATTGTAAAGAATGTTTTACCTTGAACTACATCATGGTATTGCTGTCTTTATAGGTGGAATGCAAAAAAGGCAAATAATATATTTTCAACATTAATTTTACGTAGTTCTTTTCACGTATACTATTCCTTTATTACTCTGATAACGACATTTTTCTTTCACAGGGTGTATGACCTATCAGCAAACATCATAGCTCCGTCCACCAAGTAAAGAAGATGTTGAGAAATGCCTCTGCACAGGTAATGAAACAAGATGTAGATGGATTCATGTTTGCTTATAATGATTACTAGGCTGACTATTTTTACTCTTTCCTGACAGATACTTAAACAGTTTGTCCGACACAGGACCACAGATGCAAGTCTGATCTTGGAGAGATGTGAGTATCTGTCAATCATATACAGTCAACTACAGCAGGGGTTTTCAAATTGGGGGCTGCAAAGGTGTACAAATGGGTCTGAGGAAAAGTTCAAAGAAAAACAGCGTAGAAATAAATCATAAGAAGATTTAACGAACTATAGTAAATATAACTGGTATAGATATATAAATACTATGTCTGGATATTGACACCGATTTCACTATTCTTTCACTCTCTATGCGTGTGTGTGTGTGTATGTATGTGTATATATACATATATATATATATATACACACACACACACACACACACACACACACACACACACACACACACACACACACACACACACACACACACACAAGAGTCAACATTTGAAGTGGATCAAAACTTTTCATCAAATTTATACATGAATTTTGAACAATACCCGTTCCTTGTCTTTTATGAACTCTTTTGATCCACTTCAAATGTTGACTACTGTATATCAGGTCCAGTGCATGGCAAATTTATTCAAAGAAAAAAAAAAATGCTGTAAATGATTCAGGGAGTCAGTTGGTACTACATTACTATAATGTTAAAGATTAAAATGACCTGATTTGTATATAAACACTCCAGTTACTCACAAATATAAACATTTAAATTGTGGTTGTCATAAAATTGACAGATTTATTCAAACACAATACTAAATAAAGAACTGTAAAATATATATATAATCAATATGTAATAAAGTGCATAGTATATTTAGCAAAACGCTCCTCTATAGAATTCATTCATCTAACTGACTAGTGAGTTTATGTTCATTGAATGGCTTTTCTGAGGTAAATTTAACATTGTTCTCAAGCTGTTTTATTAACGTCTTTCCCGCGGTTGAAACACTGAGCGATTATTGAGACATGACATGGATTCTGGTAACTTGATTCTCTTTGCTGAAAGTCAATGTCTTTTGTCTTTGCTTTGTCTTTTACCAGCTATTAACAAAGTGCAGCTTCTTGGGCGGGTGGGGCAAGACCCCGTCATGAGACAGGTGGAGGGCAGAAACCCCGTCACCATCTTCTCCATTGCAACGAACGAGATGTGGCGGTCCGGGGAGGGAGAACCCACAAATATAGGTGATGGTTTAAAAATGAATCTGGTTAATGGTTTTATTTCTGTATATCCTTTATTTTATTTTGAGACTATGGAGCGGACCAGGTTTACATTTACTGCAGTTTGTTTGTATTCTGTATATAACTGTGTATGAGACAATTTTTTTTATTATTTTTTTATCTATCATAAGACATAGTTTTTTCTTGTTAGATGAAGAGATCATGTTTTAATGTTGATAACAAATTAACTCTAGTTTTCAGATATGTTTTATGTGAGAATTTTATCTGAAAATTGTCTTCATGGTGCAAATATGTGGCCTGCTTAAACAAAATGTAGATATTTTCCCCACTCACCAGCCAATGATCATAAAGTCAGCTTGAAACAGAAGTTGCCAATGTCTTTTTTATTCCCTATTGTGATGTATATAAGAGAGAAACTGCTTCTGGAACTAGAACAAATGTAGGGCGGGGCTTTAGTTTGTTAATAGGCAATGATTGGATGGATGTGGTTTGCCATTTGGCTGATGTCATGTGAGTGACAGGTTGCCCTCACACCACTAAACGCGTGATCAGAGAAAAAATGTTGCAGGAAGAGGGAGGGGAAGTTATTTTGACCAAAGATTACAAGGGAATATGTTTATATATATATATATATATATGTGCACTGTCATTTATAATAAATACTAAAAGATTCCATAAAAAAATAAGAATTGCCCATTTTGATTTCATGGTGACTTTAATAAACTAATAAGAGAGGTTTCTTTTTTTTTTAGCAGGAGATGTCACCCAGAAAACAACATGGCACAGAGTTTCAGTATTCAAACCAGGCCTGAGAGATGTGGCGTATCAGTATGTAAAGAAAGGGTACGTTTACTATTTGTTTTTGAGGCATTTATGAATATAAAAATAAAACCTACTGCTATTAACCTGTGGTCAAACTTATTTTCAGATCTCGAATTCTTGTGGAAGGAAAGCTCGATTATGGGGAGTACGTGGATAAAAACAACGTCAGGCGACAGGCAACAACTGTTATCGCAGGTCAGACTTTGGTGCTCTTTTTTTTTGTGTGTGTGTGTTTTGCTTTAATGATTCAAAAATTAACCAAGCATCATTTGTCTTTTTTTTTTTTCTCCACAGATAATATTGTGTTTTTAAGTGAGAATCTGCGAGAGCAGTAGTGAAGAAGACTCCTTCCCAGACTTTAGGAACCAAAAGAAGATATTTTGTATATCGTTATTCTGCTCTTACATTTACTCTGAGTATTTTTGTGCCTGCCCTTAACAGTCATACATAGGCAAATGAAGTAATGTTGTTGGTCTGGTTGTCATGCTATCTTATCCCCGACAGAGGGCGCTAGCAGGATGCACGTTGACATGTAAACACAAAAACACGTTCCAGTCCCATGAACTGGATTTGACTCTTTGTAAAATAAATAAAATTGCTCAATTTTCCTTTTTGACTTCTGAAACATACCATGTTAAAAAGTGTAATATCTGAAATTATGTTTAACAAAATCACTTCCAATTTGTTATACTGTACTGTAGTGATAATGTTCATGAATAAATGTAGTACTACTAGTTTGTCAAGGATTTGTTGTGAATACTCTCGTCCTCCACGTACAGCATATGTAAAACACCTTCTGGTTTCAGAAACTTTTCTAAAGTTAGCTGTATGAAACTGAGAGAACATTAGTTTCATTTCTTTGTTTTTGAGTCATCCATTTGTTTGGGCTAATTTTACCCATTGATCTAATGCAGTCATTTGGTCCTATTTTTTTCTTTGCCTCAAGGATATTGTGATTTTTTTTTTAGTGCGCTTTAAAATAAAAGTTCACATTTCAAAATATTTACCCGCAATACGAATCCATTGACAGCTACATGAGTTGAGGCGGTGCACACAGTTTGGTACTCTTGGCTTTACACGGTTTGTCGAGAGCTCTGGTCGAGAGATAATGCGGAGTCATCCTTAATAGGAGCAATTTCACGTCAATCATGCAGTAGCGCTCTCCTATTGGTCAGACGGTTTGTTCGTCTTCCGTGATTTTCGTAATTCTCAGAGTGAGGTGAGCTTTAAACGTAACAGCTCATCTTATTGGTTGACGCATGGATTCCAAGGGCGGGACCTCAGATAGGAAAGTTGAGTATTTTAAGGCACATTTATGCGTAGTTTTTTTCAAACAGCGTAACAAAATACAAACCCCTTTAATAGCCCATATTTTATTATTTGTTTGGAAACATCTGAAACATTCCCTGAAAGAAATATAGTCCACAAACGGTCTTTTGTAAACAAATTTTGCCATTCCCATCATTTCCCCGCCCCAAATTCCTACTCGCCTGTGAAGGGGAGACATTTCTCAAGGAAGCTGAGAGGAAAGTTATGTGAACAGTGGCGACAAACTTATAATCAACTTTCCGTTGACAGTAAAACATTCACTTTGAATCACGGTCGGACGAGCCATTTGACGGATACACTATCGCTAACGCGGACAAATAGTCGTTTGTGGAGCCGTTGAAGCGACTGCGCCTCGGTGTCGGTTTATTAGACGCAGATCGAGGCATGGAAATTATGGATATCGGGGAACCGTTTTTACAATGGGACAAAAATCTCAGCGAATTGTCCGAACCCGGGGAAAACGACATTTTATACAGCACTGTAAGTGGGGATCTTATAATTCCGTTGCACGATTGCCATATTTCACTTCGCATGTTTTGATGTGTTGCAACTAGTGTCAGATCATCCAGAATGCATTTAAATGACTCTAAACCATATAATTTATAACTTTTAGTCATAAAAATAGTGTTTATTTGACTTGATCGTTCACTGAGAAAGTTTAAATGAGATCTATACGATTACTAATGTGCCATGGGTTCCACTTGGCTCCAAGGGATAAAGTTCAGATGGTGGAGTTGGCTGTATCATGTAAGTTATAGTGCACTGCTACACAAAGTAATGGTTTTAACCCATTTGGATAAACTCAGAATATAGGCCTCGAATCTTTGAAGTGTTGTTGCAGGTTATGTAATAATAGGTTAGTGTTCCAACTTCTGCTCAAAGTGGCCTCTACTTGATGGGTAGACTGCTGACTAATTAGGGGGTTCACAGTGGGTAGTTGCAAAGGGAATTTGGTAGTTGGTGCATGTAAGTTACTAGGCTACTTTTTTATTCGACATGAAGATTTTAGTTTAAAATGTATCTGAATTCATAAGGGAAAGTGCATTTTTGGTCTTATATTTTTTTTAAATCGTTTTTATCTGAACTGATTTTTAAAATAGTCCTGATAAAAAGTTTTTTTTTTAAAGAAATGTGTCTATAAATCTATTGCCTACATATTCCATGTAGTCTTTCAACCATTATGAACTCGCAACAATTTAAAAAATGCTGTTTAAAATGCAAGCAAGTCACACCGTGGGACATGTCAACTTTATGAATGTAGCCCATATCATACTACTACCACTACTACATATCTACTACTCAAATTTATGACATGAACAACACATCGAAGGAGGTTAATTGCACAAATGTGGTAAGTTACAAGCAGTTTCTAAGCAGAGATCCCATTACCAGACGAGGCACATAACTCTTTTCCAGACAGCATCAAAGCAGGCGTTGGAGGTGCAACAGTTTGGTTTGTCTGGGATTCAGAAACTGACAGGATCAGGGCGGTAACATACACTTCCATGAGAACTGTATATGCTTTGTGAAGGTTGAGGAATGGTTTACGTTCTCCTTCACCTTTAGAACAGAACGGGGTCTTTGTTTAAGACCCCCCACCCCAACACATGCATGCTCCCCCACCTCATTGGTCTCTATGTGCCAGTTCTCCTCACTTTCACTCTTGCTCCCCAGGGTTTGTTGACATGGAATTCCACACAACAACGCAAACTGTTCTCGGTTGGAGCTGTAGGCTCCCCTGAAGCTTTCTTTGTGGACTCGGTCTGTTGAAAACATCTGTTATCATTATGCATGTTGCATCTGCGCAATGTCCTTCTGCATTATGAGTCAGCTGCATTGCCATGCTGTGCCGGTCGACTTTCAGATTTGAATTTATGCATATCTGAAGCCAATCTTCTGACAATATAATATTTGAGGAATGCAAACATGCCCTTTTTATGACTTAATAGGCCCAATTATTGTCTTCTGTTCCTGATAGTTGCAATTATGTCTCCTTTGTCAAATAGGAAGAACTTGTACAGTACAGTGTGTTTGTACCTTCATGTCACTTACTCTTTAAGCAAAGACTCAGTCGTCATATCTCAGGTGATTTAAAGTAGTAAAAATAACCCAAGGCTCATTCCTCCCTTTAAGACAGGGGTTAAGGAGATGCTGAGGGGAGCAGTTCAGGCATCATGATCAGCATTTCTTAGTGCTGATAATCACACTGACACGATTAGCCAGGAAAGCACATTATCTCCTGCAGAGTGGGGCCTTGTGGCAACCAGATGTACTTCCTGAGCCACTCGAAAGCCATTCTTGGTTTACGGCAAATATGAGGAAATCCGTGCTTCAGCAAGAGCATGTGCGCTAAACTGTTTATTAGTGCTAAAGACAACCATTATCACCCAGTTCTTGGTTATTTGCATAGCTTCTGTATCAGATGATCTCATCTGATGATTGGATGTAATGACCAGCTGATATCACTATCAGTTCAGAAAGAATTTTCGTTCAGCCTGATTTATTTTTCTACACTTTTTTTTATTTTATTTTTTATTAATACCAAGAATATAATTTTGGAAAACTCTTTACTATTAGCTATGATACCAGTATTTGGATTAAGGCAAGATGGTTCATATCTGTGCACAGCATAATTCCAGTTAACTAACTACTGGGTGGGTGATTGTTATACAATAGAAATGTGTCAACTGTTAGTGATTTTGTTATACCGGTTATACCAGCTCATCCTATTAGAATTAATTTTTGATACATTTTCGCAATTTGTTTTGTGTTTCATAACATGAAGCTGTTTTTGCATTGATACCATACTTATCTTTCTTTTGTTCTGAATTAAATTAAGCACCTTTAATAGATGTATTGCTTTAATGTTAACATAAAAATGAGTTTTCACTGAATTTCCTGCATGAAGAAGATAACAATATGAATGACTCGTACTCTGAAACACACACACACACACACACACACACACACACACACACACACACACACACACACACACACACACACACACACACACACACACACACACACACACAGGCCAACATTCCCTTTCTATGGTCACACACAATCAGTGATGTTAAACACTGGACTGACGAAGATATCTTAAGAAAATAAGTTGTCTGTCTCGACCGTAGAGGCCGTGTCTGATTGTAAACACCAGCACAAGAGTCTGGCCTCACATCTGGTTTGCGCTGCGGCTGATATTATGTTTTTAAGATCTCGTGTGACTGGAACAGACTGAGAGGCTTCAGTGGTCAACTTGTGTCTAACATCACAACCGTTATTTCCATCAAGAGGTACATCCATTTTGGTTCAAGATCTTGTATTGACAATGCAAGAGTCAAGCACTCTGTAAAGTCTCCTCCAGCACATCCCAAAGACTTTCATTGAATTTAAGGTCTGAACTCAGCGGTGCCGATTCATGTGTGAAAGTGATTCTTCATGCTCCCTCCCAACCATTCGTTCACAATTTGAGCCTGATGAATCTTGACATTGTCATCCTGGAATATGGCCATGATGTGTTCCTACATGGTTGTTTAATAAATTATACACTCTCCATCAGTTAGGGTTAGAAGAACTGTTGCCAAAAATATAACATGCTAGACATAATAATCACTGCAATAATGATCCAATCATAGACTCTTAAGCATTTGCCTATTTAAATCCAAACAACGACTTGTATATAATACACTCAAGACACTTTAGTAACTGCATTGTGTCGGTGAGATTTGAATGTGTATTTTTTATACACATAAATAGACTGTATGATGATTTAGGGCATGGCAGTTTATTGACAGCATCCTGGTGCTTAAAATGTGTGTGGACAGTGGATAGCGTGTCAGGGCAGACTGATCTTGTAGCGCTGAGCTCTCTGACATTTTGATAACATTTGTCACTCAGGAGTCACGTGGTGTTCTTTACAGCGCCGTGCTACTGATGACTCAAGCTTCAGTGGAGCGCTCTTGTGGGACGAGTCTGCTGGCAGGCGGTCTGTAGTGAGAAACCCTCTGTCTCTCTGCTCTCTGTGGGCCGGGTGGACACAGGCTGGGACTGTTCTCAGAGAGGGCAGGGTTTCCGTGAGGCCCGGCGCCCGTCTTTCTTGCAAGCTGCATCATTCTGCGATGCACATTCTTGCTCTTTTGCTCTGAATGGATGGTCTGTGTAAGCTGCAACTTGAGCCTGAACCTTCTCTGAGCACACACATATTCATTACACATTCATTTTCTTCATCGTGATCTTGTGGTTTCACTAGGTCTTGTCTAAGTGCCCCTCGGTGGCCGATCTTTCTTTTTGATTCAAACAATGTATTTTTGGTGGTGGTGAAGTTGTAATGGAGGTGTTGGGATGCGTGAAAGGGTTTTAGCTTTGGGAGTATAATGTTGCATGAGAACCTCTATTTTCTGAGAACAAAGCCACGGATTTTGTTAGTGAGCTGCACGTTTGGCATTGGCAGTGTTTTTTTTCCCCACTTATTTTATCATTTGTTTTGCAAAATAAATTGAGTACCCAACTCTTAGTAGAGCATTCATGTTCTCGTCCGTTTATATTTTGTAGTATATTATTTTTATATCGTAGATAATCTACATTATTTTTATTATATAATATTTTAATTTATATTACCATATTGTTGTTATTTGTTATTTAAACAGTTGTTTAATACGATTTTAATATATTTAATTTACTAAACCATCCTTGTAGTAAAGCCTATTTTATATAATCAAGTGAATAAAAGGTACTTGCTCATTTAATTGTTCAAACTCTTATTATTTTTAATGTGATCAAAACAAACCAAATACCAAAAATGATATGAGTACACAAAAAACGGACTCCTTAAATTAATATAAAATAGGGCTGTGAAACGATTAATCACGATTAATTGCATCCAAAATAAAAGTTGTGTGTACAAAATGTGTGTGTACTGTGTATAATTGTTATATATATAAATACACACACATTGTATATATTTAAGAAATATTTGCATGTATATACTGTATATAGATTTATATATAATTTATATTATATTATTATTTTATATAAAAACAACACATTTTTCTTAAATATATACATGCACGTGTGTGTATTTTATATATATATATATATATATATATATATATATATATATATATAAAAAATAATTATACACAGTACACACACATTTATTATGTAAACACAAACTTTTATTTTGGATGCGATTAATCGTTTCACAACCCTAATCTAAAACGTTTGAGTCTGTATTTGCTGACTTGATATTATATGTATTTTAAACCTAAAATATGAATGTTAAAAAAAGTAATATAGGCCTATACCATGGTATGGTGGTATGCATCACTCATTTACGTCATTGCTTCTTGTGTATTGGACGTGTCTTTCACTCCATTCAGTTTTACTGTTCCTCCTCGCAAAGAGCATCAAGTCTTTCCAATCAATCCAGATTGGATTTTTGTCATCCGCCGTCACTGCTTGTTTACATCTAGTGCACTTTAAGGTCACTATTGACCAGATGTTGATTACAGAGGAGCCGTTTCCTGGACCCCTGGAGTTACAGAAGTCGCAGACACCACTGCAGTTTCTGTGCATCTCTCTCTGCTGGGGGAAGGGAGGATGGGACGTCCTTGAATATGCAGGATGTGTCCGGTCTTGTTTTGAATTTACAGCTCAGTCTCTATCGAGGCCTCATCCCTGATGTAAACTGAAGCCGCAGCTGCGATGGCACAAGTTTCACGCTCGGCCCCAACAGTTGCGCACAAGCAGCTTGAACAAGAGCCAAGCGAATTCAAAACACTCTCAGAGAGGGTGGAGTGAATCATTGAAAAAGTGATGGACTTCTGGTGGGATTTGTCTTTGGCACAAACAAGATGTGCAATGTGAACTTTAGGATAAGATACACAACTTTTCCCACAAAAGTCACATTTATTTATATAGCACTTTAAACAATCTTTAGCTTCAACATTGCTTTAAAGGGTTAGCGCCCCCCCCCCCCCCCCCAAAAAAAAAATAAAATAATTCTCGTTATGCGAGTAACGATAGGAAATGTGAATAAAAGTTTAAATCCTAAATTAAATCTGTTCATCGTAAAGAGCGATCGTATAATCAGCTTTATGTGCAACTGCTAAAGGCCCACGTAAACCTTTCATATTATATTTTATTTATTTTTTACTTTAGATTATTGTCCTTACGCTCTTTGCTCTTTTCCTCACAATAATTAATGGAATTTGAATTTCACTCTATCATTAACGTGATTATTGATCTGATCTATAATTATGATCTGATTAAGACAGGAACGCCAGTTTCTTTTCAAAGGAACTTTATCATTCAACTTTACCCTGATGTAGTTTATTGGGAGACGCTGTTTTGACTCATAGCAGCAGTCATTAAACTCTAAACAAATGTCCAGTAAGACCGGTTAACTCAGAATCTGGGTCAAAAAGACCCATGTTATCCAGTCAAACAAGGCCACCAGTTTAATGTACAAAGGACTATGTTTTTTTTTTTTTTTTACAACAGCATTCAAATAGATCCGTCAACCATCCCGTAGTCTGTTCTGTTTAAGAGTACAAACATGCTGGATTTCCTCAAGCCTGTGATAAGTCTGAAGCGCTTCAGTCCAAAGTAAATCGATTTTTAGTGGCTAATATCAGTGAGTCAAGTCCAACTGTGCGTAATGGACAAGGTCCAGCCTCGCGAGCGCTGATCTTTGTCTCCTGCAGGTTCAGCTTTCCTCACATCTGTTTTGCTGCTTAAAGAGTTGCGTCATCTGCGTCCAGATCTGGCTTGTAAACTTCCTCTTCCTGCACACATATTCACGACCCCCTTAAAGGGAAAAAATTACAGATCACTGTCGCCACCCCCAAACATCTCTGTCATCACTGGAGGAGCGGCTTTAACAACTATTCGACTCTCCAGCTGGGCAAAAACTCAGAAACCCTGCCCCCAACACATGTACTTTACACCCATCCAAACTACGGACAAAGAAGCCTTCACTCCCAGAATCCACCCAACTGGATGCAGGCATTCATAAGTCTTACTCAAACAGCATACTACTCAAATATACTGTAGACCTATGTGTATTGTGCACAAAATTTTAGACATGATTGCAATTTAAACCGCAGGTTATCTCAAATAATTGCGATTAGATGATTAATTAATAATTGCGACAGGCCTAATGAAAATGGACAATCATATTTATTTCTGAGATGATGGTATTTAAATGAAGTATAGACTGTGCCGAATGCAGTGCACTTCTATTCCATTGCCATCTGGTGAAGGAACTGATCCCAAACAGGCACTTATAGTGATTATTTCTATCCTTGAACCTTAGGAAACCTCACGTCTGTCCTCCTCCAAGTGAGCGGTCTCTTATATTCCTCTTAGAGAGCAGTCGACACCCAGCAATTTTCAGCAATCATCATAATCATCTTATCGCACACTCAAGAGTGTCAGATGTAATTGCATATCGCCCATGACTGATGCAGGAATGGCATAATAATATGGTGACTCTGTTCCGTCATAATCCTACCATGTGAGAATTCATCAATTTTGCAGTGAGATGGAAATGACTGCTGCAAATGAACCTAGAAGATGACAACTATGTTATGCCACCTCTTGATAACTTTGATAACTTTACCCACTCCTGACCTGATTTGAACTGCTTCTCAATGGCGTTCCGTTGCTTCTTCGTTCTACACGGTGCTTGCCGTATAGATGTTTTTTGCTATGGTTTTTGGTCGAAGAAGACATTCCAGAAAAGCAGTTCTTTGCCAAATATGGAGTTCGAGCAAGTTCACAAGAGACATTTTTAGAGAACTGCTTATATGAACACATACTTAAAACGTGTTTGGGGTGGGCGGCAGGCTCTGTTGGAACACCTGCATGCATTTCTCATGCACGTCCAGACGTTTTCTCACCGAGGTCGGCTGTCCAGACAGAGCTGCTGTTGAGTAACAAAAGTGGAAAATGTAGGACAAGGCATTCCAGAGCGGCTTTGTCAATCCTGACACCCATGCGTTCTCTTGTTCTCTCTTTACTTCTTCGTGTTGCTTTGTGTGTTCATTTAGCTGTTTTCTTTTCTCTCTCTGTTTGTCTGTTTTTTGACTTGGCTAACCTCTGGATCTGAGTCAGTCTGTAATTGATCCCATACGCTGGCTTCTCTCCATTTTGATCCTCAACTGCACCGCTTTCCTTCCTAGTTTGCTCAGCATGTCTCTGTTTAACTCATTTCTTTAACATGTTTCCTGGAGGCTCTTTTCCAAAACCTTGTGAGCTGCCTACCTAGACAGCATTTTTAGGCATCTATGTTTATTTGATAGTGTGCGCGAATGCAGGCGCTCGACACATGCGCTCTAGGAAGTGTAATCTTTGTCTATGTCTGCTCTATTTTTCTACAAATTTTTTTATTCTTTTAAACTGACCTTCGCATATGCGTAAAAAACAAAGTATGCTTTGGGCTTACAGAGATAGTTCACCCAAAAAAATATATATATATCATCATTTACTCAACCTCATGTCATCCCAAACCCATAAAACTTTAATTCATATTCGGAATAAAAGACTAAATTAAATATATTCATCGATCGAGTCTCTTCAGAAAATTTGAAAATTCATATGGATTAGTTTTACGATGTCTTTATGAACTTTTTCATAAGGGACTATGGAGGGACCAAAATCTCTCAGATTGAATTAAAAATATCGTCATTTGTGCTCCGAAGATGAACAAAAGTTTTACGGGTTTGGAACGACAATGATTTTCATTTTTGGGTGAACTATCCCTTTAAATGGGACCGCACTTTATAACAGCATTACAAGCTAATCCCACAATACATTGCAAAAGTGGTCAATGTATTGATTTTTTTATTTTTTATGTTACAAAATGTTTTTCAATGGGGTTTTCAAAATGTTTGTGTGCCATATATCTTTATACTTATTAGAGTCATGCAAACATTTTGTGTGGCAAAACTTATTGTGTGATGTGCAAAGTTACTGCACATTACTACGAAGAGCATTAAAAAAAATCAGTTAGTTAGGGTATACTCTTAAATAATCTTTTTAATTTAGGGTTTGAAAGATGCATATGTAGACATCAGGCTAGGTATTAAAACAAGTTTTTCTGGAACAGAGCCTCAGTTTTGTTTTCTCCCACTATGAATGACCCCTCAAATGACATAATCTTGACAGGCCGTTCTGTTTATAGTTAGTGTTAGCCAATCTGAACTATCTGCTAGATGGCCTTGACAAGTACACTCTGCACTATGCACCGCAATAAGTATGCATTTCAACACACTGTGTATATGCATTTCATCTTCTACCAGATACTGCCAAAAACGGAATAATTCGCTAATACGAGTTCGCGAAAAACAACACGGCATAGTATTTGAAAAACATTAAGTGAAAAGTACCCGGATGACCTACTACTTGCGGCGAGATTCTGATGGGCACTTTACTAGTATCCCATGAGGCCACGGGAGAGGATTTGTGAATGGTTGTGAAGCGATGCAACTCTAGGTCATGCGACAATGACAACATGGTGGATGTAGTACGTCCAAATTTCATATTCTATATAGATCATATTTTTTTAATGGTCACTAAGCAAGTTTCAAACCATCTACCTACTCTACCATATATATCCATATGCTTTTTTAACACGGTGTTGGTCTGCCGTGTGCTATATTACTGTCAGTCGGCAGCACCAAGCGTCATATCCCGCTGTATCAGATTGTGCTAGCATTGTTTGATCTTATAATCTGCCTTTGTTGGCTGAACCCAAAGACCTGCATATTGCACCATGCGTGACTGTACTGTGGATCCTGCTGGTTGTTCACATGAACAGATGCACATAGAGGAGACAGCAGTTGTTTGAATGTGTGCATCTCAGAGCTGCATTGACCCTCTCCCTGTGGATGAGCTGCCTGGACTCTGACTCATCTGTGCAGATGGAGGCCAGTCTGTTGTGATGGAGCGCTTTCAAATTCTATTGCTATAACTTTGCACAGACACCATTTGTAAGCAATTCTATCACGCTTGTACAACTTTTAAAGTGTTGTGCTTATCCCAGTGTTTCATTGTAAGTGCATTAAACATGTTTATTGTTTGTTGTGGTAATCCACAGCGAGTCAAAAATGCTGAACGTGTTGAATTCAGACCATTCCTTCAAACATCTGAGAGGTTCTGCTGCTGTTAGAATATGGAGGAAACCTCCATAGCACGAGTTGGCACAAGTGCTGCGTTTTAAGTGATTTTATGTGATTAAAAAAATGGATGTCTGGAAGGGTTTCAGCCTGTCCAAACCTGTTTGAGGAGTAGGGTACCATGTTGAGGTGCAGTAAGAAAGGCTGGAATGCACCGATAGGAATGCCAAGGAGAAGAGAGGCGGCTGTCTGTCTTTTTTGGACCCGAATCAAAATACCTCACCAGGATCAGAACGAGCCGTCTGATTGGACGGGAGAACCCCGTGGAGTTACCCCGTGGGCACTTGCTCTGATGTTTAGTCTGTTTCCACAAAATAATCCATATTACTAAAATCAATCAATCAATCAATCAAATCAATACAATCAGAATCAGAAATGAGTTCACAAATAAAATATATTGTTTAAACTGTTAATGCCTTTAGTTATTTTGGAATAAATGTAGAAATGCTTAAAACACGAACTTAATGAGATGTATACATGGTTTTAATAAATGGAACATTAATTAGGCCTTCATTGCTAATATATAAAAATACAAAATAGAATTGTATTTGATTTGAACCAGGAAAATGTGACATTAAGTGTAACTGGGACATGAATTTACATATGATTTATTTATTTGAAACTGTGAGGACCCCACTGAACGCCACTGTCTGTTCCTCCAGGCTATGGGATCTGATCTTCAAAGAATCTTGCTGATGTTTTATGATTTGCAATTAAGGTCTATTTAACAAGCTGTGGTTTAATGAGCACTTCATCTGAACTCAAACTCCTGTTCTTCCTGTGCAGCACTTCACCGAGCTCCTAGATGATCTGTCCCAAGAAGCTTTGCTGGGGCAGTTGTTAAGCGACCCGTTCCTGTCCGGACGTGGAGATGCCATGGACACAGAGGAGGAACTGACCCCTGCATCTCCAGTGCCGCCACACATTCAAGCTGAACACAGTTACTCGCTGTGTGGAGACTCGCGCCCACAGTCGCCCCTTTCCCATCTGCCCGGGGAACCTGGCAGTGATGCCGGTAAGCTTTGGCCTGTGAAACTAGTTTCATTTAGTCTTATAAAGTGCCCGTATTATGCTCGATTACAAGTTCATCGTTTTATTTTGGGGGACTTTATTCTAATTTGTTTATTTAAATTGAAATGATAAAATTGTGAGAATTATTAAACGTTTTTTTTCTTTTTTATAAATTGTTTAAAAATATTCCAATTATTTAAAAAAATTTTTTTTTTATTTTTTATTGTTGTTTAAATGATTTAAATTAAAAACATTTTAATCCTATTATTAATTTAATTTACGGCTAAGCACACAGTAATAAGTAAAATAATAAAATTATAACAAATATGTATGGATAATAATGTATACATGTGCAGTGCTGATGTAACCGCATGATAAAGTCTTAGAAATAATGCCAGGACTGAAATTAGGCATTTCTGTTGGAGAGATGAGCTCCCTTTGGTGTGGACTTTGTGCTTTGTAAATTTGCGGTTTGTTTACATGCACAAACAACTAAATAGCACACTAAAGAAAAGGTCAAATCAAATAAAAGCACTATAGGTGCCCTTTTAAATGCAAATAATTTCACATGTATATGTCATGTCTAGCATCTGTAATTGAACTCCTGTTTTATTAGGCGATTCAGACAATGACGAGTGGCCCATGGAGGAGGAAGATAAAGGGCTGAAGATGGAGCCCCTCCTGTGCGACCCACCCGTCCTGCTGCCCGCCCTGACCCTCAGCCTGACCCCCGAGGGTCCCGCGTCTGAGCCTGTGACTGACACCCGCGACCCCACCCTGTCTCGGACCCCCCCTCAGGCAGCACAGGTTAAACCATGACAACACCCATATAGTCAGCGCTTGAATGAGTGGGTGTTTGATTGACGTGCTGATGTGTGTGTGTGTTGTTTGCAGGTGAAAGAGGGCAGTGAGAGTTTCAACCCTCAGATTAAGCTGGAGCCACACGAGGTCGATCAGTTCTTAAACCTCTCATCCAAAGGTAACACACTGTTTCAGACATTTTGTGTTGTTGCACTGAAAATAAAGATCATTGTTAATAGTATCAAGTCCATTATTAATACAAGATATAATATACACTGTAAAAAAATAAAAAAATAAAAAGATTTTTTTTTTGGAAACTGACAATTACATATTGGCTCAATAAAAGTCCTACATCCAAACAACTGTATGTGTATGCGAGAATTCAAATGCGGATTGATTCGCGGGAGAGCGAGCGGAGCCGGTGCTGAAGACCGAAACAAACATTCCCAAGAGAATACAGATATTCATCGCCACACGTTTCAAGACGTTATGGTGAGTATCGAGCTCTGAAATTATTCTCCAAAGTTTTGCTTTAGCACCCTGTAGGAAGTTTTAAAAGCCATTTAGCAGTATCGAGTTCATGCATTCATTGGTTTCATGATTGTGTTTTCCTGGTTACCACATAATTATCTGACGGTATGTCTAAAATACTGTTTGATCGATTCGACTTCTGAGTTGTCATTAATGTGATGTGTGTGCCGTGCAACCGCTGAACACAGTGCCGTTAGATTGCAGTTGCCGTCTTCCTCTTTCAAGGCTTTTTACCTTTTTAAAATCACACACGTCAAGCTTGTGATTTTCTTATTTATCTGTTTTTTTTATCGCTCGTGTCCGTAGCTTTAAGCTGTCCTGAAAAGCTGGATATATTTACATACCACGAATATCATACCAGCAAAATCTACATCGACTGACTGTCTCATCCTCATTATAGAATTAAGTCACTTCTGTTCTGTCACTTGCCAGATGTGATGCGGGGGAACTTTGTCATTCATTTGTATTTCTATTTACAGGGTTTTAATCTATGCAGTGCTGCTTTTGAAAGTTTCCGTCACCACATCAAGACATCCTGTTACTTCTGAAGACTTCTTGAATGTATTCAGTGTTTTTTCCTTATTTAAAATAAGGTATTCTCACCAAATATAATGTTGGAATTGATTTTTGTTAATAAAGTGATGTGATAAAATGACAACCCTGTTGTCTGTGTTCTGTATTTAATGTATTCATGTTTTTCACACATTTTTTTTCTTTTCTTTTGGGACAGGCTAATTGAAACATTTGAAATTGAATAACATAACATATCGTCACCTTCCTAAAATAATTTTTTTTTTTGCATAATTCATCTTCTGGTGATGATGGCCACCTCTGGTCAAATCGCCCACATCCTCAGTTGAACAGATCATGCAATTCTACCCCTGTAGTTAATGGCCTATGTCAAAAGACAATGAGACTAGGCAATTTCACAAGCTTTTCAAGATGGCAGTTGCATCAAGAAGAACGGAAATCTACTCGACCTCTCAAGTTAGGTTCAGTTTTTTGTTTTCTGAGAAACCTGACAAAATGACTTGGCCAATTATTTTAGGAAGATGACGATATTGAAAAATGTAGATATGACCAGTCTCTAGAATTTTTTTATTTGTACAGGTCTCAATTTTTTTTAGTGTACGTGGTCATTATCATAAACAAGGTGATATTTTTCAATAATGACCTGCTGACCATACATTATCACACACTTGTGCACTTCCAAAAAAAAGTTTTTGATTTTAGTTTTCAATAAAATAAATACATTTTAATCATTTTAATTATATACTTAAAAAATATGTATTACATGTACTTACCAAAACAATAAACATGAAATATTGAATAATATTCAATTAATTTAATTGTACTAATTGAAATATTTTATTATTTTAGCAATCATTTAATACTTTTAAAAATAATTTGTCAGTTATTTGAAATCTAAAACAAAACAAAACCTAATAAATGGATATGAAATGTTGATTTTAGTTTAAAATGATTTAATTTTAATCATTGAAATATTTGAATTTAAATTATAATTTAATCCCTTAATAATTTAAATAGTTTATCTTATTATTTGAATACAGAAAGATGTGAAACAAGATTCCAGAGTGATACAGGAGACAGGAATGTAGCACAGCTATGCAGACAATTCGTATATTACAAATATTTGCCCACAGAATGCTATGATTGACCAATCAGAATCGATCTGTGATGTTTTTCTGCAGGCCTGGAGTCTCTGCACATGCCGCCCACTCCTCCCAGCTCTCACGGCAGCGACTCTGAGGGAAGTCAGAGCCCTGTACACCCCTGCGCCCCCGCCAGCCCCACACAGACCCCCGCCGTCCTCAAGGTGGCGCCAAGAGCCCCTTCTAACCTCTCCAACTCTCCTCTGCTGACGGCGCCACACGTGAGTACCACCAAATCTCGTTAATTGTTCGATTTTATTAAAGGAGATGGTCAAGTGAACTCCTCTGGTCTCTTCTGACAGAAACTGCAGGGCTCAGGTCCTCTCCTGCTCACTGAGGAGGAGAAACGCACGCTCATTGCTGAAGGATACCCGGTGCCCACCAAGCTGCCGCTGTCCAAGGCCGAGGAGAAAGCGCTGAAGAAGATTCGCAGAAAGATCAAGAACAAGGTTGGTGTCAGACTTCAGCCTTGCGGAAAAACAACGCATACTTCAA
Source organism: Phoxinus phoxinus (assembly GCF_949152265.1). Taxonomy (NCBI): domain Eukaryota; kingdom Metazoa; phylum Chordata; class Actinopteri; order Cypriniformes; family Leuciscidae; genus Phoxinus; species Phoxinus phoxinus. The sequence continues at coordinate 5,925,587 of NC_136884.1, forward strand.
ATCTAAGTACTAAATGTAATGTCCGAGACACTAACACTCGTGAATTTCCCTGTCAGATATCAGCACAAGAGAGCCGCAGGAAAAAGAAAGAGTACATGGATGCTTTAGAAAAGAAGTAAGTCTGATTTGATTTACGATCACATTATAATTGTAGCATTAATTAAATATGAAGTTTAAAGATCAAATTGATCAAGCGTTAAAAGGCTGGTGTCACTCAGTGACTCTTAAAGGCAAAGTGAAATCAATATGCATAATCATTAAATGCATAATGAATGTTCATATTGTTGTGAATGATTCATATGTGCACATTATTCCAATTTCTATTCATTAAAGTATTAAGTATATCTTGCTCCACTTCTAAAACCAGTCCTGTTTTTCTTCTTCTCATTAATTAAAGTAAAATGGGTTGCAAATCCAGTTTCACTTTGCAAGGATTTACAAGTGAAATATTTTGGTAGATGCATGAAACCAAAGACTTGAGATATAAAAAAGATCATATAAGAAATACTGATATGAAATATGTTATTTAATTGTAGTTTGGCAAGTAGTTTTTGAGATTTCAGGATTCCCCTATTTAAGAAGATTAAGGTCTTGGATGCCTGAATTAGCTGCCCGGAGGCGTTGCAAATATGGCCTACAGACTTTTATTTCCTTGAAAGGGACTTTGATGAAACTCATGTGACATTGCAATACCCTCTCCGTCCACAGGGTGGAGACATGCTCCAGCGAGAACAATGAGTTACGCAGGAAAGTTGAAACACTGGAGTGCACCAACAAGTAAGACCCTCAAACCTTTCCATTTATATACACTACTACACCTTAAGGTGATCATTAAATAATTTTCTAGTCATTTATTTTCGCACTTTGTTTCCTTTGCTGGTTGATTTTTCAGTGATTAATTATACATCATATGCGAACTGATTTGTATTGATTATGTAAATGTATGTGTCTCAGGTCTCTGCTGCAGCAGCTGCACTCGCTGCAGGCGGTGGTGGCAGGAAAGGTCCCGCGGTCCTGCCGGGTGACGGGCACCCAGACCTCCACATGCCTCATGGTGAGAGCTTGTGTGTGTGTGTGTGTGTGTGTGTGTGTGTGTGTGTGTGTGAGAATAAGTGGGAGGAAGACCAATGCAAACAGAAGCATTGCTATTTCGATAAAGCTTGTAATGTGTTTGTTGTGCAGGTGCTGGTTCTGTGTTTCTCCGTGTTCTTGGGGAGTTTCTACCAAGGCCTGAGCCCCTGCTCCTCTATCACCAAAACAGGCCTGACCAGAGAGATCTCCATACAGGAGTCATACACTGCTACAGGTGCGCATGCTGGGATTGTGCTAGAGCACACCAAACATGGACGTGACATATTCAATTTAGTTTTAAATAATTTGGATTTTTTTAAATTGCAATACATTTGTTTTATTTAAACCATAGTTTTGCGATTTGTATAATTTATTAGAGGTACACATGTACTTAAAAAAAAAAAAAAAAAAAAAAAAATATATATATATATATATATATATATATATATACATACAGTTTGTATGTATATATAGACCGATATATAAATATAATAGATTAATTAAATATATTATATTGTTATTTAATATAAATAAAAATCAGTAATCATCTTCATATTTTACACATCAGTTGAGGCTGTTTATTTGTTGCCTAAAGTAATTTATTTTTAATTATTTAAATAATTTAAATTTAAGTTTATTATTTGAGAATAAAAAAACTTATTTTACATGTACAAAAAATTGTTATTTAATATCAATAAAATCAATAATGATCTTTAAAGATGTGCTTTACGTTTGAAAATGTCAACTTTTTTAAATGTATAATGATATGCAAATCTTTTAGCGTATCAGTTGTCCGAGGCTGTTTATTTGGGGTCTGAAAGTTCGATTTAACAAGCGGCGCTTGTGTCTATTGCAATCCCTCCTATAATTTGCTCATTATTCTCTGTCTCTCGCTGACTAATGAATAGAGGAATGGCTGTATTTGGATCCATATTAAGAGGCTGTAGTCGGCGGCCCCACTCTTGAGCTTCTGAGAGTCATTATCAGTGGTTGAGTGGGGCAGTAATTATCATGCTTTTAAAAGCAGAGCGATCAGTTCATCATCGCTGATCTCCGATCTCCCTCCATCACGTTTCTCCCACGCATGTTATTCAGTGTACTGACTAAAGACTCCAACTAATAAAAGAGATGCTCTCTTGATTTCAGCCCTTGATATTAATATCCATCTCAGGTGATCCAATCACAAATGCTCAGCCGAGACACTTAAGCGGGGCTGCAAACTCTCACGCATTCTGACGTGAGACTCACACATTGACACTTTTCACACGCTCTCACACCACACATCCATTTTCTCACGCAGAGAAAAATCGCGAGGCAAAGAGGACACTGACACCGACAGACAAGGCAGAGTTGGCTACTTTTGATATGAAACACATTCTCAGCTCAACCAATTTTATTACCAAATTACAAACAATACCGTTTTGGCGTTTGTAAATGTGACGTGACAGATCGCTGTAGCGCCTCAGTTCAAGCGGCATGTGAACCAATCATCTCTTATACTATTTACTAGTTAATAGGAAATAAACACCAATGAACAATAGGTATGTTAAAAGATACCTTACAACTTACCGAAATGTATACGCCTCATACAAAATATTGATCCATCAGTTGATCAAAGTGTCACATAACTACCTCAGTAAAGCCATTAAATGACCATGCACGTTAGTTGGCTAGAAAAATTAGCTATAGAGAGGAGTATTTTGATAAATATGTGCACTATATTACATATTTATTATATTTTTACTTGTATCATTAAAATATTATAACGTTGTTTATTATAATAAACAATAATTTGAGTTGTTATTTTTAACCTTTTAATAATACCAGCTGAAGGCTCCCTGTGTTTACAGAATGTATGTATCTACTGTATATCTTATATTTATCCAAAAGAATCGACATTGAATCAAGATCGGAATCAAATCACAAGAATTCAATTGAAATCGTGAAATTTGTGTCAAGCAATAAAAATACAGTAGCCAACAGTGAAGTAATTTTACCATGTAAACATTGTAACGTGTCACTAAAGTAAGCCTAATAAAATTCTGTTTAATTGTCAAATGTTTTTACAATCACAATCACTTATTGTTTTCACTCCAAGCTAAACTCAAAAGTTGGCAGCCCTGACTTTAGCATTTGCATTTGGTATTAACCGCTCAAATGCATCTTTATTTGTGATAAGAACCATGAAGATGTTCGTTCTTTCCACAGTGAAGTCCCGGAACCTGCTGAGCTTTCAGGAACACGGGGGTCTGGACGACCCCCATCTTGTCGGGTTGGGCGGGGAATATCCTGGACAGGATGATGTCATGGCGGCTTGGCGCTTAGAACAGCAGCACAAACAGGAACAGACGGAGCTGCGTGAAACGGAGCCCCGCCCACTTTTACTCAACACCAATGAAACGCACGCGCAAAATGCGCTTCTTATAGACCTGCATTCTCACAGGTAATGCACTTCCTTTCATGACTGCTTGATTTGATGAGCTATAAAGTGTGGATCAAAGGCCCTTTAAGGCTAATTCATTTCACTGAGTCCATCTTTGAAACGCCCCTCGGGCAGCTATTTCAGTCGTGCAAGTATAGCTCGTATCTCTTTGAATGGGGAAACACTGAATTCTCCAAAGCTGTTTAAATGTACATTTTTTAAATTAAATTTCATATTTGAAATAACTAATGACGTCTGACAACAACTGTCAAGCGGCACTGGTTCTGGGAGTATTTTTTCCTTTCATTTATCCCATAGGGATTTAAAATACAAGCCATGAACAAAGCCAACGAGCTACGAGGTAAATCCTAAAGTTACAAACTTCGATTTTAAGCAAAACAAAAGTACAAATCGGACAAAAATACAAAGGTACAAGACTGTGCACTTAAACGGATTCAGTGATAGAAAGAACTACAATCCCATGATGCATTGCAAAACAATGGAGAAATATAAAACTATTCATTTACAAATGTTGATTATATACATATAAAACAATATATTTGAAGTTTATTGCAAAATATGCATATATATATATGAACATTTAAAGCTACACTGTGTAATTTTTTAAGTTGATTCAAAATTAATGTATAATTACTTCTTCCAACTAATCAAGTATTCTCGTAAGTGTAGAATCTGCCATTTATAATACATATGAGTGAGTCGATCGAATGGCGGAAGCCTTGTTGCGCCTCCATCTTGAAAATACATTAGCCAAAGAGGGACATACCTGGAAATTCAAGCTTCGCCTTTCCCGTTTTTACACTCAGTGGCACCGTGATGAATGAGAGGGGGAGATTACTTGCGACTGCCGGCAGATTTGAAATAATATGGTCACCGTAGGAGTTAAAACGCCCTCGGAATGGGAGGGGCTAGAAAGTAATATTCAGTTGGTAGTCATATACAATTTCACCGCTAGATTGGAGAAAATCCTACACAGTGTAGCTTTAAGTATTTTGAGAACGTAGTGAGATCGACTCGATTACATAATTCGCAGTGCTTCATGGGAGTGGGCGCCTGGGCGGAGCTAAAGAGTTATTTTGCCGCTTGTTGCTTTTTTCGACTCTCTGATTGGTGTCATTTTCTGTACAGCATCATGGGTAATGTAGTTTTTCACAGAAGCAAATACCATCGATTAACAACCTCGTAGCTCACAGTAGATCTGTCTTTAAAGGTTTACAAGTTATTGTTCAAAAATCAAATGGAGAAAATGAATGGAGTTTTTCCCCTCCGCAACCTGACTGTTGCCCTCTATTGCATGTTGCACTTTCTGCCATTCATAGTAATACGAGTGCACCGCACCGTCTTTGTATGTCTTTGGTGTGGATGTAAAACAATCTGTTTTCTTTTGGCAGGTCCGAGAAGTGGTCAAACGAGACCGCTAAAGTCATACAGTTGGAGAGGACCGTCAACGAGACATCGTGAGATCCGGCTGGTCCTCCTCCACGTGTCCTCTTCCTCTCCCCTGCAGCGGCGGGCCGATAGGCTCTGTATTTATAGATATACTATATACTTTAAGTATTGTTTTACTTAGAAGTCCTTTTTTTTTAATAAATACGAAAAACCCAAAAATGTATTTTTATTCCATTACAGCAGTATATCAAATTTTGATACTTCAAGTACACTGTTTTTTTCAATATTTTCATTCCTTTTTTTTTAATATGCTTTGAATTTTTGTTGTAATATTTTTTGTTTTTGCCTATTTGCCCCATGCTACTGAGAACATGTGTAGTAATATATTGAATTCACACGATGTAGCATGTCAATTTTCAAAACTACATTCTCTTCAGGCATCCAAAGATTCATACAAAAAAAAATATTATAATCGGACTGTATTAATAAATAGAATCAAAATAATAGGCTGTGTTTACAGTACGAAGATGGCAATTTTCCAAAGCATTTAAAAACGTCTGAATATGTAAATATTTGCAGTATCCTCTATTGTAAGATGGAGGAAGTATGTTGGGAGAGATATGAATTAATGTGATTGATATCAGTGGAGATGTTTGTCATTGAGGGCAATAAAAGAGGGACAATATGGACATGACATGAAAAGGACGGACGCTCTCCAGCCCACAGTCCCTCGTATGACGTTGCCCTCTTTTATTTGGTTTAAGGTCTTTAAAGGACAGATGGCCCTTTTTGTCTCTGGCTGGCCACCATCCAAACCCACGTCTGCGCTCCTCTGGGAGTAAAGGATGCTCACTGACAATTCTAGCGTTCTCTTGCCCAGATATGAACGGTTGTGACAACCTGAGTCCTGAGCGATCTGCATCCGGGCATGTGATGGACTCCTTGCACTGTGTCCCCGTAGAATCGATCTCTTATTTATTCTTTTTAGCATGCCTGCGATCCTTTTATCCTGGAAACGAGAGCATTTTGAAGGAGATTGTTTTGTCCTGATGCGATGCATTCAGATGCAGCGTCCATGCTTGGTGTGTTTCCTCTGTATTTGGTGTAATGAGTGATTTATGACTGCAGTCTTAATTATGTTACACATTCTTTGCATCACAATACAATTTCAGGCTCTTAAAATGATCTTCCTGAAATCACTCTGCCTTGTTTTTGTCCTGTTTTCTGCACAGCAAATAAATATTTTCCTTAGTAAAAGCATTATAAATCATGTGTCTGAGTCGTCATTTTGCTGCTTTTATTAAAATATTACATTAGCCAGATTTATTTGTGTCTCACTTGGACGTTGAGTGGAATTAAGTATGTCTAGAGAGATGTTTCTATGTCATCATATGACTACTCTGATGCCTGACTATTAATTATTTTCATTGAGACTGGATCTGCATTACAATTTTCCTATCCTTGAGGGTTTTATGCGAAAGAAAGGTGTTTTCTCCTCATCAGAGAGCTCGGATGATTTTCTTCATACCTTAAATCACATTAGCCAAATTGAATTAGAAGAAAAATGCATGTTCTCTTCAGACTCTCGTGACTTCTTGTTTCATTTCTTGCCGTTAAACTCATGTTGCTCAATTTACAGAGCAGTGAAGGTCTGTAGTGTTTTGGGTCTTTTTATTAGCAAACATCTTGTGTTAACCTTTGCATAAATGTGCTGTGTGTACTGGGCATATCGAGACAAACACTGAAAAAATATTACTGATTTAGGTTAATGTGATAATATTACAATAATATTAACATACAGTATTTTTCTGTCAAATCAAATGACCAAAATAATAATCATACGACTCAATGAGATAATACTATAATAATATATTTTCCGTTGTAACAAATGTTAGGGGGCGTGGTTAATATGATAATATTTATAGCCTATGATGTGATATTATTATAATAACACTGGCATTCAGTGCTTTTCTGTCAAATCAAATACTTGGGGCCTGACCAATGTTATGTTATTATAGGAATTAATGTGATAAAATTATTATAATAGCTTTTCTGTAGTAACAAATGTTAGGGGGCGTGGTCAAAATGATAGACTATTTAATCTGATAATATAATAACATTCAGTGCTTTTGAAATCAAATCAAATACTTGGGGCCTGACTATATATTATTAATACATGAATTAATAAATTCGAATAGCTTTGCCGTCGTAACAAATGTTAGTGGGCGTGGCGAATATGATACAATGTTAATATTATGATAATATTATTAATAATATTAATAGTTAATTGTAGTTTTGAATAAAAAAATACAAGTGCCGTACATCTAAAATATATATATTTATTATGTTTTTTTTTCTTTTTTCGCGTCTCTTCCTGCCTGAACAAAGAGGTTTGTATTCACAATCAGGTCCGGTTTAAACCCTCGTGTAAACACGGCTTCTGCGTCTCCTCTCAGTCAGTCGCGCTCTCAAGACAGTGGACACGACACGACACGGCCGCTAAGGGGGGAAAAGTTAGGACGATTCTAAGGGCCCACGCACTTTTGGGGCCCCCAGAGATTGATTTTATTAATGGAATAGGTGCGGTGGGGGGCCCGACCTCATATTCTTTCATAGGGCCTAAAATTTCTAGCAGCGCCCCTGCGTCAGAGATCACCACGCATTTACACTCGTGCGCGCGCCTGAGTGTGTCCAGTCGGATACCCTCTGCCCTACTTTTAATGCCCGATGCTGCGCGAGGAGGATGAGGAGGCAAATCCCAGAATGTCCTCGAGGATGGATGCAGCTGTTGTTATAGTTCCGCTGGATAGAGTTGCGCGGATCGTGCGTGCGCTTGAGTAAATCGATAGATAGATAGATAGATAGATAGATAGATAGATAGATAGATAGATAGATAGATAGATAGATAGATAGACTTTATTCATCCCATAGATAGATATATTTTATTCACCCCATGAGGGACATCGGAGGACACAGTTGGAAGGAATTTTAAGGACCGGAGAAGAGAGAGGGGGTCCACTCAGTGCCGACCGGAGCATGATGGACCCCCTGGCCGACAGACGCGCACCTCAGGCGGAGCGCCACAGCAGAGGAGCTGCGGGTGGGGAATCAGCGGACGATCAGGCACGAGGCTGCCGGAGAAACGCGGCGATGAGCGGCAGCGAGAGTCTGGGCAGCTTCGCCGACATGGAAGACTCGCTGGAGGATAAACTCAAAGGTCTGGCGTTCAGGAAACAGATCTCGTATAGGTAAATATGCAGTTTAATTCATACCTTCGCGTTTGTGTACAGCACTGCATATTTGTGCACGCATTTCACCACCATATGGAGCGGTAAAACATGTCAGATGGTTTGTTTGTGTTGTGCGTTACTCCTTGTGTTTAGCAATGCAATCCCCATTTGTTGTGCAAAGCAACACTCACCCACCTAAATAACAGAAGATGATAAATATACATCGTGGTTTGTGCTAGGATGTCCTCTGTGAATGGAAATCCACTCGAGATTTTGTTTATTAGTATAAGAACAAGTGCATTAGGGGTAGTGGTCGTAAATGAATTGCATTATGTGGGAAAGGTTTTGATGCACTTCATCATGTTCATGATGATATATTGTCGTTTGGCCTGCTATTGATTTGCTAGCAGGATTCAATTGTGTTTTCCTCTTGCACATGAAACCCTTGGGCAATCAGACAGGCCCTTGTATTGAATTGTTTAATTGACATTTGATCTGTATCAAAAATGACACGAACAGAGCAATGCATAGCTGTCTGGTGATGCATTTGACATCCGCCGAGGTAGAGAGACAGATTCCCCAATGTCAGGGGCAGAAACTGCATGCTTTGAAGGGTTAGTTCACCCAAAAATTTTAATTCTGTTATTAATTACTAGTCCTCATGTCTTTCCAAACCTGCAGTGCATAACAATAAGTATCTAGTGTATCCTAAAGCCCTCTTATTGGTATTGATCAGTTACTTTTGCTTGTGCAATGGTGCTTCTCTTTATCTTCCCTGAAACTGTTTTAGTGTAGACCTTGTAAAGCCGTTGAAAACATCTTAATATAATCTCATTTTGGATGCATTGATCATGTTGGACATGATTGGTCCTTCCAGAACAGTGTAGGATTGAGACGTATCGACAGCACTGGTTTCATGCTGAAACATCAGCTGATCTGGCCTCATCATCATCACTTTGTAATGTACCGGATACCTTTTGATACCCGAAGGGCTGTACCTGATGTGAATCACGCAGAGACGTGAGAACTTGCCTGTTCTTCTCTTCTGATTTGACCTCCCCCTCCTCCGTTGTCCACCTGTCAGTGGAGGAGGGTCACTGCCACCCTCACAACTCCTTCTGAGGCTTAAGGTCAACCTCCTCCGAGAGCAGATCAATCCTCCATTCACAATTAAGGCCAGTCTCTGAAGAAATGATCAAAGCTGTCCTTTCTTTCGTAGGAGCTATCTATCCATCTAATTCAGATAAGACGTCAACAAGTCCCATGAAACCCAACCACATCATCAGTAAAACAAACAAGCACAAGCCAACATGGCCTAAAATGCGATGTCTTGGATAAATGTGTCTTGTTCAGCTTTTTAAGCAAAGGCTCTAAAAATGGAAGCTTTGAAGTTGCCAAAAACACAAACAGGCACTGTTCCAAAACCTAGTGAGGTGGATTGGGGTTTACCGTCTACATAGGCGGCATCCTAACTCTAATGGAACCTTTAGATTTATTTGGAGTGCTCTATTATGGACAGCAACTTTGTGCTTCACACAAATAGGGTTCTTCACATAAAATGCACTGGAAAATCAACTCGCAATTGATTGATTATCTGCTTGATTATTTCTTCTAAAAATGCAAGTATATTATCGCCCATATATAAATGTGGATATGAGTCGGATCTGATGTCTTAATATGCTCCCTAGGTAGGCAGCTCACTAGGTTTTGGAACAGAGCCTCAGTGTTCTTCTTCATACTCTCATCAAATATAGCACTTGTATCAGTTTTGTGTTATCTAGTGAATCATGTTCAGCGGTTGTGTCCGCTCTCTCTCGCTGTGTAAATGAAAAACGCTCTAAGAGCAGCAGACAGTGGAACATAAAAAAAGAACTCATGCATTTTTAAGTGTCCTATCACAGCCCCGATTGTAGATTTATTCATGCTTGACACATTTTCACTTCGCCAGCCTGCTGAAAAGTTAAACATGCATATTTATTGCGGTCTGCTCATCATCAGAGAGTGCAAAAAAACTTGTTGCAGTTTGTCGAGCTTCCTCAAATGTTGGACGGTTGCTCCATTAACTTACAATGCTAAACAGAATGACTACCGTAATTAAGTCTGATTTAAACAAGTGTGTATAGAAATTATTTACGCCTGTAAAGTAAGAGGGATTGATGATGTCATCAGAACAGGAAAGTTGTTTTAGGATCAGAACAAATTACATTTTGGATTAGCAACATTTTTCTTTGTAATAATCTGCAATTACATTACTACACTAGGGGTGTATAAATAGGGTCAGTTTGTTCATTTGAACATGTTGACGGCATTTTAAATCCAGAACATTCAGTCATCACAATGAGGAAGCATATTACCAGGAAGAGATGCATTGTGCCGCCAGCAGCGCTGCACAATATGTGGGAATGGATGGATTTAATATTTGATCACTTTACAAGTGTTGCGTTTTATCAGTGAAACTTTAATAAGAGCCCTGGTGCATTTAGTCATCTGTCAAGTTGTGCCAGGCCTCCTATTTGGCACTTTGCTTTATGCATTTGGATGCATTTGCACCCAATTAGGACGTAAGTTTACTGTGCTGTGTTATTTTCTCATTTCTAGTTGGCATTGAATCAGAGTGCGAAATGGCCGGCACGCCTACTGTAAATGTTGATGTGTAAGTGAGAGTGTGTGTAAATACTGTACGTAGGCTGAAATCCAGAACGAGGTGTTCGAATAGTTGTTCCATGCGTGACTTTCTCATGTGAATGTACCTTTTTTGGATCTGCTGTCCTTTTGTAAGTTGCGCTTCGTTGGCTGTCGACCAGCTGACGGCCAGCTGACGTGTTTAATCTTGCAAAGGTATGCTATGTGCGTAACAGAGGGCAGTGTCTGGTGATGTAGGGACTTGTCTCATTTCGCTGAACGCACAACCCGGGTGCCCGCATTAGATCCTGATGGCGGACACAAATAAGGATTTTACATAAATGGTCATAATCTCTCCTGAAGATGGCTGTGCACAGAGCGGGCGGCTTAACGCTGATAAAGCCAGTCTTTTTTTTATGCTGTGGCACGGGTTTGTATTGCAGTCTGAGGAGATGTATTAAAGGATTGGACTTTTGAAGCTTTTCCTTATTAGGTATATGAGTGTAAGAGGCTTTTTCGTCGGCTGTTCTGCTTGGTGAAGCATCACGCTGATGGGTTTGCTTTGCTGCTAAGCTCTGCCTCATAAGGGGTCAAAGCAGAAATTTTGTCCCAGGCTTTTGTTTTGTAGTAGGCCCGGGCTGCGTTTCCACTTGCTGTTGAATTTAAAGCGGACCTTTTACACCCTTTTTCAAAGAATTGATTTTGTTATAGGGACATTTCATTTGTACAGAGAGTCTGGCCTCTCTCCATTGACAAGCGTTAACTTCCTTGAAGGCGGGTACTCTGTTGAAGTTTAAAACTATTGGATCTCCCCAGAGCCACTCTAAATCTGCCATAACCAATCGCTAACGTTAGATTGTGACATATGACGACTCAAAGTAGCACATAACCTCAACACCATCGTTCTCAGCCACTCCCTCTGTTCGCTGATTGGACCGGTAAAAAATTGACTGGAGAAAACCCAAGAATATATCACAATCCCAGACCTAGTACTGAAGGCAAATGAAAATTGAACGGAAGTACGTAGGAGGGTGGAGCCAGGCTATACTAGATTAGGTTTTCATGCTTGATTTTTCAAACAACACTATTTTTCATATATTATTACAGTGTTGCAGCCCATCTTTTCCCAATCTGGCAGTAACACTCTCTCCGTTTAGCCCCCCTCCTTCCGAAAAGCTGCAATGTGCTCTGATTGGTCGGCTGCACCAGTGTGTTGTGATTGGTCAACCGCTTTGAGCGTGTTGGGAAATGTCACGCCCCATTACTACAACATAGAGTTTCAACACTCTACTAACTAACTCAACCAAGCCCCGCCTCTTTATTCTGCGTATGCCTTAGATGGGAATTATTTAAATGAGGAATATTGTGAAGAAAACTCAAGACTACGACGGAGGCGTTTCAGGGGGTTCAGAAATGGTGCGCACTGCGTACTGATATAAGGAATAACTCCCTTTGGAGTGACTTTGTGCTTAACTTTGCAGTCCTTTTTTCAACAGCAACACTAAATAAAGTTGAAAATTAAAAAAAAGCATAATAGGACCCCTTTAAGAGCCAAATAATGAAATAATTGGCTGCATTACTATATCCAGCCCACAAACTAGTGTAGTAGATCATAGTGTGAGTTCTCAATCTCATAGTGTGAGAACTCTGGAGAATGTATTTGAACATCTGAAGTAATACAAGCTATTTCTTCCATTAATTTCCCTTTAATGGTCCGTCTCTGTCTCCTGTCGTTCCTCTGCCGTGACTCTGTCCTGCACCTGTAGTTCTGGCAGAGGAGCACCTGCAGACAGCCACCACATTGGAGGTGTGAGAGACTTCATCCCCACCTCCGTCTCTTCATCCATGTCCCCCGCATCAACAGGGAGTTAACACTGTCTCGCAGCGTGTGTCATTCACCCGCTCTAATTCTCTCTGACGGCTCACACAGACCCACTGGTCTTTCAGAAAACCCGGTCTGTGTCTGCTGTCGGTGGTCAGGCTGTTGCATTTGTTAATTGTCTCAAAGGTTTTTTTTTTATATTAAATTATAGTATTGTTTCATTGCACAAAAATAGCAGAGGAAATTAGCAATATATTTTTTTGACATTTCTGTGCTGATTTTAGCGGAAAATCCAGAATTATTCATAATGAATTTAAAGATGGTAAATGTGTTAAATGAATAGAAGGTATAGTGTCTCCATACGCATGCTGCTGCTTATATACAGGCTGTACTGGGATTACTGGGTGGCTTTTTTATCATGATGTGACAGAGTTTTATTCATGATCTGAATCCTGAAGCTGAGTAATTTCACTGATTGCTGGAACAGCAATATTGGTGTGTAATCCTACCTGATGAAGTGAAGTACAGCTTTGTGCCCAACCGTTTTTATTCATTCATGTTAATGGCGTATTAGAGGATTTCATCCACTTGTGTTTGCTACTGTTAGTTACCTCAGAAATAGAATTATCCACTGCGTACTTAGCCAACCTGGTTTAGTCTTTCTGATATAAAGTAGGCGAGAAGAATCCTGAAAAGAAATCACGGTTTCTACAAAAATGTATTCAAATAGAAACCAGGTATTTTAATTTGTAATCATATTTGACAATATTACTGTATTTTTCATCAAATTAATGTAGCCTAGGTGAGCATAAGAGACTAATTTTTTTAAACTTTTGAATGGTAGTGTCATTAAATTCACTCGATTCGTATGGATTAGTTTTACGATCTCTTTATGAACATTTTGAAGCGTCAAAAAGGTAGTCAATGGAGGGACAGAAATCTCTCAGATTTAAAATATCTTAATTTGTGTTCCGAACATGAACGAAAGTCTTACGGTTTGGGAGTGAACGAGCACAATTGACAATGGAAGACGACGAGCCTCGATTTATCCGTGTTTTAATCGTTTTTTAGACGGATTCCGAGGTTTTTTAGGTTGCGTAGAATCTGCACTCTCTAACATAGTTCGTTTGGCTTCCATGGCAATACGCAATGTTTTTCGCCAACTGTCGTAATACTATTTGGTAAATTGCCAGTGGACGGGATCACACAGACCAAAACAAGAACAGAACAAACATATTATTATTTTTGTGCATTAGTACAGTCAAAAAAATTAATACATAGAATACAAAACAGCATCTTTAAGCACCTCGGGATCTTGTTCACGAGTGAGAGTATATTGGAGAATCAGACTATTGCAAATTTATTTCTCATAATTGCAACTTTATTTCATACAATTATGAATTTTTATCTCACAATCACAACTTAATTTTAATTTTAAACTCTGTCTCACAATTACCACACTACCACACTATCACAATTTTTTTCTAAATAAACCTGAAAACGGTCTAATCCAAAGCTCTCAAGTGAAAAATATTGCAGTCCTGCCACTAATGGAAACAATAAATGAAAAGACGCAGAGGTCAGTGATAGAGACCTCGTGCCTGGGAAAGGTTGTAAATATTGTGGCTGCACGTGCAGCTCATTTGCATTCGCTCTCTGCACACATTATCTTTTCACCACAATTAGCTCATTCTGCCTCTCTTCTGGTCTTTTTCTCTGTAATGCACTCTGCTCGCTAATAATAACTCGCCATATATCTCTCTCCAGCTGTGGTCTGGGAGGTTGTGTGTGTGTGTGTGTGGGTTCAGCCCTTTATGCACTGATAGCACAGGGTTACGGCAGCCCAGGCCTCATTTAGCAAATGATTAATTCAATTAGGCAGCAAGGACCTCAGGTGGAAAAGAAAAACCAGGAGGCCCCTCATGTCCCTGAAGCCCTCGATACACTGCTCTCCAAGAGGTGGAACAGAGGAGATCCGGCCCCGCTTTTACTGCACTAATGGAGGACCCAGGGTCCTGACACACATTAGCGTTGCATTCAGACTGCTGTTTTCAGCACACAACACAACGTTTACCTGATCATTAGCAGGAGAGCCATCTGCCACCGTTGCTCTGTATTCAGAGACTGGCTTTTTGGGACATGTAGGGATTGGCGTATTTAAATGGCACAGGTCACAGTCTCCGATAACTACATATTGTCTGAAAGAAAACCCAGAGCTGCAGGTCATGGATGTGTTTTTTGACATGAATGAGAGATGTTTATTTTTATTTGACGTGGTTTTTCGAATGTCGAAGGGTTAATTTTCAATTCAAAATTGTGGTTTAGGACATCCATCATCCAACCATAGAGTAGAGATGAATCATGATGGTTGACTCATCGTCCACAACTGGCTAGTTGATTGAGTTTCCTTTTATTCATTTTTTAGATTTTGCTTTAGTGATTCATTTATCGTGCTGAGCTTTTTTTATTGCACAATAAAATCCCTCTCGGAAAAAGTTGCGTCTTTGAATTACGTATATAAATTAAATATTTTAATTTTAATTCAACACCCCTAGCACTAAACTTCATGTGAAAAAGCAAGCTGGGTCATTCCGTGTAAAATCAACCAAATTTCGAAAACTTCCCCGCCTCAAACTTGACTCAGACATGACTTGATTATAAATAGTGATGAAAAGCAAAAATATTAAATGTCATGGATGAATATTTTAGCAATACACTACTTTGTAGAGGGGGGGTCAAAATGACAATTTTCTCCTGAGATTTAGAGCCAAATTACAAAAGCTTTAGAAAGATGGCAGCATCATTATTTTATTTTTACACAGAGAATGGTCGGTCTATTAGTAAAATCGGTTGACTTTAGCAATCTTTGTTGCATTACATGCCAATAAACAAGAAATATCTTTCTATCCTTTTGAATTTTGGTTCGTAACAAACTTGGTATCTCAATTTTGAAGCCACTTTATGGTTTAATTCCAAAGTTATCTGGATCTCGATATGGCTCCAAGAATAAATAGTTAAATTGTACACACGGGGACCTCTGGTTGAGTTGACCCAGCTGTGATTGATCATTTTACCTGTTAGTCCACGTTCGCTTGCTTTCTAACTGGGTTCTTGTCCAGAATAATCTGCAAAGTAGATCAGACTTTATTGGATAGTGAAAATTATAGAGAATATTCCTGTTCTTCTGGAGAAGTTAGTATAAAGTGGACTTTTGGGACTCATATTCCAACCCAAGCAGTTCCTGTAGGTGTGCGGTCCACCAGAGTTCATCTCAGCCCTGAGCTTTGCTCTTTATGGCGGGGCTATTTCCAGCAGATGGATGGGTCAGATAGGGGAGAGATGCGTGCTTCCGATGCCTCCCCCGCACCCTGCGCCAAACGCCGAGGTTAATTATGGAGGTGTCAGCAGCCAGAGGAGGAGAACAGAGAGAAGAAAAAGCTAGAGGAGGTTTATGTACAGGCAGGAGTGGGTTTCAACACTCCCACATACTCTGCCAGTGATGCTCTTAATCTCTCACACTCACACAAAAGCATCACCGTCACAGTTATATGTAATTATACAGTCCGATCCCACACGCTCCCACTCGCCGAGCCACAGAGCGCGCACGACGCGGTATTGTTACGTTAGCATATATCTATAACATGAGAGAACACCACATGCAGTACAGAGAGTTCACCCACCTCCTGGGTTTGATTCATTTCCGTGAATCAGTTCAAACTCGCATAATCAATTATATTATTTGTTTGCACGGTCACTCAAAACAGTACTGTGTGGCATTTTTCATATGTTTTTTTTTTTAGTAAAGAACAAATTTAAGTAAAAATCACTGTTTGTTAATGTGTAATTGATATCTGTACATTGAAATGCAAATAATGAATTGTGTTAATTTGGTGATGAAAATGTGGATAATATTTTTGAACAGATTTTTCCTCTATTTTAGTTCTTGCATTAAACATGGCTAATCTCTTTGGCTACAATGGCTTTTTGGTTGAAATATTTGTTCCTCTAATATCTCTTTTAAGTCATTATGCAAATGCAAAATTATCAAGAAGATCTTTTTTTTTTTTTTTTGGCTGACACTTTATCCAAAGTGACTTTTTGCTTTTAATATATATGTGCATGCAATCCAGGAGAATAGAATCCTTGACCTACAGTAGGTGTGTTAATAGCACCAATTATATATATATATACATATATATATGAGAGAGAGAGAGAGAGAGAGAGAGAGAGAGAGAGAGAGAGAGAGAGAGAGAGAGAGAGAGAGAGAGAGAGAGAGAGAGAGAGAGAGAGAGAGAGAGAGAGAGAGAGAGAGAGAGAGAGAGAGAATATTGTCAAATTATGGAGAAATACTGTAGCTAAAATGATGTTGCTTAGCCATACTGTATGTGGTGTTTTTGTAACTAAATTCTGAGGGACCGAAACTGACTTGGTTTCCTGTGATTGTTGTTGGCCAAAAGGCAGACTTAAATGTGTGTGTGTATGTGTGTGTGTGTGTGTGTTTGTCAGGTCACAGACAGTCAAGGGAAGGACACAGAAACTGCAGGGGGTCTGGACCTCTCCCTCAAAACACCGGGAAATGTGTCACAGCTGTTTCTGTTGTGCCGCAAAGCAATTCAAACAACACATTTTACATGCTAGAGCAAACTGTGCCCATCACGCAGTATTATTTTGTCTGCAATGAATGTCAGCATCAGAGAAAAATATCACTGTTATTTACAGCTTTAATAAAGAGCTGCTGTGCGTACGGTTTACCCGCAAGGTTTTGGTGGCTTTGATGTGAGATGCAATGCTTTAAAGTATAATGAATCCATTCATCTGCAGAAATGATTTGCACTGTCTGCACTAAGACAAGCATCGCTATTACTATTGTTCATATGTGATTTGAACAAGCTTCTAGCCATAAGTAGTAGACATTTGAGTGTGCTGTAACTTTTCTAACTGATCATGCTTACAATGTTTGTCTGGTGGATGATAACCGGGCGAAAAAGTCCCATAGACTTAAACTGAAGAAGAGACCTGAGTCATATCAAGAGAAGAGAATATCACAGTGACTTGTCGGTTTGACTGAACCAAGATAAACACTCAGCACCATAGCAATGCAAGAAAATAGTATAGCGAGTTTTGCAAGATGAAGCACCACTTAATATTTTCTTTACAAGATGTACAAATCTATTTGACTTTTAAATCTTCAGTCAATTGAGTGACTGAATTCAGTTCTTTTTTAAAGAATCACCTTTTTCTTTTCCCCTCTTGAGTCTTTCAGTGAGTTGGAGGAACATAAAATGTGTGGCAGAAAGCTGGTGTCGCGCTACGCATGAGGATCTTTAACAGGAGAAAGTGTCAGAAAGCAGGAGAGACTGAAATGAATAGAGCGAGAGGCGATTACCCAGGAGCACTTGGATCCGCGCGAACGGCACTCGCCAAAGCCAAACCACCCACGGCCCCTGCACTGCAAAAAATCAGTATTTCTGTCCTGTTTTCCAATAGAAATATCCAAACATTCTTAAAAAACACTTGAGAAGCAAAATTGTGAGGTAATCAGACTGTGAAAGAGACGAGAGGAGAAAAGATGAGGGGGAAGGAGATGAATGTAGGACAGAGGGATGGAGGGGGAGAGTGTGTGTGTGTGCTCCTTCATGTGGTGAAGGACGAGGTGCATGTGGCCCACAGCAGCTGGTCTGCCGGGAGAAACTGAAGTTTGACCCTGACGAGAAGAGTAGGGTGAGAAAGGGAAGGAGAGAGAAAGAAGAGACATAGATAAAGTGAGAGTTAAGGCCGGGACACACCATGCTGACTGGTCAGCCGTCTGGACAATGTCGAGCGTCGGTTTGGCCGACACACAGTCGAAGAGAGGGAACAACACAGTCAAGATTCATCGCCGCTAGTTCTTTGACGTCGGCTTGGTGTGTCCAGAGCTTTAAGGAGGAAGGTGAGAGGCTGTAGTCTTGTATCTGCACAAAAGGACGCTAACCAGAATGTGCAACTTCCGTTGTGGATGCGCTCTTCTAGTAACAACGCCTTGAAACACGGAAGCACAAAGAATTCACAACATTCTGTAGTGTTCTCATTATAATGTTATGTATGGCAGATTGGCGCTGCACATCTCGCTCTTAACTGTATTTTCATCTACTTTATCAAGTGATTATAGACAGCCTGCACATTTTCTAAGCTATGACAAGAAGAAATATATACTGCTGGATAAATAAACCATCTATAAGGAATATGATTGTCTCAAATAACCCAATCATTGTCAATAGGCATTGCAGTTTGAGCTGACGAGTGAATGAACACTGGTAAACTGAAGCGCTTTGCTAGCCTAGCGAGTTAATAAACACAACCAAATCCATCCTATATGAGACTAATCAGATGTACGCTATACAAAATAAAAGTAATAGTACAAATTTCACGCGAATGCACACGTAAACTCCCGTTGTGGATGTGCTCTTCCCGTAACAACAACACTGGCATGGGCAACTCAAGTGCAACGAATTTACAATGTTTTATTACAATAGTGTTCTCATTATAATGTTATGTATATGGCAGATGGTGCTGCACATTTTGCACTTATTTTCATGATCAAAGTGATTCCAGGCATCATCACTGCACACTTTCAAATCCATAGTTTCGCTTAACTTTGCCGGTCTGGACGGCATGCTGTCCTAACGCTACCCAATCAGACCTCAGCTTCCGTCCAAAATGCTGCAATATTAATTCAGAAAAAAAAAGTTGTCACGACGATCGATCGTCACTGTCACGTCCGAATATTCGAGTACTCGAGTACTCGTACACATCTCTACTGTAGACCTGAGAAGATGTTGAGAAAGATAAAGAGAGACTGTAGAAGATTGTTTATGTCTGCTCTTTGAAAACATGCCCTACATATTTATACCTCTTTGTAGAGGAAGGAAAGAGTGACCGAGAGAAAAACTGAGGAACAGACTGCCACATCGCTTGCAAGGACAAGGACATGCAAACACTCTGCCGTTCCTCGTGTGTGTGAGCAGAATACATGAGGGAAGGCTGAGCAGCGACAGGACGGACAGAATGACATGTAAGGGATGACAGTTATTAGTGGACTGTGGAGGGAATGTGTGTGTCGCAGTTTGAGGCTAGGAGGTGATGGATATAAATATCTGAGCGCTGTTGTTTGGGGAGTTCAAGCGGGAAAAGCCCAGGCTTCCTGTCTGACCGCTGTACCAGCAGGATGGGAGTTCTGTTACATATTTTACACACAATACTCTCAACTGACTTTCAATGCATGTTGGTGCTGTTTTAACATTTATTGAAACGCTATAACCGAATATGGTACTAAACAATGAATGCGTTTGCAAACAAATGCATTTAAAGATTTATAACACTAGAAAGCAACTCGTTCTATGAGTGGCACTTGTGCACACATGCATAAACCATCTAGATTGGTCAAACTTTTTTAACAACTGTTCATGTACATGCGCAGATACAAACACTTGATGCCGTCAGTGAACAGTTAGTCTGGATTTTGCATGCATTTCTTCACTGTTATCAGAAGGCACAAAGGCGTAATTTAGCTGAAATCACTGAAAATGATTTATCTGTCAGTGTATCTGGCTTGCTGAGCTTTTCTATCACCAGCTCCACCGCAGATGTTATCTGGGATTTCAAGAGCGAACGCGACATCCCGAGAAGGATAGCAGTAAAGTTTGTTCTGTATGTGAGAAAATGTCATCATGTGAAGTGCCCAGTGCAGATTCCAGTGCCATCTGATCGGACTATTATTGTAGGAGACAGTGTCAGTGAAGAGCTTGAGAGGAGATATAAAACCTGTAAAGAAAAAAGGTCGATTTTTTTAGTGTTTTTTATGTTATTCCCAAACAAACTTGAATTTAGTCACATTGTGTAAAAAGTTTGAAAAATATTTGATTGTGTGTATTTAGAATACATTAAACGCTAGCTGTGAAATTAACATTAACAAGAAATGTATTTATTTTTTATTAATTTTGTTATTAATTTCCCATTTTATAAAAAAAAAAACTCTTAGAGATTATTTATATAATATTATAATTTTAAATGTGATGTATGTATTAATGTATATGTACTTGTTTTTGGACATTTTTTGGTAAATAAACTAGTGAGAGTGTGAAAATTATTGACAAGAGTTTATTTGCACACTTTTTGGTCCATCAGGACAAAATTGTCAATAGGCGAAGAAACCCATATATGATTGGATCTGCCCACGGAATATGTCCACCTACCACTTCTATTTCTTCCCCATGATCCGGTCACAAGTGTGATGTATGTGCTGAGTTTGCGTGTGTGTGTTTGTGTGTAGTTTTCCTGCCATTGTCAGTAGGTGTGTGTCAGGCTGCAGTGACAGAGCTCAGGGGCAAATGAGAGAAATATGTCTCCATCCGGCACACACATGAACACACAGTCACAATAACAACGTCACGGACACGCACATACAAAAAGACCCTGACCTGAGGGAATTCAGCCCCAACACATACAAATTAAATGACTAATACCCTAACCACACATGTATTCAGGAAACATTAAAGTAAATGCAGTAGTTTAGAAACTGCATCCTTGCCTTGGGACAGAGTTAGCAGCCAAAGCATTCATAGTAGCATGAAGGGTCTGAAAATGTTTATTTCTCTCCTGAATTGCAGCAGGTATGATGCTGAAATCAGCATGTTTCTCTGAGAAAATTTGAGGAACATGCATATATAGTGTACAGCAGCAATGAATGGCCCTGGGAGACTTTATAAGCAAGCATTAATTTACCATAGGTTCTAGGAACCTTTGGGGTCATTGTAGGAGTGCTTGGTTTAAAAAAGCTTGGAAAACCCAGAATTAGTAGATGCTTTTATGATCCAAAGTGTCTGGCAGTACACTATTGCAAGGACAAAGTCCTTAGTTGCTTTGAATACAACAAGAAAGAAGGTATCCCCAGTGGGATTCCTAATGTTTTTATGGATATGTAATGTATGGAATGTCCCAAATCTGTCACATATGTTTAAGAAGACTCGTGGGATACCTGCGTACTGGTAATTTGATAAACTGATTGTGTCCTAAAAATGAAGTGCTGTTAATGTGTTGTGTGATGTTCTTATCTGGAACATTCTGTATTGCCTCTTGATACATTCTTGTGTTGTTCTGTTCATCACGTTCTTATCAGGACGCTGCTGGCTTCAGATAAAAGCACAAAGATTGAATTAGCTCTAATCACCGATCTGCCCAAGATTCCTCTCAGTCTTGGGGTCTCACGGGAGCTCTGCATACACGTCGATTTTGTTACACTTATTACCTTTGGCAGATCTTTCTCTCGGTTGCGCTTCACCCCCCAGTGCAGAGTCTCAGATCTTAATCTCTGGAGCAAGAGGGAGGCATGAGAAAAAGGTCTGTGTCAAGGACATCCTGCTCCAATGAAAATGAGGAGAGGAAGAAGGATTGTGTTGTGGAGCGCCAGTAGCCTTGAGGAAGTTGGTAATAGTAAGGCTCAGAGAAGCTGTCCTTCAAGTGCATGTTCGCCAGGGCCCCGCGGGCATGTAGAATCACAGAGAGCACACTGACCCAGTTCTAGAGTTTCAAGCAGAGACTGAGCAAAGCAGAAGTAGAGTGAAAAAGGAAAGTGAAAATATCAGAGACACTTCCTGCAAGCAATTCCAAAAGATCGCTTCCGGATTATTCATTGTCTTCATGCTACTTGGTTGACATCATTGGTGACAAGACGTAGACAAGGATCATTCCTTTTCACTCTTTCACAATCACTAGTCAAATCGTGAAAGAACTTGCTGATGTACGTCACTCACCAGGCAGTAACTGAACAACATAGATCCATGACTATCAGACACCTCACAAAAACTTTGCATCATCAACGTGTGAGGTCACCAAATGAAGTCACATCCTGTAGAGTCACTCAATCAGTCTGTGCAGAGAGCCAGTCAAATACTCCTTTAGACTGACGGATCCAGGGATAAAGTGTCCCTTTGTAACAGGTTGCCCATAGATTGTCTTGCAGAAGGTCACCTTGGGTTACATAATAGTCCTTAAAATAGCTCAAAGTGCTAGACGTGGGGCTGACCTTGTGGTTTAGTTCTCTGGGGGTAATGATGGCAATGATGATTGCGAGAGATTCTTGTCTGTCTCTGGTGACAGGACAGGATCTGACACCCATACACGCCCCCCGGTTCTCCGGTATCCTCCGTCAGGTCTCAGCTATCTGACGGCCTGATGATCTCAGCGCTGCACTGGCAGCGGGAGGGTGCTCGATTGGGTGTGTTAGGTGTGCTTGGGCGCTAGCAGGTAGCCATGTGTAACAGTGATGTTAGCCTACCTTGCACCGGTGGAAGTGAGCCTTCTACTTGCCCAACATCGGATGCTGCTGGAGAAGAGGTAGGAAGCACACCGGTTGTTCGGGAAGGGGGACACAGATTGAAAAGGCAAAATGGAAGGATGATCAGGGCCCCGAAGACAGTAGAGGAGAACCAAGTATGTGGGAAAGGGCGGAAGCGGAAGGTGACCTGGTATCACAGGCTTCTGGGCTACAGGTTAGTGACAGTAACAGTGGTGTCTTTTCCATCTATTTCGACCAGGTGTTGCTACACATCATCTTAGCAGCTGAACTCCATGCAGAACTCCACACTTTTACTTCTTTACTTACTGAGATCGAGAGTGGGCGGCGCGGAGAGATGATATCATAGCTGTGTTTGTGGGTTGACACCTGACTTAAAGCGTGGAGGGAGTTTTCAACCCACACACAACTACAAAACCTAATTGGCCGAGACAATGGGAATGGAGACAGAGATTATGATGCTGACAACAAGATTTAAGACTTAAATACACCAACGGTGGCGTGTGTTGGACTGTTGCCATGACTACACAGGAGGGATGATATTACTGCAGGGTGTCGTGGGAGGGAGGGAGAGTCAGCGGCCACTAAATTGAACACACATCCCCTGCATTTGCACATGTGAACCCTCCGTCCATCCCTTCATGTCTGCCTCTCGGATAAACAGGAGCTTGCATGGCAAATTAATACTGGCCGATGATAAATGTCACACACATGCACAGCATCCATCTGAAATCTCTCGGTGAAGCCAGACCTCTGTCAGAGCCTGTTTTAGTAGAACTAATTCCATTATAGCAGTCTCACTGATTGCTCTTCCTGTCTGTTTCCACCGGCTCTGGTCGGCATGTGGCGTATCCTTTATCTCAAATTGTGTTCCATTCTGCCTGCGTTCCATGCACTCAGTTGATTACTTTCTAGTGATATGTTCTGCTGTTCGCGAAATGACACTGTGTTTACCCAGAACTGATTATACACCCTAATGTAAGGTGTCTTTAAACAGTGGACATCGATGATTGATTTGCTTAATGCCATGGAATAATATTAAACAGAAATGCGTTACTCATTTACCTGACTGCAATGGGAAAGAGGATAAGGAGGTCTCAACCTCTTCCTCTGTCTCTATGTCAGTTTAGTGCAATCTCGACCATTCAACTTGTTCACAGGCACAAGACATGTTTGCTTGCTGCACCTGAAGCATTTGACAATAATAATTCAGTAGTCACATTGTTTTCTAATGCAAGCTTTCTCACTCAGCTCCATATTGCATGTTTCCTTCACAGCATTTTGTCACAATAGCCTTTTTTTTCAGATCCACGTGTTATCTTATTCCAGAAGAACATTTGTTTGCTCATAAGTCGCTCTGGAGGAAGTGTCAATTTAGGAGACAGACCTTGGGATTTCTTCTGAATTTCTTCTGATTTCTCTTAGAACTTAAGTCTACATTTTAGCAGATTGGTGTCTAGGAGAAGCAATTGAGATGTAAAAGAGATCTTGTTAGTGATTTTTGTTTTTGTCTTACATTTGTTTGTCTATTTGTTGCCTCGCCTTCACCACATTTCATCAGTGTCATGTTTTCAACGCACATGTCAGCCGACAGTGACTCTATTTTTAGCTCGGAGGGTAAAGGTGTGTGATCCCGTGGCCCCAGCTCGCTTTACAAAAGAGCTTGTAACTGGACTCTCGCTTGTGTTCTTTCTGAACGGGATAATTTTAGATGAGGACTTGAAACTTTCAGCAGGGTGTCAGGTGTACGTCCCACCTTTTCCTCGTCCGTTGTTCTCTTAACTACCTTGCCTCCATTGCTTGTGTCATGAGTGTGTGTAAAATTATACACAGAGCGTGGGGTCACTTTCAACCTTCGCTTCAAAAGGGATAGCCATATGGCACTGTGTTTACTATGTTAAATACTGAGGCTTTTGGAGGAAGATCAGGTAGCATTAGTTTTTGAGGAAGGAGCTTGGAGTTTTAGCAAGTTCAGTTACACGCTTTAAAATGCACAACAGGTGGACTTTTGCAAATAACAGCTTGGAATATGAAACACATGTTAACTTTTATATATTAGTAGCCATAGCTTTTGGTCTAGTATGCTAAATTAACTTGATTATGCTAATATATCTACAGTCTATGTTAAATCTTAATGTTTTGGACATCGTATAAACTTATAAATATCTCATGTTGCTTGTAAAAATGCCACTTATAGATGGTTTTATAGTAATGTGAAACTATTTTTTGATTATGTACATTCATAAATGCCTGAAATGCCAAATATTCTACCGTATGGTACAAACGTGTTTTTTTTTTTCTTCTTGGTCCATAGATGCTGGTAAACCTCATTTCCAAACTAAAGTCATTCCTTGTCAACTCAGAGGTCCCTGGCAAATTTTTTTCATTTTGGTCATTTCTTTTCTGGTGAAAGAACAGGCATGCAATATTTATGGCACTCAGACAGGAATGTTGTATGCAATTGAAATCAGATACATTTCTAGTTTAGTCTAGTTAGATACTAGCCTGGGAAAACTCAGACCACTTTCCCGGAAGTGGTCTGGGTTTTCCCAGGCTAGTTAGATACATTTGTTTTTCAGTTATTCCTCTTTAAAATAAAAAAAGTATTAGCTATATGCAAATTGACATACATTTGGTTTTTGACCACTGAAAATATGTCAAATGTACCATAGAGCCACATTGAAATCCTCAAAAGATGCCAAAACAAAAGTCACCGTTGATTTTACTAATGAACAGATTTTACTAATAGACCTTCCAAATCATGTGTAAAAATAAAATTATTATTCTGTCATCTTTCTAAAGTTATTTTTACCACCCTGTAATTTGGCTCTAAATCTCAGGTGAAAATTGTCATTTTCTTCAGAAAAGAATATTAACAAAATAAAAAATTTAAGCCGGGGAAGTTTCAGAAATTTGGTTGATTTGATACAGAATTGCCCAAATATCTTTTATTTTATATTTATTGTCTTTTATTTTAATTAGCATTATTCTCAGCGTGGATCTTTTTCAGGGGGCCATCCTGCTATAGATACTAGATATGAGTTTTAGTTGATCGATCTGTGATACTAGCATGTGACAAGGCCAGTTCTGCGGAAGAATGACAGACAGAGGATGTGATTGCACATTACTGACTCATGCAAGCCTCACACACACACACACACACACACACACACACACACACACACACACACACACACACACACACACACACACACACACACACACACACACACACACATCATGTCTAAAAACAGTATTTTCTGCCTATTTCATACCATATGAGGCAGAGGCTGTCTTTGCATGCAGGGAATTATGGGAACTTCCTGGCCAAGCAGACTGGTTAACAGATTGGTCTGGATCATTTTGATACTGGCACAAGGTAGACGGCCGTCTCCTGTTGTGTGTGTTTTGTAGCGTGTCCCCACTTTAGATCCACAATGACTAGTCCTTTTATGTGCAACAGCAAGAAGCTTATCCCAGATGTCAAAACCTTCAGCTCAGCAAGGTCTCATTAGTTTCTCTTGAATGCGTTTACTCAGTCTTGTGCTGAAGCTATTTGTGGTCATTCTGTTACGCAGGAAAGCCATCTCGCGGTCGGGCCTCCAGCATTTGGGTCCAGCACAGAATCCCTTCCCTGCCCTGAGCAATGGACCAGCCAAGGAACTCCGCAACACCGTGGACTGGAGTGTAAGTGTCCTTCATCTGTCTTTCACTATGAATGTCTGTCCAACTGCATGTCTTATCAGCTTGAGCTTACCCATAGAAAACAATACTGGCTGTGCTTTGATTGTATCATTTGATACTTTGATGTAGACATGGGTCCATTTGACTTGAGCCAGTAAGTAACCAACTAGCAACCACCCCAAACAGGAACGTTTTCATAGTTCCTATAACTATTGCTGGAAGTACCCGATTTTTGGTGTGTTCGCATTGCAGGAATGGGAAGGATTTTAGTTTTAGGAACGCCTTTTGGGGGGCTAAATTAGCTCCTACTTCAGGGTAGGGTCTAACCCAGCAATAGTACTGTATACTTTGATGAAATGCCATACAAAACACCGGCACTCACTACATTCTAGGGCTGCACAATATCGAAATAATCGAAATATTTAAAATGTATACATATCGCGATATGCATTTCGCAACAGCTTGCAATAACTGGGGTCATGAACAAAAGACAAAGAGAAAATCACTCACTGCTCTTGGCTAGATAACTTTTGTATTGCATATCGCATTTTTCTTCAGTATCGTGCAGCCCTACTACATTCCATCTATTATTACGAAACCCACGACACACAACAAAAACACAGCTTCGATCATGGTGACCACCATCCTTCAGTTATTGACGTTGATGAATGCCGTGTTTAAATGGCATCGCTGTCGGCCTATGTAGGAACTCTGGTGGGAAAATGGCCCTAGGGGAAATTTTTGTTCTCTGGTGTCTAGTTCGTATAACTGAGTTCCTATAACTAACCGGTGAGAAATCCCCTATTGTGATGAGTTTGGTAAAGGCAAGTGGCACTAGTTTAGAATGTTGCATAGTTTCCCCCCTCAAAATACAATGAAAGCCAGATATATAGTGAGTATTTTAAATATATATAATACAGTACGTGACATTCTAAGACTAAAGCCCTAATGTTTGTGTCGAGGAGAAGATTGTGCAATAGTTTAGCAAATATCAGCATATTTGGACTGGTGTGGGTGCTGTTTGACGTGGGCGGGTCCCACAAAGACGGTTGGCATGGCAAAAGAGAGACTCGTTAATCCAGGTGCTGTGTGTACAGATGGAGACTGCTGAGGGGGCGGAGCCCAGCGGGACGCTTCCTGTGCGTCTTTGCTGGCCTTTCCTTCCCCTCTAGTTCCCGACGTGACCAGCGCAGCCATCAAACATTAATGCGCCTTCCTAAAACTGCTAAGTGTGTACACAAGGCATCGCTAATTGAAGCCTCACAATGTGTGTGATTTGAATGCAGGAACGTGCATTACCTGAATGTTTTTGTATTTTAATGCTCATATCGTTTGCATATGTCATGTCAAGTTAAGTCACAGGTATTTATATAGTGCTTTATAGATATATACTTACTATAAGGTTTGGTTTAGGGTTAGTTGCATGTAATTATGTATAATTACAGTTATGAAACAAATACAATTTCAGCTGTAAAGACAATAAGGTCATTCAAAAGCTCAATTTAGTTATGAAGCGAACTATAAAGCAGCTCCACAGAAGATAAGTGTCAAAAATAGTGCTGAGATCATCATAAAAATGCTAAATTCAGATATGTTATAGCTATATGTATAACTGTCTGCATCCGTGGAAGTTGTTATAATAGCCATAAATAAACCATGATTTGCTACATGCTAATCAGTTCACATGAGGGGATGTTTTCATTCTAGAGAGCGCATGAATGTATATATCTGTTAATTTTGTGAGCCTTTAAGAATGCATTAGCATGCAGATGTTAGCTTCAAAGCTTATAGACATGGACGGACAGCTACAAAACTTTAGATTTTATCTGCACAGGAGAACGCAGTGAACGGTGATCATCTGTGGCTGGAGACGAACTGCTCTGGGGATCTCTGCTACCTGGGCGAAGAGACGTGCCTGGTCAAGATTGCAGTGAGTATATCATGGTTAAACAGGTTACAAACATGGTTAAAACAGATGAAAAGAGCTAAAGAGAAGTCAGACAGTTGCTGTATTTTGAGGGCTAGCTGAAGGCAGAGAAGAGAGTGTCATTAGAGCATTTTAGCATTGACATTTTCTTTCATGAGATAATGCGAGGCTGGTGTGTATTGAAAGGAAGAGGCAGCTATTAGTCTGAGAATGTTCAGCAGGTAAAAGGATTTTGTTAGGCTTTTGTTAAAGCACGACACTGCGCTCGGATGTTTTCAAGCAGCTCTATTATTGCCATTTCAAGTGGTTGGCAAAATCCTTCGTTGCCTCTGAGGAAACAAGCTTTTTACAGCTGGAGATAAGAGTGCAGTGAGAGCATATTCCTTCTATTGAATTGAATTAATTGAATTATAAGATGCATCGTAGATGTGTGCGTTTGCTCAGGCTATTGCTCTATGACAAGCTGTTGTGTGTTTTGTGCTGTTCGGTTCTCTTTAAGAAGTCGGCTCCCCGGAGGAAGTGTGCAGCCTGTAAGATCGTGGTCCACACGGTGTGTATTGAGGAGCTGGACAAGGTGAGCCGAGGCAGAAATATCCGTTTCATTCTCACGCACGTCATAAACACGCCCCTCCACAGATGAACGCTGACGTTTGTCTCTTCAAACAGACATCAGGAGGATAATGAAATGGGATGAGATGGTATAATCTAGATATTGCAGTTATGGTTTTTAGGATCAGGAGTTGTGGCTCCCTGCTGTTGCGATGTTCAAATATAGTTATCCGTGCAATTGAGTGAATAGATGTGAAAGAATATCAAGGTCACAATATACATCGGAATCTGGTTAAGGAAAATGTTTATATTTTACTAACTATGTGGTAATGTCTAATAAAATTAATATTTTAGAAATTCTTTAGAATTAATCAATAGTTCAGAGATAGACTTTTACTTTCTATTTTATACATGTATAAAAACAATAAATAATACTACTAATTATAATATTGTATGTATATACACTCACCGGCCACTTTATTAGGTACACCCTGCTAATACCAGGTTGGACCCTTCAGAACTGCCTTAATTCTTCGTGGCATTGATTCAACAAGTTGCTGGAAACATTCCTCCGAGATGTTGATCCATATTGACATGATAGCATGACGCAGTTGCTGCAGATTTGTCAGCTGCGCATCCATGATGTGATTCTCTCGTTCCACCACATCCCAAATGAGCTCTATTGGACTGAGATCTGGTGACTGTGGAGGTCATTTGAGTACAGTAAATTCACTATCATGTTCAATAAACCAGTTTGAGATGATTTGAGCTTTGTGACATGGCGCATTTGTCTGCTGGAAGTAGCCATCAAGATGGGTACACTGATCATAAAGTGATGAACATGGTCAGCAACAATACTCTAAGCTGTGGCGTTTAAACAATGCTCAATTGGTACTAAGGAGCCCAAAGTGTGCCAAGAAAAGATCCACCATTACACCATCAGCCTGAACAGTTGATACAAGACTAGATGGATCCATGCTTTCATGCTGTTTACGCCAAACTCTGACCCTACCATCTGAATGTTTCAGCAGAAACTCATCAGACCAGGCAACGTTTTTTAAATCTTGGGTGAGCCGGTGTGAATTGTTGCCTCAGTTTCCTGTTCTTATCTGACATGAGTGGCACTGGACGTGTGCGTTCAGAGATGCTCTTCTGCAGACCTTGCTTGTAACAAGTGGTTATAAGAGTTACTGTTGCCTTTCTATCAGCTGGAACCAGTCTGGTCATTCTCCTCTGATCTCTGACATCAACTGCCTCTCACTGGATATTTTTTCTTTTTCGGACCATTCTCTGTAAACCCTAGAGATGGTTGTGCATGAAAATCCCAGTAGATCAGCAGTTTCTGGAATAATCTGACCAGCCCATCTGGCACCAATGACCAGGCCACATTCAAAGGCCTTTATTCCCCATTTTGATGCTCAGTTTGAACTTCAGCAGATCGTCTTGACCATTGCTGCATCCGAATAGGCCTACTTCCAGACTATATAGAACATCCTTTTTTTAACAATCAATTTAATTTTTTTTAGTTTTAAACCAAATGTAGTACATCAGTATGCAATTTCAGACGCAGCCTGTCTACATAGCTACACATTGTGTTATTTACTAAATGATTCTATAAATCTGTCTTTCATTGTCTCTCCCTCACAGATCAACTTCCGTTGCAAACCCACCTTCAGAGAGGGCGGCTCTCGATGCCTTAGAGATGTGAGTCCACTTCATCGACACATGACTTCAAATCGTTCATCACACTGAAGTTGCTGACGTATACTTATTGTACTTATTGTATACTTATGGCAGAATGAACCCTTGTTGGCACGTTTACATGTGACCCGTTGTGTCTGTTTGCGACAGCAGAACGCTTTGAGACATCACTGGGTCCACCGCCGACGGCAAGAGGGGAAGTGTCGTCAGTGCGGCAAAGTATGTCACGGCGTCAGGTTTTATTGAAGGAGGGCGGCAGTTTTTTTAAAATGCAAAAGTCATGTATGTTTATGCTATCCTTCAATTTGATTGTAGAGTTTCCCGCAGAAGTTCTTCCACAGTAAGGAGATCGTGGCCATCAGCTGCTCCTGGTGCAAGCTGGCAGTGAGTGTCACGTCTGTGTTTTACTCATAAAACCTCACTGGTTCACGCGATGCAGACTTGTTCCATCTCTTTCCCTGTTTGTCTATCACAGTTCCACAACAAGGTCACGTGCTTCATGCTCCATCAGATCGAGGAGCCCTGCTCACTGGGAGCTCACGCCGGGGTCATCGTGCCCCCTTCCTGGATCATCAAAGTCCGGAAACCGCAGGTACGTTTTTATCAGCACTTCATGAAGCGAGGTTTATGTAATGTCCTGCAGGAGACGCTAATACAAAGTGACACTAGACTGTGTTTAGAAGCTGGGCTGTATGCTCTTGTCTTCTTCTGCTGATCATCTTCAGCTTAAATATGCTTTGATGCTGCAAGGTTTTATATCAGTAATGCCTTTCATAAAACCTCTATACATACGTATTCTATATGGAGCTTCTTTCATTGTTTCCTACACTTTCAACATCACAGTTTATCTGTTGCATTAAAAGCTAGAATTGAATTGATCAAAAACTGAACCATCATATCAACAGTCATAGCAGACATTTAGACCACACCCACTCTGATGACACGCTCAGCTATGATTGGTGGATTTACTGTATGCATTGATGGGGAAGGTTTTTGAAATGTGGCATCATGTTACTGCCACTTTCAATTCAGGAGTTGCTAAAAGGGAAGTTGCTTGCTTGTACACAAACTGTTGTTGGAATAGTTCAACCAAGAAAAAAAAAACTTAAAAATGTCATTTATTTCTCATCCGCCAACACTTTACACTTCAAATTGAATTAATTTATACTTAAAAGTGAACAATATTTAATTAGTAAACTATATCACTTAAGAATTAACAGCATTTATTAATTTTACTCTATGATAATTTCAATTTACATGGTCAATTTCATTGTATATTAAAATAAGTTTTTTAAATCTAAAGTTGTACTTGTTAACATTTGTTAATCTACTGGGAACTAACATGAACAATGAACAACTTATGTTAACAAAGATTAATAAATGCTTAAAAATATATTTGTCTCATTGTTAGTTCATGTTAGCTAATGCTAACTGATGTTAGCAAATGAGACCTTATTGTAAAGTGTTACCTCTCTCATCCTCGTGTTGTTCTGAACATATATGACTTTTTATTCTGTTAAATAAAATAAAAGATGTTTTGCAGAATGTTCACACTGCTCTTTTGTTTAGCAGTGCGAATGAGTTTATGTCATTATATGACTTTGAATATAGTGAACAAGGCCCCTGGTGTTTTTTTGCCCTTTTTGGAGTTGGTCAGCTGTCACTCTTTGCATTTGTTGGTAGAAAAGAGCAGTGTGAACTTTCTTCTCACCTCAACAAGTTTGGAGCGTCACGAGGGTGAATGCGTGATTCAAGTTTTACATTTTGGGCCAACTATCCCTTTAATTTGAAATGAACACTTCTATCAGTAATAGTAGAACATCAACTCTGTCCTACTGGAGTTGGTTTTGGTATGTTTTGGCTTAGTCGGCGTCTCTCTCCTGTGTCCCAGAGCTCATTTAAAAACTCCACTCGAAGGAAAAAACGGACGTCGTTCAAAAGAAGAGCCAGCAAAAAGGGCACGGATGTGAGTAGATCTGATTCCTGTCCTGCTTTTAAACGTTTTCTTCCCTTAACTCCTGCTCAGTGATCATCTGTCCCCACTGCTTACTGCAGCGATATGTGTGTGTGTTTGTGTGCTAACGTGTGCATTTATTTAAGTATAATGAAGTGACTTTGAAATGACAGGAATCAAAATGGCGTCCGTTCATGCTGAAGCCGCTGCCCTCACCGCTGATGAAACCAGTGCTGGTGTTTGTCAACCCCAAGAGCGGCGGAAACCAGGTGAGACACACACTGAAGAAACAGGAGGAGTTATCTGTCTGTCTGTTTACCTGTCTGCCTGCCGTTCAACATATCACTCTATCGTTCTATCGATAGTTCTGTCAACAGTCCTATCTATCATTCTGTCTGTTTACTGTTCTATCTGTTGTTTTATTTGTCATTCTGTCAGTCTGTCTGTCTTTCTATCTATCTTTCGATCATTCTATCTATCGTTCTGTCTTTCTGTTGTCCTATCTATCATTCTGTCTGTCTTTCTATGTATCTTTCTGTCTTTCTGTTCTATTATTCTGTCTGTCGTTCTTTCTATTGTTTTGTCTGTATGTCGTTCTGTTTACCTTTCTGGTGTTCTATTTATCATTCTGTCTGTCTGTTGTTCTATCTTTCTGTTATTCTATTTATCATTCTGTCTCTGTCGTTCTTTCTATCTTTCTGTCTTTCTGTTCTATTATTCTGTCTGTCGTTCTTTCTATTGTTTTGTCTGTCTGTCATTCTGTTTACCTTTCTGGTGTTCTATCTTTCATTCTGTCTGCCTGTCTGTCTAACGTTCTATATATCACTCTGTCGTTCTATCTATCTGTCATTCTATTAAGTTCTGTTGTTATATTCTGTCTGTTGTCCTATCTATCATTCTGTCTGTCTGCCGCTCTGTCTTTCTGTTCTGTTATTCTGTCTGTCGTTCTTTCTAGTGTCGTTCTGTTTCGGGTGTTCTATCTTTCATTCTGTCTGTCTACCGTTCTATATATCACTCTGTTGTTCTATCTATCTGTCATTCTATTACTGTAAGTTCTGTTGTTATATTCTGTCTGTCGTCCTATCTATCTTTCTGTCTGTCTGTTCTATCTCTCTATCATTATATCTTTCTGTCATTCTATCTGTTGTTCTATCATTGTATCTATCGTTCTGTGTTGTTCTATTTGTCATTCTATCTGTCTGTCATTCTATCACTCTATCATTCTATCTGTCTGTCATGCTACCAGTCTGTCTGTCACTCCATCTATTGTTCTTCCTGTCTCTGTTGTGTCTTTCTCTCAGTCTGTCGTGTTGTCTGTCTCTCTGCCCGTCTGATCTGTCTGTGGTTCTCAGGGGACTAAGCTGCTGCAGATGTTCATGTGGATCCTGAACCCTCGGCAGGTGTTTGATTTGTCTCAGGGAGGGCCCAGAGAAGCGTGAGTCGTTCTCTTTCATTCCGTTTCAGATCATCTCTCCCTCCCTTAATTCGCTTTAACCCACCATTTCTTTGTCCTGACCACATTAATTATGTAGTCGCTGGATCTCAGCAGTGCTGTGTTCTATGAGGGAGTTCAGTGTTCTCGAAGCTTCTCTCCCCGCTGCCCACTGCCTCAGTTCGCCTCAGTAATTGAGCGGTGAGACAGCACAGCGCATGCGCTCTGATCTGCTCTAGCGATGAGAGAGAGAGAGAGAGAGAGAGAGAGAGAGAGAGAGAGAGAGAGAGAGAGAGTATTAAGATGGGAGCAGACACAGCTGGGCGGCTGGGGGCTTTTTTTTTAGCTGTCTGACAGAGCTGTGATTAAACTCCTATTAAAACAGAAAACCAACACACACACACACACACACACACACACACACACACACACATGCAATGGCCCACAAAACATTTAATCCACACTTAAAAGTGTCTGAATGTCTTTGCATTAAAGGGGAATAGTACAAATCTATCAAAACAATTTTTCATGTCAAACGTTTCACAAATAGATATTTTTTATTAGGTTTTACATGATAATAGATAACATTCAAAATTAAGACAGAATATGTGCATAGCTAATGTGTTGAACTACACATGTGGTAACTTGAGGAGAACGGACTTCATTCATCTGCTAAAAATCACCTTCTGCTTAAAAGTCACTGTTAACATTATTTATGCACTTATTGCATTTATCAATCTAGGTTAATGCTAATTTATAAATATACTATTGATCATTGTTTAAATGTATTAGTGTATATATGGATATTAACATTAATAAATGCAGTAAAAGTATTGGTCATTGTTAGTTCATGATTCCTAATGCATTAACTAATGATAACAAATTCAACTTTATTGTAAAGTGTTACGAATATCATTGCAAAATGTTTTAGAAAAGTTGAATTCTGAGAATGATACTTGCTTTGGTATTTTTTATAGTTGATATCTAATGCAGTGAAATTCACCCATTTGTAAATGTGCCTTAAGAGTCCAATACAGTTTGGGGGCACTTTGTAATGCTAATTGATTGCAAATGCATCAGTAACAAACATCACTATTTGTTTCCCTCTGTCCATCAGGCTGGAATTATACAGGAAAGTGCCAAATCTTCGCATCCTTGCCTGTGGAGGAGACGGAACGGTAAGGTGCAATGCATGTTGGGATGAAATATGTCCAAACCGCTAGATAGAAGGTTAAACATTTTGGACGCACCTCCCTCTGGTGACAAATATGTGGAACGACAATGATCTGAAAAGTTACAAGCAGTTGGCGAAACACTGTTATTAGCTAATAGTTTGTCTGTGGTTTGCACTGTCATGCTTTTAGGGTAATTTCTAGATGCATGACCCATGCAAGAGGAAACTTGGATTTCCTGAGCGTTTCTGCCCCCGAATGAGTAGTTTGTCCTCTTTTGTCTAGGTGGGCTGGATTCTCTCGGCCTTAGACGAACTTCAAATGAACCCACAACCTCCTGTAGCTGTGCTTCCTCTTGGTACAGGAAATGACCTCGCCAGGACTCTGAACTGGGGAGGGGTGAGTCAACTCATCTTTAAATCCTCTTTAAGGGATTAATAAATAGTTGTATTCCCCGGACGTCATTTCTGCCTGTGTGTATGCTTTCTCCTTTCTTAGTTACGGGCACGTTTTTACCTGACTAGGAAATCACCATTTCCTAATGCAAACATGCTGCTATCACAGAAATCTAACATCCATCACACATTTCACCCTCATCTTACTCATGAAATGCTGAATAACAGCACCTTTGAATTTGGTTTGTTTTACACAACACAAGAGCGTGTGAAAGCAAACAGCATTAGTTGGATATGATCGGGCTGCTCTGATTGGCTGAGAGGCTGTAATTGAGCAGTTGGCCATCTAAGTGGCTGTCACTGATAAATGCCGCTCATTATTTTCCATTATACTCTGACCTCGTGCCTGGAGAAACACTGGCCTTGGAATCTGGAGTGTCTCTCTCGTTTTTTCCCCCATGCCTTAATCGAAAGTCTGTTATTAGCAATGAAGCGGGTGTAATGATCCTCGCTGTCCACTCTGAACATTCGAATTGATGGTATAATCATTGCAATTCACGTCAAGTACTGTGTTTATCCCAGGAGTAAATTGCCCTTTACATACAGTAGCTGTGCTGTGTAAGGTAAGACCTCTCGACTCATCGTGCTCTCTTCATGTTTCAGGGTTACACCGACGAGCCGGTGTCTAAGGTCTTGTGTCACGTGGAGGACGGTACGGTGGTGCAGTTGGACCGCTGGAATCTGCAGGTGGAGCGTTCGGCTGCCCAGCCGGAGGAGGGCACGCAGAAGGTGATCGCTGGATTCATGCTGACACCAGGATATATGTTACGTTTATACACTGCTGATATTACAATGTGTCTCTTTGTTGTCTTTCATCAGCTTCCTCTAAACGTGTTCAATAACTACTTCAGCCTCGGCTTTGATGCCCACGTCACCCTGGAGTTCCACGAGTCTAGAGGTTTGTGACGCATATTCCCGTATTGCTGAACCTTTCAAACTTATATAAATGACCTTTTATATGTAAATGGTATGTTTGTCAGAGTCAAACTGCTGAATACTGAATAGGCTTTGATGTGTATAGTAAATGTGGGTGGGCACTGGTCACATGTTAATATGATAGCCGTGATGATTCTGAATTATTTCAAAAGAGCAAAGAAAGAAAAATCTGATTTTCTATGATATGACCCTTTTAAATTGAACTCTTGACTCACTTTATTGGCTGCGCACGTGTGTGGCATTTAATAAAATGTCCTTGTTGGCCAAAGATCTTTATATTAGAAAGAGAATGAGAAAGAAGAGATGTATAAAGTCATAATAATTTGTGTCGTCGTGTTCCTTCACAGAAGCCAACCCCGAGAAATTCAACAGTCGCTTCCGTAACAAGATGTTCTATGCAGGGGTAGGCAGAGTTTCCTTTCTGACAGAATAAGTGGTGTGTGTGTGTGTAAGAGAGTGACTCTTAGGATTTGTCCCCTCAGGCGGCTTTCTCCGACTTTCTCCAGCGGAGCTCCAGGGATCTGTCTAAGCATGTCAGAGTGGTGGTGAGTATGAGACTTCTGTTCCTGTCTGCTCATGCTAACTTTCCCATTGTCCAGCTGATATCTAACACGTCGTTGTTATTTCTCTTCTGCATTCTGACAGTGTGATGGGACGGATCTCACACCCAAGATCCAGGAACTGAAGTTTCAGTGCATCGTCTTCTTGAATATTCCCAGGTGGGGTGCAAAAATAAGGGTCATTCTCAGGAAAAGCCATTTATGTCGTCGTCTTCTTTTTTTTAAATCGGAAATTCTGGTAGTATCACTCTGGTAGTATGTGCCTTGTAATAAATCAGAAATTAAAGATAAAACAACTTTCAAAACATGTTTTTCTGCCAAGCCTGGTACATTAGAAATGTGTCTGGGTTGAAGGTCAGTACAAAACATCTAATAATGGGCTCGGCTAACACATTGTTTTTGTACTTGGTGCAAAAAAAAAAATCCCGTACAAATATATTACTGCGATGTTTTTCGCACAACAGTGTTTAGATGTTGACCTTGAAAATTATAATAAGTGTGGCTGTAATTAAGAACTGTTAATCTTCTGACTTCTGTGATGTCACTTCCACAAATTTGATTTTTAGAAAGATCAAACCAATATTTTTAACAATCTACGTGGGGGAAATGTTACAGAATAATATAGGGTTGGGCAGAAGAAAAAAAACAATTCTCAGAAACTGCATAGATAGAGCATTAAAAATGACACACTGCAGACTGAAAGCATTTATTTGAAAGCAATTATTTTAATGACATTTTACAGCATTTTATTTGAACTTTTATTATTTATTTAGTTGTTGCTGTCAACTGGATAGATGTTTTTTTTTATTTAATCCAATATGAAATATAGTGGTGATGAAAAGGGTCATGCAAACTGATTCCAACGAAAATATATACACTTTTAAATATAAAATTAAGCTTTTGGTTTTTAAGCTTTTAATTTCAATTAAATGATGTCAGTAGTAAGTCATAGGGTCACACATTTGCCACAAATAGCATGTTTCCTGAGAATGAGCCATTAGGAGTTTTTCAGTGGATCTATATGTACTGTCAGGGGATTTTATGAGTTGCATAATTCTGGATAAATTGAGAATCACGATTTCTTTGTTTAAAATAGAGATCACGATTCTCCCACGATTATGAACAGACAACTAAACAAAATATTGTGCAATTTACTAGAGATTCTGACAAAATGTTAATTGCTGCAGTCTATTTTAAAGATATCTAATTTGAATGAATAATTGTTTTAAAAAATCAGTTTGAATGATTGATTCACTCAACAACAAAAAAAGACTTCACTTGTTTCATTACTGGATGAATCAGCGTCTTCAGCGTTATAAGAAATCTCTTCAATGAATGATTCAATGACTCACACATTTTTAACAGTCACTTGTCGCCACCTACTGGTGTAATGATGTAACTGATCAGTGCCAGCGCAGATTTTAATGTTCTGCTGTGATTTTGTCAAAGATTTATTAGCCATGGCCGAATCGTTGTCATTGAGGAATAAGATCACGTGGGTGTTTAAATCGAGATTGCGATCTTTTAATGATTAACCGTGCAGCTCTATCCAAGTTTTTTCAACAGGACTGTCTTATTTTATATACCTCATTAAACGCTGTACTCTCTCTCTCTCTCTGTAGGTACTGTGCTGGTACCATGCCATGGGGAAACACGGGCGACCACAGAGATTTTGAGCCTCAGAGGCATGACGACGGCTGCATCGAGGTGATCGGTTTCACCATGGCCTCTCTGGTGAGCAATTGGCCATTGGCTCTTTTATTTAGAGCGGGTCTTATTCTGCCATATGGCACATTGCACTTTTTCACTTTACCATAGTAATATGTATAGTCTTTGTTGCAGTTTTAAGGCTTAAAGGAAAACTCCACTTTTGGAGTGTCTTTTACTGTTTTCTAATCCATTCAGCCGATCTCCGGGTCTGGCGGTAGCACTTTTAGCATAGCTTAGCATAGATCATTGATTATTACGCAGGAATGAGAGTATAGTTCCTAGTCATATTGGCCTAGAAAATCGCAACTTTTCATTTTCTGTCGTTCTTAGTACACGATGTAACTACAGAAGTGTCAAGTTTTAAATAGGAAAAACATCGAAACTCTTTGGTAATTTTTTTGAGAGAGATGCTAACGTTCTAATCAGATTCAATTATCTATGCTAAGCTATGCTAAAAGTGCTACCGCCAGACCTGGAGATCGGCTGAATGGATTCAAAAACGGTAAAACTCAACTGTTTAACTCTAGGGGAGTTGGAAAATTAAAAAAGTGAAGTGTTTCTTTAAGGCTAACATGCATTTCCCTGTGTTCACACAAGGCGGCGCTGCAGGTGGGCGGCCACGGCGAGCGGCTGCACCAGTGCAGAGAGGTCATCCTCACCACCTTCAAGACGCTGCCCGTGCAGGTGGACGGCGAACCGTGTCGCCTCACCCCCTCGACCCTGCACATATCACTGAGGAACCAGGCCAACATGGTGCAGAAGAGCAAGAGACGCACATCTGTGCCGCTGCTCAATGAGTGAGTCACAAAATAATCTGCACTCAAATATACTACTTAATCCACTCATGCATCAGTGCAAAATACATATGCATCTTTTTTGGACAACATGAACTAACCTAGTCCAAGGTCAAATATTTAGAGACTGACTTTGACACACAGTAAGTTTATAATGTTCTTAATACAAAACAACAGTGACAAGAGCAAGATTACGTCTACTGACGAGCCAATAGAAACGCAACATGAAATTGTGTATTGATCAATCCGACAGGGCGGTAAAATTTAAAACTACTTACCTCAAACTCCATTTGCAAAAACCACAATTGCCAAAAAGTGTGATTCATCTTACTCTCTTTGTTTACCACTAGCGCATGCCGATGACGTTTGATTCTTCTATACTAACTTGCGTCGTAGCCTACGATTCAAAAGGTGTCATAATCGTACAGTCTACATACATGTCGTACTCAAGTTTAATAGATCCATGATGTTGTACAGTGTGATCAGTAATCCGAAACCGTCTGTAGCAGGCATAACTCCAGCTCATGTGTGCTTGACTGATGAATGTTCTAGTAACAGCACTAATGCACTGCTCTTCTAGAACCTCTCTCACGGTCTGTGTGTGTGTGTGCTGCTCTGCAGTGCCTCAGTGTGTTTTTCTTTCTTTTTCTTTCCTTGTCTCCATCTTTCTCTCCTCCTTAATTACTGGTCGCCCTTCATACGTTTGTCCCTCTCCGCCTCCATCTCTCTCTCTCTCTCTCTCTCTCTCTCTCTCTCTCTCTCTCTCTCTCTCTCTCTCTGTCTCTTGTGCTGACTGGCTTGGCTGTGCTGCCTATGTTCCTGTGTGGCTGCGCTGACTCAGCATTCAGAAAGTGTGCGCAGCCGACCTGCGCCGCCTCTCTGCTCCCCCCGACTCCTTCTCTGTGTAAGTATGGTATACACAGCCGTGTCGCACACCTCGGCCTGCTGACAGAGCGTGTGTGTGTGTGTGTTTGTTTTGTGTTTTCCGCCCAGCTGACAGTGTCTTGAGGTG
Organism: Phoxinus phoxinus; assembly: GCF_949152265.1. Lineage (NCBI taxonomy): Eukaryota > Metazoa > Chordata > Actinopteri > Cypriniformes > Leuciscidae > Phoxinus > Phoxinus phoxinus. The sequence goes on from NC_136884.1 coordinate 5,966,380, forward strand.
TTGTTCTGTTGCTGTACATCTTAAAGTCAACATGAAATTATCAAATCGACCCTGTTCAGTACTGTAAAAACAATTAATTCAGCCATCAAAATAGATTTTAATATTGCCATACAGCACCACAAAATGTCCTAATAAATAAAAAATAATAAAAATGAAGTCATACTAGAATTTAAATGTTAATTTTGTAAAGATAACATATTCAAAATAAATAATAAAAATGTTCACATGATAATTTAAATCTATTAACTTTGTAATGATAACATAATAAAAAAATATTTAAATAATAATAAAATAATTTATAATAAATACATTTTCAGACTAGAAATACATGTTAATTTGTAACCTAACGTTTATATATATATATATATATATATATAAAATTATAAAATATATAAATTTTCTAAATTATTGTATTTTATTTATTTAATTTTTTTCACTTTTTTCTTTTATACCACCATTTTGACTATATGTGACTATATTTTGACTATATGCACATTTGGACAAATCATTATTTAGCTATTATTCAAATAGCTAAATAGTTAAATAATTTTACAATAGTGCAGATAGTATTTACACATTTTAATGATGGTTAAGGTTATAGAAGGTTACATAATAGTAGATAATGATTCATTTGTATATGTCAAGGGTCACTCATGTTGACTTGTATAAGGATGACAGATTTGGTCTAAACAGACCAAACGGCCCAGAAAGCATTTTTATTAATGACTACAATCCTTTCTGATCTTCACCTGTCCTTTTGTGAAACTCATTTTCACTTTTCCTTTTAGCTCCTCATCATCTGGAATTAATACTTTGTTTTCATAGTTTTCCATTATGATTCAGTACGATCATAAAGTCCTTTCATGTAGAGCATTATCAGCAAGCACAAGATAAAACCAAGAAAATGTCTGTTCCACCTCCACCTCTGTTGGTTAATATCTCACATGAATGCTTTTATGTGGGATCGGTTCTCATTTCTCGTCGTCTGCACATCGCAGCCCTCATGCAGTCCCTGACCGCCTGCGACTGCGCGTGAACCGCATCATCCTGCAGGAATACGAGAGCATGCAGTTCGACAAGGAGCGTCTGCGTGACATCTGTAAGTTAATCGCAACCTTTCCCACAATTCAGTTCACTTATCTTTTAAATGGTGCTGTTGTAGGAAGGGTGAATACAGTATGTGACTGTATGCCAACTCAGTGTGTGTGTGTGTGTGTGTGTGTGTGTGTGTGTGTGTGTGTGTGTGTGTTTGCTTGTTCAGCTACTCCTGTTGGCATCGTGGTGGTGAGAGGAGACTGTGACCTGGAAACCTGTCGACTGTACATTGACAGGCTTCAGGAGGTGAGCACTTCCCATGCTGCTCCTTTCAGTCCGATTTCACTGAGGAATGAATCAATACAATTACTGCCTGAAAACCTACATAAACAACACAGATTCAGTTTTTCTTATTTGCTGGGACGTAAAATTGAATGTTGTTTCTGGTCCTGTGGTTTTTAGTCATTTGCATCATTTAACCTCAAACCATGCCACCATCATGTTATACATTTTCGTAATTACACATTTTTGTGTGTGTTGTTGACAGGATTTGCATCAAGCGCCCTCTTCTGGTCACAGAGTGCACTACCAGGTAAACGCCTCCACAGGGTTGGACAACATAACTTAATAATAATAAAAATAAATAATCACATTAGAACATATATCTATAAAATGTATTAATTTAGTAATGGTAAATAATATAAATCTTCACATAAGAATTTAAATCTATTAATTTTGTAATAACTGAAAAATATTCACATTAGAATTTAAATCTATTAATTTTGTAATGATAACTTAATACAATATTCACATCATAGTTTAAATCTATTAACTTCGCAATTTTAACTTAATGAAAAGAAATATTAAAAAGAAATAATCACATCAGAATTTAAATCTATTCATTTTGCAATGATAACTTGATAAAAATAACGCTCAGATTCGAATTTAAATATATACATTTTGTAATGATAAAATAAATATCAAAAATACATATTCACATTAACATTGGAATCTATTAATTATGTAATATTTTGAGTTTGAATTGAAGCATGGTGGGAAATGAAGTAGTCTTCAACTTTGGTTAGTAAAATAAAAGTTATTTTATTAAATATAGTGATATATAAATAAACGATGCCTCAAAATACACCATGTTTGTGAATCATTCCGAAATTCATACTGTTACTGAATTGTATATGTATAGGCTACTATAAAACCATTCGATTTGAATTCAATTTCAACTTCCTTTTTATTCAAATTCTCCATCCTGTTTGACACCTCAATTCAAATTCAGGAACTGAATAATAAGCAGCCTATATTTAAACCTGTGATGTGTTTCTGTCTGTTCTCAGGATGAGAGCACAGGTTTGTCATGGCCGAGTTCAGCGCACAGACTTTCATCCAACTGGAGCTTCCTAGACTGTGAGTCTCCGCATCTGAACTGTGTTTCTACTGTCAATACTGTCTATAAGAAGAGACATACCTTTGCAATTAAAGTCAGTTTAAGGGTGTTCACACTTCATGTTCGGTTCTCTTGGCTATTTTAGGCTGCTTTCACACTTGGTTTGATTGCCTGGTCCGAACCTGGTCCTGCTCCCCCTCCCCCCGCTGAACTGTGTTCACATTGGCCTTTTCTCAATTCAAAAGCGATCTTGAGTCCTCGTGTTCTCGTACTACATCATCATTCACCATTAAAGTTATATTCCAATACTCAAGGCAATACTCTCGTCATAGGAGCTACGTTGCTCTTTACAGTTCTGTACAGGCGTCTGAAACGCTGTCTCCTGTTTGTGTGTGTGTGTGTGTGACGGAGGAATTCCTGGCGCTGTTTTGACTCCTTTACACATTTGATAAGCTCTTCACGAGCTGCTAAAAATTCCATGTACCGGTTAGACATACAACGAACACATTTAGCCCAGAAAACATTGTTTTTGATGTTCAATAAGATCCGTCGCAAAGTATACATAGTAAAAAGCTTTTATTTTTATCTTTATCTTTAGGTTCGTGTGTTAAAAAGGACTAGAGCAATCGCACCAGAGCTCATTTTAATGGAACTAAACCTGCCAAGCGTGAACACACCCTAACTGTTTAATGCTAGCTGAATAAAAGCACATCTGGCACAGACATTTGAACTTTATCGTTTTATAACCTCTACAGTAACACAGGAATGTGTTTTGTGATTTGTGTACTTCAATAAAGTATGTAATAATCATCACTTCACTGTACATTATGTTTCCAGCTACATCAGCCGACCGCTTTTATCGCATAGACAAGGCTCAGGTATGATGACACAGTGTTATAATATGTAAGGAAAATGAAAAAGATATTGGAAGCTGCATAATGTGCACTTGTAATGTGTGTACATACAGGAGCATCTTCACTTTGTGACTGAAATATGCCAGGACGAGGTTTTCATCCTGGACCACGAGGCCCCAGCGGTGAGCCAGGTCCGAGCTCCTGGAATGCCAGATGTGGTGGTGGAACCCAGTTCCAGGTGAGAATCATCAATACCTTATTTTCCCCGTTCGTTCCTTTCGGTTTTATACCTCCCTGCTCTGTGCTATTGTATAAACAAACCTTACATTTTATTTTTTTGCTCTCGTTTCCTTATTGCAGTGTTCCCCTGACCTCAGATGAACAAGGTAAAGTACAAACACAAGCATTTCTTTGAAGTGGTGTAGAGACAGGAAGCATTTAGAAATAAAGTTAAACTCAGGGAGGTTTTCCTGTCAGAAGTCGTGACATTCAGTCATCACCACCAGAAATGTCTCAAATTCATGTCATAATTACTAGGTACTTGCTATACCTTATGCATGATTGTTACTCATACGATATCATGTGTTAACAAAATCTCAATGGTTTTTTAGCTCTATTGTCTGCTGCTGTTAAAGGAGATCTGTCTGCGGTGAGTTTTTATTTGATTCTTTTTTTTAAACTGAAAGTGAAAGAGTTTTCTAGAAGTGGATTATCCCACATGACGCATCAGGGTGGTGCACTACACCACATGCAGTGTAACTTGCGCAACCAGTAAAGTTTCTGTGGGTTTTTTTTTTTTTGTATTATTCAAAGCAACCATGCTCTCTCTCATGTGCTCTTGACTCATGATCTGTCCCATGTTTAACAGATGCCGGGCTCCTGCGGCAGCGGGGTCAGTCTGTTGGTTCGGGACTCTATGGGCTGCACCGCTCTACACTTGGCCGCCCATCACGGTCACTCTGAGGTTGTGAGTTTCATTCTAGAACACGGTGAGTGTTTGTACGAGCATCTGGACACGTTCCCTCCTGTGTTTGCGTACTCAAGGTTCAAAGTTTATTTGTTACATGCTCAACTGGGAGGGAAGGGAGTTTTTTTCCCCCGTTTGAGATACCATCACATGTCTAAGAGAACCAGAACCAAAGCCAGATAGGAGTAAATATACATTTACAAATAAATAATGGACACAAAAGCTATCTGGACACTTTTTTTTTTTTTTTTTTTAAGAAAGAAAGTACAGGCACACTTTTAAAACAAAAACCTTTAATGTCAAGTGACATTTTTAAATATGACCTAAATGTCAAGATAGTTTTTGGAAAATAAAAGTAAATACTACTTTATTTTGTATTTATATATATATATATATATATATTAGGGATGCACCGAAATGAAAATTCTGGGCCGAAAACCAAAACTGAAAAAGAAAATGACATCTCACCAATAATTGTATTATTATTAGATTTTTAATTAATTAAAGCTGATGACGCTATGAAGTGATGCTCAAGTGTATTCCCAATGTATGAAGAAGCTTTCATTCGATTCCTCCGTCCTCGTTTTCTTTCCTTGCAGCCTTCCCTCGCGTCCTACAGGGGGGTGGAGCTGAGACGCGAGGAAAGGAAGCGAGGAAAGGAAGCGAGGATGCACAAATAAGAAATGAGAAGTACCCATGGAGAATAAATAGGGAGAGCATGTGCTCACACCACACATAAAAACAAGAGCACATGGCCAGAGAACACAATCACGAGCCAAGCGCCCAAACTAAACATGACACGAACTATATATGAAATCTCATGCAGTTTCTGTTTCTTTCAGGGTCAAAGCTGATGTTGGATTTAACTGAGAGAGACACGTACGTAGTTGTGGTTTGATCTATTTATTTGCATGATAGAACCAGTTATTTCCGGTTAACCGCCATTTCGTTTGTCTTAACTTCTGTGTTTGTTTTTCAGAGGTGACACTGCATTGCACAAAGCAGCATCCCAGCAACACCGTGAGGTATGCAGACGTCTGTTGGAGGCTGGGGCTTCCCTTAGCAAAACTAACTTCCTGGTGATAATCTCCTCTTTTCTCTAATTGTGTTTCACTAGTGCATAAACACAACTATGCGTGCACACGACTTGGTAGTCACATTTTTGCCATTGTCCTCTTAGGGAAAAACTCCCAAGGATTGTGCCCTGGACACCGGGAACTTGGAGTTGGCGTCCCTCATGGAGAGCCAGCCGGTAGATGAGCCCGTGGCACACGAGGATCTGGAGACGGCTGTATGAACGGGCTCACGCGCTTAGTGTTAGGAAGAATTGTACCCACAGAAAGTGGCTGTCGGCACTCCTCCACGCGCCTGCTCACACTCGAACGAGAGAGCTTGAGGGGGGAAAGAGAAAGAGAGGTGTATCAAGAGCGCCTCGGGCTAAGAAAGTCCTCGGCGAACCGGAAAATGTCTAGCTGTTGTTTTTCCACTGATGTCGCTGTGGTTTTTTTTTTTTTTTTTTTTTTTTTTTTTTTTAACTGTAGGCTCTGACCTAGCATTTATTTATTGCTCTTATTTATTATAACTATTTATTCAAAGATGGATTGGGTTTTGCTTCGTCAACAGTTAGGTTCAGAAGACACAAAAGACGTTTAAACATGCTTTCGTGCATCATGTTGTGTGCCAAAGACACACAGACAGGAAAAGCATCATCTGCTCCTGAAGAGGCTCATCATTGCTTCAGAGTTTGTTTGCTGGAGGATCTTCTTCCAGGGAGTTTTTACAGCGCACAAAACAGCTGCAGAGATTTTAAACTGGAACCCCAGTGGTCGATGACCGGAAATCTACAGACTTTACACAATCTGTTTCCTTCTCATTTGTTTGTGTGCCGTTACAGTGGCGTGATTGTGAAATTATCTTATGACAACGAGAAAACATCTGAGCCATTTTCAATGCAATATGAATGGATGACATTTGTGCATTTATCTATTTAATATTACATTACATTAATGTTTCAAGACAAGCAAAGGAACCGGATGCGTTTTTTCCATTGACGGCAGCTGATTTTTGGCTCCATTGTAAGGTCGCGTTTGGCAACACTGGCCTGCGAGAAGAATGACTAAACCAAACGAACGCAAGAAAGACACTGACGAGAGTTGTGTGGTATTTCGAACACTTCTGTAACATTACTTAGTCCTGTACCATGTCAAATCACTCATGACGGGAAATGCATGAAAGCGGCCGCCTGTAGGATCACGCTGAGCCTCTGTGAGATCCATTTACATACGAGTGATCTGCTGTGTCATCTTGTATTATCAGTTGAGATTTTAACACATTATTGTGCATGGAATTTTGTTACCTCTGGATGTTTCTACCCCTCAGTGATTATGTAATGAAATGGCATTATTTCTTTTTTTTTTAATTTTTAAGTTATATAAAAATTGTTCAGTGGTTGTATTTTGCTTTTTTTTTTTTTTTTTTTAAAGATGGGACTACTTGAATGTTTTAGTTTTTTCTAATTTCTAAATATCTATTTTAGGTGTGTATGAGGTCACAGGGTGAGTAGACATGGTGGAGATGTGACATGTTGCACAATCGTAAAACCGGGAATGATTTCTCATTAAAGGGCAGTCGAGTGGAAAGCACCAGTGTTTTGTGTGTTTCATGGGAAGTCATAGATGTACCTGATGTTAAAGAAACTACTGTAAAAAAATAAATAACATGCATTGTCTGCACTCTTTGACTCAATTGATCACAAGAATGGACATTTACCTTTCTCCCATACAGTATGTGCTAACTTAAAATAACCATTCACTCTCATTTACCCTTTCAAGGGACTGTTGATGTCTCTTTTTAATGGATAGATCACCCAAAAATTTAAGTTTGTTCAAAGTTGACAACACACAAAAAAGTGCTTAGCATGACCATGTTCATGCTACCCATTCCATGCAATGAAAGCATATAAAAATGTAGCCCTAGCCAATGACTTATGCACTATATTTCTAGTATTCAAAACTGGGAAAGTTAATATAAAGAGCTAATATAATATAAAGCATGTCATTTTGCAGTCTAAGCTGTATGATTCATAATTATAGAAATCAATGAAGCATTTGGTTTGAATGATTTTTTTTTTTTTTTTTTTTTTAATGAAACTATTTTTGTTGACTCACTGCGCGTCATCAACATGTCATCACGCACGTGGTCAGTTAGGTTCCGCCCAGGCCAGGACAGTGTTATAATAATGCTCGCTTTCTTCAGTCCTCTGAGAATAATATCACAGGCTGAAAACAACGAGTCATGTAAGTGTTTCAACTTTCAATATATTTATTCACATATAGGAAATAGTGACTGATTATAATAGTGTCACTTTAATAGTGACTGTCTCAGATTGTTACCCAGTTTTTAAAGATGATTAACTTAGTACATGGTTCACACTTCCGTGACTTCAGTCAGCTTAGATGCATACTGTCTATGCTTAGATGTAGAAATATGTCGAGACTTTATTGGATATAAACTTCTGGAAATGTCGGAAGTAAAAGGGAAACAAAAGTATCGAGTTAACCTAGAAGTTTTGACGAACATGCCCAGACACATTCACTCTATTTACACAGCGACCGTGAGTTCACTATAATGAAACAAATCTACCGGTACCTTAAATGTGTCATTTTCATGAATAATTTAACGTTACAACTGAAATCATTTGATAGTAAAATTAAATGTAAGTTAAAGGAATATTCATGGAACTGTAAATACGCTTAAGCTCTAGATTTCCAGGCATGGCAGGAACATGAATGCATGGTTTAGTTCGTTTTTGCAAACAATGTTAAAGTTAAATTAGAATACTACTACTTGCTCTTACGTTTAATTTAATTTCAATCTAACCTCATATGGTTAATTTAAGCTTCTGGTTTATCTAAGAATTTGAGCGGAATTTAAACTTAAATATATTGTTACGGTTGAATTTTAAAAATGTTATCTTAAGCCCCTGATTTGTAAGTTAAAGGTTTGCTCCGTCATGTTTCCTCGTGTAAAGTTTTACAGACAAATAAATGAATAGGAATTTGAAAAATGTGTAAAATGATGTATATCCACATGAGCTGATGACTCCATTCATATCAGAAGCTTATACAAATCAGTTTTGTAGTACTTAATGTGGTGTGTTGCACAATTATTAATACTGTTCAGTAAATGGAAGTTATACTGAGTGCATACCACACCCTATTAAGATTAGGTTGCACTCAACTTGCTGATCCAAGTGTTTTGATGAAGTTTTGATAACTGACCAGGGCCCAGGATCCCAGCAATAGTGATGTCCAGATTCCTGCGGAGGACAGTCTGGAGTTCAGACTCCTTATGTCGTACGCCCGCAAGAGACGACCCATGGACACCAGTCTGCAGCAGGACACCCCAGAGAGAGAGCCGTCTGAAAAACTCAGGAAAATGCACAAAAAGAAGAAATTGAGATTTTCTTTCATTACTAAATGTATTAAACCCAAGACAGATGATCCACTTGCACAACAGCCAGCGGTGCTAGGTGAGAGGGAAATATTATATTGACCTTCAAATGTGTGCTTTTTTTCTAAAACATTCTCTATAAAGTGAGATTTTGGGGATTTGAGCGTATGATGTGCTATCATCTCTTCTTTCAGATTCAGATAATGGGAAAGTGGATGAGATGGAAACCATGGTCAGTGAATTGACAGAGATATCAGATTCTGTGCGCTTCATTTCAAGTGATATAGAATCGGATTGTGATGGTGAGTTCACGCTCGTTCTTCTCTTTTGATTTCTGTATCTGATCGAAGTTTTAGTGGCTTCATTCAGAGAAGATTGCAAACTGAACTTCTCATTCCTGAATCTGTTCTCTCTGCAGATGTTGTGCAAAGGCTGGCGGAGATCCTCCGAGTACATGGCGATGAGCTGGACGAAAAGGTCAGTGGAAAGATGTCATTTACCGGTAATGAGATGTTACACCTGACCACCAGGTGTCTCTGCAAACACAGTTACCTGTATTTTAATGCTGTCCATTGTGCCAAGTACATCATGTTTTTCTACATTTATTTACATAATAAACAGTTGATTCCAAAAATCTGCATACAACATTAATAATACAAATTATAATTCATGTCAATGTTTCAAGTTACCTTTTTACTGTGCTGTTGATATACTTTGTAATGAGGAAAATTAAAGTGAACTGCACAATAGATGTGTTTTTACTATCTGTAAAATACTTTAACTTTGTAATATCCGTAATAGACTTTACTGTAACGTATCTGTTAGTTGCAAAGCTTAATCATTAAACATCATTTTGATATTGCAAAAAAAGATGGTGAGTTTGTCAACTATGCTAAAGACAAACTGATTTTGAAATTGAGGCAAAATACTGATCTTGTCTGGCCAGCCAAATGTTATTTTTCTTGATTAGGTCAACCTCATTTTAATATTTATCTATATTTATTAACAGCTTCAGTTGCTTTTTGTCCGTTATTGTCAATGTTTGTGGTTGTTGTGTTTCTGAGATTGCGAATTAGCCTGAGAGTTTTATTTACTTGTTTTTGTTAATAAATTAGACGCATAGATCCTGCTTTATCATTCCTGCTGCAACCAACACTGTGAAAAAAAAATATATAGATAAATCAATGTAAATAACATACTAAATGTAAACATCTCTTCTGTTTTATCTCTGAACCTCTGCTGCAGATTAAGCAAGACAAGGCCTTATATGAAACGCTGCAGTCCTCTTTCAAGTATAGCTTCTTCAAGAAAGTGATGGATGTTTTCTCTAGAAGTGTCGCCACAGAACAGAAAGACCAGAAAGTTGACGTGGCTCTGATTTGTGAAGCCACCAGTCAGCTCTATGGCGTCAAAAACCATCCGATGAACCGTGTGCTGGGCTTCGGTGCCAAGTATCTGCAGGAAAATTACTCCCAGTGGATTAGCAGAAACATGCATGTAGGCAATGTAAGTATCTCAATGACATCTGGTCTAATAACACATACAAAAATGAGTCTTTAGTCACAGTGCCATTTTCCCTCTCACAGGGAGAAGTTGGAGATGAATCCAACGAGGAAGTCCAGTGAGCTGACGAGATGTTCTCACATTACGGACGTCTTTCTCAGGGGCACAGTCACTTTGTTCACAAGAAAAAAAAGAGATTTTCTAGTGTACCAGCAGGGATCTAGTACCGGTACTTTTTCTTCACTAGGTCCTCCGAACACCTAACGCCAAAAAAAAAAACACAGAACGCCAAAAAAAAAGGAAATAATTTACAGAGTGGAATATAAATGTGTGTACGCCAAACCTCATTGAGTGCTATTGATACGGTTTCAAAACATTACTTGTACTTTATGTGTTGAAAATCAGGATGATACATCATTCCGGACTGTATACGTTATCATATTTAGCTGTACTAGTAAACTTTTTTTATTTATTTAATGAGACATCCAAATTGTTATTTTTCTTTTTGTTAAAACTGTTTTTGTTTTGAAATGAACATATTTCAGGTACTTTAGCGTCTAGAATGAAACGGTCAGGATTGGAAAAAATGTTTTGCCTAAATAATTGTAGTTTGTTCAATGTTATAAAAAACTATTTTGACAATCTCTGTTATTTGGTCTGTTTTCTTAAAACTATATGACATTGTAAAAATATGTGGAAAACTTTTATAAATAATAGGCTTATACCTTTCCATGAGTTTCTGTGATTATATCTGCATATATGTATCAGTGAAAGGTCATTGATTAACCTCTGGGTTTGAATGTTATATATTTTTTATTAAATATAGTTTGTATTAAAATGTTAGTGGTTTTGTTTTGTTTTTGTCGTTTTTATTGACAGTTATTCTGTTCATGTCTATTTCGTTTTTACATATAGTGTCACGTAAAACTATATGAAAACGAGCAATGTTTTCTTGTAAACTATAGCTTAAGTAAAGCTGGTTTTAAGTTTTATTTTAGCTAAAGTTTATTTATTTATAGTTTATTTTATCATAACGAATTTAATGCTTGTAGTTAACTAGAATCTTGCTTCTAATAAACTGATTTGATATATTAACCGCGCGTGTCTCTGCGAGTGCGCGCGCACGCATCTTGCGCGCATCTCAGGTGAAACACGAGACGCGCTCTGTGCACCTGTCTTACCTGCTTGAGCACCAATCTTCCGTCATAGAGAACCTCGGCGACATTCTTTCGAAGCCTGAGAAATGTCTCATCGCAAGCCTCCAATAACCGGCTTCTTGGATGTACAGGTGTTTCTTTGTTTCCTATGGCATGCATGATGCATCACAGTAGGAAGTACTCGCCACCACGCCACTGCCTCTTCGGGACGCCTCAAATTGTGCCTCAGCTGAACCGATTACCGACATTTCGGGTGGAAGAAGGGAACCCGATGGAGAAGAATTCGCCGAAAGCCAAATCCAGAATGCGCAACGTGAAGGTGAAGGCGGTGAAGAGAGCTCCGTCTCCCCAAAGACCACGCGTCTCTCCAAAACCCGTTCCAAGCGCCGCGCTCCCGAAGGTGCCGGAGAACGGTGGAGCCGGACAGCGGTCTCGAAAGAGGGGCTTCAAACCCCCAGATGTGAGGACGATATTCGACCCACGCGTAAAAGTGGAGAGAGGAGAAGGACACTCGTTTTGTGAGGACGCGACGTACGCTTGGTGCGATGTGTGTTGCTCGTATATCTTTCAAGATGGCTTGACGTGCACAGGTGAGAACTTTATATTTGACTTCTACAGATTTTACCATTATACAGAGAGAGGTAGTCAATGTCAAACAATGTTTTTTAAAAAAAATTTTTTTTTAGCATATTAGTCTAGACAAGGTCAATTCATCATATTGTGCTGTTGATCCAAAGGGAATAACTGTTTCTGTAGTTAATGTATTGTAACTTACTTTTGGATAAAAGTAGTAGCTAGGCTAAATGGAACTATATTATAGGCATAATATTTTATAAATCATAAACTCATAACTGCATGTTCTTGACCTTCCTCACCCACCACACACTCGTCTACTCTACAGGCATGTGGACGGACTGGTTTGGGTTTATAAATTCACAATAAATTCCACATGTAGTTTACGGTACATGTCACAAATATGTCTTGTATTGTCTACTAATCATAACAATGCGGAACTCAGGCCTGTACAAATAATCATAATTCATTTGATCAAATGCTCATATAGGCACACTGAACATTTGCACCTGAAATGGTCACTGGCTGTGGCGATTGACATTTTCATCCCTGAATGAAAGCCTTTCATTGTTTTCAGTATGAAAATGTTCCTAAAAATCATATGCAAAGCATTATCTGCTTCTACCCGCAACCAAATTTGTATTGTACATTTTGTTATATCATAAAAGTATGATCATAGAGATGGCTAGCGGTGAATTGCAAGTGTATTTATTATTAAAATGACCCAAATGTCCCCCAATTCATTCTCCTTAATATGCGTCACTTGTCTGCGCTGCAATTGTGCAGAGGTTGTCCATTCACAAGTGTTAACTCAAATGGAACAACTGGACAAAGGTAACTTTCACTGAGTCCTCTTGCTTGACTTGAGTGATCAGGTAATGGAGAGAGAGAGAGAGAGCCACTGGCTCGGCTGATCAGGTTGAAAGCCTGTTTTTAGAGCTAACATCCAATTTCCACTCTGCCCTCTCATGTCGACCAGCCTTTAATTTTCATATTAGTACATTTTAAGGGGCCACTTACAGATCCTGGAATATGTGAGCAGAGAAAGCGTTCACTAATTCACACTATTATGTGAGAGTAGTGTCTGTTTTGATGGTACCTCACCGTGCCTGCCATGTTTTGATGGTTGTTAGGTTTGTGTAGTGTTTATGTGTGCATTGATGTGGTTTATTGACCATGTTTACAGTAGAGTACATGGACATATATGTATTTATCAAAGATAAATGTCCACTGTGTGACAAACAGAATGGACAATAAAGTTCAACTCAACTCAAATATATATGTACTCTACTGTAAACAAATATGTATATAAATAAATATAATATAAATATATGTATATACATATATATACAGTATATAAATATATATATATACAAGGACATTCATATATATATGTATATGTTTATTCATAAAATGCTGATTACATACAGTATGCAAGAATGTGCATAAAACATGCTAAATGTAAATATGCTCTTTTATTTTAAATTGGAAAATGTGCATGAAACGTGATCACTGACAGCTTCCTTCATTTGTAACTTGTGTTTTTGCCACTTTTAATATCAAGATTGAATTGTAATGGAGTTTTCTAATGGTCAAAATGTCTTAATGAATCTTTAATGGAGTGAAAGTAAAACTGTGTTCGGCCTACTATCTGTTTTTAGCGTAGCATCTGTATTCTGTTTGATTTCATTCACTTCACTGCAAATATTATAGTCCGTATGTAGTACAGAATACCCAAAAGATCAACAAAGATGCCTTTTTTTCCACCTTTGTGGGTCTCACAACCTTTTGGGCCTTTCTAGCCCGACCGTATTGTGTCCTGCTATTTGACACCCACCTGTTCGCTCCCCTAATGTCCATCTGTCTGTTTGTGTAGCGGCAGTGACAGTGTGTCTAGAGAAGGCACACCGTCCTGTCACAGCAGAACCAAGGCTCACAATGGGCTTCCCCTCAACCAGCTGACAGTGGCAGGGGAACCACAGGGGTCAGTGGAACAACTGCACACACACTGGAGCACGGGCTTCATGACAGGAGGCTTCAGCCGGTTAGGAGTTAGAAGCAGTGATGCATGCTCAGTGCTGAAGGGAACGTATCTCAGCCAGTAAATGCTCAGGGGTTGAAGTGAGGCTCCATGTTGTTCTGGTCGGGCAGTCATGGGTCTGAGGAAAGGCTTTGGAAGAACTTTAAGAAGACTCACTGGAATCCTCTATCGCCTTCCAAAAGTGATGCGGCGCTCCGGTCGACTGGAAGTTAGCCTGCTGTGGAAGTCATCCGGTGGGTCCAGATCTCTTTGGCTTTTTTGTGGTTTTATCCTCAGGCAATCGGAAGTTAGATGACAAGTTCATGCTGAGCAGCACAGAGTCCCTGATTCATTGCAAGTCTATGGAACAATGAGGACAGATATTAGTGTCATTTCTACAAACAATACTGACATTTTTGTCTTAAAAATGTAATTACTGTAAAAAATAAAATAAAAAAAAAGCAGGTTTTTTATTATTAATCTGTAGGTGTTTAGTCAACTATTGGCATTAACTGAACTCTTTTGCATATGTGCGTGCATTTGCAAAACTCACCGCCATGATGCAAGGTTCCTGTGCATGGTTTCTATTTCATTGATATGAGGTTTATTACTGGCACAAGTTAAAACAGGCATTCTCCAATGGAAATTATTTTAGGCCTAAACTTAAACTATGCTGGTCTTCATTCAACTGAATCTAAACTGTGATGTTCAGCAGTGCCACAGTAGCAAACTTACTGTGGTCTGAGATTGTTATTCATAAGAGAGAGAGAGACAGTCTATTATTCAGCACATCTGCTAACATGTTCATTTTCTTCAGCACTGACATGTGTTGCTCGCAAGTTTCACTAAACAGTCACCAACTAGACAGTGTTTGTTGTGGACTATCGTTGTCCTATTTGTGTATCATTGTGCATCATTGTGTGGGCCGTGGTGTCTCAGTTGATGTGATGTTTACCTCACAGTTTTAAGGCACAAATGCAGTGCTAAGTAGCGCAATGCCGACAGCCACAGAGTCCCACCGAGCAAACACAGACCAGAGCACTAAAAACATCCGCTCGCCGTCCCGCTGTGAAGGACAGAGCCGAGTCTAAACAGCCCACACCGATGTGGGGAGAGGTTCACGATAACCTGCCAAATAGTTTGTCAGTTTAACATCCTTGAAATGAATGACTTAAGTAATGAAAACTGATTGCAAAAGAATGGAGTGTTTTCTTGACATTTTGTCACAGGCAGGTGTTGTCGTGACCTCGGGACGGCGGTGTGTGTTGTTTCAGCGGTCCGATCTAATCCCAGCGTGGAGCCGAGCTGGAATGGAGACCAACAGAAAGCAACATGAGAATCTCTATTCTTATCTTGTTTCTAAAACAGCACAGACACAGACTGAAACAACAGTTATCTACGTGATCAACTGCGCAAGGACAGGCTCGGCTACTTGTTTAGTCAAGATTTGCAAAGTTTCACAAACAGACTTTATTGTTTTGGGCGTCTGATATGAGCGAGACATTTGAAGAGGAAATGGCACCATCAAAAATAAGTATTGCTCCTTACAAAAACAGTAGACTTCAAGTTCATTTTATTAAGTATACTTAAGTAAAGTTCAAGTAGGCCTACATTTATGTAGTAAGTAGTATTAATGCACTAGTAGTATACTTGTAAGTGTACTATTTCAATACGTTTTAGTGTATAAAGTATACTTTTAAGTTTAACAGTAGTAAACTATGAGTATGTTTTCCATTTTTATTGCAACTATACAACAAGTTAACTGTACTTTAAGTTGATTTGAAGTCAAATTTGAAGTTCCTATGTGCACAAAAATTCACATTAGAAACAAATCTGTTTTCTTTATAAATCAATATTTTCAAACAATGTAAGTTTATGAGACAGTATGTAAAACAGTATTTAATAGGCTACTCAATCAAAAGAGTACAAGCCAAATATACTCATATATACTTTTAAGTATATTTCAATCAAAAGATTGTATACTATAGGCCAAATAGACTTTTCTGTCAGTTTAAGTCAAGTATACTGAAGTGTAATTTAAATAGTGTAATTTATATAGGAAGTAGACTCAAAGTATACTTATTATTTTAATTTTAAAAGAGGTATAGTTCTTTTTTTGTAAGGGTGACAAAGATACATGTAATTTTGTCAGTTTTAGGGACATATTTGATCAAACACAAAGGGTTTACAAATGTTTTATGCTTTAACATGTTTTTTTGTGAGGATGGAATAAGCGTTATATGGAAAAGTGAAGTAAAAAAAGCAGTTGAGAAAGAAAGACACCTCCACCTGTCCAGAATAAACAGCTGTTAAATGAGAGAGTAAAACACCACCTGGTGCATGCTCACGAAGTGCCGGTACTGACACCAGAAGCTGCGTTGTCCTTTAATTACAGATCCTTACAGTGTGTGTTTCTTTTCCTGGTTGTCACAGTCAGTTGCTGCATCCCAATTTACTGACGTTTACCACTAAAAGTACGCTTGTTCAAAAGTTTGGGGTACTGTATACTGTACTGTAAGTTTAGAAGAACAGTTCTAAACTTTTGACCTGTCTGTTCATCAAATAATCCTGACTTTTTTTCCTCACCATTCAGGATTGTGAGATATAAATGTGCAATTATGATTTATAAAGTCTAATTCTAAGGAAAAAAAGATTTGCGAGTTTATATCTCACAATTCTGACTTTATATCACGCAACTGCGACTTTATATACTATTTCATATTTTTTTATTCAGTGGTGGAAACAAGCTTCCATAGTTTTCAACATTGATAATAATAAGAAATGTTGTTTGAGCAGCAAATCAGAAAATTTAAAAATGATTTCTGAAGGATCATGTGACACTGAAGACTGGAGTAATGATGCTAAACAAAATCAGCTTTGATCACAGGAATAAATTATATTTTATAATATATTCACGTAGAAATTTTTTATTTTAAATTGTAATAATATTTCACAATATTCCTGTTTTTAATGCATGTTTTTAATCAACAAAATGCAGAAGAAGAGATTTATTTCAAAAACATTAAGAAATCTTATTGACCTCAAACTTTTGAAAGGGTGTGTATACTTTGATGGGAATTTTTGAGTAATGGGGTATTGGCAAATACTACCACATCATAAGTTGTCATAATTTGCATTAACAGTAAGCATTGGCATCAAACTAAATTTAGCAGCTACCTTGAATTTATTTAAATGTCAGGTTCATGCTTTTAAAAACTGCTTTTAAAGCTTTGAAAAACAAAAAAATTAACCATTACAAACGTTTCCTTTTCATGCAAGTTCAAAAACCCATCTCGTTTGGTCAACTTTAGTTTTCAATGCATTATATTAAGGGATGCTCTATTTATTATCTCGCTTATTACTTAGAACTGATTGTATGTTCATCGGGATGCTGCATATTTTCTTTTAGAGTGTTAATGAAATCAAATGAACCCTAATAATAGTATTTGGTTATGAGGGTGGTAAATATTTGGAAAGTGAGACTGCTGTGGGAATGACGGTTTTGTCTGAGTGTGTCTGTGTTATATGAGCTGTCTGCTGTGTTTGTGTAAGAAACATTTAAGAACTTGAATGACTTGTTCTCTGTCAACATGCAAAGTTTTAGAAACAGAGTCCCAAATATTGCACCGTCACGCCACAGTCTGGATAGAGGACAGTATTGTGTGTGTGTGTGTGTGTGTGTGTGTGTTTTGCTCCTCGGGCAGGTCCTGATCGATAGCGCCGTCCCTCATTACGGGAAGTGCAATTAAGGAAGAGGCAGGTCTGCACTTCCCACCCGCCCCAGAGACCAGAACAGTGTGTGTGTGTGTGTGTGTGTGTGTGTGTGTGTGTGTGTGTGCGTGCGCGCATACATTAGCTCAGTTCCACTGACAAGACCGCAGCTCTGTGCAAAGAATGGCACTTTAAGCAACCATTACCCATCATGCCCCAGTATTAAAGATCCACTTTCATCACACTCCTATCATTGCTCATCCTCAGGGTCATTCTGCTCTCAGCGTTCAATCAGAGATGATGAGATGAACATCTCAGTGATGTTACATTTAAGCATTAACTTTGTCCTATATGCCTAAAATTCTTAAGGAGAAATAAAAAGACATGAGATAAGCGATGAGCGTTTGACATACAGAAGAGGTATGATATTTAAGCGATGAGCATTTGACAGAGGTATGATATGAATGTGGACAGCATAGCTCACTTTGGTCTGTGAAGAAGTGAGATTCTGGCTTCTGATTACAAATTTAGGGTAATCTGAGCACAGTTTGAGATTTCTGAGATCCCTTCTGAAACTCATGTGAGTTTAAACATTTTCTCTCCATTTAATCTTGTTGCTCTGCATAAATATTTAAGGTATTAACAAGATCGTATTTCATTTGTGATTTTCCTTTACTTGTCTGTTTGAAGGGCCGAGATTACATTTGGGTATTTAAAACCAGAGGAGCAGGAAGTGGATAATGGATAGAATGTGCCGGATTTAAATGGCTGTCAGTAATGAGCAGAGCTGGACAAAGTGCACAACTTCCTTACTGGAGTGAAAGTACAGATACTACTGGTCAAATATTACTCCCTTAAAAGTAGTAAAGACCGATTTTTACTTAAGTAAAAGTACAGAAGAACAAGTATCAAAAGTAAAAAGTAAACGTCAATGCATTGTTTTGTTATTGTTGCATTGATGTATGTAATACTTACAGTGCCTTATGCCTCTGAATCTATGCCTGCCTACCCTCATATCGAGAGAGAGAGAGAGAGAGAGAGAGAGAGAGAGAGAGAGAGAGAGAGAGAGAGAGACTCCAAGTTACCTTGGAGATTGCATGGGCGAGAGACAAATGAGTTTGTCCCTCTGTTCTGAGAGTGGACTGCACTGGATGAGCATTAGTGTTTCTGAAGGCATGCGGTGAGTTAAGCTTTCGAGACAGAAAGCATCATCACTCGTATGCTTGAGTGGGATGGGAGCAGCATTCTGCAAACTTTACGGCAAAATTACTCAGCAAGTCAAGTCTCAATCTTCAGGTAGGTCATAACAGCGACGGGAACTGAAATTAAAGCCCCAAAGGGATTTTTTTTTAGCCATTGAAAAATGCCTCATGAAATGAACGTGTGCATGAATAAGCAAGTGTACGGTGTTATGCGTCATGTTTTCTGTGAACAGTGGCTAGTGAGGATTGGAAAGCAGAGGATGCTCTTCTTATTGACTATTCATTTTTATTAATTATCCATCCAATGCATTTCTGAGATGGATTTTGTTTCATTTCAGCATCAGAAAACATTTATTCTTATGCATGTGGAAGTATGCATAGCCTATCTTTTAAGTCCAGAAGTTTTCACAGGCAATAGCCTACATATTATATATATGTAAAACACATTCCTATAAAGATTTACCTTACTTTAACAATGTATTGTTGAATTATTTTAAATTGTCTTAATGTGTTGGTGATTTCTTACATCTTCCTTAAACAGGGGATTATGCTTTTCTACATAAAAAATTTGCACATGCGGCATTGTTTTGCAAACCAATATTTACATTTAGCCCACCAGCAAAACCATCGTATTTCACTAAATCTCCTACTTAAAAAATGATGCAGTTTGTTGAGGAGAGGTGTGAAAGGATGGACTTGCATCATCTAGGCGGTAGGCTTTTGTTTAACACCTTGCAAAACTACACCTTCAGTGGTAAAACCACTCAAAACACATCAGAAATGCTCTAGCAACCACCTTTCAACATGCAAATATTTACTTTTTACAAATGTACTGCAATGTTATTACATTGTGGCTGTGAGTTTTGAGTATAAAAGTTTTAAAAGGGGTATTATTTTAAGCATGTAGGAGTAACTGCTGTATGTTCTTCCTCTCCTCCAGGTTGCAAATACACATGTCATGCTCAGTGCCGTGACCAGGTGGCGCTAGACTGCAATCAGAACGGATCCATCAATGGTTGCCCACAAAGCGCTCTGGCTCAGGACCATCTGAACAACAACCAGTCCTCACACAGCGTGAGTACAGAGATTATTTGTGCGTGCTTTCACGTTTGCATGCACAAAGTTCAATCTAAACTGAAATCCACAAGTGAAACTCGTAGAGAATGTTAAGAATCACAGGCATTTACTAGTGATGTTTATGAGTGACCACAAGGGGGGAGAAAAATTCCAGATACATGACCTAAACTAGTCTCTCAGTATTCCTGTAAATGTAGACTGAGCAACGTTATATTCAGTCTTGGTCACCTTGGTGTGTATGTTATTGGCAGATAACAGATTAATGGAAAAGCATATAGTTTTTTTATGAGATCATGTGTTGAAATTGTGTCTACTATGGGTGTATTGATCATAGTTTGGTCATAGTAATTATTGCTTTTCTTTAGGAATGGTGTGACTTAGCTAAAGGATGATATACTGTTATTTAGCCCTATATGAGCACACACACACACACACGCACACACACACACACACACACACACACACACACACACACACACACACACACACACACACACACACGTTCCCATTGCACTTGGCATGGAACTAACAATGGCAGGATATTATTGGGCAGAATTCCTCTGGTCCCCATAGTGTCCAGTTTTGTTCTCATGTGCCTGTGCTAGTTTAAAACTATCACTCCCAGCGCTCTGTAAACTGTGCAGTATGAATGAAAGACGAGCAGTGTGTGTGTGACCTGGCGGGGTCAACACACAGGTTAGTGTGGTATGTGTGCTATTCACACTAATCCAGGTCTGTCAGTTTAGTGCGGCGTAGGAAGAGATATTGGAATATGTAAAGTTGTAAACTGCTGTGTTACTGTGGCTACAGATCCAAACTGATATTATTTTCATTGGCAACATTTATTCCCTGAAATTATTAGATGCCTGAGGGTGAAGTGAAAAAATCTCATTAGTGCTGAAAAATGAATATATGATTTAAATATTATTTAAAGTAGACCTGAAGAAATGCACGGAAGTATTTGCTGTTATGAAGTGCAGACATAATTTACAGTAGTGAGAATTTGAGGGGAAAATGTGCTTAATTATCATGAAAATAACCTTAATAGTCCTAAAACTAGACTTTATTTTCTTAATTTCCAAATATTTAATTGTGAACTTAGCTGTTTCCATCCACCTATTTTAATGCACATTTTGAGATATCGCATAAAAAAATCGCTGAATGGATGCCAAGATGCACATAAATTCGAAACACTGTGCATAAGAAATGTATGTGCTGAATTGAGGTGGATACATTTTTAATCCCTTAAAGGGATAGTTCACTTTAAAATGAAAATTCTGTCATCATATAGGCTACTCACCCTCACGTTGTTTCAAACCTGTATGAATTTCTTTCTTCTGCTGAACACAAAGGAAGATATTTTGAAAAATGTCAGTAACAAAACAGTTACCAGGTCCCATTGACTTCCATAATCCATAGTATTTTTTTTTCCTACTATGGAAGTCAATGGGACCTGGTAACTGTTTGGTTACTGACATTTTTCAAAATATCTTCCTTTGTGTTCAGCAGAAGAAAGAAATTCATACAGGTTTGAAACAACTTGATAAACTACGATGGAAACCCATTAACCGACTTAAACAATCGCAGGATGCGCAGCTGTCTTTTAGTTTTAGTTTTAAATATGTTACAGTAATGGCCACAAATGTGGTGTTATCAGTGTTTGGTGTAACTAATTACTTCCCTTGAAAAAGTAAAGTAAGGGATTACTCTTAATGTTTCTGTAATTTAATTATTTAAATTAGCTACATACTGTGTAGACCAATCCGATCTAATGGCAATTCGTATGCATTTTATGAGGTGGCTAAACCTAATAAAATACCTCATATAAGACCTCATATAAGACTTCACTCGTACAAATTTGTACGAATTAGCCACTTTGTAAAATACGTATGAAATGCCATGAGATTCGGACTGGTGTAAACCTGTGGTTCTCAACTCCAGTCCTCGGGACCCGGGATTTAGAAAGTAATTAGTAATAAGTTATTTAATTATTTTTAGAGAGAGTAATTAGTACAGTAATCTAATTACACTGTTGAAGAGGTAATTAGTAACTAATTAATTACTTTTTAGAGTAACTTACCCAACCCAACTGGCTGCTTTTTGTGTGACATATACCACATATTAAATGTACATGTAAATGTACATGTACATTGTATTATGGATGTTGAAGGTGCCGTATCGTGTGTGTGAGGTCTGAAGTTGGTTCGTTGGTAATTTGGGATTAAACATGGGTGTGTACATTCTCATAGGACAGTGAGGAACCAGCTGTTTGTGTCAGTCTAAACATGGACGAGTCTAACATTCATTTTAGCGTGCGTGTGTTTGACTCTTCATATAGACCCAACATTCCAGACCAGAACCCCCACCCCTCAAAGACAGTCGGTAGAGTCAGCCCCGTTACACAGGGCCAGACAAGGTCACACAAAGCGCTGACGGTTGAGAGAGGGATGTAGGAGGACAGGGTGTCTACATGTAACACCCATTCAATAATGCAAAAACAGACCACTGATAAAATACAAGAGAAAAATGACATCAAAACATAATATCTGGTTAACGGGTAAATATCCAAACCAATTAATATACTGTTGTTATTTTACATTCTTGGCGCATCGAATCCAATTTTAATGTAAGAACAGTCTATTTTATAAATATAAATCCACGAGTACGTCTGTTCAGAGTGTAAGGGTGATTCATATCTGAGATTTTACATGGATTACTGTAAAGCTGCTGGTGTAAGTAAGGTTTACCTTGGAGAACACTCCGTATGCTGTACTGTTGGATCAGCAATATTCTGTGCGGAGCCTGAGAAAGAAACAGAGGTGTAAATATGATCCAAACGAAAAGGAACAAACAGAAAGATGTAGGAAAGAGAGAGTTTCCTGTCAGGAAACAGTCACAGGATGCCTGCCGCATAACCGAGTACACACACACACACACACACACACACACACACACACACACACACACACACACGCACACGCACGCGCACACGCACACGCACACGCACACACACACACACACACACACAAGCACGTCTTGCACACATCACATTAGACTCAAGCACAGATACAAACACAAAAACACAGGTGCGTTGACCACAATAACTAATAAGCTCCAATTGCGCCCACCCATTTGCGCATACCAAAGATCACTGTAAGCCAGCGGGAGAGACCAAGACCATTACATTTATATCGTTTTTTATTGTAACACAATGTTTTGCAAAACTTGTTTTGTAGGTGAGTGCTCCGAAAAAAAGCATGTTAAAGTTGAGATTCAGCACAAGTATTCAGCAGGATAGTGTGTCGTTCATTTTTTTCCCTGTGAGGCAGCAGTTTTTTGGCAGGCGTGAGCTGAATGCTGGGAACTCTTTGGGTGGTGAAGCTGGTCCAAAATGCAAAAGTGCAAAGCTCCAACTCCACCGCATCACCCACACACCCATGTGACTCCAAGAAATGGGGATAAATGTCACACAATCTGCTCTTTATTGGTCAAGTTTACTGTATGTTTAGAATTGAATTCTGTTCATGTAAGCAAATTACTGTCAGTAGAGAAGGACAGATATTTTAGTCAGTACAGCATCAGGTCCGGACAGTCATGTGAAAAGATTGTAAATCAATTGACTGATTCACTTAGACTGATTTGATTTGGCTCTGCGTCACATTGGGTTTAGAGTTTATGTCTGCATACTATTTCTGCCCGCAACTGATGTCAGATGTCACAGATAACATGAGGTTTGACTAGGTTGTTCATGCCTTTCTGTTGGAACACATACTATTATATTCTGTTGGAACACATGCTATTATGGGAAAATGTGTAATTCTTTGCTGAATTGGAATGCTACAAGAATTCACTTTTAACAGTCACATGATGATGTTCCTAAAGGAATCTATAAATATCCTCCTAGGTCAGGCCCCTTGACCTTATTGGTGGACCACAATTTGACTTTTTGACAATTTTGACAAATTTGACAATTTGACTGCGACCATATTTGACTTTTAGTTCACTCGACTGTAAACAAGACAAACCCTGTTATCCTCAGAGCAGAATAAGCAGGTAGGTCTTCCCTCAGGTCTGGGATTAGACGCTGTCTATTTTAAGAGCTAATCCTGCCTCTTTCTTCAGATCTTCCTTCTGTCAACTAGGTCAGTGGTAACTATCCAGTAAGCACCTCACATAATGCTCACACTGATCCAAAAAACCTTCTGGAACTTACTATTGTATTTTGCTGGTTTCTAAACACTGTAAAAGTTTCTACGTAATCACAGTGCATCAATGCATGGATGTGAGTTCTCAGGTCCTGAGAGAGTGTTTTTTTTTAATCAAGCTAGCCAAAAGGAAGCCTGTATGTTTGTAAATGAAACCATGGAGCCCCTGAAGACCCTTTGACAAAACACTTGAGAGTGGTTGCTGTGGCTACTACTATATTAAACAGTAATAAAGTATCTTTCCATGGAAAAGTGCACCCAGCTTCTCTGCATGTGAATGAGTGTTTGCTAATTGCTCCCAGCCGTCAGCATATTCAGAAGGACTGGATTAGCCGACAGGCTCAGCTGGATCTAGAAGTAAAAAGATCATATTTGCACAATGAATGTATCCACAAACCTTTGGGATTGATAAAAAATCTGATCCGTATATATTTATAAGTTATAATATAATTTAATATAATGTAATGTCATTTATAGGATCATGCATACTGTACCCAGAGTGAGGGAATGGTCAAATTTGTTCACACAATCCATCAGGCCTTATCTTCATCCTTCCACTCGCTTTTCATTCAATCATGGACCCATTGTGGTTTCAATCTAGAGTTTGAATCAAGCTGTTGTTTATAGAGGTCAGGTACATCTCATCTCAGCTCAATGTTTATGTTTAGATAAAACTATTTAAACCAAAGTAGATGCTTTCCCGGGGTATAGCAGAATTGAAAAGATTGTAAGATAACATAGATCTTTGTGCCTGCACTGTAGAAACCAGACTGACATTACAAAGAGTCTTTAAAGACTTCAAGAGACCTTGTGAAACCCACCACAAGACAAGACGGAACCTGTACTGGGGTTAGACTTAACTGTGGGTGTCCTTTGTGTGCACTCTGGTACCGAATTACCTTCTATTTAGTCTTCCTTTACTGTCTGGAATTGTGAGGTTTGGCAGGAGAAAAGACTATGATTTCCATCTAGGGATAGTGAACTGATTGTTTGTGTAGAAAAGCCCTGATCTCGGCTTGGATCTCGCTAGCGTTTGGACTGAGAAGCTGAGGTCACTGTCTGTTTCAGCTTCCCTCTGATTCTTGTCTTTTTGAGATGACTATTCATATCTTAAGTATCCCAAAATAAAAAATATCGATAGTGTCTTTGTTATCATGCTGTGCCTTTGGGTGCTGGCGTTTGCTTTACAGTATTGGTTTCCTCAAATAAAAATAGATTAAAGTCACTTGTGATTTTGTGTGTAAAGGTGTGTAAAAGATTTGCTACTAATTGTCTAATTAATTTTCATAATTACAGTCATCTTTGTCAACAAAGAAATTCTCTAACATGATTCAATGGTCTCTTGAAGTATAATTAAAGAGCAAACACTGTACATGTAGCAATTTGTCATGACAGGTTTAGCCTTATAATTTGGGACAATTAAAGGACTGAAACGGCTTTACGCTCTGACCTCTCAAACCACACCCTGCCAGATCAGACATTGAGCGTAGGAAGGTGTGTGCTTCCTGAGGTCATCCACACATCCACAGTCAACTCTGTGCGTATGTAAATGAAATTGAAGTTGATTTGCGAGACATTCCACATGCCTTCATGCAAATGCCGGCACATAAACAGCGCCTCTGTGCTGAGAACACGAGCCACTCCCCTTTAGCAAAGGAATGTGGGTAATGTATAATGAAGGCTACGGCCCACAGCCAGAAAAACTACAGGTTGCAGTCACAGGTCACCTCTTGCCAGACCCTATTGTTCTGTAGTGGACATGGATTGAGTTTTCATACATTTTCACACGCTCCTTGACAACACTGATTTATGGAGGGTACTTCCACTTCAATTTATTGTGCATTTCAACAAGTTTGTGTTGCATCAAAAGATATCTTCTCTAGAATAAGAATTGTTTTTGGGTGAAAATGTATCCATTTTGTGAGATTTCTAATTCATACAATGAGATTTGAATGAAAGAGTACGGTTCTTAGGATAAAGAGCATGAAGCTTCACCCCAAATCCAACTGTTGCTAGCAGATTGTATGAATGCATACAAATTAACCACCAATTCACCAAAATGTAAAATAGTTACGAATGGCCATGAGACTTTGCTAATTTGACATACTGACCTACCACTGATGCATTTGGGTTGCATGATTTGGCCGTTCCTTGTCTGACAGGGTATTTTTAGGTATTCTCCATGTTCTTGGGATTAAATTAAGCACTGTCCTTCCCCAAACTTCTTGAAAGCTGCAGTTTGTGGGATGTGGTTTGCCCTGTCCTTGATCTACTGCAGATGTTGCTTTGGAATGAATCATGTTTTTTTTTCTTGACTGGGTGGGCTGTTATCATATGTGACGCACTGTTAAATACAAAATATAAATGTATAAAGTGGAAAATTGTTTGGAAACATAACCTCAAAGCAGCTGTTAACAGTAAAGATAATGTCTGTGCTCTTTTGGATTGGCGCTCTTGATATAAAAACTGTTTGGCGGTGGTTGCAGTAATGAATTTCGCCTGACTGATAATGCAAACCAAAGCTGCGGGGCTGTCATGGGTTCAGTGGGAAATTTGCTAGAGGAATATCATAAATGGTGTGCTCTTTTAAGCACTATTTCGCTTTTTAGAAAAACTTTCCCTGAAGTTACTTGCTTTACAACTTACATGTGTAATTTTAGGACAACTTTCTAATTCTCCAGATATTTGTGATCTATAGAAAAGTGGGTCCCAGGATCTTTGGATAAATTACAAAGAGCAGCTAACCCCCAAAATAATGGGTTTGCTTGTGGAGTAGATCCAAAACCAGACCTTAAGTCTAACACAAAGTCGTAAAAATGAGGCTTGTAATTTGTCAATAGATGAATGGGTTTATTTTAATTTTTTTACTGAGTACCAGCTTCCACATGAAGTTTGGTCTTCACGACCTAACAGCTGGACTTTATTCCAGGACCTGTATTCTTGATCACATGACCTGAAATGTGAGAAGTTGTAAAAGTAGTGGCAGCCAATTTCCTCTGTTCCAAACATGTTAATTAACCTTGTAAAGCAATGTTTAAGGTGTTGTTCTCACGCTTGTGGAAAACTATTGGTCAAAGTATTGACGTTACCTTGCAATACATAGCCTACGTAGCATGCATGCACACACAAACACACACACACACACACACACACACACACACACATCTCATCACAGAAGTCTGTCATCAAACTGTCTTCCACTTTTACACAGTTAGCCCTTATGTTTGCATTGGTCCACAGCTACTCCCTTTCATATGGGCAGTACGCCTATGTATTAAATGCCTCAAACCTATATTTTTAGCTCAGATGGTAGGCCTGCACCAACTTCAGAAGTTGTCCATGCTATGTTTCAAAGAAGGAAAATAAGAAAACTTGCATCTGTATGTTGCATTCTTATAGAGGTAAGTGAACTTACATTTTAAAAATAGATTTCCATTTGTTTTTGTTTTTTATTTGGGACAGAGGAAAAGCGTTCAAAGTTCAAACTGTTGTGACTGGATGAAAAGCAGTCGAAGCCGTTATATTGGAAGCTGCTTCTGTGCTTCTCATAGCCTTTGACTCTATACTCGGAGGAAGAATTGTTTCTCCAGATTATTTTTTTTTTATTTGATTGAACATTGCTTTATAACTTACCCTTGCCGCCGTTTATGAAAAGAGCTTTAGTAAAAACATGAATCAGGTGCGCAGGTAGGGGACGCAACAGGAGCCAGTGAATGAGGAAATGCTCCTCAGTGTGTGTATATGTGGGTGTGTTCTCTACAGCGAGTCGCTCCGGTTTATTGAACTCAGTTTAGTTTGAACGTGTTTGGGAAGGACTCGACTGGACGCGGTTTCCTTGATGGTTTAAAACATTTAAAGTATTGTCCACACTTAATACGTTTATTAGATATATGTATTACATAATTTAAACAGAAAAGGAAAAGTTTTTTTTGGAATTTGGAGACTGTTTCGACTTTTAGAGAGAAATACAGCCGATGGTTAGGGAGCGACAGTGACTCGCGCGGTTCACGTTTCGCAGCGTTGACTCACTCCTCCGTTTTACTTTATCATACAGTACAGTTATATGCGCGAATATAAAGCCTATTTTTTTTTGGATGTGTCAGAGTTTCTCTTCAAATGTCGTGGACGAGCACAATGAGTAGTGGATACAGTAGTTTGGAAGAGGATTCAGAGGAATATTTTTTCACTGCCAGAACCTCCCTGATCAAAAAGCCTTCGGTTAAACCCACGAACCTCAAGGTGATCATATTTACATTTATTTATATCAGTTTATTTATTTACTCGCTTGTTCTTTTTGTTTTGGAAGCTTACGTGTCATATTGTGTTTTTGGGATCAGCTGTAGCGTTGCTTTGAATTTATAGTAAAAACATTTTTTACAACAGCTCATTGATTTATAATAGTGTTTGAACCTTGAGTCTTGATCATTAACACAATTTTAGTTCAACCATAAGCATGTGATACTGTATTATTTTACTGTTATTTAACTTGGTTAACTACTGTTCCATACGTGAATGTTACAGCAGGCCTATGAGGTAGCTATACCTGCAGGCATGTTCATGATTTTAACGACTTAAGATAAAGCCTCTTTTGTGCCAGATTATATTGAGAAAGTACTTTTTAAAACACTGAATGGGCATTGAAGAGGATTCTAAAATTAATTTTTCCACATGGTCATTTTTAATAGGCTTAAATTATGGGTTTAGCACAGTACTGCACACTTATAACTAGTTTGTTTTGATTTATTATGCATATTATCATTATTAAGGGTGTTATTTGATTGTGCATGACGTCTGATTTTACTTTAAAGCATTACGTCATGCCATCATGGCACGGAAGTTATGATAAAGTAGGTCACTCTCAACTCATGAAAGCTGTTTTGTTCAGTATCTTTTTCATGCTTAGTGTGTGGTTGTCAATTGGCTGACATCAGCATGCCCGTATCAAAGACAACTGCTTATAATTTCAGTTTTACTTGGCTGTCTGAGACCGAGTTGCTATTAAAACTGCAGTCAGTGTGACTGACCCCATGTGATTTGAATATGGCCTTACACAGTCATGTGTGACTGCAAGACGGGCTCAAAGAGAAAAGATGCATAGTATCACCCCCACACTTCTGTCAATTACCCGATTGTGAGAAAAATGTCAGCGGAGACAAGTTTTCACGATGTTAATGCTGTCATGTGACTTAAATTTTCTGGGGGGAAACAGTTGCAGATTGTTTTATTGGATGTCTAGGACTCTTTCCCAAAACACATTGAGCTGCCTACATAGGCATCATTTTAAGGCATCATAGGCTTGTTGCCATTTCAAAGGCTCTTCTGAAAGATAGGCAATCCCAGGATGCGTTACAGCAAGCTTAGTGAGAGCGGTCCAAATCAGTCCATTACACTTTATGAAGTATTATTCTGCCTTAAATGGTAACTGACTCTCTAGCCAGTAGAAAGGCTAGACTCTCAGACTTATGAATCTGTTATAAAGTCTTGATGTATCAAATTCCAGACTTTTATACTGCACATGCTACACATGCAGTCTATGACTATCCATTGTGTAATGTAGCAACAGAAGGAATTGCTCAAAAAGGAATGAGTCAGTTCCTTAAACAGCCTGACACATTGCTATAGCTTACTTCCTGTTACTTCATTCTGCCAAAGGCGCCCCAACCCCCTAACTATTTCATCATCAGCAAAACTAACCAAAAATTCAAAGGGCACTTCAAGTATGCGCAAGATGCAAATAGACACTGTTGCATCTACAAAAGTAAAGTGTCATTATCAAGCGGAGCAGACATGCCCCGTACCTCATCTGTTTTGTCACCTCTTGCATGCCACAAACGCACGGACCCTGGGAAACAGCTGCTGGGACAGGCCTGCAAAACAGCAGGATCATGATGGGGGTTTGTGTGGGCCACAACGCTCAGTCCGTACAGAGAAACATTGTAACCCTGACCATAATGGCTCAATTTATTGGAGTGAAAAACGGTAATGTTTATTTTGTTGAATCATTTAATATACTTAATTTCAACTTCAGAAACCAGTACAGGTACAGTCTATACGGTACATTTAGTGTCAACGGCTGAATTCACTTTCCATTAAGCAGCTAATTCTATTTACAGTGGCTTGGAAGAGAGAGTGTGAATTGTGTTGTTGAAGTTAGAAGTGCTAAAACGGTTTTCCTGCTTTTCAGAGATTTGCTTTTTAGGACAGTTGTGGTGAAAAAGGTTTTAAAGGCCGGCGTTATCTACAGTCTGCAGGCTGTTTTTATAACTCAGGGCCTGAATGAGGGGAAATTAAATTAGTAACATACACAGACAAAACTCAAAATCTGGTGTGGATGAATAGAGAAGCCCATATCGATAGACTGCCACTGCTCTACCTGTAGATTTGTGTGCTTGTTTACTGTAACTTGCTTTGTTTTTGTGGCAACACTCCATTTGGTGGTGAATGGTTTGTGCATGACATGACGTCATTGGCCTTGGATATTCGCATGCTTTGCCAACGTAGGCCCTGAAATCACAAAGAAACTTAGCTCTCAACTCTTGTGAAAGTTTTACATCCATTGTTTCACAAGGTTTTCCAGGTTTATCCTGAGCTTTCCGCTTGCTTCCGTCAGATACTGATCAAAGCATTTTGAGCCATTACATTAATTCCTCATGAGGGATCAGGTGATCGGTCAAACGGGCTGGACCGATGTGAATTGCGTCTGGTACCTGCTGGACATGCACTCACTGAGCATTAGATGAAGACTTTCATGTCAGCCACACTCAGAAAGATAAAACTAAATCTTAAAGGATGTTAATGCAGATCTGAGCTGACTCCAGTCTGAGTTTACACGAGAGCAGATCCAAGAATCCTGCGTAGAGAGAGGTCTACTCTCTGTAAATCCAGAGAGAGCAGCCAAGAGTATGTGTGCTGAGACGCTGCTGTTCAAGGGACTGAGAGTAAATGTTTATATTAATGCCCATATCTTCTCAAACAAACTAGAATAGATATAGACAATAGAACTTTTCCACCGCTATGTGCAATCCATGAACGGACCGACAAAATCTTTAGCATTTAAAAGATTTATTAATAGGCCACACTGTAAATTTTAAAAGACTGATTGGTTAAATCTCACAAAACCAGTCAAAAACATGTAATTTCACCCCAAAATAAAGAGAAATACAGAAATTATACCTTGCTTCAAGATTTTTTTTCATTAAGTTCCACTCAAAATAGAGAATGCATGATTGTAGTAGCCTATTTGTTGTCCTGTCTTTCATTAATGCTAATTAAAATAAAAAAGTAAAAATACTGTATACTCTAATAAGTATCATCATTTTTTTTTTGACAATTACAAAACTTAAACTTAAATTGATATATCTAGTATTTTGCAGTGGTTTGTGTTTAATAAATAACATAATACAAACAATCTTAATGACGGTTCTGTAAATAGATTTTATTTATGCAAGATATAAATGTTTACAATTTTTCTTTATTTTTTTGGGGTGAAATGTGACCTAGACATGTGCTTTAAAAAATTGGATAGGCTTAGTGGTGTCAAACCTTCACATAAGGGAAACTGTTTAGAGAAGGCGATGTGAAATGGTCATGCTGTTTATACTGCGGAGTGAAAAGCTAAAATTTTCTCCAGATTATCTTTTTAGCCATGTGTTGCTCCGTTAATACCATGAAGAAACTTTCTGTGCTGCTGTTTTGTCTAAATTCATGTTTAATGCCCTTGCATCACAGAATGGAAAGAATTTGACTCTGTTTGTTCGTCTGTAATGGCTCACTGTTACATGACCAGACAAGGTTGAGTGGTTTCAGATCCTGCATTACACAAAACCAAATTATTAAGAATTCAAAACAAGGTCTGGAGCAATATTTTTGACTGATTAGGAAAACATCAGATTACAAGGCTCCAGTAGGCCACTGTGTTCGTTTTCATCATCATCAAGTCCGGCAAAAGAGAGCATTGCCGTTTAATCTGATTAGCCCGCAAAGTAGCATTGTGCATCATGGAGTAGTATGCCCTATTACAAGCTGCCTTTGATGATAGAAACATTAACAGCACCTTCTCAAAGTCTGAACGTATTTTCCAACATAAGTCAATGCATGGATTAACAACAGCCGTTAAATCCTCAAGACCCCTGTCAATCGAATTGCTTTTGGATGTCTGAGAGGCATTTGATTGTCGTCATGCTTTGAAAACAGGTCAAAAGTTTACATTTACGGACGTATGTACATCGCAGTCTCCCCCTCTCATTGCTCGTGGTCACGGCTCTGTTAAACTCATGCGGATCCACACATGTAGAGCATCTGGTTGCAGTTTCTCTGAGAAAAGCTGTAATTACAGTTAAGAGGAAGATAAGACTAGATGAAGGCGGTTGTTTGTCGGTCTTGCTATGTTACGGTCCATTGGCTGAATGTCACACAAAACCTCTGCCCAGTCAGCAGATAAACTCTCCAGCTGACATTGGGAGCACATGCCATGGTTTGGGAACTACCTGTTGAAGTTTGGAGTACGTCAAATAAAATTAAAAATGTTCTGTTCTGCTTGTGTCTCATAAATAAGGCCCAACGTTTGAACATTGCCAATGAATTAGAACAATAAATCTAGTCTTAAAGTCTCCTCTGTTACATTACATCTACATGTATAGTGTTTGCATTATTAGAACTAGAACGGGTATTTTAGTTAAAGTTTGGCCCATTTGCAGTGTTGATTATGGACTAGGTCATTTTTTAATTTCAAAGAAAGCTCTGTGCTGTTAAAGCTGCAGTCCGGCACTTTTTTGTGTTTAAAAATATCAAAAAAGACATTTTTGAAAAAAAACTTAACCAGCCAGTGTTCAAAACGATCTGCTTGCCTTACCTCGATTCAAAACGGTAAGCTTGTAATAATGATTTTAATTCCAGTGGTACTGGTGGATTTCCGCGGGAATTTCAAGCATGTCTTTGCGTCATTACGTCACTTCTGTACACATATAGAATGAGTCCCGGCTAGTCGGCTATATAGCGTGTGTGGATGATGGTGGAGATTTAGCTTAGCACTTGGTATGGCGGATCCCGAAAGTTTAAAGCGACAATCACCAGGGACAACTGGAGAGTCACCAGTTGTAAAACCCAAAAGACTTCGGACTTCAGAGTGGCTACAGAAAAAAAGAGACTGCAGCCGAGCCCATGCTAAAACAAGGATAAACATCAGCAGGGCTTTTGAAAGGTGGCGTGAACTCCGTGTTTTGAAGGGGTTCAAAATGTATGTGAATAAAATTTGATTATATTACAGTTTTAAATAAGCATTTGATTACACATACGTGTGTGTTTTTTATTTAAAAGAGAAACAGTTATTAGGAACATTAATTTGTTGGTATGACAATTAGAATTTATACTGCACAGAAATGAAAACTGAACTACAGGTAGCCCTAATACACATTAAATGTAGTCACGCAATAATGATGTAGAATAATTAATAATTTGAGAACAAAATATATTTTTCACCTTTTGACGTGATATGCAATCGTTAGATTTAATTTAGCATGATATAGCCTACTGCAATGCTTCCCCCCACCCCCCGAATTTGGTCAGAACAAAAGTGAATGTTACTTACTTGTTCAGATGACATGTACCGATGAAAATTCTAATGTTGGTTAACGTTATACACTTTCAAAAAGTATACTCTGAGATTGCTGATGACAGTAGTACAGTATCCACAGCGACGCGGCAGCGACAGGTTCTCCTCAATACATTGTGTTCATCCGCGCTGTTTCATGCCGATTTACTACCCACGCACAGTTAATAATTCCGCGAATAACTGCAATTGCAGATTTCGAACAGAGATGGCGACAAAGAGGAAAAACGACGGACTGCAGCTTTAAATATCTCGGTGTTTTACAGTTGGAGATATGGATCCATCAGGAAATGGCGCTTAGACTCCAGAGTTTTCCTAGAGTTTTATCGTTTCCTGCATTTCATTTTATCTAACTGTGTTGACAGTGTTGTACATGCACCTTATTCAGGATAAATATTAGTTCAAGCTTCTATTATCCCTATCATTTTAAAACCTAAAATGGCCTTTAGTCCTTTCATCTCCAATCTTCAATTTGTATAACTTTCATGTTAGTCTAGTTGTTTGAATGAAATCATTTGCTAGAAATAACATACCCACATTTGAGTGAGGAGATAAGGCACAGTTTGCTAAATGTGACTTTGAAACCGGATAAGTTCTTTGAGTGCGTATAGGTCACTTGGCTTGCACCTGGCATGTCACATTTGATCTCAGCCTCTTTCATTTTACGTCTTCCTTTGAAATCATTCCTAAGCCATCACTTCTCTGGAATGACATCATCGCTGAGCACTGTGCTGTGGTGAATGTATCCTATATCCCCATGAACAAAGGTCCTTTTTATTCTCATCATCTCCCCAGCTATATCATGATTTTTAGTGTTAGATTCATGACATTCTTAGAGCAAAACCGTATTTGTTTTTGCTGTTAGTTGCAGATCTTCTACACTATTTAGTTGAAACTCCCCATCCTGGGTTAATTTTTGTCATAAGTAATTGTGCTCAGAGAGTACATCCTGTTAATGATAAATTTGAAAGACTGTTTGTTCTCCAACTGCAAATTAGCTGGACATGATTCTGAAGGTCTTTCAGGCGAATGGAGGCCTGTTTGACGTCATGTATCTTCCCCCTTTGGCCTATATTTATTACCAAGTATATCAGATTTGGCATTTTAGCTGGACATTTTCTGGTTTGTGATTTCATATTTCAGCTTTGTGTGGCATCTCATCAGTCAAAAACAACAGATGAGCTCCTTCTTCAATTTCTCACAGTTGCCCACAGCTGTGGTAAGTGGGCAGATTTCATCATAATAATGACTTGGGACGTCATACAGTAAGGTTGTATTTAATTTTTCTCTGAGCTCAGTGAAGGCACTGTATTCCCCATCTGGCCTGACAGGTTTTGTTATGATCAATCGGGCCGCTGTGGTGAGTCAGACAGCTCTACTTCCTCTCTGTTGTGAATCAGCCCAGGATCATATTCAATTCTGCGTTGTGCGTGAAGGACTAGTCTTTTTGGCTTGTAAAGGGCTAAAGTTCCCTACTTTCTTAAGAAGTCTTCTCTCCGAGAAGAGCAGAATACTTTTTCTTTTTTTTACAGTATAGTGTTGCAAGCAAAACAAACCACACCCTGTTTTTATGTTTCAGCTCATATCCTATGTTATCAGTAATCTTTGAAGCCAAGTTTACCCATAACTCCTAAGTAAGTCACAGACACCTTCTTGTGGATATTATGAAGTACAGTACCTACAAATATATTTGAAGGTCTAGAATGGCCCTACTTGATCAGTGAAAACTCAGAACCTTGAAACCAAGCTGTCAGTCACAAGTTACTATCCCAGCAGAGCTTTATGACGTTGGGATGGAAATTGCTGGGAGGTATCGGTCAAGCTTTCCAATGAAAGCAGCTCGTAAGAGTCCTTGAGGGGCTCTTGTGTTATAATTGGCCTGTCTGTTGTGGAGAGCAACAGAGGAGATGAAAGATCTTTTCCACGTTCTTACCTCACACACGTAGTGTCGTTCAAACACGCCTAGCTTTCATAATATACATTATGGTATTTTTTTCTTGTTCCGTTGCCATTCCTTGCAGACATAAACACAGTTATGAAACTGTAATTTGTAGAAGGAAGTTTAGGAGAGCATCAAGGGTTAAAGGACAATGTCTGATTGGCGTATAAAGGCATGTGTACATTTCCATGTGAGGCGATGTTATAGTAATTAAAATGAAAGACACCCATGAGTCATATAGCCTACCTGCATAGATGGATAACCTCATGAACTGTGCTGGTTGCGTAAGCATTTAGATTTATGGAAAGAGAAAAACCAAAAGACATTTTTACATTATTGAAGATTTGAGGCAACAGGGATTGTACAGTAGGCATTGCAACTCAACACCCCTTAAACTGAGAATTTTCATCAAAGTCCAGAATTATATGACGCTATATTTTTGTTTCACAACATGAATTGTTGTCAGTAATGTAACCAGTTGATGAACTTTGGTGTGAGTGTTCACCAAGCTTGCAATACGTTCCTTGGTGGTTTCCATTCCTCTATTCTTGTTGGCTGTGGTTTCCTGTACTCTGTAAACCTCCCTGTAGTTCTGACTATTCTAGAATAACATCATGCAGTCTAATCTGCCTACTGTCCTGCTGAGTAGGAAGTCACACAGAATGGTCATTTTTTTATTCTTTCAGTTGTTGAACAATCGCCCAGTGACTGGAGTCCAGCCTTTGGTTTGCATAAGGGTATTGACCGGTTCTACTGCTCGCTTCAGAAACTCCATTAGCTGAAGAATGTGTTGGGGAGGAAAGGTGTGGTGACCAGGGACTTCCTGTGGGGTATTGGGAATGAGAAGGGGCTGTTTTATTAGAGCTTGCAGATCAGTGTACATTGGCAAGCGTGATGAGTTGCAGTCATTTTAGGCGTGCCCTAAAAATCCCCTGGAAAAGCTCAGCTAAAAATAAAAAGCAGGTTGTCTTTCGATTATCTTGTCCGCCAAGCCTTTTGGTGTTTTTTTTCTGATGGACACGCAACTCTAACTCGTCTGTCAGTAGCACAGATGATATCAAGTGCTTTATCTGCAGAAATCAAGAGTTTGTCAGGTAGGAGTGCCCCTGAAAAACCAGTTCGGTCGCACCTCATGTGTCCTGTTCCACTTAAGTCGAGTATGCCGTGACCACCATGTGTGACAGAAATCAAGACACATGACTGAAAACAAGGAACAAAAACCCTAACATTACCACATGCCACACCCTCCGGTCTTGCTTATCAGCTGAGGACACCATGGGGCCTACAGAGTGCAGAGTTTGCTTTCTCCCTTTAATGTTTTGACTAATGTTCCTTTTGATCTCTGACAAGTAGAGACGGTCCGGTCGGACCTCAGGGATACCTTTAACCTGTTCTTCTTGTTCTCTGTCCTCTCGGAATGCGTTGCTCCACATGAAGAGCGAGGACACAATCCCTCACAACAAAGGCGGTAAAGCTGCTTTTTCTGTCGCATTACCTCATCGGCCTAGTGTTTATTTTGCCTTTGTCACACTCTGCTGTGCAGAGGCATCCGTGTTAACCCTGTCCTTCCTGGTTTAGTTCTGCACAGCCTTCTGTTCATATTGCTGATGGTGTCTACTTTCCCAAACATTACGTCAGCAGTACCTTGACAAACCACTCTTAGCTAGACGTATCAACATCAATTCCTAGGTCTAGATTGTTAAAAGACCATGTTGGGAGACTGAAATCAAGCTGGCGTCAAGTCTCACTATTACTTTGTGGGCACCAATCAGAGTTTACATAACCGACATGCATAGTTCAGCCTGGCTAATGAACAACCCTCAGAGAGCTGACGGAGACCACATCACTGAAGCCATAGGCGGCACAAGCTGATGTGTTGAGCTGCAATCCCTTGCACGCACTCAACAGCTCAACGGGCCCGCAGAGACGCTCTCGCACCCTCATTAAAAAAGTTCTTACCAGCTTTTGTTTTGGTGAATGGGGAATTAATGGGCTCTCGGCTTGTAGTTGTGACTTCATATAAGAGTGTTTCTTCTGGTTAATTGGTCTGATCTGAACACATGACAGAAAGTCTGGAAAGTATTGTTTTCCATTCTCATTTGTGCTCGTCAGGATAGTCACGTGATTAAGCTAATGACCTGGTGTGACGGTTGGCACGTCCAAAGTAGTGTAAAGACTAAGCTCTGTCAGTAAAGATTAGTCCCATTTGGCACGTAACAGGTGTCTGTTTATCGTTAGAACACTAGAGACAATACTTTTGTTGGCGTTGCTTTTAAAGATCAATTTGTTGATCAAGGCTTAAAGGTGCTCTGCTTCAACATGCTAACATTCGGCATGGGAAAAACCCTATCTGGGAATTAAAATATAAAGTGAACTTAAATATGAATTTAAACATAAATGAATAGGTATTTATTTACAGATATTTTATTATGTTGTCAGTTATCCAGGCTGCACTTAAGAAAGAATAATGCAAGAATTAAATAGTCAGTTTTGAAAAGTGTAGTAGTATTGCACGGAAACATGTTTATTCTAAGAGCTTTAGGGCTTTATAGTA
This sequence comes from Phoxinus phoxinus, assembly GCF_949152265.1. Taxonomy (NCBI): domain Eukaryota; kingdom Metazoa; phylum Chordata; class Actinopteri; order Cypriniformes; family Leuciscidae; genus Phoxinus; species Phoxinus phoxinus. The sequence goes on from NC_136884.1 coordinate 6,004,635, forward strand.
AACTCAGACATTTTAAAACGTGTTTAGCCTTTAAGTAGATGTTGTCTTGGTATGAAAACAGTGTGAGTCATGCACTGTAACATTCATTATACATGCAACACAAAACCACCTGTTATTCCAAACCCTCCAGGCAGTCTTGGCCCTTGCAGGAGGGGAATTACGACTGTCTTTAACAGTTCACACACAGCATTCAGCCTCTGGACTCTGTTAGCTGAGAAGGTCCTTGTCCATCAATGTGTTGTCACTTCAGCCCAGGACTATTTCCTTATAAGGGACTCTATGCTTTTGTTTTGAGCTTTGAGTGCTCATGAAACGGATCAGCTTCTCGCTGATATGACCATGTAAGACCAGAGTGCACTGCACGTTTCATACAATATTCTGCTGGTTGTAACTTTCAAGTGCTGCATTGTTCCAGAAAACTGCTTTATGTTATATACCTAAAGGGTTCATATTTTGGTGGCTTAAGGAACAAGATGCATTTAAAATGTATATTACAAATTTAAAATAAGATGGAAAATGCTATTATTTGTTTACCCTGCTGCGGTCTTCTGTGGGATAATCAGTTTGCTTCATCTGAGAAGTATTGGATTAATCTGTATGTCATTATGCTACACATGGATGTCAAGTTTAGAGGACATGTGGGCTGTTTTGGGCTCCCGCATCAGGAACCGGCTCATGACAAAGAAGCCTTTGCTTTGAATGGATCCATTATTCAGCAGGACTGGAGTTGTACCTCTTTTGCTGTCAAAATAACCTGCGGGTTGACCTGTGCTGACCTTCGTTTGCTAAACGCTTCTGTTCACTGTCTGTGTTTCAGGATGTGGAGAAAGAGAAAGAGCTGCGCACTCATCTCACTCATGAGGAGATCAGAAAGAAGGTCGAGCAGTACAATGCAGACTCGCGTGACCACTTTAAAATGACACTGGTGAGTTAATGATCTCTGTTTTATTACAAATAGGTCATAAAATAATCTAATCACTAATTTTCAAAAGTCCATCTACAGCTGAACATCAGTGTTTGTCAGATCAGAAAATATAATGAATGTATTATGGATTAAAAGTTGTTTTACAATATTGCAGAAGGTCATTTTTTTTGTCATATGACAAATTCTCTTATGACTTATGTTTGTCAGTTTAATAAAAGCTTCATCATTGTCCCATGTCGTAATCAGTTTATCATGCCTCCTAATGTATCATTTGACAGCCATAAGGACTGTGATGTCAGAACAACAGACTTTACCACTGTACCTTTGTCCAGATCGCAGCTGCTTATCGCAGACTGTTTTTGTGTTGTTTAGACTTAAGGCTGGGCTGGGCTGAACTAGACTAAGTCACTGTGGCACAAACTTTTTGTGTTAGTAGTATATCTGATATTTTACTCATTAAGCATCCAAAATGTCTTGGATCATTAAGTTTAAGGCCTGTGTTCAGTGGGGTTGTGTGTCAGTGTGGTAGAGAGCAATGCATTGAGTTTCAGAAGTGTGTGAGCTGTAATTACACCCCCCGTGTCTCGCCTGTAGCCTGCAGTCACGGCTGCCATTTGAACTAATGAGCTTACAGACAGAGGAACCTCAAATCTGAGCTCCATCTGGACGCAGTCAGATAACAGCAAGATGTGCTCAACAGTGTTGAGGAAGCTGCTGTGAAACCGAAGCTTGTCAAGCTACTACTCCTATTAAGCAGTTCTATAGTTAAGCTGTCCTTTAAAGAAGGTTAAACCTTAAAACGTATAATTAATGTCTATTTGGTTTAGTCATAAAACCAAAGCAGTATTTATTTGGGATTATCTACTTCTACTCATACATTTACTTTTAAATACAACTATAATATATGATATACGGTATGTTTTGAATCACTTTCTCAAAACTAATTAAGAGAGGCATTCTTAGAAAATACATTTGATTACATTTGTCCTAAAAACTGTGATTTGTCCAAATAAACTGCTGCCCATTTGAGAAAAGTTAGTTGTTAGCTAAGCCTCTACACTGGCGCTCATTGATCAGAATAGGCTCTTTTAGTCATAAAACTGAATATCTTTCATGTGTTTCGGTTCTCCAGAATTCTAGCGGCATGTACACCGGCTTCATCAAGGTGCAGATGGACCTGCGGAGGCCCATCACGGTGAAAGGAGGTGGGGCAGGAGGGGTCAAAGGTCAAGAGGCGTTCTACCTTCCGCGTGGCTCCATAAACACCCTGCACATCAGCAGCGCCAACACAGTGCGACAGGTGATCGAAGCCATGCTGAAAAAGTTCACCGTGGCCGACAACCCCGCAAAGTTCGCCTTGTTCAAACGCTTCAGCAGAGAAGACCAAGGTGAGACGCAGACCATGAATGTGGAAAATGCATCAGTGTATGTGTGCGTACGGTAGACTAGCACTAGCGTGCTAATGACTCAGGACCCCTTGTGTATGTGTTTTGGCAGGACCAGATGCATTCCTGAAATAAGACAATCTCAGAAATGTGTGTGTATTTATGAACGTTCTTGACTTCTGGCACACACAGATACAGGACAGGCCTGTTGCCTGTAAGCATATGTGCACGCATGTGCCAAGAATACACCATGCCAGCGTAGTAAACACACATACACACCAACTGTTGTCTGTGCCAACCTGTTGAATGCAGAAACTAACCAGCCTCGTTCCCCACATTTCATCGCCATACAGGGATATTCTGAGCTGGGAGGGGTCAGGATGGTCAACTTTACTAGTTTACAAGAGACTATTAGTTATTTTTTTCAGTGCTGGATCAGTCACAGGCTGGCAGAGCGACATCTTTTCGGCATTTGACATTATGGGAGGTGAATCCTCCCATAATGTCAAAGTGTTTCCAATCCATCTCCTTCCCCTGACAGATCCCAGCCACTGTTTGACTCCCTCGTTGACGTCACACACACAATAGAAGCCAGACACACACATGGCTCAGTGATTTTTAAGTACCTGATTTCGTAGTCTGTGCGTCGGGATGCAATGTGCTCCGGTTTATTTGACAGAAAAGAATCATTACAAGAATCGGGTCATAAGAGTCATTCATGAATCAGACTACACTGCTGTGCATTTTTGTTGAGAAAAGATGTTTTCTTAGTATTATTTTCCTTTATGCAGTCTTTTTATCTTAACTCATTTAATTTAGACTGCACATTTAAAATAAAATGACTTAAAAATAACTGTTTATCATGTGAAAAAAATATTAAAATATAAATGTTAAAAATGACAAAAACAATTTTTTATAACAATTTTATAATCTAAGAATTATTATATTCATTAAATCCAACTGTCAAGTGATATTTCTATATAATTCTTTTTTTTTTTAAACCGCACCTTTAGTAGATCTATATACTATCTTTTTTTTTTATTAATTTATTTTCACCTCTTATTTCATGTATTTAAGTTGTCTTTTTATAATTATTTTTAATATATACATAATTCTTTTCAGGTTTAACTTTTTTTTTTAAACAATTTTGGTTCGCTGTGGTACAGTCGATTCAGTCGCAGTGAATTTATGAACTGAGCGTCATAGTACTTTATGGCGATATTACACTCATCTTCAGTTATTTTGTGGGAGTGTGTGTGTGTGTAGGAGCCAGAAAGTGCTGCTGCCAATGGGGGGATTTTGCTGAGGAGGCTGTCTGGAACAGTGATGTTTTTTCCCCTCCACCGTCTGAGACGGAGCATTTTCATGAGGTCTCACCACCGTGAGAGATCTCCGCACATGCTAGGAGACGTATATGCAAGACTTTGTGTTTGACAGCTGTTTTTAATGCGTGTAACAGGACTGTCGAGCTCTTAAACACCCCGTCTAGACTAGGCGACTTTAAGAAATGCTAAAGTTTAGATGCTGATAGACTCCCATCTCAGAGCTCATTATAGAAACAGACAGACCCTCATGTGTGATATCACAGTGGTACGGCCTATAAAGGGGGCATGAATCAACCGCATTAGTATAGACATAATAACAGCCCTGCATGTTCTGATTAACCCCTGCCGGAGGCATACGGAAGCCCCCATTAAACAGGAAGTGAGATGAGAGGATTCCTCAAGAATGAGGAAATGCAGGTCTGCGCCCTCTGCCACACTCTAGGTGGAGGAAAATCTCCCATAATGCTGAAGTAAACTGCCAGTTCTAGAGAATTAGCTTTTGTTCCTGATATGAGATGGTGCTCTTCCTTTTTTCGTGCTTAAAGTTTGTTTTCCTGTGAAATTTGCCGTGAGATCAACATTCAGCAGCGGTGTTGTTTGGCGTTTGTCTTCCTCTTGCTTGTGTGGCAGGCCATTATTATAATACAATTGCAAGTGCTTTAATTGACTTGAATATATATGCAACTTTTCAGAGTGGATCTCAATTGCTGTTGGTGCTGAAACCCTGTCCGAGAAGTTTTGTTTCTAAATTCATCCTCTTTAAATTAAGTCGACACCTTTATTTATATAGCACTTTATACAATACAGATTGTTTTAAAGCAGCTCAGCACAGTGATAAACTGGAAAATATTGATTCAGTGATGCAAACAGATTTGAATTCGGCTGTAAACGCAGATCTAGAAAGAAAATAGTGTTGTTTAATTTTGCTTCTGGGTCAAAATGGACCTGGAATGCGAGGTTACAGCTCTGGCACTAAAAAAAGTGCATCATGCATCCCCAATTCTTGCCTGATGTAGTTTTTCTTTTTACAGTGAATGTCTGGTTATGTGAATGAAGTGTCTGTGATGGTAATAGTATGCGCTTTGTGCCTGTATGTGTGCAGTGTACACCTGTAAGCTGTCCGAGGAAGAACACCCTCTGTTCCTGCGTCTGGTGGCGGGACCCAGCACTGACACGCTCAGCTTTGTCCTGAAGGAGCAGCAAACCGGTGAAGTCTTGGTAAGGTTTCTATATGTTTTACGCCCAGTAAGAAGTTTTAAGATGCAGCGGAATGGTTGACAAAAAAAAATCAGAGAAAATGTTGACTAATGAATCTTTTAGGCCTCCCTAAAATAGGTCTAGTAACATTCCTGGTATTTAGTGGGTTGTGTTTAACCCATAAAAGATTGATCATCAGTGACACACACACACAATAGTATAGATATTCTACGATGATCCAAGAAAAAAAAACAGCACTGGTATCGGATTGGTATCGACAGATATTCAGAATGTAGGTATCGGATCGGATCGGATATGGATCGTTGTGAAAAAATAGTATGAGTGCATCCCTAGCTTCTATCTTACAGTGAATCTGAAATGAATGAAAGCCATTTGCGGCATTCAAAGATTCACATTGGTTATTTCACGAGTTCACACTTGCATATAATTAGATAAAGGTTTATGCGTGTTTGGCGTGCTGTCCGGGGAATCCGGAATTTGGCCCGAACCCAGAGTATTTTAGAATTTTTGTCTTGTATCTTAAATGAATCATTTGAAAGTTTGGGGTCAGTAAGATTTTTTTTTTTTTTTTTCAGCAAGTTCAGCAACAAAGTATTAAATTAATCAAAAGTGAAAATAAAGTTCTATTTCAAATAAATGTTGTTCTTTTGAACTTTGTATTCATCAAATAGTCTTAAAATGACATTTATCACAGTTTCCTTAAAAATATTAAGCAGCACAACCATTTTCAAAAAAAAAATCATGTTTTCAACAATGATTTCTGAAGGATCATGCGATGCTGGAGTAACAATGCTGAAAATTCAGCTTTGCATAACAGGAATAAATTGCAGTTAAAAATGTATATTACAATAGAAAACAGCTATTGTATATTAAAATAATATTTCATAAGAGACTTTCAAAAACATTCATCAACCCCACATTTTTAAACGGTAGTGTGTATAGTTTTTTGTTCATTGTTTTTTACTTATTTTTTGTTGTTCACTTTGCTCTTGCCATGAAGATAGCCTTGATGCTGATATGGCATTAAAAAATTATAAGTAAATGAATAAAATGATGGAATTATGACACACATCTTCCTCTCATTCATCAGTGGGACGCCTTTTCCATCCCTGAACTGCATAACTTCCTCCGCATCCTGGAAAAAGAGGAACAGGACCAGATCTGTTCGATAACCAGACGCTACAACACCTACAGAGAGAAACTGGACGAGGCCATGAGAGCAGCGGGCGGCCCAGGCTAAAGCTAACCTGCTGAGAGAAGGAACTGCTGCACTGGTCACTGTCTGTAATGAACACTATTAGGTGTCACTGTGCCAAGTGGACACCCCGTCTCAGAAACTCAGAGGAGAGCACTGACCTCCCAGAATGCACCTCAGGTGCCATATTTACCCTTCCGCCCTCTTGTGATCTCACAGTTCCAGCCGTCGCAGTTATTTCTCATGTTTTCTGTTCTTTTACCTCGTGAAGTTGTGAATGATGCAAACGTGAAATTGTTTTTTATTTAATTGTTGGATGCTGTGGTTTGTAAATATTTCTGTTTGTTGTTTTAATTTATGTGGGTGAAGATTATTTTACTGAAAGAGTCTTATTTTATTTCAAATATATTATTGACCAGAAACTGATGGTATTGGGGATTATTTTTGTTTTATATTAAATACCAATTGACTCATAATGTTATGTGCCCTACCAAAGATAGTGTTGGCATTTGATGTGCTGTTGACAAAATGAGGACAAACGTAGCACGTGACAAAAGACCTGAAAACCACGCGGACAGGAAGAGTGTGTTTGTGATGGAGAAGTTTGAATGTGATGATGTAGGGGCAGGAAATGAGGACTGAATGCAAATTAAAACCAAACTTGCGTTTATTTTAAATCAGAAAAAGTATGCAGAAGGATTCTTAGGTGATGTGCTGGAATTGCAACCGAACGGATTTAAGGAAGTTGGGAAAAGGAGCTTCGAGGATGTTTGAAAGTATGTGGGAAGTGTCACGCAGAGCAGAATGATGTTGGTCAGGGTCAGACGCTCTTTCTCAGTGAATGACCGGACGTGATGACCTCTTGTTTAAGCAGATCATCAGTCAACAAGGCATTCGTTGTTCAGTGATCTCATCAACCCTGGAAAATGAGTTAATGAGGACGTCTTTAGGACAAATGACTGAATATATGTTTTGGCAGATTTAAGCTACTTCTGTCAAGTTCTACTTGCAGCGTGATCTTCCTTCCTTTCTGTGATTCATAAATATCACAGAAAGGTACAAGTATAACCACACTGATCTGATTTGCTGTAGCAGGAGGATACAAAGTTCTGCCAAAAGTTTATTTTACATTCATTTGTTCATGGCATGGAGATGTAGCTGAAATGTTACCATTGTTAGGTACAGTGAAATAAACGCAGACATGTTAATGGTCAGTGCTACTTTGTCACAGCAGCTCTAAAGTTCAACACTAATGGCGATGATTTTAAATGATACTTGTGTATCAGTAGGTGGTTTAATATGTATACACATTTATATTTGAATTTCTGTATGCTAGTGCTGCATGACGGTTTCCTGAAGGGTACTGCAACATTATATTGTGACACATGACGAGGTAGCGACACCTTGTGACCAACTGCTGTAACTACATCTCTGCAGTCTTATGTCTTACCTGTGTCAGTTAATTCATTTGTCTTAGACACAGATTTTGTGCTTTTTTTTCTTTATTATTATTGGTTTTATAACCTCTAACCAAAGATATTATTAAAATGCATAGTTTAATTTAAGTTTGAAACACATTGCCTGGTGCAATCAGTTTGAACACCTCTATAAACTGAGGTTAAATTACAGTATATATCTTGTCCAATGGTTTTACCATGGAAACTTTAATTGTAAACACTGGGGTAAATATAAATTAATTTGTGTAATTTAATTGTGTGAAAATAACATCACAACAGTCTCAATATATACAATCGGAGAGGATTTGTCAGGGGAATAAGACCAGTAATTTTTATAAATGCTTTTTGGGCACTTTGTTTTAATTCAGGGAGTTATTTTGTTTTATCAGTCTTCATCGGATGCCTATTGTCTTCCACTGTTATTAAACGGCATTGCATCTAGTGGAAGCTCAGTTATGTTCTATGATTTATTTTATTATTTTTATAAATAAAGCTGTTTCAGTACTTGATTTTTTTTTTCATAAACAAGCTTTTGTTTGTAGAGTAAGACTGTGAATGAATGTTAAACTGTATTCATGTGTAGTAAAGTGGTGTGAATACGAGTGAACTGCTTCAATACTTTTTAAGTATACGTGCATGTGTTATATTAATTCATGCATATTTTATGGCTGTTTTAGGACATCACAGGACAGTGCTGTGGATCTTTCTGTTTAACAGCATAGTTAGACATAGTTTGCCTCACGAATCCCATACTCTGTATTTGCCAAAAATTCTCATTTTGTTCCACAGTTTTAAGTTACATGGTTTTGTGGATGTTAATGAATGATGTTAAGTTTCATATATCGAAGATGAGGAGAGTGTCCTTGAGAAGCTTCACTAAATATGCATTTTTAGAATCCAAATGAGTCCACATGTCATGCATTCGACAGATGTTCTTAGAGGGTTTGTATTGTTACCAATCGTGGCCTTTCTTGTTGAAGACATGGTTTCTTTAAATAAAGATTAAATGTTTCTCAATTCACTGCAGCCGTCATCTGTGTGTGTGTGTGTGTGTGTGTGTGTGTGTGTGTGTGTGTGTGTGTGTGTGTAGAAACTGGCTCTTGGATTTAGACTTGATCTCACTTTTGGCATAATCTCAAAAAGCTGGTATTTCTAATAATCTCCAACTCATTTGTCATTAAACACGTTTCTTTCTCCTTCAAAGTAGCTTACCCCGAAGTAGATAACTTAAGAGGGAGACTGTGCACAGGGTTACACACAGTTATTAGCCCTTTTACTAGCTTTCAACATCACGTTAAACTGTAAAGATGTGATTGAGGCCAAGACATGCTCAAGGAAGGCAGCCCCACACCACACGTGAATGATGTGCCCTCTGTATGAACCCGTGTTAATGTCCTCATCGCTGAACTCATCGCTGACTCACCGAACACTTCTTTCATGGCGTCCTGGAACACACACTGAACTTTATACAACTATCAAAACGGCTCCACGACATAACCATGTAAGTTTACACAATTGTTTTAAATCCAGAAAATCCTATTAATCACGAAGGAACGTACAGACGCTCAATTTGGATGATAAATAAACGTCGACTTTTCATTGTTGTTCACTTCTGGACGCACTTGTAGTGTGTACTACTTCACATTCTTAACTCACCACGGGTGAAAGCGGTGAGCTCTAGTGAATAATGCGGATTATTTCTGTTATTTAGTAAGAAAATCGCCTTTCTTTTGTTCTTTCATACCTTTCGTGTTAATGAAACATTATTTAACAACCTCTGATTATGAGATGTTCCTATTAGCTACTCAATAATGAAAGAAAACACGCGTGAGTCTGTGCGCTGCTGCCTCTAAATCTTTTATAATATATATTTGCACATGTTCATATTTTGATGGGTTGTAGCATCCTGAATGCCAGCATTAGTTTTTTTTATTATCGTGGTCATATTTAGTTGAATATAATATTATATAATTATATAATAAATCAATGCAACATCTAATTAATACAAATATTACATTTCATTTGATTAATATTATTATGATTAATACTATTTTTGTTATTATTTTATTTGATAAATGATGTCATTTAAATGAAAAGTTTATATATATATATATATATATATATATATATATATATATATATATATATATATATATATATATAATATCATATAATAATATAGACCACAACCCCAAAAGTTTGGTATTACAGAAAAGCCCAGAATGTTCTCTTTAATTTACATAATGACATGCATCTGTGAGATGTCTTTGCCATTAAATTCATTTATTTATTTATACAGGCTAGGGCAGAGTTCTGTAAGGGTTGTATTGTTGGCAGTTGCCGTTGGTTTGTATCTCATTCCCTCCCCTATTGATCCTGAGCCGTACATGTGAGTCTCACTTGCCTTTTCATTGTAAATCTCTTTACTTTGCAGTGAATTCAGCATAAATTGATCTCCAAAGAGATTTCAGTCTTGTTGTAGTGATGTGTGTTGTCCCGCTGATGAACGTTTTCCAGATTCGAGGGACCCCCGCCTGCTCTGGACGGCCCTCTGGCAGTGAACACACGTCTACAGAGAGGTCGACGGCTGTTTTCTGGTCGACTCAAAGGCCCGGAGTCCTTTACGGCAGACCAGAGCGGTGAGCTAGTCTTGTACTTTTGTCTGTTTGTTGTTGAGAAATACAGTCAGGTTTGATCTCCTCATTGTATCTCTCAAGGAAACATCTACACAGGGACTGTTGATGGGAAGCTGTGGAGAATCAACAAGGAGTCCCTCACTTTCATCACTCAGATGGGCCAGAACATCCCTGAATGTGGTAAATCCACCATTGCACCAGCAGAAGACTTGAAAATGCTATTGTACCTGAATCCATGCAGCTGTTTAGCTGCATATAGTGTAAATCATTATGCACTTCACGTGCCCTCTGCGGCTGGATGAATATGTATCGGCTGTGATGGAGGCGTTCACTGGCTTGACACGTGTGGAAAAACCCGACAGTCCCTGTGTCCTGCTGCCATCACACATTAGACATGCTGAAGTGATTCACAAAGACTCAAGTGTTGTTGTATCAAAGGCTCGGCTGTTCAATAGAGTCTTGAATGCAGATGTCTTCATTAGAGCATTTGATGCCTCCCTTTAATCTTACTATATTTAACCAGCCAGAGGTTTATAAAAATTCAGGTGGGCAAATGTATTCTCTAGTCAGTCATTCAGCAGAATGCAAAATGCGCCTGTCGCTAAGTAGATACCATTGTTTTCCTGGTACAGAGACGGTAAGATATCATGCTATATTTGCATAATTGCCATTTTGTTCTTCACATAGGCACATGTATGGACTATGAGCCGGTATGTGGCCGTCCACATGGTCTGCGATTGGACCGTAACGGGCAGCTTATCGTGGCTGACTCTTACCAGGGTCTTTTCAAAGTTGACCCTTGGACTGGAGAGAAGACATTGCTACATTCAAGCAAAGAGGGTCTGTAAACATGTGACTTAGTGTGCGCTTTCAAATGTCTCAAAAGGCTTTTCACAACATTTTGGTTGCTTTGGCCAGTGTCAAAATCAACTGTCCATTTTTATCTCAATTTAATATACTGTACATTTTCTTCTCAATTTAAGTTAGCTTTTTTGCTTTGTTGAGTTGTAAACTCCTAAAGGCCGGCAAAAACTTTTATGTAAATATATATACTAATATTAATATATATATATATACAGTTCTGGCCAAAAGTGGTGTCAGGAGGGGATATTTGTTTTTATTGACCCTAAAAGTTTGATTAAACCACCAAAATATGAGAATATGATTTTTTAAATATAAGAGAGGATCAAAAGACTAGTTAAAAGCCAAACTACATGCAGCAAAAAAAAAAAAAAAAAAAAAAGCTTACAGGAAAAAGCATACATTGACTACAACATAATCAGTTATTAATATTTTTTTGGTTCTCTCTTGTTTTTGCATGTTTTCATCATTTCTTTGTATGACAGCCTGGCCAAATAATATGTCGGCACAATTTGCCATGTTTCATTGCGTTATATCACAAATAAAACAATTGGCTATATGCTATATAGTATATTGATTTAGTCCTCAATATTGCAATATGCTTACTAAATCCTTAACACATTTTTCATAATATTTGGATAAAGCGTGAAAATCACTTTTGGTCACTACTGTACTTGCACATATTGGTTTTCTTTATCTCAGTGTACTTTATACTTGCTGCTTTGCGCAAAGTTGAAGACTTTATAAAAACATATTTACTATGATCTAATTATCTAATTATTATCTAATCCTGCAATTTGAAAAAGCATCATATTTAAATAACCTTCTAATAAGGAGCTGATGGGATTCCCTTTGGCTTTCTAAATGGTCTGGAGATTTCTAAAAATGGAACCGTGTTTTTCACGGACTCCAGCAGTAAATGGGGAAGACGTCATGTCCGTTATGAGGTGAGTGAGTGACAGCAGAACAGGACATGAACATTGACCACACAGTCACATTACCTGCACTAAAGGCTGGTTCTCTCTGCAGGTATTGGAGACCAACCAGCTGGGTCGCCTTCTCTCGTATGACCCCGTGACCGGTGACGTTCGGACATTGTTGGATTCTCTCTACATGCCTAATGGCTTTGCCTTCTCACCTGATGAGGACTTCCTGCTTCTGGCCGAGACTAGTATCGGACACATTATTAAGTAAGAGCTTTTAATTCTTTTTATATATCCGAATGTTAAAGGATCGTGAGGAAATCTTCCTTCCTGTTTCTCAGGTTCTGGTTGAAAGGGCCTAAAGCGGGCACTAAGGAGACCGTCCTGAACAACATGATTGGTTATCCTGATAACATCCGCCTCAGTGACCGTGGCACATTTTTGGTGGGCATAACCACCGTTAGATTCCACGGCCGACTTTTCCCACCATTCTTGGATCTGATTGGTCCGTACCCTGCTCTTAAGCGCTTCATAGTAAAGGTAAGTCTTAAATATGTGGAGTTTAGGTCAGTTCAGCAGTGACAAAAGTGAAATCTCAATGGTGAACCCTCTTGCAGCTCATTCCCCTCAGCTGGTACAACGTTCTCTTGCCCAAGTACGGGCTGGTTTTGGAGCTGGGGCCTGATGGAGAGGTGATTGACAGCCTACACGACCCCACGGGCAGCCTGACGTGGGCCGTCAGTGATGTCTTCCAACAGGGGGCGCACTACTATCTGGGCAGCACTGATTTGCCTTTTCTTCCTGTGCTGGAGGAGTGGAGCTGACCGTCTGGCTCTCGTACAAGTGGACATAAACATGGGGAAAGTAGGACTTTCAATAACCTTTCGTAGATAATGTACATTTTAACAATGCACTAAAGTCTTGTGAGAAAGCTACATATCGTCGTAACTGTGAATTCTGTTATTTAAAGAGAACCTATTATGCTATTATTTACAAATTGTTTTCCCAAACATACTCAGCGCTTGACCAATCACAACACACTGCTCCAGCCGACCAATCAGAGCACATTTTGGGAAGAGACTGGGAAGAGAGGTGCTGCAGCAATATAAGAAAACATTCATGAAAATCTAATCTAGTTGACTTTTTTGTAAAATGACATAATATGGCCTCTTTAAGTATAGTTAAGCCATTATAGTTTGTCTAACACAGACCTTTTAACTGTAGTCAAGGGGAAGCATCACATTCAGTTTTTTATGATTTTCTGCACTGCAAAATGCATTGGTCATAGAAATATAAACATAGCTGTTCCCATTTAAAAATGAACACATTGTTTTCTTATGCAAAGGTAATGCAAAACATAGAAATAACATGAAAGTTCAGGGGAGTGAACTTTCAAGCAGCAACCCAAAATAATTTGTATTTGAATTTGAAAATGTATCATGTATGTATCACACTAATGTACTGTACATATATTGATTTTTTTAAATAAAATAACTGTTGCAATTAGATTATTTAATAATCATGTCATTGTGAGCCACATCAATTGTCCTGTTTATTCTTTTCAAATATATATATAAAAAAAACAGGAACAAAAATATTTTCAGAATGCTTTTATCAATCAAACACACAAGACAAAAGTCCACACCAACCATAGCAATGCTGCCAACAAATATAATGAAAGATTTATGTGCAAAACATGTCAGACATGTTGATCACAGACTGGAAAGTGCTTCACTAAACAGATATATTGAAGTATTGTGAGAAAGATCTTTTCAAACGCACTTCTTATGCATGTCCACCGCTTCTCAGATCATTTTGGGTGATTTGAGATATTGCCAATTCCAGCAGAAGATTGTTAAAGGTTGCGCAGTAGTCTGAAAATAAAACGGTCCCTTAATGCTTCAAGTTTGGGTTGCTGTGAACATATTCGAGAGCAAAGCGACAGCAACCCAAGCACAGGATTTCCAAACATGTTTTCTTGTACTAAACTGAGGCTAAGAGATCATATTCAAAAACCTGCTGTGATCCACACCTTTGGCTCATTCACAACTGACACAAAACGCAGAAACGATAAGAAAAAGAACAGTTTAACTACAGTAATGAAATGCTAAATACAATATTTGCACTTAGTTAGTAAATCATTCTGTTGTGGTATTACTCAAGTAAAATATATGTCAAAAAAATATATGTATTTTGTGCTGCCATATGCAAGTGACAGGAACTGTAAATGTGATATAGCAAAATTGTGCATAAAAGAAAAAATTGTAGTTCACTTTATATGGTTCTTTGGGCCTGAAAGTGTTTATCATAAAAGACTGACAAGCATGCAGTTGTATATATTTCTATTGTGGTTCTCAATTTATTTATTTTTACCATTTGCCATTTTTAAACCAGAATAAGAAACCCACTTCCTCAACTTGCGGTTGACCAGAAATGAAGGCCAAGAACACTCAAATGTTTTTTTTTAAACAAATATGTGGAGTGTAATGTTTCAGACACATCTGGGAGCATGTGTTTAAAGCAAAAGTTAAACTAAATCTACAAAACATGAATAAAATGAAAAGACAATATTTGAAATGTTCAGTGTTATTGTTAGTCAAAGCAGCAAGATTCATTCAGAACAAACAGGGATACGATGTGAATGCTCTCACAGGTGTGTGTCAGCTGGTAGTTTGTCAGGATCTGATGTGAATGATGTCAGAGGGCCGTCCTGTCTGAAAGTGTCCAGTTTGTTTGGTATCCTGGCGCACCCTGATGACCTCATCTCATCTGAGGAGGAGAGACTGGGCATCTTTTGGGAGAACGTCAGGATATAAAGGCAACAACAGGGCTTGTTTTTCAGTGCCCTTTCTTCTTTCCCTCCATTGGTCTTCTTCCTTTAATCCTCTCCACGCTCTACTTCAGCGTCTGTCGTAGTTTGTTCCTGTGAGGGACGAGGCTGCTGAACATCAACCGAGGATCAAACCTGAACCTGGTGGAACAGTGACAGACCAAATGTGAGTTTGAAGACATATTTTAATTGAATGCTGAACGTTAAAATGATCAGGAAGTACAGACTTGGAGTCGTAGACGCCAGGCGTTCTGCAGGACTGTCCCGAGCAGGACTGCAGCATCATTAGTCGGTGGTTCATCTTCTCCAGGACTTCCTGATCAATGCTTTTGGCGATGTTACTCAACTGAAAGGGGTCTGCTGTCAGGTTATACACCTCCACAAACACCTGCAAGCAAAGACAGTGAGCTATTACTATTACAGTATAATATATATAATAGGAGTTGGAGCAAATCGATTTTTGATTTCTTTTTTACCTCGTTGTCATCAAATTCACAGTACTGCAAGTTGGCGGCCTGCGATACTGTGCGAACACAGGCGTACGTGTTGTTGTACGAGTCTTCACAAACACAGTCGGGGAAACACTCCTGCAGAAAAAACAAAAAACAGCTGTGTTGTAGCACTCATTTTTTGCGATTACCGTAATTACTGTTTATTTGTAGCACGCAGACCCTCACCGAGACCCCGGGGCCCAGCAGAGGGCAGGCTGGGTCTGAGATGTTGCTTCCTTCTCCCTCATATTCCACCAGTACATCAGATCTCCATGTGCTGCTGTTCCCTATACCGATCTAAACCAATCAAATGAAAACTTACTTAAGAATTTTAATTATACTGTACATGTACCAATACTTGAATACATTTATTTATTTAGTTCAAAGTTGATATGTTCAAATATGATTTACCATGATCGGAAGAAATGACATCCCATCCATCTTAGTTTCATTGACGTTATATCCTGCTATGTCCAGAATCGTTGGGCCCAAATCTACATTTGCTATGAGTAACTGTTAAAACAGATATTGAAGTTATTAAATTACACGCATAAAGCAAATAAATATATAAAAGCTTGTTTATATTACCTGGCTTGTCTGATTGGGTTTGATATTAGGCCCTCGCACCAGCAGAGGAACTCTGATATCAAATTCATAGAGCTGCCTCTTATCCATCGGAAGAGAAAACTGGCCTGAGAGGAAGAAACGGACACGTGAAAAAATAAGACCGGTAGAGTGAAAGAACATTTCTCAACTATTAAACTCATCATGTACCGGTGTGGTAACCATTGTCGGAGGTGAAAATGATGTAGGTGTTGCTAAGCTCTCCTCTGACCTCCAACTTTTTCACCACTTTCTCCACCAGGTCGTCTACTGATAGTAAAGTGCGCCACCTAGTGGAACAGACCAACAGTCCCGCATTACATCATGTGCAGTATTAAAATTATTTTAAGTGGGGGAAAAAAATCTGAATACCGTTTTCTGTAGGCGTTATCTAAGAACTCCACGGAAGAGTTTGTCATGGGTGTCTTTGCTTGCCTGATGAGCCAGTGTTTGTCCTAAAAATGAAACCGGATTAAAAGCTGTCAGATGCACAAAAACATCCAATCAGAACATCTAAAGGAGCTTTCGCACCAGAGGAACGTTCCAATAACAATTACCTGAAGTACGCGCTTTTTTGTGTGTTTGCACTGCAGGAACTGGGAAGGATTTTAGTTCTAGGAACGCCTTTTTTGGGGGGGCTAAATTAGCTCCTACTTCAGAGTTGGGTCTAACCCAGCACAATAGGAAGTGAACTACCAGTGATGCAAGTGTACGTTAATTGGCCGAACACATGCCATACAAAACAGCATTTTTAAAAAGCGGTGTAAACACACAGTTTACATGCACTTACTCCACTTATATGGAGAACAGCGATAGATGGACCGAATGCGAATGAAACAGTAAAATGGCCCAAGGGGAAAATTTTGTTCTTGGGGGACTGCCCTGATGGCTAGTTCCTGTAACTACCTGGTGCAAAAGCCCCAGAAGACACATCAGGCCCGTACCTTTCCGTGTATGTTGAAGTTAGGGTCTCTTGGCGCTTTGACGTTGGGAAAACTGCTCTCGTACTGAGGAGCGGCCGTCCAGGGTGAGTGCGGGGCCGGAGTGGACACCATCATGAAGAAAGGCCTGCGGTTAGACTTGTTTTCCAAGAAGTCGATGGAAATATTGGCCTGGATGGAATCAGACATGTACAAGCCACTTAACTTCTGTTGCATAAGGTTTTATGTAATCTCGTGAATGCAGATGAGATCTGCTATTACCAGAACATCCGTAAGGTAATCCTCACTGTAGTTCTGTCCATGCCGCTGCGCCCTGCCGTTCACAGACAGTGTGTAGTTGTAGTACTTGGAGTTTCTGTCCTGTAGGAACATGTTAAAATCATCAAAAAGATTTCACTCCAAATAAATCTGGTCTCAGGATAAATACAAATGATTATTTTTTTAAATTAGTAATTAAAAAATAAATAAAATTCAAACAAACAAAATTTTGTATGAAATGTATTTATGTATACACACAGTATATGTGTGTATTTAGATATTTTTGTGTGGGTGTATATATATGCTTGTTCCATGCAGTTTGACACCGAGACCTACAGTACAATCTGCTCTCAACGACACCATGAGCTTTGAATTGTGGGAGCTGCTAATAAAAGAATAATCATCATGGCTCCAGAGAACATTCCTTTTCTCTTCTGGATTAATTTCTGTGCATTTGCTTGAGTTCTTGGAGCAGCTTCACAAACATGCTACATTTTAGGCTACTAACTGTTTTCATAACCTTCTAGCTAAAATTAGACTTCTGCGGGGCTCATGGGAAAGGTTGACGAGCTTGTCAATGTGTTCCCGCTTGTCATCTCACCTAAATCATTAACGTCTTCTACTCGTGACCCTCAAAGCTCTCTATGTACACGACAACCCTGAAGCTCTGGTAAAAAAAAAGCATGAAGACGGCTTCTGTCTTTTTCTTACCAAGGCGAACCAGTGGTCCCAGCCCGGAGGAACATGCTCCACTCCTCCAGCTTTTTTACTGCCGTACTGAAGCAGAGAAACACACATGGATGATGTACAGTCAGCTGATTCAGGGCTGGCAGTATGCATGCTGATAAAGACTATAAACAAAAATGTCCACCCCAAAGAAAGGGTTTATCCTTATGAAAGCACCCAGTATCGCTTTACCTCATTCAGATACTTCCCAGCAAAGAAGGTCTGATAGGTGCCGTGTTTCTGAAGAAAGGCAGGGAAGCTGTCTGGCTCTTGGGTCTTCTGCCATGCTGTGCTGCTGCAGTTGCCCTCCAGCGTGTTGTTCACGACATGATGGTTATGGGGGTATTTGCCCGTCAGGATACTCGCCCTGCTGGGGCAGCAAAGAGGACTGGCAACGATCTGGGTGAGAGAAGAAATGACAAGAAGTGTTAGGAGGCGCTGTGCAAATTGATGCAATGGCAAACGTGCATGCTGGTTGATCCATGATAATAAACTTATAAATATGCAGAAAAATATTTAAGATTAAATAAGACCCCACAGCACTTTTATGCAAAACATTTGTTTTTGTTTTTAGAAGGACACAGTTGTTGTCTAGCACAATTTCTACTCACCGTGTTTGTAAAGGTTATTCCAGCATCACCAATCAGCTTTTTAGTCTTCACTAAAGGGATCTGTACATGTAAAGATGTTAAGATAATAATGATGTAGCTCATTTACTCAGCAACAGTAGGCTATTTAAAATGCATGGAGGAAATCACGACCACTGAGAATGGCAACAATAAAACTCACCATTCCTCCGATGGAGACATCCAGATCATCAGTCAGGATTAAAACAATGTTCGGTCTGGGATTCATTTTAGCCGCGGCCGGATTGTTGCAATGCAAAGTGACGCAGATGAGAATAAAATTTAATGTTACTAACGGAGAAACCATCTTTGACGCCGAATTAAAAACAAATAACGCCATGGCCTAAACGAGGAACAATTCTTGCGATAAAAGCATGAAATACTGTTATGGGAAACGCTGCTTTAAAGGAGCAGCTAACGTTTCCCTAGACTAGTGTACGAAATTACGAATCATACTATGGCAACGTCTTGACTCATGGATATTAATTGACTTTGCTGGGTTACCCTGTTGTGGCGTCTAGTCACGTAGCCTAATTCATTATTCATAAGCCAAGCCTTCAGAATTGAAGGATTCGCCAATTCACCTACCAACGTCTGCTTACAGCCAATCAGACGCTTTGCATCATTAATATTCATAAAAACACCGTGGCCATAGTAAGATTAATACAATTTCCCTCCTCAGTTCCAGTCATGTGGAGAGGCGGAAGCCCCGGTCAGCTGATGTTTACGCTCGTCTAAGGGATGATGTCATTCATGCAATTTCTGTTTTATGGCTTATATATTTTTTGTTTATTTATTTAATCAGAGACAATACACATTAATAATATAGTATGTAAAATGCGATAGATTTAGCCAAACACTGGCTAATTTTCATGCATAGTGCCTGGCAGGTTGATGTTAAGAACAGGAGAGAAAAAAAAAAAACTAAATTTAAAACACAAAAATACAAACAAACACTGTCTATAAATATTCACAATTTTGATTCAATATATCGTCTCTTTTTATTTGACTTTCCCACTCAAAACTCTGTCAGGCCTACAAAAGTTTGAATTTTTTTAATATATTGTATGTAAGAAGGATGCAGTTTCACGTTTCAATCCAGATCTTTAAACAATGTAAAATATAAAAGACACACACACACACACACACACACACACACACACACACACACACGATCCATATAGCCTATTTGAAAACATACAAACATATATTTAAAAAAAAACAGCAAATGTACAATTAAATATATATGTAGGCCTATATATTGTTTATGTAGGCCTAGATTTGTGATGTTTTATGTATTTATTTTGACACGTTAATTTACAAATAATAATTGTAGCCTATATTTTTTTCATTTGAAATATTTGTAGTGAAATAAACAAATAAGGCCTACTATATAGCCTATATTTCTCATTGACCTGTTTAGAAAGTTTGTTTCAAAAGTTTCGGAGGTGGGTTGAACTATTCCTGCAGCAGGGGCGCGCAATCAGGATTTAGACCGTTTCAGGAAGGAAACCAGAGCCTGGGAAAGGCGCTGCCAACCCCGCTCAAGTAATGGAACACACCCGGAACTTGAGTTCCTTATTGATTCATCTAAAACAATCTTTGGTTTGTACTAATGTGCAGCAAATGTGCACGAGTGTGTAATGCTGAACTTTAAAGAGCGGTAAAACATGTCTGGTGTGGACGTCGCTAAAGAAGAACTTAAGGAGATTGACATATGTGACAACATCTGCTCGGAGGAGGAGAGTGGAGTTTTCGTCAACTCAGGTGCGTCGTACCTTGACGGCTTCTCGGCGCTTCACAAATGGGTTTCAAAGGGTCGTTCAGTCTCAGATACAAACTATGAGTGCGCCAAAACAGCTTCATCATTATCAGTCTCACTATCCAAGTGCGCAAAAGAGCCTCATGGATCACCAGCTGGAGAGATCCGTATGGAGAGAAGAGGAGGTGGAGGGGGGATTCATGAAGCAGGTGTGTATTCGGATGAAGATGACCTGAGAGAGTCCCGGGCATCATCTATAGTGGAGTGTCTGTTAGTGGAGCTCTATGACACATACAGTAATAGCGTCCGAGGGGTGGACAGCTCGACCGAAGCCTCCAGCTCGGATGCCTTCCTGGGAAGGAGCAACGCTGGCTCCAACTTTCTTCAGGAACTTCAGGAGAAACACACTAGACGCCATCAGATGAAATACCTGACTCAAAAAGGTGAGCATCAATTCCCCTTTCAACTGATGTCAATTCAATCCAATTTATGTACTGTAATTCATCAACTACCGGTCAATTTTTTTTTTTGAATAATTAAGACTTTTCTGAAGAATCATGTGACACTGAAGACAGGAGTAATGATGCTAAAATTCAGCTTTGCATCACAGGAATAAATTACATTTTCAAATATATTTCGATACAAAACAGTTATTTAAATTGTAATAATATTTTACTGTTTTTCCTGCATTTTTGCCTTGGTGAGCATAAGAGACTTTTTTCAAAAACATAAAAAAAACGAAATTATTCCAAACGTTTGACCAGTATAGTGTATGTCTCATCCATTTCTTTTATAATTTATGGATTTTTTTCCTTTTTGTTTTTAGATCATGCTTTAAATAAATACATAGCAATATGAATAAATAAATTTAAAAAATCACCATTTTAACTTTCATAATTTTTCATACTTTTATTTTTTTTATTTGCAGTGCATTTCCATGTACACACAAAAATAGAGTGATATTATTCTTAAGTAATATTATATGTTATATGATTGGGGTGCGGTTTTAGATTAAATATAGTGTTGCAGATACTGCATGAGAACTTACCGGTACCCAGTTATAATGCCACTCTAAAAGCCAGTTAAATCTTAACCCTTTGTTTGCTGAAGTAATTTAATTGTTGTCTCAGGTGCTCAGGTTCTTTGTAGGCCATAATGACAGTTTACTTATAAAGATGTTTTGACAATCAGAATTATCTTAACCTGTCTACATATGTAGTGTTATTTGAACTCTCACAGCACACTCTATTAAAAAAAATGTTTTATCAAATTAACGCACATCCTTCAGATTGAAACGAGATTTATTTTGTGATCAGGTCCGGAGGAGCTGAAGTCGATCGTTCAAGAGGTGAAGTACCGCATCGCTGTACAGTCGGCCAAACTGGTGCGTCAGGTCAAGAGGAAGGACAGACAACGGCAGAAGTTTCAGAAGAACTGTGATATAGTCACCGCCTGCCTGCAAGCCGTCTCTCAGAAAAGACGTAATTACAAATCATTCTCTCATTTCCCTCCTCTTGCTGTCATTACTGTTCTGAGCAGCAGTATTAAAGGGGCCCGATTATGCCCTTTGCCCTTGTTTTAGGGCTCTACTATAGGTTTATATAGTAAATGGCAAATAGCAGAGTTGTGTGGTTGGACCTACACATCTTGACCTGCGGTTACAATCATAGTTTCTTGTTAGTATGACATGTGGACTTAAAAAGATCATGCTCTTGAGCAAGCAAAATAAGCAAGCAGCCTGTAGTACATTCTATATCTTTTATTCCAGATATATACACATTTTATTCTCAGACTTTTATGCCCGATTTCACAGACAAGGCTTAGATTAAGCTGGCATTAGTTCAATAAGGACATTTAAGTAGCTTTTATAAACGTTCCTTAGGAAAAAACATTACTAGTGTGCATCTTGAGACAAAAAAACATGGCACTGACATATTTTAAGATATGCCAGTGCAAGTTGCTTTCAGTTAAAACAGCTCAACAATGCCTTTTATTCTGGGACAGTCTGTGAAACCGGAGGTTAGTTTGTCAAGAATTAAAGCGCTATACTATTATATTCTAGATTGACAATACGTCTTAGCTTTCATTGATACTGGACGTCTGTTATCCTTCAGCTGTTTTGAAAGGATGCGGTGGTGTAATATGACTTACATAGATAATGGTTGCTGAAAGGCTCAGGCTCACATACTATATATCAAATGGATATATATAGGGTAGACCGCATTCTGAAATATCTTTTCGCTACCACAGGATTGACGACTCCTCACCTTTACAAGTCATTTATTTGCATTAGATTCAAAACACACACTGTTCAACATCCCTGCCGGTTTCAGAGGCGACTCATTCATGTGATGAGTTTATGACACTGACATGCAAATTAGCACCGTAACGTTGTAGTGAGCTCAAATTTGTATTTGAATTTTGCTCGCTAATTAGTCATCAATGTGGCCTTGCGTCTCTTAAATGTGTTTTCCTCCATTTTATCTACATGCAGCATGACAAGCACTGTCAAACAGGTACAGTATCAAATCACATCAGAACTATAGCACTATATGCTTGCCATTATTCAGTCTATTCATGATGCAAAAGGTGTGACTTTATACAGTATATACAGTAGTCGTGAACGGTTATGGATTTTGTTGTATTTGACATGTTTATTTTTGTAAACATGAGCAACGGTGTTTATCACTGTTGTTTTGTCACTAAATGCATGTCAGGAAAAATATATATTTATACATTTTCCATATCTGGACTATCATTCTTTCTGTCAGAAATGTTTAAACATCTGTCTCTCTTGTTAGTCACATGAGTTTGGGTAAATCAAGACACTTTTGGACAATCAGACTATGTTAAAAATGGTCAAATTTACCTGACTTTCTGTATATTGTATGGATGGATAGATAATTTGGAATATTCGGACACACTGTCGTTTAGCACAAAATAAGAAGCCTGCTTATTTACTTATTTTTCCTTATCTATATATATATATATATATATATATATATATATATATATATATATATATATATATATATATATCACTTTTTCATGATGTTTTAAATCATTATTTTATACAGAACTAACTTTAAACAATTTCCCATTTCCTCCAAGTGCCTTGAAGTACAACATTTCCTTTTTATAAAACAGATCCTTGATTCTGATTGGTTGAGCCGTGTTTGAAGCCCTTGTAAATTACTCTACAAACATACAATTGTGTGATCTCATTACTTCAGTATTACTGCTCCACTTAAAGTAAATCATTTAATGTACTAACACTTTAATAAAAGCAATAAGTAATGTGAAGCCATGGTCTTCAGTGAATGTATAACAGCTAAAGGGGATTTTAGCCCCTTAACTGTTCTAAATTCACCGTAAAACCACAACTTATTGCTAGTAAATCATTCAGATCACTTGAATTCATGACGATTCAACCATCTTATCCTTACTCTTATCTTGGGATTTAGCCTATAATAGGGTCCTAAGACTTTTTTGTGTGATTTTTGGATCCAGAGTATTTGGAATATCTTGTTCTTAAAGGTTAATGCTAAAGTTGGCAGCATGGCACTAGTCATTCATGTACTGTGCTGGCCATTGTTTTCCTCAGTTTCTCTGGCCCTTCCTCCAGAGCGGTCCCTCCTCCCTCACAACCCTGAATGTGACGCTCATATGTGGGTGTAGA
The DNA here is from genome assembly GCF_949152265.1 of Phoxinus phoxinus. NCBI lineage: Eukaryota > Metazoa > Chordata > Actinopteri > Cypriniformes > Leuciscidae > Phoxinus > Phoxinus phoxinus. Next base: position 6,028,476 of record NC_136884.1, read on the forward strand.
CGCGCGCATCACCGCGCTATCTCGCCTCTCCCATCCTGCGCGTTCGTTTCGATCACCTTTGATTATTTTTATGCTATTTATAATTATTATTCTTAAGGTACATACATGCATCTTCATGTATGAGGATAAATGACACTCGAACGTGTTCTTCTCTGCTTTATTGATAACATAACGAGTGTGATATTTTTAGATGAGATGATTCTCGGGATGAGAGAATCGTTTTAAATGCGCGGTCAAACGGACCTCGTCCTCACAGTGTTTTTCTCCAGATGAAGCAGGAAAGGTTTGTCTCCTCTAAGAGATCGAGGGTTTGTATGAAACGGCAGAATGCAGCTGGAGGAGTCGGTAATATTATCAGTAATGTGCTGAAGAAACGCAACGGCATCTCTAGAAGAGCGCCGCGCCTGCTGTGCACCCTAGAGCCAGGTGAATACAGCATGCATTAAGGGCATTATTTTTTTTATAATTTAGTCTATCTTTGTCCTGTGATTGTAGATAAAACTCTTTATTCCTAAGATGCCCATTTATTTTGCACTGTTATTGATTGCAGAATGGCATTTCTGTGAAAATTAGCTGACCTAAAGGGCCTTCGCTTTATTACTAAATAAATATATGATCAGCTATATTAATAAAATTGTGAACTACGTTTACATTAATAAATTTGAAATTGAGAAATTCTTATGGTTTTAGCTTTTAGGGGTCCTGAAAGTTTGAATATGCTTATTATGAAATCATTTTATATATTTAAATAGTATGCCTATTTATTCATTGATAATTGTTTTGAACGTTTCTATAGTCAAATTTATATTTTTAATGTATAAGATAGTCAGTACATAATACTGCACATGCTTCTCATGCTGACACATGTGTTGTGCCGAGCATGAGGGCTGGAGAGATGACGGTAATCATGTAGGTTAATCCGGAACAGCCTCGGCTGACGAGCGAAATAGATGCAGAAATGGTGCCACTCCTTTTGATCATTTATACCATTAAACGTTGACAGAGATGGACTCAGGTTGGTGGTCTAATTGTTTTATACACTGAAAGTCTATAGGAGAAATGCTGCTTCCTATTTCACATCATATTGGTGAGGTAGAGTTGTTTACTTGCGCGTTTGACAGGATTTAGCATCTTTAGCCATGGCTAATGTGAAGGTTACATCCATTTAAGGAATTCATCGTGTTGTTGTAGCTCTTTAACGGTCAATATGACTTCTTAACAATGAAAAAAACTTGTTTATTTCGTCGTAATACAGGATGGTGTCGTGATTCCGGAAGAAACAGTAGGCGGAAGTGGGGTTCAGCACCGCTCAGCAGTGGACAGCGTCATTTATCAACTATTCGATATCCAGCGTTTGGTTTCTGCGTCGTGGTCGATAATACACTTGTAGTTTCCAGTCATTTCTTTGCATTTTTTTTAGTGTTTGTTCCTGTTAGACGAAGAAGAGAGTAAGGTTACCTGCCTGCAATAATAATGAGTCATTGAATGAAAACAAATAGTATCTATTATTAATGGGCTAGTGACAAGTGAGGATGATAAAAGGACATAATTATTTTACAAATATACATGTTAAATATCTAGAATTTGAAAACGTGAATATTATGACCAATAACTCTTTTAGAGACCTGATTCAGTTGAATTTTTTTTTTTATCAAATAAAGATAATTGCAATTTATCCTGATATAATTTGGTAATTTATTTATTTAAAATGTTATTAATTTTAATTTAGTGTATATAATTAATTATTAATAGTATTTCAAAATCCACTCTAACTTACTTCAGATTATAACATTATCATATTATTTTCCCCATCCTGAGTGGTGATTACGCAACTACCCTTCATTCATTTGTTAATGAAACGCCTGCAGCTACAGAAGAGACGTCTTTATTTCTTTGTCTCACAGTTTGTCTGCCATTTATTGCAGGGGTCGACACCAGGTTGAAGTTCACTATCGAACCCTCTCTAGGCAAGAACGGCTTTCAACAAGTATGTATTAGATGCCTACTATGGCCCTAAAAACCTCAAACAGCAATAAACCAACAAATATGCTTTTGGTTTGCGTGTTGATTGTTTTGGGGTTGTTTTACTTTGCAGTGGTACGACGCCCTGAAAGCAGTGGCCAGACTCCCTGTGGGTATTCCCAAAGAGTGGAGGAAGAGGGTAAATGTGCTGGAAAATTCACTGTTTTCATATCTGTGAGATTTTACACACTGTATAATGTTTGGTTGTTTTTATATAGGTATGGCTGACCCTGGCTGACCAGTACCTCCACAGCATCTCCATAGACTGGGAGAAAACCATGAGATTTGCCTTCAACGATCGCAGCAATCCAGATGATGACTCTTTGGGAATCCAAATAGTGAAGGTTCATATCTGTAGTTATATGCAGTTATTTAACATTCAGATATATATAATAATATGAGGCAAGCAAACAAATTGTGGCTTTAGAGATATTTAATGGAAGGAAGATAAAAGGTTAAATGGTGAAACAGGATATTTGCTCATTGCAGTGCGTCAGTAAGAGGATAATGGAGCAGGATGTGTGTTTGTGTGTGTGTAGCACTGGATGGATGAGAACAGTGAGGCACTTGTGCGCGAGTGAGCAAAGTTCAGTGTGCTTGTGTGCATAGGTAAGTCACACTTTCTTTCCCCTTCTCTTCTATTTCAGGACCTGCACAGGACAGGCTGCAGTTCCTACTGTGGCCAGGAGGCGGAGCAGGACCGGGTGGTGCTGAAGCGGGTACTGCTGGCATACGCCCGCTGGAACAAGGCTGTCGGCTACTGTCAGGGCTTCAATGTTCTGGCTGCCCTCATTCTGGAGGTCACAGAGGGAAATGAAGGAGATGCATTAAAGGTTTACCTACATAATAATTCATATATATATATACATATTGTGAAGTATCACCATTTAATTGTATGAATTATCTTTTTTTATTATTTTAATTATAATTTAATTTGTTAATCAGTAATATTATTTGTTAATTCAAAATCCACTTCAAAAATTAACATGTGCCCCCCTCAGTTTAAATGAGCATGAGATTATGGACAGACACATTTTATAAGCAAGATGAGCTTTTTTCTTATATAAGCAAAAAGATAAACCTAATTATCCTCTATCGTTCCGTTATAGGTTATGATCTATTTGATTGATAAGGTGCTTCCCGATAGTTACTTCGCCAATAACCTGCGTGCCCTCTCAGTGGACATGGCCGTGTTCAGAGATCTTCTGCGACTGAAGCTTCCAGAGCTTTCTCAGCATCTCCACCACCTCCAGAAAGTAGCCAATCGGGAAGGAGGAGGTATGTAGCTCTAGCAACCCTGTACATATGTATAGATGCGAAAGAAGAATGTTTGTACCAGCTCAACTGCATTGTGTTTCAGGCAGCTATGAGCCTCCGCTCACCAACGTCTTCACCATGCAGTGGTTTTTGACCATGTTTGCCACCTGTTTGCCCCACCACAACGTGCTGAAGATCTGGGACTCGGTCTTCTTTGAGGGCTCTGAAATGCTGCTGCGTGTGGCTCTGGCCATCTGGGCCAAACTCGGAGAGTAAGTTCACCTAGAGTTGTTTGCACTGTCGACCAGATTGATGTGATACATTTGAGTGAGATACATTTTCAACCCTCTCAGGCGAATTGAGGAGTGCCAGACTGCTGATGAATTTTATAGCACTATGGGCTGCCTGACACAGGAAATGCTGGAGCACAATCTTATCGACTCCAATGAACTCATGCAGGTAAGACGGAGCATATAATTATTATCATGAAAAATGCATGATATTTTCTATGTAAACCTTATCATTTAGGTAAATCGGCAAGGAGTAACAGGTTTAATGTTCTAAAATTGTGTTTGAAAATGGCAAAAGCTTCTAGTAGTAGTTTATCTACTGTTTTTGGGGCTGATGGTGTGTGTGCATTATATGCACTTGTTTTCCTCCTGACAGACGGTCTACTCCATGGCCCCGTTCCCGTTCCCCCAGCTGGCTGAGCTCCGGGAGAAATACACCTACAACATCACCCCGTTCCCTGCCCCGGTCAGAGCGAACAGCAGGTATGAGAGCTGAGGACACTCGACGCCCACAGCACAGATTGCAACCGTGAGAGTTTTGCAGCCATATAAACACGTTACTACGAGCCTGCAGGGTGTTGTTTTATGGCACGTGTGTATATTGGCATGCAAATATCAAAAGCAAATGTTCTTATCTTGACAAGGTTTACACTCAGTTGAAAGATTATTTACGACTTTATTTTTCAAAGAAGAGAGCATTGATGCAATAAAAAAAATGTTTTATTGTTTGTTTTCTTTTATACTCTCTAATTTTATTTACCTTATTTTAAATATTTGTATTGTTAAATTGTAGTACATTTTGTTTATTATTATTATTTATTCATGTTTTTATTTCATGCATGGTTTTATTTAGTTTTTATATATATATATATATTTAATAAAATATTAAAATTATTATTTTTCATGCATTATATATTTTTTTCTTTTTTTCAATTTTCCGTTTTATGAATACATTTTTAATTGAATTATATATTTTATAATTCTTTTGTTTAATTTTTTGTTTTATGCATTATTCATGCATTTTATTACTTGTTAGTTTGTTTTTGTATTTTATTTTAAAACATTTAATAACATTTTTCAATTTAATTTAATATTTTTTATTTGTTGTTTTATATTTGTATTATGTATGCATTTTTTAGTTTCTTTTTCTGTTTTATTTTTAAATATTTAAAATATTTAATTACATTTTATTAATTTATTTTTACATTTTTACTTTTTTTTATTTAATATTTGATTTCATGCATTATATTTTATGTATATAAATTGTTTTTGTTGTTGTTGTTGTTGTATTTAATATATGTCATGCATGATATTATTGTATTGTTTTTCCTCTGTACAGTCTGGCACTTCATGGATGGGAGAGTGATGATGATGCTGACATGGATGATGAAGACTCTATTGTCACTGCCCTGGGCTGCCTGGGGCCTCTTGGTGGGCTTCTGGCCCCTGAAATCCAAAGATACCAAAAGCACCTTAAAGGTCTGAATCTGATTACATTTCATATTTCAAAATCTAGTAGATTTAATAGTGTAGCCTGAGGTTACAAACATGATTTATGTCTTTCTGAACACGGACTGACCACATTTATAAAATGCACAAGATATTTGATTTCGTAATGATTAACGATTTTTGAGTCACTTAAACTATACTGGCTTTGTCAAAGTAAGGGTGATTTCATGGAGTAATGCAAACATAAGTTCAGTGAATCTCACTCTGCCAAGCTAACCTTGGCAAGACCTGAAAATCCTTGACAATTCTGTCTGAATCTGCCCCAAAGGGATTTAATCCTCGATGCATTAGTCAGTTCTTGTTGAATCTGAGGTGGGTCGAGTCATTCAAGCTGTCTTTAATTACGGCCTTCAGTTCCAGTGCAACTAAATAAATGGAAGGTTTGGAAAGGAGCCGACGCAGCCGTTACTCTTGCACTCTACACATTATTATTTACGATGTTTGCTTTTTGTTTTTATCTGCTCTGCAGATCACAGAGGAGATCAGAGCTCTCAGGGCAGTAACATGGCCGAGCTCAGTCCCGGGGCGGTGGGCGCGGGACGGGCCGAGCATCAAGCGGCCATCAACAGCATGATGCTGGAGCGCATGAGCACTGACATCAGCGCGCTGAAGAAACAGTACTCGCGCATCAAGCAAAAACAACAGCAGCAAGCCGGGCTACTTTACATCCATTCAGGTAGCAGGATCATACTGATATCACAACCATTTTTTACTGTCGAAGATAAGTTCGGGAAGTGACAGAAGGGATATGAAGTGTTAGTCAGTATACTGTGGCATTTTTCCCAGGACCTCCAGTGGAAGCTGAAACTATTGAACCTCATCAACCCAGTAAACAGCAGAACCAACACACTGGTATTGATCTTCATGTGTCAACTATGGCTTCATTATACTGCAGATATATGGTGCTGGAGATCTGTTTTGATCGGTGTTGGGTCTGCTGGTGTATAATGCAATGAATTGCAATTTGTAATTTTGGTGATGGCTGAACTGATTAATCAAGGTGTTTTCTACATTATATTTTCTTTTCAGGGGATTGGTATATGCTAAAGGTGGTTAATTACCTTTTTTCCATTTATTAAAATATTGGAAGATGTAATTTCGCAATAGCACCATTACAGGACATAATAGAGACTTGGAACCGTGAAATAATAATAGGTCATATTTATTTTCACAATGCACAATCTTCTTTTTGCACAATTCATCACTGAACACTATATATATTTTTGTGTGCGTGTGTGCGTGCGTGCGTGTGTATAAAATATCTCTGCATTTTTCGGCCTCTGAAACCACTTTCCTTTTTTGCTGACATCACAAAGCCCCATTCTGTTTTCACCTTGAATATCACGTTTAAAGCCGGGTTCACACTATACAATTTTGAGAATCCTCTGAACCTAGGCTAAAATCTGTAGTCTTTGATCACTTGACATGTTCACTGACAGCTGATTAATGACCATTGGGATCAAACTTTTCCAAATTTGTGTCAGAAGTTTGGATTGATGATGAAAACTTTTTGACTGCCGCACAGTCTGACATGAATGACAACTGAGATCCTACAGTGTGACATGGCTTACTGCGTTCGAACAGTCTGACAAGCTTAAATCGTATAGTGTGCACCCTGCTTAACTCAGTAAACTCGGAAACACGATTTCATGTTGACTCTGACATTCTGTTTGCAATTACTGTTGTTTTCTAACTCTTTGTTATTGATTTTTCACAGACAAGTGTCCAGCCACCAGTATCCTTGCCTCCCAAATTGGTCCCTCCCCTGTGGTCAACCATCTTCTCTTGGGCAGGAAGCCCAGACCCGCTCAGCGATCCTCAAAGAATTGTATCATCCATAACGGTGGTGTTCCCCAAGCCCAGTCCACCCCCAACCAGGATCAGATGATGCAGCCAAGACATCATTCCCCGTGGCGAACACATGTGCGCGCACACCGCAGGAACATCGCCAGGGCGCGGGCGCAGCTCGGCTTTGATGATTCTCTGGAGATAGAAGACGATCAAACTGACACCAGCAAAACGGAAGAAGCATCTGAAGAAGGAGAGGAGAGAAGACTTGAGGAAGACAAAGAGCAAGAAAAGTTGGAGGATGGAGAGCAGGAAAAGTTGGAGGATGGAGAGCGAGAGAAGTTGCAGGATGGAGAGCAAGAGAAGTTGGAGGATGGAGAGCAAGAGAAGTTGGAGGATGGAGAGCAAGAGAAGTTGGAGGATGAAGAGCAAGAGAAGTTGGAGGCTGGAAGCTCAGATGTCTCTCAGCAAGATCACAGCACTGAAGAAGTAGAGGATCTCCAGCAGATCGACAACCGGCTGTCTTCTCTGGAACTGGAACCAGAGCCAGCTTCTGATCCACCTACACCAACTCCAGAACCGCAGCCGGAGCCCACGACCCCAGCTCAGCTCCCATCCACCCGCCGTCCCGGTTCAGACTCTTCCAGCTCAGAAAGTGGAAGCTCCCTCAGAAGAAGCCCATCAACGCTGGCAGGAGAACCTCCGAAACCTCAGCAGATCTTCTCTCCGTTCCCCTGCGTCAAAACCCCTCGCAAGTCCACTGCTGCAAGAAACTTGGGCCTCTACGGCCCAACTGCCAGAACTCCAAACGTGCACTTTCCCCAGATGAGCAGAAGCATGAACTGTGTAGGAAGCACCACGAAGCGCCGATGATGAGTTGTCGACTAGTGACGAGCACGAGATGTTTCTGTTCAAAACTCCCGAACAACCATGAAAGCACATGCATTCTGAACTCTAGTATGCTTCCAGATACTCCAAAATATGCCATGCGACATGCCATCTACATTTAGGAACCATATTGGATATATTAATGCTCCCATGAAGTTGATCATATGAATTTATGAATGTATTGTTTTGTTTTTTTAAAATGAGATCCTACCAAAACATCTGGGAATTAATACCCGGCAGACACGATCGGATGATGGTTCCACAAGCTCTTTCTGCATGTTCAGGTCACCAGTATTCGCTACAATGCACTGTGTTTACTCATATGCTCCAAAGCTAGGAAAATCACAATCACATTTATGTAAAATATCTCATGTTAAATGACTGTGGGAAATGCTACAGTTCTGCATTTATCCGTTTTCAATCTGTGACTTCACAATCAAGCCAAACCCTTTTCTCCTCACATCTCTTGATTGTTTCCTTCAGTAAATTATCAATTTGTCATCTGAATAATACATGTTATTGTCATTTAGTTTTTCTCTTTTTGGATGCTCTTGTTCTGAATGCTCCTGCGACTGAATGTTTCTCTTTATCAACCTTTGGTGCTTATGAGTAGTGAAGGATCACAGTAGTGAAGTGAAGGATCACGTCCCAGAGAATAAAATACATGCAAGTATGGAAAAAAACTACTTTTCAGTTTCTACTTATTGTTTCCTCTCCATTAAGTAATTTGTTTTTGCTTTCAGGTTGAAACTACAGTATTTTTTTAGGTTTACAACGACACCTATTAGGAATATAAACCTTAACTAAAACCACCAATATCTCACACTGACATTAAGTGTATGCAGTTTTTTCATTATTTGCTTTGGTTCCATTTTCACAATTAAGTTAATTCTTTAAACTCTTATGCTATTATCACAACAGATCATCAAAAGTGCACTTTTTAAAAACATTTCAGCATGTTCTCAATTGTGTGAGTACAATACACAAAATCACAAAGTATCCTTTACACTTTAAGTGTTTTTAATTTACAGTAACTGCCTTTCATAAAGCTCTTCAAATCAAACTTTTGATTTGCATCTATTCTTGTTCAGTTTAATTTATACATTTGTCTATTATTTTAATCCAACTGATATTAATGGTTAATCAGTGAATAATTTGGTACACCTATATTTCTATAGATATTGATTCTATATACAGTTTCTTTATAACGGGTATGTATAACCAAATGGAATGAATCTAACATTACATGATTTATAGATAATAACCACCACTATGTTCAAAGAGAGAGAGAGAGAGAGAGAGAGAGAGAGAGAAATTTGTGAACATATAGCAGGATAGAGTATACGGGAGAGTAAACAGTCAATGGCTGTGTAACATCAGATTGATCTGAGATGCATCCGTAGTAGAAGGAAGACAGATGGCATCAAACAAACACAGCATTTTTCATTACAGCATGGAGCAGATTCCCTTGGTAGAGATCTGTAAAGGTCAACTACAGTATAGATTCAGTCATAAACAGTGAGAACATTTACTCATTTGAACACATTGAATTATTGCCAGCAAACCTCATCGTGGCAGTTTCATAACTTCATCAAACCATTTGATAACACGCTAGATAGATACTTTTACAAACATGGATTCAATTACAGGAGTTAGAAATGTAAGTGTATTTTCTAATGTAGTAACTTTAGCCTGTATTACTGTAATTATTTCAGCAACAAGGGTGATTTGTATCTTTCATGGTTTTTGTTTGCTGTTGACTGAACTGATTGTTAAAAGTACTAAATTGAAAGAAGCTCATACTGTTGTGTTTCGGTGATTAAACTAAACTAACTATGTTCTCATTACATATTACAATAATCTTGTGTTAGAAACAATGATTATGTGGATTGAAATATTTTCAATCAACCAGCTGAAAATAACCAGCTGTGTTACAAGTGTCATCAGTTTGGATTTTTGTTCTGAGAGTTTTGAAAATGTACACCTTACTTGTGAAAATAGTACCAAAGCGAATAAAAAATCTGGCATTTCTATTAATAACTGAAATTTAAAATGCTATTAAAGCCTTCCAGGGTCTGGCTCAACAGGTGCTGCATAACAGGAGAATGAACCTCATTGGTTGGGTTCTTGCGGAAGCTCAAACGTGCTGCGTAACACATGAGAATGAAGCTCATTGGTTCTCCCACGTTAGCGATCATGCTTGAGCTTCTGTTTACAACAACTGATGTGAGAGTTGACGAAAGTTTAAATGTGAATAAAAGCCTAAATTAAATATGTTCATCATATAAAGTGATCGAGTCTCTTCAGAAATGTTGGACTAAACTGCTCAATAGTTTTACGACCTCTTTAAGCTTTAAAGTGTCAGTTCCGTTGCTGTCTATGGAGGGACAGAAATCTATCAGATTTCATTAAAAATATATATTTATTTGAGTTCCGAAGATGAACGAAAGTCTTACGGGTTTGGAAGGACATGAGGGTGAGTAGTAGTACTAATTAATGACAGCGTTTTCATTTTTGGGTGGACTAACCCTTTAAGAAATCCACCTTGGTTGATATACAACGACATTCACACATTCTTTATTGTGGCAACAGGTCCTAATGCTTTCAAGGGCTGCTGTATGAAGTCATAAACCCATTATACCTGCAGCAGAAGTCAGTCATAAAGGTAAGTAGGCCTACCCACTCTAAGGCGGCCATTGTGTTCCTTTCTTTCTTTTTTCTTCAGATAATACATTCAGCAGGATTTCTACATGAGAGCAAGCAAAAGGCTAGAGATTGTTTCTGACTGAGCTTTTAACAGTTATTGTAATGTCGACACCAGCAGCTGCTATTTTACGTCTTTCCATTTTGTTTTATATATTTTTAAAACGACTGAACACTAGATGTCGCTGTTGTTCTAGTTTTACCTCTCACGTGCCCTTGTGCTGTTTAGAAGCTGATTGTGACAACAAGAATTTTCCTATTATGCAGAAAACTTCTTTAAAAGCGTATTTATATTTCTACAACATGATATAAACAAATAGGCTATACATCACAATCACATTATTTCTCCACATACGTGAAGCTCACATTTGAAAAGATGACAAAGTCGTACTTTGTTTTTAACCCTCTTTGACAAAATGAGCTGAGAAAGATCATGCTGTGCTGATAAAATAGTTGTAATTAGGGTTATAAATTTAGATAGTCATAGATGTGCCATCGCCATGATCACCATGGTCTTCTCTTCCGCACAGAGATGTTATTGAGGTGACTGAGTTTTATTGTGGTGGTGTTCAGCAGGTGCCAATGTCTAATAATTGACAACAACATCTCATAATTGATCTATAAAACATAATACTGTTCATAAATCAGTATGAGGAAAGATTTTGCCTTGACACATGCTAATATAAAGATGCAGTATTAAAAAAAAAAGACCACAATAAAAGACATACATAAATCAAACAGTCCTTAAAACTCCTTCAACTCCAGTTTGTGTTTAATGTCTCCCAAAGCCATAAATAACCCCTGAGTGCCATTTGTGGAATATTTATGCATCTCTGTGACCTTGAGAAAATGCTGGATGCAGATTTCCCAAAGGATTCTGGGATGGTCTGAATTTAGTCTACTGATCGAATGGGCAGACGATCCTGTTGAGACTGGCAAGGTGCCCAGTTCTGCTTATATTTACTCAACGTACGTATGATTTCCTCAGGGGCCAATTTGTCTCTAAAGCAAAGGACAAGCAATTTACATTCGAATAATGCGATTGACTGAGTTTGTTTTTCTGGTCGCCTAGGTGTTGTTTTTAAGCTGGCAGGGGACAGAAATCAATCTGATTCAAATTAATATTCAAATTTCTTAGTATTTTGTGTGGAAAAACCACCTGATGATCATGTTCTCCTGCATGGTTTGGAAATGTTTCTTGTGTTTTAATGGAAGCTAGAACATCTGACCATAAGTACAAATAGTCAAATAATTAGTCACATCATTTTACTTATGATATTTTTATAGTGATATATATATATATAATTTAATAGGATTTTTTAAAACCTAAAAAGTTATTTAATCCCAAATTTTTCAGTGATATTTTTATAGTGATATATTTTTTATTGATATAAGTTATTTAGTAATGATTCTAGAATATGATCCACAGCTGAAGGTTTACTGCAATCTAATTGAAAAAAATAATAATAATATGAAAAGTAATTTTAAAGGTACAGAATTAACAACATGTATGAATTTATGTAGTTTATGTGTAGTTATCTTCTAGTCATTGATTAGCATATTCTGTTTTAATAATCTATAAATCGTGTTCCGGGGGTGGGGTTTATGTAAATTTTAGGGTTGGTGATGTCACTAACCCAGGATGAATGTAGTGTAGTCCCTCCAGCCGTTTGTTGTAGTCCTTAAAAAGCAATTTCTTTAAAAGGAAATATCTCCCTTTGCTTTGAACATTGAGCGTCGTAACTTTGCAGATGTTGTTCATGCTCAAACAGCAACATTACACATTAACTAAAGTTAAAAAAAGTGAAATCATAATCATCCACCCCTTTAAAAAAAGCACTGCATTACATGGATGTGCCATGATGATGCTGTGTAACAGTTGTGTTTCAGGTTTATTTGAAGTTCCTGTGGAAAGCCCCATTTCTATCCCACCCAGTGACCAAGTAATGACTTTATTCAGAAGCGGAGATGCTTCCGTTTCTCTCTAATTAACTGGCCGAGTGATGGCCACAGTAATCCCTCAATCCTGTGTCCGTCGGTTCAGACATGGATTATTTATCTGTCCCGGTCATACAGGAGCAGGGACTACATGCGTGAATCCCCACACTGACGTCCCCTTCCGCCCTGATCCTGCACAACTGCGCCATAATCTACACGTTATAATCCATGCATGCATGACGGGGCGTAATCACACTTCCTCTGCGCTTCCGGCAGGATTACTCTGTGAGGAAGCGGAGGCTTACACAATCTGTGTGTGTGTGTGTATGTGTGTGAAAGTTGAGCAGATGTGCAAAGAAAGATGTGCAAGAGAGTTCAAGGACCCAATAAAATGTATTGACAAGCAACAATTTGTTTCCTTTTGAAACTGGAAATTTGGGAAGGATAATTTTCGAAAGCCTCGTCACTTTTATCGAAAAGGCCACAGGCAGGAAGCGTGATTGATTTGCTACTTGCTTTTCTAGTTAAAAGCAATTAGAATTAGATAAGAATTTTTTTGTCCATTTGGTTTAGAAAATACATTTTAAATGCACATATATTTTAAAGAAGCCATATTATGCTCTTTTACAAAGTCTTGATTTTGTTTATGGGGTCTAGAATACCTTCACAAGTTTGAATGCTCAAAACTTATTTTTCGCTCTCTTCCCAGTCTGTCTGTAATGGTCGGTTTATGCTGCCTTCATATGCTATCATAATTATCGTAAATACTAGTTTGTTGCTTGAAGCTTGTAAAAAATGTTTATACCATAATCTTTAAGCCTGGCGGAGGGGAGAACGATTACTGCTGTGACTGGTATACTTTATTAGTTTTCTCGACAACAGCTACATCACCTTGTCTTGTCGTTAAAGACGTGCACATTTACATATATTAATATTTATTTGAAGTGTATTGTATGTTTTATTCACAGTGAGAATAGCCTGTATTTGATAAAGTTCCAGAGTCTAGATAGCACAGTGAATGTTTATATGGTTGTCAACGAATGTGACGCTATATTTTATTCAAAATATATTAACATTTTGGCTTTAATAAGATTTCATTTAGAAATAAGGAAGATGAAACATGGTGCCATTTGTGATTCCTATTCTTTCTGACAACAAAGCACTTTAACGCGACACGCTCGTAATCACGACTTCAAAAGTTGGAAGTAGGAGTTTATGATAGCATGTGAAGGCAGCATTAGTTCCTGTCTCTATGAAGACCCTCCTTTCATAAAGTGCATTGTGCTCTGATTGGTCGACTGGACAAGTGTGTTGTGACTGGTCAACCGCTTTGAGCGTGTTTCAGAAATCTCACCAGTTGAGGGAGTTCAGAAACCACTCCATTGGAGTGAGTTTGTGTTTTTGACTTTGCAGACCTTTTTCATGCTCAAATATAAAATATCCAAAAACCACATTATATATTTCTTTTAATTGTTTACATTATCCTAAATGTTTCCAAGAATTTGTAAATTCAGAGAAATTCACAATTTTAAATAGTGTCCGTCCTTTGTCACTTGTCGCCTGTCACTCTGACGTAATATCCGCGTTATCCCTGGTTTCCACCTATGTTTTCCGCTTGTACTGCCATAGTAACCATGGCGACAGATGTGGACAGCTGCGTAATGTTTAGCACTTTATTAGACAGGTGAGCAAATTTACATAAAACAAATCAATGATATATCTCAACATGATGAAATGTTATTATGATCCAGTATGTTATTCTAATGTTGGTCTAGCTTACTTCTAGTTATATCCAACAAACTAAAGCAAGTTCCATTATTACGCGTATTCACTGCGTCATCATTATATGCCTTTGTTATTGTAAGAGGTTAGCGAACCCTGGCCGTGAAAAAAATTACATATTGTAGCTTTAAGTTGATTTTGTTAACTTTGAAGGTCTTGAAATCTTTTCGCTTTGAGTGAACTCACAAGTGTTTTCTGGACTTTTTCTGGTCTGCGTGTTGATTGGTCAGTGATGTTGAATTGCCGTTCTCGCTTTCACTCGCTCAATTTCTGATTCATTAACGTTCTCTTTGTATAACAGAAGTTACATGTCACTCAGCGACACAAACACAATCATAACATGTCAATGTAAAGAGCAGACAAGTGCAGACAGGGTTGTTCTCTGGGGTAATAATAACTATAATCAAGAGGACGTGCCCACTCACTGAGTCATCTACAGGAAAGGTCAAATACACATTAAGAGCTTCACCCATGCATTCAGCAAATGGAAATTTAATAGTCTGATAAAAATCAATTATTAAAAGGTCAGTTGGCAAAATTATTTTTCTTCTTTTTTTTCTGAGGCTAAAATAGTTCTTACGATTGCACTTGTACGCATACCGTTCGTCCCTACGGACTCGTAAACAAAGCATGGGAACTAATGCAGACTATGTATTTGATTAATGGTTTCATTGTGAATTTTGTCCCATGTGCTTAGCCACACAAAGCACGTAAAAATCATAAGCTCAGGGAGGTTCCAGTCCTCCTCATGCAAACAATGCCCTGCTCTTAAAATGGGTGCAACGACACACACACAGTTGAATAAGACATGGATATGACGCCAGACATAAACAGAGAAAGACTAATATTGGAAGTAATCAGGCAATCACACTTCCTACCAGTGAAAGTGTATGTTTGGGTTGTTGGGTCTCATTTTGTGCCAATAGGCTGCCTGCAAGTCAGCACACGCATGTAATTCCTGCAATAGGAATATACATAGATATTCCTGTTGCTCATTTAAAGCTGGTGGGAAAGAATTTTGTTATTCCCAGCAGTAACATAAACTTTTTTTCATAGGAGACTAATGAGAGCAGGAGATGGTAGCTAGGATACACATTTCACAAGCAAATAAGAAAGTTATCGATCTATTTTCTGAATAATGTTTGATTATTAGAGCAATCAATATTGATGTAATTGGATACAGAGACAAATCTCTGTCATAAAAGGTCTCTATGACAACTGATAATTCACAGTAGCTGATGGATAAAACCCTGTTTCTGCCTATATATATGTATATAATTATTATAATTTATTAAATTGACTTTTGAAAGAATAAATAATAAATTAAATAAATATATATTATTTATTAAAGTTAGAATTACTTAAAATCTTATAGGGTATTTTACTTTAGGTTTGGCTGCATGCATGTGCAAAAAAGGTGTGGAAGCCCTGTTCTATAGGTAGATTGTTTAAGTGTGTTTAAGTATGTTTTGTATGACAAAGACTAAAGCCAGAAGCAATTTCCCACAACTGCAAACCTGAAACCAGCTGCCAAGCATGCACATGACTGCATCCTTCATATAAATGTCTACTCTCTACACCCTAAAATGGGTTAAAAGAGGCTAAATTAATGCTGCACCTGAAAAACCAGCAAAACCTCTCTTCATTTCCACAGTGGACACAC
This sequence comes from Phoxinus phoxinus, assembly GCF_949152265.1. NCBI lineage: Eukaryota > Metazoa > Chordata > Actinopteri > Cypriniformes > Leuciscidae > Phoxinus > Phoxinus phoxinus. The sequence goes on from NC_136884.1 coordinate 6,044,316, forward strand.
ATTTATAAATAATTTTCTCTTCTCTCCATCTCACAGAAGTTTGTTAAACAGCACTGAGTGAGCTGACAAAAGCAGACAGTTTAATAAGAGAAAAGTTTCCCGTTTAAATTCCCACTCTCCCTCGGCTTTTAGTAAAGCAGAATGGAGAAAAGGACGAAGACTTGATGAAGACGCTGCACAGACCCCTGAGACATTGAGTGACACAGCAAAACCGCTGAGCCAGTGGAATCTTGGCACTGGGAGTTAATGGTCTTGCTGTTAGTTGACCAATGACATCTTGTTACAAGTATTTTTTGGGTTTGAAAAGCATATTTTTTAGTGAATAGTGCATAATTAGTGGTTTATGCATTCACTAGTTAACCTGAACCATAAGCTCTTCAACATGCCTGTGTGATCCCAGCTAACAAAAAAAGTTCCCATTAAATTATACAAATGTTATTTTTGAACATAAAAAAAACTAAACAAATCTTGATAATGCAAACACTTCAGAAACCCTTGTTATGAGCGATGGCCATTAAGTGAACTGCAGCCAGCAACTTATTGCTCCATCTCACACTCCTGTACCCGTAATGTAGACGAGAATGAACAACATTCAAGGCTCCGATATAGGCTACTCACGGCAAAGTTATTTTTTGTTCTTTGCTTAGAAGTAAAAACAAAAGTTGGAAATACCTTTGCAGCAATATACTTCTAGCGGACATCCTGACGCCGTCCACGGCACGCTGCTGAGAGCGGCGTTTAGATGAACGTGCCGCGCGCTTTCCTCTTAATAACAAAAATGACAGTGATGAGAAAACGGCAGTTAAGAAAGCATCTGATCATAGTGATGGTGATATGTTTGCACCAGCTCTGTAATTCACCAGCAGATGAGGTCATTAAAATACAAACTGTTTTGATTTGATTATAAAGTTTATTTTAAACTATATATATGGTTATGTGAGACTATAGTTTGAATGAATCCCTTTTCTTTGCATGACACATCGACATTACAGTACAGAGTGGCTCTTATGTCATAGAACGGAAGCGTAAACATCACATCCTTTCGGTTTTCCTGGCAAAAACGTCCTTCACATCAAAATCAGTCTACAGTTTGTTCATAACTTTGAGAGAACCTTGCCAAGCTGGGATGACCCCAGGCCGAATACACTGCCTCCCAAATTCCTGTTCTAATGTGCGGTTAAACAACAGGTCTGTTTTCAAATACTTTTTTGTTGCCTAGACATCACAACCTCACATTCTCATCCGTCTTTGTAGCGCTCAGCTTTCACCTTTAGATGTCTTTAGAGGAAACGCAAAGCCCCAGGTAAACACGTTTCCTCTGAGGAGGAGGAGGAGAAAGCAGCCGAGGGACGTCGCAGCGACACAGGAAAATACATCCTGATACACACACACACACACACACACACACACACACACACACACACACACACACACACACACACACACACACACACACACACACACACACACATTGAAGAATCACTGTCTCTGGCTGTAAGAGTGAACAATGATGTCTGTTCTTCGGGTTCCTGCTCTTTGGTCGGTCAGGTACACATCACTGACCGCTCATTGAGCTGCTCTGAGAATCTTCCATAATCACATGCAAATAATGTAAGTAATACGGAGCAGAACTGCTGGAGTGAGTTTCCACCGCCCTTTATTTCAGACTCACTGATGTGGAGGTGGACAAACGCTCAATGGCTGCATTTTAATGGAGATAAATTTAGGGTAAATTGAAAGCAGGATATGGCAAGCAGGATACAAACAGCACACGCTAATTAGACAGTTATTGATCTATTGTCTGAATAATGTATTAGATATTAAACCGGATAGAGATAGAGAATCGGAAACAACAGTAATTGCGTACAGAGACAAATCTCCTTGTCTTAAAATGTTCCTATGACTTGACGTTATAGATGATGATGATGATGATGAGGTGAATCTATTGGCAGTGTACATTTATTAAATCAAACAAGAACTAAATACAAAACTAGAAAAAAACAAAGCTAAACGAAACGGTGTGGTAAGCCACAATCAACACAAGACAATGAACTGAGAGAACTGAAGAATGAACTCGATACAAAACGTGTGCGCTGATCAAATAATGAATTACTGTGTATACGAAATCACACACTGTCTGAGTATGTACTGTACAGTTGAATTTGAACTTACCAAATTTGACTGTTAAAAAGGTAAGTTATATATAGTTTGAAATATGAATGAAATTCGGATGTACAACAACATCAGCCTTACAGTGTGTTTTTTTTGTGTGTGTGTTTTTTTGAGAATTTGTTTGTTAATACATGCCATGACTGCTGCAGTACCTCAACTTCTACAGTGATCCTCTAGGCTAAATGACCTTACACTACAAGTTCAGTATTGACAGCTGGAATAGAAGAGCGAGCATACCGCTAAAGCACAAATATGCTCATGCACACACATGCAGTTAGAAAAAACTCCAAATCGCATACTGTAGCCAAAAATGTATAACATGTGACATTGCCTGTAGATGTAAGACCTCAATCTATCAGAAGTGGAGTTCAAACCTGGGGCATGAAAAAGTCAGCGGTAAAGCAAGAGATGTATTTTTTGTGGAATAGAGGATATAAGAGGATAGCATTTGCATATTTTTGGAACTATTGTTTGTATTATTTGGTCTATAGGTACTTTCTGAAGAGCTGAGACTTTTTTTTATCAAATCAATATAAACCTGTAAATTACTTCTGACATTTTAATTTTGCAACATGCTCTAAGCTGTTTATGAGATCAGAGCAGAAGGTATGTCTGCATGTGTCATTCATAAACTGCAAGAGTGCCAAATTAAACATTCGGATGAGTTCCTGCAAAATAAGTTTTCTAATATTAATGCATTTTACTGCATTTATACTTTATGCATAAATGTCATGCAATCTGTAGTGCATAACTATAGTGCATACATTTAATTTCATCAGTTACACAACAACATTTATTGTTGTTCTGCAAACTTTCGCGGGTGCAATCCAGCCATTTCAATCGAAATCCACACGATTGGGAATTTTGTGTTATGCTGAATGATTTCTTCACATAGATTTTGCAACAGGTTCAAGTTGGTTGTGTGAATTCGCCGCACTGACCAACAATACTAATGTAACAGACCAGACAGGCCAGTGAGATCTGTGCGTGTAAACCTCACCTCCCTAATCTCAAGAGGTGACTGCGGTCTTTAGCCTCCTTGTTAGACCGCCCGCCTCGCATGCAGACGGGGCCGGGTCCGAGTTCTGCTCAGAGGGGCTACACTAATAAATATAGTATTTTGGTGTGGCTGGTTACCATGGAGCATTTTTACCAATAACAGAATGGCAGGCAAAATGTGGCAGAACACGTTTGTTAAAGAAATTATGAAACCAACACATCAACATCATCAATAACAACAACACACCTTCCATTAATCACTGTGTACTTACTGTCAAACAGCAAAAATGTTTCAGGCTCTAGAAGGGGGATTCTTGCTCAGTAACTCAGGATGGGGTTAAACCACAAAGAACCAGGAACACACAAGAATAGATGCCAAAGGTGTTTGGCATGGGCCAGTCAACTCTGTAGAGGTGTGTGTGTGTGTGTGTGTGTGTGTGTGTGTGTGTGTGTGTGTGTGTGTGTGAGAGAGAGAGAGGTTTAAATGGCAGCCACTCAACAAAAACATTCACACTTTGTTATTCTGTGGCTTTTTCTCCCATGTTTGAAGTACGTGGTTCTTTATTAGGATCAATGAACCTTTAACATTAATGGATCAAACAAAAAATGTGGATAGTCATTAAATTATTCCTCAGTTCACACTAAAAAAAGTGTTTGTTTTTTTAAGTCCCCCTGCAGTCAATAATTGAATCCCTTAAAACTCATCTTTGATCACCAAAATGACGGATTTATTTTAAACATTTTGTCCTGTGAAAAAAAAAATGTAATTCCTTAAAATAACTTGAATGTAACTACACCCCATTCTTGAATATGCAAATTAGCCCCACCTCCACTTAATCACACAAGCTCAGAATACCTGATTCACTCGATCAACTTTACTGTAGTAAGCGCTACACGATTGCAATATGTTTGAAGCAGAAACTGATGCAAAAGAAGTGGAAGAGTGAATTATAAGGGCTCGTCTACAAGTTGATGTATCGGTGATACGTTTTTGTGCATCGCTCTCTACAACATCGGACACATAACGGAAATTAATATGATTAGCCTTTTGCTTGACTACGTTATCAAACATCTAATAATGTGTGTTGCTATATGTTACACAAACCATGTTCCCGTTCACCATCTCAGAGTGCCTTCTAACAATCAGCATCCTTAGAAACGCTTTGAACAACTTAGAATGTCAGTGGCGAAAGGCATATAGTTCATCATAACATCTTATTATATACATCACACATAATTCACCCGCTATATATATCTAAAGAAAAATATACCGGAATAACTTGGCTTCTCTTGAGACTCCCTGCTTTGCAGCATATAATGATGCTGTGCTTAAGCCCGCCCCCATCGTGCTTTTTGAGACTGTCTTTGGTTCACTGCAGTTTTAAGGAGAAAATACTCACCAATGGTTTTGACTTATATGACAGGGGATTCTTTAAGAAAGACCAAAAATGGTTCTTCCTTGGCATTTCTGCGAAAAACCCCTTTTTGGAACCTTTTTTTTATTTAATTGAGTGTAAGCTGCTTTTTACATCAACTTTGTTCACCCTTTGCTCAGATAAGCTGCTTAAAAACACTTGAAATTAATATCATACTGTATATGTTAACCTCCGAGCATCTGTAGATATTCAGACTAAGCATCTACCCAAACAAAAAAACAAACAATCACCAACTATCTTTGGTCATTATATCCAGAAATCCATATGGATTGGGCCTCCTTTGTGTCTCCTAAAAGAACCTTTAAAGATTATTAAAGAGGACAGACAAAGACAAAGATGATGACGCAGTTTACCATACGTCACACACTGATAATATCCGAGTCAGCTTTAACCTCGGATTCAGCCCATCGATCCTGGTGTCACTGCTGTCACACAAGGTATTTGTTTGCCATCCACTGGATTATCAGACATCTGTGGGAAAAGGGCACCCTAAAAATAAGAAATGACTCAGTAGATGGGATGAATCTGCACGAGAAATGTCTAAAAATGTCTAAATGCTAATTTACAGTGTAAGCCTGCACCTATTATTAAAAGTGTTGATTTGTGTGTTTGAAAAGGTCTACTGCTCTTGGCAGTGAGGTACAAAGATACAGTAAAATAAGCCTTGCTGGCTGGCAAATGACATTCCTTACCACGAGGGTGTTGAAATAATCTTTCAGCTCAAGATCCAACATAAACACTTACCTGTGTGGTAACTGACTGGCTGTGAATGAAACGCAAGATCTTCATGAAGTACCACTCCAACAGACAAATCTCCCTCTTCACTTTTCTTTGAGTTTAAAGGGGTCTTGTCATGAGGAATCACATTTTCCTTCAGCTTCATTTATACTATTCTGTAAAAATAGCAGGTATGAAAAAAGTATATCCTATTATTTTATATATATAATATTATATTCTTATATTTTATACGTATATTAATTCCCTAATGCCGCAACATGCGACGAGAGAAATATTTTAACATTCAAACTTCAAAGTAATGCTTTTTATTGTCTGATGTGAAAAAAAAAAAAAAAATCATAGCAATCAATACCTATGATATTTCTAAACAAGATGATGAAAGGGTAATATAAACTGTCTGGTGCCAATGTGCAACACAACTTGAGAAACAGGATGACCATGTTTCATAGACTGATTTATGTATTATAAAAAAAATGTGTGTCAGAATTTGTCATTTCTGCCAAATAAACTTCAAGTTAAAACAGGTTTAAAACCAACTTAAAAATTGTAAAGTGTGATTTGGCAGTTGCTGCAAAACCAGAAAACAGTAGCTGTTTGGTTGGCTCATTTAATGTCGTGATGGTTTTAAATCCAATTAATGATAAGTTAGAGAAGGCAGACAGTTCCGTTTACACACTATTTTGCGGAGTCTGCACCTGTCACAATCTATAATTATTTGTGTTCTGGTTTCCACTCTTGGCTTTGTACCCAAATGCAATGGCAGCCACTCCTGTGTAGAGCAGAAGCCTCGTGTTTAGGTCACTGTTGCTGTGCATTTGCTAGAACATATGTACTCGCACCATAAGACAATATCTGATCGGTGTCTGATCGATTTTTTTTTTAGCATGCATACAGTAGTTAGTATGAATATTTCTGCACAGAAGCTTATCAGTCAACTTGGTATTAGTCACTCCCAGTCTAATGTGGGCACATTGTGAACCATCCAAACACCTGAGGGCAAAAAGACATGAAATTCAATCGTGATGCATGCCAAACATTTCTAAGACGTAGTGAATCATAAGAACTCCAACTTTGAACTGAGGTGAAACCTAAAGCTCTTAAAGACGACCCTATATGGCAGTTTGGAAATCATCAGAAACGTTCTGACCACAGAGTAGACTAGGACAAGCTTTGATCCTCGGATTATGTTTCGCGGAATTGCTCTCGCCTGTCAAGTCCAGGTAAAGATCCACTTGCCCAACATGTGGAGTATATATGACACCAAACCATACGGTTACACACCTAGCCTATTTAAAACGGACAACAGAGATGACTTATTTAGCAAATCGCCCAGAAGATGCTGTGGAAATTTATTTGTTGTGGAAATTTATTTGCTGTGGAAATTTACTTGCTTCCTTATACAAAAGCACTGTTTAACAGTCTGACACTAATTTGTAAAAGCATCAGGAACGTCATGTACCTTAAAGGAAATTCTAGACATGGTGTGACGGTTGATTGCCGTTTAAGATAAGAGTATCTTTGTGCTTAGACTCCCTGTCTCTTTAGCATGTGAAAGATTGAGATGACCTCTCATGAACTGACGGACGGTCACAGGCTCACCTGTGTCAGATTATCAATGTTGCATAACAAACATAACATTTATGGTGGTTTTTAATGACATTGCTACCAAGGTGACCACTGTTACAGTATATTCTCCACACACTGATTAAATTGCTCTAGGACAGGAAAACTGTCAGATGATTACTCTTAAAGTAAGCGTTGAAAATAGGGAAAATAAACTTAATTTGCTGCGTATATATAAGTAATCGGCTTATATATAAAGTATATAAAGTATATATATATAAAGAAGTAAGTTTTCACTATTTTCAACGCTTACTTTATACAAATGAAAAATGTTCTTACCAGATATATATATATATATATATGAAGACTTCAGATGCAAAAGCCTCTAAGTGCCATCTGAAATTTTCTTTTATAATCATAATTTGTATCAAGCTTGTATGTTTATGTTCAGTTATTTCACTTTAATGGCAATGAAAATTACCTATTAATTGTCATTAAAGTGAAATTACTGAACTTATATATACAAGCTTGATAAAAATGCTAATTTTAGAAGAATACTTTGAGGCTTTTGTATCTGAAGTCTTCATATATATATATATATATATGGTAATAAGAACATTTTTCATTTGAGTAAATGCACCTATTTAGTTGAAAATGTAATCAGATAGAGCGCCATTTCATTGCGTGTATGGTTTCAAACATGCAATGATTTAGGGGGGAAATCAAAAGAATTCTGCTTTTAACAAAATATTATAAACAAAGCTGAGATTACTGTGCTGAGAGCACAATGAAATTAACCTAAATATTTCAGAAACTAACTCGCCAACACAACAATTTGCGTAACGTCAATAATTCTGTGGACTTCTGCATAGCTTTCTGTGAAGTCCTGCCAGTGCAAATTCCTGGATAACTTACACACAAGTAAATCATATGAAGCATGCTCACCCAAAAACAACTAAAAAAGATGCACAATTCAAAATAAACTGTCAGGCGAAGCGTGACAATTTTTTATGACTGTAGGTCCTTTAAAAAAACTAAATTGATTTAAATTTGGTTCCAGTAATGGTTCTCACATGTGCGTTCTTCTGCACACGGAATACCATATATTCAAATATTCTCCAACACATATAGTATTCTGTGGCGGCACAGCAAGACCAATGCAGTCCGATAAGGAATAGCTTACCAACAAAAGTAGTTTAATAGTCAAAGCAAAATTAACCATTTAGTCTCCAAGCAACTGGTGTTTTTCATCCTTGAATGAAATCGTGTTTTTGAACTAATTGGTTGATTGAACGATTCACTGACTCCCTTATAACAGTGGCTCCATCCAAATATAAATACTTCCCTACTATATAGCAGGCAAAAAAACTGTATGTGAAAAAAGTAGTATGTCCAAATTAACAGTATTGTAAGGAATCTGAATTGTTTAGTGAAAATGGGATCAGATTTGTTAAATTATTTACAGAAATAAAAACATGTTAAATTTTTCAAAAATTAAAAAATTTCACCAAAAAAAAAAAGTGTTCAGAGTGCACATTTAATTTCTCAGGAGGAACAGTGTGCCGACCTGGCTTTTTATTTTTTGTTTTTACTGGTTATTTCTGTACACATATGTAATCAAGTCAGAGGTCTTGTTATCTTACATATTGAATTAGTCTTGTATTGGAACATTATGTGAATATACACTTGAATAGGCCGATTAATTTTCTGCTTAATTGGCTTTGAAATATTATATAACTTGCTGACTCTATAGTGAACTGACTTTATTTTCAGACATGGCACTTGACAACAATAAGACTCTTTTGAAAGAGGCAAATGGAAAACCCCCTCTGCAGACTCGGTGCAATTTCAGTGCCGCTTAACACAGCGAGCTAACATTCCCCAGTGGGCTCTGACCGCCGTGTTATCTGTCTCTTGTGTTGTAGCAGTATTGCTTAACAACTCTCGTATGGTATTTGGCCCTTATCTCAATGGGCAATCTAACCCTGCGGAGAGAGCACTCCGCTCCGCTCTGACAGCAGCCCAGCAGGTAAGCTGAACCCCGGGCCTTGAGTTACGCTGCACTCCCTGGCTCACTTTTCAGGTCAGTGGTCTGCGCTGTTGGATTCGCCGCACAAAGAGCACAAGGGAGGCCCTGTCTGCAACCCCTCGACGGTTTGGACCCAGTGAGAACTCCCTGGTGTTTGCGTGAACGCAGCGGTCGGATCCGTTTGAACAGAAACACTTTAAAAGACAAAGCAAGAAGGAAGAGTTGACTCAAAGCAGCAATAGAGCATGGATGCTTAAGAGACTTGATGTAAAAAGGGAGGAGAAGCGGTACGGGACCCAAGGGAAGAGAAACAGCACAGCAAAGACTCAACACTTCCACAGGATACAAATCAGGGAGAGAGGAGGAAAGACCACCAGTGAACGCCTACGTGTGAGAACAAAGTAAAATATAGCTGCAAGCAGCGATTACGGGCCCAAGCCGGTGGCACCGCCACCCTGGTGCCTTTAGTTACACTAAAGGCACCGGGCTGGCGCTGCCACCGGCTTGGGCCCTCCATCGCTGCTTGCAGCTATATTTATTTATATATATATATATAAAAAGCCGCCACCCCGTTGCCTTTCGGGTTCCTGTGCACGACGGGCAATAACGTAACCCCGCTTTGACTGTCGAGAAGAAGTCTGCTTTAGAGCTTGCATCAGTGTGAGTCTTTCTGCTCCCCTCCAAACACACACAGAAAAGGGGGGGGCTGTCTGTGTGTGTGCCCTCCCTCCCTCCCTCCCTCCCTCCCTCCCTCCCTCCCCCCCCCCCCCCCCCACACACACACACACAGAGAATGGCAGGGGGAACTCTGTCAGAGAGAGACAAAACCACATTCAAACCAAAATATCTGACTTCCTGTTGGTCGGAGCTAATGACTGTAAATTAGAAAGTTGTCTGGATCGATAAGCACAATATACAGACCGAGTTTTGTGACTGTAGGTAAAAATAACCCACCCACTTTAGTCAAAAGTATCTTGAAAGTAACACACTTCCTGCTGCCAGTTGGTGGCGCTATAACTTTGACTCACAATAGTCACATCCATGTGATCGCCCTCTTACAACAAACACACTGCTGAAGTTTCATCAAGATCAATAAATGTATGAAGACGTTATAACACATTGTGTTTTTCTTTTCTCGCCATAACTTCGTTTCCTCGCCACGGCCAAACCGTTCGAGATATCAAAAATCCGTCCGCAATTTAGCGTCCTCAATGTCTTGACTTCATGCTGACCGAGTTTGGTGGCGATAGGATAATTTTTCTTGGACGAGTATATCAAATTCCAGGGGCATGCATTTTCATACAGCCCATAATAGCCGACTTCCTGTTGGACTGGCGTAAAACTTAGAGCACGAAAGTTGTTCGGCCCGATTAAATCTATATGTGTACCGAGTTTCATATTATTACATGCAAACGTGTTTGATATATGGACCAAGTTTTTCGGACCACGTTCAAGGGGGCGCTGTTGAGCTCCCCTGCCACGCCCGGGTACCAGCTTCAGCCCAGCCCTGATGGCCGCAGGTTCTGACCTGTGTGCAAAGTTTCAAGAGTTTTCGAGCACGTTAAGGGCCCCAAAAGTGCCCGAGAAGTCCCACACAGCAGAGAAAGGGTTAAAATAAAGCCCCCCTCCTCTCTCACACACACAGACACTGAGAGAGACTGGCAAAATTCCCATCAAATCACATTCAAACCAAAATATCTGACTTCCTGTTGGTCGGAGCTAATGACTGTAAATTAGAAAGTTGTCCGGCTCGGGGAGATAAATATAAATACCGATTTTTGTTACTGTAGGTAAAACTAATACCCCATTTTTGACTAAAGGTGGCGCTACTGAGCCCCTCCACCGCGCCCGTTTCTGAAACTTCACACATGCCTAGTACCTAATAAATCTGATATGCATGTTGAGTTTCATGCAATTTGAAGCATGTTAAGAGCCTCAAATGCACCCAAAAAGAATATAAAAGTTTAAAGCGTTGCCATGGCAACAGTATTTAAGATATCAATAATTCTTTCACATGTCTACATCTGCCGTGTGTTTACATTATACACATAAAGTTTGAAGCAAATCGGGTAAAAATAAGAGGGTGAATTCAAAGCATTTTGAAAGTGACACACTTCCTGCTGCCAGTTGGTGGCGCTATAACTTTGACTCACAATAGTCACATCCATGTGATCGGCCTCTTACAGCGAACACACTGCTGAAGTTTCATCAAGATCAGTTAATGTATGAGGATGTTATAACACACTTCCTGTTTCCAATATTCGCCATAAATTCGTTTCCTCGCCACGGCCAAACCGTTCGAGATATCAAAAATCCCCTCGCAATTTATCATCCTCCATGTCTTGACTTCATGCACACCGAGTTTCGTGGTGATTGGTTGAATTTTCTAGGAGGAGTATTTTAAATTCCATTGCATGTGTTTTTTAAACTACGCCAAATAGCCGACTTCCTGTTGGGCTGGGGTAAAAAGTCAGAGCACGAAGGATATATGAACCGATGAGATCTATAAGTGTACCGAGTTTCATATTATTACACGCAAGCGTGTTTGATTTATGGACCAAGTTTTCGGACCGCGTTCCAGGGGGCGCTGTCGAGCCCCCCTGCCACGCCCGGGTACCAGCTTCAGTCCGGCTCTAATGGCCGCAGGTTCTGACATTTGTGCAAAGTTTCAAGAGTTTTTGAGCACGTTAAGAGACCCAAAAGTGCCCGAATAGTCGTAAGAAAAATAATAATAATAATAATAATAATAATAATAATAATAATAATAATAATAATAATAATCCGGAGGAAAACAATAGGGCCTTCGCCTTTTCAAGGCTTGGGCCCTAATAAATGTGGGAAGGCAGGAATTGGCAGGCGTAGTACACCGCCATTTCCACCGCTGAGCAATATCGTCACCAATGACACCAATGAGTCATTCCAAACCCGTAAGACTTTCGTTCATCTTCGAAACTCAAATGAAGATAATTTAAGAGAGATGTTGTGACGCGAGATCAAACCTCATTGGTTCTTAAGGAAGCTCAAACATGCTGCACAACACAAGAGAACGAATCTAATTGGTTCTTGCGCGTAAAGCAAGGTTCATTAGATTTTCACACTAAGAACTGCGTCTTTTTAAGAACTGTTCACTGAAAGGTTCTTTGAAGAACCAGAAATGGCTCTTCAATGTCATCGCTGTGAACCCCCCTTTGGAAACCTTTGTTTTTAAGAGTGCATGTTTTAGCACATTTTCACTTTTCTATTTGGCGTCACCGTATTCATGTTTGGGGTTGGTTGGGGTGACGGTTGTAATCGGGCAGAAACTCGATCTGACCTACACCGACAGCAGCGCTCCCTCCTCCCCTACTCTTTCTTTCAATCTCCCTGATACATCTTTCCCACCTTCCCCTCTAGCCATTGCTTACTGTGACGAGGGGCAGAGATCAACGCCCTGATGGCCTCGGAGCCAGGTGGGAGACACCTCATCCATCACGAGAAAGCGACTTTAGCAATGCCCGAACGGGACCGTAAACAACGGACTCATTGTAGGTGCAGGCGAAAGTGCTGAATGCAGACTGCGACTAAGAGACGAAAGTGGAAAAGGAAGGAACGTGTAGAAAAGTTCCTGCGGTCTGAAAGATTAACTTCACTACTTATTGTTTATGTTTGCTCAACTTTGGCCCATATACATCCAACGAATCACTGCTTAGTGGCCTTATATTAGTAAATCAAGTTATGTAATGACTTCACAGGAATCCTTTATTGACTGCTCGACACGCACAAAGCGCCCGCACAAGGAAATCAGATCTTTTAGCACATAAATCATGCTATGCTTCTCAATTACTCATCCATGTAATTCCTAAAATCTCTTTCCGAGTACTGTACATACAAAACGAACGTAGTGCAAATAGACCATCACGCTTGTAAATGCAAGCATATAAATATTTAATTTGGCAACAAGTTCACTTTTGCACGGGCCGCATAATTTATCGGTGACGTAAAGATACTCAAACAGCCACTGTTTTGATACACTTTATACAGAAATGTCTGGGGAGATTTACTCCACAGATGATTCAAAAGGTACTCTGTTATTAAACAAAATAAAAAGCATGCTTACAACAGGGAACTCCTTTAACCAACCACAGGTGCCGGCATTGTTCTTACTCCATTGTGTCTCTTTGTGTGGCACTATTTGAAAGGCAGTAGCTGTGTACGCTGAGGTTAGCAGAACCCACTGTATGCCAGTAAGGTGTGCCCTGCATTCCTCTCAAACAAAAACGCACACACACCACCTGGCCCAACCTGACGGCTGCCGATTCACTCGTTTGTGAGACACTTTGTTCAACTTTAAAGGTGACTCGAGAAGTAGCATTACACTTGGTTAACTCTTGAGTGTTGGTTATAGATAACAAGTGCTCTGTAGTGTGGGTTGAATCATCGTTCATTTTCTGATGGAAAATAAATACTTGCTTCTCTGCGGATTAAGGAAAAACTTTAAAAAGGCAAAATACCCAATGACACCAGTGATAAAAGAAAAAGTAGTATTTAAAAAAAACTAAAAACTTAATGATGATGCATTGATCATCAAGAAGTAAGAAACAAAATAGAGCTTTAATGCAATTAATATGAGAAACAGCAAATGTTAAACAAAAAACGAATTACACTTTATTTCAATGGTCCACTTTAGATATTCTACTAACTATAACTTTGCAACTACACGTCAACTAACTCTCATTATTAGTAGACTGTTAGGTTAGGGTTCGGGTAAGTTGACATGTATGCAAAGTTACATATAGCAAAGACTTTAGATATACAAGGACTGTGCACTCATACTTATGAATGAGAGAAAGTGCAATGCCTAATATGGCGGAATAAGTCCCGACTTCTAAATAAAAGAGCCAAACGCTGATTGATAAACTCATCGCATCACTGCAGCTGCTGTTACAATCAGCTGACAAATAAGCTTTTTTTAACGTTATTTGAGCATAAGAAACACGATTTGTGGGACAGTTTAGATTTTGTTGCTGATTTGAAATATGTTAATAAATAAATTGTGAGTTCAGCATGCAGTGTTTGAGATTTCAGGATTCCCCTATTTAAGTAGATAGGACTTGGTCTTGGATGCCTGAAATAGCTGCCCGGAGGCGTTGAAAATATGGCCGCCGAGTGAACAGACTTTCCTTGAAAAGGGCCTTTGCTAGAAGGTCTGTTGGGGGAGCATCAAAATAAAGTGTTAGCAGATATTAAGCACTCTCTAATGAGAGTTAGTTAACATGGTGCAAACTGAAAAACAAATTTGATTTCACAGGAAATTAATATAATATGGTACAGAAAAATTAAAGAGGCAATTCTGTTTGCTGGCAGAAATATACACCTTTCTTAAAACGATGAAAACTATGTGTTCCTGAAATGATGTAAAAAGTAATGACAGGACACATTCCTTCAATGTGTTCTTCCTCATGGACTGGTTTCAAAGGAAATTACTTCATACAGTATGTGAAATGTCCCAAATATGTCCTCATTCAGCAACTGATGTCTTCATTGAATATTTAAAGATAGCTTCCTGGTTGGGGAAAAGACTGAATTGCTACAACAACTTCCGGGTGCGCAACTACTGGTTGTGTCATGACATTAACAGAAAACATAAGCAGATTTGTCCTGATTGAGACATACACAGCATGATAAACCTATAATTTAGCCAGAAACATCTCTCTTTTGATGTTCCATAGCCAAAAAGAAGAGACACATTCACGTTACCAGGAACTTCACACCAAGAATGAACAGGTAAGTTGTTCTTTTTACCTGCTGAGTAGCTTTTGATAAAAGAAATTTGATAAAAGAAATTTAAAAAAGGGCTCTGCACAAGGGCTGAAGGTTTTGTTCAATAGATAATGACAATTTTCACATAGCATTAAAGTCACATTTACGGCTCAGTCAAAAGATACCGTATTTAATTTTCTGGTTTATAATATTAATATGGATCATAGTGACCATGACTGTTCAGAGCAAACAAGAGAAAGATGAAAATGATAAGACACAGACATAAATGCGTTATCTTTTATTTTTCTATTTTGTCCTGATATGTTTGTTGCACTACAAGGGCAACAGATGGTTAATTGGATACATCAATATCTTTGTATGTCATCACTGCTTAACCTAAAGAAGTCGTTTTACACAAACATCTCCAACAAAGGATCGACTAACAGAAGAAAAGAGTGGATTATAGAGGGTTGTTGAGTGTTTCCTGTCCCTGCCCATTATAAAATCATTTGTATTCTCATTCTACTCTTAAAATGCATATTCGACAGTTTCAAATATTATGCTCTCGTCTGAGTCACGCTTAATGCCTGTGAGCTCAAACTGTGTATTCATTTTTTATTTTTTATTCTTCAGTTGGCTGCCATATTATTTGGATCTTTGGAATACTTTTTATATCAATTCGAGTAGATGAGAAAGTATGCAATTTCTTTTTATTCGTAGAGGTTTCTTTTGTTACCAACCAAGTGTGAATTAAACCTATAATAAGTTACTCTAACTGTTGTCTTGCCAAATTTCTTTCACATACTGTAGATCTACATAGTGGTGCATTTTTTTTTTGTCGTAAAGAAATTTTCATCGCAAAACATAAAATGCAGTAGTTCACGTAAATTCAAAATTAATATAAATTAAGTAGGCTAATTTCAAAGCGTTTTGTTAAAATTTACATTTAATACGTAACTGGGTATTACTTAATGTACTGTAAAATGCTTGTTAATAACAAGCATTTTATTACTAATAAAATGAAAGTTATTAGAGTTACCGATGCATGATTGACTAATGAGAACAGCATCACTTTAGACTAAGCACAGAAACCCTATAAAAGCCATCTGTCCATGCTGGATGTACACAGGAGAGTAGAAGATTATGCTTGTTGAGATAAAGAGAGAGAGAGCGAGAGAGAGAGAGAGGGAGGGAGAGAAAGAGAGAGAGAGAGAAAGAGAGAGAGATCTGCGCGCTGCACTCGCCAGTGAGACTCTCAGCACGCACCGCGCGCTTTCTATCTGGAAACTTTCGAAAAGGATTCGTTATAAACTCATTACCTTCATGTCGGAACTGCTGAATATTTCCTCACCGATGCTATGGTTACCTTTATTACGGTATGTATCTTTTCAAAGTTTCTTTGCACGAACTGCTTCTACAGTATGTATCGTTTGGTGGGAATCTGGAAGGCTCCTGGCACGGTAGCGCATTTGCGCTTGTTCTCCAGGACGGTTTCTGTGCGATTTGCCACTGGAAAAAGTTGTGCTAGTCAAACAACTCGTTTTCTAGAAAAACAACTGCGTAATGTGGGAATGTTATTCAAAAATATTAGTGTTAAAGTGTCTTTGGAACTTTCAGCACATTTGTGTATTTGGGAAGAATTTGACCTGCTATGCGCCTCGGGCTGAACTGAAAACCAGTACGGGCAAATTCACATCTTACCTTTCACAGAGTGCTCTTCTCTTTATGCACAAAACAATAGATTACCAAGAAAACTTTTTTTCCTATTCGAAGAGTTTTTTAAAACGATTATTTAAGTCTTCAAACTATAAATTAATGTGTGTGCTATCTGTGTGATGCAACTTTAAATGCATTATCTATCTAGATACATATAAATATATAGGCCTATAACATTATATATATATATATATATATATATATATATATATATATATATATATATATATATATATAAAAGGAAGGTTCAGATGCTTAAAAAAAAAAAAAAAAAAACTTAACACAACATAACTTAAATGCCAGACTTTAAAACTTTAAAATTGACTTAAACGTGTCTAAGAAACACTTTGCTCTTTCGTCTTTCCTCCGAGAGCTGGCTGAGATTGGCAGACAATCCCTAAAATAGATAATCCATATAAATCTGTGCTGGAGATGCTATTGGCCATGCAGTGCTCTCGAAGCCCTTCAGGTTTTTCTGTGAGTTCAAGTTATTACTCTTCCTGTTCCTCGACTGGAAGTTACAGGCATATCCCCCCACCCCACACACACACATTTGTGTATTTGATAGCCCTGTTTCCTCCAGCCTTGTGTGTTTCTGCTTATGTTTCCCTGCTGTGTGTGTAGAGGGAACTCTTGTGCAGGCATGCACCTGAAAACAAGCATCTGTCAAATAAAGGATTTGACACAAGGCACGACTGACGAGGAGGCTAAAGGGTTAATGCAAATAACTTAAATGTATGGGTGAACGTGTCAAAAGAAACATATTACATGGCTGCAGTGAACTCTTGGCACTATTTGAGGATTTACAGTGTTTTCTCTAGTCTGAAGTCATTGTGGAATGTAATAAATTTCACACAATTTTTACACTAAGGTATATATGCAAAGTTTCCAATTTCTTCATTAAGCACATGCAAATAAATACCTTATTTAGGCAAGATATTTAAAACAGCTTGGACACAAACTAGCTAACAGGATAACCAATTCACTTATGTGATTTTCTCCATTATTGTGGCTTTGAAACACTTCAGGCTTGTGGTTTACTTACAATGGTTTGAGTTCAACCAAAAACTGTGCACGTGTTGTAAATGTTCGGGGGCCAGTTGCAGCACATCCTTATTTTTCTGGGTAGCTCTCTGTCACTGTAAAATGGGAATGGCAAAAAATGTTGGCTGGCCATCAAGGAGTCTCATCAACTTTATCATGGGTCGCTCATACCCAAAATATTTTTTGTTGTTGTTGGTCACTGTTTAAACTATGGGAAATTCACAACGTTGACCATATATGGATTGTCTCATTATAGAATACATTATGTATGCCAAATAGTGCAGACGCACGGTCATTTGTCATTAACAAATGAAATAATATTTTTCATCTTGATAAACTAGCTGGTTTCATATTTGAGAAAACATGCTAACGCTAGCAGGTTACAGAGTCTGAGCTGTCAGTTCATTGCACCGACCAACCTATCATCGAAATGACCGATGGCAGCCAGGCCTAAATGCATCATTTATCAAGGCCAGGTTCAAAGAAATGGAGCTTTTCTTAGTAACTCTTAATTTTCGTAGTAACTCATTTTGCACACTATTGATATGAAAACAAAACCTATGGTTAGAGCTAGCGATAGTGCATCAATAAATTTCACAGCTTATTTGTGCAGAATTTGCAATCGCATTTCCATTCTTTTCTGTCACGTTTACCTTATCAGCATGCAGCATATTGTGGGGCAGAACACAGAAGCATGGCATGCTGGGTAATCTAATCATTCTTATGCTTTTAATTGCACTATTCCGGCTAGAACTGCAAATGCTGTTTTGGCAAGGAACAATAGCAGAATTTGGTTGTGCATTTCCATATGTGGCTGTTAATATTATAAATTTAGTATGAATAGAGGCATTCGAGTGAGAATGACATGCAGAGGTTTGTACAGTAGCATCTTTGATCGCAAGCGAGATATTGCTCCAGACAAAGGAACCAAAACTGTTACCAATAAAATACAATAAATAGTCATTTTTACCAGAAATGTTCAGCACATGTTGTGGAAATGATTGTGTTTGATACTCGGTGGTTGATGTCTAGACATTTTATGACCCCTCACAAAAAAATTGGTTATTGCCAATATTTTTTAAAATATTTTTGATATTGTAGTGAGGAGCTAATTTGTTGTGTGTGTGTGTGTGTGTGTGTGTGTGAGAGAGAGGTTCTGTGAGGGGTAGGCTTAAGGTTAGGGGATAGAATATACATTTTGTACAGTATAAAAATAATCATTATGTCTATGGAAAGTCCCCATAAAACATGGAAACCCGACGTCTGTGTGTATGGCAAAAATTATACTTGAATTATTACAATTTAAAATGGAAACTTAACATTCTTGAGACCCATTTTTCCTAAAAAAAAACAAAAAAACATTCTAAACCTTTTTTGTCTTGTCTTAAGTGTGCCTGAACATGCCCAGACCCCAGAATACATCAGTTTTTCCAGGCTTCTAACATGTGTTCTGGAATTGTCATGAGGTGAGATGCATTAAACATGAAGCCACGGTAGATATATCAATCCTGCTGAGTGGAAGTAGCTACACCTTTTGTAGTTTGTATCCTTGACAAAGTGTTGCTGTCAGCTGCCAAACACCCGTCTATCACATTACTTCAAAACAACCATCTGACATGATCATGTTACAAACTCCAAGATGTGTTAATTACACTAACTGTTGTGTTTGGCATTGTCGTGTCAAACAGAGAGCGAGTTCTGTGTTTATTTTACTATAAAATCCAGGCTAATCGCTAATGACTCACAGACTTCACGTTAATAGTGCGAGTTCTGTTTTATGGCACCGAGACACCTGACTTTGATGTTTTTGTATTTTTAATTAGCAATTAAAATAGGTTGTAATCATGGCTGGTGTTGGGAAAATGCTTCATCCCCAGTTGCAATGTTACGGAAGGGAATTTGTTCGACGAAAATAATGTAAAGAAGTGAAGCATCTGTTAAAATCTGATTGTGAGACCAAGATGGAAACTATAACTTCCAAGTCTTAAATCTTAAGGAATTTAGACCTTTACTGGGGTTGTAATCCCTCTAATAGTCCCAACAAATTTGACATGCACATTTTTTATATTTACTTACACTTGTCATAGAATACACCCTTCAATGCGCTGGCCGAACAGAACTTACCAGAAACACATGCCGACTGAAAGAACTGTTAGGGGAGGTGTTGACACCAGCTGCCATGAAGGCCAAACAGCTGCAATGCGTCCCTTACACTGAATAACTCCATCATGAGGCGCTGAACTTTTTACAACACGACATGAGCTAGCATGCTTCATAAGACATGCTAAATGTGAACTGGAGTTAACTAATGCTTGTGTGTTAGTTACCTGAGCTGACAGTTTACATAGCTTGTCTAGCTTTCAATATTGAAAGTCTGAAAACCTTCTACAAAAAAACCACCAATAAATCATAACAGCTGAAATGCTTGCCTTCTGAATGTAATGTGTGAAGTTAGCGTGCATTTTCTTGATTGCAAGAAATGCCACAGCTTGATGTGTATTCAAACACCGCAGGTCACGTCTTACATCTCACAACCATTCAGAACTAACGCGAGACGTGTGCGAGCTCAGCATGAAGCCAGATGTAAGTTAGTGCAGGGTGCTGGACAGAGATGGAGTGTCCAGACCGGGGGTCTATTCGCTCTTTTAGGGGAACATCTGGAGGCAATTGGACAGCATTAGGGTTTAGATGCTCTTCTTTGAAAATCCTGGGTGGATTTCTTCCGCTGGCACGCTGCCTCCTAAGCCATCCTGAGTCCATCAACTTGGGTAGCTCTTCTGAAACACGAGAGAAATATGTACGGTCATAGTGTCATATCCTCTGGATTTATACCATAAGATGGATTGGATAGCATGTAATTTTGCAATATGCTTTCAATGTGCAATGCATTGCTTAGAGAGCAGCGGCTTTTACCTTTTTTATATTGTATTCTCCTTTTCATTATAATATTTCTAGTCGGTAATATTTCTCCAGTTGCATGTATGCACATGTTTCGATCTCAAACAATAGCCAAACAGTTCATTGTGTGCCTGAATGGAAAACTCTTTGATTTGGTTTCTTCCAAAAGCTAAATCCCTACTCCATATGACTGAAGTATTTCAATATTTCTATCCCAGTCTGACAGAGAATAAGACCCTAAAATTGAGAAACTGGCTGTTCTTTCTGAATGTATTGTTTTTTGACGGATACAGCAGAAAAATTATATTTGGTGTAAATATGTTAATCTTTCATTGCAAACTGGACATTGAGCGGATTAGTCGCGGAACCTGATTTTCACAAAGTGCAACATGTTCCTAGATCAACATATTTGGTCAACAACATTCAGCCAATCAGATTTGAGGGACAAGTTTAAAATGTATGTCTAGTTTAGGCTTAGTACCAGGGTTAGGTGACTCTGATTCTGATTTTAGGGATAACTTATGGGTATGGTTAGGTCTAGTGGTAGGGATATGGGAATCCTTACATGTTTGGACAGGACTGTGGTTCAAGGATCAACAAAATATGTTGACCCGGGAATGCGTCTAACTCTGCAAAATCAGGATGTGCGGTTTAGTCTAAAATAGTCCTGTGAATGTTGAGCGTGCAACTCCAATATCTCCGTTATCTAGACTGTGGTGCGCCGTGTGCCTGGCTGAACGCTGTGTTGAATGGTGCATTGGGTGGTGTGAAGGCTGTTGCTAATCTCAGGCCAATCCTCTAGGAGTTAAAAGCTCAGGGAGTTGTAAGCCTCCTTGACCAGTCTTAGATGATGTGCGTAGGTGGTGAAGAAGCCCCGATGTCGAGGCCACTGACACAGTGCTGTGAGAGATTAACACCTGTCATACATGGACATGCTACTCAGTAGATGCACAACTAGGTTTGAATTTCAACTGTAGTTGAAAATTAGATTCAAAAATTAGATACAAATATGAATGCAAATAATTTCTATTTGTCGTTATATCACATCTTGAGAGGAGGAGAAGTTTTCTGCGCAGAGTCAAACTCTACAAACTAACAAAGTCCATTTGTATTCAGACCTCAACTGACTTTTTGGAATGACTCTAAAATTAAGGAAACCACAAGTGTTTATGTGGATTAAAAATCCTGAGGCAAGTGCAGAGCTGTGCATCGAGTGGCCTAAACCAGTTAAAGGAGATCAAGGACCAGATTTTGACGCCTAATGCTCCCATGTCCTGGAATTAGAGTTCACTGAGAGTGCTGTTTTATGTAGTTCGATATTATGTCATTATGAAATATTGTCTAGATAGATAGCCAGGACCTTTGTTTTCCAATGAAGAGAGAATCTACTACAAATATAGAAAAGATTCATGTATTGATATCACAAGACTCAGGTTATATAAAAAGCAGTTCCTTTTTCAGATCAAACTGATTGCGCAGGACAGTTTGTGTGAGAGCCAGTTGTGTGTAAATGAAAGGAATTTCTTGATGTAG
Organism: Phoxinus phoxinus; assembly: GCF_949152265.1. Lineage (NCBI taxonomy): Eukaryota > Metazoa > Chordata > Actinopteri > Cypriniformes > Leuciscidae > Phoxinus > Phoxinus phoxinus. Next base: position 6,066,183 of record NC_136884.1, read on the forward strand.
TTTTCTGAGGTAATTTACTTCTGAGGCTATAGACTTGTGAGCTTTTCAACAATGCTCACTTGTGAAGCATTTAGTCAAGGAGGTTGTTGGGTTGTTATCTATCGCCTCCAACGCATCAATTTTGGCTGAGAAGGAGCAGTACTAGAGTAAACAGAGCCCAGGGTGATTTAAGAACAATATCCCTCTGATCTGCTGAAGATCAGTCCACTCCTAGAGCAATTCTTGATTCTGCCCCAACCCGACATACAATCAAGAATTCAAATATGCTGAATGCGTTGTTTATTGCATAATTTTTATAGCCCATAGACTATAAAACACATGTTAGTATGTGGTGCTAACATCGCTCACATCAGCACATGGTCAACAATGAAGTCTTAGCAAAAATGGAAAAACACCTGAGTGGGTGAGCTTGTAGAGTACGTGCCCAAGAGCTCATCATTGCAATTTGTATTTCGAACTTGATACCGCGTGAAAAGTCTTATCTTGTCTTGGACTTTTCTTAATTATTTGAAGTACGCAGACAGCTTCTCTCTTCTCCGACCTAGTTTAACTGGATTAGAGCGTCAACAAATTTGGGCATTCCGAAGAAAGCAACATAGAGTCCATTAACTGCCCTATCAGCTGACTAGGCCAATCACATGAACGTACAGTGTCATCCCAGGTGTTTAAAACAGTCTTGCGTGGTTTGGCTTGGAGGTTGTGTGTGGAACTGCCACCAAGTGCCACCAAATCTTCCTCTACTTTTGTGTCATACACAATTTGGGTTGAGCAAAACAGCGTGTGTAGATCACAGGGAGTGATTTACACAACTGGTTGGGCTGTAGCGGTCAATTTGCCAGTGTTTTTAACCAGGAATGTTACCAAATGCAAAACTTTTATCCAATAACAAGTAACTTAGCCTACATTCTGTTTGTGCATGAGCTGTACTGAGGCCTCTTACTTTAATTGTATTAAAGTCCCCCTGTAGTCAATAATTTTACACCTTAATACTCCTCTTTGATCACCAAAGTTACATTTGTAAACCATTTCCTTGAAAAAAAATCTTCATGTTAAAATAGCCCCGCCCCCACTCACCCACACCAGCTCAAAGATCCATTCGTTGACAATCAAACATTGACGTGATTGGTCACAATGTAGGCTAGTTTGTGACGTCAGAAACACCAGCGATTTCAAACCGCATTTTTGAGGCTGTCTTTGGTTCACTGCAGTTTTTAGTGAGAAAATACCCAGCAATGGTGTTGACTTCTGAATTTGCACATGCTTTGTCTCAAAGCATATTAAAAGCACCCCATAGACATATAAACAACATTAAAAGTTTGATTTTCACCACAGGGGAACTTTAAGGGATTCATCAAGGCCCACTGATAGTTAGTGAGTTTGTCTTAGCAATATTTCATCTGTTTAAAATTAACAAAGTTGTTACCTCCTTTAAATATCCTTTAGATTTTGTGACAATATAAATATTATTTAATCAAAATATTTTATAACTTTTAGTACACGTTAACTATAACCATATGTCCAATAAAATCACTTTTTTTAAATCACAGCCGCCTTTAATTTGTTAAAATTTTACAGAATTACTCTTAGAGGAAGATCATATATCATTACGCGACAAAATATAGTGCTGGCAGAAAACATTTTCCCTCTCTTTTTTAAAAATAGTACTTTAAAGGAAAAGTTCACCTAAAAATAGCAGTTCTGTTATTTACTCTTCCCTGATGCATTCTCGATATGATTTCTGAGGAATCCTTGCGCACATACATCTTTCTCAACGGCAAAAAGTTGTACTGATGCATTCTCGTGCAATACAAAATGATTTCTTAGGAATCCTTGCGCACATACATCTTTCTCAACGGCAAAATTTTATCTTATTTTTTTATTCAGTCAGTTCCTCAGACATAGCTATTATGTGACTTAAGAAGACTTGGAAAATACCGTGGTGCTTTCATTATGTTTTGTGCTTTTTAGAGTTGTTGTATGCTGTAAACAGATTAATTGAAAAACAAAACAGCAGCATATTTATGGTAAAATGTGTAGTAGTGAAATGATTCAAGCGAATGCTACTCCATAGTTGCATTAGCAAGCCTACTACAACTTTTTGCATTGAAATTGAGAAGCATAGCTTGTGCGTATAGCTCATTTGTGATGTTAGAAGAAAACAAAAAAGCACCATCTCCTCTTACAAAACTTTTGTTTTTGTTTTTTGGCACCTTCCCGAAGAAGATTGTTTAAGCTGCTGTTCATCCAGGAAGAGGCATAGATGCACATCTGTGCTCCTGTGAGAAGAGAACTTCCTGCATTTATGACAGAGCAAAGCACATAAACAAATATGTCACTTTTTTTAAAGGGTCAGAGATTTTTAATGTGAGTTTGAGGGGAAAGCTTTTGGAAAGGTCCTCTGCATGGATCAAACCTTAAACTGTTGTTAGTTTAGCGAGGGATCGCATTAGCCGTGCTTCCCAGAAGGTCCCTGACAATGTTTGCTGCACATGAAGAAACACAGCTAAGTATTTGAGAGCAGTTAAGAGGATGCAAAGGATTATCTTTTCAACATGGTTGAAACAGATTCAAGTGCATGTGTTTCTATCACATCATTTGTTGTGCTATAAATTACGCTTTAAGAGAAGCCAGTTGACTTTAATGTGACTGAGTTGCTCATTATGGGCAATTTTTGCAGCTTAATGAAGAAGAACCCTTTTAAAAGCTTACTGGACGTACACAAACATAGCCGAGCATTTGATCGCACTTAAGAGGATGAAGAAGATTATCTGTTCAACCCTGGTCCAGAGTTCCAAGTAAATTTCCACCCTGCGTTCTCCTGAATGAGCCCAAATGGGAAGAGTAATTGACGTTCATTCCAGGATCTTGTGTTTTTGTACACTTTCCCCCGGAGGCAATGCATTTTATGAGGTATTGGACGTAAATAGTGTAGACAAGGACGAAGCATTGCAAATGTCAGTGTTTGCTGTTCTCAATTAAAGTGCACATGGGAATGTTACACAGAGAGATGCTGTGAAGTAGTTCACTGCAAATGCATATAAACTTTACACATTCATTGTCACGTGCTGTCTGTCACATCATGGATTGTTTTTTATACGTAAAGTCACAGGCCTATGTACATTTTTAAGAAGCTGTTATGGTAAAATAATGTGTTTATTTTTTTGCAGGGAGTTTTATTGGAGGGCTTTTGGCCTTATTTGAATTCTTGACTTTCTTCCTGAGAATTTAGTGCAAATTGTATCCCTATGTGTCCTGGAAATTAAAATTAAATTTGGTTTATCAAATTTAGCTTATTAGCTCGTCCTGGAATTAAGCTGATGCCCTGCTAAATTCTTTACTAAAGATGAAATATTATTCAATCACAACTTCACAACAGTAATGGACTGAAGTTTAATTGTTGTGAACTTCTAACGAAGTGATTTTGCCAAGAAATTCCTGGGTCAACATATTTTGCTGATCCTGGAATTACATTCCTGTCCGAACCATAACCCTACCCTTAAACCTAACCCTTCCCATAACGTATCCCTAAAATCAGAGGGAAATGATAGATGAATAATACTGAGAAGCGGGAGAAGCATAACACTGAGAAGCGGGAGAAGCACTTAACACTGGTTGTAAGCCTAAACTTGACATAAACTGTAAACTTGTCCCTTGAATCTGATTGGTTGATTGGAATGCTGTGAAAAGTTGTTGATCCAGGAACATGTTGTTCTTGGAGAAGTCACGTTCACCTAGCAAGTACAGATGCAGAAAGTAATTTTCTACACCGCTGCCTGTAAAGTGACTTTGTCGTGCCCCTCTTTGGAAGCATCAACGTGTAATTGCAGGCATTACCCCTGCCAAAAAGTGAAATTAGCTATGCTTATTGGCCGATAATGAGGACAGAGTGATTAACAATCTCTTCTGAGCACCGTGGGTCCCTCCCTCATATGCTTGTCCCGTCCATTAATGAGATCTGCCAAACGGCAAAGGTCAGACCTGAAAGTATGCGCAAACAATGGGCTGCAAACGAGGGACTGGAGCAATGACGAATTAGATATTTTTCCATAAAATTCAGGGGAATTACTCTGAACGCAATGTCAAATGACATAAGATCAAACATTCCTAGAGAACAAAAAGTCTTTGTGTTCATTTCGTCACCAAAGTCTAATTTAAAACCAATCGTTTATGTAACAAACCGAGCATCCCATGACATTATCACCCAAAGACCTCCCAAACCCTGCGGTTCTTCAACGGGAAGACATGTGGTACAGAAAAAAGATATAGAAGTACCCGGGGCAGCGTAAAGATCAGGGAGCACACTTAATATTTATTTTCATTGAACATCTTTCAAAAATGGCTCTTTGATGTAGCAGCTGTAACCGCTGACTGTCAGCATCACCTCCGTCTCGCTGTATCAGTGTCATCATTAGTCTTCAGTTGCTGCACTTTGCACTGGAGTCTGTAGTTTAGTGTCACTTACAATTGAACCACTCTGGGTTTGACACTAAGATGTTTTGCAGTGGGCGGCGTGGCTCACATTCTCTTGTTTTATCATAATGATTTAGAGTGATCCCAATACACAATGGAGGCGTTCATCTCAAACAAAACATGAAAGCAACAAGTCGCTTTCTGGTTATTCAGGTAGAACCGAGGTGGAATGCATAGTTTTACCGATGCCTAGCTGTAGTAATGAATTTGTACCCATGTCATACTGTACTAGGAAAGTAATGCCTGATAATTGCCAAGCAAGGCCTACCGCTTGCTTACTGTTGAAAGGAAAATTGAAAGGCTATTAACTGTAATTGTTAGCATTATTTGGAAGACCACAAGTCTTACCTTATTTAGCATGAGAATCTGCACTAAATATTACAAACGGCTCACAGAGGACAGGACTTGCTTGATGCAATATGGAAAAAGGCCACATGTGTTTAAGGAATACAGTTGTTCCCCCAAAAATAAAAATAAATGCCTTTAAAGGAGAAATGGTAACACTTTACAATAAGCTCATATTAGTGCATGCAATAACTAACAATTAGCAATAGATTTGTTTCAGTATTTATTCATCTTTGTTAACATTATAAAAAAAATGGCTCAAGTCAATGATATGGTTACACTTTATTTAGATGGTCCACTTTAGACTACTCTACTAACTTGAAGTAAATTCTTAACTAAATGTCAACTTGCTCTCTTTGTGTAAGTTAAACTGTAGAACACTCAGTAGACTGTTAGGTTAGGGTTCAGGTAAGTAGAATAAGTTGACGTACTTGTAAAGTTACTTATAGTCAGTCGAATGTCTGTTTGTTGGCAGAGCATCAAAATAAAGTGTTAGCAGATATTAAGCAGACCGTCTCTAATGAGAGTTAGTTGACATGTACTGTAGTTGCAAAGTTACTTATAGTTAGTAGAATGTCTAAAGTGGACCATTGAAATAAAGTGTTACCAATAATATTAACAGATGCAACTTTTGAGTATAAAAATGTAGCGGTAAATTTAGAAATTGTCATTAATAAAAATATTAATAAAGGCTAACAGAAAGTTTAGTGTTTTTCCATGCTTTTACATTAACCTTCAAAAGAATTATAAAGTATTATAAAAGTTGACTTGTACACTGTATTTTTTAAGTGTGCATGAGGAACAAGTCGAAATATAAGTCATTCTTGAACAGCTCTAGTCCCTATTAACTATAAATGCATGACAAAAAAAAGCTTTATTACACTTTAAACAATGTCTAATCTTTTATACCATGTACACTTGATACTCCATTGCATTAGCAGACTCTTCTTAAACACAGTTTGCCTTGGGGAGTTTTGCACTTTGTGGTTTCTGTTTCATGCTATTGCTCTCAGTCATGAAACCGAACGCACACCGGGCCAAATGGATGCGCCAGGTGCTCAAATAAACATGCCATAAGGGAGGCCCAGTAAACTTCGTGTCACCGCAGGCCATCTTTCAGCGCACGCCCATTAACTGCGTTCTGTGTCGCCATGCATGTGTCAGGGACGTGCTACCGTTCTTGTCACATAATATGTCAATAATGAACTTCATGAGAATTCAGTGTTGTCACAGGGCCAACAAGCTAAACTTAATTCCTTTGTTTGCTACTATAAGGAAACAGTTTTGCCCAGTATGTGCTTACAAAAACGTCTCCTGTTTCTTCGCAGATCTTACAGGTGAATCTAGTGATGTCCATCTTGCTGTACGTGATGTTCCTCGCGTACCTCTATGGTATCTCAGCCTCTACGATGGACAAGCAGCGGCCCACGCAGGACCCCATCAACACGCTCATCATAAAGCTCCTGCAGGCCGACATCAGCCGCAGCCGACAGAAGCCGGACGCCCTCGACGTGCTTCCTTCCCCCACCTTAAACGCACCCGCAGTGACCGACTACAAGGAGAAAGTCAGCTCGACCATCTATCAGCCCGTGACGGACATCTCGTCGGAGCTGCTGCGCCAGCACAAGCGTTACAACTCGCCGCGCGTGCTCCTGAGCGAAAGGCCTCCGCTGCAACCGCCGCCACTCTACCTAACGAACGACTTCGTCAGCAGCCAGGACGGCAACAAGACACGGCAGAAGCGCTACGCCGAGCACAAAAGCTACAGGGCCGAGTTCTCTGTGTGCGACAGCAAGAGCCAGTGGGTGACCGACAGGACTACGGCCGTGGACATTCAGGGACGACAGGTCACGGTTTTAGGGTCCGTCAATGTGGGCCGCACGGACATAAAGCAGTACTTTTACGAGACAAAATGTGAGACCGCCAAGCACAACAAGGGCAGCTGTCGAGGGATTGACGAGAAGCACTGGAACTCGCAGTGCAAAACCTCGCAGTCTTACGTGCGCGCGCTCACTCAGGACAAAACTTGGGTGGGTTGGCGCTGGATACGGATAGACACCTCGTGCGTCTGCGCGCTCTCACGCAAACACCGCAGGACGTGAAAAGCACTGCAGCAACTCAACCACTGTCTTTCTATTGTTCCCTGTAAATATATAAATATAAATTATTATTTAAGTTATATGGAATGCATATAGTTTATACATGTCTATGTATAATGTATAAATATACTTGTTATTTATTTAAGCTGTTTGCAAAGAAAAATCTTTTTAAAAAAAGAAAAGAATGAGAGAGAGACTTACGAAAACATGCAATGCCGCTAAGCTACAGGAGCATTGCATGCTGAATTGTGCCTTGCTCGCGTATCAGAGTCAGAGGACACGTCACTCCACTAGACCTGGACCTTGGGAACAGTTGCAATGGAAAACACAGATCACTCAATATCATATTAACTTCAGTATTGTTCAAGAAAACCTGTTTTTCTACTGAAACAGGCTGTCAGTATATCCTCTTCGTATCTGGGAAAACGAATCACAGTCGGGATGTTGTATGAAAATATGTAAACATACAGTATATGTGTATCAAAACTGCATGAAATACCTAAGAAATATATATTTTTTGTACACCATGAAAACATGACGGAAAAGAATCGAAATGCCACTAACAGAGCAAACCACTGGAATATTAGTCACAATTCTAGTAGAATATATGGACCAAAAAGTGATATAAAAATATGGTTTAGTATTTCACAAATTCAATCTAGGCAGTATATCGATTCTAGATGGCCTTCTGAAAGTATTTAGGCGATATTCGCGACATCATTTTAGAAATCGCCTTTAGCACATGCCGACATAGCCGCGGTAAAGGGGGAAAGTGGGGACGAAAGCAGCCAAGTATTAACTTGTAAGGGTCCGACGATGAAACTACTGCTCACTATTAGTAGTGCTGAAAAAGGCTCCTCAGCAGGTGGATGAGCAAAGACTCCTCCTACTGACCACGCCCTTCATCAGAAGCCCCGCCCAGCCTGCCAGTGTGACCACCACGACCACCAGAAATAAGCTTAGCGCACTTTTAGCCTCTTTTCGATCACCCCACTTTGATCAATTGCAACTCTACAAACTTAAAGAGCGAAGCCAGCATGAATAAGAGCAGCATGTAAACAAAAGGACAACTAAATGGGCCATTGCTAATGACACTGTAGTCTTACACAGAGGTAAAGCTGCCTTAAGTCGATGTACATACGTGCAGAGCTGGGATTTGAACACGTAATCTCCCCCTTAAGAGGGTTTCCCTCTTGTCAGACTCATCTTAGGAGATAAGCATTTCGCCGGTGTGCTGCGGCTATAAAAAGGCCTGCCATGTTTTCCTTCTGTGCGTTTATATAAGGAGACCTGCTCACTCGATAGTCTTGAGACACTAAGGTGAAGAGATTCCTATGATATCTGCAGTAAGATGTCCGATACGCAATGACTTGACAAAATGTGTAAGCCTCTTCATCAAATTAAATATACATCAGAGTAGATCATGCTTTGTACTGCTGCACAATAAATATGAAATATACCCAAGACAACACGAAAAGCAAAGCATGAGGCATATAGACAGCATGTTCGGGGTCATACGAAGAGCATTTTAAAAGCCAGGCAGCTGCGGCTCGGCTTTTGTTCGGGCTTATCTTTGTGACGCGTGACTCAGGTCACCTCTGAACTGTCCAAGTGTCCCCTAGGAACATCATATTGAACCCAACATTTGTGGGATTGATGTTATTTTTAGTTACCCACACATATTTACTTCTCTATCAGCATAGCAAGATAAGCCAGAATGAGGTCCAAACCCATTACACAAAGTGAAGTGCCAAGACTTTGTCCTCCATGTCCGAACATAAAACTTTATTAGCATGCGATCGTTCATTATGATGTGGCTATAAAAAGATTGATATAAAATTTGTTTTATTGCATTTTCATGCTTCAGAAGAGGGTGGTTAGATAAAGGCACTAACATATAACTGTTTTAAACAAGCTCTGACTGTGACAGGATATCCAGTGTTTGTATTGGGTGTGAAGTTCTGACACAGAGAAACAGAGAGTCGGCTCAGATTCGAAACAAAACCACAGACCACCAAGGATACAACACACCTTCTTTCGAATTCAATATCGCGTCTGATTACGTCCCGCTTCAGTTCGGCCCTCTGCGGAAAAACAGGATAAAATGCTGAACACAGGACCTTTCAAGGATACTGCTGGGAATGGCCCACTCATTTGTCCAAATGCATTGCCTTTCCTGTAACACACATTATTACACTGGAACATGAGGATCCCTAAACGATTTTTGTCTTTGCTCAGTCTTGGATGACTTTCACTGAAACATTCCTCCTATGTATTTGATGCTGTCTTGAAAAGCCCTGCTGGTGTCATGCATACTGTGTAGGACTCTTGCTGCTTTAAACCACTACAACCGACCTTATAATGGACCAACGGCCATTGCTGATACCCTTGGATAACTCTTTTATGCTGAAAAGGAAACTGTGCCAAAACACACCGAACTCTATTTAAGGACGACATAATATTCAGACAATTATCTCCGGTATGTCTAAATTGAGAAAGTTGCGAGGAAAGTCTCTATTTTAGTAAAGAAGAAAGACTTGTCTGCTTGGTGGTCGTTGTTTAGTGAAGTAGTTTTTTTTTTTTTTTTTTTTTTTTGGCTGTACCCATTACCCATTGTTTGTATTTTTTTTATGTTATTTTATTGTTTTGAGAGAGAGAGACTTTCCCATAATGGTAATGTCTCTCAAAACGTCTTTCTCGTGCTGATACTTGAAGGAGTGCTGTTTATCTGGCCTACAACACCCTCCTCTTTTCGCTGCGAGGGCAGTCTGTGTGAGATTTGTCTGAATAAAGTTTTTTTTTGTAATCTATGATCTATGAATATTGTCATCTGTAGGGTTTAATATATCTCATTTCAATTGAGAAATGACCAAATGACAAATGACCAGAAAAGAACCCAGTGATGTTTCCCAGCCTTGAATTGCGAGATGATCCGTGATGGTCTCTTTCAAACCATGGGGAAGGAGCATAGGACTAAACAACCTTCAGTGACCTATAAATACATGCGTTTGCCAGAACCCACAGGAAGAAAATAGCTCTGGGCCATGGTTAATTAGCATATAATCCTCTTGCGGTGTGTTCTTAAGAGCAAAGCCTGAGACGGAGTGAACTTGAAAAATCACAGCTGAAAAGAGTTAAATGAGGTAAAAGGATAAAAAATGCCAGCGTTCAGCGGTCTTTACATGTCCAGTGCAATAACCAGCAGTCAATATAGGGTACAATGACCTTATTTGACCATTTGGACACTGACTCAAGTCACACTTTTTTTCAATACGTGAATGTCATTGCATTAGATAACAAAACAAGGCACATCTTGAGTTCAAATCTGCAGGAGCAACTAACTTCACTTTTCTGTTTTAATCAACTGTTGTTTTGATTATGTTTAATGGACGTATGAAGTGATTTCTCTTCAAATTTACACAGGTGTAGTTTATTATTAACTACTGTCACTGTTACATTTAAAAATCTACAGTTTAAAAACAGAGATCTGTATGCGAAGAGTGAGCTTGTTCTGTTTTTAAATGCCATTTGTCATTTTTTATTATTTTCTAATGCAATAACATTTATACATTTTTAAGTGTGACTTCAAGTTCACACGAAAATCATACAATTATTACCCTCATGTCATTCCAAGCCTGTATGACTGACTTCTGTAGAATATAAAAGAAGATGTTTTAACTGTTTTTGTCCATACAATGAAAGTCAGTGGGGTAGTTATAAGTGTCCAAACACTTTTTAGAAGTGTTTACATTAATAAACACACTGGTAATAACTTGTTTTAGTTCAAAGTGTTGTCAAAGTGATGTTTCAACCCTTGACCTTCACACCTAAACCACGGCGCCTCTGAAAAGCTAGCGGTTAAAAGTAGTAAAACAATCCAAATACCTTTCCTCTGGCTGAAATCTGCAACCTATACGTTTTTCCCACAACAGACAAGTTCATCGTATGATCTACATTCCTGGTTCGGTTTGCTGGTCACGTCTCTGGTTTCTGCTAAAGTGTCTCTCTGTGTCACGCAAACACATCTCCATCAAATCATGTTTTGAAGCCTATATGCATTCCAAAAGATCCAATGACATCACTGAAATCAACTCTGACCTCTGTGTTTTTCTGCAGGCTGATTGCATTTGTCAGGAGGTGCTGTTCATTTATACTGACCTGTGATCAGGCTTATGGTTTCTACATTATGGTCTGAGACAGGGAGGCTGATTGTCGATCTGTACGAACAGAAACCTCGTTCAGAAGTGCGAAGGAAACATATTGACATGGGACAATTGAATTAATCAAAAGTGAAATGACAGTTTTATTAGCACCACAGTGTTTTTTTTAGCAGCCTTGTGCAGAAATAACTATGATGTCTTTTGCACGTCGTCACAGTATATTACCATTTGTATGAGGTTTACAAAAGGAGACGACAGCAAACGAAAGGAGTGCGCAAAGAGACAACTCCAGTCCAGGTGAGCTGGCCGAGATATTCTCATCCGATTGAATTTGACACAAAATATGCAGTTGTATGAAAGGAGACAGGAGATATACTATATGTATGTGCAGTAGTTGTGTTTACGACTGCAGTAAAAATTTACTTATGGTTGTAACAAAACTTTTTACAAAAAAAATGATCTGTCGACTGTAAAAAATGTGGCTTTTCTACTTTCTTTGTTTTTTAGGATGGCTCAAGCGAACAGATTTTCTCAAATTCCCATGTCTAAGGTTTTCATGTTTCTATTGCAACTTTTTCATGCATGTTTGGTCTATGAGATCAGATTCATTTAAAAAAGACTTGCAAAAAGACTGCTTTGACTGCAAATTTAGCCTGCATGTGACATTAAAAACATAAAAAAAGCTAAATTAATATCTCATCGTGTCCATTTTCTTACTATCCGCTCAGTGCATGCGAGATCTTTGTAAGGAGGAAGACTACACTTTTTTAAACACTCTTGGGAAGCAGGATAAGAGCCCGGAGAGCACATGTCAGGAGAGTGAGTGTCAGGAAAAGCAAGAAGATAGGGTAAACGTAAACTTGTTTTCTTGTTACCTTCTCTCAAACCTCCACAGGTCTGTTTATGAACACATCGATGCTTACGGTATTCTCTGTTCTGCTAGATCCGCCGTCGACTGGAGAGAGAGCAGCTGGGACAAGAAAAGCAACGTGAGATAGAGGAACGGCAGAAGGTATGTTGACCAATGTCAAAAAGTCAGCGCAGGGCTATCACTGCCGTCTGCAGTGATAACACTGATTATATCTGTGTCCACCATCCGCAGCCTGAGTCTGTCCAGAGATGACAGACCTGCTTCGGCAGACTTACATTGTCAGGCTAATTGTGCTCGATTGCATTACGTCTGCATTGTTCCAAACTTTGGCTGCACATACGGTGACCTCTGTATTGTAAGGTCAGGTAAACACACTAATGCAATCATTTCTGCTATAAAAGTATTTAAAAAACAGGACTTTGGAAGTCTGCGCAGGTGGAGAGAAGTCTGGTCTGCTTTAATCAGCTTTTTCTGGCTGATAACCTTCTGACTGGCACGTCAAAAAAATCAACAGTATGCTTTGTTTTTATCTAGCATTTAGGAGCGGGTAAATAGATGATTCCACTAATAGTCTGTGCGCAAAAAAACAAAACTTGGCGTCAGACTCCAGAAACACAAAGCAAAATATACAGCTTGGCGTGTCAATATCTACTTTTCATGCTAGTGAGCTAAAGTGATGTCTGGAGGGAATATTTGCTTTTAATGATTAAACCATCAAACATATGTATTTTTAAACTTGAGGAAAGAACAATACACTAAACTTTTTTTAAGGTATTTATCTGACAAAATGATTGGGCAAAAAAGTCAAAATACAGCTAAGGGTTTTATCTTACTATGCAAAACAAAAGCACAACTTTTTAACACATTTTAGTAATATTTAAATACAGGGTGAAGAAGTCAAAGGCCGGACGCACTTTTGGCCACTTATACTGTATGTGACTCAAATTTAAAATTTAAATAATAAACAAAGCTTATACTTGGATTGTCACTGCAAATATGAATGTTCTTATAACAAATTGCTTAAATCACTTTTGATTTAACTTGTATGCTAAATGAATAAATGTACAGTAAAAATATATATATATATTTAAAAAAAAATTGAAGACACAAACCTTGTGAACTTTTTTCCCTCAAAATGATTTATAATATTAATATGGACCCTTTTCACTTTTCTGGGGTTCTGCCCGGAAGTCGTCTAGTCATCTCATAAACCTAAACCGGAAACAAACTACAAAAATTCCAATAGTGAAAGAAAGAAGAAAGAAAAGCATTTCTATAAAATATTCAGAATTTTTTCACATTGGCCAGAAGAGAAAAAGATGTCAGCTGTTGTATTAGCAACACTCATGGCAGCGTTAACTAATATACTAATACATATGTTATAACTGTACATTTTTGAATGATGATAAACTATGCACCCCAAGCTTGTTATTTTACATGCAGTGTGTATGCAAACAATCAGTGAGAACACTATGAACGGTCTGTGGGCATGAAACTAAAACTGCATGCAATATACGACAGTGGAAAGCTCATGCTACCGTGCAGGACGCTCAGGGGCTGTGTTTGTGTAAGTTGATGAAGCCCCAGCTGCACATGGTCTGCTGCCAGTAAAGTCCAAGTCTAACAGCCAAGTGTGAGGTCACTGAAGGACAGTCATGTTGTTGTTGTCCACTTGGCCGTTGTCATAAATTCAACAGCTTGAGGAATTCCTGCAACGCCTTTTTTTAAACTCCACGCTCGCTTAAGAAGAACCCCCAATGGGGTGAAGTTAAAAAAATGACTCTCTCAGTCAAGTCGGTGGAATAGCCTTGAGCTCTGCCTTTCTAATATCTAAAGGCTACAAACGGACAGTCCACGCTCTCACTTCCTTCCTCTCCAGCTGCTCAGAGTCTCCCGGCGAGTCTTCAGGTTTGCAGCGTGTCCGTCCTCTGATTAATGTACAGAAGGGTCAGGGAAGAAGTACTTACTTTTGTTTCCCATGTGCGTACTATTTGATCCTGTTGTCATTCATAACCTACATGCCCCAAACCTCACATCCCAACGGATAACCCCACCCTCCGTGTGTTTGTGAGTGTGTGTTACTAGAGAACAGCCTGTGACTGTTTCAATCCTCTGAGGGAAGAGGTGTTACAGCCTGTTTTTTTTCTCTTATTAGTTTGAATAGAAGGCAATGTGTTTCAACGTCTTCCATATGCCGAGTACAGCTACGTTTACGGCCTGGCCTATATTATCACATTAGAGACGGGAAGTAGCACCCACAGAAGACCTGACTGAAGCCTACATAGGTCAAAGGTCAAGCCTAGCCTCATTCCTTCAGCCCTACATCAGGGTCTACCTCACTGCATCGGACCTCGGACACACAAGCTCGCTTCTAAGCTATAAGCTTGAAATAACATCAGACAGTTTGTAAATAAATGGCTGTGTTTCTGCTGAAGATCAAACCAGTTTTCTACTTTGAGATCTGTAATGTTTACGATTTATAACATGTGACGTATCATTGTCACTAATACTATAGTCATTTATGTAAACTAAATAATTCAGAAATAATCGTTGTATTGACATCACAACCATGTGCACACTTACATATCACAAGTCAGATTTACATTTTAATGCCTAATCAGTATCAAGCAACTTGGAACATCCTGATTACGATTATAGTATTTACATGCGAAGAGATGAGCCAATCATAACCGAGGTCATTTGAATATTGTCTTAAAAGTAAAGTAGTGGCCAAAAGTGATGTTCGGCTTTAGAAAATTGTCATCCTCACCCTTTGTTTTAATACTATTAAGAATTTGTTAAAGATTTTGTATGCATATAGCGTCGTTGTGCTTGGACTGGAGTCAATTGTTTTATCTGATAACGCAATGAAACATGACAAATTGTGCAGGCAATTTTTTACCGGGCTGTCATACAAAAAAAGTTTGAACATACCAATGAAATATTAACAACTGATTATGTTGTAGTCAATGTATGCTTTTTCCTGTGAGCTTTTTGCTTTTTCAATGCATTTTTTTGCAGACCTGCTGTAGTTTGTCAGATAAATACATTGACCAAGTTTAATGTTTTGTTCTTCTCTCATATTTATAAAAATATCTATCTCATATTTTTACGTTTAATCGAACATGTAAGGTCATTAAAAACAAACATGCCCTCCAGACATCACTTTTGTCCACTACTATACAATAGCACAAACAGGCAGTTTATTTCTAAGAGACAAAGAGGATGGAAAATGTTACATAAGGCTAAATTTGGTAAAAGAATCCTTGACTAACATTATAAGAAGACTGAAGAGTTTAAAAGGAAACTGCAACAAATATAGCCCCTTAATGCTATTATCAAACTGAATGGTTTCATAACAACAGCCTAATATTATTACAAAGCTGCATGTCCCTCAATAAACCCAGTATTAGAATCCTGTCTTCACCATTTCTGACTCTCTCTCATGCTGTGTATTTGTGTCTGTGAAAGGAGAAAGACGAGCAGTGGAAAAGTCATGTGGCCGAGCTGACTGTCCAACGCAAGACCATCCGTGCAAAACTAGACCGACTACGAGAATTTAGGGTGAGCTTTGTCCAGACACACACACACACACACACACACACACACACACACACACACACACACACACACACACACACACACACACACACACTAGTACTATTCCCAGGTTCAAATGTGAGGCCCAAAAGCAGTATGACTGAATGTGACCAGATGTTGAACGTATCTAATGCAAAGTATGCTAACCAATACCATACCTACCTGACTCGCAGCAACAGATTACATCTACAGACACCAAAAAATGCTCATAAAATTTTCATAACATATTATTCAAATTTCTTGTAAAAAATAAAAATAAAAAATACATTGCCAAGGAGAAAATGGTCCATAAAAGTTCAGGAAGTTCCCCCACAATGTATCTTCATATATCATCTCAGATATTAATGCATCTCACTTTTAAATTCCAGGACTTCCAGAAGCAAGTTGTGCTTCAGGATTTGGGTCTAGATCCAGATTCTGCAAACGAGACCGTCAAGCACCTTCTGATGAGACTGTAACTGTGTTTACTATAAATGGTAAAACTCCAATCCATTCAAATACTTAAACTTCTAACAAAGCTTTATATGATATATTACAGGTGTTTAGTGGTCAGATAACTTCTGAAGATGTGTTAATATTAAACTGTTTAAACCTTAAGCAGAAAATCATGTAACTTAAGAAATCATATCTCTACCTCTTCTATAAACTCAAAGACACTAACCAAGTGAGTTATGGATTATTTGATGTTCATAATGATTAAATAGCAAACTCGCTGACTGTATGGCAAATAAATCACCGCTACCGGCATAATGTGCGTCACATGTCCGATGTTTCACTGTAATATTGCAGCAGATGAGTATAAATGGATAATAAATCGCATGACTCTGCGGCGAGGAGGGAGACCTGTGGTAAAGACAAACAGAGGAGCTCAGATTCAAAAGAGAACAAGAACCAATTAATTCTCATGTCTTTCTGAGTCTTTTATGCATCGTTGGGGATCTCCAGCACAAAAGGTGGTGATGGAGATAGATGAGAATAGAGAATGCATAAAGAAAGGATGGAAGAGAAAGAAACAGGTGGTTCCAGTGGCACAGGTCTAGCATTAAGGGAGAAGAACACAGCTGGATCATGTTACAGCATGTCTGACCCTTGAGGGCCAGGAAAATGCTACAGTCTCTAGTGTCACACATCCTCAAATCCCAGAATTCCCTTCTGCACGCTGCCGCTCTACATCACCTCCATGTGCTCTGTTGTGTTTATTTCATGACAGGCACACCGAGAAGTGCAACCGGGCTGTACAGCTTAGATTTATTCTACACCCTTAATGTGCACTACAGGACACATTTCAGTGAAACGCTACGACACGCTAGAGTCTTTTCTAAAACAAGCGTTCCAGCAAATAGTTCCAGGGCTAGGCAATTCATCCCACCGTACTGAAGCATTCCATCTTAAATGAAACGGTAATTTTCCCTGCCAGCTTTACCACCCTTCCACTCTAGACTCCATTTAGCACATTAAATGTTTCTAAGCAATTTTGGGTCACTCAAAAGTTATTTTCTCATTTGGAGCATTTCTAGGCCATGGCCCTTCATTCTCATAAATCTACATGGTCGAAGCAGAGCACTAGGGCTATGTTCAGAATAGCATAATAACACTCTGGTACGTACTGTGCCAGTTTTCAGTATGCATGAAATACCTGCAGACCTATACATTAGCAAAATATGTATAGAATGCAACAGCAAACTGCATCCCAAACTGCATCTTTCTTGACCTTCCTAGAAGTGAAAGTGCATTGACGTATTGCATTGTGGGAATTAACTGGAAGTAGTAACAATCTTTAGCCCCTTTCACACAGTCTTTACTGGTTGCTAAATTACCGATAAATTACCATAATGAGATCATGTGTGAACAGGGACTTTTCAACTGTCATTTGTTCTGGCAGGATTTGACATTCTGATTCCCCTTGAATCAGAATACATTTTTTAGTTATGTTGTACTTTAAAATCTTGAAATATATCAGCAAAACATTGGTTCTGTTCTGTTTACCGTAAGGGGGGTTATTGCTGCTCTTATTCATGCTAGGCTGCATGGATGCACAGGGAGTTCTCGCCCAGAACCATACCGCCAATCCAAACTGCATGCCAATCGTATTTGACGATAGTGGTCCTGACAGAACTAAAGCTCTTCTCCTTATTCAGGTGGATGAAGAAAACGGCGCAGGTACTGGTAGTGGTACTGATGTGTGAATGGTACCGGGAAAAATTTCAGAACGGCATTGCTTGTGCGAACAGTGCATTTACCGGAAAAGTCATTCAGGTAATATTATAGTAAATTCCCAGGATTGCTGTGTGAAAGGGACTATTATCTGATCTGATCAATATAATAAAACTTTTATAGATCACATATTGATCACATGCAACATAATCAATCAGGTCATGTGACAACACAGTTGCATTTTGTCAAGTTTTGAAAAATCGCAGTGCACTTCTAATATTTTGTAAGCTAGTAGTAGTATTAATCTAGTTTTCCATTCCAAACACAATGCCCTAAGACAGGGAAAAGAAGAAAGATACAGGAAATGAATGGCTATCACTCACAAATCAGGTCATCAGAAGGTTTAGTCTAGTTGACTGTGGAATGTGCCATTGGCAGAGCTTCCGTGGAAACGCACAATGGTGCGATCTTCTAGTGTAGCTAACACCTGAAACCATGTGAAAGCCTGGTGTGTAACGACTCCAGATAAAAGCCAGTGCTTTAGGCCATTTAAAAGAAGTGAACCTGAATACAACCCCCAGTGCCTCTCTTCTATCTTAAGACACAGTGTTATGTTAAACTACTATATAAAAAAATCTAAATGGTAACGTCTTGAAACGTGCATTGAGTAAAAAAAGTTGTATGACTAGTACAAGAAAACACAATATCTTAACAGTGGAAATGTGCATGCAAAGAA
Source organism: Phoxinus phoxinus (assembly GCF_949152265.1). Classification (NCBI taxonomy): domain Eukaryota; kingdom Metazoa; phylum Chordata; class Actinopteri; order Cypriniformes; family Leuciscidae; genus Phoxinus; species Phoxinus phoxinus. The sequence continues at coordinate 6,084,618 of NC_136884.1, forward strand.
TAACACGCGAGCAGCTTGGGAATTGTGGAACTCTGCAGGTGTCCTCTGATAGTTTAGTGATGCTGTGCTTCAGTTAGGCTTATCAAAAATCCTCCTCACATTAACAATGCATTGACTCCAGCATTTTAAGTGACCACCCCGTGCGTCATCTCACCCTAGGAAGGAACGCCCTGTGGGAGAGAGAGATTCAGGTTTGTCACAGATCTCATTCCAGGTTCCTTTCTCATCCCCATGTGCCGATGTTTAATTCAGAAACCAGTCTCTGACGTCACAATCCTACCATGCACCAGCACAGCATTGTGTCTTCAACTTGAGCGAGAATACGTTGCAGTCAATCACAACCACGATATCACTGATGTAACCAATACCAGCTCATACTACGCTGTGTAGGCGGATGTTATGCATATCCAAGATAGACAGTAAGACACAGAGAACCAATCCTAATTACCCGGTAAATCTGTCCCTGCTCTTGTATCACTGCTGTGTGTCATGAATAAAGCCTTTGGAGAAGATTACATACCAACAAGATACTTCCGGACGGCAGCATGCAGCAAGTTGGATTGTGATTGTGCAAGAGTACATGCGAGGACACTTGAAAACCCTTATTAAACCTTAAAACCTTAAGAACTTCCAATCTGATTTTTCATCAAGATTTTAATTTATTTTGAACGAGTTCTCCTAGTCTTTTTTGTTTAATGAAGCCAAGCGTATTGCATGAACACTGACTGCAGATTATGAAGATATTGGTAGAGTCAATGGATGTGGGTTTAACATGCTTCTGTTATATATTGTTTGCCTGATTTTGCAACAAATACTGTACCTTAATTTTTTCCCATAATGTGTTTATTGTTATGATTCCATTTTAGGAAGTTTAATACATTTGAAAAATATCTCAGTCCTTTAAAAAGTATTACAGTGTATAGTGCAAGTAATATTCAAAAATATAGAAATGATGTCTTATATTACTTATAATAAAGAAATTAATATTACCTTTCCATATGAGTCAAAATCTACTGAGGGGTAATAATGGAGCAACAGTTTTAAAAAGTGATTTTCACTATTAAAATCTGCATCTTATTTGTTTTGTTATAAGAGACAATAAAACAACTCTGTTTATCAAAACACTCCTTTCCTTGTGAAAAATTAACTTGATTTTCAAAAGGCATCAAATTGGCGAGAGCTGAATGTAACATTTCTGACGAGCCAAACATGTCAGTCTCTGAGTAACAAAATAATCTTAATTCCATAAAATAAGTATAATGAACTGTGTAAAAAGAATTTAAAATGTTTTATAATAAATTACCCAAAAAACACCCCTTACAGACATTATCATGTCTGTCAAAAACTTTGAATATTAACTAAAAACATGGACATAACACACTCATTGACATCACTTCACCGAATACTTGCCAGCTAAGAAATAAGTAATTATTACCTTCGGATCTATCTGTTTTCAAATGAAATATATCACAACATCGAGCTCTGTCAAAAAATAACACGCACAATACACGGTAGTATTTACGTGAAGCAGAGGTCCAGCAAGTCATAAAATAGCATAAAAGTATTGCAAAAATAGCAAAGAAATTGCATAAAAAACACATTACCAGATGTTTTCAATCATTTTCTATTATTGACTGATCTTTTTGGTAATAGATGGACTGTTAAATGAGTGATCATGAGTCCATGTAGTCCAATTTCACTCTCATATGCTTATGTAATTTAATATATTATAAACTATACAGGTGATTTTTATGACATGATTTGTTACATTAATTACCCCTTAGCAAATTTTGACTCATATATGTTTATGTATGTTTAAAGTCATGTACACTTACTTATAAAAACATTGTATCAGTACATTTTTAAAAGCTAATAATTTGACACTTGTAACAGTAATAATCTCTTATTACAAAAAAATTATTACAAACATTGCATCGCTTAATGAACTTCTTTTGCTTTTGCCTGCTGCTGCATTTATCCTGTGTCAGTAGTCAAATCTGACTGCCATATCAGCCAGTCCAACTTTCATATCTACATAGCAACCAGTAGAGGCCGAAGGGGGTAAAAAACACGCCTCAACCTTATAGATGCCCGTCAAATGAGATGGCCATTCAAGCTGCGGGCTGGTAAGTTGCATGGCAGCAGTCCTCTGGAGTTGAGCTGCTTAACTTTTGCTCACATCTTATGCTTTTTAATCTGTGGGAAATACAAATATTTGCGTGTATCTTTCAGCCTGGTTTTGTAATGAAACTATAAAGCACATAGGATAGACTTCGTGGTAAATGCCAAGATCTTAATCCTCTTGAATTGTAAAGTTCAGACCCCCAGGGATAAATCAAATGTGGCTCTGGGGTGAAAACACGAAAAGATCAAAATCCTGCCGTGGTAAATCTGAAAAAGAGAATAGAGAAGCGGTGTCTACTGGGTAAAGCTATAGCTTTGTTAAGCATGTGTGCCGATCATCAGGGTATTATAACAAACAACATGCGCAGCTGCTAGAAGTCAGGAACACAAGTGAATTGACCCCGCGGGACTCGTAGCACAATGCCTTGAGGGCGAGAAAGAAAATCCACTAGTGCATAATTGGGATTAAATATTTATTCTTCTTGCATGAGTATTAAGTCCTATGAGGCATAGTGAATGATGACTTGATGGCCAGATGTTGGCACACAACATCCATCCATGTTTCCTCCCTGGATGACGGTAACCCCCCTTCAACCTTCCCACACCGGTGACGGCAAATTCATGGGAGGATTACAGATGACATGGCACAAAAAGACCAGCTGCTCCACAATCATAAATACAGCGAATGCTGTGTGATCCCGATCTACAGCCCTGCACTTTATCAGAAGGAGGCGTAGCATAAATATATGGATTGACAAACTTGAGTTTAATTACATATTGCCTTAATGTGTTACATTACGAGAGTGCTGGGACGTTAAAAAGACAAAACGCCACACATTTCACAGAATACGTTGCAGTACCACATCGTAATTGTGTTCATTGCATCTTACCTTACTAACACGCATCATAGTCTTTATTAACCCAACAATGGTCATATTGATGAGAACAAATACAGCCTACAGTGATGCTGTTACCTGAGAAAATGAAGGGTTATTATTTGCCGTTATATGCTACATCTCGTGGACAATGTGCAAAGCAGTTTGCATTCGGACAGCATGTACAGATTACGCAACGCCACCAAATGTGTGCTCTTTGATATCATCCTCGTTCAAGAACAGATCAAGGAGAAAAACATTCCAAGAAGAGGTGAGACCCGCTCGTGTTCCTGCGCTCGACGAACGCCAATGCGTATGGAATGACTGCATCTGCAAGCGGTCCTATTGAAGCTCAAGTTTGTGTGTACAGATGTCCCTGAAAACGCTAGGAACATCTGAGGGTTTAAAAACCAGACGTGGAGCCTGTAGACAGGCATTCAGACATACAGTTCAGAGACCAAAAGGAGCGACAACACCTGATTCCCAAAACTCCCAACACAGAGCCTCAAACTTCTGCAAATCCTCAAAACGTAGCGCTCAGGCACTGTTAAACACGCTCCACCGGTAGACTCGTCTTCTCTCGCCCGACCTCCTTCACACGGCCGTGTGCTGGGTGATGTCGCTGCGGGGAGACATGGACATCTGGCGGGTGAATTGGCTGAAGCTTGCAGCTCGGGGCCGGGTGCGGGGAGCTGTGGAGCCCGGGGACGGGGCGGAAAGGACCGGTCCAGGGTGGGTTTGCTGAAGGGGCAGCGAGGTCTGATCCGACACCTGCACCTCGTCCTGCTGGTCTTGGGTCAGATCTTTAGAGAACAGGCTCTGGATCAGCTGCAACTTCTCCTTTTCCTCGTTTAGGAAGACGTCCACCAGAAGAGTCTTCTCCTTCTTCAGCTGCTCGCTGATGTTTTTGGGCACGTCCGGGATGACCCAGGCCACCAGCATGCTCATGGTTATCACCAGGTTCTGGAGGAGTGGAAGAACACGTAAGTTTATGTATTCATTCATGGGTGGGGAACAGGAGATGATACACATCAGTGGCTGTGAAGAAAACATGTATCTTTCTATTCAATAGATGGAGGATCTTGTCCACACCTGAAAGCATTTTAGGTATTGGCACTCTGCCAGTGATGTCTATACAATGAGTTCCTGATCACGAGGCTTACATAGTCATGAAGAAAAAGCAATCTCATATGCAGTTTATATATACATTTCCGTTCAAAAGTCTGGGCTCTGAAAGATTTTATGTGATTTTGAAAGAAAAAGTTTCTGCTTAACAACTTCAAGGGTGCATTTATTTGACAGATACATTAAAAACAGTAATATGGTGAAATATTATTTAAAAAAATAAGTTGTTGTGATGTAAAGCTGAATTTTCAGCATCATTACTCCAGTCTTCAGTGTCACATGATCCTTCAGAAATCAGTCTAACATGCTGATTTGCTGCTCAAGAAACATTTATTATTATTATCAATGTTGCAAACAGTTGCACTGCTTAATACGTTTGTGGAAACCCTTTTTTTTCAGTGTGTGAAGTTCAAAAGAACAGAATTTAACAGAAATCTTATAAATGTCTTTACAGTCACTTGTTTTAATCAAATGAATGCATCCTTGCTGAATACAAACATTAATTTGATGACATTTAAACATTTAATTTTGACGTCATATTAAAGCTTTGAGTGCGGAAAATGCTGAATTGAAGTTGTTATTTATTTTAAAAACTCTTCCACATTTTCTAGCCCCTTTAGCAGCTTCACAGCCTTGGTCACTATGAACTTTGAAACAACACTGAAGTTGAATGACATTTAATTTTGGACTACACTATTCCTTTAACTGTTTGGTTTACTGTTTAATTGCATTTCAATAGAATTAGTTTCCACCCACAGATGCTGACAGAAGGACATTTCTAATGAGTTACAGCAGTTATTCTGACCACCATACAGTATAGACTATTTTTCCTAACATGCAATGTCTGCATCATTTATATGTGGTTTAACCTCTCATATTGCTGAGGTAGCTATTGTGTGGCTTTTACATTTACGTTCCTCCATTCATAGTTAATTTACTCTGGATTTTCTGGCGTTCACTGGGTCAAACTGTTGGGTGTTTTAAGAGTAATGGTAAAATAGTTGTTTGTACCTGGAACAATATGACGAAACCTAACCGAGCAGCTAGAACCGACCAGTACTGTTTAGAGAACTGGTACGACTCAGTCGACCATGGCGGTTCCCTGTAGTCCTTGTATCTGAAATGAAAAAAAGAACAGGCATCCCGAGTCATTCTAGGCTAATTCATCTCCAGCGAGGTTTGCAATAAAAAGAAACAGAAAATGTAAAACACATGCTCAACACATGCTTCTAGAAGGCTACAAAGGGCAAAACAACACAACAACATTATTAGTTATGATGAAGATATTTTAAAGTGCAAAAGAAGAAACTGCATTCTTAACTATTTAATTGTGTAAGTGGATTTGTTTCCTCTTTGGGATACACTGACAACTGTTACTTTTAAATAGTTTACAACATCACCCCAAAGGTGCAATTAAATAGTTGTAGTAGGAGGAGACGTTCTCGGTAATGTTTTGATTATCTGTTCAGGATCAGACTTGGCCTTATTCATTAGACTAGGCTGTCCCGAAATGTTTTGATTTCCTCTATTGAATTATGAAAAGTAAACTCTGAGTCTTTAATAACGTACTAAAGACGTTGCTTTCATTGCCATATACAGTAATCTGCGTGGAATGTGTTAGACTGCATGGTTTTGATTTCCTCAGACAGTCAGATAGCTTCATCTAAAGACACGATCCCTTGGGTGAAGTCCTTGTTTGGTTATACTGGTCCAGAAAGGGCAAATATGGTGCAGTAAAAACACAGGCTTGATTTGTTCCTCAACCCTATTTTAGAACACTGACAAGCTTGCTCTCTTGCTCCCTCTCCATCTATCTGTCCTCTTAACAAACAGACAGAGGGTCAAAGGAACCCAGACATCAGATTGCCACTTCTCTTTGGTCCGAGTAGCTGATGTCCAGCAACAAACGAGCGTAATCTCGTTCTCAACTGCTCGGAGCAGAAAAAGCAGACAGGTTCTGATAAAAGCACTTTTCTTGACATGCTTCTGATCTGTGTTGTGAAGGCCGCCCGAGATAATCAAAGCAGTGGTGAGATCTCACACGTCAGGGTGATGGAGTCCCATCTAGAAGTTTCTCTCCGTCTCTCTTCCTTCCAAACGCTGCTCGCTGTGATTTGGGCGTGAGTGTTAAATGCTGTTTGTTTTCATGATCTTAACAAGAGATAATTCTTTCCAGAGAAACGATGACCAGAATTACTATCATTATCAACACAAGCTAACTGCACTGCTTCGTTAGAAAACTAGTTACCATGTACTAACAATGAGCAATACTTCTATTTATTAGTCTTAATGGTCATTTCAATGTAAAAGTTGTATTTGTTAACATTAGTTAATGCACTGTGAACTAAAATGAACAATTGTATTTTTATTAACTAACATTGACAAAGATAATGGAAAAAAAAATGTGCTCACTGTTCATAAATTAACTAATGTTAACTAATGAGTCCTTATTGTAAACTATAACAAAATATTTATTAAAAAAAAAGAAACATGCAAAAGGCGTGAGTTTATGTAAACGACAGCCGGATTCTGTAGAAGTCTATTCATTACCAGGCCCATAAGGAACCTGTGACAGTGCAGTAGATTTCCAAAGAATCGGGTGTGCGTGTCTGTTTGTTAAAAATTTTGCTGAATTTGTGCTAACTATAAACGAACTGACAAGCTACACTCCCTATTCATATCAAGCGATTGATCCAGTTCTTCGTAATTTACCACTGAACTAAATACACTGAACTGGATAGCATGACTTACCTGGTCTGTAAAAAAAACTTTTGCAGGTATGGAAAACCACACACTAAAAATTTGTTGAAGAATCTCCCCAGGCGCCATCCAAGAGGACCAGTATGTTCAGACCATTATAGCTTCGACACGTTTATTTCATATACAATTTAAGAGGTGCATTTGAGGTTTGATGTGAACAATCAGTGCTTGTTTAGGTTGGTTACAACTACTCTTTAGTTTTGAACTAATTACTGATGAGAATGTTCATGGTTTTGTGCTTGGCAATGGATGTTCAATTTGACCGTTCGCAAAGACCCGCCCCCCCTTAGTTACTCTCGCTATGTCCGACAAGCTACGCTGCTCTCACGCCACACCATGTTCTCACGCAGTGAAAAATACATCGCGGAGCAGAGAGGACACTGACAATGCACCTACAGACATGTACAGGACAGACCAGGTTACTTTTCGGTTACTTTTGATATTAAACATATTAAACAAAGTCTCACCTTTCAAATTTGGTCATTTTTTTAAAAGAAATGTAAACAATAAATACCGTTTTGTGGCTCTTTAGTGTGTCGTGACAGATCGCTGTAGAGCCTCAGTTAAAGCTGCTCGTGAACCGATCATCTCTTCCTTCTAGTTCATTTATAGCATTAAATAAACATGAATGAACAATGTTGTTTTAACCGCGGAAAGGCATCAGTACACTCCGTTTTTCAAGTTCAAATCCTCCCATGTTAATCTACTAACTCTCTTGACTGCTTTGTCGGACAAAATGGCGGATGGCGAAGTATGATTGGTCAGATCACCTGTCAATCAAGCTCCCTGCGAAGGGTCAATTGTGGCGAGCAGGACGAGTGGCGTGATTACTAATGAGCGACACTTGCGCGACGCACCGGTCTCGTATCTCTCACGGAGGAACGGAAGCATAAATAGAGGAGCGACGACAGTGGAGATCGAGAGAGGAACAGGCCTGAACTTGTGTTGTGTTTAGTTTTATTATATGTGACAGCAGTCATCCATGAGGGGCTGCTGTCTTTTACTTTCGTTTTGTATTTGTTTCTTTTATTATTAAATGGTTTGTTGAATGTTCGCCGGTTCCCGCCTCCTTCTTCCCACAACATCTAACTTCAGTACATCAATAAATTGTTAGATATTTTTAATCATAGTTCATAGTAATATAGATAATTTTTCCTACCTGCAGACTGTAATGTCTTTGCCGAGACTGGAGATGGAAGGCACAGTTCCAGGTTTAAAGTTGCTGACATTAAAGTAAGAGAGTGTGTGGTTGATGAAGCCGTGCATAGTCCCTGTCTCGCTGTATATGTACTGGTAGACCAGGCGAGGGATGAAATCTGATGTGAAGGAGATGACAAAAGCCTGAAATGATAAAATAATATGTTATTATTCCTTTTACTAATAGTAAAACTTCAACCAGTTTATAGCTTTAACATTAAACAAATACTTGATTTCTAAAAGGACAGCACAGCTGGACTGAATCAGATGTTGGACTGCTGAGTAAATATGGTTTCCTTAATGAAAGGTCAAAGAGAAGCTGAAAGATCTCTACCAGGTTTGCCATAAGGCTTACTTCTCATTTTGGGAACATCACATCTATTAAAACAAATCTGCTTGGGGTTTATCATTCAATTTTGAGTTGAAGAGACATGCATGAAGCAAACCGTAGGGTTGAAAGAACATCCGTGCAATGCTAGAACATAAATTGTGACATGAATCGAATGTAAACCCAGGCATATAAGTCTGAAGAATCTTGTTCATCTAAGTCTTATGAAAACAATAAGAGGATCTCTTTAACAACGATGAACCCTGGGGTCTTTATAAATCCCTGTATATAATAAAATTTCCATTAAAAGGATTTGTAGCAGAGTTATATAGAAGAAACTCACATTGATGATGACTGAGAACTTTCCCAAACCACTCAAGATGTTGTACCAGATACCTGTGAGGAAACATTTCAATTCAGAGCTTTAATTAGTAGATCCAGGAGCGAGTCTGATTTAGAATTCAAGTGAATTGTTGTGGTATAAATATTGATATGAGATTTTCACCAATATCTTTGGCCCTCACGGCATCTGGCCTGCGAAGCTCAGTGACGAACTTCTTGGCGTCCAGCCGGATCTCGATGATATTGTTTAAGAGGGCGAAAAGCGGAGCCAGCGGGAATGAGGCCACAAAGAGCGACACAAAACCAAACTGAATGACTGCAGAATAGAAAACAAACAAACATGGAGATTACATGCGGAGACATTTGGATTACAAACTGGAGTTTGATTGATGAGCGTTAGAAAGCAATTCTGTCTGTTACCAGGCATTGAGATTTTGAAATTATAAAACTGTCGAATTCTCACTATTAACTATGACTTTTGCCTCAATAAACTCCTAATTAATGCTTATTAATAGTTAGTAAGGTAGTTAAGCTTATTGGTATTGGACAGGATATGGTCATCCAGAATAAGACATTAATATGTGCTTTATAAGTACTAATAAACAGCCAATATCCTAATAATATTCATGATAATAAGCAACTAGTTAATACTGAGAATTGGACACTAAACTGAAGTCGTACCAAATATCCTTATGCAATATGTTCACATATAGATCAAATAATTATAACAATGGGGAAACTACTAGTAATGTGATGTGGTGATTGTTCTAGAAACAAACTGTTGTTCTGACTTCTAACATTACCAGCACGGGTGTCAAACACCAAGCTGATTATTTGTCAATCACATGGAACATAAGCCTTGTGGGAAACTGCATTTCCTTCTTTGGCTTGATTGACACATGTTTTTTTTCTTCTGTGCAGCAACCAAACAATGGTTCGAGAGAGATCAGGCTATAGGGTATCCTACATAAACATCCATATGACTGGGTCTCATTCACCCGCTCTCACTGAGAATATCTTTTACAGTGTGTAGGTGTTGATCTCCCACCAGTGTTATTACTGAGGGTCCTAAGTTCATCTTCAATTTCTCCCCAATTGTTTCTTTGATTCAAAGAGTCACATAAGTGTTTCTTGAATGAAAAACAAAGTTTTACTTGGCAGTGGATTAAAGCATCCATGCATTTTTGAGAAAAGACTAAGGCGCAGGTTTTCTCACGCATATGTCGCTGAAAGACTGTTATGCAACACGCAGGCACTCCAGGGACTAAACCGTCCCACATCAAACCACTCAATCAACAATCATGATAGGGAACCATAATAAACTCGGCAGATTATCACAGAAGACAGTGTACCTGCATTCAATTTTATATAGCAAAGAAAAACAACAAAAAATTTTTTTTATTTAATTCAGAGCTGTTTCAAACTTGTTGAAAGATAACTATTTTTTGCAAATGTGTTAGGAAACATCCGTCGGCGTCTTACGTTCTCTGCATAACTGGGTTGTATAAATGCAGAATGAATAATAGTAATTCAAGTTCGGATTGGTTTTCATATGTTTAACTTTGCTGTTTAGGCATTCAGATCTTTTGCAGACACCATCACAGCAACTCACATAAACACTCAGTTGTGTATCACTGCAAGCCACATGCTAGCGAATGTAGGCCCTTTCCCGGTTGTAAACACAGATGTAAAACAAATGCAGGGGCTATTGGTCTAATTCACAAGCTCATTCATAGTTGTTACCCTTTAAACCGGTAAGAAACTCTAATAACTGAGTTTTAGCGTCTTTCGTGAAACTCTGGGGCGTGTCAAATCCAAAGACCAAAGGATTCCTCTGACAACAAATCCTGCTGTTCCCGCCGAAGGGGACAAGTTAGAGTAACCAGATGTTTTTTCACAGCACTTCACCCAGAGGACGCTCTACTTTCGCTTTTACACACAGTTGAGTTTCACTCACTCATCTCCATGTATTCAGGTGTGAGTCCATCAAAAGGCTCCAGTTCATAGTCCAGATGCCATTGTTGGCGGCGACCCGGCTGCTCCACAATCTCCTTGGGGTCCCGCTCCTTATCCTTGAGCGTGCGGCACAGCTTCTTCAGCTTTCTAAAGTGGGATATGAGAGGGAGAAAGAGAGAGAGACAGAATGTAAACACACAAACCGTTGCTATAAACTTGACCTTGCAGCCAACATGACCCAGATTTGATAGCGAGTCAAGTGTCAGGTTTGTTTCTAAGAACTGCATATGAATTTTATGCAAACACATGGCTCATCAACATGATATGTGCTTTGTTTATTTTTACTGAACTACTATTATTGCTCATAAATTAAGTTGGATGCTTTTTTCCAAAACCAAAATGACTGCACTTTACAAACTAACTTGAGGAGGTATTATTTTTGGCTATATATATGTAATATCACACAGAAAACATATATATTTCTGTGATATATACTGTATATATATATATATATATATATATATATATATATATATATATATATATATATATATACACACACGACACAGATCGCCTTAGAACGGGCTAACATCACAAATTATTTTTTAGAAAATTGTTCTTATAACATCATATTAAACTTCCTTGTGGCATCTGAGCTTTAACTTAATTTAAAGTGCCAGCCCACTTTTTCAGCGGCATTGCTTCTGTAGGTATTTTTGCATTCATTTCGACCAATAGGATGTTTAAAAAGGCTTTGTTAAAGCGTTATAAGCCATGGCAAGGTGAATCATAACATTACAAACTTTGATTTGAAGCAAAAAAAAAAGTATTTGAAAATCAGACAAAAATACAAAGTTACAAGACTGTGTACTTAACGGCTTTAGTGAAAGAAAGAACTACAATCCCATGATGCATTGCAAACAGCAGAATCAAATTAAAAATGATGGATAAACATACAAATGTTGATTGTATATATAAAAGCAATAACTTTTAAGTTTATATCAAAATATGCATTTATATATATACAAATATTTAAGTGTTTTTGAGAGCGTTGTGAGATTGACTCGGGTACATCATTCACAGTGACCTCTACTCTGGTCTCTACTCTCTGATTGGTGTAATTTTCTGTACAGCATCGTGGCTAATGTAGTTTGTCACCACGAATTCACTGTTAAACACGATTATTTAAAAAAATAAGTTGAACAGAAGCAAATGCCATCAATTAACAATCTTGTAGCTCACAGTAGGTATGTCTTTAAAGGTTATAAGTTAAAAGTCAGTTTCCCTATCGAGAAAATTAATGGGGTTTTTACTTCAAGAACTCGACTGTTACTCTTTGTTCCTTTGAGTGAATCAGTTCAGTGATCTGACATGAGAATGAACTTGGCCAGATGTTTCATGATTAATTGGTTAATAAACCATTTAATCATGAAACCAGGGGCATACAGGAGACAGACCAGTTCATTTGATACACACATACACAGAAGACTCAAAAGAACTCTCTGGAAATCTCATTATTGTACACATCTGTTCACTTGTTTCGTATTCTCCTTCAAACCACACAGACACAAGGCTGTCTGTTCCAGCTCGGTTACATGGAAAAGAATAAAAGCAAAAAGAGTGCAAATCTCTACAGCAAAAAATGTCGATTAGTCAAGCCATACAGAACGTTCACATTAAATCTCTCAATTCAATGCAAAAAAACAAGAACACAAACAGCATGACTGTAGCCTAGGTCCTAAATGTGTCTGTTACCACTCAAAAACACCAGACAGTACCTAAAAGAGCCAGTGGAGATCACAGGACCTTCATCAGTTGGTGGTGACCCTAAATAACTCCCCAAGTGTTTGGAGCTATTCCACATATAAAGACAAACCTCTCATAAACTTCTCATTAAACAGTTTTGGATTTCAGCAAAGAAAAGGTTGCTTACATAAGTGGGTTTTGAAAACAAGGTAAATTGATATAATGACCCAAGTTGTAAAATTCAAAAGCTCAATGTAACAGGATATATTTCACCCTAAAAGCACGCTAGCAAACATGCCATGCAATCACCACCACAACATACTTTGACCCCATTTTTAAGTTATTTAAAACAGACATAACGTGCACAGGCATCGCTCTGTGTTCAAGCCTTCGTGTTTGGAGAGTCCTCATCAGGAGAGCAAGTGTGAGAGCACGACAGCTCACGTTGGACTGGCCAAATATAGTGGACGAAATGGTCCGTGTGGCCCATCCGTCTATAGCTTATTAACACTCCCAATAAAACCCTCCAAATGCATCTGCTGCATTATTTAGTCTCCAAAACTACAGCCTTTTCCAGCACATTACTTTTTAATGCTCGCCTTTGTATCATAAGTGCTTTCCTCCATCCGTGATAAAGCTCTCGTTTACCAGCTGTTGGGATGAATTTGCATTTGGGAATGTGCTAGAATGACACGCAAACCCCTACTGGTGGTACAAAAACAGACCTAAAAAAAAATATGAAGCCCCCTTTTAAAACATACAAGGCTCTGTTTTTAGCATGCACATTATTATAATATTGTGGGATGGCATTGGTCTGTGGGGAGATTAGATCTATCAAGTAGGTCAGGGATCTCGAGTTGTCCTGGCCTCCATCATGGTACGTTTCCACCAAAGACCACTTCTGTGCGTTCCTCCCGGAAAAAAGAAATTCAAGGCGAGTATTTTTAGAACTGCACGGGAGAATGGGTTTGACATTGTTCTCCCCTCATGGGCCATATTGCTTTTTTGATTTGCATTCTTAAATTAACTACTTAAGCACTCCTCAGAGGTGAAACAGGAAGATAGAAAGGTCAACTGCAATGACAATTTTGTGGAACATGCCAAAGACTTGTAGGCGCAGACTTTATACATGTTCACACATGGTTTACAACTATAGTGAGGGCAAACAAGACAAGAAAGAGGAAAGACAGAGCTGATTTGAACTCTCGCTACTCAGCTGTCAATCATCTCATGTTGAGTTGCTGTTGTAGTTCGTAAAGAAGATGTTTTGGGGTCGCATGCCGCAAGGAACAAAAGGCAGGTGCCTTGAGTGTTTCTGGCCACCTCGGTCTTAAGAGTGAGTTGAGTGAGTTTGTTTAAATTGAGATAAAGCAATCTACCGATGAATCATAAATAAAAAGTGCTCATGTTTATCAGATAACTCGCAAACAAACTGTATGTTTCAGAATTGAACACATCAAAGAGATCTGTGTGGAAATGAAATGGATATAGAGAAAAAATAAACATGGAGAATGAGTTGTAGCTGGTGTACTTGTAAAGGACGAGAAGAAATAGGTTAAAAAGGGATTTCCACAGAATGGAAGTCCACGACTCAGAGGTCCTTTCAGCCACCCAGGGGAAATCTCGTCCCAGATTTTTGCAATCGTTCCATATCCACAAGTATTAATGCACGCATACCACACACTCAAGGTACCTGTGATAATTTGTCTCTCTGTGTTCCCATGCTCTGCAAGTACAGACTTTACTCCATATAATACCCAAATATCAGTCACGCTGATTTGCATTTTATCTTGTTCATTAATGACGTGGTGCGGCACTTGTGCAAACATGTGAAATGAGACAGGAATCCAGTCTATTAGAGTACAAGGACAGGCATGCTAGAAAGTTTGCCCGTGTGCAAAGAGAGAGTAAAGGGAATTAAAGAAAGCAAAAAAAACAGCAAAATAAGACAGAAAGTCATGCAGGAATTGGACAAGGCGGTTTGAGAGAAGCCCACCTTACAATCTCGGGATTTGCTGTAGCTATAAACCATTTCGGCAGGAGCAGTATTACTGTTTATCTGAAGGAATGATCTTTCTAAAGTTTCCAGATAGAAAAGCTATTTTGTTTAGTGGTCGAGCATGTTTTATGAGATCCACTGAGAGGAGCGGGAACTTACGGAATGCCGATCTCAAAGATGTTATTTTGAATAAGCTGCTTCCCCAACATGATGATACTGAGCTGGATGCAGAGCTCAATTAGACAGCCACCAGGAGCACACTGGGAAGAAAAGGTAAAATATGTTATGACAGTGTCATGATGTTGAATAGAGTTGCACAATTATTATTATTTTATTTTACAGTACAACTTTAAAACTACAATATGTATGGCTGTCTTTCTTGCGTCATTTTCAAACCTTAAACCACTGAGCTTTTATTTAAGTGGAAAACTTTTTTTGATAACTGTTTATAAGTGTTTTTCATTACAAGCTGTTTCATGATTTATGTTTTATTTCAATTAATTGTGCAGCCATAACATTGAACATGGTGTTATAGTGCTAATCATCATAAAGGATGCAACAAAAGCAAAACAATACTCACCTCTTCCATACGGTAGTCATTGAAGACATAAACGTAGTCACCGGGGCGGCCTGCAAACCTGTAAAAAAACCATGAATAAGGGTCACAGGATATATCTCACCCCAAGAAAAGAAGTGCCAAGGGTCACATGCCTGTCTCATTTGAAGCCAGATGTTTGTGCTGCATTCAGACTTCACATTTACCAGAAGTTAAATATGTGCATGTTTGTGTGCTTTTCTCTTTCTCCTACAGTTAACTGTTTTTGGGGTTGAACTTGTCCACCTACCTCCCTTTGAAGAAGGCCACGTAGAAGATGGGTGCATAGGCATTCATGAACTTCAGGAGGAACGCCTTCAGAATCAGACGCTCCTCAAAGTTGGTCTCTGTTTTAGGGATCTCTGCAGACACATTCATTAAATTATTTGGGATTTAGACAAATATGTTCTGGATGAACTGCAGACAATACAACACAATACAAAAGCTTGTATTGTGACAAGCATAATAAAAAGGGGTGGGCTTGTAAATTTCTCCCAACATGTTTCTCTTTATCAACTTCTGTTCAGTAGGTTGAAGGTTGAGAAATTGAGCTCTTCAGAAGACCATATGGTTGCGTTTGGGCGGGGATTACATGTTTTCTGGCGTTCCCTAAATCTTCATCTGCCACAACAGATTACAGGCAGTGCCGCATTGGTTTTGGCAATAAATTCACCATATTTCATTAATAGGCTCGAGAAAGAGTCCAAATTCCAGCATGAATTAATGGGTTTGGAAGTAGGTTAAAGCATTTGGGTGAGACAGACTGTATGTGGACTTTAAGAGTAAAAAATCAAAGAAGTACGGGCAAATCTATGTCTTATTCACGAGATGATAACACATGCTTTCTCCTTTTCCTTCCTTCCCTACATATCCCCAGAGACTCTCATTTATTAAAACGTCTCTTAAGGAAATCTCGGTGATGGCTAACTGACAAGAAAAGTTTCTCCAACGTTCCTAGAGTGGCTCAAATCAAAGATTCATGCCGTGTGGGTGAGGGAAGAGGGGAAGAATGACATCCAAAAAAGAGAGATAAGTTGACCAAAAGTGATGCACATCAACAATACAGAGGCTGTAATATGGGTGGTCAAATCTCACCCAGTTCTGTGAGCCAGGCAGCCACCATGCCGTAGATCTCGTCTAGAATGAGGATGACCACCAGGTTGATGATGACGGCGGTGGCCGTGACGGTCACTCGGACGTTGGACTTGACATCTGGGTCTGGGCTCATTGCCATGAGGGCGGAGATGGTGATGCGGTAAATGATGACACTGAACACGGCAGAGCACGTCACTCCAAACTACAGGCAGAGAGGAACAAGAAGCAGTGAACAAGAAATAAAATATGCAAGTAAGAAACCATTGCATCAGACAGGAAGGCTATGATTTCCCTTATGAGGAAATGGAAAGCTTATTTATTCAGCTTTCAAATAATGTATAAATCTCAATTGCAAAAAAATTACCCCTGTGACTGGTTTTGTGGTTAGGGTTACATATTAATTGAATAAAAACTTAAGTGTACTTACACACTTTTAAAAAGTGCACTTTGTAATAAGGCCAAATTAAAAGTTTTACTTTAAAGTACATTTTAAGACTATCGCAACTTCCATGTCATGCTGACATTAAAATAGTTTGATTGTGCTATATAGAAGTACACTTATGTTGATGTGGTAACATTAAAAAACATGTAAAGTAGATGATTATGATTTATATTGTTGTGTGTTATTCGAAATTACAATTCAATTTAATATATATTTAAATGTACTAAAGTGCAAATATATTTGGTTTTAATAGAAATGACCATAAATTGACACTTTTCTCAAGAGTTACCATGAACAGAATGGAGGAAATGTTGATGAAATATCCAGGCAGTCTGTCCCTCCATGTTAGCTTCTCGTGTCCAGTCTGTGAAGGGAGAGAGGCATTTAAGGTTACTAATGGAAGCATGCGTGCTGTTCACTGTTTGAATGCGTGCGTTTCTGTTTTTCTGGGAGCTTTGCCTCTTTACTTTTGAGTTGCTTTTAGAGTGACTCAGAACTAGCCTATTAGGGGGGATAATTCAGCTGCCCACTTGTAAAAACATGACAACATTAAGGCCATTAACACCTGGCCTTCCTCTAGTGAGTACTGTACATTCCGTACATTCAAGATCACATCTCCAAAACATCCGGCCAACACGGAAGACCTATTTCAGTGACTGAAACAACTTGAATATGCCTGCCTTGCGTATAGATCAAAATCCATATCAAGCCAAAAACAACAGGCAAGTGAAGTGAGGGTGGTCTGTTCCCATGAGGTTAGTCTTCCTTCATTGTCAAAATTTCAACAGTAGTCAAAGCATGTGTTCCTCTTAGGAATACATGATACAAACAGCGTTAAAATGGATTCAGCTTTAGTTCTGAGGAAGGGAGGGAAATTAATTAGCAAGCCACAGGAATGTTAAGAGGCAGCTTATGTGTCTTTCAAGTCATAAAAAATCTAATGACAAAAATGCCATTATAATCAAAAGTGTGTTTGACAAACCTTCTGAGAACATTTTTCTAAGTAACAAGTCCGCAAATAGTTCTCTCTGTTTACCGTCTGTAGCTATTGTCTAACCTCAAACGTGATTGATTCGATGTTCAACATTCCTTTGTTCTCTGTTGATTCGAAAACAATTTGAGGTTATAATGCTGCTAAGTTAATGGCTCCATTCTCTAAAATGCACCAGAACACAAAGCACACAAAGCACACTGGTAGAGATGGTGAATGTCACTTCACCAAGTGCAACATGTTCCTGGATCAACATCCCAATCAACCACTGTGTATTCACCTATCATTTCCCTCTGATTTTAGGGATACGTTTTGGGGAGGGTTAGGTGTAAGGGTATAGGGATAGATGGAACTATTTCTGATACTATTCAGTAATGAATAAAACATTTTCAACTTCGTTGCATGCATTCTGGGATTGCCATATCTGCGCAGGATATATTAAATGCTGCGGAATTACAGTTTGGCTTGGCAGTGGGAGTGTGCCTGTATAGCTATTTGTTGATAAATGGAGATTTATAGGGTTTTGCACGGTACCAGTGCCAACAGACACATCAGCTATTTACCTCCTGCAATTAGACTCATTATGAGACAAACAGCACCACCTAGCACAACGCATGAATAAACCCTGGCACCCAGGAACTTGGAAAGTGTAAACAGGCACAGCCTTCTAGATGCCACAGCTTTAGGGTCTCGAGAATAATGAATGTGGGTCACGCAATTGTGATCCACAGACTCAGCTCACAAACCCTCACCATGTAATGAGAGGAATTACTGCAGGTCTGCGGTCTCACTGGTTGCTCACTCTTCATTAAGATGCATGATGTTATTTGGTGACAGGCTGCGATCGCCTCTTAAATTGCGAAACTGAGTATGGTCACACTATTTTGTGAAGTTCATGGGAAGTATCGCTGTATTTGGCACAAGGGCAAGCAGAGATGACTGTACAAGCTAATACCACAAATATGGTGTGAGGTGCCACAAGTACGTAAGTGCTTTGAAAATAAATTTTTTTACTCAGAAATTGCAAGTACACTAATAATTACAAAGAAACGGCAAGTAACACAATGAATTAAACATGAAATTGTGAAGTAGAATAACTGATAGTATTTTCTTGTAAAATATACTCCTATAATCTTTGTTTTATTTACAGTCTATTTACAGTGTAGGCCCACATGAGATCTACACATTTGTTCTCATTTTCCATGCTGATTTGTGAAGGAAAATCACAAATGGATGTAAATATAATGGTTGAAAACAGATGTAAATACATTAAAAATGTATAAATGTGGGCCATTTGTGTTATGAACTGCTCCGAGACGAGGTTTTAGATCCAAACGCAGCTTTATTGTATGGGACAATCCAGAGGCGTAATCCAATGTATAGGCAAGGGTCATACACAGACAGGCAGTCAAACAAAGAAACAAACAAACAAACAAACAAAACAGGCAGGGACCAGAGGCAAGAGAGTAATCCAGGGACCAGAGGCAAGAGAGTAATCCAGGGACCAGAGAATGATATCCAAAAACCAAATGACAAAAACCAGGGAAAACGCTCGGAATTGCAGTGAAACACTAGACAAGACTTCGCAGTGAGTGGATGAATGAACAAGGTATAAATAGACAGACTAACAGGATGAGACACAGGTGAAATGCATTCAGTGAATGAGGTACAGGTGAATGTGATCAGTGACAAGTGATGATGAGTCCGGGCAGAGAATGATGGGAGATGTAGTCTGTGAGTGAATGATAATAGTCTTGATGTGGAGTGCCCTCAGATGGCTCTCAAGGGCACTCCAGCTGGTGACCGTTACAATTTGAATTCCGCTGAAATCTGTGGATCTTTCTGTGGATTTCCGCAGGCGCAGATCTCGTGCAAGCTTAGCAATAAATAACAATAACAAACGATGCCTGACAAAAGAATGCAGAGGAATGGCATTCATTATTTATGTAATCAGCCACATCGTGAAAACTGTAAAAACATAAAGAGAGAGGAAGGAAGAAGACAGGTGGCATGGTTTTTAAATAATTAACACCTTTTATTTTTAAATTGCAGATTTGATTTGTCAGAGAAGAACTGAGAAATTATACTTAAAGGGATAGTTCACCCTAAAATGAAAACTCTGTCATCATTTACTCACCCTCAAGATGTTCTTGCACAACAAGACTTTATTTATTCTGCTGAACACATTTCGAAGAATAAACAGTTGATGGGTCCCATTGACTTCCAAAGTATTTTTTTCCCCATACTATGGAAGTTAATAGTGACCATCAACTGTTTGGTTACCGACATTCTTCAAAATATCTTCTTTTGTTTTCAGCAGAAGAAATAAATTAATACAGGTTTGGAACAACTTGAGGAATTGACAGGATTTAAATTTTTTGGGTGAACTATACCTTTAAGTAAAACAATGGATACAAAAAATTCTCGGTTAAACTATTTGGCACAATAAAACTCAGGAGATTTAATTGATTGGTTTCATATAACATTTTAATAAACTGCAACCAAATTGTTCCTGTGAAAGAATCTCAAAGGCATTGTGACAAAGGAGGTTGATAGATTAAAAAAGTGGGAAGGATGGTTGACATGTGATTATGTGCTTGCGTGATATGGGTGGAGGACAGCAGCCTTTGTGTCTGTTATATATTGGATATAGATCAGTGGATTAATTCAACAGCTCGGTGACTGTAGAGTGGGTTGGGCTCTACCTCTGTGTACAACAGCTGTCGGATGGAGAATATCGCTTCCTTGAGCTTAAGTCAAGATGCTGTGCAACTTTCTTTGTCTTTCATTTTGGCTGTCTAGAGGTTTTTGCAGAAATGTTACTCAAAAGACAACAAGATAAAGAAAGGTAAACTCATCTTTGCATAGAAGTTGTGACATCTACAGCTACCATTTACACAAAACAAATGGAAATGTTCAAAACCAGAACATTGTAACATTCAGTAATGGTTCTTTATTGGCATCTATGATAATCTTTAACATCAATAGAACCTTTCCATTGCACAACATTTTTAAATTGTTACTGTTCTTCACATCAAGAAAATAGTGGTTCTTTTAAGAACTGTTCACTGAAAGAAAATAAATGTTTTTCTTTGGAATTGCTGCAAAAACACCCTTTTGGAGCCTTCATTTCTAAGGGTGTATATAAAGCCTACACATCAGCAACTTTCCGACTTGTGGCCTTTTGTAATGGGATGATCTCTTCATTGATGAGACTTCATGTCAACCTGACATCACCCACATTGATCTGCCCAGCAGACATGAAAATGTCAATGGGCTCAGGTTTTGTTAGCACGTGGTCGCCACACGCTCTCTCGCAAACGGACGACACACAAGCATCCCAACTAAGCCCTTTGGGAAATTAGTGACAGGATCACCAGTGTGGGGATTTCCTCCACGCCATATGTCGCTCTGCAGAGATGCCGTGTTCACATTGACGTCACTGTACGCCCCGTTCTCTCAACCCCCACCCTCCAAGCATACTGTAAGCCAGAGACGAGAGAGAACAAGAACCGGAACCACGCCAGCGCCCACGCTAGCAACCTAGAACATGTAAGCCGCCACATACACGGCTTTCCACAATGCAGAAACATTACAGAAAGGATTGAATTTGTCTCACGCACAGCCTACTAGTGAATATTTCAGACTGGTGGACAGACAAAAAAAGCTTCTCTGGTCTTTATGAGCGATAAAAGAGGCGAAGGTCCATTAAGAGCGGCTTCACTGAAGATTGTCTTTTGGGCGTCGGGTACTGAAGGGAATGTGAGCCCCATCTGACACATCTGAAATCCCTTTAAAATACACTCTCATCTCCTTCCAGCTCTCTGCTCTGATCGGAGAAGACCACCAGAGCAGGATTATACGCAAAGAAACCTACATGCTTCAGATCATTATCTTTCTAATAAACGACTTGTGCAGGAACACAGGCCATAGATTAAGTAGGACAAATGACATTTGAAGCACAGTTCAATTATGCAACATTGTGTATTAAATGTTGCAGACTTCCCACTCAGACTTCAATATCATCATGATCAGACACTAATAAAATCAAAAGAAAAGTTGCTGCCTTAAATTTTTATAACTTGACATTTTTAAAAAGTTGAAAATTGCTTAACTTGTTTTGATGAGTTAAAGTTAAACTTATTCATATAATTTGTTACAGTGTATAAAGCTTTTTATTACATGACAGAGGGCAATGCAAATCTAAATGGGAAGCACAATACACAAATGTTTACTTGCTACTGCTTCTATCTTTATATCTTCTGAATATCTTTGCTTCGAAACTTTCAATATTTGGCCAAGAGTTTTAGGCCTTTGGACCCAGAGTGAACTGAAGGCAGAATGTATTTAAAAATTCCATCTGCATTGGAAAAGTACAAATAACAACTCAGTTAGAGGTCAATCATTTTATCTTCTCCTACCGAGCCAGATGCACACTTTCAGAAAGCAAATGCAACTCTCGTCCTCGAAGATAATGAGGAATGTTCCCTTACTTTGCTTCTGGAGGCGATGAAAACATTTTGTTCTAAAATTAGCCATGCAAAGGGTGTGCTGCATTTTATTAACAAACGTCACTAATGTGTCCTAAAGATAGCTGCCAAGATGACATAGTTATGCGATAAAGGCTTTTAAAGAGCTGAAGATAAGAGCAAACCCAACCGAGCGTAAGAGGGAGTGGGATTCGAGTGTCCCGTGTCTCCATGGAGATGTGAAGACTTTGCTTAATTCAGAGGTTTGGTGTTCAGCCCGGCTTGGAAGGACGCTTGCATAAATGCAAAAACGCACTGGAGTCTAGTGCTCTCTGCTGGTCAGTCTGTGTAGCAAACTAATTCTCATCTCTTAAACTTGCACAGCAGCAAGTCTCTAATCTCTCATAGAAAACTTCACACTTTAACATATAATAAACATACTCAGCATGTGTGTGAAGAAAAATAAGCAGACACATTCTTATTGCTCCCTGAACTAAATACCTTTCATCATCCGCTCTCTTCGCAGTCACCACAAACTTAACACACACACGCACATGTGTCGCTCTTAAATGAGTGATCGGGGGGTTCCGCAAGACTTACTGCCTCTCCAGTATTTATTGGTTCATTCCAATGGTTTTTGAGGCTTTGTGGCAAAACAAATGAGCTGTGAGAAACCCGAGGAGGTCTATCAGCGCTCATTCGCGAAACCTGTGTGGGATTTTTTCCAACCCATCCACCACAACATTGCTTAAAGTAAGCGGTCAGAAACTGATGAGCATCAAACTGGACCCTGGTGACTGCTGCTTATTAGCTCTACAGTGAATATGTGCTGGATAATATATGAACTACTGCTTGTTTATCACCCACATAAAGATTAAGTAAAAATTGCTCTGTTTACAACGTCTAGCCGACCAAAACTGCGCTCATCTGATTTGATTTTAAGAATATATCTAAGTCCAGGGTGTTTTGAATGAAGTTATTAGGATGTATGGTCTCAATTTAAGGTTCTGCAGAACATCTAGGTCAGGACTGACCGTAGGCCATGATATCTGGGACAGAGTAGCTAAACATAAGAATGAGGGAAAAGTGCCATAATGCAAGTGACGAATTTAAATCTGTGACTCTTGGACACATAGGCCCCCTTTTTTTACAAGATACACCATTTATTGACTACCAAAATTCCATAAAAAAGCTTGTTTTCTTATTTAGTTTTTAGTATAGAGGTTTATGTTTTAAATATAGAGAGCATTGCCAATTTGCATATACAAGGACAAACAATTCAAGATATAATCTCTGAAAACAAGACTTAAATAGTTTTGCTTCACAATTAAATTAATCTTGTTTTATGGATATTCAGATGTTTTACATGCCAACATTGGAAGATAAATCTGAAATCTGACATAAGAAGCACGGTATACAGGTAGGATATCATGTTCACTTGCTATTGAATGCCTTGAACTTATTTCTTTTGACTATCTAAGATTTGGTGCCAAGAACTTTTAGCAAATCCAGTCCAGTGACTTTTATGTAAGCCCTTCTCTGTAAGCCCTCATTGTAGCAGCCTTGTAAACACTTTCATTCCCAATGGATTGAATTTAGATTTTTTATTATTTGTAAAAAAAAATAATCTTTAAGGCCACAAACCCCAGTGAGTCCAGGCTTGATTTTAAACCAGGATTAATGTTCTACAAACCCTGGGAAACCTTAAGAAGCTTGAACTACTAACACAGTTGGACTCGTAACACCACACACACACACACACACACAGAGAGAGAAACAAGGCTACGGATGCTGGTGTACCTGTTACAAGCCACGTCATGTATCAACTATCAAGTCTTCATTTATTTGGCTTATTTGCCTTCATGCATGACAATGGCCACAAGCACTGATGAGTACGACCTACATTTTCCGAACGAAACACTCAAATCTCTGAGGTTCACACCTTATGTGTGATCAGAGTATGATCTAATGAGACCTTCCTGGACAACATATTTATTTACTGAGCATGTTTTTATAGTGACCTGCAGTGCATTTACTACTAAACAGCTCACAAGCACACTTGGCCTTTAGTAACGTTGGGTAACGTGAAACCGAAAGAGCGAGCTGACGAGATCTAATTGTATTAGCCCGACATGCACGTCCTACAGCAAGAGGATTACAGGAGTGAGAGACGGCCGTATTTCTCATACCAACGACCCCGTTGTGACCCCCCCCCCCACCCAGCTGAGCCCCTCTGACAGACACATGGGCATTTGCAAATTAAATGGGACTCAAATTCTTTCACTAAAAGTGTTGTGCATGAGTGAATGGTCTAAGTTGACAGGAAATGGTAATAATAGAGGACAGAAAGAGAGACAAGACACCCCTGGTGAATAGGGTAAAACAATTATCTAATGAGCCGCTTTTCCAATGTCGGGTCGAACCGTTCTCTTTGCTTTTTATCAGCAATGTAGGGCTGATAACAGAGCTCTTTAGGCCTTATACAACTACGTCAGTCATTGCCTTGGTAATGCAAGAGTTTACACAATATGAGGTGTAAATAGTAACCGATCTAGTGCATGAGGAAACAATGTTTTTGCCTGTAGACAGAGCAAAAAACGTTCAAAATGAAGACCGAGTTGGATTGCTGGGTTAGGATGCTGTCACACTGCATTACAGGTCAAAACCTTCCAACCTCACAACTGGGGAGTTTTATATAGAAACTGTAACACAAGCAGGTGGAAACAATGCTCTGGAGAGACTGAGGCGAGAATGAGAGAGAGAGAGAGAGAGAGAGAAAGAGAGAGCACCATTTACCGGATTCCCAGCTGCCATGGCTGACAGTAACCTCTGCCTCCATTTGTCCTTCCCCAGTTCCCCGCTTTCGTCCACAACTCTCTCAGGCTGGAACACACAGATCTTAACCGTCACACAATCGCTGGCGACAGAGGGCAAAACTCTAGCTAACAATGCAAATCTTGGTTTTCCATAAACCAGACCAGATCATCCTTTTTTCATGGGCATCACCAACGCAAAGCGCAGCCTACGAGCCCCAAAAAGCGCCGGTGCCAAATGCTTCAGGCCAGCGCAGTGCATGATGGGAAGGCCCACAGCATTTGGCACCCCCTCATCTCTGCCCCTACAACCATGGCAGTTCCCTTTTTGACTCTTTTCAATAAATCATTTGCATATTGCTCCTAAGCCAGAAGCCAAAAGGAAATATATTTAGATCTTTTTTAAGTCAGCCATTAATGAAATGCCTGCATTATGCATGAATCAAGTAAAAAAAAAAATCCTGCCCACCTCATTTTTGTTCTTCTTATTTTTCTTCTTACTCTGTCTCTTCTGAAGGAGTATTGTTTCGTATTTCGGTCTGGGATGCTCCTAAAGAGAAAAGGACAAAGAGGCAATTGCTTTCTACTCTTTGCGAAACCCAGTGGACTGCTGCAGGTAGAGGAGTTTCAAACCATTCAAACAGGTAAAAAAATCCAGGGCAACACAAGGACACAACCCAAAGTCAGACTCAACATCTCAAAGAGCAGTATGCAAGAAGAGAGTTTCAAACATAAAACTCAAACCTTCGCTTTTTCCTGGCGGGAAAGATTGCGTTTAGAGAAACAACAAGGTAACATATTGGTGAGTCCATTTTTGGCCAAGAACACATGAGGACATTCACACACAGCGTTGGGGGATAAACTTTAATACCACTGGATAGGGGTGCCACCATTGTGTCGGATCATATAACAGTCAGCATTAGTCATTTTCAGTCGGTCAGTGTCAAAAAAACACTGTCATTGAAATCAGCTCATGGCCACTGCGCTGTAATCCAGACATGCAAATACCAGTGAGTAACATAATGTGACTGTGTACGTGTGAGAACGTACCTCCTCCTCCTCCATGCCTGTCAGATCCCAACTATAGTTCAAACTGATCTGTCTGCGCTTCCAGTGCTCTAGAAACATGGCAGCTAAAGAGAGAGAGAGATGAGGCATACAGTAAATGAGTGCTGACAAATATGAGACTTATGGGAAAAGAGAAGCAAAAGATGATTTATAAGTGTCATTTCCTAATGTAAGATAAATCACATCTCATCTACAAAACTATTAAAGGGACACTTAAAATGAAATATTCTGCTTGTTCAATTTAATTAAATAAAACAAGTTCATCCAAAATAATTTGTTTCATATTTCATCATGTTCAACAAATGTTCTTAATCTCTTTGAGTTGAAACTCCGTGAATTATTTTTGTTGTGTTAAAGTAGCATTATAAAACTGGGAACATGACTTCCACTTCCCATCATGCTTAGCATTGGGCTGGCTAGGGAGAGTAAATATAAAATAAAGTGTTATTTTATGCATTTTTAGTGTGATGAGAAAATGGGAGACTTGTTACTGTTTAATACTCTGTTGTGTTAGTATTTAAAAGAGTTTCTGTAATGTTGGTGGTTTTCAGGATTACCATTGTGGTGATGTAATGAGATGTGCTTGAGTTGAGAAGCTGCTAATGAGAATTCAATTTTAAGTCGCGTTAATAATAAAGAATAAGCAAGTGGGAGTGCTGTGGATGTAACCAGTACCATCTTCTGACTGCCAACCCCTAACGTATGTTATTTTGACAACCTGGGTTTACTTCATGCTATATGAAATATTTGAGTAGAGATAACATGTTTCCATCATGTGGAACAACTATTTATGATTAATAATTCTGTCATTATTTACCAACTTTCATATCATTCCAAATATGCATGATTGTTTTTGTTTTTCAGTCAAACACAAAAACAATTTCTTTTCCGTCCTATAAAGGTATCCATGTGACAGGTGTATTTAATAAAAGTCGATAGCTTTGTGTGACATACAGACCAAAATTGAAGTTGTTATTTGTTGAGAATCTTATATCACTGGTATGTTTCTCCTTTTGACAGCCCCAGTCTTAATTCACTTCGATTATACTTAAAAAACTATAGATATAAGTAAAGCATAAAATATTCTTCAAAAACACACACTGACGAAAGAAATTCAAACGAATTTCGAACGACATGAGAGAAAGTAAAAGCTGACAGAATTTTTTTGGGTGAGCTATGCCTTTAAATCCTCACAATAAAGACCTAAACAGTGTGTGTTTGCTTTGAATCATTGGATGGCTAATTAATACATCTCAGTACCTATATATGAACAGATGCAGTCTCTATACATGCTGGGGGTCTCTGTATGAGTAATAATGTATAACTTCTGCTCCCCCATGCAGGTGCCAAAGATGGGTCAGTGTCAGGAATTGAGCGGTTTCACAATGCCTCCATCAGCCAGGCCCGTGCGGGGATTCAGGCGGTGACAGAGAGAAGTAACACTACTCTCTGGCCATTCAACATCACTTCAACTCCATCACTATGGAGACTGCAGCACTTCTGCATGTTAATGCTAGCCGCTTGAACTGGTCTCATATTCAATAGGACTGAATAACAGATCTGAGGCAGCTCTTCAAGTAAATAATATACAAAAATGGCTAATACCTGAACTAGGGCCATCATTTTTGTGTTCAAAAACAAAGACAGAGTGCAGGTGAATAGAAAGTTTGGGTCATGAGATGCATTTAAAAATATGCATTTTAGATATTACATTGATTTGTAAGGCCACTTTTTGCTTTTTACTGTTTTTGTCTGCTGCAATAATCTTCAATATTTATCTTCACGTTTTTCAATCAGTTGACACCCTTAAGTTAATGCTGATGTATGAATTGTACTCATATGAGAATTAGACTCATCATGTGTCAATAATGGAATAAAACAATAGACATCGAGATGATGACACTAGAGGGATTTTTAGGTCGTACCCCAGAGGGACATGAAGATGGCGAAGAACACGGTCGCTGGGTTGTCAAAGAGATGGCTGGCACGCGCTGTGCCACACGCTGTGCTCAGATGCCAGTAGTCACATGCCCGATCGCAGAGGGGACACATAGTGAAGTTCTGATCCTCGTCACACATCTCCTGGCTGGCAGAAACACACAAAATTAGACACAGCCATGCAACAGTCCAACAAAATAAATGTATTATGGCCCTGATATGGTGCAGCATGTTCATCCATCAGTGTGGCCCAATGTCTAAAGCATCAATTAAAAATGCAACACTATTTTATCTTGTGACTGCACTGGACAGAAAACTTCACTGTGGTCTCAAAAAAAAATCGTCTGGTTCACCGTGTACTCACATAAGTACAGACATTAAAAATGATCACAATATTCCTGTGCTCCCCTGAGATGTTTCAGTCACAAATGCAAGCTGAGCACATTCTTACAGCACTTGCAATTCTAGCATAAATTAATTCCGTGAATCAGATGCAACAACATAACACCAGAACTACGTTCCTTGTATTATCATTTTATTATCAGTGGAATATAATAATCACAGTTAGTTACTCTCAACCTGGCAGATATTGTGTGCCCACCCACAACAGGGACCCATGCCCAGCTCTCGGTGGGCTTTACTGGCACATACCTAGGTATGTTTGTTTCCACAGTGGCCCAGCCATAGAAGAACACGATGATGCCCACCACGGATGCAGGCATCAGAAGCTGAGTATAGACACCAAGCCAGGCAAAGTAGAGACCTATCTTCTCCCCAAAGTACTTCCTAAAGGTTACACAGAAGACATGGGAGTGTGCATTGCATCACTGAAATATTACTCTAAAAGCAGAGGTGCCAAACGTTTTAAAGTCAAACCTGATTAAAGGTTATGTGCCAAAGGTAAGAGCTGCATTATATCCAACTAAATTATATTTCAAATTCACTTCTATTCTCTACATTCCAAAGTAAAAAAAAAATAATTATAAATGAAAATATGCATATAGAATGCATATTTCTTTATATGCCCCACCCCCGCCGCCTATTTTCACCCCTTCTTGTGATTTGATCATTTGTGATGTCAACACAGACACTCCTGGCGTTGATATGGGCATCTCTGATCTAAAGCAATGCGTCAAAGTGATTTGACAGTTACCTGATAAGATCAACAGGCTGATACTTGTAAAAAGCACCGTATCTTGCCCATTCATCATGTAACAGCTGAAAAGGGTACAAAAAATACAGAATTTGACCATATTCTCCCTTCTGATTAATTGAAAAAGAAAATGCAACACAAAAGCTGCATACTTGTCTGTCGTTCTTCCCCTCGGCTTGTCCAGTGGGGCGAAAGTCTCCCTGTAATCATACAAAAGCACATTTCAAGTCAACCTGATAGGAGAAAGAAAGTAAACCAGAGGAATCCAGAAAAAAAACAACTCACATCGTGCAGCGGGAATGCTGAATCATAAACCCCGTTAGCTATCAGCGTGGAGATACCTGCAAGGCAAAAAAGGAGCACCTTAAAATTCTCAACATCATCTGTGGGAATAATGATTGACTGCTATGACTTTAAAGTGACCCAACTTCATTGCGTTTGGAAAGCCAGAGTCCTGGAGGCGAAAGACAGCTGACATGTAGAACACAGGTTTTAATCAAAGTAATTAATCAGTCCTCAAAGGAACGACACGTACGCTCTGGTGATTAGCCCACAATTAATAAAGTAGCTCCCCAGCAACAAGCTGGAAAGACCACTACCCACTGCCCCCCTCTTTCCACCTCAATGGACCCGGCTTCAATTCGGATCCCAATCCCAGAACTTTATGACCCAATTTACACAGTTTGTATGAAACCGAGTAAGAGAAAGTCTGAGAGACAGACCGAAAAAAGGGAGGGGGAACTGAAGAGAGCACCAAGTCATCCCTTCTGCCGGATAGCCTCGATTTCCCAATAGCCCCCGGTGGTCCGTCTGCTTTGTGGCTTGGTCCAAGGGAGCATATGGCAAGGACTTGTGTTGCACTCTGTCCCAACTTTACCGTGCCCACTTTCAAAGCTCACATTCTGGCCCTGAATATCCTGAGGATTCCCTGAACACTAGTCCGTACTTAGGTTATGGATTAATGTATTACTAACCCATGGTTTGGCAGGTCCGTGCGCAGGCGGTGCGTCTGAGGATTTCATACACCTGAGGCAGACAGCAAGAGAGAGAAAGGGTGAGAGAGATACAAGCAAACAATAAACCTGAAAATTGTTCCTGGAAAACTCCCGGCGGAATTGGTTTCCTAGAACCGTGCCTAGAGACGGCAATCTCCTGCTGCTAGCAAATAACTTTTGTTCCCTCTTGTATATCATGTTCTCTTCTCAACAACCAAAGAACACATATCACATTGTACCATTCTGAATGAACAGAACTTTCACGAGCAAAGCGAAACAGACTCACTATTCGGCTCCTTGTGGCATTGTCGAAGAAGGTGTCCTTTGAGTTGATGTTGTACCTGCAAAAAGGCCAAAAATAGCGATGAGACATCCATGAGTTACACAGATGCCTTTGGCAATCAAACAAATCCCGTTAAGTCCTCTAAGAAAGGAAGAAAATCCCATGTGGCCCCTAATGACATTTAACCCCACATCACCCCAACCACGCCAGGCTCTCACAGGTGGAGCTTGTCCCGGGAGAAACAGTGAGAGAGGAACTTGGTGCGGCTGTGCTCTTGCTCCTGATGTGGTACTTTGGGCTGGAACGGTTGATTTAACTTCCGCCACAGTTCGTTCATGGTGGCAGCCAGACCTTTTTCTTCCCTCAACTCGTAACTCTGAACAAGAGACAAAATTTTCACTCAAAATCAGCAGCAAAGCCTCAGATCATCAATCAGCATTATTCGTTTGTGCTTTTCCCTCTCTCCCTTACATACTTCAGAGACACACATACAGGGACTTCTGAGGGCTTGTGGAGAGCTCACATAAGGACATCCCATGGGACTCGTGTCTGTCTTGAGAATAAGAGAAAGCTCTGCTGTATCCTACCTTTTTGGTGGGCACCTTGATCTTGAGAAACTCCGCCTCTCTGCTCAACACCTGCCAAGGTGCATGTAGCCGGATGAAAGCCTGACCATGAGTCTTGTTCTGGGGAAAGAATCGAAGAGAAAGGTCTTGACATACTGCCTCCATGTTGATTTATGTCATTTTATGAATAAAACGTTACACTCAGAGAAAGAAAAATAAATCCTTAAGCATAAGCATAAGCAACAAACCTGTTCTTAACATAAAGTGTGGTTGAGGACAAGATAAACATTGACTTACCGCAGTATTTTGGAATATAGCTTTATGTTTGTTAACTGTAAAATTGTACCTTTAGAGGTATAACAGCTTGTCACTGGGGCAGTACCCTTAAAGTGACAACATTGTACCTTATCTACCCCTAAAATATGCACATTAGTACCTTAGAATTGTAATACGTAGCCTACTCTTGGGGTACTACTATGAACCTTTTAGAGGTAAATAAGTGTACCCCTAAAGGTAAATTTTTTGCATTTGTGCAAATTCTTATATGCTTTCATTACATGGAAAACAGGAAACCAACGGAATCCAATACAGGCCCTTTACGCATTCTTGTTTTTGGGTCATGGTATTTAAGGTTAAAGCATATAAATATGTTACCTTAACTGCAAAGATGTCTAAATTGTCTCTTTTAGGTGAAGCTATTCTAGTTTCTAGATTCAATTGCTCCAGCCTCACGCTAACAAATTCAGTGTTTAAGTGTTGTGGTTATACTTGCATATTTTAAACACCAATTTGAAATGCTGCCCACTTGCTTCCTGGGCATCTATAAAAAGTATTTTACCGTAAATTTATCTAATTTATTTAAACATACTGTGGAAATTATTGCCGGTGCAAATTGACAGCAAACACATAAACTGAAAATAACCCAGATTAGAAGTATCGATGTCAAAAGAGTGGCAGATTGTCATCAAGCCCATCTGAGAGTCCCTAAAGAGGGACTATATATATTACATAAACTTGGGGGGTATGGAAATGATCTCTTTTTGCATGTTGTAGCCATGAAATCCAACACTGAAGCTACGTCGTGCCCACACAGAGATGACAGTAACTGTATCTGTCTGGCAGTGGTCAGTCATGCCATCTAGAGAAGCATGAGTTAAGAAGAAAGCAAGATGAAACTGAAAGAGACATTGAGATGAGATGAGAGTGATGAGACAGAAAGAGATGATGGAAACCTGAGGACATCCTCACGTCCCCTGCGTTCCAACACCACAGCTGTTTTTTTTCTGCCCCTCCACACACACACCCACAAAGGAGATTTAAAAATAACATGTGGATCTGAGAAGGTTAATTAGGATAAGATATTCCAATTAGTACTTCATCTCAGCAGGGTAAGGCAATTAGGTCGATTTGAGCACAGTCTGAGCGGGAGCCATCGCTACAGAAACCGGCTGCGACTGACATTTGAGGGGCTCCCAAAGAACCGTGAGCGGAAACGGCTCTTCATGGCAGGGTGAGCCCTGCCTTTGACATTTGGCATAATTAACTCAAACAAAGAGTCGAGAAACAACATCTCTGAACGGACACAATCCTGAGAATACATGGCTCACACCAGAGATGCAAACTCTAGCCTGAGATTTAAACTGAAGACGCACTTAAATCACAAATAGTCTTGAGACTCGACTCAAATTAAAGACTTGTGAACAGACTTTAGGTCTACAAGGAGAAGACACTGTTCAGATAAAAGTCTCTTGTGCATGCTGTAACTCTAGTGAGATTATGCAATCATTTTCTCCTGCAGCACAGAAACGTTTCAACACGGTGATTGGTTTAATGTCATAAGATTTACAGACACTGATAATCAGAGAAGCACCGGCATCTACTCTAGAAACTGTTTGCATATCTGAAATTGTGCCACATAAAGCAAATATATAATGTTAAATGAGGGTTCAGCATGGTGTGGCTTTTAAGGAAAACAAATCCAGTTATCATAGTTACCCATTCATTTACTATGGGAAAAATTATGAGAAATGTTCTATTGAGTGTGCATGAATAGATTTACAGATCAAATTAAACTGTAATACATTAAAATAAACTACTGAAAGAGACTTGTGATCTGACTTGAACTCGACATCAAGGACGTGAGACTAGACTTTACGTGACAGACTTGTGAACATGATTATGTTGTTTAATTTGTTGTTATTGACAGCAATAATGCTCATAACACACCTAGAGAGGATAAGAGGTCTGTCTGTAAATGCATCATGCATGAATATTCCCACCATTGAAAAAGAAGCACTAGTTACACCCCAAAAGAGATCTCTGCAGAAAAGAACACAGCAATCACTAGCTGATGCCAAATAGCAATAAACTACAGGACAAGCCTTCTCACCACATTTCCCCTCTGGTTTTGTTGTTTTTAGACTTGTATATGTATTGCCTCCATAGAAAGCCAATGTTATCCATCAGAAGCTGTTAAGACAAACAAACACGCTGCCACTGAAACATAATACCTGAGGCAGTGACGTTCCCTTGAGCATTGAAGATATTCAAAACAAAACTTCACTCCCTATAAAGTCAGTCCACCAGGCAGCTCCCACATAAAACAATAAACCCAAACTAGCCTTTTCTAAAACTCCTGAAGTTATCCGAGACGGTGTATCCACCAGAGTAATAGTAAACTGTAACAATGTGTCGAGATAAGAGGAAGACCGCAGGTGAAACACGGTTAATGTGTGACTTGACCCGCTGTCCCTGTTCAAGCTGCCTGCAATCAAACTTCAGTTACCGGCTGAATAATTCAGAGCGTCTGACTGCAGGTATTTGTAGCGGTCACAGAGCACACCTCGAAAGAACCGCCCGGGGCAAAACATTACGTAATGATTGTGATCAAACAAAGCAGGAGAACAATGTTGAATTAGGGTTCAGTGATCATGATAATGAAGATGATGAAAGTCATCATGACAAAGCTTTTCACTACAGGTACATCTTGCCACCTTACCAGGTTTCCCAAGGGAGATGATGCTGTAGAGTGCAATGTCTAATACGCTACCTCAATGTTTTTAAAAGCTCATGTTGATAATACAAATGTTTACATGCTAAAAAGCAACCCAAAATTGTTTAATAAAGCCAATTCTAATTGATCTGAAACCCTCAGATGATTAAGTAAGTGTTAGAAAATGGGGAATCTATAATTTACAACAACGACAAATAGCAAACCGTTAAATTTAGAGTAGAAATTTGGTCCCTATCAGGCTAGGGTACAGTTAACTCAGTGTGCTGTCAAAGGCCGGTTCACAGCTCTTCTGTGAGAGAGTAGACAATCACTACTATTACCAGCCTGATAATCTAACTTGGCTTCACACCACAAGTCTAATCACCCTACATATGAAGACACACAGCACAAAACAATCACAGAGACGCAAAATAATAAAGTATTTTCTGCCATAGTCTACAAGAGAGTTTTGTTTGTTTTTTGAACTAGCTTTTTAAGTCAAAGATTAGGAGAGTTCACCTAATTCCCCAGATACAATATAAGCTCCCTAGCAACAGATAAAGAAGAGTTCACTTGGGACCATTACTAATACCATACGAATTCAGTCCAATTACTACATAATGGCCGATCTTTAAAAGTAATGGCTAACAAAACAATGATACGTGGATGATTCCCAAGTTGGTCTGATGCCCTGTGAAATGGTAGCTCAATCCAATATTAGGTTGCGTAGTAGGACTTGCAAAGACTAACCAGCTCATAATTCACGCACACACATACACTATTAAGTAAACAATCTTTAGGAAACCAAATTAGAGTCCCTTTTTCACAGTCAAGATCTTATTTCCTAAGATTTCTGATAGAAAGTTCCTGACTGATATTGTTTTTGACAAGGCACAACTCAACTGATCTAAAGTGACAGCTTTCTGTAAAATCAGCACCAGATGTGGCCCTTACAAA
The DNA here is from genome assembly GCF_949152265.1 of Phoxinus phoxinus. Lineage (NCBI taxonomy): Eukaryota > Metazoa > Chordata > Actinopteri > Cypriniformes > Leuciscidae > Phoxinus > Phoxinus phoxinus. The sequence goes on from NC_136884.1 coordinate 6,119,427, forward strand.
GATCAAAAATAATTCATTCTTGAATAAAGGCATGTACTTGCATGTAATATTCGACTGTACACCACAAATAAGATATATTCAGCTTCCACACACCTCTTTATCACGCTCAATTTCCAGCCCAGCGTCTTTTAAATTGCCCTCGAACTCCTCTCGGATCATGATTTTCTCCCCATCGGCGGGATCCGGGGGTCCGACGTCCACCACCACCTCCACAGGTTCATCCTTCCCTCCCACTGGGTCTTTTTCCTCCACTCCTAAAGGATAACTACCATTGGAGATAGTGGACAGTCTGTGTTGACTAGGAGACCCCCTGACGAAGGAACGTTTTCGGTAGTGGTACACCAGCACATAGTCCACTTTCCTTCGGCCGTCAGCAAAGTACAGCCGTTTGCGAGGGTCCTGGTCCACGTCCATCAGGCTATTGGCCACCTGAACAGGTGAGAGGAGAATACAATGTACCCAGGCTCAGTGTTCATCAGCAGTGTGTGTGCATATCAAATTCAACTCAGAAGAAAGGGAGGGGGGAGTATGGTGAGGATAGATGTAGGTCAGACTATTGCTTCTTAATTTGGCTGCTCTCAATACAATTTAGATTGAAAGAGTGAAAGCAAGACACTTGTCATTAATGGCATTTATTTCTGGGTTATCCTTCATTCAATTCACTGGCTGTAGAACTAATGCTAAACTGCTTGCATATTGCTACAGGTAGTACTATTCTAGAGAAATCAAAAGCATACTCACATGTATCTTGTTGTCACTTGTCTGCAGCATGTTGTCACACTTAAAGAAAAACACAAAAACCAGATGAAACGGCAACAGTTCCTCGGCGCTCCCGGAAAATTGTGTGTGTTTCTGGTTGGCATGCCCGTTTCTGATGTCACCCTACAGAGACGGCACCATCCATCTTTCCCGCTGTTTATCCATCGATCTCGCAAAGCATGAAATCCATCCGTCTGTCTGGTTTTGGCATCGTTGACTGGGAAGCGCAAAGATTTGCTTCACGCACAACAGGACGTATCTCCACAGAAACTTATGATTTGTCCCTGACTAATTGTCCCTGAAGGAATATACCTGCGCGTCTCCAAGCGCCAGAGCGCATCATTACGCGCCGGAGGGGATTGCGCGCCAGTGTAAAGATGGAGTCGCCAACAGGTTCAAAAAATTCTGCGCACATCCGATTAATGCATAAATCGTTCTATACGAAATAGCGTAGTGATTTAAAGCTTAATACAAATGCTTCAGTGGGGATAAATGCTCCCACAAGCACAATGTGCCTGCTTCTACATGAAGAAAAAATATGTATTTTTGTTAGATGGAGTAACACAAATTTGTTAAAATATGTTCTACCAGAATGCTGTTGTGAGTAAAAAAATATAATAATAATTTAAAATTTAAAATAATGAAGATATAGGTTCTAGTGATCAAGCAGAACATTAATGCAAAAACTTTTGAGACAGTAATATTTTTTTCTTGCATATTAAGGACACTAATTGAAAACAACCACTTCATGAAATAGTTTACATTTCCTGTTAAACACATATGACATTTCATAACAACTAAAATATTCAAACTCCTCCTTTTCCTGCTTTTAGTAAACAGGCATCTTGGCTTAGACATATTTAATAAATTAATCCCCATAGCACTTTGCTCCACTTTGCACATCCTTTGCAACAAATCTATTCCCCTCACTGAAGGAAAGTATTTTGTTGTAGTTCATGCATTCTGCATCTTTCTGCTCTGCCGTCCCAGCAGTGTAAAATTATTAACTATTAAGATAACTTCATGGATTCAAATTAGCAACAAAAAAATGGCACACTTTAAAACAGATTACATTTTCCAAGTACATCACATTACCTCAGTTTTTTATGATTGCATATGATGACCTCATGGATCATCACTTTTCCCATACACAGCGACCAACAGGTGATTAGGAAAGTGTTGCGGTGTTTGCTGTTATTTAGTGGTTTGGGGGCCTTTAGCGCTGTGTACCCAACCCCATCACCCTTATTATAATAAAGCATCCTTTTGGCCCTGACATTTTATTTCTTTGAAGTAATCTACAAACACATAACACACACATTCTTTTTTCTTTTCTTTTTGCCACATAGACATGTTCTGCAGGCTACTCACATGATGCCAAGACTCTTCAATGGAGTCAAACGGATCATCGCTGGTGGAGTTCATAACTTCAGTCTCAGATATTTCCCTTAAATCACTGCAAATAGAGGAGGACTCACTCAAGGCAGTGCTGACTCCATTCAGAACACAGTTATAATGCACCTCTGTTGATGGGAAACAGTAAAGTTGTAATCGCAATTAAAACCCATTACAGATTTAACATTTATATTGATCTTACTTTGAGAATGTGACTACACAGGGTTAAAGATTCATCTCTACATCAAAAGACCCCAACAAGAGACTTAAAAAGAGAATTCTTTGCTCACAGAAAACAAAAACACGTCTCTTTGCATAAACTGTATTCAAGACCAATAACATTTCCATATAATCAAAACAATGTTATTTTATGCAAAACAACATGTTTCCATGAATATATATGTATATAAAAAATACTGGTGCGCTTCATAACTTATGTCAGGAGTTTTAAAAGCACGTGTATAGCCAATTATCTGTGGACAGGGTTTGTCATGACTTACCAACATACGAACAGGATCCATTCACAGCCATGTCGCCGGAGCTGAAGCACAATCAGGTATGGGGCGATTAGAGACTGTGAAGGCGCAAAATCCTCACCAGGCTTTGGCCAGGCTTAATTTAATGCCATGACTGCTGGAGAGACACAGGGCTTATGATAGTGCCAAACTTTAGCTAATTTCCAGGACCTTCTGTCATGGGTGAAAAAAGCCCACATACCATCCAGTTCCACCACAGATGATCTATCTATCTATCTATCTATCTATCTATCTATCTATCTATCTATCTATCTATCTATCTATCTATCTATCTATCTATCTATCTATCTATCTATCTATCTATCTATCTATCTATCTATCTATCTATCTATAAAAACTGAAGGTGTGAATGGTGTTGTTGTTTTTGTGTGTGTGTGTGTGTGGAAATGTTACAAGCAATTATTGGTTTCTTGAAGTGTTCATTTTGGCTTAAAGCATCATTAAGAGGATGCAACTGCCCCATTAAGTGTAACCAGGTTGCACACTAAAATGTTGGACCCAGGAGCCTTTACTGTAATGTGTCGCTGTTTCATATAGATCACCAGAAGACCAGTGAAACATACATTTGAACACATAAATCACATGCTTTTCGTGTTGCCAAGTTACATTCTATATATAGGTCTATAGGAACTCCACACATTCAGATCAGTGAGGAGACGTGGAATTTCCTCCATTCAGAAGCGGTTCTTTATACCCCTCAAAAGCTCACCCACACAACTGTTCTCGATTTGGTTGATTTCCTCTTGGAAACAAGAATGGGGGATATGTCACGTTTAACTCTTCAAAAGCCTGCCTGTTAAATCAGCTTTGAAGCTCTCATTCATTTCACACCTTTGACTTATAGATATATATGCTTTACTTTACTCACACAGGTCTGGAGGGTACATTTGGGATAGATCTAGCCCACTGGAAATGGAGGGATTTGCACTATGAAGCCATAATTTTTACATGTAGCCTATGTATTTATCTTAATCCATTCTCGGTGGGAGGTTAAGGCAAGGTATTGATCAAAGTCAACAGTGAACAGGAAAACCAACATATAGACAGTGAATTTATGTGTGTTTGTGGAGAATATTGGAACAGATACTATCTGAGCACCAAGAGGTTTGAGAATGTGGGCATTGATGCGACATTAGCGCGGTCTTGTGGTAGTTGGTGGTTCTTTGTTACTGTAAATTCATCCGAATTTTAGCAGCGTGTGCCCTCATGTGGTCAACAATCAAAATTGCATCCTAAATATCGCTCATATTTTTAAGTCATTACCTATTCCTTTTGAGTGCTGTTATTTCAATAGAGATGTAGAAAATGAGTTTGCCTGAATGTGTATCGACAAACTAGCCTACATTTAAGGAACATAATTTTGTCTGAGAACCACAAGATGGCGCTGTTAATGCAGCATCCTTACCACCACTATCCTACAATGCCCTACCATCAAATTGTCTTTGTACAGAGTTGTTTTGAAAAGAGATCCTTTTGTCAAAACAACCCCCCCCCCCCCCCCCCCCCCAAGGAAATGCTTAAACATTATAAATATCAACAGTAAATAAAGGTTCCAAAAATGGGATTTTCACAGTCATGCCACAGAAGAGCCAGTTTCCCAAAAAGCATGTGAAGAACATTTTAAAGGTAAATTTAAAGGTTCTTCATAGAACCGTATGCATTTAAAGAACCTTTATTAAGCGTAGTGCACAAAGTTTTAAAACATAATTCAAATACATTATAAGAAAAATAAGGCATGAGTTGGAAGCTGAGATGTTGAGGAGCGTGGAACATGGGGATTTGGCAACACTGGTGTGAAAGGTTATGCACTATACTTAAACACAAAAACTTATGCAGTTGGTTTCTTTAGCAAGAGGATGTTTGGTTATTCTCTGACGCAGATTATATGTGGTCATCTCTTTGCACAATATGTGAAAATGTGCACACATTCCATGAAATAAGATTGTGCATTGTTCACACACTCAGTAGCCCACCTCAAAATGAAATTACTGGTGAAATGTCCCTCTGAGGTCAAACAGGTCTTGTGTCTGCAGGGAATTAATCATTTGTGTGCCGAGACCATTGAATTTAATGAGCATCTGTTATGCTGAGGTGGGAAAGATTGTGACTCAGTTCTGTGCCATCTGCCTTCTTGACAAGGGCTTCGTGAAGTAAATAGACATTCAATTTGATTTCATTCCATAACAGCTTAAATTTTCCGAAGAGTCAGTGTGATTGACAGTCATTGTTTTGTGGTTGCTGTGGGTGACAAGCATCACAGGCAGAGATGGATGGGTGTCACAACACTCTAACCCTGACAATGGCTTTCATTGTTTCTCAACAAAAATCTCATCCTCACTGTACGCGCCTCTCCACAGAGCTGGCACCCCTAGCTTTAGGAAAAATCAATCAACCCATAGAACTTCTATAATTAAACAGAGGACAGACTTTGTAAACAGAGCAGAAAGCGTTCAGTGTGGAAGCAGTCGTGAGTAATCATTGCATAAGGTAGCAGTGCATGTTAATTATCTGCATTTGCAGCCTTTTCCAAATGACACATGTTGTGTGAAATAGTACAGTTTTTTCACAGGAAACCACAATTGACTAAGCTGGTATGTCATCATGTCATGTGACATCCAGCATGATTAGATCATATCTTAAAGAGGAAAGTGGTGTTTTCATGAAAGCATGTTTTTGATTTTTTTGGTCCGCTATTATTCAGGGTTATCATGATTAAAACTAAAACCATAAAAAACATGTTGGTTACTTTAAAAAAAAAAAATATATATATATATATATATTTTAAAAAAAATTCAATCTTTTTTCCCAAGTAACCAAAATGTTTTTATGGTTTTAGTTTTAATCATGATAACCCTGATTACAGCGGACCAAAATGATCAAAAACATGCTTTCATGAAAACACCACTTTCCTCTTTAAGATATTATCTAATCTAATATATATATGTATAAAAACTTACAATTAAAATTAAACAGAAATAAAAATGTATAAAAACTGCAGACATGTTTTTGTAAACAAAAACTTCAATAATTTTTTTTTTTTTAAAACACACAACAAGATAACTAAAACTTTTATCAAAATATTCTCTTAATCAGTATTTTTGTTGTATTTTCATTGGCATTCTTAAATCAATATACATTTACTTACTGAATAATTGATCAAAATGAAGTGAGTTTTTGCTTAAACCAAGAAGAAAAAACTGCCAATACTAATAATTTCTCCAGATAATTGTCTTGTTTAAAACATTTACTCACTTCTTTTTAAAGATAACATTTTTTATCAAGATAAAAAATACTAAATTCCTTTACTTCTCAAGTAAAAGTATGAAAATAATTTTCATTTCACTGATTATATTATGCTCGCAGATCTGCTTATTTGCTTATCTAATGTAATAAGTTACATTAGAAGAACTAGTTATTGCAGTTTTTTGTTGTGCTGATAAAGATAAAATGATTGAAATGAAAACGCATAGACATGTCACAGAAAGGTGCAAAGTGCCATTTTAATTCTCAGATCACAAGACAAGATCACTCCTATCTTGTGCCCCAGACTGTGAAAGAGCTCCAAGGTCTAAAAACAAGCACAGAAGACAAGACAGAAAGGTCATAAGAAGACAATTTTGGCATGTTCTACATCATCGTTTGAGAACTAACTTGTTTATTATTTCATAACAAAGAAGAAAGAAAGAAAGAAAGAAAGAAAGAAAGAAAGAAAGAAAGAAAGAAAGAAAGAAAGAAAGAAAGAAAGAAAGAAAGAAAGAAAGAAAGAAAGAAAGAAAGAAAGAAAGAAAGAAAGAAAGAAAGAAAGAAAGAAAGAAAGAAAGAAAGAAAGAAAAGTGAGTGTGCCAGACTCCACAGACTCCCTTCCTCACGTGAGAGATGGGAGTTTACCGTTATAAACAGTCACTTCCCCTGTAGGGCAGCAGCATTAAGCACCAGACGAGCGACAGGGACACACCCAGACCTTTGGGAATTTAAACATCTGAGAACAACAAAAATATCTGTGGCTGTTATAACCTGGATCAACATGAAGTCAGGTCTGTCCAGTGCTGAGCAGTGCATCAAATACATCCTATTCGGCTTTAATTTCATATTTTGGGTGAGTTTAATACAGTTCACTCCTACTGGATGTTTATTTATTGAAAAAAAAAAAAATGTATCCAAGCTCATTATGTTTAATATAGACTTGCTATTCAGCCTAACCAGTAGGCTAGTCTTTGAATATGCTTTATAAATACTTTTTGGATTATTAAACATAAAAGGCGCGGCAAATACTGAAGGCTGATATTTATTTGTGCTGAATTTATTTTTCATTGATTGGCTAACGTTACTATGTCATTTAGAAAAGCCGTGCAGGTTTTACTACCTACTATGGCGAAGGCTGACTTATTCATATTGATTACGTAATGTGATGTTGGGCATCTTGATTGGTGAAAACAATAAATTGAAATATGATCGCAAATTAGGTTGATCTGTTGGCGAGTATTTTTTTTTTTTTTCATTTGTTTTTTTCATAATATTCCCATAGATAACTTAATGAAAAGTTTAACCTTTTTGTATGTGGTTGTTTCTCAAAATAAAAAATGCGAATCGACTCACAACTACCATTAGAATAGATGGCTATTGGCTACTCATCTCCAGGAAGGTTAACAACGTCAGCACGCCCTAATTAATATTCATGAGATAACACCTTGATTCAAAATTTGGCGTTATGGGCAGCTGGTAAGCAGACATGTTGAGAACATAAAGACAAAACATATAACTGTCTGCCATTGTTTGTTCTCTTCACTGTTTTTAACTGGGGGGGGTTATTTTTTTAGATATGCCCTATTGGTTGAATAGTTCACGAGTAGACAATTTTTTAGACGAAAATGTGAAAACGAAGGGTATACAAGATGGCAATTTGTTCGTCATGAGAAGATGAACCAGTCAAAATGTTGCATACCTGTTGCTAGGCAACCCCATCACTAATCCATCTCATAAATTAGGGTAAATTTAGCCCCAGGAATGATCATCTCACAAAGACACTTAATATCTGTGTTCTGACTTCCCAGTGTTCCTGAGGGACAGCTCAAATTAGGCTACATGAAAAGTAAAACCTGATCAGCTTGTGTTGATGTAGCCTGGGAAAACCCAGACCACTTCCGGCAAATGGAGAGTGGTCTGGGTTTTCCCAGGCTAGTGTTGATGACATTTTGTCAACTAAAGCCCAATATAGATCTTTTACACTTTTTTAAACTGAATTTATATGCTACTGAATTGTGTTAGTTCAGTTTTTAAAGCTAAAATGGTTTTGCCCCTCATTCTTTTCCTTCTGACAATGTAGGAGGGTGCGGCCTCCTGGATTTTATTTTATTTTATATCAGGCTTTTATGGCTCAATTAATATGATATAGTGAGAATATGGAACTCATACTTGAGGAGGAAAAAAAACTATTTTATTCCCAGATGCCAAACTGAGCCAAAAAAAAGTCATTTTGTTGCATTTAGTCACTTTATATGGCCAAAAAGTACGTTTTGATAGCTTGTCGTGTAAATCAATGACGTTACATAAAATGCAGTATATCGGTCGTCACTCTATATCTCCCAATATATCTTAGTAAGATGATATTTAAATGCTTAGGCCTAGTTTATGATCAAGTTCTGTAGTTTTCATTGTGGAGGCAAAACATAATAATGCAACTCAATACAATGAAACTTTCCTCAGAAGCCTGTTGTATCATATTTCTTAATTACATTTTAACATGATTTTTCTAAAATATTATGCATGGATAATCAGGTAAACAAAAATCATTAAAGATTCCACAGCAAAAAAGACGTGGTGGATATTTTTAGAAAATACCTTTTACTTAGTATAAAAGTAAAAACTATCAATCAGGGTGCAGAAGGCATCGAAAAGATATGCAACAGGTTTTTCCAGCAATGTTTTGATTTTAGAGGCCTTCATGCATCTCATGCATCAAATATTATACCGCAGGCTTTATAGGGTTAATGTGCTGTATCTGTTTCTAGCCCGTCTCTCCACTTAAAAGTGTCAAGGAAAGGGACAATATCTGTGTTCTAACTTCCCAGTGTTCCTGAGGGACAGCTCGAGTTACATGATAAAAGTAAAACCTGATCAGCTTGTTGTGTTGATGCCATTTTGGCAACTAAAGCACAATATAGATCTTTTATACTTTTTTTAACTCCATTTATACGCTACTGAATTGTGTTAGTTCATTTTTTAGTTCAGCTAAAATAGTTTTGCCCCTCCTTCTTTTCCTTCTGACAAAGACTAGGTAGGAGGGTGCGGCCTGCTGGATTTTATTTGTGTGTGTTCACACACACGCCCCTGTGTTTTAAGGTGGGACAGAAGCACATTTCAGGTGCTCAGTATCGTTTACTCTTAAAACAGCTCTAACTTTTTAGTCATGGCCTCAAGTGGGTTCCCGTGTATCAAATACTTGCTCTTTATCTTCAACTTCATCTTCTGGGTAGGTCTTTTTTCATGCTAATTCAAATGTGTTTGTAGAGTAAAATGGAAACATTCTTAACACAGAAATGTAAATGTGGCTTAAATGTGATGTGGTGAGGATATAAGAGTTTGTTAGTTGCTTGCTCTTTGAGAGATGGGTGTTTCTTAACATGCTGCATTATTTTTGTCTACAATATTCAACATTGAACAACAAATATGAGTTTCTGTGTATGTAGGTGTGTCAACTATTAACCAACCTTTGGTTAAACATATGTGTTAATGACTTTTATTTGAGCCTGTTGAAGACTGAAAATGTTTTCAGAAAATCTTTGATTGACATTTTAGCTTGAATGTACTGTGCTTTAACATTGAACACATGTTAGATGTAGACCTCTAGAATATGAGACTTTACCGATAACACATCATAGCAGCAAAAATAACATTTGGTCTGTAGCAATTATCTTGTTTTAAAGTGGCCTAGGTATTTGGGCCTGGTCTTACGCTAGCTTTGTGGTGAGTGAGCAAACACTATATCCTCCAATAAGTAACTCCTATTGTGTGTGGGTGGAAAAAGACGGGATCAGTTTGGGAAGCTTTGAGGGACAAGCCTCCACACCCCTGCAGTGACTCACTGTGACTCAGAGCTTATATCTGTGACTGCCTTTTCCAAAACTGTGTGGTGTGTGTTTAGAGGTTATTTAGTGTGATTCCTGATTCGATAGTGTGATCTGGTTTAGCTTGTTTGGTTTGTTTCTCAGTATGCATTACACCATTGGTCAAAGCACCTCAAGGAAACACACTGATCCACTGTTTGTGCAAATTTTTAGAAGGCTGTAGGAGAATGAAAAGTTTAACCCACTATTACATTTGCACAACAATGAAATATGAACTACATACATAGGTGTGGTGCTTTTTATTTATTTTGAATCTGTTTTGACTGTAAAGTGTGTGAGTGTGGGCTGTTGATTAACTTTTGGCTGTGAGAACATGTACCAGATTGTAATCGTTCTTGTTCCTAACTTCCTACATGTTACTCATTCATGGAAGCCCCATTACTGTGTCCTGGGAATTCTGGAGTTGGTCAAGAGAAATTAGAGTTGGTTCAGCATAACTTTGCATATCTCTTTCTCAATGCAGTCTAGCAAGATTATCAGGTTTGTGCCCGTGGTTGCATAAGGCCTATTGAATGTCATTCTCAAAAAGCGTAAAATACTTGGTTTGGACTTGAGCCTGACTTCCTGTACTCTCAGCCCTTGTAAATGATGTCATGCTTGGCCTGCGGCTATATTTATTCTATGTTGTTACTCAGTTTGCCAACGTCTGTGTTTTCCGGTAGCACCATGCAGACTGTTAATAGGATATATTAAAATGTTTTGTTTGTTCCCACAGCTCGCAGGTACAGGAGTTTTAGCTGTTGGCCTCTGGCTGCGTTTCGATGAAAGAACTAAAGGACTCTTTACTGCAGAAGATTCCCCATCTGTGTTCCTCACAGGTGAGATTTGGCCATTCATAAGCCACCTACATGATCAGGTCTTTGTAAGTTGATGTTTGGGAATGAGGTAAAATAGAAGTCATGGAAACCAGCCACACCTATTTCCAGAAACCAGACCATCTGTCATGCGAATGGTGTGTTATGAACACTACGATTATAACATGAAGCGAAGAAAGGCCATTCAGGAGTCTGAAGTGAGACGAGTTGTTTTGGTTTCTCTATAGTTGATCAGAATATGTATGTATTACAGACACTACCGGTCAACAGTTTAGAGTAATTACATTTTTTTTTAAATGTTTTTAAAAGAAGTCTCTTGTGCACACCAAATTGTATTTGATCAAAAATACAGTAAAAACAGTACATTTATGAAATATTATTAGAATTTAAAAGAACCGTTTTCTATTTTATAATATAAATTATTCCTGTGATGGCAAAGCTGAATTTTCAGCATGATCTTCAGTGTCACATGATCCTTCAGAAATCATTGTAATATGCTGATTTGCTGCTTAATTTTACTGTATTTTTGATCAAATGAATGCAGCCTTGTTAATCAAAAGAGACTTCTTTCAAAAACACAAATCTTTATAAATTATTCCGAACTTTTGAACGGTTGTGTATAAAAACGACATCACCTTGACTTGGTCATTCAACGTTCACCGAACAATCCAGTTCTTAAAGCAATGCAAATGGCATGACGACTACAAAACACGTCCCAAATTCAAAGCACTCCATCTATTCTTCTATGCTTTGTTTGTTTTTATGAAAGGCCCAAAGATTGAATTCCTCGCCAGTTTTGAAGGCTTGCAGAGAAAGACCATAAAGCAAAAACTTTAAACCACAAAGCAACCCCCTTATAAAACATTGCGCAGTTTTTGAAGGGTGAAAACAACCTAAATATAGAGAGCAGGATGTTGGGTTTCTGTCTGCGTGTTTGTTTTTTAAGAGGCAGGTTTGTTGGGTTATAATGGCAGTGCTGTTTTGGAGGAGGCTGGCTTTGGTCCACACGATGTCAGCTCTCTGCCCCTTGCCATCATCCCTCACAGAGATGCCTTTCTCCTTCTCACCAACAGAACCCGCATTGTTTGCTCCCATCCCACCTCCTTTTGTTTTGCCCGGTTTATTTTTCTCAAGAGCTGTAAGAAGAATGATCGCCTCCACCGATACGAAACATGATCAACTCAGTGGGAAAGTGTCCAAGTATCTGCCAGAGGTTTCGAAAGCACTTTGAGTGACAGCTGGCTCTCCTGGAATGCCAAACATCCTACTGACTGTTCAGAAGAGCAGCTAGTGGACTGGTGTTTTAGTGTTTCTATAGGCCAATTCACACCGTTTCAACAAACGGCATCAAACACGTATGTTTGTTGGGTTTTGACGGATCGGTGTGTTGCCCCTGTCCGTTTCTGTTAGCGTTGATCAGGGTTTGTTTTCACCCGACTGAACATGTTCAATCCGCGTTTGTCGGTGTCTGTTGGGGCAATGTGAACATGACAGTTATTTTTCATAAAATTCCATCAGCCAACTTGTTTGTTGGTGTTTGTCTGTGCGTTGTCATTTGGTCTTATGGATACATCACATAACATTTGCATGTAACTTTGTTTTGCATATTTTGCTTTGCATAGCTTTTTCTGATAAACCATTAAGGTAGCTAAAGAAAAAAGTTATAAACTGAATCGGAAAATTATACAATTGAAAAGCATTTTTTCCAAATGAGCAGCCAAAGAAATGAGATGAATGTAAAGGATGTTGTGTCTTTCTCTGTCCTGAGGGGTCTACATCCTCATTGTGGCAGGTGCCGTCATGATGGTGGTCGGGTTCCTCGGCTGCTGTGGAGCAATAAAAGAATCGTCATGCATGCTGGGAATAGTAAGTCCTCCCTCATTCTTCTACAGCACAAAACAAAAAGATTTAGTTTTTTACATTTGTATTAAGGGCGTTTACACAACACTGTTTTCAACAAACAAACAGAAAACTTTTTATGAAAAAACAATACCATTTTTTTTAACAACGATACCATTATCGTTGGTGATGTCATGCGATGCGTATTACGTGTTCAGTCTATTGGTGCGTAATGTTTCGTGACATCGCCAACTACTGGCCTGACAGCAGAATACAGTGTTTTTAGTCTTTTTTTTAAAGGTGAATTGCTACAACCGAAAGTAACCCTTAACCTACACATACCCTGAACGACAGCTTCTGCGACCAATGATAAAGAACTTTCTTCTACCTTTCGTCACACCCATTACTCCAACCTGCAGATACCCACTCTTGGAAACATTCATGTTTCACTATGCACGGGGAAATTTGTCTGATTCCTGACACAATGGCAGGCGTACATGCATACAAACACACACATGCATTTTACCCAATATACTACTGTATATTGTTACATATTAGGGATGCACGATTAATCTAAATGAAACCGCATGCGATTTGGCAAAGGCTGCAAGTATTTTATGCACGGCTTGTGCTCAGTAGTAAATGCTGCTTTCAGGAGAAATCTCTATAGGCATTATACTATCGCTGTAGCTGGATAAACAGAATATTGAAACGATTTTTCTTTTTTTTTCTTTTTTTTGGACAAGAGGTTCATAAATGCTTCTCGGGTTTGGAAAGATGTTTGGCATGTGTTGCTTTTTTAAATTCACGTTATAAGCGACTCAGACTCGCAGTGCTTTCAGATGGAGCAGCATTTACTACTGATAAGAGCCGTACGTCACTGACAAGCTGCGCATAAAAAATAAACACAGCCTTTCCGTTTTCATAGTCGCAATAATCCAATAATCGCAATAATCGGTTTTGAACGCGATTTAATGTTAATTGTGATTAATCGTGCTGCCCTATTACATATTCTTCAGTTGTTTACTGTAATATGATATTATATATATATTAGTATCTGTGTGCATGTTAATTTTTATATTTTTAGTTTTATTTAATATCACTGACTGTGTTCAGGTGCATCACAATTAAAGTTTTTTATATATATATATATATATTATTTTTTTATTCATTCTGAAGTCAGGATAATTTTGAACAGACTGAATGAAAAACCACATGTCCGTCTGAGCGTCTTTACCAAGAAATGAAAATGTTTTTGTTTTAAGTAGTTTTTGCCGATGTCCTTGTTCACCGTATATCTCCCTTTTTCTTGTGCTTCCAGTTCTTCGTGTTCCTGCTTATCATTTTTGCTGCAGAGGTGGCCGCTGGAATCTGGGGATTGTCCAATAAGGAAAAGGTGGGTGACATTCATACTCTCTTTCTCCTGTTACTCGTTCATTTTCTCACAGTGGGTCCTCTTTTTTTTTTTTTCTCTCTCTCTTCTTTCTCAGGTTGTGAAAGATATCCAGGATTTCTACAAGCAGTCATTTGACAACTACAAAAAAACTCAACAGGAAGCGCTGAGGGAAACTCTGCGAGCAATTCACTATGGAGTGAGTGTTCATTTTGATGGTTTGTTCAAACCATAAGAGCGAAAACATTCAATGAATGAAGGACAAAAAGCTTAACTTTAATCCGACTGACGGTTTTCTGTGTGCTTTTGTTTTAGTTGAACTGCTGTGGACCAACAGGACTGGCGACTGATGGAGTAGCTGAAATCTGTCCCAAAAAGGAGGGAATTGAAATCTTACTGACAACGGTACCATAAACTCAATAAATAACCTTAGTCTCTTCAGTTATTTGTTGTATTTTTCCAATGTACTATAGTCACCTGTTTTGTTTCTGCTCCAGGACTGCCCAAGTGCTATTAAGGAGATCTTCACATCTAGGCTTCAAGTGATCGGAGGAGTTGGGATTGGCATTGGGGTGATCATGGTGAGTAGATGCTCCTGTGCGTGGTCACCTGAGGAGATTCTTGGGCAGGTAGGCGAGTCACACTGGTGTCAGATATTAACCCGTGTCTCTTTGGTTGTCAGATCTTTGGCATGATCTTCAGCATGCTGCTGTGCTGCGCCATCCGACGAACCCGGGACATCGTATGAGCTGTCCTTACCGCAACAGCCTGTTTTCTGCTCTGTATTTATCTGATTGTGAGTTTGTTTGTGCGTGTGTGCGTGCGTGTGTGTGTGGGGGGGGGGGGGGGGGGGGTATATGTGTTTGCAAAATCACTCTGCTAAACTTCTAACAAAGCCCTGCATTAGTCAAACACTTAAACTGTTACATGTCGTTTATACACTGAGTGTAATAATGAATTGCGCTAGAGGCTGCTTTTAATTTCTTTGGTGTCTCAACTAATGTTCATTTGCCTCTTTGAATGTACTTGCAAGCTTCTGATATTCTTTTGTAATGTTTTATGTGGCTTATTTTATGGGTGTCTGGAGAGACAGTATAGTAACACTTAATTTACCAATAAAGTTGATAACTAATTGACTGAATGGTAGTTATTTATTTATTTTAAGGAAACCTGATGATTTGTATTTTTATGCGTGTAAGGCCCTGTGTATTAAGATGCGTTTTGGACGCTGCTAAATACAGGTGTCAAACGTTTTGAGCTTGTCCACTTTCAGAGGAAGTCTGAAATTATTGCTTTTGAGGTAGTCATGTGTTCGAACAGCCACAAAAGACCGCCAACTCTCCACATACTAACCTAATGTGTAAACATTACGGGACGTACACTAACCAGATGGGTTTTCGGCTGCATCATGAAATGGTGAGTAGGTGCTTATTTTGAATAAGTAATTACTTCATGGCCGGTTAAAAAAAAGTATGTTCTAAATAGTATGAACGTGTGTGGTGTGAATCTAATCTGGATGTACTACATTCCCCATGTTGTCATTATCATGTGACCAACCAGTTACGCCACTTCACTGCCATTCATAATCCTCTCCCGTGGCCTCATAGTAAAGTAGTAAAATGTAAAATGATAGTAAAATGTCCATCGTATACACACTTCAGAATCTCGCCGTAAGAAGTAGCCTAGGTCATCCGAGTACTTTTTGTGCTGTGAATTTGAATTTGAACTACTTTGGTCACATACTGTTTTCCGGTTATTATATCGTAGGGAGTCATCCGATTTCTGATGCTGCTTTAAACTTGCCTTTTAAACTTTGCTTTTTAAACCAAGCACAATGTTCTCTCACCATTCCTGATTTCTAACACGCACTCGTGGCTGTCAGAGCAAAAACGAAAGCTGCTGCTCTCCGTATGTTTTTCCGTCATCTCCTTTCGTGTTGTAAATTGCATTGAGTTGATTTCATCCAGTAGATAGAAAGATCTGAAAAAGCCCATAGATTTACACGCTCAAACACCCTCCCCTCGAAGAAATCAGGACAGAAGGGTTTGAAAGTGGACAAAAGAGACGGATTAAAACACCAGGTGTAACCGGGAACATGTCTCCCTCATCTGCTTGTGATCCGATCCACCGAAACGCATTTTAATACTAGGTGTAAAGTTTACACTGTAAACAGAGCCTAAGTGTAGCTTGTGTTAAAACACCTTTTAATAGAGTTTCAGAAAACCATTTTGAAGGAATACACATTTTTATATAATAGGATAAATAATCCAAAAATAAATGGTCAACTTGGATGTAACTTCTTTTTTATTACAACTGACAATTTGAAGAATTGAAACTATCTATATATATACACACACACACTTCCGTTCAAAAGTTTTAGGTCAGTAAGATTTCTTAATCTTTTTTGAAAGAAGTCTCTTATGCTCACCAAGGCTGCTTTCTATATGTCTAAGTGTTTTCTATTTGTAATATATATTTTTAAATATAATTTATTCCTGTGATGCAAAGCTGAATTTTCAGCATAATTTCTCCAATCTTCATTGTCACATGATCCTTCAGAAATCAATCTAATATGCTGATTTGCTGCTTTTTACACAATATTACTGTTTTTGCTGTATTTTGGATCAAATAAAGGCAGCCTTGGTGAGCACAAGAGACTTCTTTCAAAAATAATTTACTTTAGTAAATAGCTTAATTGCTAATCTAAAACTTTTGAACAGTAATGCATACATATATAATTAAGGTTTATTTGGCACAAATCTACATGTCATTTTTTGCTTTTTTGTTTTTTGCCCTTTTTTCCTTTCTTCTTGGTGGCCCCAGGCCAGCCAAATCCTCTGAACTCCAAGCAGTGCACTGCATTATGGGAGATGTAGTAGATGTTCTCCATGGCTGCTGGACTCAGAATATCCACACTTGTCTTTGTGGATTTGGCACTGACAGACCTCTTCTTGGAGGAGCGCTTTCCTTTGCTCTTTGTTGCAGGTCTAGCACTTTGAGGCCTTGACTTCTTGGTGCCTGAAGGCTATTAAGTTCATATTATGAGTTTTGGGTAAAGAATGAAAGAAATCATAACAAAAAAATTCCACCAGATTTTTGTCTTTTGAAAATGTAAAACATCGAAGGAAGTGAAACGTTTCTTACCATCACTGAGTGCCTTCTCACACAGTAGTTGGACGCTTACACTCAAAAACAGAAATCCTCTGAACTGACCCTTGTCAATGCATGTAAGAAAAAGCTTGAAGTTTTCCTGGATTTTAAACTCATTTAACGTGATTTTGTAGTCCGCTACCCAAAGGCATGTCCTTCCAGAGAGTTGCCGTTCCTCTCCAATGTGTCCCTCTTATATGAGGTCTTTTGTTGTGAGCTGTTGTTTATCTGGGGTTGTCTTAGTGACGGCTCATGGGAGAATGGGACTCATCCACCAACTGGCTTTTCAGGTCGGCCTGGGATCTTTTTTTGTGACCTTCCATGAATCTGCTCTGTTTCAGTACATGGTCATTTAGTAAGACTTTACAGTGACATTGAGATTTGAGTTGTAGGAACAGTCCCTGAATTTAAATTGTAAATAGTCTAAAAATTTGAAAGAATGTAAAAAGTTAAAAAAATAATAAATAAAAAGTATAATAATATAAACAAACGCTTTATAGAAAAAAAATGTCTTATTGAATACGTTTTTTACACATATATGACTATTTAAATATATTAATTTTAAGCATGTATATCTGGCAAACAATAAAATAGTCAACTATTTATGTAAAATTATTTAACGAAATTAGATGTATATTTATTATATACATATTTTATATTATATAATTTATATATTATATTTTATATATAATAATTTTATATTAATTGTATACACACACATATGAATTGCAAATTCTTACAGACACTTACTGTAGGCTACACACACACACACACACACACAGAGTAATCTCAAATGATTGATTAGTCCATCCTGACTATGCGCTGAGAAAAGAGACGGGTGCCTACCACGTGAAAGGAAGGAAGTTCATGTGCGTCTTCGTTGAAGCTTAATTAGATTTCAAAATGCAGAATCAAACCACACGGATCAAGAGGAACAACAACAGCTATAACAAATGGAGAAGCTATAAAGGTACAATATCTAGGCTACTTGTATAGCTGGGCCTGGGCCTTCATCCCCCTTTTACGAAAATAAGCCATGGTTTTACTAGTAAAAGTGTAGTATGAATTTAGGCGATTACTATTTGTAGGCTATAACTGGTAAAACGCAAATAGCATGGTAATCTGGTTAGTGTAGTAAAATCATGGTTAATTTTATAGCAGCGATTTCATCAAAGCGAACTCAAGATCATAACCGATTATGTCCTGATGCAAACGTGTCAAAAGTTAACACCCAGGCAGTACATTTATTATCTGCCGATATGTTTCAATACAAAAAGAGACGCATTTAGGCATTTTTTAGTTAAAGTTGGGTGGGAGTCTTCCTCTAAAGGAGGGGCCCTGATGTAACTCACACATTTCACCACAGGAGGGCGTTCAGTTGCGTTGCTTTTGTATTACAGATGCCCATTTCTGCTCAGCAAATGACGTGATTTGGCAAATGTAATCAACATCTGAAAATCACAGGGTAATCCACAATTTATTCAATTATTTTTTAAATCAACATAAATAATAGCTGCAAAAAATAATATTGAATAAATGAAAAACAATTTAATGTAAGGCAATTTTTCCCTCTAGTTATTGGTGAAACAAGTTGCAGCAAAGTAATTCACCCAATCAATTCTGGAACGATGTAAAATATGATTAAAGTCATCAAGGTTTTCCTGTTATTCTATAACTCTAGCCAATGTAATTCACGCAATTCACCACAGGAGGGCGTTGATCAGCTGATTTACACTAATTCGTATATCTAGCAATATAAAATAACAGACGTAATCAACATCTGACAAATCACGTGTCAGCAATGGTTGAGCCATGAATTAAATAAAGGCTGGATCTATTTGCAAGCAGTTGGTTTCATAATGAAAACAAGCTCAAAATAACAGCAATAAATGCGAACACAGGAAACATTGCAAAATCAACTAAGAATACAACACAAGCAAAACTCAAACTCAGACCAAACGTGAAATTAGGTGTAAACAGCAAGTTATTAAATAATATGAAATCAATTTAAATCATTTGAAAATAACATCGATGTAATTCACACAATTCAGTTGATTTCTGATGGCTATTTTTTCTAACTACATTTATCACATATCTTTGAATATATTTCTAACCATGTGGCAAATTGGCATATTAAACACACATCTGGCACTGGCAAATCACATGGTAATCAAACAGTGTATTACCTAATATTTAATCAATGCCTGAATAGTCTTTACCAAATGGTAATTCACTCAATTCACCACAGGAGGGCGTTGATTTGTTGATTAACCAAAGTCCCTGTAAGACTGTATAATAGTCTAAACTAAGTCTTTGGTCTAACTCAAATATAACTAGATCAAGTAGCCTAATATAAATTGCTAAATCACATGGTAATCAACAATTTATATCAATCAATTAAAAATGATATAATTATCCTCTGATTCGAGTTTTAGCCAAACTTTAATATTCGCCTGTAATCCGCCTAGTTGTTAGGATCCTTTGATTCGTATGTTTTATATATGTATTTGATCAAATCGCGAGATAGAAGACAACAATACTAAAGAGTGATTTAATCCATATAAAGACTAAATATTGTTTTTTATATCAACAATATTAAATTAAATTAAGTTAAGTTAATATTAAAATATATCCTTAGATCTGTAAAACATTTCGCAAATGATAATAAATAGCTTGTGAAATAATTTGTAATGTAAAATAATACAATTAAGGTTTTCTTATGGCTTCAGTTATAATCGTAGAGGGAAAAAACAGCAATGTAACTCACACAATTCACCACAGGAGGGCGGTACTAAGTTGAATGAAATTTTTAAATATATATTACAGATCTAATATATTTCTAGTAACCAAAATAGTTACTTTGCCAGATGATTTATTGGTTCATATGGTAATCAAAAACTTTTGAAATAATATAACATGAATGCAAAAAAATTTATGCATGCAAGGTTGCTGTGGTGTTATTCACACAATTCACCACAGGAGGGCGACACTGACTCAAATTTTAAAATATAAAACAGATCTAAGAATATATTTCTACAAACCAAAAGGTGATTTGGAAAATATTCAGGCAAGTTACTTTCATTTGCCTGTTTTAAAAGATATGTATTTTTAACAAATCATGAGATAGAACACAACAAAACATGAGAATGTAGAAAATTGTCTTTGTTTTAGTATAAAGATAGATATTTATTTTTTTGAAAAAGAGAAGTTTGCTGGATGTTTTGCTGCAGTAATTAATCATTTATAGTATAATGTAATTCATGTTTTCCCTCTGGCTCGATTTATAGCAGTAGAAAAAAACAGCAGTGTAATTATTTCACACAAATGACCGCAAGAGGTTAAGTTGCATTTAGCTGACTTACATTTTTAAATAGCCTTATATATTACAGATCAACTTGTACAGATTATATTACACTTGTGATTGCTTCAGTGTAATCATCAATATATAAGTAAATATATCAATGCAAATCATTTATTTTAATTAATTTAGTATAATTCACACAATTCACGACAAAAGAGTCTGTAGGAACCGTTTTCATTTTTTATCAAAAGAAAAATGATACGATTCTTTATTTTTTCAAACTCAGACTCATTGGACCATAATATAAACTATTATGTGGTTTTACATGATTTAGTGTCACCCTTGTGAAGAATAATGTTCCATTGTATGCTACTAGATGCGACTGATTCGTTGTCGTTAATCTTTCAAATGTGCATTTGCGTTTCATCAATTCTTGTCCTGCCAGTTCACCACAGGAGGGCGTTTGGTTGCAACTTGCTGATTCAAATCTTTAAAAGTGTGATTTTTTGTTGTTGTTGCATGAGTGTGTGCTTGTGAGAGACAGATTGTGTGAGAGAGTGTGAGTGCAAGAGTGAGTTTTGTGTTTCACCCCTGCCGTTCCCGCACAAGGTTGCGATTCTTAAATGTGATCTAACAAAGTTAAAGAGAAAATATTAACCATATATGCTGTTTATATTGCTTGTAATTGAGATTAAGTAAACATCTGTTGAGTATTTTAACATAAAATTGTTTGATTGTGTTGAATTAAAAACCCAAAATGCAGCGGGTCCACCAGACCCACGAACACTGGCTGAATAACAAAAATATGAACACTACACGGTTAAGTTCTTTTGACTTGCATGTTTTAAATATATATTTATCTTAACAAATCATGAGACAGAACACAACAATACAACAGAATGATGCAATCAATCTTTTTATTAAAATGAATGTTTTTACAGATTTAAGAAATTAAATCGGTTCAGTTCAGTTGCATTATGATGTCTTCTTGAATCTACCATCACATCACATCAAATCCAAATCCAAATCCAAATCCAAAAATGACAAGATGTCTTGACAAGACTCAGAAAACAGTGAAAATTATTCACCTTCTGCTTTTTTGGAGTTTTGTCTTAATTAATCATAATAAATCTCACAAGAGTGTGATGCGAATCTCTGTCACTTGCAGTCCGAGGTTTGAGTTTCGCCCTCAAGTGGAGAATCCAGGTTGAAAGCTTGTGAACTTTAAAATGAATAATGAAGTCAAGACTCCAAAAAAAAAAAGCGTTTTGCAGGTTCCCCAGTGGCTCAGTGGTCTGAGCGTTGGTTCTTGTTCTGGAGAATCCAGGTTCAAATCTCACTCTTGGAGTGGAAGAATGCTTTAGTTTCATTGGTTTTTGATGAATAAAAAAAGACAAGAGTCCAAAAAAATGAAGAGCAAGTGTGGAAGTGCCAGTGGCTCAGTGGTATGAGCATATCCTCCATGTCGGGAGGTTCCCGGTTCGAAACCGGCCTGGTCACAGAAGCATGGATGTGGAAACGAACGAGCGAACGGTCACCTGATCATGAGGAGCGATCGGATCGTGGATGGTGAGGCGAGAGAAGGTCGGAAACGAAGGGGGAGGTAATATCCAGACGTCTCCCCCTGGGTATTTTGAGATGATAACCAGCAATGGTTATACAACAAGTCAAGATGTTTACTTATTAAAAAAATATCCTAGCTGGAGACTAAGTCAACAGTTTTTCAGCCATCACTCCTCTTTAACACTCCACTCCACTCCACTCCACTCCACTCGGATCTCAGCCACCAGTCCATCAGTGTCAGTCCACATGTTCAGAAGGGCCTCACACAACCATGCTTCTGTGACCAGGCCGGTTTCGAACCGGGAACCTCCCGACATGGAGGATATGCTCATACCACTGAGCCACTGGCACTTCCACACTTGCTCTTCATTTTTTTGGACTCTTGTCTTTTTTTATTCATCAAAAACCAATGAAACTAAAGCATTCTTCCACTCCAAGAGTGAGATTTGAACCTGGATTCTCCAGACTAAGAACCAACGCTCAGACCACTGAGCCACTGGGAACCCTGCATATCCCTTTTTTTTTTTTGGAGTCTTGACTTCATTATTCATTTTAAAGTTCACAAGCTTTCAACCTGGATTCTCCACTTGAGGGCGACACTCAAAAAAAAGCTGCATGTGCCGGAGACTCTGATCTTCTCACAATATGATGCTGGACCGAAACATCCTCGAAACCCAGGAACTCCTGACTGAAGCTCTTCTCATCTGCTCTGAGACTCGTGATGTTTGATGAACTTTAAGGTTTTGATTCATTCATGATGAATCATCTTCACAGTTTGCTGACTCTTGTCATGAGCTGATGGTCAGTTTTGATTTTCTCCATGAGGAATTAATTTGATAGAAGGAAGCAACAACAATAAAAATTCACACTTTTACAGATTTGAATCAGCAAGTTGCAACCAAACGCCCTCCTGTGGTGAACTGGCAGGACAAGAATTGATAATACGCAACTGCACATTTAAAACATTTAATAAAACGAATCAGTCACAGCTAGTACAATGGAACATTATTCTCCACAAGAGTAACACTAAATCAGAGTGTAAATTAATGTAAAACCACAAAATAGTTTATATTTCTTTTTGTTGTTCAGTTTAATGTTAATTATGCAGGTCTGTATTTAATTATGTCTGATTTAGTGTTACCCTGGTGGAGAATAATGTTCCTCTGAACTCTCTCTGACTGATTATTTTTGTTCATTTATCAAATTTGAAGATTTGCAATATTAAAAATGCTTGTACTGTCAATTCATCACAGGATGATATTTGATTGCATTGAGTTGACTTTGACAAAGTTTGACAGCTTTTTTTTTTTTCATTTTCTGTGACATCAAATCCTCATGGATAAAATCAAAACTGATCATCAACTTGTGGCATGAGTCAGGAAACAGTGAAGCTGATTCACACTGAAAAAACAAATCAGACTCATCAAACATCACGTGTCTCAGTGGTATGAGCATGTCCTCCTCAACGAAAGATTTCTGGTTCATAACTGGCTTGGTCATGGAAAAGAGAGAATGCAAAAGCTTTGAAAAGTAAACAAAATCCATTCACCACCATGTCCCTTTAGAGACGCCGTACTTTTTGAATATAAGCTGATTATTTATTCAAGAGTCACTCACAGGAGACATACCATAGAGACTTTGGTAAACGATTTATTTAGTTAAAGATGTGAATAGAGTGTAACTGAACATCGCCATCCTGTGGTGAATTATGTGCATCACACTGATGCAACTTATTTTTAGGGCTGCAACTCGAACAAAAAAAAGACTTGTATTTTGCATTGATACAAAATCGTGTCTCTGCAGTTAGAACAGGACATTATTGTTAGAATAATCTAAAATATAACTGACTGAAAAAAAAAGCATTACATTTTATTAGTAAACAAAGGCAACAGAAATTGCAACACAAATAATCAGGGTCTGTCGATCTCCAAAATAGATGAGGCAGTTAAACTATATAAGTGAGTCTTGAGAAATAACATTTCAAAGCTGGAATATGCATTGCATCTTAGTTTTGGTAGAGGACATTTCAGAACATCAGTCGTGCTGAAAAAACAATATACATTACCAGATGTAAATTTTCCCATTAGCAATTTGCCTAAAAGATGGCTTTTGGTTACAACCAAATGACAACAAATTTATCTCAATCTTTGGATTGATGGAAAGCTGGCTTTTATTATAGACTGTGTGCGGCTGTTAAAACAAAAACCAACCAGGACATGATTATAAAGAATATACACAACATAAGGCTGACATCTTTTGCCATTTTAATGACTTCATTAATTGGGTGATATTAATTTGTTTTGCAATATTGCTGACTATAATGTTTGTTACTAATGTAGTTGACTGTGCCTCACAGGCAAATGCCCCCAATCATTAAAGTCAACATTTTAAAACATGCAAAACATCCAAAAATAATTATATGTATTATATATAATTTGTTTAATAAAATATGTTATTAGAATCTTTTTAATGTTTTTAATTTCCAAACAGTTAAATAATTGGAAACCTCAAACTGCAAAGTTTTTTGTTTAGTTTTTTTAAACCTGTGGATCAATCATTATGTAAAGTGTTATTGTGGAAGAACTAAAATATTGTACATTTGAAATGAAACAATTGCAATTTAATTAAAAATATTATTGCATTGTCCAGCATGTCAGTTACAAGTTATTGGAACTTTCTTTTTCTGGGAGACGTTCTGGAACACTTTTCCATCTGGCTGAGTTTTCAAAGTTATTGAGAAAGGTCCGCTTATTTGTAGCTTCTTTCCCATCTATGAGAGAACAATAGAAACATAGAGAGAACAATAGTAACATGAGCAGTCAGTAGATGACAGAAAAAAAAGTAGTGAAAGATGCAGCTCATTGTTACTCCACTGCTCACCTCCTCCAAGAGTTTACTCATGGTTCCAGGATCATTTGGGTTGAAGTTGGAGTCAGTTTTCACCTCAATCCTCAACAGCACTTTCATACGCGAGTGTGAGTCCTGGCCAAGGTCTCCGTATGTCGTAGTGAACGCTAAAAAGCAGTATAAAAGATGCAGTCTTTTAAAAAGTTAGGTTAGAAGTTTTTTTTCTGTATTTACAAGATATTTTTACACTTTACACCACACCGATGAAAAGGGAAAAAAAACACTTACAACACGCATAGATGCTAGTCAGTCTACTTAACTCATTCACAACAACAGCTTTTCAGATCTTTATTTTAGCATAGCTTACATATTGCACCTGAGAATATGCACTAATCGGTTCACGTAATAAGTTGCACCAAAATTTAAATTCGGTCTTATTTACTTGTTTCATGTATGACGCCTTCATAGACATTAGTAGAAAAACGCCATATTGCAGATTAATTTAAATAATGCATAAAAATTAAGCTGTGAGAGATAGGCATACAGTCCACTGCAGAGCCAAATACTTTTTGACTAGCTAGCCCAGCTCTGTGTAACTAAGATGTGGAGCTTAAGCCAATGAGGTTTAGGGATAGGGCTATGGTTAGGGGGTGTGTCTTAACCTAGCCAATGCTCCACCCATTGGCTCTGCAGTGAGCAACACCTCAAATAATGACACAATTTCAGTTTTGAGTGAACTATTCCTTTAACTGGAATTGACGGTTTGCAACTCACGACTGCAGATGACTCCAGCATGCTCTGACAATCCACAGTCATGTGTTCCCCACCCTTGAAATGCACAGGTGCTCAGTGCTACCTCTTCCCCAGTACAGTTTACATTATCCATCCATATTTGTCCTGATGTGGCTCCAAAGAAAGAACCATTGGTTAATTCTTTAATGTCCCCACAGCCCATCTCTCTACACACCACTGCAGCATCTGCTGCATCCCAGTCATCATCACACACTGTTCCCCATTTTCCATTATGGAGCACCTCCACTCTTCCGGAACAAGTGTCATTGCCGTTTACCAACCTCAAAAGGGCTGATGCACACACACACAAAAAAAACTAATGTCAAGTAATTATAATCATATTGATTTTTGTTCAATAAAATTACAATTAGACACTGAAATAAATGCAATACAAAAAGTTAATTTCAGTAGTTCACTTACACTGACAGATGACTCCAGCATCCTCTGAATGATCACAGTTATGCACTCCCCACGGCTGAAATTCACATTTGCTCAATGCATGTTCAGTGCCAGTGCAGTTTACATCATCCATCCATATCTGTCCTGATCCTTGTCCGAAATAAGCTTTACTCTTTGCCTTTATCACATTCCCACAGCCCATCTCTCTACACACCACTGCAGCATCTGACAGACCCCAGTAATCATCACACACTGTTCCCCACTGACCGTTATAGAGAAACTCCACTCGTCCAGAACAGGAGTTGAAGCCACTCACCAGCCTAGTTCTTACTGAGGAGATACATTCAAATAAATAATAATAATAAAGTGTGATAATATTGAGCACATAATATTGTAAAAGTTTTTTTACTCACGCTGACAGATGACTCCAGCATACAAGTCATGGCATACGTTTTGTCCCCAAATGTCCAGTGAACTCACTGCACATTCTGTCAGCGAGGACTCAATCCCAACACATTTCGCCTCATTAATCCATATCCATACTTGTTCTGAGCTCGGCCCAAAATATGTCGCTATCTTCACCTCTTTAGCTTCCCCACAGCCCAATTCTCTACACACCACATTTGCGTCTAACAAATCCCAGCCTTTGTTACACACCGTTCCCCATATTCCAGAACGGAGAACCTGCACTCTCCCAGAACAGGAGCTGCTGCCGTCAACTAGTCTGACTGAAGCAGCCTTGCCTAATGTGGAATTTCCCAGAACTGCTTGTCATAAGAGAAAAAGCACTGAGAATCACAAATATGTTATGCAGTATGTAGGGCAAAAACTAAAAAGGTAGTTTATATACAAGTGGTGTTTGAGCTCTTACCTTGAAGTAAAATGAGCCATGTGGTGCACAGCACTGCTGCTGAAAAGAAACTAAGAGAAATGATAACACTAAAATATATATCAGAGTAACTGAGAACAAGGAATTACTTCATTGGATTTTCACTGAATAATGTAATAGGTAGTTTCTTATATCTTCCTAATGACTAAATATAAATCCAAATGAATTGGACCATTTTTTTGACAGTCAAAAGAGGCCAAATTGAACTGATTTTTTATTTTATCAAAAAGCATATAAAGCATGTTAAGCTGACAGATCAGTATTGCCATTCTCTAATTCTATTGTCTAAATTAAAATGATTTGTATTACTACTAGACATATACTTTATAAAGAATCATACCTGAGAATCACACTTTGAGATAGAACAAATAAATAAACATTAACATTTATTCTTTTAGCACAGAAATAGAAGCAGCAGAATAAAGTCAGAAAGTTCAAAATATGACTAAGGGTTTAAACCTTTTGAAGTGTCCCATGTATGCTTCTGTATTCTTTCTCCCTCTGAAAGATAAGTTTGTATGTTGGCGATTTATAGTGTTTTTATCTGGAGGTACAACCTCCAGCCCATAATGTCTCCTCCTTTCACACGACACAGACAATCTGTATTCTGTATATTCTGTATATACAGAATATACATGCAAATATTGCTTAAATATATACAAGCATGTGTGTATTTATATATAAGAAATTATTATACACAGTATACGCACATTTATTGTGTAAACAAACTTTTATTTTGGATGCGATTAATCGTTTCACGGCCCTAAAAATAAACTGAGGTATTGATCATAAGTTGCTCTGTCTCAGATATTATCGCTTACAACTTGTTCTCTCTCTCTCTCTCTCTCTCTCTCTCTCTCTCTCTCATAATGCTGGGTTTTTTAGGGGTCATTCTTTGGAACTGTCTGCATGGTATTCGCAGAAATTGTAATTCTGTTCAAACTTATCCTCTTGCAAACATATAACACTTGCTTGGCACTACACAAAAGGCTGTTCATTGTTTGCATTTTGTTTGGTTGTTTAAATGAGTTGTTCCTCCCTAATTTCTCTGTAAGGCCCCATTAACAGGATGCAAACGGTGAAGCTTTTGAATATTTACTTTCAGAAATAATCCTGCATTCTTTAGGACTGTCTGTCAAGCTCCAAAATGGACAACAAAGCAGCATCATAATAAGACTTGCGGGCTTTATTGCATGTCTTCTGAAGCCATGTCTCAAATAAAAGTCTATTTCTAGTTTCTGCACCCTGTTGTTGCTTTTCCTGCTAAATGCATGCACATGTCTGTCTCAGGTCATTACCCATTGCAAATGGTTAACAAAACTACTACGGCCATGTTCCGACTGGCAGAAAAAGAAAAAGAAAAATCAGATTTTTTTGCATATCCAGATTTGACCTAGATGGGGTTTTGAAAGTCTGGACAGCAAAAAACACATAAAATTGGATTTTTTTTCCAAATCCGATTCAAACCACTTATGGGAGTGTTTTAAAATAGGATTCCAACCAGATGTGTCTCAGTCTGGATGCTCTGGCTACTCAAAATCAGAATTCAAACTGACTTTTGCATCACTCTTAACGTGAAACACAATGATAACGTCAAAACCTGTGACGGAAATGCAGAAAATATTCATACAGTGTTCAAATGGTTTGTCCAAAAGATTTTCCTGTGTGACGGATGAGTTCTGCACTGCAACTCGACAGGCCGCTTATTTGGAGAGCGAGATGATGCACCATTTTTCCTGCATCCGTTTTGAAAGGCTTGTCACATAGGCCTACATGGGTACGCCTACGTTGTTACCAAAGCAACTCATGCAGATCGGTTGGTTATGTTTGGACACACAAATCTTATTTAATCATCACTGGCAATTAATAGTGCAGACAGTCTGCCTGAAAATATCGGAGTTGAAAAAAAAAATCGGATTTGCTTGCAGTCTGAACATAATAGCCTAGGTATCCTGAAAATACTTTGTTGTGTTATTTATGACAAATGAGACACCAGCTCATCAAGCCTTGATGCTTCTCAACAGTGCTATCATGACATAGGCGGAAAGATTCATTCTCGTTTCAAAAACAAAGCAACTGGAATAATTACCTAAATATGGTAACATGATACCTAGACTACCATGGTAACAGCAGTCACAACATGAACACTCACCAGGAAATCATCACCCTGATAACCAAGGCAAATTATTTAGTTTGTCACTCTACAATGGTCTGAATCTGATTCGTGTTTTAAATGAAATAATATTTGATTAAATATCAAATTGAATCATTGTTAACTACACTAATTACATTTGTGCAATTATAAAAGTCCAGACAGGTTCATATGTACAATATTGGATGAATGAATGAATGAATAGATTTACTGTATATATATTACATGTAAATGTTGGTTAGCAAGTTAGGATATGAGACAAAGATACTTTCTCAGAATCTAAACACAAATATGCATCATCATTAGGAAAGCAAAAATTGCAGGAATGAAAAACTTACATAAGATAATTATTAAATATTTATATAAGGTCAGATTGTATAGAAGTATATATAGCATTCAATTTCCTGTTAGATTATCCTTGTTTTCTTCTCTGCATGCCAGCAATTACCTGAGAAACCAACATCATTGTACATTTTTATTGTGGACAATATTAGATTAAAAAATTAAACCGTTTTAAAGTTGTGCTAAAGTCTTACCAAAATGTCAGGGTGCAATTCCTTTTGTCTTTTGAAAGACTTTTCCATCTGCCTGAGTTTTCAATGATAAAGTTCCATTTATTAGCAGCTTCTTCATCTATGAGATCCAAATGAAGGTAAATACAGAGCCAACAGTACCATGAGCAGACAGTAGATGACAGCAAAAAGCAGTGAAGGATGCAGCACTGCTCTCACCTCCTCTGAAAGTTTATTTATGATTCCAGAATCATTTGGGTCGACTCCAAGTTCAGCCTTCACTTTAATCTTCAACAGGACTTTAATATCTGAGTGAATGTGAGAAAGTTCAAAAAAAAAAAAATTCTCAAATCATTGTTGTGGTCAATGGACCATTTTCACATTTCCAGGGTTCTCAGACAATGAAGTCTTAATAGTTGGTTTGACATTTGGTGAACGGAAACTAGAACTGCCCCAGTAACAAAAGAAAAATCGATTACGTCAGTCATAAGAGAGAAAGATGTCAAATGTGCCTCAGGCGCTGTGTTAAAAACAGTCACAAAGCATTAACCAGTTTTCTCGATTTTAATGCCAAGGTAATAAAACAGTATAGTGCTATAATGTATGCCTACATGTAGCCTACTTAAAAAAAAATTTAAGTCGACATGAAATGGAATTGGAGATAGTCTTTTCTTCCCTATTGTGATGTATATCCGTCAAAAATACTGCAATATTTCATAAAAAATAAGAACTTTCCATTTTGATTTCATGGTGACTTTAAAAATGAAAACAAAACAAAAACGTACAAAAGTGCTAGACTTACGGAAATGCGTTGTCACAGTTTGTGAAAAGGGTTCATTATATCACTCGCTGACTTAAAAAAAATTGGCACTCACATCCACAAATGACTCCGGCATCTTTCTGGGCACAGCTGGTTGGACTTCTGTTATATGAACAGCTCATCAATGTAGACTCATTCCCAAAACAGTTAACATTATTCATCCATACTGTTCCTGAACCCTTTCCATAATAAGCAGAACCATTTACTTCCAAAACTGCTCCACAGCCCAGTTCTCTACACACCACTGCAGCATCTGGCAGATCCCAGCCATCACCACACACTGTTCCCCACTGACTATATTGGAAAACCTCCACTCGTCCAGAACAGGAGCTGGTGCTGTTGACCAGCCTAACGATATCTAATGCTCAGACAAAGGAAGGGAAATTTTATATATATATTCAGTTTGAGCTTAATGCACATTTTAGTATTATATTGACTACATTGTATACAAGGGATGTAAAGCATGCCGTTTTAGCAACAAGGCTGCAGTTTGAACTCACCCTGACAGATGACTCCTGCATCTTTCTCATGTCCACAGCTGCCTTTTTCCCCATCCACTTGATTTACAATCTTGCAGTCTTGAATCAGTGTTAGAACATTGTAAATCACTTAGCCATACAGGTCCTGATCCTTGTCCAAAATAAGCAGCATTTTTTGCCTCTCTAGCATCCACACAGCCCATCTCTCTACACACCACTGCAGCATCTGACAGATCCCAGCCATCATCACACACTGTTCCCCACTGACCGTTATAGAGAACCTCCACTCGTCCAGAACAGGAGTTTCTTCCATTAATGAGCCTGATAGGAGCTAAATGTCACATAAATGAAACACGTGAATTAATTAAATACATATTTAGGATGTTTTCTCCCTTTACAATGACTAATAATTGACTCTACTTCATTTTCAGTTCAGTCCCACCCCGGGCTGCTATAAACTCTTTTTTACATAAATAACAATGAGAGTGTAAGAAGTTAGAAAAGCAGTGGATTTTACTTACAGTTACAGATGACTCCAGCATCCTTTGAATGGTCATACATTCCATATTTACGTGAATCACAGACGCGCAGTGTGGATTCATTTCCAACACAGTTTACATTGCCCATAAATATTTGTCCTGCACCTTTTCCAAAATAAGCAGCACTCTTTGCCTCTACAGCATCCGCACATCCCACCTCTCTACACACCACTGCAGCATCTGACAGATCCCAGCCATCATCACACACTGTTCCCCACTGACCGTTATCGAAAACCTCCACTCGTCCAGAACAAGAGGTGCTGCCATTAGCCAGTCTAATGTTAGCTAATGCCCACAAAAACAAGAGTTGTAAGTGGATCAAATATGATGACTGAAAGTTGACATGCTTAAGATAGTTTATTTTGTGTACAAGTTTTTGTACTCACGCTGACATGTGACTCCAGCATCCTTCTCATGTCCACAGGTGTTTTGCCCCCATCCCTGTGAATTACAGTTTCTCAGTGTAGAGTCGGTGGCGCACTGTAACCCACTTAGCCATACTGGTCCTGATCCCTGTCCAAAATAAGCAGCACTCTTTGCCTCTATAACATTTCCACAGCCCAATTCTTTACACACCACGGCGGCACGTGCAGAATCCCAGCCATCATCACACACTGTTCCCCATCGGCCATCAAAGAAAACCTCCACTCTCCCAGAACAAGAGTTAGTGCCATTCACCAGCTTAATAAGAGCTAAAGGCCAGACAGAGTAAAGGAAAACAAACAAGCAAACATTTACCTAATAGATTCAAATATTACGCTTTTTTCACTCACTTTACAGTGACAATATTTTCTCTTCAGTTTATAATCTCATATGGTCTTACATGCATGACAATGGAAGGAACATACATAAATCTGTTGATTTCATTAAATTGACTTACCCTGACAGATGACTCCAGCATCCTTTGGATGCAAAGAGTACTCTTCTATTTTTTTTAACTCACAGGCACCGAGTGTGGCCTCATTTCCAATGCAGTTGACATCATCCAACCATACTGGTCCCCAACCTTGTCCGAAATAGGCAGCGCTCTTTACCGCTACAGCATCCCCACATCCCATCTCTCTACACACCACCGCAGCATCTGACAGATCCCAGCCATTATCCGACACTGTTCCCCACTGAATGTTTCCCCAATGATAATAGAAAATATCCACTCTTCCAGAACAAGCGTTGATGCCATCTGAAAACTTAATTTTGCCTGAATAAATGTCATGAGAGCTGTTGTCAGTGAATTATATCTGATGCACTTTCTCAGATTCATGCACAGATAAGTCATGTTGTTAATAAAATATTATGGATTATTTACAACCAAATTTCTATAATGTAAATGGACCAAACCCCATCCACTGGGATTATGTTGGTATAGTTTTGTCTCAAAAGTATGATTGACAGCAAAACTATTAATTTAAAAGATGTTGTACTCACGGTGACAAGCAACTCCAGCATCCTTCTCATGTCCACATGTGTTTTGTCCCCATTCCTTTAAACTGCAGTGTCTCAGTGTCGATTCAGTGT
The DNA here is from genome assembly GCF_949152265.1 of Phoxinus phoxinus. Lineage (NCBI taxonomy): Eukaryota > Metazoa > Chordata > Actinopteri > Cypriniformes > Leuciscidae > Phoxinus > Phoxinus phoxinus. Next base: position 6,152,246 of record NC_136884.1, read on the forward strand.
TCGAACACTGCACATCGCTTAGCCATACTGGCCCTGGTCCCTGGCCAAAATAACCACCGCTCCTTTGCTCGAAAACCGTGCCACAGCCCATTTCTTTACACACCACTGCAGCATCTGACAGATCCCAGCCATCATTACACACTGTTCCCCATTGACCATCGTGGAGAACCTCCACTCGTCCAGAACAGGAGTGACTGCCATTCACCAATCTGACGAGGGCTAATTTCCACACAGAGCAGTCAGAATATATATTGATGCATTTAAATGCACACAACATAAATATTAGAAACAGTGATTAGTATTTTGAATTGTTTCACAGTACAAATATCTAAAAATTCTTAAATTAAGACTCAGAAGCAAAATTAGAGTTTACACTTAAAACAAGAACTTAAAAAAAGAACTTAATTCAAAGGGAGAACGAGTTTTATTTTTCTTACCCCATTGGCAGATATTTGCACTTTTTTAACTATAATTATGAATTTTTCAGAAAACAAGACTTTATATATTGTGTAATTTTGCTTTTTGAATAAAAGCATCTTGGTTTAAGAATGTTTAGACGTTTTACTGAAAAACTAGACAGTTTTTTTGCAGTGAACTTACAATGACAGGTGACTCCAGCATCCTTTGAATGGTCACAGTTAAACTCTCCCGCTTTCTTAAATCCACAAATGCTCAGCGTAGACTCATTTCCAAAACACGTTACACCACTTATAAAAACTTGTTCCCAACCTTGTCCGAAATAAGCAGCACTCTTTGCCTCTACAGCATCCCCACAGCCCATCTCTCTACACACCACTGCAGCATCTGACAGATCCCAGCCATCATCACACACTGTTCCCCACTGACCGTTATAGAAAATCTCCACTCGTCCAGAACAGGAGTTGTTGCCATTTACCAGTCTGATTGATTCAGACGCACTTGAAATGGTTTTGCCTAGAACTTCATGTAACAGAAAAAACAAAATGTTAAAAAAATACTTATGACCGTGCTTGTTTGTGTTAGTGTTACTACTTACTCAGAAATGCAATGAGCCACACGGAGCCTGACATTGTTGCTGAACAGTCCTCAACTTCAACAAATGAACTCTAAAAAATAAAAAAAAAGCACTACAACATTAGCTTGACACAAAATAACATGAGCCAGTTTTGATAGTCACATTCACTCTGCAATCATCACACCTGCTTTTTTGTTGTTGTTTCTAAACTGTCAAGTCAAGAAAACAATGCATGACTAGTTAAATGTCACTCCCAGGTTCCCTCCATGTTAGGAAGTAGAGTTGGGATTGAGGTTTAAAGTGGTTAAATCTGTTTGGCTCTGGTTCCTCCCACCGACTGACTTCAACACACCTTTTTACTTGCTTAAGTCCATGCAGTTGCTGTCAAATTTGTCTCACATGAGCATGACATCAAAAAGCAAATGCAAACTCAAATGAAGATATTTTTAATAAAATCTGAGATTTCTGTCCCTGCATTGACAGTCCACACAACTACCATAATTGAAGTTTCAAAAGGTTCATAAAGAGATCGTAAAATGAATCCATATGAATCCAGCAGTTTAGTTAAAATGTTCTGAAGAGACACGATCTTATGGAGATCTATATAGGGACATGAAGGGAAAAAATATTTGCAAATGCTTTTGCGTTCTCACAAATGTTTTGCGTTCCCCCGAGAAACTTTGCACTCCCTTACAAAAACGTTTGCGTTCTGCCAAGAAACTTTGTGTTTGCTTGCAAATTGCTCAAAAGGTTTTGCAAGCAAACGCCGTTTCTCGGGGGAACGCAAAGGGTTTGCGAGAGAACGAAAACCATTGACTTATTATTTTTCGTTCCATTTGTATTTTTTCCCACCATCATGTCCCTTTAGGGGCTCCGTATGATCGCTTTATATGATGATCTCAGGCTTTGTTACAACTGGCCAACTACATTGTACTGCTTTGAGTAATATTCAAATTACATCTTGAATCTATCTGTTGATTTACTTTACTAAGTAAGTCACTTTGCATCCAGTCTTTAATTTGACCACTAATCCCCCATGACCCCTGTTCTTTTTTGTGCAAGTGATCCATATGTAAAAGAGTATATTCTTAAAAAGAGAGCAATGACTAATGCATCTGCCCACATACTCTATCCTTCCATGCACTTAGTATAGAAGGTATAATGCATGTAGTCAACCATCAATCAGGTCCATCGGAGTTCACACTGTTTGTCTACTTCCTCTCCTGTTGAGTAATAAAAACCAATGAGTATAATTTCCCATAAACAAAAATGCAGTCTTACCTAATGAAGAAGAGATGCTGAGCTTGGTCAGGCTTTCTCAAGCCAACATCAAGTTTGTCTTGACAACCCTTTTTTTTAATCTAGTTTGTTTTTTTAAGCTTTTAAAATATGTAACCTTTTTGATAAAACATTACGCTGTTATATTTGCAAAATATAAAATAGAGAGTAAATATAGAAAAACCTGGAAGTTTTTGTCTTTAGGCTCATTAAGGTCTGAATTAATAACCGGATTTTCATGTGCTGTAACTAATAAACAAAGAGAACTTAAAATTGCAAAGAGCCTCAACAGTAGAGACCTCAGCTACTTTATTATTGTTGTGTTGTTTTGTTAATGGATAAATTTATGCATAATCTGATTGTAAAGTATTCTATTACGACTACTGTACTAAATGTGTCTGTTTTTGTCCTAGAAAGCTGCAGATTTTACATAGGCCTACTCCAAATATGTTATTTAACATGCACCTATATTTCTGCGATGTAGACATTTTACTTTTGTCATTCCTAAAAAACATTGTTCAATCAATCTGTTATGTTGATTGTAATGTTTAAATGATTAAAAATAGTTCAAGACAGCAATATTGACTGTTGCAAATATAGGCATAGTTCCAGATGAATGGATTCTTGAACTTTGTATTTGCTTTGAATATAATTGAGGCATACCCAATGTGAAATCCACACTAATTGGCTGCTTTGAATATTATTCAAACAACATTTAAGGGTTTTAGAATGATTTGCTTTGCTGAATAAATAATACAAAGTACCTTGAATCTGACCATGTCCAGTCATATCATGTCTGCCAATTTTAGGCTACAAATGTATTTTTTGTAACTTTCAGCTTCGTTGGAACTATACATACAGTACTCTGTTTAAAAAAAAACATGAATGCACTATACTTATGCTGTTCGCGTTGAACAAAAACTGCGGTGTTTTGAGCCGTAAGTGGATTCTGAGTTCTGCATATTCGCAAATCATCTCATTATAACAAACAATTATGTAAATACAATTTATTTTTATTTTTGTGAGATGACTAAAATGAGTACGTTTTTTAGTGATTACCAAGGAAGCGCTCTTTGTGCCATGTCAAACCCTGCATACAATATGCTTTTTCCCATTAAAATTAGCAGTAGTTTGTGAACGTACACGCTTTAATAAGAAATAATTTATCTGAAGCATTTATGCTGGGATGTGTAGGTTGTGCAGTGACACGTAACCAGAAACTATTTCAAGGAAATCTATTTAAATTTAAATTTTTAAAGGGGAAGCACATCTTCTTAGCCTTACCCTGAGTTAGTTCAACCTCCACCTGTTACTAGTATAATAACCATTCATATGCCACTAGACTAGTACTATTAAAGTTAATGCTTAAACTCAAGATTAACTCATTTAGATCTCATTTAAATGTGGCTTGCTAAAAATAAATTAATACATCAAGGGAATATTCATAAATAATTGTGTATAAATATTTTTTAAAGTCAGGGTTTTGGACCAAAAGTAAATTGCTCAAGGTCATATTTTTACATCGGTTGCTAGTACCTTTTTAGAGCTCATAATGCTTTATTTTTATGCTTCTGTGTTCAGCTTTGTTTGCAAGTAAGTTCATTTTCAGCTTAAAACAATAGATTCTAGCTTTATTTAAAAGAAACACTTGACCACAATCTAAAGGCTTCATTAAATTGATGAAAAAGACATGCAGTTGATTATTAGTATGAAGATTAGACCCGGATTTCCCATCACCCAAACTGTGGATGGGTTGCCACCTTTAGTTCCTCCAGCGAGGCACACTGTTCCTCTGTGCAGTCTCTCTTTGCCTGCTCACCGGCAGGACAGAACTGCAGTGAACAAACACTGATCAGTGAAAATGAGCATGAAATCAAATCTTATTGGTTCTTGCGGAAGCTCAAATCAGAGCAATTGAAAAAAAAGTATCACTCCCTAGAATGAAATGCTGCCGTAAATGTCGTCAGCGTAGTAATCAATGCACATAATGCATTAATAGTTGTGTCGACTGTCTATGGAGGAGGGACAGAACTCTCTCAGATTTCATTAAAATACCTTCATTTGTGTTTCAAATATCAACGAAAGTCTTGCGTGTTTGGAATGACATGAGGGTGAGTAAATGATGACCGTGAATGAGTAAACGATAAAAAAAATATTTAAATCTTTGGGTAAACCCTTTAAGTAATTTGAATAGACTTTTTTTTACAGAAAAACTAAGGGACACCTTACCCGTAATGTGCATGGTCTTCAATAAATCAGCAGTCGGGAACCCTCGCCCACTTGTCACACATTCTGGAGCATGTCTAGGCACGTTGTTTGCGAAGAATGCTCTAGTTTTTATTTGCATTTAATTTGACATCGTATCCATATTGAAGCAACAGATTTTTTAATCGGCTTGCCTGTCGCCAACATTTCGTCCACATTCAGCTCACCCCGTCTTGATGACATCATAATGACGGGAAGTTTCCAGTGACACCACGTGGAGGAGCGGACATCGCCACCAAAATATAATACTTACTTTAGTTAATAATATATAAATTGTGTATAATTGATAATGAATCGAAATAAGAAAGTATACTAACCACAATTTGCTATAGGATAATTGTTTATGGCAGTAGGTCATGCATAAAGTCCATTCATGCACTCAATGGTTGCTGCTGTTCTTACGTAGTGGGATATTGAGGGGAATACTATGAATTTGAACATACTACCGTATATAGCAGGGAAACATTCAAACTACGGCTATGAAAGGGACCTCGGGAGGCAACGGCCTAAACAGGGAGGTCCCGACTGGTCCTCAGGAAGCGGCGACTGTGACCGGAACATCAGAAGCAATGGCCAAGTCAGGTACCTCAGGCCAGGGACACCAGCAGTGACAGGAACCTCAACGCAATATTAGTGCCTTACTGCAGTATTACAATTCTAAAGTTACTTACCTCTACTCTGGCATTTACAGTATACAATAGTTTAGATTATTTCCTTTATTTTCCTTGACATTTTAACCCATATATTATTCTGCCTGTTTCTTAAGACTCTTCTTAGAAAGCTAATCAAGTGGACTTTGTCACCGACTCACCCCCATGAGATACCTACACCTGCATTCGCTTTTCAAAGGCCTGTTGTCTAATCCCTTTCAAAGGTCTGCCCACTGCCATGGAAACAGCAGAGTCACCATGTGATCCGCAACTATGGCTTACCAGAAGATATAGTGTCTGACAGGGATCCCCAATTCATCTCTCATGTATGGAAAGCTTTCTTCCAGCTCTTTGGAGTGACAGTGAGCTCGTCTTTTGGCTACCAGCCCCAAACCGTTGCAAGATCCAATAGATAGGCCGATACCTGTGGTCATACTGCCACAACCATCAACACAGCTGCAACCTGGGCCATCCTACCCTGGGCAGAGTATGCACAAAGTTCTCTCCGTCAAACCACCACAAGACTCCCGCTGTTCTTGAGCATCCACTGCTACCAACCTCCGATGTTTCCCTGGTCAGGAGAGCCGTCAGAGGTTCCAGCTGTAAACCACTGGTTTCAAGAGAGCGAGAGGGTATGGGACTCAGCACAAACCCATCTCCAAAGGGCAGTGCGGAGGTTAAAGAGACAGGCTGACGCAAGAAGAACAGAGACGACCACTTACCATCCCACACATCCTCATCCGCTCTCGTTAGTCTCTACTGGAGAGCATACCTACCGGACTCGTCCCATCAGGGGTCTACTGTCCCGCAGCATAGACTCCTTACACTGCCTGCATCGTCTTTATCCATCCGTTTAAACCTGCAAAAAAAAGTATTCAGTTAAGTGTGACTGTCAGTTGGATTGCATAGAACAGGAAAACGATCAGGTGAGTCACAGTTCAGTTTCAACAATCTGTGAATAAATCATCCATTACTGCCAAATCCCTTGTGTCCTCTGTTACATGACAATAACATTTGATATAAGCATTTAACAGATTTCAATGTACACAAATTGTATAAAACTATACTGTCAGTACATCATTAGAAAACCGTCAGGGCTCTCAGAGAGGGCCTAAACTATTGTAAAAAAAATATATATTTACAAACTTTTAAATAATAGCCTAGTTAAAGTAAAACCTTTTTAGTAAATAGTCATCCGTTCTAATGTTATTGGAAATGTATAATTTGACAATAAACATGATAAAATAGCTAGTGCTATTCGCTATGGAAACCACAAGCAACATTACTGAGGACTTCATTGCTAAATTATTATCCACACCGTTTTCACGATTCATTTTTAAAGGAAAGCAGCAGTTTAATGGCAAAGGAAGACCTACACCAGAGCTTAATTTGGTGCAGAAAGCCAAACCTTTTTAAAGCATTTCAACCCCAGCAATTAAACGATGCCCCTGGATGACAGCATCAATCAAGAAGCTAAAGCTTACTGCTGGAATTGTTTGCTGTTTGGGTAAGTTATTTAAAATCGAATAGGTTATGTGATACCTAATAAGTTATTCTGGCCAGTGGCCACTACTGCCACTGTTTTATAATGCCAATCACACAGCCCAGACAGACCAACATGACATCATGACTTTGCGTAAACATACACGCCACTGCCAATTGGCGTGTTATCTGTACACATTTTGAACTATGTCTACACCAATTTCAAATTTACATTGTTCTCAGACATTTCACAACTCAAAACAATCGGCGAAAACAAGCCCCAACCAATGGCAACAGATGCAAACAGGGGTAGCACAATGATCCAACAAAACCCAAAGTGCCATTGCCATGGTAATTATATATTTAATAGTTTCCAAAAAAAAAAAAAAAAATGTTTAATTGTTTCAAATAAAACAAAGCATTTGGGAATATTTACCTCCCTATTTTGCATTCCCACTGACCACAGGGGCTTGTGCTGGTCGGGTCAGAAGTTTGCTCAATGTAATGTTTAAATCCTGGTAAGCATGATGCAAATAAAGTTCTCAATTCTTAGACGTTATTCAAATCCAAAAGCTGGACAACCAAGTGCCCGTAATTGGCATAGACAGTCGCCAAGAGATAATTGGCAGCAGCAGGTTCATCATCAACACTTCAATTCTTACTCGACACCTTTTAAAGGTAACAACATGTGGACTACAGCGCCATCTCCTGACAAAAACAACACTGTCTCCCTGTCTTCACTTCTCCCATAACCGTCAGCCAGCGAAGCGAACTGTCCGAACGCGGCGGACTCAGAGCCCCAAATCACCCAAGAGACCCGCTCAAAAATTATGCCTCGTGCGAATCAAGTAAAACTTCCTCTGCGGTCAGTCCTAGACGTAAAGCAAGAGCCGGTTCGGATAGCGCGACTGTGGCTCGACACATGAGCCTGGTTCTAGTGATGAGTCCAGCGGCAGTGCTTTTAACGTTGTTGAACTTGAGCCTTTGTAGTGGGGTGAGAATTTATGCCATTCTGTACTAATGAAAGTTTGTCCTGCACTTGCACTGTGAACCGTTTGCAGGTTCTCTATTTAAGAATACCATAGGCTAATTATTCAAGGGATTAATAACTCAACACCGCATGCACACCGTAGCTTAAACCACATCAAAAATCCATCCTAAATTCATCTCAAATATTTTCCCTATTACCGTCTGCAGTATCACTACTTAATACATTTTACAGTTAGTCATCTGAAGGATCTAATAGTTGTTCGCAGGTTGAGGTGGCTTTCAATCCACGATGTGGCAGGTCATTAAAGAGAGAGTGATTTCAATGATTTATCACTTGCTTGTAATTGCAGCAGGGGTGTGATAAAGAAATACAGACCCTCATAAATAAGCTTGTTTGAAATCGCAGATTGTGGTTCGGTCAGCTACCTTTGGGGAATCAAAACATAAATCAAATTTCTATCCATTTCATGAAGAACAATAAAATGTACTGCTCAGATCATCTGACTGTTCTCTGGCCATTAAAGGGGTGGTTCGGGATTTTGGACATCGGACCTCATTTTCAAGTTAGCCTAGTTGTTATTCATCAGTGGAGACAGTTTTCAAAAAAATTCATCCAGTCCTTCCAGTTGCATAGTTCGCCGATGCTAGGCTAGCGCGAATCAACGGTATAAGCTAGCCTGCCATTAAAAACAGTTTTACCCACTCCACAGTACACCAAAAGCAAATAAATTATAACGCCAGACTGTCGATGTAAATGTCTATTGAGAGAATAAAGTTAGAAATCAAAGTAACTTACCGGTACTCTTACATCTCAATGATCGCATTACATTTACAGGAACTAGTTTCTCAGCAGCGGCGGAATTTTACTTTGCTCCGGTTAGTAGTACTGCGCCGAAAAGTAAACACAGAACAGAAGCGCGCACTACAGGCGGGACGTCTAGCTAACGTTAGCTAGTAGTAGCCATGAACAACGATATTGAAAAACATTCGATTGTAAACTAAGGAATTGGCAACATGGTGATTTGTTGTGCATTTCGAAATTGTAAAAATAAACCAAATAGATGGTCATGCAAAAAGTTTCCACAAATTTCCATTGAGAGACCCAGAAAGGAACCAACTGTGACTTCTTTCTGCTGGCTTGGACAACGAGACACCGGCAGAGACTATTAAAGTTGCGAATTTGTAGTGATTATTTTAGACCACACGACTTTGAAAACCCCCATAATCGAAACGTTCATAAGTCACTGACAAGGAATGCAGTTCCAGCCGTCTTTATGCACCAACAGCAGATGAACAGGTAATAACTTTTGTTAGGCTACTGTAGCTATCTATGAAGCTAGTCCCTTTCATAACTGATAGAATGACAACGTTAACGTTAGTGGAGATAACGTTACAGTTCAATTTCTGCCCTTTTAGCATCCATCTCGATTAGTTCTTCGTCTGTGTATTCCGGCTCATACATGTACGGTTCGTTGAATAAAACACATTCCTCGTCTCCAAAGTCTGAAACATTGGCATGGCTTTCAAACGTGGCCATAGTCCTGTGTTGATTTCTTAGTGAAATCTTACTCTTCTTACTCTGCTTCTGTAGTGATGAGTGTCAGCGGCAGGTAAATAACGTTACACTTGCGTCATGTGGAGACTCTCTCGGTTGCCTAGGTAACTTAATATCACTCCGCCGCTGCTGTAGACTGTGCTAATAAATACAGGGAACAAAATGTAACTATTGCAATGCAATGAAAGGGTAGTTTGATTTCTAACATTATTCTCTCAACAGACATTTACATCGACAGTCTGGCGTTATCATTTATTTGATTTTGGTGTACTGTGGAGTGGGTAAAACAGTTTTTAATGGCAGGCTAGCTTATACCGTTGACTCGCGCTAGCCTAGCATCGGCGAACTATGCAACTGGAAGGACTGGATTAACATTTTTGAAAACTGTCTCCACTGATGAATAACAACTAGGCTAACTTGAAAATGAGGTCCGATGTCCAAAATCCTGAACCACCCCTTTAAGTGATTGTCAAATCCCTTTTACCACACAACATGTGCAGTGTGCAATGCATACATGGTTTCAAAAGTGGATCGAATCTACAAAGGTAGTTGCTGTTGTTTAACTTGTTTTTTTTTACATGACAGACACATTCAAGGTCAGCTGAGTTTAAATATGTTATTTTTATTTTCTCATATTATTTTCATTTATTTTTAATTTGGTGCTTTTTAAGCTTACATTCAATCTGGCTCCATTATTTTACGTAATACGCATTTTTCAGGATCCAATCAGTTCCAATAAATAAAAAACACATTCCGCCATGCATATTTCTCATTTCAGAATATAAAATGAAATGGGTTGCAAGCAACAATTCACAATTATGAATTATATATTGTTATTATACATAATTTTTTTAGAAAGTAGTAGTAGTTTTTCTTTTTCTTTTTTTGTGACAATATTTATAGAATCAATGTACAATTACAATTATCTGCCAGTGAAGCATAGGAAAAGAGTTTAGAAACCTTATAATGAATGGAGCCTACAATCAGTGTAACATTTCTAATGGGTTATTAATAGAAAAACAATTTACAGAATACACATTAAACAAGGCATATAGACGATTTCTAAATTTTTATACATAATATGTTAATCAGTAATCGAATAAAACTAAATGTCTACAAACATCAAAGAGATACAATTCAACAATCTCATATCATAAAACTCTTAACTTTGTTTTACTTTGCATAACTACTGGACAAAATCACAAGTCATTCAGAGTCATGCAACAATCAAAGAATGCAAATATTTCAATAATGCTCTACCTAAACAATTGCAGTAGACCTATTTTGTATTTTATTTTTTCATTTGTCCATAAAACATTGACTGGTTTCTTCCTTATAAACTGATCTAAACTCAAGACACTGCAGCAAATATACAAAAGCCCAGGCAAAGGAAATTCACAATGCTTTTTATTTCAACGGGCTTGTCTTTGCGGTCTGGGCAAAAGACGATTGGCAAGCAGACACGCAAGGGCTATACCTGCCACCTGTATGAAAGCAAGGCCCAGGACTGTTGCTGCAATGTGAAAGACGTTGTCATTTACCAAGCTGAAGACTTTGCGGAAACAACCATGAGCATGAATCCCTGCTAGCTCGATGTTCCTGCCTCCATTCTCTGGCAACGGTCTGTTACGGCAGCCTTTGCGTTTTATGCAGCAACTGTCTGGTAAAGACACAGCGGAGGAATCATTCCCCAAACTTCCTGTTAAGTACACAGCATCTTGGATAGCCCAATCGGACATTAGCCAATCACGCCAACCCTCAGCGCCACAGCACTCCAGCGCCCTCTGAAGGCTGTCAAGCGCGTCTGCGCGGCCCTCGTCTTCTCCATAGTCCAATACAGCTTTCTGAAGTCCGCTACGGAAACCTTCAGCGATGTCCTCCCTGTAGAAGAGCCCTGAGAGACCCGCCGCTAGTCCACCTATGAGTGTGACCAACTGGAAGAAGCCATACACCCGCAGAAGGTAAGGAAGGTTGGCAGCCACTCCCAGGCATCCTAAAAAACCCCAGGCGGTCACAGAAGCACCTGTGCCTAACAAGATGATGGGCGCGTTAGGGTAGCGGTTCGCCGATAGCAGCATGTAGTCGGATAACGAAGCCTGCGCCCATATGCCCAGGGTGAAGATCGCAAGGCCTGCTGCCCAAAAAAGGAAGCTGAAAATCAGGAGTGCAAGGCGCAGCAAGGGCATGACTCCCACCGCCCGGCAGCACGGTGGGGCAGCTCCAACTGCAGGCACAGGGGGCGCCAGCGAGGCCTCTGAGCACAGCGATATTGAAAGACGTTGCTGCTGGTCAGCGTAATCTCGGGAGGAAGAGAGCAGATATCCAGGGAGTGCTGAAGGCCGACGGGAAACAGAGGATGGAGCCGGTCGTAGAGGAGAAGACAGTCTTTGAGTAGCGTGCAACTCTCGCTCCCACTCCTTTGTACGGCAGGGACTTGCCCGAGCTGACAGCGAGTCGTAAGGCGGTGCAGGGCTCATGGCCCCATCTTTATCTACCACCATTTCACTCTCTCTCTTTTACTCCCTTTGTTTCTCCTCTCTTGAATAGGTCCTTCCTCATCACTCCCTCCTGTGCTTTATGGCTGGTCATCAACCCACCAGCTCCTATTCACACCCTCATTTCACCATAAATCGTCTATGGATGAACGCATGGCACGCTTATCTTCGTCTGCAGCTTTTCCGCCCTCTCTCTGCAGTATTTTGATGTTATTTGCGACATTTCTTACACTCTCTTGCTGCTGCAGTGGCCGTCTGCCTGTACTGCGTCTCTGACAATATGTTGGAGGAGGGGGGTTTGGTGATTGGCTATGATGCTCTTAACCCACACCACCCTGATCTCCTTCTGCTGGTGCAGGAGCCCCCGCTCAGGATCATAAATGTCTGTTCTGATTGATGTGTGGCCTTAATAGGCCTTTAATAATCAAATGTCTTTACAACACTGATATTGATCCGTTTTTAGATTAAATCTTATAGATATTCAGCACTGTGTATATTCAAGGACACATTTTTTATATTGATTGTCATTAATATTAAATTTGCTATCCTATGCACATTCTCTGGGATAAAAAATAAACATTTTAACCGCATTGAAAGAGTTCCCTTGTATTGCTGACTTGTAGGCTGCTTTTCCCTCACTATCTGCTCCCAAAAAAATAATTTATAATACACTTACATTATAACATAATAATTATACATGTAATGCATAAAAATGTAATACAGTTTAATTGAATTAAAATTAATTCCATTTGTTTTATTTTAAGAATATAATGATTGACATGAACTCCAGTTCATTCAAACCATGTAAAACTGCAAAATACAAAATTAAAAGGCCTCACTACTCAGGTAAGCTGATGAAATATCCTCAAGCAACACAAAATTATCCAACCTCCTCTCTTGACAGCAAGAAAAATTACATGATCAATTCCATAATATATGTTTTGTTTTTTCTAAATAAAAAATAAAATAAAAATTCTTAAGATATTTTGTTCAGACAAACAACTTACTTTGACTGAACCAAATTAACAGTTCAATATAGCTTGGACTGATTATGTAATCAACAGTTTGTTAATTTTTTTATTTAAAAAAAACAAGTTTTGTTTATCCTTCACACTTTGTCACACACCAGCCAGACTTTGACCTTTTGCATGCACACATAAAGATTCACACAGAGGAAACACTCAGTATCCCCCTTAATGGTGATGATTCATAATTATACAACATATTAATAGAGCAGTATCTCGCTCAACAGACGTTGGTCTGTGATGTGACTACCCTGCTCTAGTGCACCAGCCTTCTCCACCATAACATAATTCCACAGAAGGAGGAAATTATGTTTATTCCTCAAATTAATGTGTTTATGAATGGAGGTGCTTCTCAGAAAAGACATATTGGGCTCTCCGAAAAGTGAGGGAACAGAAAATGTGAGAGAAGAGATGCATATTGTGGTTGATTGGAGACTCTTTATCAATTCTAATGAATGTTTTCATTATAACTGGTACTGTATGTTACAACAATTTGAAATGCTATCAAGTTATTTTATCAGTAAATCTGAAGTATGCACCCAATGGCCTTTTGTCTTAAATTTTTGTACTTACAGTTGAGTTCATTCCTTGTTGGACAAAGCTGGGGTTTACGTAACATATGTAATAATGCCTTGTATCATTTAATCACTTGCAAAGATATAAATGGACACCTTTTATTTTAAACAGGTGGCAACGTAGGACACTGTATCCGCCAGACCTGATGCGGTGTCGTGCACGTCCAAACATAAAAAACACGCGGAATAAAGACTGACTTCCGGCTACTTCCGGTATCCCGCTCGCGCGTTGTTGTTCGTTGCTTCGGTCAACTTCACGACACTCGTTCGCCGTTGGGTTTAACCGCTATTATGGTTTGAGTCAGTGACATAAGGCGTTGAGAGTTTGACTAGAATACAAATATAGATTTATTCTAACCTTAAATGATGGAGATCCTTAACGTAGAGAGTCGCGAGGCGGGTGAGTATTTTTTAGCTTTTGAGCTAAATGCTAAGAGAGTGAAGCTAGCACAACCAATCCTATTAAAGTTACTCACTCACACACCACAACTCAAAACACACTTGTTTATATTTTTTAAGAAGGGTCTGGTAAATTAAAGTTCTTATTTGTTATGTAATTTGCAATTATATAAACTGTAACTTATTATTGTTTAGAAGTATTTCTAAATAGTGTAAATTCTGAATAATGACAGTTAAAATACATGTCTGATTATAGTTCTATTTATATTAATAATTACAAGTTGTATGTAGTCATTCAAATAAAATTGAAGTTGTTTTAGTTAAGTTTAATTCTTAAATATAAAGTGTTCAGCGTGCATGTAAAGTTTGAGTTAACTTCTTCCTAACAACAATAATTCTTTGAATTTTGAAACATACTTGTACATTTGAATTTCAATTTAGTGCATCACAACAACTTTTTTCAGAAATATTAAGATCTCTTTATGTTATCTACTGATAATATAACTCACTTTACATTTATCTGCACTATCTTTATTCTCCTCTTTTTTCCCTCAAGCTCTCCCTGCTCTCCCTCTCTCTGCCCTGCGTCTGGTTGTGCCGCCTCTTCGGCTCATGTCAGCGTTTCTATGGCAGGTGATTCAGCGGCGTAATGTGACACAGTACGGGAAGCTGGAGCAATTTGTGATGCTGGTGACAGAGACCGTTCCAGACATCATGAGTCGAAGTCTGGTTAATAAACTTATCTTTCACCTGCGTAAAAAGGTAAATCTTATTTGAGCAGAATCCATATATATATATATATATATATATATATATTAGGGCTGTCAAACGATTAAAAATATTTAATCGCGATTAATCACATTAATGTCATAGTTAACTCGCGATTAATCACACATTTTTATCTATTCTAAATGTCTCTTGATTTCTTTTTGTCCCATTATTTTTTCTCATTTTAATGCTCTTATCAACATGGAAAAGTGGATCGCTTGCTTTGTGCAAATGTTTTTTATTGAAAACAAGATTGGCATATCTGTTCAATTCCACACTAACATTCTCACTTGGAGAAAATAATCTCTCACACAATGTAACACAGTCCATCAATAAAAGGGTGACAGAAATACTGACGAGGTAACGTTACTGATAGTGACGAGTGTGCTGAGATCGCATCAGCTGTGTGTGTGTGTGCTTGGCCATCAAGTGGTATTTCAGACTGGACGTGCTGCGATGATAGCTCAGTTCACAACGACAAAACACACAGATCACTTTGGTCTTGTCAACTAATCCATTTGGCAACTTTTTAAAAGTAAACTTTCCATTCAGAATCTTATTGGCATCCATTTCGCCGTCTCGTGCTCATCATTCATCCACTCAAAACGTAACGTTAAAGGGGGTCGCACACCGGACGAGAAGCGCAGCGCCGCGTATTTAAAATTCGAACACATTATTCTCTATGAGTGTACACACACCGGCTGCGCCATTCTGCGTTTATATTTATATATATAAAAAATATATATATATATTGCATATGTAACGTGGTATTTTTTTCTTTTAGGTGATCTTGGAGCTTTGCCTGAAAGATAAAATGCCAGATCTGTGGGTCATTCAGGCACATCTTGATTCTCTTCGAAATCTCACACATAAAGTAAAAAAAATTTTTTTTTATGTAATTGCACTAACCATATACAGAAATTCTATTTCAACTATTTGTTGCAAAAAAATCAGTGTCTTGTTTCTTTGCTTAACATTTTTTGCAGTGGAAAGATGTGGAAAGTCAAATCATCAATAACAAATTCATTAGAATGATCCACGGCATTTTAGAGGACACAGAAAAGAAAGAGAATTTCATCCAGGTTAGTCTTTTGCTGTATCTTTAATCTTTCCTCTTCATCTTTCTGTGAAAAGAATGTATAAATCAAGCATGAAAATTGGTTTTCCATGTTTCACCTCTGTTTCTCTGTCTTCAGCATGTCTTCCCTGTAGAATATGGTTCAGGATATGATGCCGTATTACAGAGCCTTGCATGGGAGTTCCTGTCTCGAGTGGAAGATCTGCTGCCAGTACCCAACCTTAAAGAGGTGTGTCCTCATTCATGTAGATTTTTTCTTGGTCCAGTTACAACTTAGAGCAAGTAGAGCAGGTAAAAAACATTCTGTCCATTCTCAGCAGTGCTCAGGACATTGTTAAATTCAAGGTAACTGATCTAAAATCTGATGACTTTCTCAGACAGCCTCACGGCTTTGTGGTGGCCTCTCGATGATGGAGGAGATTGTGCAGCCACTCTCAGATCCAGTGGAGATTAAGGATGTGCTCCAGCACTTCAAAACCAGAAGATTGCATGCAAAAAACAATGAGCACTCTCCGGAAGTTATCACTGAAAGTGAGTTTTACTGTTGCTACAGTACCACATTTGCTGGCATGTATTAAATAACTGAATTAAACACAGAGATATTTAATTAATATAAAACTTTATTATTTTAAAGTGTTGTGGTGCTCGGTCCAATCCACTTTCAACAGCATTTCTCAGACATTGCTTACTGCACCTTTAACTTAAATTGTGACCTGAACATGTTTTTGGGAGATATTTACAAACAAAATAGTTGTATTAGTTTTAACAGTATTATAAGAAAATATTCAAATGAGTTTTTTTCTTTTGGTCTGAACAGTGTCCATCCCTTCTACAGCTGAAGTAGTTTGTTTGCCTCATGCAATCGTACAAGAAACAGTCTCGCCTGCCCTTACCATTGAAGATGAGGAACCCCCCACTTCCATTGCTCAAGAGACAATTATCATTGAATCAGAAAGCACAGAGAACCAATCAGAATCTGATCACGCGGCCATTGCCATAATGAGCCCCTCTCAGAGTTACACAGAAGAGGCTGAGCCTTTAGCTGACAGCGAGGAGTACACAGCGATAGCTGACACTGAAGAAGCAGAGGATGGTTTCCAACAAGAAGAGGCACTTTGTGAAGAAAAAGACTCAGGCATCTGTGAAGTCCAGCAGATCTACCTCACCGCTGATGGCTCTGCTGTGGTGGTGTCAGAGTTTGAGAACGAGGGAGAGGAGACGACTCAACTGCAGTTCCTAGAACAATCCGAGATGGTGGAAACGTCTGGTGTGAGGCAAGTCAGCTTAGAGCAGTGGATCTCAGAATTAACTGGAAAGGGCGTCTCACTACCAGTTTTGCCTCCAACTCCTGTTGAGATTGTGAGGGAGGAGACGATCTACGTTCCTGTCATTGAAAGACCACCATCTGTAAAGTCCATCATTCACAGAAAGAGCAGTCCACCTCGAGCCGCTCTTTCCAAAAAGGCATCGGCCGCTCCTTCTGAGTCCCAGACAATGCAGGAGGAGAAAAGACACTCGTGTCCCGAGTGTCACAAAGAGTTCCGTTTCGAGTGCTTGCTGAGGAATCACATGCGCACACACACTGGCGAGCGGCCGTTCCAGTGTTCAGACTGTGGCAAGAGTTTCAGGTGCCTCAGCTTCCTGACCAATCACATCAAAACACACTCACTCGCCAGACCTTTCAAATGCTTGCAGTGCGTCAAGACATTCCGCAAAAAAGCGGACCTCATCAAGCACATCCGTGTGCATACTGGCGAAAAACCATACAAGTGTACCATCTGTGGGAAGAGCTTCTCCCAGGGCTCATACTTGAAGATTCACCGCGAATGCCACACCTCAGAGAACCTGCACCAGTGTCCTCACTGCGAAAAGAGCTTCCCGACTGCATTTAAGCTGTCCATCCACGTCCGTTACCATTCCATGGAGCGCTCATACCAGTGTAACCAGTGCGGGAAGAGTTTCATCTATGCCAGCCTCCTCCGAAGACACAAAGGTTATCATGCGGGAGAGCGGCAGTACTTGTGTTCAATCTGCGGCAAGTCCTTCGTCTACATGTTCGACTTGAAGAAGCACCAGCGCAACCACGAGAGACCCCGGCTCAAGATCCCGTGCACCCTTTGTCACAAGACGTTTGCGGGACCGGAGATGCTAAGGTGCCACCTGCGCATACACACCGGAGAACGCCCGTTCCGCTGCAAGATTTGTGGAAAAGCCTTCTCTCAGATCGGGAACATGAAGAGACATGAACGTGTGCACACGGGCGAGCGGCCGTTCACCTGTGAAAGATGTGGAAAGACTTACAAGCACTCGTCTCACCTGAAGAACCACATGCTCAGCCACACAGGTGAGCGGCCGTGGCAGTGCTCTCATTGCGGGAGGAGCTTTAAGTTCGCTGGGCCTCTGAAGAAGCATGAGAGAATTCACCTGAGCGAGCGAGGCAATCGCAGAAGAAACTACGACCAAACCCGTGGCCGTGTAAAACTAGAACCCAAAAGCCCTTGACTGAACATGCGAATCTGCAGATTTATGCAGAAAATGACTAGTTAATTTCAAATAAGCTGATCATTACTATAAAAAGGTAATGTTTTGTTTTCCAAACCATGCTTGTTTATGCAATCCATATTTGAAACTGCACATGGAAATACTTTACATAGTTGGTGGCCTATATAAATTTAAGTTGATAACAATTGAGTTCTTCAATCTAGAAGGCTTGTTGTCATAGCCACTGTGATGTCTGAATCATGCTGGTCAAATCATTTCAACAAACAAACAAATAAATAATCTGTTTATTGCACAGTAAAACGCCTAAGAACAGAATCACTATGGGATTTAAAACGCTCACAAAAAAATCAAACAAACAAAAAACAATTCTAAATGGTTGTCCACCTTGGACAATTTAAAGCATATTGGATAAACTCACTCCAGAATATTGTCTGCAAGAGCTGTAACAATAACACTGTCCACTCTTTCACCATCACTGAGTAATGCAATTTGCATTTACAACTTTAATGCTTCAAAAAGTTCATGAAGAGATCGTAAAACTAATCCATATGAATCCAGCGTATACCAAATTTTCTGAAGAGACTCGATTGCTTTATACGATGAACAGATTTAATTTAGCCTTTTATTTACTGGTGAACTTTTTGAAACGACAAAGTGGTGGTAGTTGCGTAGCTTTCAACGGAATGACAGAAATCTCTCAGATTTGAATAAAATATCTTCATTTGTGTTTTGAAGATGAATGAAAATCTTACAGGTTTGGAACGGCATGAGGGTGAGTAAATTATGGCAATTTTCATTTAACCCCTTTAATTTGGCTAATGCCAAAACACATTGGGTTCACACTTTAATGGAGATTGAGATTTAGGCAATGACCTTTGGCATCATCCTGTGTAACAGTAACTTACATTTGTATAATGTACATATATATTAAAATTTGTTAAATCTAGCAAATATAATTTAAAAGCAGATGCTTTGTACAAAATGGAAATTATTTTCAGTGTTCTTTTTTCATGTAGCACAAATTTGTTTCTTTTTATGATACAAATATACAATACAAATCCATTTTCTGGAAGTTTCTTTTTTGGAAAGATTATGCATTCAGATGAGAAATCAGTCTGCACCAGGAAGAATTACATCCAGTTATTCCATTATGTTCTAAAATACTTCAGACAAGGGCTATTTGTTACAAATTCAGACTTGTTTTTTCTAATTCCTGTTACTACTTACTGTTAATTGTTCAGTAATAGACCTGTGACTTCAGGATGCAGTTCTTGCTATGCAAGTCCAATACTGCCATCCCAGTCCCACACTATAGAAGCTGCCAAGCAGCTGAGACTAATTACATTTCAGTGTTAGATTTTACCCTGTGAAAACGTGTGATCAACTGAGACCACATGACAACAGCACCATTAGGCAAATGTCTTTCAGATGTACATACATTTGGATGTAGAATTCAGAGAGAACCTGAACATCTAAGGTCCTGTATTTCTGTTGCTTGATAGTGGAAGTTCTTTCTTGGATTTCAGACGATTAAAGGTTTGTGTGTGTCCTTAATCCATCCTCCACAGTCCACATGACAGAAAATACCTCTGTCAGATCTGATTTATATTCCTAAGCTTGGATATACAGGAGAATTTGAGTCTTGCTCTACCTCCAGAGGTAATTCAGGGGCACAAGTGTAGCATGGTCAGACAGAGAAAGTGCAGTAACAAAATATGGTTGATCACCAACAAGTACAATGTGTTTTTCCTCAAACATACACTACTGTTCAAAGTTTTTTAAATAAGTCTGAAATGAGGATGCATTTTCTTTCATAAAAAATATTCTAAAAATATTAACATGTAAAATAACTGTTTTCTATTATTTGAAAATATTTTTCAATGTAATTCAGGGTGGGAAATTAGCACCCGCCACCCGCCGAGGGCGGGTACTTTTTCAAAGTGGCGGGTCACTTTGCCGTGTATACCAGCCACAGTGGCGGGTGGATTATAATAATGCTGCGTTCGCACCAAAACAGTTCGAAAAAAATTCGCATCCACCGAGGGACCAGGACAGGACCACCAGACGCGCATAAACGCGTCTTTACATTGACTTAACATTGAATGTATTAAGTAGTAACCAATAAACACATGCTGCGAGTGATTTCATTGTACGGATTGGACAGCCTTTGTCAAAGAATGCGGTTGCTAAGTAACAATAATACACTTTTGTCGAGTAACTCTTTTGATTGGTTTTCAACGCTGTGTGTCACGGCGCTGAAGAGACCGTTATACTGTATAATTTATACACATAGCTAAGTTGAGAATACAAATAAAATAAAAAGTGAAAGGGAAATTATTTTTAACCATGCGCGCGCGCTCTCTACACTGCTGAAGAAGCGCGGATGATCTGAAAACACAGACAAGCTGGAGTTCAGCGATCTTTATTTGAGATTTTCTACTTAAATTAAAGTGTCATTCAGTCGGTCTGTGTTCTGTCACGAGCCGCTTGCGCTGTTTGTGCGACTAAATCTGCGATCAAAATGCAGGCTGATATCCAGCAGTGTTTTTAATGTTGATCATATATGAGCAAGAATGCAATGTTTCCCGAATATCCACACGATTTCAAATGTGACATTGATTTTATACAACAGTAAACAAAAGGGTAACATTTAAGTGATGTACTGCGTTTAAAACAGTATAGTCAGGCTTATTGCTCTATTTTGCAACGAAATCTGTGGCTTTGAACGAATCGTGAGATTCAATGTGACTCGATGACCGCCACCTACTGGCTATTTTAATATAATATTTGTATTAATATTAAAAAGTTTTTTAACATTGCATATTTATTGAACATCGTTTTATTTAAAGCATTATTTATTTTTAAAAGGTATTATAAAGGTTAAAAATTAAATGAAATGTATTAAAGGGGGCGAATATTGTCCCTTAATGGAAAAGGTGTGACTGCAGTCTAAGTGGAAGAGAGGAACTTAGGAAAAGGGATATGTAGAATTGCACAAGTGCTACTGCTAAAGAGTGCAATGTAAATAATTTCTCATAAGCTTAATTGAATGGCCTAGAGAGAATAATTATGACATTTTCTGTCTAAAGACTACATATAAAATAGCTACCTAAAGTAACTGCAGTTTACTAAAAGTAATGACTAAAAGTTTGCATTCATAAGCATTTTCGTCTGAAGATGAAGACTAAGACTGAATCAAAAATGGTTGCCAAAATGAACACTGGCCTACACACACCAAGCGCACTACAACACTGTTGCATATGTATTAAATATGACTGATCATTTAAATAAAACGTTTTATTTAATTCAAGTAGCCTACATAGCCTACATAATTATTTTCCAGGGTTTAAAATTTATAGAGATTTGATATTTTCCCCTCATACTTATGTTGGAATGGGTACGAAGTTGGCATTGAATTTCATTTGAAATGGTATTAAAAAGGTCTTAAAAAGCCTTGAATTTAAGCTGGAGGATCCTGGGGGTACCCTGAAATAAATAAAAAACATATTGAAGCAATTTCTTTCTTGCAATTTGAATTCCGGAAAAAGTGGCTGGTAAAAAATATAAGTGGCTGGTAAAATTGGGCATCCACCAGCCACTGTGGCTGGTGGACAAAAAAGTTAATTTCCCACCCTGATGTAATTTATTCCTGTGATACAAAACTTCAGTGTCACATGATCCTCTAGAAATCATTCTAATATGCTGATTATCATCAATGTTGAAAACAGTTGTGCTGCTATTTTTGTGGAAACTGGGATAATTTTTTTCCAGGATTCTTTGAGGAGTAGAAAATTCAAAAGAACAGCATTTGTTTGAAATAGAAATCGTTGTCTATACTATCATTTTTGATTCATTTAATGTCATTGTTGAATAAGACTTAATTTCTTTCAAAAAGAATCGTTCAGACCCAAAACTTGAACGGTAGTGTATATTTCTTGGTAAAAAAAAATGTTTTGCATATACACTTGACATAATAAATGTGAAGTATGTACATTTTCAATGTTAAAATAGATTCTCCTCATTCTCCATTTGTAGTCTGATGCCTCTAAATTGTGTGCACATTATTTTTGCAGTTCAGAATCACCTGAGCTCTGTGCTTTTGCAGACCTGCTAGGGTTTTTTCTCCCAACTGTCTCTGGCTCCTGAGCCGTGGTGGTTTCAGTCTCATCTAGAGGGTACTTCTCAAATATTTTATTTAGCTGCTTGAAGAACTTCCACTCCACCTGCTCCCCTTCATTTCTATGGGTTGAGAAAAAAAATATATATACGTAATTATAAAATTGTATTAGTATATTTTAGTATTCCATTTTTGAGGTCAAAGTTGTTGTATCTACCTGTAATTATCAAGACACTGGCGGTAACTGGCCTTCAGTCTTTTAATCCTGGAGCGACACTGTTCGTCTGTCCTGCTGTAGCCCTTCTCAGCCATGACCAGTGCGATCTGCTGGAAGACAGGTTTGCGTTTGACGCAACCTTTCAGCCTCTCCTGGATAGGGTCGCTCCCCCAGATGGATATAAGTGTGTGCGTCTCACTGTCACCCCATGCCAGCTTTGGCCCGTCCACAGTCGGGGGTTTGGAGAGAGCTAAAGAGTCTGGACACGCAAACACATTTCACAGGTCCAGATGCATCACCTGCATATCTTCACAAATTATATTCAAACTTTTTGATATCATGAAGAACTTGTTTAGAGATCCCAGTTAGAAAGGGAGACTATGGCTACATTACATTAATCCGGATACATTTGAAAATGCATCTTGTACCTTCCATCCACACTGAGATCGCGGCCAAGGCATTTTAAAGATGCTCTCCAAAGTGGATACATTTCAAAATGCCTTTTCTGTGTTGTAGTGTTGACTGTGAAAATGGAGGTACGATGACACGTTTATACTAGTATGTGCCTGCTATGTGCTAAAAAATAAATGTTAACTCTGTCCCCACCATTGACAAAATATTCCGGATTTCATTATTTTCACTGTTATACGGTAGGGGGCGCAATCACAGATCTTCTAAAAGAGTACAAAATCTCCAGATCAAAAGACATGTGAAGAAGAAGCAGAAACAAACCATAGCATATGCAAACAAATGTATATACAAAATAACACTATCATCATTAAACAGCATATAAATCAAAACTGCCTAAGTTACAGAATGAAATGTCGACCCTGGCAGGGTTATAGGACTGCGCAAGCTTTGGGGGTGTTGATATGAGATCTAACCAAGTTATGTTTTGATCATCGTTCTGAATCTGATCTGGACGTAGTCGTTGACAATAATGTTTTATTCTCAGCTTTTTGCTCAAAATGTTGCTTTTTTATGAAACTTACCCACATTCATGTGTGGATTAAAAAAAGAATGTATGAAGCTAAAATGAAACACATTTTACACACGGTTTAAAAGCAGAGGCTCTGTTCTTTCTTTTGATATATTGCATGTTCAGATTTTCATATAACAAAATATTCTGGGGGCCATGAAAATGAATGTAAAAAATTATGAAAATCATGTAAAAAATTGCTGGCGGTAGCTGGACAAGCAGTTTGGAAAATAAACTTTTGGAAAACACTAGTGTGGACAAAGCATTTTGAAACTAAAAGTTTTCAAATGTATCTGGATTAATGTAGACGTGGCCTATATTTAGATTCATTAGATTAAAAAAAAGAAAAAATTATTTGCATGACCAATTTCCAGACTGATACCTGAATCAGAATCAGTTATGGATTCCAGCTCACTGATGTCCTGGTCATCAGATGTTCTGTCCTTTAAAATAATCTGCTCCAGTTGGTCATAGAATTTGCACTCCTCCCTGCTGAAAAACACATTAAAATGTAGAAACAGAATTGAAAATAGTATACCTCTATGTTCAGAATAGCACACACTATGCATTTATGCTGTGCAGTAAACAGTACACAACTATTGAATTCAGAACATAACCTTTAAGAACTCACTCACCCATCGTAGTAAAACTGGGACTTGAGTCTTTTTACACGCGAGTGGCATTGGACACCCGTTCTGTTGAAACCCAGTGCCATCATTCTCTTTGAAATATATCTGTATATGTGCCTGTTTTTCGGGCAGGACATGAGGCTGTGCTGCACACGGTCATCACCCCAGATATCCAGCAGGGCCTGTGTCTCCCGGTCGGACCAGGTCATCTTCCTGCCTGATTCAGATACGGCTACCATGGCTGCCTGCTGGTATTCTGAGGAAGAACGAGTGGATAAAGAGTTTAGGTTAAAAGAGAGAAATAAGAAATAACATTTTGCTTAAAGAAAATTAAGTCTACTAAATATTTTTCATTGTGACTATTTTTGCGGGGGTGAAATGTGACCTTTGAGATTCACCCAAAACGTGAGTGAATGAGTGAACGAACGAACACATAACCTTCAAAGTCACAAACCTGCATCCTGATCATGTTCATCAAAGACATCCATGGAAAAGGCCTCATCACCAAGAACCTGCTCCAGTTTATCATAGTATTTACAATCTATATTCTCTATGCCACATCTAGATGAGAACAATGTGGAGGACATTAATAAATCTCAGATAAAAACTTTTCATCCATTTTATTTTCAAAGTCAACAAGCAAAAATAAAGCCAAACTCACTTTTTCCTTTCGTAACACTGTCGGAAATTCTTTGTCAGGTTCTTGATTTTCCATCTGCATTGCTCTGGTGTTTTGAAGAATCCCTGACTGTTCAGTTTCTCTGCTATATCAGCAAACACGTGGCCGTTGTGGACGGATCCTCTCAGGGCTTCCTGCACCTCATCTTCCGCCCAAATGTCTATTAGAGCTACAGTTTCAGAGTCTGACCAGGATGCTGTCTGTTCCACCCTGCTGCCGGTGTCTGACAGAAGGAAACATGTTATTTTCAACTGGATTATTAGAAATGGGTATTAGGTATAATACAAAATCATTTTGGGGTTTCTAGCAAAAACATATATACCATAATATAAACCCTTAATTCAATGTACTATGTTATAAAATTACACATATCAAATTCACTTATCAAGAAATAAAATAATAGACATTTCATATCTGGCACATCAACGTTTAGGTGTCCTATTATGCCCTTTTACAAAATCTTGATTTTGTTTTTGGGCTCTACTAAAATAGGATTATAAGCTTGAATGTAAAAAAAAACAAAAAACATTATTTTCCCCATATTTTACATTGTTGCAGCACCTCTCTTACCAGTCTGTCAGTGACGTTCTGTTTAGTTCCTGTATCTATGAAGCCCCTCCTTCTGAAAAGCGCAATGTGCTCTGATTGGTCAGCTGAACCAGTGTGTTATGATTGGTCAATCGCTTCAAGCGTGTTTGGGAAATGTCCAGCCCCTTACCATAACCGCAAGTTTCAACTCACTACTAACTAACTCAACCAGGCCCAGCCCCTTTTTTCTGCGTATGCCTTTGGCAGGAATTATTTAAATGAGGAATATTGTGACGTGTTTGTTCTTGGAAGAAAACTCAAGACTATAATGGAGGTGTTTCAGGGAGTTCAAAAACAGTGTGCACTGATATAGAAAAGAACTCCCTTTGGAGTGATTATTCGCTTTGTAACTTTGCAGACCTTTTCCATGCTCAAACAGCATTACACACTAAAGAAAGTTGAGCATGTAAAAAAGCATAATAGGACCTATTTAATAAAAGTACCTGATTTCATGTCATTGTTGGATTCATTATCTCCTGACACTTTGGATGAAGCATTCTTTCGAAAAATGTCTTCCATCAGGTCATAGAACTTAAATTCTACACGTTCAGCTTCAGGTGAACTGCACAGAAAAAAAACACACACTGAAATGATACGCACATTCCATTAAAAATTCTATTTAGTGCTCAGGCCATATTCACAAATAATGTGCTAATGTGATTGCTCTCTTATTTAGAGCTGCATAACATAAATGTCTCTAGAATATGGTCGGCCACTGACCTGATGCTGTCCCTGCACTGCCTGTAGCTGATTTTGAGTCGTTTGATTCTGGTATGGCACTGCTCAGCGGAGCGCAGGTATCCGTGAGCGTTCAGCTTCTCAGAGATCTCCGAGTAGATGGGACCGTTGTGAGGGCAACGCTGAAGGTTCTGCTGGACCTGTTCATTACCCCATAACTGGAGGAGAATCAGCGTCTCTGCATCGGACCAGGCGACCTTCTTTCTGTCATCCATGCAGTTCATTGTGGTTTCTGTGTTGGGTGATCATAGGAGGACATGTATTAGACATTTTTGGACAATTACATCATGCTTAAAAATGTATAAATCCCCATCCATGCAAACTGAAATGGCTAGATCATCAAATCAATCAGCATGTCATCTTTGTGTTGAACGTAATTACAATACCATTCAAACGTTTAGGGGCCATAAGGTTTTTTTATGTTTATGGGAAAAGTGTCTTATGCACACCAAGGCTGCATTTAATTAAAAATACAGTAACATTGTGAAATATTATTAGAATTTAAATTAACTGTTTTTTAAATGAAATTTTTTTAATTCTTTCAAAAAAAAAAAAAAATCTTACTGACCTCAAAACATTAACAGTACACAAACAGCAGTGTATTAAAAAACAATAGTCTTCAGGAGAGTAACAGGAACGAACAGATACCTATTTCCTGGTATTTGTACACCTGGTATTCGATGTCCGTAGACTCCTCCTTTTTGATCTCTGATGAGCATGACTCTTCTTCATTAGCCATAATTCTCTCCATCTGTTTATAGAATTTAAATTCAACTTGCTCTTTGCTCTCAGTGCTGCTAAAAAAATTAAAGAACAGCACTTTCAGTCATTTGAAATAATACAACAGTGCTCTGTAAATTAAATTATATTCTATTGTCAGCTGAGTTTTGCTTTTCCTCTATCAGGAATTTGTTAAAGGGTTACTGTCATTAATTACTCACCCTCATGTCATTCCAAACCCATTTTTGATTAAATCTGAGAGCTTTCTGTCCCTCTATTGATAGCTACACAACTGACACTTTGACGCTTAAGAGATGGTAAAACTAATCCATATGAATTGAGGGGTTTAGTCCCAATTTTCTGATGAGACTCGTTTATATGATGAAAGGATTGAATTTAGGATTTTATAGACATGAGGGTAAGTAATTACTGAAAGAATTAAAATTTTGGGGTGAACTATCCCCTTTAACAATGATGTTGAAGATGCTAAAGCACTCACTGTTTACTCTCGTGAGACTGTTTGAAGCACAGCTTCAGTCTTTTCACTCTACTCTGACATTGCTCTGCTGTTCGGACGTAACCGTGAGCGGCCATCTTTTTGGAGATCATGGCAAAGATGTGTCCGTTCTGGAGAACCCCTCGCAGCTCCCGCTGGGTTTTGTCTTCTCCCCAGATCCTGATGAGGGTTTGCGTCTCCAGGTCTGTCCATGGGATATTCCTGGTGCCTTGAGAAGGTGTAAGTGAAACTTTGGTCAATAATACAGCAAGTCTAATATAGTTAATACATTATGTGCAGAACATTTGAGTACCCTCTAGTCCGACATGACCAAGAACATCCCAATCAGTGTCGTCTTCTGCCTGCTGTCCGGAGGATTCTTCTGGAATGGTGACATCATTAATGCTTTCTTCCTGTTCTGTAGAGTCTTTACGGCAGATAATTTTCTCCAGAACATTATAGAACTTCCATTCCGGTCTTTCTCCTCTCACACTGCCAAACAAACACAGATTCAGTTCGGTTATAATCAAAGAAAAGAAAAAAAAAAATCTAAATACAGTTTTAAAAGTTTCTTACATTTCAAAGATTTATATACACTACTGTTTAAAAGTTTGGGTCGGTAGGCTTGCATTTATTTGATCAAAAATACAGTAAAAATGGTAATATTGTGAAATACCGTTACAATTTAAAAGAAATGTTTTCTATTTGAATGTATTTCAAAATGTAATTTATTCCTGTGATGCAAAGCTGAATATTCAGCAACATTACTCTTCAGTGTCACATGATCCATCAGAAAAACATTCAAATATGCTCATTCTAATGATCAATGTTAAAAACAGTTGTGGTTTCATATTTTTATGGAAACAGTGATATATGTTTTCAGGATCCTTTGTTGAATAAAAAGTAAAAAAAAAAAAAAACGTATTTGAAATAGAATTTTTGTAACATTATAAAGTGTTTCTTTACTGAAATATAAAAGATTTAACTTCTTTAAAAAATAAAAATGATAAGCTGACGGACTCCAAACTTTTAAAGTGTAGTGAATGTCATGTCTCTATGTCTTATGTAAAAAAAAATATATATATATATATTATTATTTTTACTATACACAAAGTTATTTGTTGGCCCTAAAATATTTATTTAAAGTCAACATTAAATAACATTCACAATCATAACAATAAAAGCAAAAACATTAATTAAGGTAGTAAACAGAGTCTATTTTGATTTCATGTCAACTTCAAATCAAGGTTTTTATTATTAAATAAAACTATTAAAAACATTTATTTTAATTGAAATAAAATAAAATATAAAAATTTGTTACAAATCTTAAACTAAAGGAAAATTAGAAATGTTGCCTTGACAATAAACTGAAAGTTTCAGTATAAGCACTAACATTATTTACTAGAAATAAATAAAACCTAAAACTTTAAGTAAAATTAAGATGAAAACTAAAAATATAAAAAGAAAAGCTAGTCACATTAATAAAATATAACAAAACTAAAACAAAACCTAAAATAACACTTTCTGAATTAACTCACATGTTTTCATGGCACTGTCGAAAGCTCATTTTTAAGCGCTTTATCCTGGTGTGACACTGCTCTGCTGTTCTGGTAAACGCTCTCTCGAACATCTTCTTAGAGATGAGGTTAAAAATGTGTCGGTTGCGGGCACAGTCTTTTAGACTCCGCTGGACGCTGTCTTTCCCCCATATGTCAATGAGGCAGAACGTTTCTTCCTCTGACCAAGGAACTTTTGAAGCATCAGAGGTCGGGTAGGAAGACTCTTCTGGGTAAATAAAGCAGAAAAGCATGTAAATCAGCTCAGTTGTTCATATTATCATTATTAAACTAGATTTTTAGCAGTACTTGCACAAGCTAAAGCCATCTTCATGATGCTAAGGTGTTGTGGGTAGATGCTAAAGTATAATACTTAGCATGAAGCCTTAGCATGCACCACTAATAAATGAAAACAGAGGAATTTAAAGTGAAGATTTAAAGAGGAACTATTATGCACTTTTACAAAGTCTTGAGTTTCAGTTCAGAAACAGTGTGCACTGATATAGAGAAGAACTCCCTTTGAAGTGAATTTGTAACTTTGCAGACATTTTTCATGCTCAAACAGAAACATTACACACTAAAGAAAGTTGCAAGCATAAAAAAGCATAATAGGTCCACTTTAAAATGAACTGACCTGTGTATGCCCCCAAATGATTGATAAATGTGAACTCTCTGGACACTTCTGCACTGTCGTCTCTTTTCCTTTTAGAGGATTTCTTCAAGTTTTTTTTTATGTGTGTCTGATTCAGCTCTTCACCAATAGAGCTGTCATCATAACTGTTCCTCTTTTCTCTAGATAGGGCATCCATGATTGGCCAGTTTTGATCATCATCCTCCTCCTCCTCCTCTTCATCTTCTCTCTCCTCTGTATCTATTTTGAATTTTCTCTTTTTAGACTTGCAGCTGGGCGTATCCAGATCAGTGTGGCAATCATCTTTGTCTTGACCATCTAAATCGGCTCCCGATTCAGATTGGTCGCCAGATTCTGTGTGATCGCTGGATATGACGACTCGAACCAGCGGAGGGAGAGATTGCGATGAAAATGTAAAGCTGTTATGAGCTGCAACAAAGAGACAAATTAAACCTCAAATTAAAAATCCAGGTGTCGGATGGACATGATACATAAGTAAGAAAGCTGAACAAAAATGCTTCTGGGGAGAGTAATTAATTGAAAGTAGTAGGGCAGAATACATAAATGTTAAATGTCACTGTCACCTTAATGAAACTGTCCCTTTGTAATTTCGGTTTCATTGGTGAAACTGTTCTATTGTCATTTTAACTGCATAGGCCATTTGATTTACAACTACAAACACAGATGCAAGTGACTGAAACAGTCAAAGTTGTTTCTTGTATTCACATTATGCAAATGCATCTGATATAATCTTTCAGATATGGCACTGTTTAACGTAAAAACTTCTACCATTGTCCTGAAGATTTCCATTAGCTCTGTGGCGTTCAAGCAGGGTCTTCATTTGCTTCGGGACCGAAACTGAATGAATGCATTCCTCCAGAAGAGACGGACAGGCCCTGAGGCAAGAGACCGCCTGAGGAACAAAATCAAACCAATGGTAAGAGAAATAACACAGTAAGTGTTCTTTACTGATGTTTCTTGATGTACCTGTGACAGGTCTGGGACTGAAATCATCCGGTCCAGTTGTAGGAGGAAGTCTTCCATAAGTTTCTGTAGGTTTTTGTCAAACTTGGGTCCGTATTCATCTGGGAAAATGTTCTATTAATTTCAATGGGTTGGGAAAAAAATTATTTCATGACAGGAAGAAAAACAGCAAAAACCAAGTGAGTTGTGTGACCATGATTATGTGTTTGTAACCTGGAAGAAATGCTCCCTCTTTTCGGGGTTGCTGATTAAGCTCCGAATGAGGTCCAAGAAGCAAGCCTCAGATTCCTCCATATCTTCATCAACAACCTGCAGAAATATGTTTGAATTTTAATCTAAGCACAAACAAACATGATGTTTCAAGCAGACAACATGCGCTGTCAACAACCTCCAGATGTGGATGATTTGACCTCACTGACCTCATCACTGTTGACACAAGGAGCACTGATTCGATCTATGTGAAGCTGAATTTCTTCCAGGTCGTCCTGATGTTGACCACGACACAGCTCCAGAAGACGCTGTGCAAAATAACAGAGACAATACTGGAACCATTGGCCTCTTTAGAAACTGAAAAGCCATTCATCTTTTACAGGGTGGATCCTAAATGTTATCTGTATTTTGTGTACTGTGACATATCGTACCCTTGCTCTTAAGCCAAGTATAAGCTGAGCTCTTTGATGGTCATTTAGAAGCTCTGGCACAGTCTCTGTCACCATGATTACAAACTCCTCCAGCATCCTATAGTGCTTCACCTGTCTCTGTTCTGTCACCTGCCACATGGCTGCAGACAGTAACCTCAAGGGTGGAACCATGAAGCTAATCAATGAAAGAGGGTCTGATAAAAAAAAAACAATAATAATAAATAAAAAAAACAAGACCATTAGGAACCCATTTTGACTTTATAGTCTGGATTTAAATTAGCCTATCTTCTAATTGCATTGCCATTTTAAAATAAATAATTATAATCTATTCCAAAAAGACATTGGGATAAGTAATTACTTACCTTCGGTTTTTGTCCACAGAGCTTCCATTGTTTACAACTTCAATCAACTTTAAACAATCTCGAAATTAATATTTTAAAAAGCAGTGTAACATAATTTAGAAGAAATGCGCTATAAAACGGAATACTTTTTAAT
Source organism: Phoxinus phoxinus (assembly GCF_949152265.1). Taxonomy (NCBI): domain Eukaryota; kingdom Metazoa; phylum Chordata; class Actinopteri; order Cypriniformes; family Leuciscidae; genus Phoxinus; species Phoxinus phoxinus. The sequence continues at coordinate 6,183,772 of NC_136884.1, forward strand.
TTCGATGGGCTTTCCACCTGACCATTTCGTTCGTTTCAAAACACTGGACTGAACGACACAGATTCCGGTCTAATCCGCTTTGGTCTGGTCTACAGTGTAGTTCGAGTTCTCCCTCTGGTGGTGCAAAACCACATTATGCTAGTTTTGCGCAGGCCATCTCACAAACCCAGCTTCCAAACCATTCTTTCGACTCGCGATTGTTTTGTATGCTTTTTACTGTTAATATGGTTTCGTCTAGACTGGTCTGGGACAAGGAGTTCAGAAACATTCTGGATTTATGTTCATATTTAAAAAATGGAAAAACTGAGGGGCTTTTATTATGAAGGATGTGGCCATGGATTTATCTCATGAATACTTAATTTTATCAGCCTAACGTTGCTTTGGTAACCTTCCTGGAGTTTCGATCACGTGTTCTTATTAATATTCATAAGCCAACGTCAACGCCTGCCATTGGCTAAAGTCGCGTTACGTAATTGACGTTCATGAGTCATATAATTTATAATTCAGCAGTCTACAATTTAAATATAATATAATTCAATTATTATCTACCATTTTGGTACTTAAGATTGGACAACGACATAAATGTTGGATTTTGTAGATGTAGATCACTATTTGTTTTAAAAGAAAATAAAACTTCAATGTTATTTGTAACTACTGCTCGTTATATATTAACTCCAATGTTTCTTAATGACTTAAATTAAAATTATACGGTTTAACAAAAAAAACAAAAAAAGATCAGAGGCTTGTTTTTTTTTATAAACTACTTTATTTCAAATCTTTATGTGATATATGTAAGATTTAACTACAACTAACTTCACTAAGTTGGGAGTCTTGTAAAATCCAAAGGTTAAAATAGCACCAAAGACAAAATCCAAAAAATATTATATCACATCATACATCGTTGTAGGTCAAGGTATTTTACAAGCTTCAAAACATTTTGTTATAATCACAGCACTGAGACAATGTTTATTACAGTAGTTTGGCAGGGTGTTGTCATTTTAGATAACAGGAATTTGTCTAAAACATTTTAGTGTCAAAACAATCTATCAATCGGATTTCAAGAGAGCAATAACAGCATTTTGAACCAAAGCTGCAAAACTACAAGACAATTTGATTAACCAACCATGACTTCTTTAATATATGTCTCTAGCACACATATTTTTATATTTGGACATGTATTTGGTATTTAGAAAGAAAATGCTAATCTAGGACTAATAGGACTGACTAGGCCCCTCTGTGTATATGCATGAAGCAGTAACATGTGGAACTGAACGGTTGTGGCCCTGGGAAACCTCACCTACACAGCCAAATACAGGGTAATAGGACAGTGGTCACTTCCCATGGCCGTGTTTCGGATCTTGCTGTCACACAGACCCGGGAGCAATGCGGCCGACAGCACAAAGTAGTCCAAACGCCAGCCGACGTTTTTGGATCGACAGTTCATCATGTAGGTCCAGAAGGTGTAGGCATTAGCTTGCTCCGGATACAGTTCCCGGAAACTGTCGGTGAAACCGGCTTCAAGAAGCTGAGTGAAGCCCTCACGCTCCTCTGGGGTGAAGCCTGCGTTCTTGCGGTTACCCTTGGGGTTTTTAAGATCGATCTCTTGATGGGCCACATTCAGATCGCCACACAGCACCAGGGGCTTGCGCTGGTCCAAGCTGCTCAGGTAGGCCTGGAAATCCACGTCCCAGGTCTTGCGGTAGTCCAGACGCACCAAACCACGGCTGGCATTGGGCACATACGCCGTGACCAGGAAGAAAGATGGAAACTCAGCAGTGATAACTCGACCCTCTTTATCATGCTCCTCTTTACCTATTTTCAAGCAGAAAGAGATATCAAGCTTACAGAAAACTGGAAACCAAAAAGTTTGGACAAGAGTATATATAAAAAAAAAAGAGATATTTAACATCAAATAGTTTTATACTTTTTCCATGAAAAGAATAACAACTGATGAAAAATAATAATTGAAAAAAAAAATTTAAATCACACAGCATAAAGACAAATGTGGGTTACCAGACATGTGATCAGCTCTGGACAAAAAAGTTAAACCAGTTTCTCTCCAATCCAATCTGACAATATAATAATATTATTAAAATGATAAGAATTGAACTAATAAAGAAATATAGTACTGTCGCAAAAATATTATTGCAATACAAATGAACTAGTATTTAAAGCTGCAGTCTGTAACTTTTTTTGTGTTCAAAATGTACAACATTTATATAATAAGCTAGTATATGATGAATCCATTTTCCAAACTGTGTTTTTATCTTATCCTGAATCACTATGGTACACCTATAATAAGTGTTTTATTGGGACTATTGGTACCACTGTGGAGTAGCCCAGCACCTGCATGACTCGTCATAGACATAAACGGAGAGAAGTTGCTCCGGCTACAATGTTCTTCCGCAATAACATCCCTAGTAACACTTACCAATACCATAGGTGACACTGAGGGGTTCGGTCTTGCAGAGCATGGCCACTCCACTGTAACCCTCTTTATCCTCTGACCCAGCCCAATACTTGTGGGGATACTCTGGCATTTCAGTGATAGCAGACGGCAGGGCTTTCTCAGCGCACTTGGTTTCCTGCAGACACAGCACGTCTGGGTCCTCCGTACGTACCCACTGCAAGCAGACAACAACAAAGGAGTGGAAAATGGTCCATATTCCTAGTAATCTGACATGGACTAACACAAATGCGAAATAAAGAGACAGAAATGGGTTAGAGTGTTCAAGAAGGACCATAATAAACATGCAAAACAACCATTGTGTTAAAAGTGTTTCTTTTACACTTTGTCAGATATTACCTATCATGTAGAGTGATATAAAGCTGGTTGTGAATATAAAAGCGCAGCAAAGTTTCAAAGAGTTTCAAAGTGAAGATAAATTTAGTTATTGTCTCACAAAAGAAAGAACCAATTCTGAACTTCCTGAAACGAGTCGTCAGTAATTCCAGTCTTACTTTCAGCACAATCCTATGTAGAATTGTAACAAATTTACATGATGCCCGCCTATGGTTTTCATTGGCTGCCCGTGAATGTCTACTTTGACCCTCAAACACTCTAGTTGTAGCTGAGACTGGAAGATTTTGGTTTGTGTTATCAACATGTCGAGAATATACTGTTTTCTGTACAGAAAAAGCGAATCCATTTAGCATGTTATTCAAAAGGATGAGATTGATTCCATAAAACTGACGCCCTCGTTACTGTTCGCATCACTGTGTATCAAGTGCGGAGAAAGCTCGGGAGCTGAAATTCAGATATGGTATATTATATATATATATATGGTGTAAAAACGTCTGAGTGCTGCCCTCTTCAGGTTGAACGGTGGCTACTGCAGTTGAATTTTCCTATTGGAAGTTGTGGTGCCCTGTGACATAAGAGGGTACCAGCTAACCACGCCCTTGCCTCCAGAGAGATGCGTCTCAGGTGCACGCCCCCCCCCCCCCCTCCACTGGGCTCTGTCCACTTTTCCAGCATTTTTCAAATATTCCCAGTGGGTGGAGTCAGGCTCTGACCAGGGGTTTAGTTACCCTTTAAGGATGGGGTCAGGTGAAGGTCATCCTTTTCATTGCATGATTTAAAAACACCCACCAGTTTGAAAACACCCACAAATAAAAAATGCCCACTTTTGTTCCGTAGAAACCCCATACTCAGCCATCTGACCAATCAGAGTAGAGTAGACCAATCACAACAGACTGGGATGTCTGACCAATCAGAGCAGAGTAGGCTCTCAGAGAGGAGGGGTTAGAGAGACTTAAGCCTTGTGAGGAAAAAGCAACAACAACAAAACGAGAGAAAAAAAAGTCCAGGTGCTTTTTGACCTTGGATGGATGAAAATCTATTGCAGGAGACTCAAAAACAAAATGATGAACCTTAAAATTAGCATTATAGGGGCACTTTAAATGTTGAGTGCATGTGATCTCTTACATCAAGGCCGTTCTTTTTGACCCATGCCCGCAGACCATCCACATTCCAGGAGGTGATTTTCATGTTGGCTGCACGGTCATCTTTACTGGTCATCTTATCTGGAGGATCTTCATACAGAATTGGGGCCTCTGGCTCTTTCCCTTTTTTCTCTTTCTTTGCAGGTGCTGTGACAGAAAGGGTAATGTTATCTGATATAATCTGTGAAGATGCCAGATCTTTTTCTTATATAGGTTGCAAAACAATGTACCAGTTCCATTGCCAGTCTCCCCATCCACAGCTTCCTCGTTCTTCTTGGCTCTTTTGGGCATGTTTACAGTTGTTTTAAGACCACACACACGAAAGAAACTGACGGCACACACACGTAACGTTACACCTACAAGAGAGGACATGCGCAATGGAATGTGTAAATGTTCATGAATCGTGCGCTGCAAGCTATGCAACCGTCTAACAACAAAGACCGTAAGAATGTAACTGTTAATTTGTTCGAACACAAGCGACCAAAAAACGTACATAAACTGCATAAACCAAAATGCATATGCTTGCAGTGTGCTGAAATAACGAACGAATATAAATTATAATTTTTATTTAACAGTCGGTAAATTGGCCAAAATGCGGCCTGAATGAATGAAACAATAAGAACCAACGTCTCGCGCACGCTCAGAGTTTGGACATGTTTACATTGATCGAGCTGAAAAAATCATTATATAAATTTGCATTCCATTATATACAGATAGCTCTTTCTTACCTAACACTTTAATCTTTAGTTGAGATTACACTGATAGCTCAATCTGTGCAGGACTACGAATTGCTCTACACGGACGGACACGAAGCTTTCGGCAGTGTGGATGAGGCGCACGTTTCCTCATTAAGAGGTGCTCGAGATATTGCCTGGCTAAAATAAGTGTTGTTTAAAAAAAATAATAATAATATAATACAGTACATTTTCAGTACATTAGAAAGGTATTGGCTTTTTTTATTTTAAATACATTCATATTGCTTTAAAAAGATTATTATCCCACTAAAACCCATCAATTTCATCCAGGCATATTGTTAAAGCCCTATTGAAATATTGTGAATGTTATGGTCTTACAGCCAACGAGTGTGTGGTAAGTAAAAGTAAGTGTGAAGAATATGTGGAAATTAAGAGATTAAGCAAGTCAAAATTATAAATATTTAGTATATGCATTAGTATTGTTAACCAAAACCATGATAATCCCGATATCTTAATCAATATTATTAATGACCAGGCTATTTTATCCAACAGCATGCTTCACAGAGCTCCGTGACTTCCTGACATCAGCAGAACTAATTAAACTCCATTATATTATATACAGGTAATGCACTACCTATACATATATATATATATATATATATATATATATATATATATATATATATATATATACAACTTAAGTGTATATTTTAAACCTGTTCGTTTGATATTACATTCAGAACATAAGAAGAGCACTTTTGCAGCACTTACATTAAGACTTGAACTTTGAGAGAGAGAAAAATTAATGTAGTATTTTTTTAAATCAAATGACTCCTGTTTCATTCTCAAAGAAGACACCATGACTGTGGTGATTGGATTTGAAGGCAGTGCTAATAAGATTGGTGTGGGTATCATCAGAGATGGGGAAGTTCTGTCAAACCCCCGGCGCACGTACATCACCCCACCTGGCCAAGGTGAGCTCTTCAGATCACCAGTCAATCTTCAACTCTAGTGAACAGTGTCATTTAATATAAAAGGTGCCACTGTTATTTCTTAGTACTATTTTATTATTGCTTTCTTATGATCTTCTCAGGGTTCCTACCTGGCGAGACGGCCAAACACCATCGCAGTGTGATTCTCACTGTCCTCCAGGAGGCGCTTGATGAAGCTGGGCTGAAATCTGCAGACATTGACTGTGTGGCATACACTAAAGGTGAATGGTTTTACTTACCTGTAGCATACTGTGCATTTTTCCACACTACTCCGCTCATCAAATATCTCTGATGTACAGGGCCAGGAATGGGGGCCCCTCTGGTGACAGTGGCAGTTGTGGCCAGGACAGTCGCCCAGTTGTGGGGCAAGCCATTGCTGGGGGTGAACCACTGTATTGGGCACATCGAAATGGGCCGTTTGATCACCAATGCCCAAAACCCCACTGTACTATATGTGAGCGGAGGAAATACTCAGGCAAGCATTAAAAAGTCTTACTCATTGAACAAAACGTTTGTTTTTTAAAATTAGTAAAATATATACTATAATATATAAAATATACTATAATATCAAGTGCAGACAAGTCAATATCATATATCCTTCTTCATTTCACTCCTTGAAAGAATTACAATGCAATTCTCTTCAGGTTATTGCATATTCTGAACGGCGTTACAGAATATTTGGAGAAACTATCGACATCGCTGTGGGAAACTGCCTGGACCGGTTTGCCAGGGTCATCAAGGTCAGTGCTTAATAAACTTCAAAACACATATCTTATGTTTGTTTGGTTGATAACCTTGTAGGAGGATTGGAAAATATACTTTTCAGGTAAAGATTTTACCTGTATTCACAGATATCAAATGATCCCAGTCCGGGGTACAACATTGAACAGATGGCAAAGAAGTAAGTTTCCATGCACTTTAATGGTTCATGTCAAGCATTACATATCTAAATTGTGTAAAAGCATTTGGTTGATTTATGTATGCATTTTTAAGGGGAACCAAGTTCATAGAGCTGCCGTATACGGTGAAGGGTATGGATGTGTCATTTTCTGGGATTTTGTCTTATATAGAGGTGAGATGAATAGCTGGGAGAAGCATGTCTTTTGTTTCTTAAAATTCTGTTTGCAGTTCTATAAAAAAAATCGTATTCTCCCTCAATAATTTGTTCACATGCAGGACGCTGCTCACAAAATGTTGAGTACAAGTCAGTGCACACCTGAGGATTTGTGTTTCTCCCTACAAGTGCGTATTTGAATTATGCTCATCATGCTTCCAATAAGACACACATTAATTTATGATTATAAGAAGTGACTAAAAATTCTTATTGAATTGACAGGAGACTCTGTTCGCTATGCTGGTGGAGATCACAGAAAGAGCCATGGCTCACTGCGGCTCTCAGGAGGTTCTGATCGTCGGTGGAGTCGGCTGTAAGAGAAATACGCGTGTTAAGTCTCATTGCAGGACTGGGTCTCCTCATTGCAGTTTTGTCAACATCTGAATGTGTGCTCTTTTGCAGGTAACCTGCGTCTGCAGGAGATGATGGGGGTCATGTGTAAGGAGAGAGGTGCTCGAATCTTTGCCACGGATGAGAGGTGAGAAAGGATCGCCTTCTTTCAGGATGTCACTGCTGAAAGAACTCATGATAGCTTGTTCTCATTACATTGAGTCAGTGTCATGGTTCTAAATCTCTTCATGTGACATCGTGCCTTCAGTTTTTGTATAGACAATGGAGCAATGATTGCACAGGCCGGTTGGGAAATGTTCCGCTCGGGTCAAGTCACAGAGCTGTCAGACTCCTGGATTACACAAAGGTAAACAACTTCGCAAATAACCATCACATCCAGAAGCTAGGCATTCGGTTGATAAAACGTTTTGCTTTGTGCATGTTTTTTGCTTCCCATAAAAGATAACAGTGCTATTTTGTCATTAGGCTAGTGATTTTTCCATTGCATGCTGAGATTAAATAGACCCGAGATAACAGTTGTTTCTCTTGTTTAACTGTGACTGTGATCATTCATTAACAGTCTATTGTGTTTTTCAGGTACAGAACAGATGAAGTAGAGGTCACATGGCGAGACTGATGTTTTTGCTGCAACTGATTGCTTATCAATATAATTTGCACTAAATGTCAAGTTGTAATCCATTTTTTTTTTTCAATAAAGTCCATGCTCCCATAATTCAATATTCATTTTCACATCATTGTCAAAAAAAGTGTTCGCACTTTCTTTTAGTCCTGTTCACCATGTACATACTATGTACTTATAGTTATTACAATAACTGGGTTATAACTAGGTACCAACCCTAAACCTACCCATAAACCAAAAACTTAACCCATGTAGTTACCTTATATTACCAGTATTTTCTTATGTAAGTACACTGAAAGTACACATAAGTGCAAGTACTGTAGGGCTTTATATACCAGTAGAAGGCAGAATTTGTTTCTAATATTTTTGTAAAAACATTGACCTACAGCTCAAATCTTTTGATAACATGATGTAAAGTGCTGTATAAAAGCATTATACTTACAATCATGCATCATTAACATTGGGCAATATGGCATCATTAAATACTGGTGTTGGTGAATCAGCAAAGATGTTAATCCAAGATTATTTAATTTAGAGCCAAAACATTATGACCAGTCATAGCAGGTGAAGTGAATATTGTTGATCATCTCCAAACAAAGCCACATATTAAGGTCTGGTTAGATTAGATGGCAAGCAAACAATCAGTTCTTGTAATCAACATGTTGAATACTGGAGATGGGTAGGAATAAAGATCTGAGTGACTTTGACAAGGGCCAAATTGTTATGGCAAGGCAACTGGGTCAGAGTATCTATGAAACAGCAAGACTTGTGGGTTTCTCCCGGTCAGCAGTGGTAAGAATTTACCATCAGTGTTCCAAGGAGGGACAAACCACAAACCGGTGACAGTGTTGGGTGCCCAAGGCTCATTGATGCACGAGGGCAACTAAGGCTATCCCGTCTGGTCAAAGCCAACAGAAAGTCTACTGTGGCACAAGTCACACAAAACTTTAGTGATGGTTATAAGAGGAATTTGATCAAAACTCACACAGACCAGAGTACCTACGATGACCCCTGTCCACTGTCAAAAGCACCTACAATGGGTATGCGAGCGTCACAGCTAGGCCTTGGAGCAGTGGAAAAAAGGTTGTCTGGTCCGATGAGTCCCGTTTTCTTTTACAGCATGAGGACGGCCGTGTATGCCGTTTACCTGGGGAAGTGATGGCACTAGGATGCACTGCGGTACGACAAGACCGTGGAGGGAGTTTAATGCACTGGGCAATGTTCTGCTGGAAAACCATGGCCATTCATGTGGATGTAAATTTGACATGCCAAATACCTAAACATTGTTGCAGACCAGGTAAAACCTTTCATGACCATGGGGTCCCCAGGTGGAAGTGGCCTCTTTCCACAGGATAATGCACTCTCCACACATTGACCAGGAATGGTTTGAGGAACATGGTTAAGAGTTCAAGATGTTGCCCTGGGCCCCAAATTTGTGCAGAAGCAACAAGTTTGATGCACAGCGACTCCACTCCGCAACCTACAGGATTTGAAGGATCTGTTGCTAAAGTCTTGGCACCAGAAACACAGGACACCTTCAGTGGTGTGTTGAGCCCATGCCTCGACGGGTCAGAGCGGTTTTCGCAGCACGTGGAGGACCAACAACCTATTAGGCAGGTGGTCATAATGTTTTGGTTCATCACTTATTACACCCCATGCAGACAAGCGGTTCATAAATACAAATGGACTCCTGAAATATTAATTATTCATCTTTTTATTTCAGATGCATTTCTGGGTTGTACAAAAACCAGAAGACCATGAAATATTTTAACAAGTTTATTCATTTTTATTATGCAACACTGTTCGATTAAATCTCTGAACACCTTCCAGTGTAAATTATTTTTATGTTTCTAAAAAAAAAAAAAAAAATGAGGTCATACACAGCAACGGATTCCTATTAGGATTCATGACCGACATTCAATCTGGGTGAAATATATATATTAAAAAACAGCATTAAGACCAATAGACATTTGAAGGTGCTGCCATAACGTGCCGGCTGCACCTCTGTAAACTTCATGAGAACAATTTTTGTGGGAAGAAAGGGATTATTGTGGGAGGGAAGACTGATGAAAAAGACATTCTGGATTTTGTTCTAAAAACAAGCTCAGTCTTTAGAGAAAGGGATGACATGTTCAACTACAGGTCAGAAAGTGCTTGACTTAACCACTCGCACACAAGTAGGAACAAGGGAGGAATAAAAGGGATTTCTTAACTGTAAAACTGCAGTTCACTGAAATAAAATTGCAGCTTGATAACGCTTTTTTTCCTTAAAAGAGAATCCTCCACCATTAAAATGACAGAGGTATGCAGAGGGACTCTGCGCCTGAGGCAGACTCTGTTGTAAGGCAACCGAGAAGTTCAAGACATCGATCTTCAAAGGGGAACAAGTTCAAAGTGTCTCGGTAGAAATGTTGAGGGGACGATAACCTGAGTGCGGGGTGTGTCTCGTATGTGTGTTTTTGAAGCTGTGTTAGTGTGTGCTAGGCGGGCGACTCCAGGGCGTTCTTGTACCAAACAACCTTTCCAGGGTCTGAAAAACAAAAAGAATGACAGTCTAAAAATAGTAATTCTTCTCTTTCATGGATATTAATAAGTGGTCAACCGATATAACCAACCAAATCAGCCAATATTTGGCATTTATAATTACTTGCTTTGGCAGGTAAGTTTTCCGTTTTAATGATGTCAGAAGTGTTACTTTTACTTTGACAAACTCAGAGCGTCCTAGCTCCAGTTTTCATTAGTTTACTGTCTGTCTAACAGTTCTGTACAATACATTATTATAAAGAACTGTTAAACAAAGTAGATGTTATATGCAAAAAGTCTAACTTTCCATTCTTTTCTATAAGTAATCGAGGCAAATGCTGTGATACTTAAATCACCCACTGTTTCATCAAATATGCACTTACATGATTCAAACAAGCTTTTGAAAATCGAATAAACATTTAACAAATCTTGCAAATTCTGAATTTGTAGACTGCATAAAAACATTTACTGTGTGTAACGGTTGGTTCATGTGTGCCGGATGTGGACAAGAGAGTTCAGCTTCACTGTGGATGCACGATGGGCAAACTTTAAACCCTTGATTTCAAACTATGCTGCACTATATCCAGTTGGCCACTGTCTAATTCATGTCCTATTCACTGTGTGCTGTGCGTAAAATGAACATTACCTGTCTTTAATTTAGAAAATGTATTACCAGATTATTGAGTGCACCGTTGGTTACAGTGTTTACTTGTGTTTTATACATTTTTCTAGCAATTTCTTTCTTTATTACAAATACTATAGTAGGATTACAAAATCAAGAAGTTAACATATAAAGTATAAATGTTTATTTTAAAGATTTTTCTATCATCAAGCCCACCTGAATACAATTATTTTCAGCAGTTATGCAAATGTTGTTATCTTTAAACAGTGAGAAACAAATACATGTAAGATTTGAAGTGGATCAAAAGCTTTCATTAAATTTATACATGAATTTAACAATACCCATTCTTGTCTTGGACAACTTATTAACTTTTTTGATCCACTTTAAATGTTGACCACTGTATGTATGCGCGCATATATATATATATAATCCCTGCTCTATAAGGTCTCAGCATTGGCCGTCAAAAAAATTATATCGGTCGACCACTCAACGAAAATGAAGACACCAACCTTGTTTTTGTTTCCATAATATTGCGTTCCATTCTGTGGATTAAAAGAAAAGAATCAGTGAGATAAAGCAGTGTGGTTAGACAACCCTTAATGTCTTGTGCAACCGCAACTATATGGTCTTACCTTGTGTGTGATACTCCAAGGCTTCTTCCAGGTGGCGACAGCTAAGCAGCAGCTCCTCCGAACTCTCAGAGCCTCTCTGGACCTGACTGGGCAGAGACTCTGAGGGTTTAACAGTAACCTCTCCAGCTACTGGATGGACAACTGGACTCTTCTCCTGGGGCACATCTGCTTCCGGGCCATCACTGATGAAACTCAGTCCCCACTGGTTCTGCAGCAAAACCCCGATACCAGGTGGTTCTTCTGCCGCCCCAACAGAACCTCCTCCTGCCTTCACCTTGGAGGCGTAGCTGACGGCCGGCTGCAGCTTGGCAGGGCTGTCTTTCACAGGGAAAGCAGGTGGAGGTTTAAGCAAAGACAAGCTGTTGTCCACCCATCGTTCTTTCGGACCGGTTCTGGAGTGTCTCTCATCTGAACGTGGCCCTGCTCTCGGGCCGTCTCGTCGAAAGCTTCTTGCTTTATTCTGGGTGCGACGCTCTCTGTCGCGGCTCGATGTGAAGGTCTGGGTGTGGCCCACCCCGTTAAGAGAACCTTCCAGGCTACTTGGTGAGGCTTGACGTTTATCCATCCCAGAGGAACAGCCCCCTCCTCCCCCACCGCAGCTGCCAGAGCCGGGAGAGAGGCGACGGTTTCGGATCTGTGGTTCTGATTTAGGGGGTGACACTAGGACAGCCGGATCACACAAGGGGTCGGACTCGCACACTGCATTACTTGACTCCCAAGCACCTAAAGAATAAATCAAATCCAATTATTCAACTGTTGGGAAACATTCAGTTGTCTAAAATCTTGTTTTAATCTAATGTTAATTTGATCATATCAAACCCTAACCATTACACTTACATTAATAACTAATATATAAATCTTAAAAACAATGCATGGGAGGAAAGCAAACAAATGCCCCAAGCAAAGTAACGTTAATGAGTCTTGAATCAGTGAGCCGTAGCAAGAAGTAACTGGAAATTTCTATCCGTCGCCTCCTTCACACATCTGCAAACTCGGAGAGGACTAACCGGAGAAACTAGGACAGCTCAGTAAAACATCTCCTACTAAACGTTTATTAATAACATCTCATTACAGATCATAGTGACGTTTTGATACACGATTTTTTACAGCACTGGTCTGGAAACGACACTAACGTTAACTTAACACGCAGACATTGGCACACATTTGATATATAGTCTAAATTAACCAAATAAACGCGTTTTAAGTCTGACCCACGGTTATATCGTTAAATATTTGTCAAAATATCATTACAAACGTTTGAATGTTTAAGTGTGTCGACATTGCTAACGCTAACAGCAGGCCGCTTATGTTTGGATGTTTAGCGCCCATAACAACCGCCTTCAGCAGAACAAACCCAAAGCGTCAGATAAAATAACAGCCACTGCTTGCTATTTCAGAGCATTAAAAATCTAAACGACAAAAAAGAAAGATATTAGTGACCTCGGAAAGATCCAAAAACAAAAGTTTCATAAGTCTCGAAAAAGCTCATTCCGTCCCGCTCGAGCACAAACAACTTAACTTCATGTTGCAAAACACTCCCGCAATTTAACATCCAACTCAAGCAAAATACAATTTAAAGACGACACTTACCTGTTTTGATATGCATTTCGGTGCGGTAAATCCGGTTTTTAAGAGCAGTTTGGACTTTATTGTGTGTGTTACGTGAGTATGTCGCGCAGCGGCGTGTTGCTTAATACGTTCATACGGAAGTGACAGTCACCAGGGGGAAATGGGGCTATGACTATTTCCGGTGTGCTGATGGCGCGAAGAAGAGAGGGAACGGCTCGTGAGCAGATTTGAAATTATGTTATGGATGATTGATAACTACAAAAATCTGACCATTATCTAGATTTTCATGTAGTTTGGTATAACATTAGAAGCATACTTAAAAGATATCTATATTTATGTACAGTTAAACTCAATCACTTAATTTGATAAAACGAGATACAATTTTATTAACAGAATATAAAATTAAATTATCTTCGAAAAAATTATAAAGTAGGCTATATTTTATGCTTAGAAAGGAATACAAAAAAGATCCCATGCAATGGCCATGCTATATAGTGTAAGTGTATAATGGACCAAAAATGTTGATGACTCATCCTGCACTACAAAGATTATTGTCCAATACAATGCTCTTTAGAATGAGAATGTCCCTTCCTTAATGCAACTTGCAACTGACTAGCTAGTAGCACATCATGGTTAATTGCAAGATGTATACCTACTACTGATTTGTCGTTCATGGGGTCTTTGAGGAAAGAGAACAAAACTGTCACAATAAGCATGTATAGATTCATGAAAATCTCTGGAGTTTAAACCTTGTCTCACCGTCAGTGTTCATTCTGTCCACTTAATCAATGTGTTTTGTTTTGTAGACGCAAGTGTGCCATGAGCTACTCCAGCTTTCCTCTCGATTCTCTCCTCAAGTTTCTGGTTATTTCCCTTGCAGCCTTTCCTGGTCTCTTCAAATGAATATCTTCATTACCTCTGATTTTTTGTTGCTTTCCCTCAAGTTTCTTGACCTCTTGTCTCATGGAGTGCATGATCAAGCTGCTTATCTGTGTTTTTCTGTTTGTATTGTATTTCGTCACTCGCGTGAGGAGGACACTCAGATTTGCTGATTGTTTGTGGTATTTGGTTTAAGCTTTAACTGTTGTGAACGTTGCCCTTCTCTCTGTGATCAGTCTCTCTGAAACAATCACAAACAACGACAAAAATGTAACGGAACAAAGATAAAACTACAGTTAGATTAGTAAATTCATGATATCCTGACAGTAACAATAATAAATGCAATAGTAATTCTACAATGGAATAGCTTTCATATTTATTTTTTCATCACCCATTTTAATAATAAAGAGCAAGAAAAACATTTTGGGGAGAGATCTGATTAAACTGAAACTAAGCTTAACCCCCAAAGTATATGGCTCTGTTATGCATGAGGGAGTGGCAATTTGGTATTTCACTTTAGGGATTGGTTTATTACAGTATAAACTTTGGACCCATGGAAAAGGTTGACATTACTCTTGTTCCAAAACACACCTAACGATGATTCACTTGTGTTGTCCATTTCCACTGGAAAACTACAATAAAAAATACAGGAATTTGTTACATCCTATATGCGAGCCAATACAGATGAATTGTGTTTTTAAATATATAAAACACCTTCATGACCTATGGCTCTAAAAGGAACTTCACAGGATCAAAGTAAGTTTTATTTTAAATCTCTTAATATTTATTTACAAATGTCCTCACAGACAATGTTCACAGTCATTAACGGTTATTGGGTGGGGGGTGATTCATGTACCACACAGGTCTTTATATTTATACCGTGGGACTATTTGAGCCAGTATTTGTATATTTTAGCTGTGATTTAGAAGTGCAAGTTACAGCTGGGTCATATTGGGTATGTCTTTATAAACTTTGCATACTTCGATGTGTAATTTCAGGTTATATTTTAACTTCATGTCTCACCACAGTCTTGTCTTTTTCTTGAATTATTAATCTGCAAAGACTTGAGGACAATAGAAGACCTGCATAACATGTGCATTTTGGAAGATGCCAGTACTGGCAAAAATATGTTCCAAGAATGTTTTGCTATCGCTCCCATTAAGTTATAAAAACGCTACTTCTGAATGTTCAAAAAAAAAGTTTTTGTGCTAACGTTTTGAGAATGTTTTTAAAGATCAAATAACTCTGACCAAACATTCTATTAAAGTTATTTGAAGAATGTTTGTTCGTGACTTTTAAGAGGACCTCGCCAGAATGTTAGCTAAAGTTATAAGAACATCCCTGTTAGCTGGGTAATATTAACCTGAGCTCTAAATAATATAATGTCTTCTAAAACATTGAAAATATCACACTTGTCTCTTAATCAAGGTAATATGCAGCATCTGTTCGAGTTGAGGATCATCCTACTTGGAGGCCGAAATTCTGGAAAGAGCTTAGTGGGAAATGCTATCTTAAACCAAGAAGAGTTTGTCCTCCATGAACGGACCACTTGCTTAAAAAGAAAAGCCGAAGTACAAGGGAGAAGTGTGACGGTGGTGGATACCCCAGGTTGGTGGTGTGACTTCTTAGCACAGGACACACCAGAGCTGGTCAGGAGAGAAATCAGACACAGCGTCTGTCTGAGTCTCCCAGGGCCTCATGTCTTTCTCCTGGTGGTGAAAACAGACTCGGTGTTCTTAGAAAAGCGGAGGAGAGCCGTAGAAAAGCATCTTGAGCTCTTCAGAGAAAAGGTTTGGAGTCACGTTCTGGTGCTGTTCACAAAAAGCAAAAACTCAGAAAATAAATCATTTGAGGATCACGTGCAGGCATCAGGTAAACCCCTCCAGTGGCTCCTGAAAAAGTGCAGGGGCAGGTTTCATGTTCTTGATACCCAGAAAACATGCAATGCCACCCAAGTATTGGAACTGATGGGGAAAATCGACAAGATGGTTGCAGAAAATGAAAGACTACATTTTGAAATGGATGTAAAGGCTTTACAGGAGATAGAGGATAGGAAGAGGGAAGTGGAGCTCAAGGCTCATCAGAGACTGATGAAGATACAGAAACAGAGATCTACTCTGAGGGGTGAGTTTTAAAATAAAGTACACTAAAGCAATTAAAATAATAAACAATTATTTTAATAAAACAACAAATGTGCCATTAAAAGACGATTCCGTAATATTATCGATTTAACTGACACTAGGATGTAGGAAACTAAAGTGAGCTGGGTAATGACACTAACTTTGCAACCAAGCTAACATATGTAAAATATGTTCTAAGAATGTTTTGCTAATGTTCATGTTGAGTTATTAATTTTTTTTATTTTTGAATGTTCATAACTTTGAGAGAACATTTAAAATGTATGCATTTTACAACATTAACACTGTTTAGTATTTGTATCAAGTGCTTTATAAATAATTGTGACTTTACACTAGTATTTTATAATGCATTCTATTGTAAAACTTGTTTTTCTTCCTCCCGTCAGTGCACTCATCTCATCACCATAACATAAGACTCGTCCTGCTTGGAGCAAAGGGCTCTGGGAAGAGCTTGGCAGGAAACAGCATTCTAGCAGCAGGAAGTGACCTACGTTTTACTGCAAAGAAGAGGACCACGCGGTGCTTGAAGAAAACGTTCACAATGTTGGAAAGAGAGGTCACAGTGGTGGACACACCTGGCTGGTGGATGAACTACTTTACCCAGGATTCTTCAGCTTTTGACAAACAAGAAATCGTCAACAGTGTTTATTTGTGTCCACCCGGTCCCCATGCTTTCCTTTTGGTGGTGCGGTTGGACAGGTCATTCACAGAGATCTACAGGAGAGCCATTAAAGAGCATGTAGAGCTTGTTGGTAAGGACGTCTGGAATCACTCTATAGTGCTGTTCACCTTTGGTGACTGGCTTGGTGACACAACCATTGAGCACTACATTGAAAGCGAAGGAAAGGCCCTCCAGTGGCTCGTGGAGAGATGTGGAGACCGCTACCATGTGCTAAACAACAAAAGCCTTGGGAATAAGTTCCAGACAACAGAGCTACTGGAGAAGATAAAGGAGATGACAGCAGGGAATAGCGTGAGACACTTTCAAACAGATGAGTGTCTTTTTAAAGAGATTGAGAGAAAACGGAAAGTACATGAAGACATGGCAAAGCTGCGGCGTGAAAATGTGCTGAGACGAAGAGAAAGCTTGAGAGCTTTTAAGAGTAAGTCAAGAACCTTTTATCTCAGAATCATCTAATAAATTAGACTGTGATATAAAATTTGAGTATGAATCAAAGGTACACTATGCAACTTTGGTCCCTGCAGGCATTTTGCAAAAGTTGTGCTTCGGCTCTCTGTGACTGTGTTTAGATGGATCTCAAGCTGACTAGCTGAAGACGTTACTGTGGCTATACGCATTAATAGACATGATACTTCCTTGAAAATAAATTCCAGCACAGCGCAACAACTTATAATGAAATTACCTTTCACAATAGATTACGCTTTACAATGAACTCTGTTAGAGAGCTGCATATGGCAATTTATCTGTTCTGTTAAATAAAATACTCACTTGATGAGTAATGTAAACGCCATCTCCGTGTCACTTTTACAACATTTCAAATATATATGACGAGACAAGCACGGGCGAGTGACGTATGGAAGCAATTTCCAGTGAAAGCCACTTATAATAGGCTTACCATAGTGAATCAGGGTAAGACAAAAATGTGTTTTAGAAGAAGGATTGATGATGTATTGATTTTTTTAATAAAAGAAGTTCACCCTCATTCAAACTCATAAGACTTTGGTTAACCTTTGAAATGCAAATTAAGATATTGTTTATGAAACCTGAGAGGGTTAATCTTAAAACTAATCCATATGAATAAATGAGGTCAAGTAAACCCCTAAATGAAATCTATCAGACGTTAAACGATGCCTTTATGACCTTTTTTGGATCTTCAAAGTTTTGGTTGCATGGACTTTTAATAGAGGGACAGAAACTGATTTGAGAATCTAATTTCATTAAAAATATTTCTAAGTCTTATGGGTTTGGCACAACATGAGGGTGAGTAAATGATGACAGAACTTACCCTTTAAGATTTGCTTTCTTTCTCTTAACAGATCAGGTGCGATTTCCCTCAGCCATAAGAGTTTTCCTCCTGGGCGGCAAGCACTCTGGTAAGACATCATCTGCATGCTGCATTTTGGGTAATGATGGACAAGAGGCTGACAGCCAAAAACCCATCAGAGGTACGGTTATGTTCAACGAGACGAAGGTTGAGGTCATTGACACAACAGGCTGGACAACTGAGTATCCAGATAATGCAGAGTTCAGCAGGAAGCTTCTCCATGACTGGGTTTCTGGTTCAGCCAGCGGGATCTGCATCCTCCTGCTGGTTGTCAATGCCAGTTCCTCATTTACGCGAAAGAACCTGAAAGCAGCTCAGGACCATCTGCATGTTCTGGGAGGGAAAGCATGGAGCAGCACCATTGTGCTGTTCACGAATGGAGACTGGCTCGGTGATGTTAGCGTGGAGCAGTACATTGAAAGTGAAGGAGATGCACTTCAGACACTGGTGGAGAAATGCGGAAATATATACCAGGTTTTTAACAACAAGATCAAAGACAATGGCGCTCAGGTCGCAGAACTGATGCAGAAGATAGAGGAGATGGTGTTAGAGCAGGTGCTAAACAGTGCAGAAAATCAAGGGAACATTAAACGACCTCTAGAACATAATGAATTGAGGTTCAGAGGAAGGATACAGATTGGGGAAGCGCAAACCCTTCTTAGAAGCTCTTCAAACATCCATCATGGTGAGTTTATTATGGAAGCTTGTTTTCACCACTGGAAAAACTGACTTTAATCTCACAAGTGTGGCTCTTTTTCTCACAATAACGACAATTCTGACTTTTATAACTTGCAATCGAAAGTTAATATCTGAGTTAACACCTCGCAGCATTTTTTTCTTCAAGCTTCCATAGTTTATTGCATATAATGCATTTAAATCATTTAGGTTTATATACTTGCTTGATTCTGGTATTGTATGTTTAAAGTGTTTATAACTCTTTTTGTACCGGGTTACACTGACATTCCAGGAGAGCATCAAATGTTTGGGATCTCTACATCCAGTGATCCGAGAATTACCATCACCGATTCCAGCCCATCGCAAAATGAAAATGAATCACTGGCTATGAGTGTCCGATTATGTCGGACCTCGTTACCCAGAAACTTTCATCGAGGACTAGTAGTGGTGCTCAACAGCTCAGAATGGTTTCACCCAAATGAATCATGGCTTGGTGTGAATAGGACAGATGGACCTGAAACAGGCTCTCTTGCTGTGCGCCATGTTTCACCAACTGAGCAACCAATGAATGCACAGCGATTATTCAGGAATGAATCACAGGAGGAAAGGTTTTGTGGGCCAGCCCTTCCATATTACCAGAGCAATACACCTTGCACAGCTCAAACTGCAAAAGAAAGAGCCTTTATGGATTTTGTCCAATCAGAGAGCCTGCAGAACCTAATTGACCAATGGGGTGACAGTAACATTGAGGAGCTGGAAGCATTCATAGATTCTTATTTTGAGATGGTGTGGCAGGAGAAATGCAGCAGCATGACAACAATCGACTGTGAGAGTTCAGGCATCAATGAGAACGATCAGGGACATCTAGCCTCAATTGACAGGAAACTGTCAAAACTTGACATCCTGGAGGGAGTTCAAAGAGATTTGCGGGAGCTGAAGCAAAGCATCAGGCACTGTAGTAGAATGTTTGAGGAACTGATGGACAGAAGTAAAGAGACACATGACCCCAGCCGACCTTCTGAAGCAACTGAAAGTGCAGCAGAAAGTGAGGAAAGGGGTTGCTCAGATGAAAAGTGAATGGGGCTCTGCAGCACTGAAATGATAAAAAAAATACAAAAAATAAACATATTGGTTAAAATGGGTCATGACTATAACTTCACGGAACGAAAACGGAAGTTTAGATAGTCTGTTCTTCCTGATTGTGACATATATCTGAGTGAAATGACTATTGGATTTGCTGGTCGATCTCATGTGAGTGACAGGTTGTCCCGCCCTCACGCCAATAAACATGTCATCAGAGAAGAGAAGAGATGTTGCTGCTGCAAGAGGGAGGGGGAAGATGTTTTGAATAAAGATTACGAGAGCGCATGAATTTAAAAACAATTATGTACAGTGATAAATCATTTATAATAAATACCGCAATATTCCACAAAAAAAAGAGAACTGTCCATTTTGATTTCATGGTGGCTTTAAAGTCTGAAAAGATGTGCATTTTTCTCTCTAACAGAAAAATAATTCAGAATTAAAATTTCCCAGTTAATAAATCACATATAGGTATGCTCCTTTAATAATAAATATTTTAATACAGCTGGCATGACACAATTCTCATTCAAAAGTATGATTTGAAATTCTCTTGAACAGCATGCTGACACTCTCATAAGTGCTGGTGACAGCAGAAAATATTTTATATCATAATCTCGCAGAAGATTTTATTCTATATAAAATGTAAAACACACACACACACACACACACACACACACACACACACACACACACAAACACCAAACACACACGTACTATATATATATATACAGTAGGAAGAAAATTACTTTGGAACTAGTCAATGTGCTGTCAACTGTTACCGATAATATTAAAAATATCTTCTTTTGTTTTTGGAACAACTTGAGGGTAAGTAAAAAATTAAAATCACTTTTGGGTGAACTATTCCTTTAAAGTTCCTGAAAGAAGGTTTGCTCATAACTTTCAGAGAACCTTAGTAGAACGTTAGCCAAAGTTCTGAGAACGTTCCCTGTCAGCTTTAAATGTCAATCATGCTTTTATAATAATTTGCAATCAAATCATGTTTAAAATGCTAAAATGTTAAACTAGTTGTTCAATATATAGCAGCTAAAAGCCATTACATTTCTTGAAAATAAAATAACTCAAAGGATTGTTTAACAGTGGACATAATTTTATATCAGTCATGCATTTCCCTGACACTATTGTCTCCTTGGTAAATAAGTAGATAAACTAAAATGTTGTGGCAGTTGAAAAGTTGAAAACCTTTGTTCTAAAATTAGAGGGGGTGGGGGAATCAATAGTGTTGAAGTGTCTCCACCTAGTGGTCGAATGAAGAAGCTGCTGTTTTCATTGCATTCAGTCACTAGAGGTGTAGTAGCTTGACGAATAATAGGAAAGGAAGTATAGTTTATGCGTAGCCTGTTCACAGAGCACATAAAAACAATAACAAGAAAGTCCAAACATGTAATAAGTGTGTGACTCTCCTCCATTCAGCTAATTTCACTTAAAGCTCGTGACAGAGAGTGTACCTCTGTGCTCAGGGAGCAGAATGCAGACAGATGAACCGTGAACGCGCACAGACCCCTTAAAGGCGCGTGACAGCTTGACGCCGCTTCCCTTTAAGAGCCCGTTATGCGTCACCTGACCAGGTCCAACGACAACCGAAAAGGCAGGACCTTAACCTGCATTACCAGAAAAATAAGCAACTAAATATCCAAGATCTACACGATATAGCATTGAAACGTGAACAATTACTTGTCTTCATACTCTCGCCCTTGAAAAGGCTCGAAAAAGACACGTCATCATCACCATCATCATCCGACAGGACGGGAAGGACACACGGGCTTTGACCGAATAATACCGAGGCTCCGGAATCCCGAACAGGTTTATAGTAGAGGATCAATCAACGGAACGTTTTTTCAACTCGTTTTTATGCGTTTATTTAATTCATTCCATTGAAAAAAATAACCGGTTCAACGTAAAACGCCCCGTCATTTCGGCTTGATGTTTATTTTTTTAAATACATATACTAATCAAAGGTGACAGTTTACCGTATTAATTTGATTATTTATTTCCCACAAGAGCCAGAAATAGCTCGGCGTAGGGCGTTACGTAATAGGAGCATTATCCATGGTGCTGAAACCAACCCATGCATAGACGCCTACATCGACCACATTTTATAGAAATAAAATTCAAACATATATGTTTGTGCTTTTGAATACGTAATTTCAGGCGCTCTGGTTGGAAACCAAAAGGAGAAATCGACATTGTCCGTTTCTGTAGAGCCACCTTGGATTCCGTCTCATTTTTTGTCGGCGAATATCATATGCATTTCGACTGTCCTTCCCCCTGAAGTTGATTCTTGAGGTGGTTGTCGACGCTACCGGGAGAAAATGTCGGGACAGACTCTGACGGATCGCATCGCCGCGGCGCAGTACCAGCTCACCGGATCCGAGGTGGCTCGTGCCGTTTGCAAAGCCACCACGCACGAGGTGATGGCGCCCAAGAAGAAGCACCTGGATTGTAAGTGAGACATTTTTTTGACTCACCCTCATTCCTCAACGCGTTCAGTCTCACTCAGACCTGGCGCTGTCCACTTCAGCACCACAGCACAGTCCAATGCGTAGAATAACGAGGCTGTGTAAATGCATGGCTTGTACTCAATGAGGTTGTTTGCTACTAGTTGCAATTCTGTCAATGGAAACCCTGCCTTTTAGGGTGCATGTAATATAAGGAGCTTATATTCTAAGAGAAGTGTGTCAGTGTGTGTAGCTGATTGCGTTTAACTGACAGCACAGAACTGAAGTGTCTTTATGTGGGTGGTGTGGTCTGGAACTGAGAGGGAGAGACAGTGAAAGAGAAGACAGAAGGAAATCAGCTGCATTTAGACAAGACGGAGAGGCCACAAAATCATCTTCGTGTCGCCCTCGAGCGCTGTGTCCTGCAGGAGAAGGCCTTCTGAATTATAAATCGATCAGCCAAAGCATGTATTATTTACAAAGCCAAAGGTGAGGACACTGGTATGCAAGCTGGGGAATCTTGTTGTGTGTTAATATCAGCAATCTCTTCATCAGGGAATCACATGTGTGATTTCACAGGCACTCCCAAAATCCATAGATTAATAAATCCGCTTGGTCTTGGCAAGGTTTAGCATTGTTGGCCTGTCTACAGACACAAACTTGTTTTACTTTTGTAGTATCAGGTGTTTTGTGACAAGAAATGTGTTTGTTGAGTTTTTATCTCTTAACTCCAGCCATTTGTCTGTTGAATTGGAAGGCGTGAGGGGTGGTGGTGAGGTTGTCATGGAAACTGAAGTAGATTATTGGGGAAGGGGGAGGGGTGAGTCAGTGACATCATGATGACATGGTATCAGTTTGCACGAAAGGGTCTTCATACCAATACAGAGGCAGCATTTGCTTTGAATTTAAAAAGTCGCAAGACAGCAAGAAAGTCGCAGATTGTTCGTTTAATGTGGTCTTTTCTGTCAATGTTGTTGTGCTGCTTCATAGAATAGGCCTATTATTTAAATATTAAAGATATCACTGTCTTTTTTTTAGATGCATTTGTTTGGATTGATTTGTATGATCTTGCATCATTTAGTTAAGAGACCAAAGCAACTGATTGGCAGAGTTTAGTCATGTGTTCACACATATGGTGCGTGTGTGTGTGTTTGTAATGTGTCTGTATTTACACCGTCTGTAATCCAGTCACATGAGCAATTCCATAATCCCAATGAGCTGCACCGGCTCACATATTCCTAACCTATATGTTCAGACTCCCAAAACAAGGACTGCTATGCCATATACTTCTATATATAGTGACAATACATAGCAACAAATTGCACTGGTGGTAACGCAACTCACACCTTATCTCAGTGTGTTCTAATCTGGACTATTCTTGGCTTCTTAACTCCACTGCAGTGTGCTCTCTAGCAGCCATGACTAACATATTGGCACCCTGAGCACAACGTTATATGGAATTTAAGACGATCTCCTGTCAGGAAGTCCGTAAAGAGAATGCCAGGGACATATTGCACTCCCAAATCCCAAAAAACTAAAATAACTTATATTTTGTTTAAAGAAAATCAATCCTGTTTTAGGACTATTGGGAATTGCTTTGCATTTGTTACATTATTTTCATGACAGTTAAACACATTTTCCACCAGATTTCCCAACGAAAGAATGATGCATCATTTATTATTATCATTATAAGTGCCTTTAATTCATGCTGATTCCACTTTTCATTGCATTACAGTATTGAGAATCATTGAGTAATAAGTAAAAATGAGTATAAAGTATTTAGGGACAATGTCATAATGCAAGAAATCTTAATGGTCCCAAAACAAGTCTCATTTCTTTATAAAAACTTTTATTGTATGTATTTGGTTTTGAGGGTAAAATGTGCTAATTTTTCAGTAGTTGCTTGAGACTGAAAACTGATATTCAGTCTGAAAGAAGCTCATTTTAAAGTTCTACTTTGTGTGTGGTTGGAAAAATTACGCAATGTTCACTCTGTCAGTTTTTGGGATTGACCATAAGGTGCAAGTCTCGAAATGTCCCGTTCAAACAGCAATTTACAGTAGCGTTTCGAATACTGTCTGTATGAACGTGAATTGGACACCTTGGTTTAAATTCTGATCCGAAGGATGGTGCTTTTTTTGACAGTATAGTGTCCCCGTCACTATACTGGGGCGTTAGGACCGAGCAGCCCCCTCTTGGTCTCTCTTGGAAGCCAACACGGCTTCAAGTGATTTAAACTGCAATTCATCGACTGGCCGCTAGAGACATGCTCCAAAAGGGAGTCAATTCCATATATCCCCCATGTTAAAATGCCCAAATTTGCAGCAGGAAAAAACGTGTTTACAGCCTGGTACAAAAGATGGTTTTGGTCTATATAGCTAATTTTACCCTTCATGACAACTGTGAGGGGGGTGCATTTTTTTATATCTCATCCGTTTAAATTATATTAAGCCTTAAAATTCTGCATAATTAAGGGCGTGGCCACTTGAGTGACAGGTGGATTGTCGCTGCTGTCACTACTAGCCGTTTGTCTGCTGGCAACCAGGCACCTCAGCTCCACCCACGTCCCGCCTCTTTGCCCATTTTCTGTTATACGAGAGTTATGCAAGGTAACGCGCTGCCAAGATGGCAACGACTGGCTCCGCCAACTTTGGGCTTTAAAAATGCTCTTCAGAAACCTACGGGTGACGTCTCGGACACTACGTCGATATTTTTTTTACAGTCTATGGTTAGGACCCACACATACCACTGTGTGAGCAGCACCCCCTTGCTGGCCTCACGAACACCTCTTCCAACAGCAACCTAGTTTTCCCAAGAGGTCTCCGATCCAGGCTCAGCCCTGCTTGGCTTCAGTGGGCAACCATTCTTGAGCCACAGGGTGATAGCT
The DNA here is from genome assembly GCF_949152265.1 of Phoxinus phoxinus. NCBI lineage: Eukaryota > Metazoa > Chordata > Actinopteri > Cypriniformes > Leuciscidae > Phoxinus > Phoxinus phoxinus. The sequence continues at coordinate 6,208,958 of NC_136884.1, forward strand.
GATGGCAGTATGTTGTTACATGCAGGAAGAATGTTGTTTGTCTCTGTGGGGGCTGTTTCTTTCTTCTAAATGCAATTGCATGTTATGAATTTTCCCCCTTAAAGAAACTGTCTGCTGATATTAATAATCATAAAACTCTTTGCAGTACGTAGCGCTGTGGTGGTAAATGTGCTTGTGTTTTGTGTGCAGATCTGATCGCAGCCACCAACGAGACAAACGTGAACATCCCTCAGATGGCTGACACACTATTCGAGAGATCCACTAATGCCAGCTGGGTGGTCGTGTTCAAAGCCCTAACCACGACTCACCACATCAGCATCTACGGCAATGAGGTGAAGCGATAAATTACTGTTTTAAACTTTATTCCTTTTAGTTTCTTTTTATCAAGTTTAAACTTTAAAAACTAAGGGTGTCTCAATCAGCTCCCTAGTTCAGTAGTCACGTTTCAGTGCCCTGTAAGTACCTTAAAATGGCTGACTACCTGATCAGTGCCCTGTCCACTGAACTGGGGAGCTGATTGAGACGCACTCCAAGTTTCACAAGCAAAACGCAACGTTTCTTGGGGGAACGCAAAAGCATTGAAATCTCCCATCCTATATTTTTTCCACCACCATGTCCCTTTAGGGGCTCCGTAGAAAACTGCATGCAGTATTGCATTCGCTCTTATTAAGTTCAGAGTTCATAAGGCATTTTGGTCAAATAAAATAAAATAAAATAAATACTGTGTGTTTCAAGATTTGTCCTTATTAAATCCCTGCAGAGATTCATCCAGTATTTGGCGTCCCGAACTTCCCTGTTTAATCTCAGCAACTTTATTGACAAAACAGGCTCCCATGGTGAGTTTGTATACATTTGTGTGTGAGTTAAATGAATAAAGTCACATAAACGTCTATCAAATGCCATTTAACTTGTTTACTAATTCCATGAAGTGTGATCTGAAGTGTGATCCATTAAATGTGATATAAATGTGATCAACTAAGGCTGTTTATATCTTTTCTGTCTCCAAGGCTATGACATGTCGACATTCATTAGGCGATATGCACGGTACTTGAATGAGAAGGCATATGCCTACCGCGCGATGGCCTTCGACTTCACTCGAGTTAAAAAGGGGTATGTCGATTAATTCTGGGAATAGAAGGCTACATTGGCAACATTTAGACACTAGTATATTACATCAGAGTACATTTTAGATATCATGATGTAGTAAGAAACGCTTCAGACTTTACTCCCAGAGTTGTTACATTTACAGATCACAAAGAGAATGTCATCTCTGAACGCTCTGAACTGTTACTCATCTGTGTGTGTGTGTGTGTGTGTGTGTGTGTGTGTGTGTGTGTGTGTGTGTGTGTGTGTGTGTGTGTGCACTCAGAGCTGAGGGTGTGATGAGGACTATGGCTCCTGACAAGCTCTTGAAGGCCATGCCTGCCCTGCAGACTCAAGTGGACACACTGCTGGAGTTTGATGTGAGTAACATCTCCCACAGCATCTGGGACCTTCTGTGAAGCCGTCCCATTAACTGAGATTGTATTTGATTTTGTATTCTTCACAATAATGTTTTAAATGCTCCCTTGTCTCTCCACCCTCAGGTTCATCCTAAAGACTTGAACAACGGCATCATAAACGCAGCATTCTTGCTTCTCTTTAAGGATCTGATAAAGCTCTTCGCCTCCTACAATGACGGCGTCATCAATTTATTAGGCATGTGATAACTAATTTACTATAGATGATCTCAATCTCTGAACTATAAAACATCTTACTATTAATTTAAACAATTCTTAAAGCCTTAAAGTAAAAATGCATTATAATATGTGCAGATTCCTTGTTACATCTGGTTACATCTACAATTGGTTGTTTGTCATGTGTTTTAATGCATTATATTTTCTAAAGGTGTGTTCAATGAATAGATGAGTATTATAATACATTATAACTGTATTACAATTATTCATGACACTACAATGCATTATAAGTTGCATTACAATGCTCAATTAATGCAGAAATATGAATTTATGCAATTTTATATTATTTATTTGAAATAATTAAAAGAGCAGTTTCATGTCTATCCTTGTATTGTTCAACTGGTAATTAGTAGCTAGTAATTAAATTTTTTTTTAGAGTAACTTACCCAACATTGATTATATATACTGTAAACTAAAGCGTTAACCTAATCTTCTATCCTCAAACAATGGGCTGTGATCTGTTTTCTTTCTTTTTTTTGGTTCTACAGAGAAATATTTCAAAATGAAGAAGTCTGAATGCAAGGATTCTCTGGAGATTTATAAGAAATTTCTGACCCGGGTGACCAAAATTGCAGAGTTCATGAAAATTGCTGAGGTAAGGCCAGAAGAAGAGATATTTAAAGTCAAATATATTTACAGAATTCACTTAGAATATGATTATTGCGTTTCTGTTGCAGCAAATAGGAGTGGATAAGAATGACATCCCTGACATCTCTTATGTAAGTTACTATTGTATTACTTATACATATACTAATGTATTACTATTGTACTCAGTGACTGTCATATTCCCAAACATTTGTCCTTTCATGTATGCACATTTATTGGCGTGTCACTTCTGTGTAGCTCTTAATTTGTATTAGAATCAGGTCAATTATTGATTCCTGGATGTCAATGGTTTGTGAATACTTTAGAGCACTGGTTGTCTTCCTTTTAAAATAATGAAGTAAAGCTGGTGTGAGTGTGAGAGCTTTTCATCTATCCTAACCATGCATCATTATTAAATCGCCCTCCCATGGGACTTCTCAGTGTCTGCATCCAGGCGTAGTTGCCGACATGGCAGATTCAGACAATGAAGACTGTCCCTTTAAAGACTGCTTCAACGAAGAGCCGGTAACAATGTTGACTGATATGGGACGCAAGTATGCATCTCAGTGCATTGCTTTTACCATGGCCACATGGGATAGTAAAGTGTCCATCGAATGAGCCCTTCGGAAGTAGTAGGTCTACTTTTCACCTGCTTTTTTATGAGTGCTATGCATTCGGACTCGGCTCACATACAGTTTTTTGCCTACTATATAGTACAGAAGTAGGCGTATTTGGACGCAGTGGATTTCTTTGTATGAGCTTGTGGTTTTAAAAAAATTAAGAACTCATGTAAGATGCGTGTCCTTATAAAATACAAATAATATATATAAAATACTATTGATCTGACCATACTGAAACTAGCAGAAAAGAGCTGTATAATGCCTTCCATAGAGCTTCTTTTTAGCTGTAATTAAAGTTTTAAAAACTGATGAATTTTGCTAAAATCAACACTTTTTTTATATGAAACTGCTTTCTGTATTGTATAAAGTGCTACATAAATAAAAGTGGCTTGACTTTCCCTCAAAAATGAAAAGGTCACATTGCGATTAGCCTTTTTGTTCAGAAGCTGGGTAAAGCAATGCACTGAAGTCCAGTTCTGTCCCACAGTTTGTGCAGTGAGCTGATTTTGCAGTGCTGTGAGGAGTGGTTTGACTTTGAGTAAAGGTTCCCAGCTGGTTTTGATGTGGTGTTTTATTGTTTGAATTTGCTGTGAAACCTTGAGAGATATTGACATCAAATGTGCTCTGGTGGTTTTTGTACTGCTCATCGTGTGTGTATTTTATTTTGCTGTTCTCAGGCTCCCACCAGTATTCTGGAATCTCTGGAGACACATATGAACAGTCTAGAAGGGAAGAAAGGGTACGAGACCCCTGAACTCATTCTAAATCACTTTAAATGTCAGATAGGAAGTAACTCTGAACTTGTAAATCAAATGCTGCATGCTAGATTTGATAGAGAACACTGAGCAGGGCACATAACCATGGCTGGTCACCGTGATTTTGCCAAGTAAAACATGTTAAGTTGATCCTGAAACAACATTCCTGTCCGAAAACATATACTAACCCTTTCCCTACTCCTAAACCTGATAGGTGAACAACACTGATGTAGATGCATGTTACTAATGTAGAAAATGTCTAAACTTGACATAAACTGTAAAAAAATGTCCCTCAAATCTGATTGGTTGATTGGAATGTTTATGTATATGAAAATATTTTACTTTGTGAAATCACTTTCACCAACCTTGGCTTGTCTCTGCAGTTATTGTACTGTACGTCTCTTTGGATAAGAAATAGAAGGTCTCTAACTAAGTAAATATGAATACTAATTGATGTTCTTTTCCTCCTCCTGCAATGGTTTGTTCAGGGAAGGGTGAGTACGTTTTAAATAATCTCATAGACATTTTTATCAGTGTTGTTCTTTTTATATAAAATCATCTCAATGTCTCTGTTTGTGTCCTTCAGATCACCCACAAAGGTATGTGGGCACTTAATTTGATTATTGTTTTGATTTTGTTCATGGATCTCACACACATATGTTTAACCTGTAGCTCTGTGTTATGTTTTAGGGATCACCCACCAATAACGTGTCTCCAACCTCCACTCCCGCCAAATCTGCTGCTGCCGTCCCCACTTTGGAGCCGCCACGCTCCGAGGCCACGCCAGCTGCCGAAACTGCCACTGAGTGAGTGACCCATGTAACCTCACTTCCTGTCGGATAAAATGCTAATCAGAAGATAATATCTGACGTACATTTTTCATATGTTTATAAAAGTGTGTGTCTCTATGTCACCGTAGTTCTCTTCTGGATCTGGACCCGTTGTCTTCCTCTGGACCTTCTGCAGGAGGAGCATCAGCTGCTCCCACATCTTGGGGAGGTACAGTTTAAACACATACACACACACACACATACTCAGCATGTGAACATGTCAATTTCCAGACCAAACCAAAACCCGAAATTGAAAAAAAAAGAAAAAAAAGAAGACCTTTCCGAAGGAGTAAGTTCAGATGCATGGCTATGCTGGGGTCTGACTCAAAGATGTTGGAGTATATGTGCCAGCGTGCTATAACAGCGTGCTTTAATACGAAACCATAAAATATTTATGATCATAATTGATCTTATCAACATTCACAACCCATTTCACTTCCATAATGTGACATATTTTAGAGGGAAACAGGTCATCCAGCAAGAAAACCGTGAGACTGACTGATTAAACCATGAATGTGGTCTCAATGACATTAGTTAACTTAACTTCATATTGCTCCATGACAAAACCAAAATTGTCACAAACCCAAAATAATATGTCAGACTGCCCAGAACAAAACCCAAAACCAGACCTTAAACACACAAACTTCCTACCTTAAAACACCTGTTTTACATTTCTCATTATAAACTCTTAATGAATGCATGAGTTAATTCGATCATCTCTTTTTCTGTCTGTCTCTGATGGGCCGCTGTCACATCAGATCTGCTGGGGTCAGGTAAGCGTTGTTGGCTTTTCATTTTATGTTAGATGTGTTTTCATGTGATTTGATGTGTTAAATGTCTCATGCATTTTCTTAAACATTTTGAACACTTGTTATAGCTCTCATCTGGGAAATTTAAATTGACCATATGACAGTCCTATATATGACAAACTTAGTCTCCTGAAGCCCTTTTCGAGTGAGAATCCATTTCACATCTCTGTGTCAATCCCTCAGTATTTGCTCAGTAGAATCTTTCTCTCCCTCTCTCTTATGCTCTTGCCCTCTTATTTGGTTCCTTTCCTGGTTATCTGTTTATTTACGCTGTGTTTATATTGGTCCGCTGGGGGCGTGGCTATGCAGAAATGGGTTCCCTTACTTCAGAGACTCTCCTTCCTGACCCAACCCTTGCCGTAGACTCCAACTCCTCAGCCACGCCCACAGCCGCTGAGGCAGCCGTTTCATTGGCTCCTCCTCCTTCCGCTGCCGGTGCTTCCTCCGGCTCAGCCGATCTCCTCGGAGGTCAGTAGTGAGGTTTCTTCCTTAAGAAGATGTAGAGGCTGTGCCACATTCTGAAACAGAGGAACATCCCAGCACAGAAATTAAAGACCAGATCAAAATCACAGTTTGCGGTGTTTCATGTGTGATTTGTGAAGTCTGTAGTCATCATTCTGTCTGCAGTAGAAATCTAGAGCTTCTCATTTCCTTTTCTGCTTTATATCTTCCATGCTGCAGTTTTTATTTGACCATCAATGTTCCACAAGATCTTGTGTATTAAAATTACACATATGAATTATAATCATTTGATTATTCTTATGTGTAGCTGCATTTGCAGACTGCACAGTAAGATTAATCAGGTTTTCAGTTGCAGTTTTACATTCAGAGAATGCAAAACGTTTTAAAGTGAGCATGAAATCAAAACACATTTCGCTTTCAAAATACATGCTCAAAAAAGTTATGTAGTAATAACTCTTTCCACGCCAGCGTTTTCTAAAAAAGTTGCCAGCCACGGCCTGCATTTTTGATAATTTCCACAAAACTTTCATGGCCCCCAGAATATTTTGTTGTTTGAATACCTGAATACGAAGAAAGAAATAACAGAGCCTCTGCTTTTAAATAAAAAGCCCATTTTATTTAAAAGCTGTTTTAACTTCATGTGTTCTTTTTTTGACAACACTTGAATGTGGGTAGCAACATTTTGAACAAAAAGCTAAGAAAATCACGTATTTTCAAAGACTACAACGTGCATAAGCAATGCTTTTATCGCTTGTTTCTGCTCCTTTTTTGCCTGTGTTTTGATCTGGAGGTTCAGTACTCTTTCAGAAGATGCGTATTAGCGCCCCCTACCTTATACAAGTGAAAACACGGAAAGCCGGGAAATTCCGCCAATGGCGGGGAAAGAGTTAAAAAGAAAACAACCTCTGAAATAACTCTAATTTATGGTTGCATGGCTGAATGGGCTATTAGTTAATGTTAATCAACAGATATTTAGTACATATTTTGTGAGTAATGCGGCCATTCTAAAATCTTACATAGTCAATCTTACAAATAATGATTTAATGATAAGATGAAGTTCAATCCTACTTTTGTATGGTTGAATATCCTGGAAATCATGTCATGTTACTAAAGTAAAATTGGTTACGAATATTTAATATTAACAAAATTGGTCAGAACTATTATATAGTGCACTCTTGAAAATAAAGGTTCCAAAAGGGTGTTTAAAGAGTGATGGCATAGGAGAACTATTTTTGGTTTCTCAAAGAAACTTAGTGTGAAACTTAGTGTGAGGAACATTTTAATAATCTAAATAACCCTTTTCCACTATAAATAACATTTTGTGCAATGGAAATGTTCCATGGATGTTAAAGGTTCTGCCTTTATTTTTAAGAGTGCAGGTTATTTTAAGTATTCAGAGCATAATTTAAAATATTTTAAATGCAAACGTCTTTTTCCCGAACTTTGCATGACACTGAAGTCTTGTCGTTTCTTTCTCTCTATGCTATCTACTCTCTCTATTTCCTCTTCCTCCTCTCATCCTTTTCTTTGGCTATTATACATCAACGCTTTGGCCCTTGTGTGCGGTACTCCAGATGTGTTTGCGGCCCCTGCGGCTGAAACAGCTGCTGCTGCAGAGGGCGGGGCCACAGCAGCCACGCCCACTTCTGCTGGCGATGGCACCGCGGCAACTGGTGGGTGACAACAGTTCAAGCGCATATATGTGTATGTGAGAATATCGGTATAGAATGGGTGAGAGAGAGAGAGAGAGTGTGTGTTTGCTTGTGATTGTTTTCATTTACCGCTATTAAGAACCACATACTGTAGAGCCTCTTCTGCAGGCTCTTCCCTAATGAACCCTCCTCTGGTCAATGTTGAGTTTTCTGAACTGGCATCGGTGTTGCCGTGGAGATTGCTATCTGTGTTGCTAGGGCTTTGAACATTGAAGTTCGGTTCTCTGGGGGTCAGAAGCAGATGTCGACTTTTTTAGGCATGCAACACTCAGCGTATCTGACGAAATATTCAGCTCTAACTTCCACAGAGAGAGGAGAGTTCTTCTATCTTTCTTTCTCATTCTTCCTTCTCTGAAGATTCATCCTCAGGTTGACTTTATCCAGCTTATTTTAATGTAAGAGCAGGTGCGGCTATTTGTAACTTGAATGTGCGAGGCTTCCAGTGTCATTCGCTTACAGTTCCACAAAAACACTCCGTTATGCTGTTTGATATTGCAAACTTAATTCATTATTGTAATCATAAACACATTGGTGCAATATTGCACTTTGTTATTCTTCTAGTTATTAAATTATACCCAATTAAGAGGGAGTATTCTCAGACCGTTGGCAAACGTTCTGGCAAGGTTCTCTCAAAGTTATGAACAAACATTCCTACGATAACGTTAATAGAACGTTCATTCAAGGTATCTGGTCTTTAATAATGTTAATGTCCTGAAAATGTTAGTACAAAATCTTAATTTACACATCATTCATGTAACGTTTTTTTCTGAAACGTTTTTTAAATGCTACTAGGCTTCTTATTTTAGAATGTTCAGAGAATATATTCAAAAGTAACATTCTTATAATGTTTGAAGAATTATAAAATGGAATGTTTCCTTAACATCCGTACAAACAAGAAAAACGTGATGTTTTGAACATTCAGAAAAAACTTAATGGGAACGTTAGCAAAACATTCTTAGAGATATATTTTTGTTATTAGTGTAGATGCAAATGAATCAGAAGTCTCGCACATTCGCAGAAAACAGATATTCCCGCTTTGCAAAATAAGCTGTGATATAATAAATAACAGCAGTCTCAGAGGCTTGAAGATGTTTTTCGTTCACCCTCTTCTCCCGGTATAGATCCCTTCGCTCCATCGGCTGGTTCTGCTGATAACTCCCTTCAGTTGGACCTGTTCTCCCTGCAGGCAGTAGATGACAGTAACGCTCTCTTTAGCTCAGTGGCGGCCACTACTGGCCCGGCATCTGTCTCCACCACCACTAGCGATGTAGCCCACACTGCACCGACGATAGACCTGTTTGCTGGTAAACCCCTTAGCCCCCCCCCCCCCTTTTTTTTTTTGATTGGTTTGATTTGTGTTGTGTATTATTAATATTATTTATGTTTTCTCTCTACAAATGTCCTCTTGTCTTTAGGTTTTTTTCATCCCATGCCAGATTCATCTGTTCCCAAAACAGACCCTAACCCCAGTCTAGACCTGTTTTCAGCAGGTACACACAGTACATCCATCCACTCATTCCTTGCCTCGCTTGTACATTGTTTTTCTCCATTCTGTCCTTGACTGCTCAAGGTGAGCCAAATATGCTTCTCTCCTAGGGCAGTCGACACACTCCCTCACTCCCTTAGGCATTTATTCACTCCTTTTTCTTTCCCAATCTCTCAGTCTGTGTTTTTCTTGAAATGTCTCCAAGACCCACTAGTTACATTATCCCCACTTAGAGACGTTTTTATTTTCACTTGCACCCTTGGGCTTTATCTCATTCACCTGTCTTTATCGATGAAGTAAACGGGTTCTGACCTAAAACTGACGCACCTTAAGGGTTTAGTTGTGATATTTTAGTGTTCCTTTTACATAGATAGATACATAAGGTTACTCTTCAAATAATGGATGCTAAAGGAGTAAGACTTCAGATGTCAACTAAACTCGTTCCTGTGCTCCAGATGTGTTTCATCCTCCTGCCGCTGCTCTATCTGCCCCCATGAGCTGGCCAGACAGTGGGGCAAATCTGGACCTGTTTGGGGGTTGGTAACAACCCCACTGTGCATGATTTGCAATGGTTTGATTTGCATGTTTTGCTCAGATGGTTGCTATGGATTCTGTTATTGGTTGTTCTGATGGTTGATGGACACAAGACAGCAGTTGTGAGAGATTCCCTGACCTGACAGGAAGAAGTGAAAAGACTTTAATAAGGTGTATGTGTGTGCTTTTGTGGTTCTTAACACATTTGTGGGTTGTATTTGTGTGCCCAGCTAACACAAATGTTCTAAGAACGTTTTGCTAACATTCCCATTAAGTGACTGAAAATGTTATTTTTGAATGTTCTCTAAAACATTACAGTTTTTTAAAGGGGCTATATGTAAGAATTTTAATGTATTAATTGTTTTTTTTATTGCCAATGTGTGAACAGCTTGTTACAAAACGTAAAAAAAATGCTTTTACATTATACTTATGTTCAGGATAATGCAGAAAAAGCTATTCTGTACTGTAATGTCAATGTGTCATGCAAGGGGATTAATTCAAACTATAGTCTCACATAGACAAATATATAGTCTCAAATATACTTTATAATCAAACTATCATGATAGTGTATTTTTAATTACAATTATCTGGTGACATGATGCTGGTGAATTGCAGAGCTTGTGCAAACATATCAACATCACTATGATCAGATGCTTTCTTAACTGCTGTTTTCTCACCGATGTCATTTTAGTTGTGCGTTTGTTATTGAGAGGAAAGCGCACAGCACATATTTACGTCGCTCTCAGCAGTGTGGACGGCGTCGGGATGTTCGTTAACAGTAAATCGCTACAAAGGTATTTCCAACTTCTTTTTAGTTCTAAGATTAGTGAGTAAGTCGAGCCTTGAATCACGTTCAGTCTCTTGTACGTTATAGGTGCTCAACTGCGAGCACCAGCAATAAGTTGGGTGTCACCGGTGTCACTAATAACAAGGGTTTCTGAATTCTTTATATAGCCCCTTTAAATGTTTTTACTTTTTCTTGGTTATGTGAACTTTAGAGACAACATTAAGGGAATGTTCCATTTTATAATTCTGCAAACATTATGGAAACATTACTATTGAATGTTCTCTGAACCATCTGAAACTAATAAGTAGTAACATGTAAAAAAACTTTAGAGGAATGTCCAACTAAAATGTTTTAAAAAATTCCATAAATGATATATATACATAATGTTACATAATGTTTTTGGGCTAATGTTTTGAGAATGTTATTAAAGACCAGATAACATTCTATTAACGTTACTAGAAGAATGTTTGTACATACGTTCTGTTAGCTGGGTGATAATCTCTCTCTTTCTCTCTTTTTGGGCTTGATTCTCAGTGTAATGGCTTTGGCTCACTCACCTGCTCACTTTTTTACCCTCATGCTGCGTGGATGGATCAGAATCGGCGGGTGCTGGTGAGGCCAAACCACCCGCAGCAACCACAGGTGGAGATCTGATGTCGGGTACGTCACCTGCAGCCCTCATGACTTCTTTGTTCTTTCTTCATGTCATTTTCATGGTTTGTCTGGTGTTCAAAACAGTCATGTTTACAATCCTCATAGTCCATAGCATGGAAACTGCAGCATGTTTTCATACCCTTAGGAAAGACAAATCCCAAATCAGATCTCAGTCGTTTCTCAACGATAGCAATGAGATGGGGAGCAAATCAAGCACCTAAAGTCCGCATTGAAATCAAAAAATCCTATTTTCTAAATACATGTTATAGATATTATTGTGAACAATTCGTCCATGCATACAGGATGTTTAATTTTAATGGTTAATCAAAATGTCATAACTGGTGAAGACTTCTCTGTGGTGTTGTATGCAGGACTTCTCCAATCATTTAATCCGCTTAAACCCCACTCTTGAAAACTCACATTATTCCACTTTTAAAAGTCACGCCCACATCTCAATCAACATCCAATCAACAACTGATGCCTAGAACCAAGACCCTGGCCGCATTTTTTATTATCTTTTTCAATAATCCGTTACACTCGGATGTATGTCATGATACAGATCTGCCGCTACTTTTGTTTCATTGTGACTTAAAATGTGATTTTAATTCTGAGAAAAGACCTTTGTAATCTCACGAGTTTCAGAAGTCTGCAATATATTTATGTAATCCAAATTTTTTTCAATGAACCATAACTGAGAACTCAAATTAAGCTATGATTTATTTGTTTATATATATATATCAACATTTGTCTTCTGGGTGTGTGTTATTTTAACACAGCAGAGGTGTTTTTATGTGTGTTGATGTCAGTTTAGTGATGTGTGTGTGCCTGGTGTATATTGAGTCTATAGACACGTTACATCTCAGTTGTGTTGTGGTGACACTGACATGTTGAGATGAGATCCGTGTTTCCATCTGTTTTTCTCATGCGTGGCTTTTATGTTCATCTCAGCTCTACGTGGACTGAGAAAGCCTTCTTCCCAATGCCTTGCTGCTTAATTCTGCTCTCTCTTTTCTCTCATTCACTCACTCTCTCTTTTGTGCTCATCTGATGTTTCTTCTGCTTGACGACACTTTCCTCTTCCTGATCATGTTCTCTTTTCGTATGTTCTTCTTCTATTACTTCTTCCAATGTTTCAAATTCCCTCTTTTTATTATTATTTTTCTTCATTTTCCATATCTCTTCCCATCCATCTGGCTCTTGGGTCATTGCTTGCTTCCTCCTGTGCTACTGGTGAGTTCTGATGCTCCTACACCAGCTGCAATCCCACAATGCATTGCTGCATTGCAGAATAGGGCTTCAGTGAAAACTGAAAGACTGCTAACCAAGCTATAGGAAAAGTGTAAGATGGATGGATGAAGGAATGAATGAAAGTTTGGATGTTTTGCAAAGATCTCCAGTGTAAGATCCTAACATGTGCTATAATAGAAACTAATGGTTGAAAAGTTTATTATTAAAAATCAGTGCTTAGTAAAAGCTGTACAGTAATGTGGGTTATTTTAGGCTTGTTTCACAACACATGCGTAAGCAGTGGCGCATATTGTTACCGGTGCCCATATTAAAAGGTTACGACGCTGAGCCTATTTTTGCTGTTTAGTGGGCAGAAAATATGTTGAAAATGCAATATAAACCTATTTATCAACACAATCGTTTGCAATATAGCAGCAAAAAATAATGGAGGGAATTAATCACCCATTTTTAAAAAAAAAGATGAATGTCAGGCTTGATTCCACATGCAGCTACATGCACACAAAAAGCATTTTTTACGATAAAAGCCTGTGAGAAGAAAATATTATTTTCAGTATTGAGCCGTAGTTTGTAGTGTCAATATAAAAGCACAGCAAGCTTTTCGTAGTAGTAATTGCTGCTTATGCATGCTGTGTGAAACAAGTCTAACACTGCAGGTGTTTCAAAGCTGTTAAATGTTATGATTGAATGAATGTTTAATGTGTCAGTGTGTGTGTGTGTAGTCATGGTGTGCCTTGATAGTGCTCAGCTCTCTTTCTTCCTGCTCTCATTCTTACACCATAGTTGTGTTCGAAATCACCCCCTGTACCCTCATTCACTCCCTGCATTTCTCCACTAATATATCTCCACTTGAAGGAGTGAATGAAAACGACACTGAGGCCTGCCGCTTTTGCATAGTTTGCGCTTGCCATTTAATAATCATTTGAAACTGTCAGTACCAATAGTAATGAAAAGATTTATCTTGAACTCTGTCATGGAAACTAGTATGTATAAACCTTAATTAAAAAATGTGATAATCAATTAAAAAGTAATTTATACCTGTATGATATTACCGTATGTAGCCACATTGGACCAGCGGTTTGGAAAATGGATGCGGGCGCCATCTTCTGGTGAGAATTAATTCGGGAATTAATTCGGCCGGACCCTCACAGTGTATTATGGGTATTCTCTAGCCGTTGAGTGTAGACTCGTTATTGCTGTGAATTATGGGATTGAATGAGTGCACTCAATATCATCCACTATGGTTTCGGACACCACTACATACAAATGGCTGTTCCCTCAAATAGTGTCCTATTTAAGGGTATGGGGGCGATTTCGGACACAGCCCATGCCTACACCGGACTATACCGTTGTTGTGCCACACTGGATGTGACAAAGCGACCATTGCAAATCCATTTGTTCTTGATATCAGAAGTGAGAGCACTTGAAGTACGTCAGAATAGAATGGGGCATCAGTTTACCGTCAGGAATTTGTTGTCGCGCCACATCCAGTGTAGACAACATCACTGATTATAATGTCGCATTGCGCCGCTCGTGTCTGGTGTAGACACAGGGTTCATATTTTTCTTGTACTGGTTGCCATAGCGATATACCCTGCATGAGGGTTGTTAGCATTCAGTTTAGCTCCCCTTTCCTTACTATTACTGAAAAACAAGCTCACTATGTTTGTCTTACTCTTCACTCCCCCTTAAGCTTTTGATGGAATGGGTGATATGCTCATGCCAGCTATGGCTCCCCAGGCATCAGGGGCGTCACCCATGACCAACTCACCGGTCAAACCCATGGGAGGAAACCTGGACTCAGCTATGGCCAACATGGCCAGCAGTACGTTCCCATCCATTTTTTATTTGGTGTACTCCAAAAAAAATAAAGCGTCTTCAATGGCATCTATAGTCTCACATTCTTAACAATAAAGGTTCTAAAAGGGGGGTTTCACAGCGATGTGAAAGAAGAACCTTTAGAAGAACCATTTTTGGTTGCCCAAACAACCTTTCAGTGAACAGTTCTTAAAATAACCTTTTTTCTCAGTGTAAAGAGCATTTTAATAATCTAAAGAACGTTTTTCCACTTAAAGAAACTTTTGTGCAATGGAAAGTTTCCATTGCTGTCTTTATGGAAAGAGGTTGTTCGTGTTCTTCATACACATAACACAAAAAAATTGTTCTTTTAAGAACTACTCACTGAACAGTTCGCAGCGGAACCCCGATGGTTCTTCTATGACATTGATGTGAAAAAAAAGAGTGTGAAACTTTAACATAGAACCTTTCCATTAAACAAAAGGGTTTTTTTTATAGTGGAAAAGGTTCTTTAGAATAATAAAATTGTTCTTTTAAGAAATGACCATTAAATGGTTCCAATGAAACCTTAATGGTTCTTCTATGACATCACTGTGAAAAAAACCTTTTGGAACCTTTATTTTTAAGAGTGTAAGAGCTAACAATTATAAGAATCTAAAATGGTATATTTGTCTGTCTGTGCTTTCAGATTTGACAATGGGGAACCAGAAACCGTAAGATACAGTAACGCCCTACTCTCGATTTCACCGTATTTTCTTGCCCCCTTAAATACATATTTGTGTATCTGTTCCTCTTCTGTTTCTGTCTCTCTCTGACTCAGGGGTGAAGCAGCTGGAGGGGCGAACTGGCAAGCGCAGGTACCCACCCCTAGCTGGGGCGTTTCCATGGTAAATGTTGTGTTGTTCTGTAGATGTGGAGCATGGGGGTGGAGCATGGCTTTGAGCAGCATGGCTTGGAGCCAATCACGAGCTTCCCCTTCTCCCCGCCTCTCTCTTGGCTCCTTTCAGCTGAATGAGCAGGACTAAAGAGGCGGAGCTTTCTCATTTATGAAACTTAGGGTTGAAATATTGAAACTCTTGAAATATCAACTGTACATTTCTTATTTCAACTTCTTATAAACTGCACTGCTAACACTTTACAGTGAGGTTCCATTTGTTAACGTTTACTACATTAGATAACACGAACTAACAATGAAAAATACTTCTAAAGCATTTATCAATCTTAGTTCATGTTAATTTAAAAGTTGTATCTGTTATTATTACATTGCTTTAACAGGAATTGCTCATTGTTACCACTGCATTGGTTATTATAGAATTATATATTTACAAAAGGATGTATCAAACTTCACATTCATAATCTTAATCGGTTGTGTACAGTGTGAAAAAGCCAAACAGTAGCTTCAGATTCAGTCTCGCTTTAGAGCTTCAGAGCTGTTTTGGCTTGACAGCCGCTTCCTTCTCTTCTCTTTGTTTTGTTTTTATTATTATTATAATATTATAATATTAAGCATATATGCATGTACATCCCCCCTGAAACATTTAAATTCACACTTAAATCAAATTGTTAACCACCATCCCAGTTTGTGCACTGTGCAGATTCCCTTCTGCGTGTCTGTGTGTCGTAGAGTCATGTTCAGGTGTTGTCCTGTTCTGTGTTGTTTGGTGTTAACCTTTCCCCCCCCCATCCCTCCCACCCACTTAGAATTCCCCTCTTGGGGTCTGTCCTGTCATGGGATCCCCATCACCATTTGGCATGGTAAGACTGTGTGTTTATGTGTATGTGTGTGTGTGAAGGCGTTTGTGTTTGTTTCTCTTACCGTGTCTCTCTGTGATTCACAGCCTGGAGCAGGAGCTTCTCCCATGATGCCTGGCTCACCGATGATGGGCTCCCAACAACCAATGATGAGGCCACAGTTTCCGGCAACAGGAGCCCAAGGACAACCGGTATTTTAGACATGAATGCAGTTTAATTTTTCACTTAGGCATTATAATAGTAATTTAGACAAGAAATGCAGACACACTTACTTAATTATTGCTCCCGTCATGTGTGCGTTTCCCCCACAGATGTCTCCGGGAATGGCCCAGAGTCCCAGGAAGCCTCCACCTTCTAAAGATCCTCTCGCTGACCTCAATATCAAAGACTTCATGTAGATGAGCAGCTGGTGTAAGTTTAACTACAGCTACAGCAGATGTGAAATCTGTCGACAGGAAACACAATGAGACACAAGCGGAAATTATGTTCTTCACATGAAGCATCTCGATTTTAATATTATATTAAGAACGTAGTTAAAAAAAAACATTAGTTACATGAAAATAGTGTCATCTGGGGCCGTAACCATCAGGGAAACATCAAAATCGAATCAATATATAGTGATCAATCAATATTTATTAATATATACTGTATATTAGGGATGTAAGGAGTGATATTAAAACGTGATGGTATTTCTCATAGAGGTGAAAAGCTGTCTCGTGACATCAGCATGATCGAGTTGAGTTTGTGGCAAAACCTTTTACAGTGCTTGCATTATATTGACCGCATTATTAGACCATTTTCTAAGGCTGCTGGAAGTGCTGTGACCAAATATTAAAGATTAGGCAGACATTTGAAAGAATTTCAAGGATAACACACAAGGATTTGATCACGTTTAAAGTGTAACACCAACAATCACCAGGCTGTTGGCGCCCTCTGCAGGCATAATGTACATAAGTTGATTGTTCGCATTTTGTATATTGCATTGTGTATTTTAATAGGTGTTCAATAAAACCATAAAATGTCCTGCTTTTAATACCTTATTTGAACCAAAGGCTATTGTTCATGTAGGTCTATTTTTTACTAAAAATATTATCAGATTGCTCCAATAATCATGTATGTAATTATGTGTATATATAATATATACATATACAAACACAAATACATATGCATATAAAATACTAAAACCTCTTTTTTTTCCTCTGTTGCAGTTGTCACACTTATTGTGCAGGCCTGATGAATCAGACGTGTGTACTCTCTTCCGTTCATCACATTCAGGGCCTCCAGTCCCTCCTTCTCTCTCTCTCTTTCCCTCCCTCCCTCTGTCTGTTGTTGTAGCACAAACCGTGAACGTGACTAAGTACATGTGTGTACGTGTGTTTGTATTTCAATGTTCTCAGTTACTTCAGATCTATATATTTAAAAAAAAAAAATACTATGAAGAGTAATGGGCGATGCATTCTTGAACGTGCATCTGCGGGTCTCTTAATGATAGGTGTGCATTCATTTTTCCTGGCTCGCTTTCCGTGGAAAATCAAATCAAATGTGTGACGTTTTCTGTGGAAAATGTGTTTTTTTTTTGCTGTGGTAAATATCACTGGGCCAGTATGTCATCATCAGTCGAGTATTAGTCATCTTTTGACCATGGAAAAACTTCTGTGGGAACAATATCAACGTATTACGAGTTAAGGTAGTGTCTCACGCACTGTTTCTTTTTATCGATGCCCTGATTTTATTCTTTTTTTCGTATCTATATTGATTGTGAGTTACATGCAACATGTGACCATTTAATGAAAATAAATATGCATTTTAGACAATTTTCAATTACAGATTGTTTTGAATATCCTTAGTCTTTATTTTGAGATAAAAAAAAGGTTGAATATATTTTAGTTATGTCAGAAGTTTACTTTGCATACTACATGGCTAGTTAGTAAATCCCATTTGTACAAAGGTTTGTGTCCGTCAAAAGACACTGTCTGAGCCGATCGAGTCCTGCTTGTACGTACAATATACGGTAATATCACAGCATGTAATTCCTTTGTTGTGTAAAGGGGACGCCATCAGATTCTATCAGCAGCAAGTTCATCAGCCAGTCTCAAAACAGGACTGAATAGAACTGGCTGCCTGGTGTTTTGTTGTATTGCAACTGTGCAAGTGAGTGTTTGCTGCAAGTATCAAGGATATCAAAGGGACAAACAGCAGTTTAATGGGACAGTATTGCATTTTATTGATGGCTGTTTTTTATTTCAATTGAACATTTTGTTGATAAATTTTATTTTTGGATGGAATAACACCCTTTGCCCCTCCCACCTTTGTGCATGTTAGTCCTGTTGAAATGCAATAAACAGTGATCTGGAGAGAAACGCCACCGTCTCATTTTTGGGTAAATGTATATGCTTACACTGAATTTGTGATCTCGTCAAAAATGTAAATCATATAAACATACATTTAATCCCCAATCTGTGTCTCTCTCTCTCTCTCTGATGCGCAAGCATCTAATGTCACGCTGTTACACAGCAAACATAAAGCAGTGTTCAGACAATCCAGGATGCCGAAGCCAAGATGAAGATGGCACAATGTATTCATGGCTAAAGCGACACTGACAGATCCACAACCACTGAACAAACCAATGAGTGGACACCGATGGTATGAATTGATATCAGTCTCCCCATAACTCTTCCCCAGTCCGTGTTTGGCATGACATAAAGTACCTCTTCAATATATGAATGTGTAGTAGAAAAGAGCACTGATGGCTAACAGAGCGACGGACAGCATCATGTTCTTCCTGTTCTCTCCTCTCAGTACCTGCAGCTCCTTTTCTGAAGAAAAAACAAAAAGGACATCATCATACAGAACTGCTCTTCCCAAAACTTGTTTCAATACCAACTTTTTGTGATTTATTTCCTATTGTGATGTGTATCCACGTGAAACAAGAAAAAAAAATAGGGTGGGACTTGATTTAGGTCATTAGGAATTGTTATGAGGCACATGAATTAAAAAAGATGTGCATGGATAAATTATGTAAATTACTAATTTAGACATTGTTAAACTGACGCATTTTTACACCCCTAATCTTTCCATAAAAGTGACTCACCATATTTCTGTATTCTGATATTCATTATGATCATCTCATCTTCAAGGGCGAGCCTGACAGTACATGAAAATACTCGTTTGCTACGTTTTTAGAGTAAATTATGCAGATTATCCAAGATTATGCATGTTTATCATCATATTGTAATAACCACCTTTCACTGTCCGAGAGTTGTTCTTTTCTCTGTCTGAACTCTGACCTCTCCAGGTTGTTTTTACAGTGTGATTTGCGCTCTTCAATGCGGTCAATCTAAAGAGAGCAAAAAAAAAAAAAAGGAAAAAGAGAGAAAAAGAAAAAAAAGAAGCATGATTTCAATATGAAAACAGATGTTCATATAGGACTTATCAGTTACGTGATAGCACAGACATTCAACATTTTCAATAAATTATATCTAAATCTGGGCATAAATGTAGCGTCATCATTCCAATATCTGTCAGCTGTTTCATACATAGATACATACAGAATAATAACCTATGGCTATATCTATGGTTTCATACACATGACATGGCATAAACGTGCATTACCTCGCTTGCCACACTTATTTTCTCTTTCTTCGTCGTCTTTGATTTACTCATTTTGGAAGGTCTGAATAATTTAGTGAAGAGAAATCATGAGATTTGTATATACTTCCGCACACAAATCTTTTACTCATCACTCTCTTGCGTGTCGCTCTTTGTCTATGACGAGATTCATACTGCCATCTGCTGTCGGAGGGTGAAATTTCGTATTGGAAAAAGCAATCCACACATTCGCTGAACAAACAGGAAAACAGGTCTCTCATCGCATCCGCTTGGAGAAAGAACTGAATCAACTAACCTACCTAGTTGTTTTTATTGTTGGCGTTTAATTAAATTTTAATATTCGAATGTTAGTGAGAAGAAAAATAAATAGTTTAGATATCGATCCTCAAATGCAATGGACATTGATAGACTATTTAGAAAACACATTTGACTCAAAATCTAAATACATAAACGCATAAATAAATAAATAAATACTGCAAGTAAAATCAGCACACATTTAAGCTAATCATGAATAATCCTGACAATACATGATAATTATCTGTAATACTTTTATTATTTTTTTATTTACTGTTCGACAATTATTTTCATCAAAAGCAGCATACATTTAAGACAGTAGCCTACAGCAAACACTGCAATGTATTTTTCTTTTGAGGGTGATGTTCCAGATGTGTGCCAGGACAGTGTTGGATGTATGTGTGTTTAAATAAAACAAAATAAGACAAACTTTAATATTTAAAAACACTGTATTTCTTATATCACGTAATCAATAATACAATGTGTTGAATTGTTGTACAATGGTGAAGCTATTAAAGAGATATAAGTCCTGCTACTTTCTACTCAATTTATAAGTAAGTGCTCCCACTACCGCCACCAGGGCGGCGACACCAACTAGCAGCACCGGGAGTTCAAAGGGCAAGTTGGGAAGCGGGCCCGCCTTTGAAACACCCTCTCCCGAAGATGACGTTGTGTGGTCTTGAGACACGCTAGTAGGCTCATTACTAGATTCAGAAGTTTGAGACTCCTCTGACTGTGAGACTGCAGAGTGTGGGAGATGATCTAAAACCTGTGAGATGATTTCAGGTATGGGAACAGAAGCCAGCGTGAAATCTAACGGCTCGGACAGAAGAGGGGTGTGGGTGAAAAAGGGCTCAGAATCCACCTCTGTCTCAGTTTCCTCCACGACCGGCTCCTCCACACACATCAGAAGTTCCCCTGTCTGCGGAGGCTTGAGATCTGATTCTGCAGCAGACCCAATCTCCGCCAGCTCCCTATCGCTGCAGATCATGCTCAGCACGCTCCTCTGAAGGTCTTCTTCATCATCTGACTCCGCCCTCTCGTGGAGCTCCGCCTCTAAGTGGATGATGTCAGAGGCGGAGGAGTGGTTCTCACTGTGGTCCTCTTGAACTAGAACCATCTCACTGGTTTCTAGACTTCTGAGCTCTGTCTCCATGTCGCTAACGTTAACAGACGCCCAGGACTCAGCCAGATCTGCGGTCTGCCAGCGGCCCGACCTGCTGCCGCTCTCCTCCAGGCTTGAGGTTAGATCCTGGGGAGGGTCGGGTCCCGCAAACTGATTGTCCTCAGACAGGATGGAAGATCTTTTTCTCCCCTCTGAAAATCTGACTAATGTTCACAGGTTGTGTCTTCAGTGAGTCCTAAAGATGATAGACAGAATTAATTCAGTCATGTAACGTTACTGTACATAATTTGTTGTGAGAAAAAGACCAAACCAAATAGAAAAACATAAATAAATAAATAAAAATAAATGTGGGCCAGGAGTATTTACCAAATCTGACCTCAGCATTTGTGTCCTTGACAAATTACAAAGAATTACAAACATCCTTATCTGTTGTCATGTTCTGATCTATGTATACTCACTTTAGTAATAAATGAGAGTGAGAGAGACATAACTGTGTGTTATTCCAGTGGTCCTCTCTGTGTTATTTGGGGCAGTTGTCATGGCAACTCTCAACTCCCAACTTTCACTCAGAATTCAGAAAATGCAACTGAACTGTTCAGTGCAAACTCATTCTAATTAAAGTCATTTACATAAAACATATATATAGGCTACTGTATATAAATTGAAATAGACATACAAATACAAAACAAAATACATACAAATAACCAAACACCTTCGTGACCCAAACATGCAGCGTGGTCACATATAGGCCAGTAAGCGCATATCTGGCTGGCTATGCAGCCTATATATATATCCAACTGTTCACATGTCAGATATTTCACATGGCATGACAGGATCATGGTTCAGTTCACACATAGGATCTTACTCTTTTAGGACCAAATTTTCATTACTTTGTCAGATTAATCAATGTCTAAACTTATAAATCTCCCACTGACATGCTGAAGACGCACTATTGCCATTCATTTAGTGTCCAATCCCGTTAATGAAGTGCATAACATGATGGTAACCGCAGGGTCCCGCTTCAGTCACGGCACAGTGAAAACATCTGCAGCGTCAACAGTCGGATTGTGAAGCGATAGTAAACTAAACCCCATCGGCAAGATCAAAGGTCAAAGTGCTTAAAGGGATCAGATGTGCAAGAAATACATGGTGGAGCATTTTAACTTTGACGTCTGACCGAGGCAGCAGAGATGGCTGAATGTGACCCGGTGGACAGAATGAGAAACAGGAGAGGACGATGACACATGTCATACTTTTGTCTAAACCTCTTCTAACCAGCAGGAATATTTAGTTAAGTGTGGCTGAATAGGTCCTTCTATTTCCACTGTAACCGTGATAGAAAAGATGCAATAGCAACTTATAGCACTGCAGATGTTATGAAAGGGAGTATATCATTTGAAATAATAATAATAAAAACTGTCCAAGCTTACATTCTCATCATACCCATTCAGGAAATTAATATAATTGATATGAAGCAACAAATAAAATGCACAGGGACTATTTTTAAGATCAGAAGATCATTCACTCTTCTGTTATTGAATACACCCAATCATAACCTGAATATGTAATTTGATATTCTGTAAGAGGAGCTATTGAAAACAGATCTTACCTTGTCTGAGCGCAGGGTTTAGTCAGGAAATGAATGCAGACTGAGGCTTAAATAAATACAGAGGAGGGGTCACTGGAGCTTAGGGGCTTTACTGCAACAGAATGCTATTCAGCGCCTCCCTTTGCCTGTCCCCTTCCCCACCCCCTATCCCATTACATCTGTCCGACTCATGGGGACATGGCAGAGTGGTAAAAAACTCATATCGGCCCACTTAACCTTATTCTGGTCCGTCCATGACACATCTGACCTACTTTCTAGGACATAGTCCTGTTTGCTTGACGTGTTTGTTTAAGTTAGTTACCTTGTGATAAAGGTTACTGTTATTTTGTTGTTGGTGTTTTTCTTAATTGAACTAGTTACTTTTTCTTAATTAAACTTTCACAATGACGTTTAGCAGAATTTCAAACTGATTTATGAAATCAATTCCCTTTGAGTCGTAGATAAACAGAATGTGTCCAAATGTTAAATTTTTCAATTGTCCATTTCATCTTATGTCTGCTATTTTATCATTTAAAGCTTTTGGGTGAAATGGTTTGATTTTATTATTAATTATTTTGTCAAAGGTTGAAAATAAAAAAGCCACACACGCGCACTGAGATCTGATTGGTTCCCGGAGAGGAAACACGCGTCATGTGACGCATGTGTCATCATTGACTGAGAATCAGCTGATCCCTCCAGTCTATTTTCACGACTCTGACACTGTCACGATCGACCACTTTCATGTCATTTTGTGCGTTTTTAAATCTTTAGGCTCTTCCAAAAATATTCGAACGTCTTTATAAATATAAGACGTCTTTCCTTTGCCGCGAGTCGAGCTTTTTCTGTCGGTGGAGTTTAAAATCCTCTTACAGCAGCAGTCATGGCGCTCAGCGATGCCGACGTCCAGAAGCAGGTGAAAACGCGTTCAAATGCATCATTTAACCTTCATTACAGCATAACACTATAGAAAGATTAACCATTCAGTGCTTTGCTAAATGCATTGTTTTTTGACGAGCCTGACGGCATCGTGATATAACAAGACGATGTGGCCTTCAAGGTTGTTCGTCATTTATTCATTAGACACGCGCTAGCATCACGAGACCTGTCTATATGATAACAGTGAACTTGTATGAATACATTTAAATGCATGGATTAAAGTGAATTCTTGTATATGGAAACACTCACATATTTTACATAATGGATCAATAAGGTACAATTAAATCAATCATCCCAAAGGCAAATGCATCAAAGAGGTGTGATGATGAATAATATCAAATATGTATCATAAGATATAGAATGCAGATGATGCAAAATATGAAGATGTAGGATGTTCTGCATAGTAATAGCATTCATGAAATCTACTAAACACACACACTAGACAGACACATTCCACATTCATGTGATGGGGCCACGAGAAGCAGCTCTTTTTGCTACTGTAAACTTGTTTAATCATCTTTAGGATTATTTGTTTTGATAAAGAAAATGCATGTGCCTCTATTCACAGTTTAATTCGGATTTACACTGATTTCAGGTTCCATTAAAGCCTTTTCCCCATTGATATTAAATTGTTCTATCGTTTTCCATTTCTTCCAGATCAAGCACATGATGGCTTTCATTGAGCAGGAAGCCAATGAAAAAGCAGAGGAGATCGATGCAAAGGTCAGTTTTGTTTAGCTTTAAATTATTCCATTAGAACAATGCAATGTTATAGTGTAAATGGTGTAAATATACTGATGTGATAAGTGACACCCCCTGCAGGCAGAGGAGGAGTTCAACATTGAGAAAGGTCGGCTTGTTCAGACCCAGCGTCTGAAGATTATGGAGTATTATGAGAAGAAGGAGAAGCAGATCGAACAGCAGAAGAAAATGTGAGTGTGACTTCCTCTGACCTGAGCACTAGACGGCCAAATCATTACTGTGGAAATTCCCAGTTTCCTCAAAATCTGTTACTCAAACATGCGTTTCAAATCATTTAATTAGTTATGAAATGATCTGATTGTGAATTCTTTGTCCCTAATAGTGTTTCAATTGTTTGCTTCCTCTCCACAGTCAAATGTCCAACCTAATGAACCAGGCCAGACTGAAGGTCCTGAAGGCCCGTGATGACATGATTTCGGTTAGTTCATGTTCTCTTTTCTGGCACATCAAACCTTAAGCAACATATTGGGTGGGAGTTTCTGTTGTCTGTTTATGCAGCAGTTTTAATTCTGCGCTCTTTAGGATTTGCTAAACGACGCACGTCAACGACTAGCGAATGTAGCCAGAGATCCATCCAGATACGCTAATCTGATGGACGGACTTATCCTGCAGGTGAGCAATATATAATACACAGTGTAGCAAATCAGTTCTGTCAAAGACTTTCTGTGAGTCTTATGCTCTAATATTCTCATGTTTCAGGGTTTTTACCAACTCCTGGAACCCAAAGTGACCATCCGTTGCCGCAAACAGGACGTGGGCATAGTGCAGGTCTGTGCGCACTTCAATGTATATTGTGGATGTATATTCAATGACAACTGAAACCATAAAAAAAAAAAATTAAAAATCAAACTTATTCTAGCTAGTTGCCAACATTTCTCATTTTCATTTAGTTTAACTTGATGTACTAAATAACTAAAATACAGATTAAAAACGAAATAAAATGTTTTATGTGATATTCCAATTTTGCACTCAAATTAATTTTGCAACTTTGGATGAAAACACAGCTACTGATATAAAAAAAACACTGACTTTAGCTAAATTTGTCTTTTACATTTATTCATTTAGCAGACACTTTTATTTCAAAGCGACTTAATGTTTTCTTAGGCTGCTGTGCAGAGAAACATCCCCATCTACAAGGGAGCTGTGAAGGACAATCTTGAAGTGCGCATTGACCAGGACCACTTCCTCTCTCCAGAAATGTGAGCATCTACGCTTCCTAAGCAGTTCCTCATTTATAAAATGAGCCTAAACAATATTAGCTCTCTTTTTTTTATCTTTGTAATGAAAGTTTGTGTGTTTTTCTGTGTAGCTCTGGTGGTATTGAGCTGTATAATGCTGATGGGAGGATCAAAGTGTCCAACACTCTGGAGAGCAGGCTGGACCTCATGGCACAACAGGTATACAGCATTTGAGTTGAGAAGATTGGGAAAAGTTACTTTTAAAAGTAATGTGTTATAATATTGTTACTCCCTAAAAAAGTAACCAATTGCGTTACTTAATTACTATTATTGGAAAGTAATGTTACGTTACTTTTGCGTTACTTTTTCTCACATGGGCTGGACTTTTTTTTTTTTTTTTTTTTTTTCAATAACAAGCAAAAAGTTATATTTTTGGCAAACGTCAAGGCCCTTTCACACCAAAATTAAATTATGCAGGAGAAGAAAGTTTAACACTCTTACTTCAGAAATAAAAACAAAAAAATTAAACACAAATGTGATGTTTAACTAAAGTCATTATTGCTTATGGTTGAATTGGATCATCGAAGGTCAGCAGCAAAGACATTGGTTAATGCAAGGCAAGTGTATTTATATAGCACATTTCATACACAGAGGTATTTCAAAGTGCTTTACATAGAAAAGGAGTTAAAATAATCATAAAATAATCACAACATATACTGTACATAAGAAATAAAAAATAACACTAAGTTCAGTTCGGGCATGCCAAGTGGGATTAAATGGATGAATTATGAATTATTTAGCATTTTAATTATTGCAGGTTTGCTTAGTATACTGTTTTTATTCATTTTGAGAAGCACTGAATCTGTTTTTGTGCAAGTGAGATGAGTGAATGCATATTCACATGTTCACATTTATTTTCGAACTACAATAACCGTCATGTTCACACAGCGCACACAACGCCTCTCCGATTTCTTTCAACATGGGGACAGGAAGAGGTGTCGGACAATAAATGTGAAAATAAAGTAACTTGCGTTACTTATTTGAACAAGTAACTTATGCATTACTTTAGTTACTTGAAAAACGTAATCTGATTACTTAACTCGCATTACTTGTTGTAATGCGTTACCACCAACACTGAGAAGCAGTGTTAAATAAATGCTAGAATTTTGATTTGATTTTGATTTCTTTTCAGATGATGCCTGAAATCCGAGTTGTCCTGTTTGGTGCAAACCAGAATCGCAAGTTCATGGACTGATTCTCATTCAAAGAGGAAACCTTTTAGAACCACGGCGGAACGCCATTGTTTGATGTTGTATTTTATTTTCATTAAGATGTTAATGACTCCATTCCTGTGTATGTCTATCTGTATTTAAGAAAATATCATGTGTATGTGTGTGTTCTGTATGTGGTGATTCATTATTGCTGTAAAAAAAAAAAAAGTGTTTTGATTGGCTGCTGGATCTCCGGTCCTGAACATCTTGTGTTTGATTCCGAATGCAGCTGGAATATAACATGTTTATGTTTACAGAAGCGTAAAAACGTAAACTGATGTAGAAATTCCGTTAAAATTCCAAAGCTCTCATTAGTTTGTAAACTGAACCTGATAACCATTTAGACGACAGCTACATCTTGGACATCCCACAAAATGGTGACACAGACTTGACTATTACAATCTGTTCAGTTGAATTTTTATTTGCTGTACTTTACTGTGGTGCAGAGCATGACTTGTATATCAGAACCAAACGTGTCTGTTAACACTGCAAAGATTATATTGATGTGAAAATGACATAATGAAAAACAATATAGACCAGATCTTCTCCCATTGTGTTCTTACTGAGTCTAGTGTGGATGGTAAATGTCAGTCATTTGGGGAATGCCATAATGAGAAGGGTTTGCTGAAGGCTCTTATTCTACGAGTCATTTAAGATTTCACAGTTTGTCACATGCTCTATTGTCATCACATTCTCAACATGTGCTGTCCTTCAGAATGAGGAACTTAACATGCAGAAACAAGGCAGCTGAGATACATGCTCTCTGAATGCAAGACAAATAGGGGAATAAAAAGGGAGTAATGAGTAAAATAGACTTGAAGGTAAGGAGCTCTTTGTTATTTATAATCCATAGTCATATTTTAAGGTATGCTGTTTTCTTATGGCTGAGGGTTTCTTTATTAGATTGTTAGAAATGTCAATTATTTGATTATTGCAAAGGCTGTGGGGGCAAGCAATCATATTAAAATATTAACCATACTAAGGAAATAGTAAGATCTAACATAACCTGTGTTGAATATAATGATAATTATGATGTAGGTTACATCATGTACATAGTAATAATAATGCTTATTGTTTATTAATAAAATTGATGTTCAAAGATTGGTTTTGAACAAAGCGAGTTAAAATGCAGCAGTAAGAGAATTAAGACTCTTTTATGCATTTCACAGAATGACTTCAAATAAATTAAGTTGGCATTAGACTATTGTCCTCCTGACCTTTAACAAGGGATAGATCTGATTAAGACGTTAAACTAGGAAAAGGAGAAAAAAATAGACAAGTTAATACTTGCACCCAAACCATTCCTGTAAATAAGAGAACAATTTGATTGAGATGTTTAAGACGCATAAGAGAATCTCGATTGCCAGATATGATGAACTTCAGACTTTGAGCTTTTAGTTTAGTCAGCGTTTAATTTTGTATTAACACAATCATATCCAATGCAAAGTGAAATGTGGTTTTGGTGCAAATTGCATAGTACAAAAGAATGTAGAATCAGACACATTTGTTAAAAACAAATCACTTCTTCTTTTTTTTAAACTAACAAGCATAGGAATATCCCTCTCTCTTGTCTCAGGATCTCTGTACGAGCATGAGGCGTCTCTTCTGGTGTATCTTCAGCGGGGCAGCTCTGATCACGCTGATGTTACTGTGTATCAGGGAGTGTAATCCAATGCCAGACCCCCATCAGAGGGATCTGATGCTGAAGCAGGAGATCTCCCAGCAAGTAGGGGGCAGAGTAGAGCTCACTCCGGCTGAACTGCAGTTGGATTCAATCCTACACCAGCTAAAGCTGAAGGAAATGGCTTATTCACCTTTCCCACCTGCAAATCACTTCTTCAAAGTGCGGCACATTGTGCAAAAAAGCCCCGTCTTCAAACTACTACAGAAAATGCCAAAGGGTAAAAAAAATTATATATTTTGGGGACGTGTGATTCCCAATGAATGTGATTTTTCAATGATCAATGAAACCTCTGAAAGTTTGTGCTGAAATGGTTTGAAAACATAAATAAATAAATGTGGGGCACATCTGTCCTTCAGATGACAAAATGACTCTGCATTGCAGGTGCTGCCCTTCACATCCACAGCTCCGCTATGGTGAGTGTGGAATGGCTGGTGCTGAATGCAACATACAGGCCTCATTGTTACATCTGCTTCACGTGGGACGGGTCACTGAAGTTCCTTTTCTCTACTTTTATGCCCTTTCCACGTTTTGGATGCTTTGTCTGGAAACGGCTAGACCTGCTGAGGGCCAGCCTCAGTGATGTCACTGCCTTTGATAACAGGTGATCAAACTTATTTCAACATCAGGCATAAAATAACCACTGGTACAAAAATGACAGTGGCCATTTAGGATATGTTATTGCACTGAAAAGCATAATTTGTTTGCAAATGTCATAAATAAATTGTTACTGTATATGGCTTTAGTGGCAGTTTGACAGAATATATATATACCAAGTTCTGTCATGAAACTCTAGATGGCGCAGGCTGATGGGGCCTTAATGTAACTGCTGATATTTATATTGTTAACGACATGCCACAAGCTGATTGGTTCGGTGTGTGTGTGTGTGTCCTACTCCTAATATATTCATATTTAATTATAACCAGTTCCAAAACCAACAAACTGAAAATAAACTAATTACATGAATTCAATTTCTCAGTTTAATGCGGAATCTTACACTCTTCACGGAAGACCCGGAGACATCTTATCCGACACAAGATGCAGCATGGGACAGGTTTGAGAAGATTTTTATGGCTCTGTCTGGGCTGATCAACTATGCACCAGTTTTTAAGGACTACATTTACGAGGCTCTGACGGAGCTTTACAAAGACAACATCATGTACCTGGAGCTGAGGGTCGGACAGTCCAAGGTTTGTGACTGTTAAACCACATTACAATATTAAGTTTATACAGTGTGTGCTCTTGGATGAAAAATGCAACAATTTGTGAACAGATTGCATTTTTTACCTTAAACCTAAAGCATGCAAAGATCTCGACATGAACACGAACCCACTTCCAGGCTTCAGCTGCAACTACAGTGTTTGAGGGCGGGTCAAAGTAGACGTTAATCACAGCAGCCAATGAAAACCATAGGCAAATTTGACGACTTGCTTCTTCAGGCAGTTCAGAATCGCTCTTTCCTTTGGGAGACAATAACTTTGATCTTTGAAACTTTTCAGACCTTTAACATTCAAAAACAGCCATATACATACATAAAAGGTAATATCCAAAAAAGCACAATAGGGCACTTCAAATACTGTCCCTTACAGACTGGTCATGTAAGCAAATCCATGAACAACCCTAAACCTAAATCCAAATCCTTGAACTTTTTAGGCGTATGAACTGGATGGCACTACTCATGACAGAGCGTGGTCTGTGGAGGTCTACAGAAACATCACTGAGCAGTTCAGAGCAAATCATCCAGACTTCATAGGAACTCGTATAATCTTCACTGTCCACAGGTAAAACTACATTACATTAAATTCGTATGCTCTGTTGTTCCCTTGCCTGTTTTATCCCAGATTAAATAATCCAAATACATTTAACAGCATTCCAAAATAATAGTTAAATATTATGTAAAGAATTTGTATATCTATTACCAAGGGTTATAACACTAATGAAACGTGTATGTTCAGTTTTATGTTTTAAAATGTTCTTTTTTACAACCATTAAAGAATTACAGCCTTTAAGCCAAATGGCATTTTATGTCAAAGAAACCTATGCCATAAATAAATGCAAAATAAGAACATATTAGTGAACTCTCTGTTTGATACATATCAAAAGACAACTCTTGCAGTTGTGATTTTTGTGTTAAGAGTGAGATGTGAAAATTATTTTCTTTGTTGACACATCAGTTTGCTGCTTTAACAACCTGATATTCTTAACATGAGATCTAGTGTAAATATATCAGGTGACCGTGTTTCTAATTATTAGACTTGTCAAACAACCAATGTTCCTGTTCTTCTGGTCTTCTCATGCAGAACCATGGGAGTTCAAAAAGATGAATTATATTGTCTAGGATTTTATTTTGACAGGAGGTTTAATATACTTTTCTGCTGATCTGAATGCACACACAGGAATCTTTATGTATATCAAGTGAAGGGGGCAGTGCAAGAGGCCATTGAAATGCAGCAAAGATATCCAGACATCATCGCTGGATTTGACCTGGTAATCTCACCCTTGACCTAAATTAGGCTAAAATCCATAGCCATGCCGCCAGAATGGAATAACCAAGGGAACTAAGTTCTTTTTCACAAGGAAATTGGGCTTGATCAGGACCCTGCACGTAACAATACAATAGTATTACTTTTCTCTGATTTGATCAATTTATTTCTGTAGGTAGGTCGTGAAGACACTGGAAGATCTATCTGGTACTTTCGAGAAGCCTTGTCACTCATTTCAGAGACGGAAACACAACTACCTTTCTTTTTCCATGCTGGAGAAACAGGTCCGTATGTGTAGCTCACAGTTACAGTACCCAGCTCTCAAAAATATTCTCTAAAGGTAATGATACACAGGCCAAGTTTTTGAGCAATGTTGCTGGGCAATGTTGCCTTCAACGGGCAACCAGATGAGACACAGGGCCACGACCTAAATTATCCTGATAGAATTGGTTGCCCATTTTCAATGGGAAAGTGCCCAAGCAACAATCGCACGGCAAGATTGCCCAGCAACATTTCTCAAAAACTTGCCCAGTGTATCATCAACATTTCACCAACGTTCTCGTTGAGTTCTGAAAACTTTATTTCTAAATGTTCTCTGAACGTTCAAACGTTTTCTTGCTTGCATGAATGTTAGAGAAAACATTAATGGAATGTTCCATTTTATAAGTGTACAAATATTATGGGAATGTTTTGAAATGTTTACATAATGTTAGACGAACATCCAACTAAAATGTTTTTGAAAACATTTAAGTTTAATGTTACTGAAAGAACTTTTGTTCATAAATTTGAGAGAACCTTACTAGAATGTTTTTAGCTGGGTAGTTGTACAATAACAGCTGAATTGGAATATGCTTACTGTGTTACATGTTCCCTGTTTGTTTAGAATTTATGTTATATTTCTAGTTTTCTGAGTCTAGATGTATAGTCCCTTTTGTAGTCCTTTTGTTTCATTGGTTCCCCTTGATTGTATTCACATGTGTGTCTTGTTACCTTGTTAGCATGTCTACAGTATAGCCCTTGTGTTTCCCATGTTGTTTGTCAGGTCTTATCTTTCTATGGCTGTATGGTGTTATTCTCAGTTCAGTCTCCTTGTGTTCTGTTTTCCAGTTCCTGAGTTAATTGTATTTTGATATAGTGATGGGAGAAACGAAGCTTTTTAAAACCACAAACACAAATACTCGCTCCCGAATCACTGGTTCGAATTTTGAAACAAATTATTCGCAAAGGTTACGAGGCTTGCTTCGAAAGCGCCCATCACTATTTTGATATTACTTTAATAAAACATCTGCATTTGGATCCATCTCTCCCTCGTCTCCGAGTTCGCCACATTAGACTATGGGTGTTTGCTTTTAGATTTGGACGGTACGGATGTGGACAGGAACGTTTTAGACGCTTTGTTGTTTAACACCAGCCGCATTGGACATGGCTTTGCGCTGGTACATCATCCTCTGGCCAAGCAGCTCTCCAGGACGAGAGGGGTGGCAGTGGAGTTGTGTCCCATTTCCAACCAGGTATATTCCTTCAAATAAAATTCTCATGGTGTGATTAAAAATTATATTCGAATGAGTGTTTTGTTTTCTCCAGGTGCTAAAGCTAGTCTCGGATCTGCGAAACCACCCCGCTGTGGCACTAATGTCAGACGGTCATCCCATAGTGGTGAGTTCTGATGATCCCACCTTATTCGGGACCACTGGGCTCTCCTATGATTTCTACCAGGCCTTTGTGGGTATTGGAGGGCTGAGCGCAAACCTGGGCACTCTGAAGGAGCTAGCGATAAATTCAATCAGGTGCAAGATTTATTCATACACTTTCATTTGAGAAATAATTTCAGTTATGTAGAAGAGAATTTAAGGTTGCATTTCCCCCCTTTTTAACAGGTACAGTTCCTTGTCACCACAACTACAGGATAAAGCTTTGACGATATGGCAGGAAAAGTGGAATAAGTTTGTTGCAGATAATTCATAACCATGACAAACAGAAGAGGAGAGGACTGTATTTTTTTTTTACAGAGCTAGCAGGAAACGTTTCCAGACCTTTGGCTAACATTCTGGCAAGGTTCTCACAAAGCTATGAACAAATGTTCTTCCAGTAATGTTAATAGAACGTTCGTTCAAAATTCTCTGATCTTTAATACGTTTCTCAAAACGTGAGCACAAAAAAATTTATACATCGTTTTAGGGTTACACTTTATTTGAAGTCCACTTTAGATATTCTACTGACTAGAAGCATCTTTGCAACTACATGTCAACTTATTCTACTAACCCTAACAGTCTTCTAATACTTTAATGAGAGTTAGTTGACATATAGTTGCAAAGTTACAGTTCAGTTAGTAGAATGTCTAAAATGTCGAAATAAAACTGTACTGTTACCCATTTTGTTTGGATGTTCGTCTAACATATTTAAAATCTTACGGAATGTTTAGAGAACATTCAAAAGAACCTTCCCATAATATTTGCAATATGATAAAATGGAATGTTCCCTTATTGTCTATGTGAAGAGAAACATTCAGAAATAAAATTTTCCCAATTTAATGGGAATGTTAGTGAAATGTTTTTAGAACCGATTTAGTTAGCTGGCTAGTTACCTTATAAAACTAGGGGGTTTCAAATGAAAAATGAAGAATAAACAAAATAAGCGCATTGTGCAAAAGGACTGACTAAATGCAGAGAGTATTATTTGACATACGACTTTGACGAAGTTTAGTCTGTGAGGTTTATACAAAGTGTCCTGCAATTCAACAGCATTTATATTTGAACATAAACACAGATGTCTGGTGTGGCTCCCTTGCCGTAGAAGTTCTGTTAGTACTTGCTTGCTAACATTCCTCTTTACCACCATCAACAATAAAAAACACGCTCCAATACTGTATATCAAGAACTTGTTCATGGTCATGTTTACACTAAGATTTTTTTTTTTAAAGTCTCTTATGCTAACCAAGCCATTTATTTTGAATTAAAATATTATTACTATTTTATCCTATCCTATTTATTGTCTATCCCATGGTTCTGCAGGAGAAGACCAGAAGAACAGGAACACTGGTTGCAAATAATAATTTGACAAGTCTAGCAAACACCTGATATATTTACACTAGATCTCATGTTAAGAATATCAGGTTGTTAAAGCTGATGTGTCAACAAAGACAATTATTTTCACATCTCACTCTTAACACAAAAATCACAACTGCAAGAGTTGTCTTTTGATATGTATCAAACAGATGGAAGATATGAGTGGATTTAGTTCATGATACCTGCGATGTGGACATTTATCTTGTATTTATCAACCACAAGAGGGACTTAAAAACAGGCGGAGAGAAACTCACCTGTGGTCTCGAGTGTCCGGCAGCTCCCGGTCCAGAGGCATCTGGTCACTGAGGAAAGCATTATAGCCGTATTTCTGAAAGAGATCCTCAGCCTTCCTCTGGTCGTCCTCAGAAACTTCCACAGTCCATTGCTTGAAGAGTTTGGAAACAGCTTCTTTGCTGGATTCTTCACTGGTTTCTTCTCATTTCTTACTTTGAGGCTTTCCTCTTCTGCAAGAATGTGTGTTGATCAAGTATTCAAAGACTACAGCAACAGATCTCAGTAACTCACCAACAGCGTGTAAATGAGCCTCCAGTTTGTCCAGCTTGTTGAGGAGAAGTGCGCTGTGTAACGAGAAATTCTGCTGGACTTGGTGAAGCTGCTTCTCTTGACTTTGGATTTCCCACTTGACAGAACTCATATAGAGAAACACCACAGCGACAGACAAGACTGGAAACAAACTCTTCACACAGCTAATTCCTTTCTGCTTTCAGTTATTCTATAAGACTCATTGGTAGATGTGAATCTATATTTACATGAAAACATGCCTCAGATTCAAGATTTTAAATGTTTCAAAGCACAAGATTTTCACTGAACAACGACTTAAACTTTGACCTGTTCATCACAGTAAGTTATCATAATGGTTTGAGAAAACCAAAGATACACAAGTCATATGGACTAATTCTGTCCTTTTTGGAGCTTTTCATTCATTTGTTGTCTGGAAAACAACAGTTTGGATGTTCTGCTAAATATCTCTATTTGTGTAAAGCCGGGTGCACACTGTGCGATTTATTATAGTCCTTTACAATTGTTACTTGTCAGACTTGATCCTCCTCACTGTAAGCCATATCACACTGTATAATCTCAGTTGTCAAATGTCAGACTGTACGACAGTCAAGACGTGTTAAAAACGGTGGCCGGAGCTTTACATCATCAATCAATGACAAGTGGCCAAAATCGCACAGTGACCCGGCTTAAGGGCGGGTAAAAGATGAAAACATAATTTTTTGGTTATTCCTTTAATAGACACTGATATTTTGTGACAACATGCATATGTTAATAAGCTATTAGGACTACTTAGAAATATAAAACAATAAAAAAACACATACATTTCATAACGAAACAAACTTCCATCAATTTTCTTAAAAATAACCTACTCTTGTACTGAAAGTTCAACATTTCATTAAAATCCTCCATTTTATAGTTCAAATTTGACGATTATTTTACAAATATTGACGAATATTTCAGTAATGTAACAGCACATTTGCATATTCACAAATCTCTGATGTCAGTTAACAGTCACATGACATGCAGGTAAACAGATACAAATTTTAATCTTTATTTAGTTAAAGCTACACTGTGTAGGAATTATTTCCATCTAGCGGTGAAATTGTATATACCAACTGAATATTACTTTCTAGCTCCTCCCATTCCGATGGCGTTTTAACTCCTACGGTGACCGT
This sequence comes from Phoxinus phoxinus, assembly GCF_949152265.1. Taxonomy (NCBI): domain Eukaryota; kingdom Metazoa; phylum Chordata; class Actinopteri; order Cypriniformes; family Leuciscidae; genus Phoxinus; species Phoxinus phoxinus. The sequence goes on from NC_136884.1 coordinate 6,244,411, forward strand.
ATTATTTCAAATCTGCCGGCAGTCGCGAGTAATCTCCCCCTCGCATTCGTCACGGTGCCACTGAGTGTAAAAAACGTGAAAGGCGAAGCTTGAATTTCCAGGTATGTCCCTTTGGCTAATATATTTTCAAGATGGAGGCGCAACATGGCTCCCGCCATTCGATCGACTCGCTTGTATGTATTATAAAATGGCAGATTCTACGCTTACGAGAATACTTGATTAGTTGGTAGAAGTAATAATACATTAATGAGCACATATCATTTTGAAAGAACAAAGTGGTTTTTGCTAAGAATCAACTTAAAAAATGACAGTGTAGCTTTAAAGGTTTTATTTAAAAAAAAATATTTAAAAATTATTTATATAGGGCTGCACGACTTGGCAAAAAAAGAAATACATTGCAATTATTTGTCATATATTACGATTTCTATTTGAACTTTTTTTTTCTCTTTAATCCTCTTTTTGAGTATCAGTATTTTTAATTTCTCATCAGATATAATATTTTTGTGCCATTTTTAGCACCTAAATTTTTTCAGAGCATAGCTACATTCAAAAAAAAAATTCTCCAATGTGCTCCAGCATTTCAGCTGCGTTTATCTGATTACATGTTGTGTTGTTTCATAAATCCTGAATTACATGTTGTATCCTCCAGTGCTGGTTTCCGCACTCCTGAATAAAAACGTTTTTTACGTTCTGCTCAGCACTGATCTCCAGACAGCGTTTGGTGTCTCTGTTCTGAATGGCCTGTCCCTGAAAATAGAAAAAGAAAGAAATGTTTTCATGCAATGTTCAGATTGTGATAAACCACAGTATCCTAGTGGTTTGTTCACCTGTTTGAAGTCCCAGTACATGTGTTTTTGTTGTTCAGTGTGTGAACACCAGGACAGCTCTGGAAACCTGCCTGAGCCGGGATCAATTAGACAGCGCTTACGATCGTGTAAAAGGGTCGGCAGGGGATGAGCAAGTATCTCACCACTTGCTGTATAGTAAAATACCTGTGTGAGAAGAGGCTGAAGTGCATCAAATATTCCTCAAAAATACAGAGAAGAGAAGAGAAGAGAAGAGAAGAGAAGAGAAGAGAAGAGAAGAGAAGAGATTAATACCTGTGGGGAATAGACATGACATGGATATAAAATGGGAGTGTTCTCCTCAGATGATCCCTTATCCAAACATAAACTTGTTTGCAGATCATTAATAAGCTGTGTGAGAGAAAATAAGGACATTATATTAAACTTCTCTTATATAAAACTCTCTTGAGTCATAGTGAACCATATGTCACTTACCACTCCATAACCAATTAAATCATTCATAGGATTTAATGCCGTATAGACATTTTCCAGATACCATTTGAATGGTTTGCATTTCAGCCTCTCTCTCAGTCTCTTTCTCTCTGAAACATCACCAATGTCTATCCCATGGTTCTGTGGGAAAAGGAGAGAACAGATCATAAATCTAATGAAGAGCCAAAACAATTTAACATTTAAAACCTTTAGTCACACACCTCTCGGTTTACTTTAATGGTCTCAAACCGAACCTGACAAAATAAACACATCAAGACTCCTAGAACTGGTCTTGAACACCCAGAATTTGTGTGGCTGAATCTTTTCATTAGATTTACCTGTATGGGGACACCCCAGGCGATGTGGACATTTTTCTTGTATTCGTCCATCCAAACTTCTGCCACTCTGAGGGCATTTCTCTTCATTACACTATTAATGTCAGGCATGTAGGGTTTGTGCGCCCTTTCAATGTGAGCAACTTTAGAGCAGGGAACAACCTCTATACTTCCTCCACACAGCCACACCTGAGCCGAGAAAAATCATCACTGAATATAGTATAATGTATAGAGTTTAATATAATATAATTCGGTAGAATGATCATGTGCTTTACCCGTATTCCTAATTCTACATTCTCTCCTCCGTACACCTGCATCCCTCCATCCAGAGTCCCAATCTCACCGAAGAACAGACGATCAACCACAAGTATTCCCATTACTGAGGGACTCCTGGAGAACAGGCGGAACATCAGCTCAACAGAACGATTGCCAGTTTGAAACAGCTTTCATACAACAAGAACATAAAGAGGCCATATGATGACACTTTAAAAGTAGGTAATTATTATGTTTATTGGGTGTATTAGAATAGGTATCATTCTTTAATGTTCAAAAAACATTTTTTTTTTTAACATATTCCCCTCTATTCCAAGTCTGTCGAGACACCCCTCGCTGCAGCCTGTAGCACGATGACGTAGTTGGATGGTCCAATACGTAGTGGATGGAGGTGTGTTTTGGTGACGCATGCGCAGTAACGATCTCTGGGTTATAATCGTACTATCTATGGTTATAATTCGCCTGCGCTGGTAAAGGTGACATGTTTGCTCAATATTGTATTGAGATGATGTTCTAATCTAACCTGTGTAGTAGTAGTAGTAGCCTACAGTTTAATAGTAAGTAATTGTTGATGAATAGGCTAAGTAATTACATAAATGGGATGCTAAGTTATCCGAGTTTCTCTCTACAAAATAGTTAATTTTACAACATTTAAATCACATGATTTTAAACATACATTTGATAGATTAATAGCATGTCCTCACTGCAAGTATTTTTTTTTAATGCGTGTATATAGAACATTTAAAAAAAAAGCCTTTTTAATTTTCATTATCAACCCACCTGTCATAATTAAATGTTGCGGGGATATTGCGGGGTTGTTATTATTAGCCATTTTATTTTATTCAGGTCATATTTGCTGTTGAGTGGAAGCAAAAATGAGTCAATAATCTAATTGTCTCTGTAATTGTAAAGGTACAATACAATAAGGTCTGTAAACATCTTACAATACCAGTACACATCCAAGGGAAAATGCAAAAATAATAACAGCATCAAGAAAATAAATCTTGTCAGATGTCAAAAAAAAAAAAGTGCTTAATGATATTGCCTGGTAAGAGTTCCTTCTTAACCCACACACCGGACGCGAATAGCGCGTCAGGCGCCCACACAGTCCACAGTCCCACAGTCATTTCAATGTTAAGTCAATGCAAAGACGCGTTACGTGCGTAAAACGCGTGTAACGCGTCTTTGCATTGACTTAACATTGAAATCACTCGCGCCTGACGCGCTATTCGCGTCCGGTGTGAACGCACCATTAATGGCTATTCGTTTTTCCAGTGATCTGTACATAAGGTTCTTGCTGTTCAGTGTCTGCAAGACATGTACGGAAGCTTGTTTTCGCCACGGAGTGAGAAATAAAAAAAGGTAATTGCGATTTTTATCTCACTATTCTGACTTTTTATCTAAGAATTGCGTGATATAAAGTCGCAATTGTGTGTTATTAAGTCAGAATTGCGTAATATAAAGTCGCAATTGCGTGTTAAGTCATAATTATGAGATATAAACTCGCAATTGCGAGAAATATAGCTTGAAATTCAGACTTTTTTTCTCAGAATTGCATGTTTAAATCTCGCTATTCTGACTTTATAATACGCAATTGGGAGATAGAATGGCATGATATAAAGTCGCAATTGCGTGTAAGTCAGAATTGTGAGATGTGAGATATTAAACTAGCCTACTGAGGTAAAAAATAATAATATTTTTGAATAATATTTATTTGACTTTATAACTCGCAATTGCGAGTTTATATACACAATTCTGAGAAAATATGTCAGAATTGGGAGATATAAACTCGCAATTAGGCCTATGTGTTATAAATTCAGAATTGCGAGAAAAAAAGTCAGAATTCTGACTTTATAACACCCAATTTTGACTTTATAACACGCAATTGAGACTTTATTTCACGCAATTCTGACTTTATAGCCTATCTCACAATTCGGAGAAATAAAGTCAGTATGCTAAATGTAAACTCGCAATTGTGAGATAAAAAAAGTCTCAATTTTTTTTTTTTATGTTTTATTCTGTGGCGGAAAAGAGCTTGCATACTCAAGTGACCATTTATATATTAACTTTATTCTTCTTGGAAGATCAAAGCACGTGTGATTGTTTCCGTCACCAAAACACACCACCGCGCATGCGCGTAACAGAGTCCACTACGTATTGGACCATCCAGCTACGTCATCGTGCTACAGGCTGCAGCGAGGACCTCTTGAGTCTGTCAGACACACTCTGATATCTACAAAGTTCCTCCTTCCGAAAAGCCCAGAGTGCTCTGATTGGCCGGCTGACCCACTGCGCTGTGACCCGAGCGTGTGTCAGATATGTAATGCCCCATACCATAATCGTGTCTCACCTTTTTTTCTTTATACACCTTATAGAGTGGTGCAGGTATGACGTCAGAGCCCTCAAGATTTTCCTATGGGGTTTTGTAATGGGCTTTTTTTATTTATAAGTAAAATAAAGCCCGTGTTAAATATAAGATGACGATACTTTGTCGGTTTGTTCTACAACGTAAATTACACATACCCCATTATAAAAACCTTTAAGAAAATCTCGAAGGAGCCAGTCGTGAATTAGTCTTCCAGGTTATACCTGCACCGCTCTATTTAGAGCTGTGCCATGACAGGTATGAAAGTCAATTCTGACAGATGTTTACAGAAGTTATATCTGGACTTCGATCGATGCATTTTGGGCAGGTCTGGAGCAGTGTTTTCTATTAGATAGAATAACTACCTTTTGTGGAAAACTTAGTAAATTTCCAGATCTTATTCATGCACTAACAGATGAATTACACACTAAAGGGAAAGGAAAAAATCATCAAATGGCCTCTTTAATACGGAGTCACATCTGAAACACAATATTAGACAAAACACACACTCACTTTCCTGGCTGTGAAGGGTCTTTTTGATCGTACCACTTCTGTGGGAAAAGCACGTACGTGCACCAGAGAGCCCAGTCAAAACCATGAGCATAGGTAGTATAGTTTATCACTTCCAAGTCATAGTATTTCACTTTGTCAAACACTGGGCTCAGGACCAGCGTGCGATCAGCCTGGATACGTGCAAGCAGAGGCTCCGCCCTAAAAGTGAGAGAGTACTTGAGAAAATGTGATTTCATTATTACACTGTTATAATGTTCATGTGTCTGTGGTGGTTGTTCACAAGTGTTGTCATTGTTAACTAAAATTTAAGCTATTCAAACAATTTTCGTTAATTGAAATAAAGCTGAAATACAATAAAATGTAAACGTTAAAGATTACTAAAATTACACACCATTTGACATGGACCTCAATGTGGGCGTCCAAGATGGCAACCACATCTCCGGTGGCAGCCTCCCAGCCTGAGATTCTGGCCTGGGCCAGGCCTTTCTGCTCTGGATGGGTCACCATCTTCACCAGGCCTGGGTGCTTCTCATTGATGGAGCTGACATAAACATTCAGCTGTGTCTTCAGATCTTCTGTGGAAGACATACATCCAGAATGACTAGCTCAGTTTGTTTATAATATGCATCTGACACAATAGGATTTGAGAGAAACAAACCATTTCTGCTGTGGTCGTCCACCAGTATGATCTCTTTGAGCAGGTGGGCTGGAGTTCTGTTGATGATGCTGCAAACGGCTCTTTGAATGATAGACAGAGCCTCATCCAGATAAATCAGTACCACGCTGATGGTGGGAAGATTGTGCGGATATTCACGGCCGATGCATCTACAGAACAATGACAAAAGGAAAATGGATGAATCAATCAAGAACGTCAGAGCGTTTCCATGAACGGCTGAAACTGACCTGTGGTCTCGAGTGTCCGGCAGCTCCCGGTCCAGAGGCATCTGGTCACTGAGGAAAGCATTATAGCCGTATTTCTGAAAGAGATCCTCAGCCTTCCTCTGGTCGTCCTCAGAAAGTTCCACAGTCCATTGCTTGAAGAGATATGAGTTTGGAAACAGCTTCTTTGCTGGCTTCTTCACTGGTTTGTTTTCATATCTTACTTTGAGGCTTTCCTCTTCTGCAAAAATGTTTGTGTAAGTCAATAAAATCCATAAAAAAATGTTTACTCTGGTAAACCAGCGAAGTTGAAACCTTAAAGCTCATATTAACAGATTTCTGTTGTTTTATGTATTTGAAAATCATTGTCTACAATCACTTTCGATTACATTACAATCCAACCAAGTTTCCTCAAAATAGTGATTTAAATAATATTGTGCATAAAAATAAGGTGTAATTCACCTTCAGTTTTACATTGTAATGTAATTTTTCTGTAGTTTTTTTCTCAAGAATTGAAAAATGTTTATCATCATGTTTTTAAAAATTATTTTCCCAGTCATAGTGGCATTGTAACAGCTGTTTTAATTTTTTAAAGCACTTAATTGCATTGCTGACGGAAAACTTTTGCATGATGCATTGCATATATCAAGACAGACAGACAGGCAGACAGAAATATCTTATTTTATGTTCAAGAAAAAACATAGGTTTGAATGACATAAGGTTGAGTAAATGATGAATTTCCTTTTTTGGGTGAACTATAAGAAAATAAATACAATTTTGGTTTCCTGACAACTTTAAAGAGCGCTTAAAGGGTAATATGTAAAACAACAGGTAAACACATTATTTTTGTCAAATTTCATTACAAAACAAATTAGAAACTCACCAACAGCGTGTAAATGAGCCTCCAGTTTGTCCAGCTTGTTGAGGAGAAGTGCGCTGTGTAACGAGAAATTCTGCTGGACTTGGTGAAGCTGCTTCTCTTGACTTTGGATTTCCCACTTGACAGAACTCATATAGAGAAACACCACAGCAACAGACAAGACTGGAAACAAACTCTTCACACAGCTAAATCTCATGATGATCAGAACAGCAAAATCACAGTTTTAAAGATGTTTTCCTTCTTCACGTACCAGTTAGTCTGTGGGCACCACTGGCCCAAGTTAGATTTTGTGACACTAATGTTTGCTGAGTGTTTTTTTTAGTTTGCTGATCTTTATCACTCTAACATGATCACATATTGGGAAGGAGGAGACCAGGACATAGAATCCTGGTAGCTAAACACTTAAAAAATATTCACTTGATGAAACTTTCTTAACCTCAATGATATCATTCAGCAAAATGAACCAGTCTGACATTACAGTCCTTTAACTTAATTTTCTCATGTCATGTGTTTTTGATTCATTTTGATTTAGCCTAAATGATTACAGAAGACACTTGTTACACCAATAACTATTTTATGTATTTTTTTATTATTGAGAAGCACCCACATAAAGTTCACCAAACTAGGAAAAGTCAAAGATATTTTATTTTAAGTCACAATAGGCACATAGTGAAATTATTCCCAAAGAGATTATATCACCTGTTGCAGTTTTGAGTATTCACAAAACCTGCAGCATTGAAAGACTTAGAAAGAGTTGACTTATAGTATTGTAACATTAATGTATGAAGAAACACCCTGCCTCTGCAAACAAGACTTCTTACAATTCACAGGCTATTAAATGAAGTCTTGCTGGCAGTTCGTCAAAAAACGAAGTGCTGGGAGAGCTGGTTTTCAGTTTTATTTGCATAGCACATTCAATATACCGTACATGTTTCAAAGAAGCTTTACAAAAGTAAAGTTCCACCCCAGATGACTGTGGCAATGACAGCTTCTCTATTGTTCCGCTCTCCTCCATATGGCTGGTTTTGGCAACTAGAGGGAGACATGGCTTGAGCGTTCACTTAAAAAAAAAAAAAAAAAATTGGGTTTAGTTTATGAATATGTTTAGCCTGGCTGACGCCAGACCCAATTCTCGTTGAGACTTGGGTCTGGGAACCACATGTTAATTTTCTCGTATTTGAGGCGTAGTTTACGAATGCCCGGCGCCGTTTATTGGGTGCTAAGAATGTCTATCAAATGCGCCTTTACGTAGCTCATAGCCAATCGTTTCCATTATACCAGATGACGTATGTAGAGCGAAAGAAATTAGACAAGGAAGAAGACGATGGGTAAGATATTTTTTTGTAAACAATGACGTTCAGCGAATATTGCCGTTTGTGCAAAATAAACATGAGGGTCGAAGGTATATATGGATATAAACAAACTGCTTAGTTGTGTCGCATAGATGTCGTCATCGTCTTGCTGCTCCTTCCCCGTTCTGTGATTGGTTCCCTAGATGAGGCGAAAATCTGGTCCATGGTATCCAGACTGCCTTTCAGCGTGAATAAAATCGCGCTGCGCAAAGGCAGTATGGGGAAACCCAAGCTAGAATATGTTAACATTAAGGTTATCTATAAGCTAATGTAATGTGCTATAAAACAATGACAAAAGATAGAACAAAAGATTTAAGCATTCAAAACTTATAGTCTCTCACTTCCGCCAATATGGATCAATGATTTTGATGACATCACCCATGCACTCCAGCTTCTCATCAAATTTTCTGTCCAATCAAATGCTCTCTGGAATCTACAGCATCACACCAAAAAGATGAAATCAGTCACTTGTTCACTCTATTACTATTTTATATGGTGAATAGCGTATAGTCCACTATATATGGGATAGGAAACTATTCAGACTGTGTAAATATGATTTCCATTGGAGAAAATTGAGTTTCGCGTTAGTGTCACGAGAACCACCGCAGCGCGCACACAGTCTACTCTGGTCCAGAGACACGCACAGAACGGATCATATGCGTGAGTTGGCGCAGACCACAAAACACGTCGAACACGTCGAAGCGATATGGAGGAGATTAGGAGGAAAAACAGTTAAACACACTCGGCTTTAGAAACAGCACTGACAAGTGGAAGCGATACACTGGTGCCATGCATGCATAAACATTTCAAAATGACACATGTATGCAAATTACACTTTTCAAACTACACATCCTCAGCAAGATTATCATCACTGTTCTGCTTTAGTAACAGTTTCATATTAAATCTAAAAAAGGAATCTATTAGACTTTGGCAGTCATAAGCGGTCAAATGCAGCATTGCCGAGCTCAACAGCTCTGGCCGTATGTGATATAAGCGAAACGCTATTGGCTATTTTAAAAAGGGGAGGAGCTGCCCGATATTTCCCGCCCTGTCTTCCTTTTTCAAAATAAATTCCGTCATTACATTAAAAAACGCTGCACGTTTCAAGGCACTTCAGTGGGACTTTAAAACTAACGTATCTTTGAAACTGAAACCGATTAAATATCTATAATAAAGTAATTCAAATATAAGATGTTTTAACAACTTATTGACATATGACATACACATTACATATCCCCAGTTTCAGGCAGAGTGTGATTATAACGAAACAAGAGGTTGATATTTCAAAAAGTCTACAAAAACACAAGTGAGACAAGTGATGCACATATTATGCAACAATGCAATGTGAGGCATAATATTTGAACAACGTCTCAGATTACACATGTAACATGGTTCCCTGTGAATGGGAACAAGACACTGCGTCCGAAGACACATTGGGGAATGCCTCCAGCATGACGATGTCTGAAATACATGTAAAAATGTGTAAAAACAGCCCATGACAACGCTTTATTGCAACCGTGAATATAAAAGGGCACGTAGAGTACGTCATCAGCACTCGTCTGAAGGAGACGTGAACAGGTATGCCCGAAGCATGGCAGCAAAACACAGTGTCTTGTTCCCCTTCTCAGGGAACCATGTTGCATGCGTAACTTGAGACGTTCCCTTTTGAATGAGAACTTGGGGACACTTTGGGGAACGAGTACCCTCCACCATGCTGAAGGAATAACTGCCTAATGCCTATGACAAGCACAAATAAGGCTCAACGGACTTAGATACCAGAGACCGATCCCTTATTTAGGTCAAACAGAATTGTCAATGACACCATTCCCCACAAACATGACCTAGGTCCATCCCCTAAGCCAGGAGAACCCGAAACCGGGGCTTGCGAACAACGCCTGCCCCAAGGACAGAGATCAAGGTCTGCTAATGCCAGTCCAACTGACAGACATTACTTTTAGGGGAATGCAGGCAAGGAGAAACGAGAATTCCTTCGCCTTGTCACTACAACAGGGGGATCTGGTTCAACCCAAGGAAAGGGGCCTGAGACGGGTCTAATCAAAGACAGTTTACCATCTCTGTCTAGTTAGAGCTCAGATGAGAGGAGGCCTCAGCAGAACGACTCTCTGAGCGAGAGGAGGCCAGACCTACTCAATCTTACAGACAGTTTGCCAAGGCGGCTTCACAGAGGGACAAACACTTGATGTTACTGTCAAGCTGAGCTGAGGTTATTTCTTTAATAGACTGACATTTTGTGACAACATGCCCCATTGAGAGCTGTAAGGAAGACTACTTAGAAACATGAAACAATTAAAAAAAATTAAGACAATGATTTCATACCAAAACAAACATCCATCTTGAAAATAACCTACTCTTGTACTGAAAGTTCAACAGGAACCGGGGTTGACGGCTTAGCCGGCGGCCAGGGCGAAGCAGACGACAGTCCATCGGGTGGCCAGGGCGAAGCAGACGACAGTCCATCGGGTGGCCAGGGCGAAGCAGACGACAGTCCATCGGGCGGCCAGGGCGAAGCAGACGACAGTCCATCGGGCGGCCAGGGCGAAGCAGACGACAGTCCATTGGGCGGCCAGGGCGAAGTAGACGACAGTCCATCGGGCGGCCAGGGCGGAGACTTTCCCAATTACTCAAATAGGGCTGTGCGGCTTATTATTTTGCTAATTATTTAGTAATTTATTGCGATTTCTATTTGAACGGTGAAAATCAATTATTTTTATCAGCCATATAATATTTTGTGCCATTTTAGCATCTAATTTCTCTGTTCATTGCTGCATTCACATATTGCACTATAGTTCTTATAAATTTTTCTTTCTTTTTTTTAAACAAATTTGTCATATCTGCATTCACGTTATTTTATAACACTTTCTGTGATGTATCTCAACGTGCTCCAGCATTTCAGCTGCGTTTATCTAAATTGATTATATGTTGTGTTTCATAAATCCTGAATTACATGTTGTATCCTCCAGTGCTGGTTTCCACATTTCTGAATAAAAACGTTTTCTACGTTCTGCTCAGCACTGATCTCCAGACAGCGTTTGGTGTCTCTGTTCTGAATGGCCTGTCCCTGAAAATAGAAGAAGAAAGAAATGTTTTCATGCAATGTTCAGATTGTGTTATACCACAGTATCCTAGTGGTTTGTTCACCTGTTTGAAGTCCCAGTACATGTGTTTTTGTTGTTCATTGTGTGAACACCAGGACAGCTCTGGAAACCTGCCTGAGCCGGGATCAATTAGACAGCGCTTACGATCGTGTAAAAGGGTCGGCAGGGGATGAGCAAGTATCTCACCACTTGCTGTATAGTAAAATACCTGTGTGAAAAGAGGCTGAAGTGCGTCAAATATTCCTCAAAAATACAGAGAAGAGAAGAGAAGAGAAGAGAAGAGAAGAGAAGAGAAGAGAAGAGAAGAGAAGAGAAGAGAAGAGAAGAGAAGAGATGAGATGAGATTATACCTGTGGGGAAAAGACATGACATGGATATAAAATGGGAGTGTTCTCCTCAGATGGTCCCTTATCCAAACATAAACTTGTTTGCAGATCATTAATAAGCTGTGTGAGAGAAAATAAGGACATTATATTAAACTTCTCTTATATAAAACTCTCTTGAGTCATATGAACCATTTGTCACTCACCACTCCATAACCAATTAAATCATTCATAGGATTTAATGCCGTATAGACATTTTCCAGATACCATTTGAATGGTTTGCATTTCAGCCTCTCTCTCAGTCTCTTTCTCTCTGAAACATCACCAATGTCTATCCCATGGTTCTGTGGGAAAAGGAGAGAACAGATCATAAATCTAATGAAGAGCCAAAACAATTTAACATTTAAAACCTTTAATCACACATCTCTCGGTTTACTTTAATTTTCTCAAACCGAACCTGACAAAATCAACACATCAAGACTCCTAGAACTGGTCTTGAACACCCAGAATTTGTGGCTGAATCTTTTCATTAGATCTACCTGTATGGGGACACCCCAGGCGATGTGGACATTTTTCTTGTATTCATCCATCCAAACTTCTGCCACTCTGAGGGCATTTCTCTTCATTACACCACTAAGGTCAGGCATGTAGGGTTTGTGCGCCCTTTCAATGTGAGCAACTTTAGAGCAGGGAACAACCTCTATACTTCCTCCACACAGCCACACCTGAGTTGAGAAAAATCAACACTGAATATAGTATAATGTATAGAGTTTAATATAATATAATTCGGTAGAATGATCATGTGCCGCCTTACCCGTATTCCTAATTCTACATTCTCTCCTCCATACACCTGCATCCCTCCATCCAGAGTCCCAATCTCACCGAAGAACAGACGATCAACCACAAGTATTCCCATTACTGAGGGACTCCTGGAGAACAGGCGGAGAGAACGGATTTAATAGAGCACAATATAGCAACATCAGCTCAACAGAACGATTGCCAGTGTGAAACCGCTTTCATACAACATAAACTTAGAGGCCATATGATGCTATTTTACTTTGTTTATTGGGTGTATTAGAATAGTTATCATGCTTTAATGTTGAAAAAACTGTACAAAAATTACATATTCCCCTCTATTCCAAGTCTGTCCGAGTCGGACACACTCTGATTTCTACAAAGCTTCTCCTTCCGAAAAACCCAGAGTGCTCTGATTGGCCGGCTGACCCAATGCGCTGTGAACCGAGCGTGTGTCAGATATGTAATGCCCCATACCATAATCGTGTCTCACCTTTTTTCTTTATACACCTTGTGGTGCAGGTATGACGTCAGAGCCCGGAAGACTAATTTGCAGCTGGTTCCCTCAAGATTTTCCTATGGGGTTTTGTAATGGGGTTTTTTAATTTATGAGTAAAATAAAGCCTGTGGTAAATATAAGATGACGATACTTTGTCGTTTTGTTCTACAGCGTAAATTACACAAACCCCATTATAAAAACCCCAAAATCTCGAAGGAACCAGTCGTGAATTAGTCTTCCGGGTTATACCTGCACCGTTCTATTTAGAGCTGCGCCATGACAGGTATGAAAGTAAATTCTGACAGATGTTTACAGAAGTTAATATCTGGACTTTGATCGATGCATTTTGGGCAGGTCTGGAGCAGTGTTTTCTGTTAGATAGAATAACCACCTTTTGTGGAAAACTTAGTAAATTTCCAGATCTTATACATGCAATAACAGATGCATTACACAGGAAAAATTCATCAAATGGCCTCTTTAATACGGAGTCACATCTTAGACACAATATTAGACAAAACACACACTCACTTTCCTGGCTGTGAAGGGTCTTTTTGATCGTACCACTTCTGTGGGAAAAGCACATACGTGCACCAGAGAGCCCAGTCAAAACCATGAGCACTGGCAGGATAGTTTATCACTTCCAAGTCATAGTATTTCACTTTGTCAAACACTGGGCTCAGGACCAGCGTGCGATCAGCCTGGATACGTGCAAGCAAAGGCTCCGCCCTAAAAGTGAGAGAGTACTTGAGAAAATGTGATTTCATTATTACACTGTTATAATGTTCATGTGTCTGTGGTGGTTGTTCACAAGTGTTGTCATTGTTAACTAAAATTTAAGCTATTCAAATAATTTTCAGTAATTGAAATAAAGCTGAAATACAATAAAATGTAAACATAAAAGATTACTAAAATTACACACCATTTGACATGGACCTCAATGTGGGCGTCTAAGATGGCAACCACATCTCCGGTGGCAGCCTCCCAGCCTGAGATTCTGGCCTGGGCCAGGCCTTTCTGCTCTGGATGGGTCACCATCTTCACCAGGCCTGGGTGCTTCTCATTGATGGAGCTGACATAAACATTCAGCTGTGTCTTCAGATCTTCTGTGGAAGACATACATCCAGAATGATTAGTTTAGTTTGTTTATAATATGCATCTGAGACAATAGGATTTGAGAGAAACAAACCATTTCTGCTGTGGTCGTCCACCAGTATGATCTCTTTGAGCAGGTGGGCTGGAGTTCTGTTGATGATGCTGCAAACGGCTCTTTGAATGACAGACAGAGCCTCATCCAGATAAATCAGAATCACGCTGATGGTGGGAAGATTGTGTGGATATTCACGGCCGATGCATCTACAGAACAATGACAAAAAGAAAATGGATGAATCAATCAAGAACGTCAGAGCGTTTCCATGAACGACTGAAACTGACCTGTGGTCTCGAGTGTCCGGCAGCTCCCGGTCCAGAGGCATCTGGTCACTGAGGAAAGCATTATAGCCGTATTTCTGAAAGAGATCCTCAGCCTTCCTCTGGTCGTCCTCAGAAAGTTCCACAGTCCATTGCTTGAAGAGTTCAGAGTTTGGAAACAGCTTCTTAGCTGGCTTCTTCACTGGTTTTTTCTCATATCTCACTTTGAGGCTTTTCTCTTCTGCAAAAATGTTTGTGGAAGTCAATAAAATCCATTAGATCCAAAATCCAAATCCAACCAAGTTTCCTCAAAATAGTGATTTAAATAATATTGTGCATGACAATGTAAAAATAAAGGTGTAATTCACCTTTAGTTTTATATTGTAATGTAATTTTTCTCAGTCATTTTTTTCTCAAGATTTGAAAAATACTTTTGGAAAAATGTTTATCATCATGTTTTGAAAAATTATTTTAAAAAGAGATATCTTAGTCATAGTGGCATTGTAACAGCTGTTTTTTTTTAAAGCACTTAATTGCATTACTGACCGAAAACTTTTGCATGATGCATTGCATATATATCAAGACAGACAGACATGCAGACAGAAATATCTTATTTTATGTTCCACAGGAGAAAGAAAAAACAGGTTTGAATGACATAAGGTTGAGTAAATGATGAATTTCCTTTTTTTGGGTGAACTATAAGAAAATAAATTTTGGTTTCCTGACAACTTTAAAGAGCGCTTAAAGGGTAATATGTAAAACAACAGGTAAACACATTATTTTTGTCAGATTTAGATTCAGATTATTTTATTTAATGTCAGTGATTCAAAGCTATTTTCATGGCAAAAATTAAATTACAAAAATACATCATATAAATATAATAATAAAAACAGAACAAACAAGTCATTGTACAAGATTTTTTAAATTAACATGATAAAAAATTCAAAACGTTTACAGGCATAATCTTTATTTTTGTCAGATTTCATTACAAAACATATTAGAAACTCACCAACAGCGTGTAAATGAGCCTCCAGTTTGTCCAGCTTGTTGAGGAGAAGTGCGCTGTGTAACGAGAAATTCTGCTGGACTTGGTGAAGCTGCTTCTCTTGACTTTGGATTTCCCACTTGACAGAACTCATATAGAGAAACACCACAGCGACAGACAAGACTGGAAACAAACTCTTCACAGAGCTAAATCTCATGATGATCAGAACAGCAAAATCACAGTTTTAAAGAGGTTTTCCTTCTTCACGTACCAGTTAGTCTGTGGGCACTGATCCAAGTTAGACTTTGTGACGCTAATGTTTGCTGAGTGTTTTTTTTTTTGTTTCCTGATCTTTATCATTCTAATATGATCACATTAATCTTGGGAAGGAGGAGACCAGGACACAGAATCCTGGTAGCTAAACACTTCAAAAATATTCACTTGATGAAACTTTCTTAACCTCAATGATATCATTCAGCAAAATTAACCAGTCTGACATTACAGTCCTTTAACTTAATTTTCTCATGTCGTGTGTTTTTGATTCATTTTGATTTAGCCTAAATGATTACAGAAGGCACTTGTTACACCAATAACTATTTTATGTATTTTTTTTATTATTGAGAAGCACCCACATAAAGTTCACCAAACTAGGAAAAGTCAAAGATATTTTATTTTAAGTCACAATAGGCACATAGTGAAATTATTCCCAAAGAGATTATATCACCTGTTGCAGTTTTGAGTATTCACAAAACCTGAAGCATTGAAAGACTTAGAAAGAGTTGACTTATAGTATTGTAACATTAATGTATGAAGAAACACCCTGCCTCTGCAAACAAGACTTCTTACAATTTACACAGGCTATTTAATGAACTTTAAAGTCTTGTTGGCAGTTCGTAAAAAACGAAGTGCTGGGAGAGCTGGTTTTCAGTTTTATTTGCATAATAGGCACATAGTGAAATTATTCCCAAAGAGATTATATCACCTGTTGCAGTTTTGAGTATTCACAAAACCTGCAGCATTGAAAGACTTAGAAAGAGTTGACTTATAGTATTGTAACATTAATGTATGAAGAAACACCCTGCCTCTGCAAACAACGACTTTTTACAATTTACCCAGGCTATTTAATGAACTTTAAAGTCTTTGTTGGCAGTTTGTCTGAAAAATGAAGTGCTGGGAGAGCTGGTTTTCAGTTTTATTTGCATAGCACATTCAAATATATATGTTTCAAAGAAGCTTTACAAAAGTAAAGTTCCACCCCAGATGACTGTCTCTATTGTTCCCCTCTCCTCCATATGGCTGGTTTTGGCAACTAGAGGGAGAGATGGCTTGAGCGTTCACTTAAAGGTTGTATCAGAAATTGTAGGCCCAAAAATAAATGATCATATTCATCTAATCTTTCCTATCGATCCGCTAGCTGCCCGCCCCATAATCAAGCTGTCAAAAAAACGCGTCTCTGTAGGCAGGCTCTGAGATTTGCACACAAAAACAATTGGTTTCACCAACCACTCAAAACCAAAATAAATAGTGTTCCAACCAATCACCGACAGGGGCTGGGTGTTGTGAGGTTTTGCGCTCGTGCATGGTGACGGCTGTACGCGAAGTCAGAGCTGAAGAAGAAGCCAGCGTCTATCAACCTATCAACAAGATAAATTGAACATGGCTGAGTCAATCCCCAAGAGGAGGAGGAGGAGGAGGAGCGCGAGGGAATACTATCGTGTTTATTCCAAGACACGTATAGTTGTCGGGAAGGCTTTTGAACGGTTTAAATCGGACGCCGAGGTTGCACTGTTTCTTCTGGACAGGTGAGTAGCTGCTAGTGCTGACTTGTTTGGATGTGAACTGTGTGTGAAAATATCCTTCTTGAAATAATATGAGCGAAGCTCGACTAAACTTGGGTAGCTCTAGCAAAGAAATGCGCGTGCATGATCGTTTTTTTTTTCATGATGCACGAAACGGGAGGGAGGGGCGAGCTAATTTCGTTTGTTTGGGTTCTCGCTTCAAACAAAAACAGAAGTGACGTCACCCACAATCGCTGATACAACCTTTAAATCAAAATAAAACAATTTGGGCTTATATGAATATGTTAGCATTAAGGTTATCTATAAGCTAATGTAATGTGCTATAAAACAATGACAAAAGATAGAACAAAAGATTTAAGCATTCAAAACTTATAGTCTCTCACTTCCGCCAATATGGATCAATGATTTTGATGACATCACCCATGCACTCCAGCAAATTTTCTGTCCAATCAAATGCTCTCTGGAATCTACAGCATCACACCAAAAAGATGCTGAAGCTGCGGATGAAATCAGTCACTTGTTCACACTATTACTATTTTATATGGTGAATAGCGTATAGTGCACTATATATAGGGGAAAGGAAACTATTCAGACAGTGTAAATATGATTTCCATTGGAGCAAATAGAGTTTCGCATTAGTGTCACGAGAACCGCCGCAGAGCGCACACAGTCAAATCAGACACGCACAGAACGGATCATATGCGTTAGTCAGCGCAGACCACAAAACACGTCGAACATGTCAAAGCGATATAGAGGAGAAACAGTTAGACACACTCGGCTTTAGAAACAGCACTGACAAGTGGAAGCGATACACTGGTGCCATGCATGCATAAACATTTCAAAATAACACTTGTACACAAATTACACTTTTCAAACTACACATCCTCAGCAAGATTATCATCACTGTTCTGGTTTAGTAACAGTTTGATATTAAATCTAAAAGAGGAATCTATTAGACTTTGGCAGTCATAAGCTGTCAAATGCAGCATTGCCGAGCTCAACAGCTCTGGCAGTACTGTGATATAAGCGAAATGCTATTGGCTATTTTAAAAAGGGGAGGAGCTGCCCGATATTTCCCGCCCTGTCTTCGTTTTTCAACAGAAATTCCGTCATTACATTAAAAAACGCTGCACGTTTCAAGGCACTTCAGTGGGACTTTAAAACTAATTAAAGTATCTTTTTTTGTGGTAATAATCAACATTTTAAATAATGTGTAATTGTTTTGCATCACAGTAATGAGAATTAGGGCCATATTTACCAGTAATGAAAAGTGCTAATACTAAACCCTCAGCCAAAAAAGGTATTTTAATTAAAAATCACTTTAAAGGAATAGTTCACCCATAAATGGAAATTCTGTCATAATTTACTCACCCTCAAATTGTTCCAAACCTTTATGAATTTATTTCTTCTGCTGAACACAAAAGAAGATATTTTGAAAAATATGGGTAACCTAACAGTTGATGGGCTCCATTGACTTCCATAGTAGGAAAAAAAATATACACTATGGAAGTCAATGGGGCCCATCAACTCTTTGGTTAACGACATTCTTCGAAATATATTCTTTTGTCCTATTAAGCACAAATTTGTGTTTATAAGCGTAGCGCTGCTTTGTGTGCAGTCATTAACATGGGAATTGCTCTCTTTCTGCTGTATTTCCATAAGTGCCATACTGTCAGAGAGTCGATTTATATTTTCGTTCTGCGTTTTTTGTTTGTGAATATGAGACCTTTAATTTTTATGCGCTGTTGTAAATTTTAACCAGATGATGGAAAATAAGCTAATGTACATTCAAAAAATCTGAACAATTCAGATAATAAGGTATCTAGAATTAATAAAGGAGCTGATTAAATACCTATAATCATTTATCATTTTGAATTAATTCACTTATGGCAAATATAAGATGTTTTAACAACTTATTGACATATGACATGCACATTACATATCTCCGATTTCAGGCAGAGTGTGATTATAACGAAACAAGAGGTTGATATTTCATAAAGTCTACAAAAACACAAGTGAGACAAGTGATGCACATATTATGCAACAATGTGAGGCATAATATTTGAACAACGTCTCAGATTACACATGTAACATGGTTCCCTGTGAAGGGGAACAAGACACTGCGTCCGAAGACACATTGGGGAATGCCTCCGGCATGACGATGTCTGAAATACATGTAAAAATGTGTAAAAACAGCCCATGACAACGCTTTATTGCAACCGTGAATATAAAAGGGCACGTAGAGTACGTCATCAGCACTCATCTGAAGGAGACGAGAACAGGTATGCCTGAAGTATGGCAGCAAAACACAGTGTCTTGTTCCCCTTCTCAGGGAACCATGTTGCATGCGTAACTTGAGACGTTCCCTTTTGAATGAGAACTTGGGGACACTTTGGGGAACGAGCACCCTCCACCATGCTGAAGGAATAACTGCCTAATGCCTATGACAAGCACAAATAAGGCTCAACGGACTTAGATACCAGAGACCGATCCCTTATTTAGGTCAAACAGAATTGTAAATGACACCATTCCCCACAAACATGACCTAGGTCCATCCCCTAAGCCAGGAGAACCCGAAACCGGGACTTGCGAACAACGCCTGCCCCAAGGACAGAGATCAAGGTCTGCTAATGCCAGTCCAACTGACAGACATTACTTTTAGGGGAATGCAGGCAAGGAGAAACAAGAATTCCTTCGCCTTGTCACTACAACGGGGATCTGGTTCAACCCAAGGAAAGGGGCCTGAGACGGGTCTAATCAAAGACAGTTTACCATCTCTGTCTAGTTAGAGCTCAGATGAGAGGAGGCCTCAGCAGAACGACTCTCTGAGCGAGAGGAGGCCAGACCTACTCAATCTTACAGACAGTTTGCCAAGGCGGTTTCACAGAGGGACAAACACTTGATGTTACTGTCAAGCTGAGCTGAGGTGAGCGGAAGCCTCAGCAGAACGACTCTCTGAGCGAGAGGAGGCCCGACCTACTCAACCCAAGACAGCCTAACACTCAATGTCACTGTCTAGGTGGAACTCAAAACAGCAGGAGCGGAGCCGGCAGGGCGAGCCGCTTGGGCGGAGACGACAGGGCGAGCCGCTCGGGTACGGCCTCCGGGACGACAGCGGGGTGCTCTGGGACGGCCCCCGGGACGACAGCGGCCTGTTCGGGAACGACCACCGGGACGATAGCGGGCTGTTCGGGCACGGCCTCCGGGACAAATTAAATCGATGGCGAAGTGCAGGCTCAGGGATAGACGGGACCAGCGACGAAGGAAGCTCTGGGCTGGACATTACCGGTCCAGGGTCGAAGAGGGGCCAAAGCGGGGAATGGTGTCGGGGTCCATCTCGACCGCTTCCTCTCCTGCGGCCTCCACGGGTTCCAGGAAACCTGGCCAGACGGGTTCCCTCAAAAGAACTTCCATGGGCAAAGGTGTTGGCTGACCAGGCGTCTGCGGTGCCAACGGAAAAGGACTCAGTGGAGGCGACCGCCATGGTCTCCTCAGTCCTCCGAGCCCACAGCGCGAAGCAATCAAACAGTGTCATCTGAGGCTCTGACTCACCAGATGACGGTCCTCGCCTCTGCTGTCTCTTCTCCCTCTTCGTAGTGGGGGGAAGGATACGGGAACCCATACTGCTGGATCTTTTAGTGACGGAGTCCTTCTGTCACGATACACACACACACGAGAAAAGACAGATCCAAGTGCAGTTATTTATTTGGGTAATCCGTACTCACAACCAGTCCAGGCAAAGGTCAAAAATCCAATAAGGCAATCCAAAACACAAGAGGCAAACAAGAACTGGGCAGATACAGACATCAGAAGTGTGGTGACATAAAACAAGGACTCCGTGACAAACACTGAAACAAACAGGATATACCGTATATACACACAGATACTAACAAGGTGACGGGAAACAGCTGTGTGCATTGATCAATGAGTGACAGAACAGGATGATGGGAAATATAGTATGAGTGAATGACACCGTGGGGAAAGGAGGGCCTCTAGTGGACACCCGGGATACACAAACCAGACACTGTGACATAATTATATAGTTGAAACATGCATTGCTGTTTATTGTTTTTTAATTATTAAAATTTTCTTTGGAGAGAATTCACATATATTTAAATAGAAATTTACTTCTGAAAAACTCAAACAGACACTTATTTATCCAAGTAGAAAAGGACTTACTAGGGGGGTTATCATTAATTTAGTAAAGTTTCTGTAAACTAGTTTAAAGTTTTGAAAGTTTACTTGCTCTATATCAGGTGTTCTCAAACTTATTTGTCGGCTGAATCCCTTATATGTAAATGAATTATATGATGCGTCACCCTGAGGATTTAAAATAATAATTTAACAATTTAACAGCATTCGCATGTTCGCAAATCTCACATAACATGAAAGTAAACAGATACTAGGTAAACAGATAACACTAATTTTTATTTTATATAGTCAAGCGTTTTATTTAAAAATTACTTAAACAGGGCTGTGCGGCTTATTATTTTGCAAATTATTTAGTCATTTATTGCGATTTCTATTTGAGCAGTGAAAATCAGAGTATCAATTATATTTTTATTTTCTCATCAGCCATATAATATTTTGTGCCATTTTAGCATCTAATTTCTCTCAGTTCATAGCTGCATTCACATATTGCACTATAGTTCTTATACATTTTTCTTTCTTTTTTTTAAACAAATTTGTCATATCTGCATTCACGTTATTTTATAACACTTTCTGTGATGTATCTCAACGTGCTACAGCATGTCAGCTGTGTTTATCTAAATTGATTATATGTTGTGTTTCATAAATCCTGAATTACATGTTGTATCCTCCAGTGCTGGTTTCTGCATTCCTGAATAAAAACTTTTTCTACGTTCTGCTCAGCACTGATCTCCAGACAGCGTTTGGTGTCTCTGTTCTGAATGGCCTGTCCCTGAAAATAGAAGAAGAAAGAAATGTTTTCATGCAATGTTCAGATTGTGATAAACCACAGTATCCTAGTGGTTTGTTCACCTGTTTGAAGTCCCAGTACATGTGTTTTTGTTGTTCAGTGTGTGAACACCAGGACAGCTCTGGAAACCTGCCTGAGCCGGGATCAATTAGACAGCGCTTACGATCGTGTAAAAAGGTCGGCAGGGGATGAGCAAGTATCTCACCACTTGCTGTATAGTAAAATACCTGTGTGAAAAGAGGCTGAAGTGCGTCAAATATTCCTCAAAAATACAGAGAAGAGAAGAGAAGAGAAGAGAAGAGAAGAGAAGAGAAGAGAAGAGAAGAGAAGAGAAGAGAAGAGAAGAGAAGAGAAGAGAAGAGATTATACCTGTGGGGAAAAGACATGACATCGATATAAAATGGGAGTGTTCTCCTCAAATGGTCCCTTATCCAAACATAAACTTGTTTGCAGATCATTAATAAGCTGTGTGAGAGAAAATAAGGACATTATATTAAACTTCTCTTATATAAAACTCTCTTGAGTCATATGAACCATTTGTCACTCACCACTCCATAACCAATTAAATCATTCATAGGATTTAATGCCGTATAGACATTTTCCAGATACCATTTGAATGGTTTGCATTTCAGCCTCTCTCTCAGTCTCTTTCTCTCTGAAACATCACCAATGTCTATCCCATGGTTCTGTGGGAAAAGGAGAGAACAGATCATAAATCTAATGAAGAGTCAAAACGATTTAACATTTAAAACCTTTAATCACACATCTCTCGGTTTACTTTAATGTTCTCAAACCGAACCTGACAAAATCAACACATCAAGACTCCTAGAACTGGTCTTGAACACCCAGAATTTGTGTGGCTGAAAGTTGTCATTAGATTTACCTGTATGGGGACACCCCAGGCGATGTGGACATTTTTCTTGTATTCGTCCATCCAAACTTCTGCCACTCTGAGGGCATTTCTCTTCATTACACTATTAATGTCAGGCATGTAGGGTTTGTGCGCCCTTTCAATGTGAGCAACTTTAGAGCAGGGAACAACCTCTATACTTCCTCCACACAGCCACACCTGAGCCGAGAAAAATCAACACTGAATATAGTATAATGTATAGAGTTTAATATAATATAATTCGGTAGAATGACCATGTGCTTTACCCGTATTCCTAATTCTACATTCTCTCCTCCGTACACCTGCATCCCTCCATCCAGAGTCCCAATCTCACCGAAGAACAGACGATCAACCACAAGTATTCCCATTACTGAGGGACTCCTGGAGAACAGGCGGAGAGAACGGATTTAATAGAGCACAATATAGCAACATCAGCTCAACAGAACGATTGCCAGTGTGAGACCGCTTTCATACAACAAGAACATAAAGAGGCTATAGATGGCTTTATTTTAATTGGATGTACTAGAATACCGATAACATTCTTTAATGTTCAAAAAAATTATCATATAATGTACATTATTGCAACCCCTCTATTCCCAGTCTGTCTGACACACTGATTTCTACAAAGCTCCTCCTTCCAAAAAGACCAGAGTGCTCTGATTGGCCAGCTGACCCACTGCGCTGTGATTGGCCAAACACCTGAAGCGTTTAACAGATAGGTTACACACTAAAGGAAGAGGAAAACATCCTCTCCTCAGGTTATTTTGACCTGAAATTATTTTATTTTATTTTAATTAAAAAATGTAGTGTTCTTCAGAGTGGTCCAAGGCATTAGGACTTTTGTCGCACTTGAACTTCACACTTGGGTTTATCTGGTTGTAATAAATAAATAAAAAGTAACAAATCCTTCCCTCGTGGGTCAATTTGACCACCCATAGGAATGAATGGAATGCGAGGACAAAATAACAAACACATACAAATTAAACCTATGATAATGATATTTCAACTATCCAGTCAAATCAAATCTGTTATGTGGCATTCAGTGACATGCTTTTTAAATTATATATAGGTCTGTGAATAATAACAATAATAATAATAATATACCTCTAAATGTATAATATAAATAAACATAGATAATATTAGATTAAAAATAAGATTTAAATCTTGTGGGAAAATAAAGACAATAGTTATAGAAATTTTCAGTCTATTTGTATTCATAAAGGACCAAATTAAACAAAAATAATAATACATAGGTTAGGCTATTCAAAACACTACGTCCTCATTGCTAAAAGTTTAAATAAGCTCAACCTACTGATTTAATAATCTGTTTGATCACAGAATCATTTGTCTAATCAAACACAACCCTTTTTATCTATTTATTCTATCTTTAACTTGGCATTACAGTTTACATTACATTAAATACAAGATTAATACATGCGTGTTAAAAACATCCAATTCCAGACATCAACTACGTTTTTGATTAATCAAGGATGTAATCGCATCTATATTTAAGTTGAAAGAATGTGCTTAAATTATATTATTAATTGATCAAATGTAGTAATTTATAGGTAAATAAAATAAAAAAGAACAAAAAAGCTGCAACAAAAATGCATCAAAATAAAATGATACAAGCTTTCAAGACAAAAAAATAAGTGTAAGTTTAGGCTTTCGCTAGGGAAGGCTATATTACAACTATGGGAGGAGAGATCTTAAACACAATATTGCACAACACACACTCACTTTCCTGGCTGTGAAGGGTCTTTTTGATCGTACCACTTCTGTGGGAAAAGCACGTACGTGCACCAGAGAGCCCAGTCAAAACCATGAGCATAGGTAGTATAGTTTATCACTTCCAAGTCATAGTATTTCACTTTGTCAAACACTGGGCTCAGGACCAGCGTGCGATCAGCCTGGATACGTGCAAGCAGAGGCTCCGCCCTAAAAGTGAGAGAGTACTTGAGAAAATGTGATTTCATTATTACACTGTTATAATGTTCATGTGTCTGTGGTGGTTGTTAACAAGTGTTGTCAATGTTAACTAAACTTAAAGCTATTCAAATAATTTTCAGTAAATAAATTAGAGCTGAAATACAATGAAATTTAAACCTAACAATTACTACTAAAACTAAAAGCTAATTCAAAATTATAGGAAATTACTCATTTGAAAAAAAATAAAACGCTGCTTCGCACCAGTAAGTTATTTTGTTTTAATATCATCTAGCTGAGCAAACATTGATTTTATTGCCAGATACTGAAGTCAGCTGAGCAGTTTCACACCATTTGACATGGACCTCAATGTGGGCGTCCAAGATGGCAACCACATCTCCGGTGGCAGCCTCCCAGCCTGAGATTCTGGCCTGGGCCAGGCCTTTCTGCTCTGGATGGGTCACCATCTTCACCAGGCCTGGGTGCTTCTCATTGATGGAGCTGACATAAACATTCAGCTGTGTCTTCAGATCTTCTGTGGAAGACATACATCCAGAATGACTAGCTCAGTTTGTTTATAATATGCATCTGAGACAATAGGGTTTGATGAGGATTTGAGAGAAACAAACCATTTCTGCTGTGGTCGTCCACCAGTATGATCTCTTTGAGCAGGTGGGCTGGAGTTCTGTTGATGATGCTGCAAACGGCTCTTTGAATGATAGACAGAGCCTCATCCAGATAAATCAGTATCACGCTGATGGTGGGAAGATTGTGCGGATATTCACGGCCGATGCATCTAAAGAACAATGACAAAAGGAAAATGGATGAATCCATCAAGAACGTCAGAGCGTTTTCATGAACGGCTGAAACTGACCTGTGGTCTCGAGTGTCCGGCAGCTCCCGGTCCAGAGGCATCTGGTCACTGAGGAAGGCATTATAGCCGTATTTCTGAAAGAGATCCTCAGCCTTCCTCTGGTCGTCCTCAGAAAGTTCCACAGTCCATTCCTTGAAGAGTTCAGAGTTTGGAAACAGCTTCTTTGCTGGCTTCTTCACTGGTTTCTTCTCATATCTCACTTTGAGGCTTTTCTCTTCTGCAAAAATATTTGTGTAAGCTTCAATAAAATCCATTAGAATTTTTTATTCTAGTAAACCAGCAAACCTTACAGCTCATATTAACAGATTTCTGTTGTTTTATATATTTGAAAATCATTGTGTACTTCAAATTACATTAATACAAACTGTCCATGTTTCTTTAAAATAGTGATGTTGTGCATGTAAAACTAAAGGTGAACTCAGTCCTTTTTTCCCCTCATGAATTGAATACATTTGAAAAATGTTTACCATAATGTTTTTTAAAAGATGTTTAAAAAGAGATATCACATTCATATTAGTAACAGCTGTTTGATTTTTTTTTTTTTTTTAATAATTTAATTAAAAAGAGCTTCATTTGTGTTCCGAAGACATGAGGGTGAGCAATTAATGACAATTTTCATTTTTTGGTGAACCAACCCATAAGATTACGACCGACAGATAGATATTCGAGATGGGTGAACTATAAGAAAATAAATTGGATCAATTTTAATTTCATGCCAACTTTAAAGAGTGCTTAAAGGGTAACATGTAAAACATGTTACAAATGATTTTTGTCAAATTTGATTACAGAAACTCACCAACAGCGTGTAAATGAGCCTCCAGTTTGTCCAGCTTGTTGAGGAGAAGTGCGCTGTGTAACGAGAAATTCTGCTGGACTTGGTGAAGCTGCTTCTCTTGACTTTGGATTTCCCACTTAACAGAACTCACATAGAGAAACACCACAGCGACAGACAAGACTGGAAACAAACTCCTCACAGAGCTAAATCTCATGATGATCAGAACAGCAAAATCACAGTTTGTTAACAGATGTCAAGATGTTATCCTTCTTCACGTACCAGTTAGTGACTAACTGTTAGTCTGTGGGCACTAGCCCATGTTGTACTGTTAGATTTTGTGACACCAATGTTTGCTGAGTGTTTTTTAAGTTTGCCTTGAAAACTTGCTTTTTCACTCTAACATGATCACATTTTTCTTGGGAAGTAATTAGGAAGGAGGAGACCAGGACATTGAATCCTGGTAGTTAAACACTGGGTACAGCTTAGAAAATGTTAACTTTATCAAACTTTCTAAACCTCAATCATATCATTCAGCAAAACCTTAAAAAAAAAAAAAAATTTGATTAATTTTGACTTAGCCTAAATGATTACAGATTACACCAATAACCATTTTATGTCAAATGAAATTGAAATGCATCCACAAAGTTCACCAAAGTCAAAGATATTTTATTTTAAGTCACAATAGGTATATAGAGATTTATCTGTTGCAGTTTTGAGTATTCACAAAACCTGCAGCATTGAAAGACTTACTTAGGAAGAGTTGACTTATAGTATTGTAACATTAATGTATGAAGAAACACCCTGCCTCTGCAAACAAGACTTCTTACAATTTACACAGGCTATTTGACAAACTCTAAAGTTTTTGCTGTTTTATTTGCATAAGTTTTATTTGCATAGCACATTCAATATATATGTTTCAAAGAAGCTTTACAAAAGTAAAGTTGCACCCCAGATGACTGGTTTTGGCAACTAGAGGGAGACATGGCTTGAGCGTTCACTTAAGACAGGCGCTGTTTCCGAAATCACCCCCATAACCTCACTCACTATTCCCTACATTAGTCCACTGATATATATCAGATATATATATCACTTCAGGGAGTGAATGAAAACGAGTGAGCAAATTCAGATTTTAGAATATTATACACAGTCTTTAATGTTGATCAAAAAGTGCATATTTACAGAGCTAAAACACACCACACTAAAGACAATTAAAAATATTACACTGACAAAAAATAATTTATTCCCTACATATTACTGTAAGTAAGGGATGAAAGGCCTTAAACTTCTGGACAAATTTCAGTACTTTGAAAATAGACTTCTTACCATTTTATTTTCCTGCCATAGAAACCTAAAGATGTGCAGCTTCTCATTATATAGTTTCTTTAAAACTAGTCTGTTTAGTTCACAGCTGCATTTTGGTGAAGGGGTTTGATTCGAGCCAGACGGGAAAGTCCTAAACGCAGCCCCTGTCCAGGAGACTTCATTGGTGCATTCTGAGACGCACCGGGACTCCGGCCAACCAAACCTGGAAATGGAGTTAGAAAGAATTTACAACAGGACCACAAATACAGCACTTTTTCTGTTTTTGGCAGTCGAAATTGAAAACTTTGCATTGATGATTTCAGCCTGTAGTCTCACCAGGGGGATTCCACTTAAGCAATTTGCCCCCTGCAGGACTGGAGCAGAGAGCAGGTTTAGAGATAGGTGGAGTATTTGGCGTCTTCTTCAGTCCAGACACAGGAGCAGCTGGACTCCGACAGATCGCTGGGCTGGGAGCTGTCAGAAAGAGAGATGTTAAAGTGGCATGTCTTTCATCGGACGGTAAAATGAAGGGTTTTCACACTTGGCAGGTTTGGTTCGATTAAAATGAACTCTGGTGCGATTGTTCTGTTAGTGCGGTTCATTTGAATGAGTGCGAACGCTGTCTAACCCTGGTGCGCACCAGACAAGTGGACTGAGACCCATGAAAAGTTGGTACAACAAAAAACAAACTCTGGTACAGTTCAACAGATATATAAACGCAACACGGACCAAAGACATCTAAACTAAGCCAAAACCAGGAACTGATGTCACAAGATGCGACCCCTAAAGGACAGAATACTCCAGCATACCTTTTTTTCTCATAATATGAGAGAAAATGCTGCTCTTTACAGTTCAGTATAGGCATCAGAAATGCTGTCTACTTGCAGCAGATCTTTGTTTGTGTGTGTGACGGAGGGATTCCTCGCACTATATTGACTTCCTCATAAAAACTCTTCATGAGTTCTCAACTGGTAAAAATACAATGTACACACATAATGAGCGCATTTAGCCCAGCACACAGCATTGTTTTGAATGTTCTGTAAGTTTTGTCGCAAAATATATGTTAGAAAAGCTGTTTTTTGTTTTGTATCTTTAGGTTCAGTGTTAAAAATGACAGTAAGTTTTGTCACAAAATATACGTAATAAAAGCAGGGGGGGGTTTTTGTACCTTTAGTTTCGGTGTTAAAAATTACAGTGTGAACCAAGACTAAATGTATCATTTTCTCTTTTGGTCCAGACCAAAAGAACCAAGAGAAACGAACTGCAAGTGTGAACACACTCTTAAGAACAGAAAAAGTACCTGAGGTTTTAGCTTTTGATGCTTTCGTGGGCTTTTTGTCTTTCTTTTCCTTCTTGTCCTTCACAGGAGGTGGTGCCTTTTTTTCTGTCTTTGGTTTCACCACCTTTATCTTCTTCACCGTGAATGTCTCGTCTTCACTTTCCTCTTCTTCAGTGAAGTCTGCATCACTCTCCGAATCTGTAACCGGAACAACCATAAATAAATGCCCACATTTTGAATCAGTAGTATTGAATTTCATCATGAAAACACTTAAAACATATGCAGCAGAGGCCAGTCCAGGTCCATGTGACTTTAAAAAAGTATCTATTATGCTTTTTAACATGTTCAAATTTCTTTATTTTGTAATGTTGCTGTTTGAGCATGAAAAAGGTCACAACATTCCTCATTTAAATAATTCCTGCCCAATGCATATGCAAAATAAAGGGACGAGGCCTTGTTCAGTTAGTTAGTAGTGTGTTGAAACTTGTCATGGTAATGAGTGTGACATTTCCCAAACACACTTGAAGTGGTTGACCAATCACAACACGCTGGATCCAGTCGAGCAATTAAAGCACATTGTGCTTTTCAGAAGGAGGGGCTTTATAAAGACAGGAACTAAACAGAGCGTTACTGACAGACTGGAAAAAGAGGTGCTACCTACAACAATATCAAACATGTGATTTTTTTTTTTTTAAACATTCAAGCATGAAAACATGCTCTATTAGACCCCAAAAACAAAATTTAAGACTTTGTAAAAATACATAATATGGCCTCATTAATTAAGATTGTGAAGGTCCTCAGATTACCTGGTGTGTTTTGCGGTTGGTAGTCCTCATCGACTTTGTTGTCCTCCTCCTTCAGTGGTTTTCTCTGCTCTTCTGAGGCATCAGTCTGTTTGGAAACATTGGGAGGGGAGGCATCCATGCTGATCAAATTCAGCCCTGAAAACAAAGACAATAATAAACACAGAGGCACACATGCATAGAAAATTTAACATTTGTTATCTTTTTATGTCAGCCCCAAAGATGCAGTTTTCTGACACTGATTTTTACACTTTCAAACTTCAATTTTGTTAACATCAAAAGTTCATATCTGAATAACAACAAACTTGCGTTACCTAAACTTTTGCCATCAATGCAACAATTTGACAGCACAGGAGGAGAATCTGGATGGGGATGACTTTCATCTACTGTACAAAATCAAGCACAGAGTTTTGTTTAGAGAATAGACAAAGGTTTTTGCATGGAAATGTCGAATAAAGCTGCATAAAAATAAAAAATAAACAGTAAAAAGACTAAATTATTTGTTGTTACCTAAATGACTGTCATCAGCACTGCAGTGTATCAGAACAGGTGGAGAACATTGAGCAGGCTGAGACGCGTCACAATCATCTGCAGAACACAAAAAGACAATAAATAACAGCAAAATACAGCTTTGCACTTCATGAATGAGGAAAATGAGTACTTAGACCAGCCAAATATTCACCTGTTTTGGTTGTAGGCTCTCCATCTTGTGTTCTTGGAGAGTTTAGCAATGACAATGTTAGAGCTGTCTCCAAATCTCTGTCATAAAGTTTATCATCCAGACACGTCCTGAAATAACACAACAGTAAATGGTCAATGGAGTCATTACATACACTCAGTGGTACATTAATACTTTTTACTGAGTGAAATGTGTTTGGAAAAGGCAAACAAAAAAAGCTTTTTGTAACCTCTTCTTGCTTCCTGAGCTGGTGAGATTAACAACTTCATTTGGAGATGCACTTGTAGTCTTGTGGTTTATCTCCGAAACAGCCGTTCGAGCTTTTTTGGGAGGAGGTTTCACACAGGTAAAGTCCTCATCTGTCACATAAATCATGCAAGTTAACGTTAAACATCTTTATAGGTTCTAAGTGATTTTGAAGTGATTTCCTTAAAGCAAATCAGATGTCTCACCATCATCGTCTTGGAAGACTGAGTAGTTAACAGCTTTCCTATTTCTGATGACAGGTAGAAAACACAGTTTGCATCAAAGAGGACACTGACTTTCCAGATTTTTGAACTCACGGTGATTGATTATGAAAATATTAGGAAGTAACTGGTTATTACGAAAAACAAAGACCAACAGCTGTCATACAGAAGCAAGCACATATGGAAAGTGACAAAACAACACTAATCTAAGGCATGAATTAACTCATTAAACGTTATATAATGTTAATACGCACCTCGAAGGTCTGTCCATAATTTAGTGCAAAAAGAAAGAATAAAATCGCACTTTATGCGCTATGAACACTGCTGCCGTGTGTTTCTACAACCTTTCGTGATATCTATTGTTCAAGTTAAAAAAATTAATGGGTACTTTTAAAAAGTCTGTATTTGTATCATTTTGTTTTGATGTGTGAGTGAGCTGAGGCGGCACAGTCCCGCCTGAAAACAAACTACGGAAATCTATCTGAATATACGAATTTGCAATTCACTATAAAGGTGTCTACCCTTGTGCTTCCAGTTCAACACAAAGTAAGTGATTCAAATATTATAATAGTTTTCAATTATTATATGGTCTTAAAACCTCGACGAACTTGATTTAATTGGTACACGCTTTGTGCGTTTTATAAAAACGTCGAATCTGCGGATACGATTCTAACGTGTACGCACAGATCACGTCACACGGAATCAAAAATATGCTTTTTTTTCTTCTATCTTTTGATTTTACTTATTTATTTGTGCTGTTTATCATAGTGTACCCCCTTGGTGTATTTGTAAATCTTAATAATCATAATTATTATTATTACAAATAATTATAATAATTAGGTTATACTAGGCCTATTTAGGTTAGATCTTAATGATGATCTTAATCTTGATGATTCTTTGCTTAACAATATATAACGTTACATCCTCTCCACTTACTAAAGGATTTTAAATCGTTATTTTGGTAATAAATAAATAAATAAAAAGTTTTAGATAATGATAGACTATTGCAATTTTTTTTTTTTTTTTTTTTAGACTATTGCAATTTAGCCTAAAAGCAATTGTTAAGACCTCCATTGAAATGTTTCATCAGAAACTTAAATTTAAAAAGTAAATTAAAAATGTACTACATATTTCTTATAAATTACGTAACTCAAATTACTTTTACATAAGAAACTGTAAAATGTAATTTTGTCAATAGGCTAGTATCAAACCTTTTTTTTTATCCTCCGTTCAAAACATGCTGCTCTCAAATCAGCTACAAAATCTAAATCCTCTTTCTAGATGTAGAGCTTTTACATAACCAGGTCATAGTGTAACATAAAGGTGGGCTCTCTGTAAGGCCTTTCCTTCCAAAAATAACCAAAGTGCAGCCTTTGACATTGGAAACAAAACAGAATGTGGAAAGGTTTATTCTTGGAGACTCAGATTTCAGATTGATTCTGAGTGTTCATTATTCCCCTCTAATGACAGGAACCTGAGATGTTAAACCAGATAGCTTTCCACTGAGGGACATGTTCAATCAAACAAACCTCACAGTGACCAAAAGGTGAAAACTGATGATATTGTCCGAATTAACTAACTCACGTTTCTCCAAAGATTGTTTTTCTTTTTTCCCCATTCTGAAAATGTCACACTTAGGCGTTTATGACATAGCTTAAAATAATAAAAAACTAACTTACTTTCTAGGTTTACTGCAAGACGAATAAGACACAAATAAACCACAGAACATATTTTCTTTAATCAAGAAAAAACTTTTATTTAAAACGAGTAAAACGGGTATGCCTATAACATTTCCCTGCACATCTAACATTTAAAGCATCCATATAAATACCATAAATAAAACATGTAATTCATTAAATAAATAAATACTTTCTTGTTTGACAATTGTTATCCACGGGTGGTGTCCAGCACCAAAGACAAATTCATGGGGGCAGGTGAAAAAACAACAACACAGGTTCTTCAGATTTGGTGGGATGCAGATTAAACAGCCTAAAGAATCTGCAGATCTATGTGAATTTGATTTTTAATATGTGTCCATTAAAATATTTATTTATGACCATTGATGAAAATATTATGGAGTCACACTCTTACGTTGGCGGGTCCACAGTCACCTGCATGGAGGATCAAGATGGTCTATCCGACGATTGCTGAAATCCGGGGACTGCCGGGGCTTGAGTCGTGAAGAAGGTCCCAAGGGTCATCATCGGATGGGGAAACTAGGGTTTCTCTGGAGATGTTTTGTCCCTCCGATGGCTCAAAGTCCAAGTCCCCATCGTCCTCTTGAGCAGCTCTGGAGTCTGACTCCTCTCCGTTCCGGAGCGCGTTCAGCGGGTCTGACGGATTCACCTGCCGGTTCCTCCGCTCCCGGTGCTGCAGGCGCTCCAGTGGGACAGTGTTCTTCTCTGATAAGAAGAGAGATGACTGAGGGAGGTTTTGTCCAGCTATGAACACCTGTTTTGCCCCATCCAGGTTAAGCAGTATGCCATGCTTGGTGGAGTAGTACACGTCACGATTGTTCTCCAAAAGTTTGTGGTGAAAAAGACAATCTTCTTTATTGCAGACCGTCTAAAGACATAAAAAATATACCAATAGTAAAATAACGAATCCAAAAGAAGGTAAAGTGTCACGGCTATTCTTATGTACCAAAACATAAGGCCCATTCACACCAAAAACTATAACTAACTATAACGATAACTATAACGATAACAATTTACGGGTTTCTCACAAGCAGAAGTCATCATAGTTGGGTAAACTTCTATAGTGGTGAATGAGAGACTACATTAAACATATTTTTCAATTTCCCATTTGCTCAAATAACAACAACAACAAAAAAACTCTATAATACTGTTTCGCAACTTTCAAAAGAGGGCAAAAAATAGAGAGAGATTGTTAACGGCAGTCGGAAGAGAGAAGCCAATTTTACCGTCACTCCCACAGTTGCTCAAAAAGAAAGGCTATACCCTCAAAGCTGTGTTAACTAGTTTTTTTGTAATTTGATGCAAAGGTAATATAATTTATAGTGTTAGAAATGTACATACAATTAAAAAAGATATAAATATAAAAAACTTTGCAGGATTTACAATGCTGATGATGACCATAGCGGAAATTCGTTCTGAAAGTAATTCCAACATCTTTTCTCTGTGCCATTATGGTTATAGTTGTGGTGTGAACAGGCCTTATGTATTAATAATGATCTGTGAAAAATTAGCCTATGCCTTAATTTTTTACACTTTTCTTTTTTTACCTTTTTCACTTAAATGCATTTGATTAAAAACTTACAGATGTAAAAGGGGTCCCTCCTGCATCCATGCACAAAAACCGGTTGCTTTTCACTCCAAATATTGCCAGACGGTCTCTGCTCTCTGCCTTCAATAAAATTACACCTGTTGAAATGCAGGATAGAAGATTAAACTGTGGAGATATAAAGGACAGTGTTTGATATGAAAAAAAAAGTTGTTTTTATTAATCATCTTTGCTCAGACTGGTGCAGTTTGACTTTTATTTTACAGGTATTAATATACTAAATATCGGTTTCATCATCTTTATGCTGATGAAAAACAGTAGGTATAGGCTACTCACTGTAGGACCCCCGGTTTGTAGATTTGCGCACATGTCCGTTCGGGCTGATCTCCAAGTAGAAGTTGTTTAAATCTGAAGTTGTCTGAAGATGGATGAATCTCCGCGGGTTTCCCCAGTTGGAGCCCAGGAGAGGAGAAGGGTTGGGGGCAGCATCCGCAGGTCTGAAGCCCTGGAAAGCTGTGAACCACAGCGCAAGGACGGAGGAGTGCAGCATGTGCAGGTTGGAAAGTGCGCAACGCATCTTCACAGAGCGCAGAGTATCAATGCGTAAAACCAGTGTGCAGAGCTGAAGAGGTTGTGATGCGTAAAAGTTTGTGAGCGTGGCTATTTAAACGCATCCTGTGCCACTCCTCGCCACCATCCTTTACGCAACACTCGCCCCCAGAGCCAGAGGATGTGAGGGGGCGGCTTCAACATGTCCAGGTAATTGACATGCAAACCATAATTGGTTTGTCAATTTGCCACAAATTTGACTTTCTATGTGTCTGAACTCATGGGACACAAGAATACAAAGTCCCTCTCGGCTCATTTCAGTTGTTATTTTGCGTGTGAGAATCATTTGGTGGCCTCCAAATGTTTCTCAAATGTTAAATAAGATGTATAACTTTATATAGGCTTACGTTTATTTATAGGCTATTTAATATTCTCTAACCTATTAATTGACTTCTCTGCACGATCAGTAGGCTGACAGGACAGTTTTAAGTCGCTGTGGATAAAAGCGTCTGCTAAATGAATAAATGTAATGTAGGCTAAATGTGGTATGACCCCAATCTGAGCTTCCTCGTGTTGACCAGCAGAGGGAACTTGTGCTTCATTCACGAACAGGGACCGGTTCAGATGGTCCAAACATGAACATGTGTATAATATAAAAATATATAACAATAATAATAATAGAATAAATATACATTTTCATTATAGCAACAGAAGTGGCTAACATTGATGTCCGGGCTGAGAAAATAGAAATTGTGTTCCTTTGTTAAAATATTAAGTATTTCGTAAAGATTTTATTAATTGTTTTGTGTGTGTGTGTGTGTGTTATAATAACGCAATGAAACATGAAAAATGGTGTGGACATTAGGAAAGAAATTAGGATGAACACATGCAAAAACAAAAAAACGCAAAAACGATGCTTTTTCCTGCGAGTTTCTTTGTTTTTCTATGCAAGATAGTAAAATAAAACCTGTTGAAGTTTGTCCCTTTTTTGCCAAATAAATACTGTACCTTAACCAAGTGTAGTGTTCTTCCCTCATATTTAAAATATCCTCATATTTTGATGGTTTATTCAAAATTGTAGGGTCATTATAACTAATATCCCCTCCAGACATCACTTTTGGTCAATACTGTACATAGTCTAATACTTAAACTTGTTTTTCTTTCTATTATTCTTGATCATATTTTCATTCCTTAAATACTTTATTATTTTTATATTTTAGAATAATAATTTATATTTTAGAATTCCAAAATGGAAAGTGTGAAGAATTTGTGAAGAAAATAAAGGAACTAAATAGGCTTGGATTAGATCAAATAATTAAATCTAAATAAAGTAAACATTCCATACCAACATTCACATTATATATATATATATATATATATAGGCTATATATAAACAGATTTACAGATAAAGTGCATAACTCTCAAGCTTAAATTTATACATGCGAATCAGACAAAAATTCAAATAACCATGACAGGGGAAGAAGTTTATGAATACTTGCGAGTAGTTTATTGAACTGTTTCATGTTGTATAAATGATCCTGTATGAGTGTGACATCCTGACAGCATGACTGGAGTGGCAATTATTTCTAAAAAAGAATCAGTTCTGACTGCTCACTGTACTTGCTACTTTGAGCATAATTAAACTGTGAAACAAATACACACACATATGAAAAAAAAGGGAAAAAAAGAAAAGAAAATAGTTTTATTAACATCTGGAACACGATTAAACTGCTGTGCACAGCACATACGTAGAAAAGTAAAGGAAAAAAATATTTTTCAATAAATCTGTATTTATACATAGCATCAGCGCTTGTTTTTAGAAACACATGATTATGTCCTCAGTTTTCTGTCAAAAATAATTGCAAGAAATCTTAACTAAGGCAAGGGTGAGAGAAGTGTTTACAAAGAGGAGCAGACAGAAACACAAAACAGCCACACAAAATCCTGGATTGTACTAATGTGTGTGTGTGTGTGTGTGTGTGTGTCCCCTAAAGAATATCTATAAGTCAAAACCTGCTAAGGGGTAATAATGGAACAAGTCATTTTTCACTAATATTTACAACAGGATCTGCATTTTCATGCAGAAAAGAACTTGGTTTTCATTTCAGCAAAAGCTGAATGTAACATTTTGGACAAGCCAAGTCAGTCTCTGAGTTACAAAGTAAACTTCATTCAGTAAAATTAGTATAGTGAACACAAAAAGCATTTTGAACGTCTCCAGCACGTTTTATAATTACCCAAACACCCCTCATGCACATTATCACGTCCGTCAAAAACTTAGGCAGCAGTCGGTTGGAATATTCTAACTAAAAACATGGACATAACACACTTATGGGCATCAATCACTTCACTGAATAAATAATTATGAGCTTACAATTAGTCTGTTTTCAAATCCACATCATTTGAATATCACGGCATCGATGTCTTGTCAAAAAAAAAATTATGTGCACAATACACTATAGTATTTACTAGAAGCAGAAGTCCAGCGAGTCACGCA
This sequence comes from Phoxinus phoxinus, assembly GCF_949152265.1. Lineage (NCBI taxonomy): Eukaryota > Metazoa > Chordata > Actinopteri > Cypriniformes > Leuciscidae > Phoxinus > Phoxinus phoxinus. Next base: position 6,281,431 of record NC_136884.1, read on the forward strand.
TTTCCTGGGAAACCCACGCTACCGGATGTTTTGACTACGTCATCGCTGTCAAAGGAGAAGAAAATGACGGCATGAGCGGCTTCAACATGCTGTCTGTCAGAGACAATAACGTACATAATACATTACGCATGTGAGTATACATTTGTTCTTCCCTCTCTGAAATTAAATCGGAATGATCAGGGAACGGAGTGAAATACTTCACACTGCATGCTAAAAAGAATAAACGGCAATCCAATTTAAAAACCTTACCCGGGTTAATGAACATTGTTCAAGGTTTGTTCCTGGCGGAAACAGGAAGTTGTACGTTATATTTTGACGGACATTTTTTAATGCACAAACTAGCATTTTGATTCTGACATTACGGATTTTAATATTTTAGATCATTTTCTACTCTTGACTTCTTGATCGTTTTTTTTTCATAAATTTGGCAATAGATGAACTGTAGGCTATATTATAAACTTGACGGGTGATTTTTATAAAATGTAGTTTGATCTCTACGTATATTCTCAGTTGAATTATCAAATTTGAATACAATTTTGTTTAATTTTCCAATAAAATATATTTTTTTACATGAATTGTTACATTTAATTATCCCATAGCAGATTTTGACTCATATCCTTTCTTATTTCCTTTATCTAATTTGTCTGTTTACCCTTTAACAAATTGAAGTATATGCATTGAAGTAGCCTATGAAATGTGCTAGTGAAAAAAAAGAAGAAAAAAATCCAGAAATCACTCTAAATGATTAATGACCCCCCTCAGACACCGGGGTCTATCCTCTCATTGTAACAGGATCAGCCACACAAAAGCCATTTCAAAACAAAAACACTGCAAAGCCAAGAACTGGCATCCCATTCTAATGCCCAGTGCTTCCCGAAAGCCTCCCTCCATATGTGAGGAGGATTCCGACGGTGACAGCTTGCAGTCATTCATGCACATACGTTTTTCTCATGAGCGTTAAGAGTCCAGAGTCTACCAGGAAACTGGTGTCTATATTCTATGCCCAATAAACATTTTTACAGCTGTTGCTATAAATCCAAGCGACATACATCAGCAGATGAGAAGGCTCCGATTCCCAAATGTTCACGCACATCGCTCATTCTTCAGTCTTAGAAAAAAAGGTTCACTGGGGTTCTATATAAAACCCTATAGGGTTCTTGACTCAATTTTAAAGCCAAAAAAGTTCTATATAGCCTAAAGAGAAATGTCATAAAAATGCATAATACTTTCATAATTAATGTGTTATTTTAATATTTTCCAGTGATAAAATATGTTTAAAATCTGTTTCATTTTTAAATAAAAACATTGAAAATGAATTAAAACATTCATAAAATAATCCATGATGGAACCCCTTAAAGGTTCTATAAGCGCTTACAGAATCCTTTAAGGTTCTATATAGAACCTTTTCTTCTAAGAGTGTGTTGTTGTCACAATCAGGACACAAATTAAAGAAACACTCCCTGATTTCACTCCCCCATTCTTAACGCTTCATTAGTGCTCAAGATATTACAACACATTCAGAAGACATACTGTATTAAAATAGATTTATAGGTTGACCATGCAGTATAGTTTGCTAAACCGATTAATCCTTGATCTTTATTGAATCAATTAATCTTAAAATAAGGTTCCAATGAAGCCAAAATGTTAGCTTATCCACTGACATCATTAAATGTGTATGAAAAGCTATTAAATAGTGACATTTATGTCTTATAAATGTGTTTTATTGTTTTTGTACGTGTACAACTTTCACTGGGACTCACAGTGATTTGAATTCCGAGGCACATCAGCTAAATACAGTCCTCAATGGCACAGCAGAAAAAACTGAATAAATTTGCTAATGTACAAGTAACGACTGAATGCCTTTAACATCTTTTAACAGATGAGACCACAAAACAAGCAGCGTGGCATTGGCAAGAAATTCTTAGGCATTTTTGTCTCCCTAAAGTATTGCGTCAGTCCTGCAGAGGTCTGTCCTGATATATTCACTGCGCTAGAGGAAGGACCCAGTTCAATTTTTAAAGTGCCCCATTATGCTTTTTTTATATTACCTTTTATGCAGTGTGTAATATAGCTGTTTGTCAATGTAAAGGGTCTGCAAAGTTTAAAAGATTACAGTGCATGACAAATAAAGTTATTGTCTCCCAAAAAAAAGAATAGATTCTGACCTGCATGAAACAAGTCGTCAGTAATTCGTCTCACTTCATGTTACATATCTATCTAACAAATTTGCATAATGCCAGCCTATGGTCATCATTGGCTGCCTGTGAACGACATCTACATTTACCTGCCCTAACACACTGCTATATATAGCTGAGATTGGAGTTTGGTGGTAGATTATGTTTTTTGCGCTATGAAAGCAAATCCACTTTGCATAAACAGGCTCGAATTTAGACAGTAAAACCGACGATTCACTGTGCATCAATCGCTGAGGAAGCCTCTGGAGATTAAATCAGATAATGGGCAATCACAACAGACTGGGCCGTCTGACCAATCAGAGCAGAATAGACCAATAACAACAGACTGGGCCATCTGACCAATCAGAGTAGACTAATCACAACAGACTGGGCCGTCTGACCAATCACAACAGACTGGGTCATCTGACCAATCAAAGCAGAGTACACCATTCACAACAGACTGGGTCATCTGACCAATCAGAGCAGAGCATGCTCTCGGAAAGGAGGGGTTTAGAGAAAATGAATCTTCAAATTAACCGTTTTTGAGACTGTGCAAGGAGGTGATGCTGTAATGTATACATTAAAGAGTTTTTTTTTTACCTTGGATGCATGTAAACTTATTGGACGAATCTCCAAAAAACAAAATAGGAACCTTTAAAATTGCATATGGGTACTTTAATAACCCAATAAGGTCATATCACTAATGGATCACTAATAGAGATAGTGTTGGATTTGGCGGATTCGTGGTGATCTGAAGAGTTTGACATTGAGATAAAAATCACAAAGCCCGTCTTCAGATGCTTAAAGTAAACATGAATCTATTTTACTTCAGTAATGTAATGAATTTCTGAGTGAATATTTGGAATAAAGTAGACCAATAAATCGTGCACAGACCAGGAACAGGCATGGAAAAAGTATGGATGATTTTGAGGAGCAGGAAAGAACTCAGGACATGTTGGCGTCAATAGCCTTGTGCCGACATATACTGTGTTTCGGGAGACCCGAGTTTGAGTCCCGGGTCGCAGACCTTTCCTGATCCCCCCCTCTCTCTTTCTCTCTCTCTCTCTCTACCACTTCCCGTCTACACATGTCCTATCATAGTAAAAAGACAAAAACAGCAAAACATTTTCGTAAAAAAAAAGAGAAAGAAATCAGGATCCAAATAAATGCTATCACACAATAAGGGACTTGTATTACGTGATATTGGAATAATGAGAAAAGGAAACGAGACCTTGGTCGGGCATTTTCGACCTGTTCAACACTTGTGCATAGCTACGACCTTGGACTAAAGTTGGATGGAAAACCGGAAAGAACCCTTGTGCTACAGGAATCTCAAGGCTTCTGGGCACCGTGGCTTTTACAAGACTGTCTATGTGCGAGAGGGACGTCAACAGCGGGGCCTCAGCTCAGGTATTCCACCCCCACCCACGAGGACCCACATACTTCAAACAGATTGAACAAACAACCAGGCCATGGTGTCCCATAAGTCTTTCTAAAATAGTGTCATTCCTTTTGATTTCCCTTTAAGGCAAGACAGCCAAGGTGAATAGGGAAAAAATAACTAATAGATTTCACCATGCTTCCCAAGCTGGTGACATTAAGAACTGCAAACATTTTTTGTATTACAAGTTTTCTGAAAGTTTTTAACTTGTTTCATTTTGCTGACGTATTAGAGTTAAAGGTTTTTACAGAGGGGATTTTGTATATAGTCTTTAAAGTAGGCCTACTGCTGAAGTGGAGAAAAACCTCACAGCCTTTAAATATGTCTGTCCACTAGCAATAGTAAAAAAAAATATTGTAATTGAAATCTACAGGTGCAAATAGATTTTAAAAATTAAAAAAACACTTAAACGTCTATTTTAGATGCATTCTTAGTCCAAAACAACACAGCATGGAAAGCCAAATAGCCCAAAATCTCAAAATTGACCAGTGAAAAAACAATTTTGTTGCCTGTAGTGTCTTGCCTTAATGATGGGGCAACATTTGGTGACAGAAACTGATGCAAACATAGGCAGGCGAACAAAAATCATAAAAAAACAGTGAGCGTCCCTCAGTTTGGATGCCACAGCGTCTACCCTGTAATTACATTTGCATAGAGCAGCAGCAACGGGTGCCACTGCAGTGCCTCTGCAGCAACAGGAAAGAGTCCAGGCTCCACTGCCCTCCTCTACCAGGATTCACACACACGCACAAACAGGCATCCACATGGACAGGTGCGCACACACATACACTCACACCAGAAGCAAAAATAAATAAATATATACTGCACGTATTCCCTTGAATCAGATACCATCATTGATGGCAGTGTGCCTTTAGCAACAAGCGACAAAAGCTCAGGGCTACTGGCTTCTTCAGTGCACAGTCAGTATTTACAGTATTTTCATTGGTTTAGAAGACGTTCTCATTCACAGCAATGCTTAAAGCTTATTTTCAAGTGCTCCTTTTTGTTCAGGCAAACCTGTGATAAGCAATAGTATAATTGAACCAGCCATTTTCAGTGTGCGCTTGCATCAGTTCCCCTGTAGATTTCACATTTTTTCTGGTAGTTTTTTCCCCGTTTTCTTTACAAAATAGTTTCAATTGCAAAAACATAAGAAATTCTAGTCCAAATAAAACGTACAGCCTCAAAGCTCCAATAGGGGTTCTGCTAGAAAATATCACGTTTAGTCAACGGCAGACAATGCTGAACACAGCCTTTTCATGAGTCACTCTCGCACCTCATACGACGTTCTCTAATTAGAGAAAGGTAAAATAAAGCAGAGATGCACACCCCTCCCCCTCACCCCTCTTCGGGGCCTTTGTGGGAGAGTCCCCGCGGGGCCCTGGCTAACATATCAGCCCTATTTCTGACGCCCCGGGGCGTTCAGAGCATGCATGTTAAAGGGGCGGTGTGCGGGAATGCCAAGGCACCTCAGCGCAACATGCAGCAAGAGAGATCTGCTTTCTTTTAAGTGCTCACACAACCCTACAGCATGAGGAAAAACAACAAAATAACTGTCAAAGATACAAAAAAAGGACTCGTTATGCTTGTGTCGGCTCAGACAGAACTAAAAATAAACAAGCGTTCATCTCTGCGTAACTTCATGCATCCATTTAAACCATCAAGGTAGCTCTTTGAGGTAATAAGCCGAGAACTGTAAAAAGCAGAGGAGGACTTCCATCATCCATCCCAGAGTCTGTTCATTCTTGGCAAGCACCTGACTAGGGAAAGGAAGGCTGGGGAGCCTCCACATCCATAGTCAATATATATGTTTGTATATATATATAAACAAAAGAAAGAAGCAGCGACGGATAGCATATTCAGAGATTCTAATAAAAAGCTGGCCTATCCAAATATACATATAAAAAAAAAGAATAAGTACTATTTTGGTGATATTCTTGCAGTTCCTTGTAATGTTCGTGTGTCAGTTTTCAGATCTCTCGGGGAGACCAGTGCAAATGAAGAACTATTGCAAGAGTCTGCTCATATTCGAGGGAGGAAGTGGGTGACCGTCATGGCGGTGGTGGCCTTGTTGCCTCGCTTCACTCGGCCGTGTTTGCTGAGAGCCACATAGAATCCCTTGTAAATGGAGGACTCGTAGGCATTGTAGTTATTTGGCAGCAGGGTCTCCTTGAACTGGCATTCATCTTTAAAGGTAGCCTGAGGAGGACAAGAGAAGGGACGTGAATGCCAGCATTTGGTCAGATGCAAACAAATGAATGAAAACAAATGAAAAACTTTGTGAACGCATCGAGTGGTTTAGTCCAAATTTTCTGAAGAGACTTGATCGCTTCATACGATGAACAGATTAAATTTAAGCTTTTATTCACATATAAACATTTATCAGTTAAACAGAAGCTCAAGCATGTTTGCTTGATGTGCGAAAACCAATGACGTTTGTCTTCACAGCATGTCAAGCATGTTCGGTTGAGCTTCTGTTTATGTTCGCTGATCAATGTTTAAATGCGAATAAAAGCCCAAATTAAATCTGTTCATTAAGCAATCATGTCTCTTCAGAAAATTTGGACTAAACCGATGGATTCATATGGATTAGTATTATGATCTCTTTATGAATATTTTTAAGCGTCAAAGTGGTAGTTGCATAGCTGTCAATGGAGGGACTTTAGCTCTCATCAAAAAGATCTTCATTTGGAAGATGAACAACAGTCTTACGAGTTTGGAAAGACGTAAAGGTGAGCATTTCATGTGTTGCCTTGGCAATAAACTGAAACGAGTTTAATTAGATCTGCGAGTACAAATAGATCTAATCTCTTGAAATTATCCGTTTCTCAAATTATCATGGCTTGATTTTGCTTCACACCGGGTAAATGGACAACATATTGAGAAAATGCACACAAATGCATAGAAACTTTAAGGCGAGTCTGGTTCCACTTGACTACAAGAAAACCATTAACCTGAAGTATTAACCTCATACTAATCCCAAAATCACTTTAATTATTTTACTGATGACTGCTAGGCCGGCCTGTGGAACAGACTACTTTCTCTCTGCTTCTCCAGGAGATGCTCTTGAAACACTCAGCAGTTTTTGGACAGAACTGTCATGTGCTCATGGGGCCCAAAGGACCGGTGTTGCACTGCGCTTGTCACACATTATGCCAAACTTCAGCTAAGTTCTTTTCAAACCTGCATGGGACACACTTTATACTATGTGTAAAGAATGAAATGCATATGACTAATCACTACTACTGCTATTAACAATTTAAAACAACAACGCGTAAATGCAAGCAGCTCTACAAGACATTTTAATTTATGCACACATTTTTTTAGTGCTGTTATTGAGGGTTCTTATACAGTACATGAAATCTAGATGAAAACTGCAATTAGGCTTACGCATTACATGTCTGACTACTCTTATTAATAACCTGATCTATATTACAACTACCAGCGAATAAAAAGGAATGAGGCGTTTGTTTATAGGCTTAATGCAAGAAATTATTATAAACCTTTTGTTAGTGCGTGCAAGCTGCTTTGGCGCTGTGCCTGGATCTAATGCACCCTGAAATTCGTTTAATAATAATTTGCAAAAGCCGTGCAGCATTTGCAAACGTCAACAAATCAGAGCACATTATATTTATAATGCATGAAAAATTGAATGCAGCACGCCGTAAACACTAGTATTAGTCGCGTAGTATTAGTCGCGCCCCCCTCGCACGAGCCAAATGCATGGATCATCAATTACTTGAAAACGCACAATGGAAGCATCACCTGTTTAACACACACGCACACGCACGCGCGCGCGCACACACACACACGATGTCTTCAGGGATGCAAAGCCTCGTTGTATTGGCAGCAGACAGAATGAAGAGAAACAGTTGCGCACACCTACCGTTCCGTACAACCTTCCTCTGCTATTCATTGCGACAAACAGCTTGCTTTTCACTCCGTACAGGCTAACCACTCCTCTGGCCACAGTGGAGATCTCTATGAGACCTGATCAAACAGAACAAGCATGTTACACACAATAAAGCGGCTCCGCGTGACTCAGAACAACAAGGCATGCGGTGGGTGGAACCTCTGCAGGTGCCAATTGTGGATGCGCAAATGGCCTCTCGCGCCACTAGGCTACTACATTATTGCCAAAAGATGAACATCCCTCACACTTTGAGTGCATGTTCTAAGCGCTTCTGGGCCGCTCAAGGAGCCGGTGTAAAAATAAGTTGGCATCTATATCCGTCCCAGCATTCATGTCATGTTTAAGCCCGCGCAGATATTTAGCACTAATGGATACGGTGTGTTTTAATAGATTTGTCTTCGCCTCCAAAGACAGCGGACTGTGCAAGCACACTGCAAGTGTCGCCTATAAAGAATACGGAGCTCTGCGCAATTAAATATTGCATTATTCCATGAACTCACTGTACTGGTTCTCATTATGTACACCGTTTATCTTGCCGTCTGGGAGGACCTGAAGATGAAACCCGATGCCTACATTGCAGTACAGCCTCCGCACTCTTTTGATGCCCAGCAAATAGTCATTCTCCCAGTTTGGCTCCGGTCTCTCTCCAGAGATCCCCAGCACGGAGCGGGAGAACAGGCTCTCCCATCGCTTCTCCAATAAAGTTGTCCTATTAGTCCAACTCGGAAGCGGACTGGAGGACACAATCCCAACTAGGAGCAATCCCAAGAGCAGAACGGCAGTCCTTGGCCAGTGTTGCGCGTTGGCCTCGCAGGACATACTGATGAGGAACCTTTGCGCAATGGCCATCGGGTTTACCTTCGGGGCACGTGGTCAAAATTAATGGCACTAAAAATACCCCTCTTCTAGTTTTTCTTCCCTCGGCATGGTGGTGCAGGCTTAATTTAGCGAGGCAGGTCAGGACTTCGGGCATGCGACGGTGGCCCGAGATGAGAGCAGCAGAAGAACGGGCAGAGAGCGCAGAGACACAACTTGAGGTGGAGAAGGTGGTGATGATCATGTTTTGTAACTCCGAAGCCTCGTGTGGAGAATGCCACTCACCAAAATCTCTATCTCACCTCAGAATCCAGCCTCATCCATACATGACATCATATTAGGGGAGGGGAGGCAGAAGAGAGAGAGAGAGAGAGAAAGTTGCAAGCGACGAGAAGAACTGGCCGGTCTGATGATGATGGGACGCTGCTGTCACTCCACGTGTGAAATGGGGGTCGCATGCTGAGCCTTATTGGACGGCTTGTGCGCGATCATGGGATGCGATGGGCACTCTAGCAGCGCCCAAATCGGGACGGTGGTCATATGTCTGACAGCCCTGCTTCCTTATTTAGAAGGATGGTGTAAAAACAGTCCACTTGTCATCGGAGAGCAATGGCACCCCTGTCTGTCACATCCCAGGCTGTTTGTGCAGGAAGTTTACACAACGACCCAATTCCAGAATATTGCGCTCCCGTGCCGATCATATAACGTCCCCCGTCTCGTGCAGCGTGATGCTTTTATTTTCCGGGAGGCTGCCTGTCTCTTGATGTCACGGCGATGATGCTGAGAAAAGGCACCTTCAAGAATGTACGGACCGCGCGTGATGCCGGACGCTTCGCTACGCGGCTCCCCAGGTGCGCAGAGCACAGCGAACGCGGGCTGGATGACGCTTGGGGAGGCGCTGTTGTTGGCAGTGTGAAAAGCGCCAATCATATTATTTCGGCAGTTGTCTGTCTTCTCTGGAATGTCGAACAAAAATGAATCATTACTCCGAAATCAACCAATATCAGGAGTATATATTTATGCAACTAAAATACGTACATTCTAAATAATAGCAAACCATTAAGCCAGTTTTAGTTTTATAATCTCCCATTAGGATCATTTATAAGTCTAAAATATCGTTGTGGTTTGCTATTGGTCGATCCCATGTGAGTGACAGGTTGTCAAGACGGATAGGAAGTTATTTTGATTAAAGATTATGAGGGCACATGAAGAAGAAAAAAGATGTGCACGGATAAATCTTAAATACTGAATAAATACTATAAATACGAATAAATACTGCAATATTCCTTAAAAAACAAAGAATGGTCCGTTTTGATTTCATGGTGACCTATATAATCCTTTAAGATTGACAGCTGTCATTCAGCAGAGCAGGTTAATTGCTCAAAGAAGAACTACAGTGTGTAGCAATAAAATTAAAAGTCATGACTTGAACATTTGTTGCTGAGTAGTCATCAGCTGTCACACATCTTGCTAAACAGTGACAGCCCAATTAGCAAAGAATTCGAAAATCAGTAAAACACCTGAACCCCTGTGACTCCTTCCGCACCAACATGAGCAGACCAGCAATAATCAGCATCAGTGATATCACTGCAGGGCCTTAACGTCTATATGCATGTAACGCAGTGTAAAAAAACAAAAGTCGATTTTTCCAGGAACACAATCTGGCTCTTTTAATATCGCATATAAATCTGGTAGCATTGCATTAAAGCTGATGCACTGCACAGCAAACCCACCCCGTGGCATAATTCATGTGTTTTCCACACGTCCATGTTGATAACAGAGCAAAACTAAGATCAAAGCAGAAACGTGTGAGAGTTTCTGCATTCAGCTGTCATTACCTCTCAAGTTCAGACAGATTACGCCGCACCCAATCATCGGCTGCACATCTCTTCAGTTTACCTGATAGGATTCAACAGCCTGTGACTCACTCCATCATTTCTCTGAGGAAAAAGCAGAAGCTTGGATTAATAAATTACTTCCAACAGCTTCTAATGGTGTATGCGAATGCTGCTATCACACGTCATGGTGTATGCGAATACTGTATATCACACGTCATGGTGTATGCGAATACTGTATATCACATGTCATGGTGTATGCGAATACTGTATATCACACGTTCAGAACTTGATTTTTTTTTAAGGTTAGAGGCAGGACATAGCAGTAGCACACATACACACACAAACACTATCGAATATAGAATATAATTGTTTTGAAGAATATAGTAATTCCACAGGGCTTTGTGCAAGGCGGGGTTCTCACAAACCCGGTAACTGGATCTACTGTGATTTCAAACCCTTTCAATTAGATTTTTATTAACATGGGTTTAGGTGGTATTGAAATGACAGCTGAGGAGAGCCACTGAAATCCAGGAGAGAATTACTCACGCATGACATCAGGAGCATCAGCGGACGTTTAACATTTAACACGCCGCCCAAATGGCATTCTCTTCAGCATATGCTCCACTTTAACATGCATTCATCCAGCCGTTCATTAAAAACAAGCTGTGAGCTCAGGGACTAGAACAATCTGCATGATGGCACTCTGCTAAAAGTAAAGCTGGCAGTCTGGGTGTAAAAGTGTCCAGTGTAATGGCAGAGATGGATATGAGTCAGGCCTGTGATCTTGCTGACACAGCTGATCAATAATTCAACATTGAAAAGTGTCACGACCGCCTTCAGTTCACCTTTTATTTTTCTTAAAAAGCACAAAAAAAGGCGCTCAGAAACCAGACTGGTGTGAAATAATGGATTTTATTATAAATGGTTAATTGGAGCAATTTTTTTAAATATTAATTCACAAATATATATAAAATTGGCAGCTACAATACAAATGCTACAAGGTATTGGGGTTAAAATACAATATGAATATATATATCATTTTATATAAAATGTCTCGGGTAAAATATATATATTTTATATATATCACACTCACATTGTACTATTCAAAAGTTTGGGATTAGTACGATTTTTTGAAAGCAATCAACAATTTTATTCAACAAAACAAATTGGATTCACTGATCAAAAATGAAATTTTTGTAATGTTCTTTTGATCTTTCTATTCGTGAAGTAATAATAAATAAATCAAATAAATAAATAAATAAAAATTTATTTTTTTAATGGAAGTTCGTTTTCCACAAACTATAAAAATATAAAAACTGTTTTCAACATTCATAGTAATAATAATAAAACTTCCACTTCAACCATATTAATAAGCAAAAATTAATATAGATACACATTACATTTGTGTTTAATTTTTTTACATTTGTTATTGCTGAAGTAAGCGTGCTGAACTTTCTTCTCCTGCATCCTATTCTTCTTCAATCCAGAATGGCTGCACAGCCGAAAGGTTTATTTTAATTTATTTTAACTGCACCCCCCAACTACTGTACAGGTGTGAATTTGCATTTCTTTCAGGCTAAGGTTTATTCATTTCACCTTTGGTGTGAATTGGCTTTTACAAAAAAATTGAAAAAGAAGAAAACATTTTTGTTGTTATAAAAAAACAAGCAAAAGTAATGTAACGCATTACTTTCCATAAAAAGTAACTAAGTAACGCAATTAGTTAATTTTTATGGAGTAACACAATATTGTAATGCATTACTTTTAAAAGTAACTTTTCCCAACATATGTATATATATATCACCAGCAGTGATGTAAAGTGGTTTCTGCAGTGGTGAAGTTCCTCTTGTGGCAGGGATTGTGTGTGCTAGGACGAGCTGCAAGAACAGCACTAAAAGCACAGTGTGTTCATGAGCTGACAAGAACTCAAGAGAGAACATCTGACCCCTGCAGAGAGCAGGAGCTCAGCTCTGCCGCACACTATTAGCACAGCTGAAACTCACAGCACAATGACTCAGGTAAAATTTCTGTCCACCTTAAAAACAAAGGTCACTTTACTTTTGCTGATCGAGGTCAGAATCCTGATTATTTCCCAGTGTTTAAGCTTTTTGCACTGTTGTTTCACTGTTTAAAAACCGCCTGATGCTGTCTGCTTCTTTTTCTCACAAAGTGCACAGTCATTTTATTTAATCTCACCTCTCAACACTCATTATATGAGTCACTGTGCGACTGAGTCTCAGCATTGAGTATGGGTCGTCCTCATATGCACTCTGATCTAGTCAGACGCACAATTACGAGATATTGTGTTATAAATGTATAAATAATCAATCGATACTTTTCGATACAATCGAAAAACAGCAGCTTACCACCGTGACAGTTCGGGACGAATACATGTGATGTACCGTTACATCCCTACTATAACAACCCCTAATATATGTACAGTATACACACCGTCACGGTACAGACATCACAGTTCAGTGCATAGAGTCAGATGCAACAGCCCTCATTTTAACCAGCTTTGCTACGAAGTTCACAGATCCTGCCGGAATAACTTTTTTTGCACAGAAACAGGCTTCACTAAAGTGACTAGTTTAGGCAATTTTTCTTTTGGAGCATTTCGTTCTGACAAACGATAAAGGAAAAGCAGAATGATGTCAGCGGAGGGTTTCTGCTGAGTCAGCAAGACACAACCCCAGCGTTCCCCCAGCATTCCCTTGAACTCTACACCAGCACCCGGCTCCCGCTGCCCAGCCCTGGAATGAAAGGCATTCTGTTAGACATCCTTGCGCCACTTTACACATTCTCACTCCCTACAGGCGAGAATGGTGTTGCCGACTCTGATGCGGGTGTATCCACCTCTTTCCATTCTGTCATTTCAGCAATAGAGGGACCAACTGCACCAAAGGACAAGTGGTCGGGGCTTTGGCGGGCAGATGAGTAGATCAGAGCAATTTGTTTGATGAAGGAACACACACAAACGTTTCGTTTTCATGTTTTATGGGGACTTTCCATATTGATTTTTATACTGTACAAATGGTATACTCTATCCCCTTTACACTAACCCTACCCATCACAAAAAACTTTCTGTGTTTTATTTTTCCTCATGGGGACTAAAAAAACGACCCCATAAAGACAAGGATTTCGGATATTGCCAACTTTGTGGGGACATTTTGTCCCCAAAATGTAGGGTTTACCAGGCCACACACACACAAAGGGAGCGAGGGGGGTGACTCATCCACGACACTGATTCTGTCCCTGTGCCAATAGGCACTGCAGCAGCAGCAATCATTTACATAATAAATATCTCATTACGGAGACAGTAACTGGAATGCGTTCATCAATCATCATTAAAGATAACGCTCTCTAGATACTCATTAAGATTTCCCAAACCAAAACAGCCCTTTGTGAATTACAGTATATTCCCTACAGCCATAAAAAGGTAACAATGACTCTAGATGGAGCAACAGACTTTGTTATAAAAGCAACAGTTGGATCAGTTCACATTCTCAAAAGGAATTCCCTTCTCTTTATTGTGTTGGAAATTAGTGTCAGAGACTAAAACAGGTTTTCCATTGAGGCTACTGAGGGGGGAAAAAGAGTTGCAATAGTCTTTTCCCCTCTATCCAAATGTGTAAAGACTTCTCAAACAACAAAAAATTTAGGGAGGGACTTGATTTTGTTCATTGGACATTGATTGGATGGTAGTGGTTTGCTATTGGTGGATCTCACGTGAGTGACAAGTTGCCTCCCCCTCATGCCAGGCATGACAGAAGAGAAGAGAAGAGAAGAGAAGAGAAGAGATGAGAAGAGAAGAGAAGAGAAGAGAAGAGAAGAGAAGAGAAGAGAAGAGAAGAGAAGAGAAGAGAAGAAAAGAGAAGAAAAGAGAAGAAAAGAGAAGAGAAGAGGCTACAACAGGGAGGGGAAGTTATTTTGATTATAGATTACTGAGGCACATGAATTTAAAAAAAAGACGTGCACGGATAAATCAATAAATACCACAATATTTCATAAAAAACAAGAATTGTCCATTTTATTTCATGGTTACTTTAAAAGAACTATGAAGTCAAAGTGGGGAGTTTTTTTTCCTAGAAATACTATTTTATACTATTTATATACTACTTTTTATATTTGTACTATAGGAATACTATTTACTATACTATACAGTGCATTTAATAATCATTAAGTCTTATAGCCTAGTATGTTTAAGTATGTTTTGCAAATAGTATGTTTTGCAAGAAATACTGTTTTAGTCCTTCTAGTTCAAAATATTCAATTAAGTGAACATAATAACCTACTGAAAGTTTAATAATTTCCTTAATTAACAAAAAACAATGATCTTCATTTTTGATAGGAAAATAAAAGCACCAACATTAGTAGTATTATAAATGTATTTCTGTAATCTTTTAGTTAGTTTTCTCTCTCTAAATGATTCTATCCTGTTTAATAAAACGTGCATGAGCTTGAAGATCTGGTGTAGCCTTTAATAGAAATGTTTCCTTACAGCACAACAGGAGTGATTTAGGTACCTTTCATCACCAGTATCGCCCTCTGCTGGTGTGAAAGGCCGGAGAACTTCTGTCCAGTGGTACAGCTATTAATTTACTGCATTGCAGCATTGGAACGTTGTCACTCATTTTGGCATGGCGTCTGCACAGATCACACCCAGCAGAAATATGGAAAAACTTATCCGATAGATGTCCTAGACAAATATTTAAAAAAAAACTAAAAATATTAAACTTTCCAGAATGCAACATCAGAAAACTTCAGAGTTGCTTGGAAAATCAATATTCCATTCATGAGTTAAAAGTTATAAAGGCAATCATGCACTCTCTCGTCAACTAAAAGAGTGAATTTCCATCTTAGTTATTGTTTATTTCCCAGCCAAGCAAAAAGGAGTGAGGAAATGCAAAACACAGGAAACTTAGATAATTGAATTGAATTGAATTAGGATGGAAGCTTAAACACATTCCATTGATAACATCAGATTATTTAATCCAATCTGCAGTGCTGGATCCAGTGTGTGAATATGACACTGCAATTAGCCTATACTATTGTGGAGCTACTGATACTTTACACAGAACAATATTATTTATAAAAGAAAATTCAATTAAAATACATTATCTGTTGTGACTGTAAGGGTTGCCAATTTTGTAATGCTTTTTTGAATATTAAACATTCGTACAGTGTGTAATATACCGTAGCTGTTTGATCCATCTGACCAATCAGAGCAGAGTAGGCTCTCAGAAAGGCGGGGTCTATGGTGTATATGCATATGCAAATGCCAATATGACATCACAGATCCCACAATATACAAACGAGCTGCTTTTGGAGCTTGATTAAATAAATGCATTGTTTATAATGAGGGGGATGTTTAAGCTATGAACCTTGCAGGATGTTTTAAAGCCCTTTAACCAAGTTTTCTTTTTTTAATTGTGTGTGTGTTGGGGGGATTTGCATTCAAAATTAACTTGTCTTTACATCCTCTCACACCTACACACACACACACACACACACACACACACACACACACACACACACACACACACACACACACACACACACACACAAATCCACAGCCTCTCTCTCTTATCAAGGCAATTAGCAGACTGGCTGCACAGCAGTCCGTGTTCAGCATAAAAAAAGTCTTCAAAAGCAACCGTTTAGAGACATCGAGGGAAAATAAACTCCGGAACACAATGCACCACTAGCTTTCTCTACCCACAATGCCCCCACCAAGGTCTGTGGCACAATCCAGTGTGGTCACACTGCGGTTTGTTTCTGGGGAAAACTAACCTCGAGCAATTCCTGGGTTACAGGAGCACCGGAGCGTTCCACAGCCCTCAAAAAGCGGATATCCGAAAAGCCCGGTCCAGCCCTTGGGGCCTTTTATAGAGAGCACAGGAAGTACAATCAGTACCCGCAAATTAAACGGCTCTAATTATGAGCTGGAAATGTAGAGCTGAAGAGATCAGCATTAGCATGCACCCTTCGAAAGCCGCTCTATAAATACACCTCTCCACCACCACGTCCTCCATCATGCCATCCGACAGGATGTTACCTTACATCCTTCAGCCCTTTTTCTTATTTTCATATTTAAGATAAACACCGCTCACACAGTTCTGGAAATAAAATGTCTCTTCTTTCCATCATTAACGACATTCCAAATTCATATTCCAACCAAAAAATGGATTCTGATATAATTAGTAGTAGGATGATGTGATTTCTTTATGCTCCATTAGTCTTTCAGTATATGATTAATGAAGGTGCTAAGCAAACCCTATTGATTGTTCATTTCACAGCGCCCATGAGAGTGTTGCTGTGTCATCAAACCTATACAGCAGAAAAGGCAGAAATGAATAACTAAACTCTGCTTTCAGAGGTGTTAATAGGGGAGTTTCACCAACAAAGCTCAGGCTGACAGCAAGAGAGTAATTACATCTAACGTTACTTATAAAGGTGAAAGCCCATATTTGTAGAAGCTCCCATTCAATTCGTAAGAGTTAAGGCCTGTTCACAACAAAGACGATAAAGAAATAGTTCTAAAAATATTTCTAAATATAGGCTAAAAGCATGGCAGAGACCACACCACAACTATAACGATAATGGCACAGAGACACAATATAGTTGGAATCACTTTCAGAACGATTTTTTTTTTTCAGCAGATGAACAATAAAATAATGACAGCCAATCAGAATCCATCCTGCTTGGAAGAGCTCGAGCATTTAGCCTAGTTATCGGTCTTGGCCATAGACTACATAGACTGTATTGGTTTGAACAGGCTTTTACAGTTCAGATAGAAGTGAAACATTTCCTCGTGTCATGCTAGTTATAATTTAATTTATAATTTAAGTGTTTAGAAGACAAGGGAATTCAGTTCTGTAAATTAATAAACTGAAAATATATATATATTTTCTTACTTAGTAGTTTTATCTTGTTATAAGCTACAAATATCTAAACATTCTTAAGTTAAAATACATGTACATGAGAAGCAAAATTACTTAAGGAATCTTATTTTTATTCATAAAAAAAAAAAAAAGGTTTCCCTCTGAATTAAGCCTCTTTTTCTTAACTGACAGATATTTAACTCGATACATTTTTCATGCATTTTTCAGAAAACAAGGCGTTATTATCGTAACCCATTTCCCTTTTAAATTTAAAGTAAATCTTGATTTAAGAATTGTTAGATATTTGAAAAGAAAAAGAAGACAAGTGTTTTTGCATTGTACTTAATGCAATCATATTAAATTCTGGAATAAATAAAATTATACAATTACATATAAATTTAGGATTAGACAACTAAAAAACTGTTCAATGTGGTTTTGATGGTCTTATCTGGCCTCTTAGCTGGTTTTCACGGTCTGGTTTGATCTACTGCCAGATTAACATTCAGCAAACCAGCTGGTCAAGTGGGTTAAGTGGGACTTCAACAGAACAAAACATTGTGAGCACGTGACTTTGTTTTGATGTCTAAACTGTGTGGAAACTAAATAAAACTGCTGGTTTTATTTAGAAGTGGCATTTTTCTGTCTATAGAAGTGACATCTGTTTTTCAGCAACTTTACCAGGTTGTGCACATGTGTACAATAACATACCTGAAGATGCTGCAGTACTTTGATGGGTCACAATGACTCATGCAGCGTGTGTGTGTGTGTGTGTGTGTGTGTGTGTGTGTGTGTGTGTGTGTGTGTGTGTGTGTGTGTGTGTGTGTGTGTGTGTGTGTGTGTGTGTGTGTGTGTGTGTGTGTGTGTGTGTGTGTGTAAATGTGATTTGTCTGAGCAGATATTTTAGGAGCTTCTGTAGGAGTTGAAGAATGTGTGGCCACAGACTAGTCTATCGTCTGCTTGGATTGTAGGACGCGTCGGTACATTTGAGCCGTCCAGGTCCCCTGCGTGACCAACTCAACCAAACTGCCGCCCACTTACCGGCAGGAAAATGACAACCCTTAGAAGATCACTAAGTTTCCTTCGCCGGTCGGCAGGGAAAAAATGAGGGACCAAAGATGGTGATAGTTTCCTGTTGGAGTGGGTGGCAGCGGAGACGTGTCCTGTTCTTCTCTCCATCAGCAGGTTGGCCCATCTCTCCTTCAGAGGTCAGTAGCACAGCGCCATCTTCTGGACGACAAAGTACAGTCCAATTAAACACAACCAGTGACAGAACCACATGGAAAATTCAACAAAAAGGATAAAAATGTACACAATCTCAAAATGCCCTTATGTGGGCCAGAATGTGGTATTTTTGGTATATTTAAAGGACATCTTAATGTTTTAATGGATTTTGTTTTAATTCATATTTTTATTTAGTTTTATAAATTAAACAGCTTGCAGACATACTTTTTCATCAGAAAAATAAATCAATAACCTGTTAAACATGAACCCCAATGAACCTCCCCCCCTAAGAGTGTAACATGTTTACATACCTCTTAAAATTCAACCTGGAGATATTGAAACCCTAGTTATTAGCGACACCTGTGGCCGTTAAATGAACTTCTACCAACACCTCGTGTACACGTAACGTAGGAAACACTAAAAGTGACTCACGTCAAAGGTCTTTGTCGTCTTTGAAGTAGAAATAAGTTGGGAATACCCTCGCAGCGATATACTGTCACGATCATCCGACACCTTCCACACCGCTGAGCGACGTTTCGTTAAGAATGAATATGTAAAAGGGCCTATGTGCCGCGCGCTTTCCTCTCTATAACAAAAACACAAATGGCAGCGATGAGAAAGAGGTCAAGAAAGAAGTTATTTTAGACTATACATCTAGGTTATGTGAGACTATAGTTTATCAATTTTCTGTGCATGAAATATTGCAATTATAGTAGACCTACAGTATGGTTCTTTCGGTATTCTTCTGAACAATGTATAAGCATTATGTCAGTCAGACTCAGAGCAGGCTCTCGGGAGCGCGCGTAAACGTCAATTGCTTTTGTTTTTCCGGGGAAAAGCCGCCCAAGTCCTTTACATAAAGTTGTTCACACATTGGAAATGAAAAAGCAATTAATACATAATTGTTTTTACATGTAGCTCCTTTAAAAGTAAAGCATCACAAGATTTGACATTTTCTGTGCACATAAATTACACAGTAAATAGTCAAGATTTAACCACACAAAAAAACTTCTTAGCTTTACATTTCTCTTAATCTCTTTATTGCATAAACATGAATATATAGTATGCATGACTACTGCAGCAATTTAGAGGCGAGTATAAAGTGCTTATATAACGGACAACATCAAAAAGATCTCTTATGATTGTTTGCATTCAGTCAATTACAGGATAAATAAATCATTGCAGTTAAATAATTTACACAATAAAATCAATCACACAGACTTATATGTGCTTTTCACTTCAGTCGTTGAATTTGTAAGGACCAATAAATAAAAACACTGGCCATGCCAGATAAACCAAACAGTCACAAAATACTGTTAATCAGAGTTTTTGACATCATCCAGGTGTTTTTTTCTGTTGATAAAGACACACTGGATGCGGGCGGCCCGTGGGTCGCTCTCCTCTCTGCGGAGGGTGATGATGAACCTGCTGATGCCAGTGTTTGGGCACGGGGAGAACACCTGGTTCATCTTCAGGCCTGCTGGCAGACAGCACTGCAGGTCCTCCACTAGGTGACGCACAGACACACGAATAAACGCCCCGTGACTAACAATCAGAGCATGGACGGGTACGTTGTGGACTCCGTCACTGGCTAGTCCAGCAATGGCAGGCTGTTCTGGTCCTGATGGTCCAGAGCTGGATGCAGAACACTGGTCAGATGAGCCGTGTTCCTCTAACATGCACTGATAAAAGGATTTGAGGAACTTCTTGAAGCGCGTCTTTACCTGGATAAACATGGAAAGAGTTTCTTCTGTCAGAGCATTTCATCTAATCAGTCAACAGTTACTACACTCGTGGAAAAAATACAGTGGAAATGACTAAATAGTCAATTTTATAGTTATGTATTCTGCAGTTTAAAAAAGTTTGGTTAAAGGGGACCTATGCATCATTACACTACAGGATCATTATGACTGGTGTAATGATGCTGAAAATCCAGCTTAGATCACAGGAATAAATTAGATTTTAAAATATATTACAATAGAACAGTTATTTTAGATTGTAATAATATTTCACAATATTACTGTATGTTTGTTCAATAAAAACGTTATTTTTCCAAAATTTTTAACTTGTGTACTTCACAAAGTACTTTCACAACAGCCAGCTGCTCCAAATTCAGAGAAGCTACTTCTCATTTCCCTCTGGATTTAAGTGGCATCATATTTGGCAACATTCAAGACTGGTTTTCCTAGAGAAAGGCTCCATTTCTACCTGTTCCAGCGTCTCTCCGCCGGGAGGTGTGTAATCTCGGCAGGCCTGACCCGCTGCGTTCGCCATGTTCTTCAGATGTTCCTTTGGTCTTCCCTCTGCCACCCCGAAACCCTGACCAATACATCACACATGTGCATTTGAACTAACACCACAGCAATTCTTATGGGATACCAAATTGAAGAGATGATATTAATATTAATAATATATAGTTTTATTAATATTATTACTTATCTTTTTCATTATTATTTCTGATGTTAATCTTATCATTAACATTATATCAAATATTTATATATTTAATGCACAGTATAAGCAGCTGACCAAGTTTACATTTCCCTGCAAGTTGTTTACTGTAACGGTGACAAATAAAGATAGGCTGAGATAGACACTCACCCTCTCTCTGAGTAAAGGATCCAATATCATCTCAGTCGCAGAAGAATGAAGATTGTTTCCTAAAATTATTTCAGCTGTCTTGAGAAGGAGAATAAGTTATATTTCACATGATGGATAATTCACTCACAAAATCAAACAGTTGCAGTCCACACACACACACACACACACACCTGGACGGCTCTTTGCAGGTTACTGACAAAGACATTGGTGAAATGCAGATCTTTGAGGTACCGGCCAGCTGCCGCCGCCTGCTTATGTCCCGTCTCTGACAGCAGTGTGTCAATGCCCTGACCTACACATTTGAGAAGAAAAAAAAAGTTTTCATCCACATACCAAAAAGGTCAGCAGCACATCTTGAGCAGGGGTTATCGCAAGGAGTAGGCTACTAGGGGGTCCGTAAAAATGTTTAGAGAAAAACTGTGTACACATTTTAAATAATAATAATAACAACAAGTAAATAAATACAATTCTTGTATATTATAGATTACAATATGAAAATGAAAATAAATAAAAATAAGTGATTAATGTATCAAACTCAATTGTGCTATACACTTGGAATATATGCTGCATATCATTCTGTAAAACTTTGCATCTTTTTTTAAAAGCTTGATGATGGTAGCTATGTCATTCTTTCTTTTATTTGAACCACAAAAGGAGATGAAAAACTATATCGCTTGCGCTATTAGAACACCAGGGTGAGTAAATCTTACTTAATTTTAATTTTAGGCGGAACGAAATATTTTCCAAATCATATTATTTATTCACAATATAAATTAGGTCAAGAAACTAAACAGAATGGCACTGGCAGTCCCTCACACGACGATGATCATATTTTGGGTGTTCGTGGCATAAACCAATTGAAACCACTGAGGTAAACATTAACATACACGTGTAATTACTTACCTTGAAGCAATTTATCTCTGTTGTATTGTGTTTCCCCACTAGGAAACAAAAGCACACAGTATATAGTGATAAATAAATCACTTCAGAAGGGACAGCTCATGCCATGTCATGTAGAGGTCATTGTTATCAACTAAATTACAGACATAACATGTCCGATCACAGCGTCGTTGACTATGTGCAATAAAGCATTCGTGGAAGCATTTAGTGATGCGTATAAGCAGAACATATGTAGATCATGTGCATATGCTCTCTGTCACTACCGTATAACCTAAAGAAATCATAAACATTCGTATGCATGTACAACAAAAGCAAACATACAGAATGCAGGCGATCACTTACTGTCGAACGATCGTTAATGCAAATGTGAGCATAATCCAGATCTGCAAGAGTAGATGAAATGTATGACAGGTGTTCTTCCTGGTTCATGAGTCAAAGTGTTGCAGATAAATGACGTCAGTTAAATGAATGGAAGTCTGTCGCCCTCCTGTGGTGATTTGTGGGAAGTGCACTGCTACATCTTATGTTTTTTATTATTATTACGAGTTGCTAATGTTGCTTTCTAATATCTATTCCTGCTTTTGTACACCTGTAGTCAGTTTGTAAATTCTAACTTTTGCCAATTGTTTTGTTTTGCATAGTTTTGTTATCCCTGCCATTAAAATAAATGTAAAAAAGAAAAGAGTAACTAAATTACACTGAATGTTACTGAGAAATAATAGGATACTTTACATACCTGCCCGTTTAAATCATTATCTCCGTCTATTTTGAAATTCATATTGTGTAATTGACAAAACTTATTATTTACAAATTATACAGCGTTATGCTGTAACTCATATAAATCACCACAGAAGGGCGCCATTCGGTTACTACTTGTCAACAGAGGTATTCGCAATTAACAAAACAAAACAAAAAAACTGCTCATTTTATTCAAATTGATATTTATTGAATTGAATGTGTGATAGGCCAAAATGAGGTAAATATTCAAACTTACAGTCAAAGGGTGAAAATAATTATGGTATTGCTGAAATGACACTTCTTTGGATATTTTTGGGATGTGGAGGTGGAACTTTTAACAGGTGGCTGCTTCAAAATAAAGTTAATAAAAAGCTTCAAAATAAAGTTAATAAAAGAAGTTGAAGGCTTTAACCTGTAGGGTAACAAACTAGTTAAAGAGGTTCAACTACCCTTTTTAATCCTACTCCTCCTCCATATACACATTTATCTGAAGTACTGTGAGGTAATGCGACTGTGGGCAGGAACATTATTTGAAAACAATTAAGGCGTTTCATAACATATTAATATAATAGCTAGGGAAAGAAGTCAGACAACAGTCAAGTTAGACAGCATTGAACAAATAAGGCAAGACTGTTCATGCAGATATGAAAGTAACACTTGCATGCATGTTTGCTTGTTAAAGGTCCGTCTGCAGTAAAATAAATGACAGTGTAAATGCAAACAGAAAACAGACACGCAGCCACCATGAAAACACGTTCAATGATTCTGTGATATAGCAGCAACATGAAAACTGAAGGTATACAATAGCTCTTTTTTCATTTTTCTTTTTCTTTTAGCAGCACTGGAACACAAGTTTAAACATTTACACAGAAATAGGGAACTGGGGGAAAACACAAAATGAACATAAGGATATGATAGCACACAAACTCACTGAAAACCAAATATGTGAAAATGATTTAAAAACAAGAACATCAACTCATAATCAAACTTTGAGCATAAACGTAGAGTTCATTTGCATAGATGTGTTGGAATGGAACATTGGTCACAACCAGTTATACTTTAAGTAAACACCTCAGACCTCTGAGTTACTTTTAGGTCCACTAGTATAAAGAGAACTGACATAATAAATCAATTTTCAAAAGTGCAAGAACTAATGAATAAAGAGAAAGGAAATTGGCATAATGTTTCAAAATATCTTCTTCCTATATATGAGAAAGTTCAAGTAGATGACAAAATAAAATAAAATAGACAAATAAAATAAAGTGATTTAATGAAATTTGATGATGTCCTATCTATGCTGACATGAATTTAACACAACTAAAAAAAAAAAAAAAAATCTTGGCATGTCAAACCTCACCATTTCTATGGCAGTTGCTGACTGGTTAGATCAGTTTATGGTCTGAATTTGTTGGTCTAAAATTAAAACTATAACCCGCAAGCACACCTAATATGGGAAACCAGCCCCAAAACAAAAATAACTTAAAAAAGAAAAACAATGCCAAAAAAAACTAAAACCCTTGCCCTCCTCTTGTATAGCACGGATAACCAGCGAGAGGTGATATCTCAAAGTGCATTTGTATTGTGTATTTGCTAGGAAGGATTTTAAGACTCCCAAATTATTGAATCACCATAAATCCCTTCAGCATAGAGAGTGTCTCTGACCCACATGGGATGGTGTTTTTAACTGTCAAGCGAGCAAACAGCACATTTTATTCATCCAACGGTTAGATCGTTCCATAAACCACCTGTCTAAAACCTTTCATATTTCAATCACGTGCAAAATCTTTCAATCTGTATTCTTCAATTCACTCTTTTCTTCCTTGCCTACCTCACCTTTACTTCACATCCACTACATACTTAGTCTATCTGAAACCGTCCTGTGTGCTCATGAAGCTGTGATGGTCACCATGTATGGATAGAAACCTTTTAACATTTTCATATATGCTTATTGCATGCAATAACATTCATCTGTAAATAATCCCTATGCTAATGGAGTTACTCATACCCAAGAAGTAACTCATCATATCATTGTATTAATATCTCAATGAAAAGCAAACTGATCCCACTGAAAAGACTGATGGAATAGCTTTTCGTGGGATCACATCTGGATGCACCCTAAATTACCTAGTATATAAAAACAGCCTCTGGGAATTAATAAAGCAATACATTCTGTACGATATAAAGCATAACATTCTTAATAATAATGTATTACTGTCCTTATTATTATAATTATTAAATAAAATATCAATAGTATCAATAGATAAAGTTGCATATGATAGCCAATACAGATGTATGCTCTTTGTTAAGCAATATACCACATACTGCGTTATTTAATCATGGTTTGAGGCCGATTCAATCTAAATTCAAGTATGTAAAACGCCACCGCCTGCAGATATGAGACAGCAGCAGAAGCTGTTTTGCTCCTTAATAAAACGTCAAGCTTGTGTTTGTATATTATGCGCATATGACCATGACGTCACAGTCACCTTATGTTGCTTTGAAATAAAACTTAAATACAGTAATACATTAATAACTGAATCAATTGTAGGCTGAGTAGGTGTGGTGGAACAGGAACTGACATCATAAATTGACATCACGGACATCTGTAGGGGTGCAGGACAGGTTTTGAGATTGTGTCCCTTTGCTGTTGGCTCTGCCGTCCTGTTGTTGTTGTTGTTGTTGACGACTTTCTTTCAGGCTGCTGGTCAGTAACTGCTCAATCTGCTCTTGACATGATTTCAGACAGTCCTAGAAGAAATAGAGGAAAGAAGTAGAAACCAACATAAGCACTATACCCACTAGTTTCATCCTCAAACGCACGGCATACCGACAAATACTACAATGACGCTGTACGCTGGGGAAGCAATACTTTTGCGAGATAAAGTTTCTTGGGGGAAAGCAATACTTTTGTGAGAGAGCGTTAAGTTTCTCAGGGAACGTAAAGTTTCTCGAGAGAAAGCAATACTTTTGCCAGGGAACGTAAAGTTTCTCGAGAGAAAGCAATACTTTTGCCAGGGAACGTAAAGTTTCTTGAGGGAAAGCAATACTTTTGCAGGAGAACGTAAAGTTTCTCGGGGGAAAGCAATACTTTTGCCAGAGAACGTAAAGTTTCTCGGGGGAAAGCATCTCTGTCATTAACTACACTGAAAAAAAATGGTGTAGGATTTACTTCGAAAAAAATTTCACTCAGAAATTGATAGTGAATTGCCTGGTTTAAAAAGTGACTTCTGTGTGAATTGTGATGCCTACATCACTGCACTACTGACAAGAGACAATAGTGTAGTAAAAATTTAATGCCAAAATTTTGCTAATCAGACCGCACCTTAAGTTGGCAGTTCTTAGCCAAAATTCAGTTGCAAACTGGTTTAGGCTTTATGTCGATAGACTACAAAGGACCATTTACTATCAAACAATAAGACTTTGACTTATTGTGCCTGCCTCTTTCTGCAGGAAAGTGGGAGATCTGATGAAATGACCCCATATCAAACTCTTGTCTTTCTCAGGATAATTGAAACCTGACAGGCTGTTCTCGCACTAAACTGAATGAGACTGCCACAACAGGCCCTGTTGTCCTGACAACTACAGGCACAGGAAGGAATGGTAGCTAATGAAGGCATGTGGTGTTTTTTCCACCAGAAAAAAAATTAAATATTACATTGAGGAAAGACAAAGAATGTGTTCAACCATATGAGTGTATGTGAGGAGTTTAAATGGGGCGTTCACTCTTTGGGTCTAATTCAAAAAAGTTTTACTTTGAGACTTTCAAAACAGCCTGAAGGCAAGATGTATGTGTGTGTGTGTGTGTGTGTGTGTGTGTGTGTGTGTAGCAGTGTGCTTTAATCCACAGATGTGGTTGAGAGGCCTGTGTCTCGCCACAAGTATGCAGCTCTGAAAACACACCGCCATCGTTGCATTGACACACACTAACATTCATTCATAAAATTACATTTCTCAATTTCCATACAGTCATGCATGAATGTCCTGCACACACACATGTAGGCTATGTCCACAATTTGTCTCTCAAGAAAAATTGATTTGTACACATTTAAAAGCGTACAGTCTTTCTTTTGAAAGACCAACATGTCCAATTTAATATTCAATAAATGCTTTCTATAGTGTGAACTCAACCTTTGAGTGGATCTCAACCTTTTTTACTCCCACTGTACAGAATATTCGACGGCCCCCCACATATAGGATAGATATTTTCTGTTGTAATTATGACTGTCACACACGCTTAGCTTTGTTTGTTCTATGTTTCTGTTTTAAGTGTTCTAAGTGTTTGTTTTCATCAGTCATCTGTTTCTTTGTCTTAGTTTCCTGCCAGTCATCAGTTGTCACTCAATTGTAAACTGTAATTTGCCATGATCTTTTGACATATATGAGGTCTTTGTACAGTTAAAACAAGTTTCATAGCTTAAAACGTCCTCCTCATTATAAAACAAAGCATTTATTTAATCAAGTGTCCTAACTACACGCGACGCAGCGACGCGATAAAAGGTATCCATGTTAATCAGAGTTTTTGTCCTACCAGCCGCGACATGCGATGATTATATTTTAGAAACGGTTTCTATTTTTCTGCGACGTCGTGCTGGAACAGAAAACACAAAGTGTGGCAATGATAATCTCAGGTACTGTTTATGTGCTTTATTTAATGTTAAAAGCGTGTAATGTGACTTTGAATATCATTTAGTGCTCCCACTTAGAAACTCGGTTGCACTTAACATTGCACTTAAGTACCGTTTCATCTTGCTCCTACTACTCTTAAGACTGAGCTCTAGGTAGCCAAAGACGCTACTATAAAAGTCTGAACTATTTGATGTTTCCCTTGCAACTGAATGACTATGTATATTGTATGTTTACTGACTGTATGGTGATTTGTGGTGTAATACACATGGCTCATTGAAACGGGAAAGTCTCTGGTCCCTTAATTCTTTATGTAGCATCAAAAGCGTTTTTTTTACAATATAATACATTTCAACAATGCTAAAATAACACTGCTGAAATAAAGCTTTTTAAAAAGAGATGAGCTCCGAGATGTGTCCCGCCCCAACTGTATTTTTCAATAGGAAATGCCTCAATACAGAAAATAAAAAAAAGGGATCTACAGGAATTTGTTCTGTCACAGAATGAATGGATTACTGTACAACTAAGCAAATAAACTTGAGCTTATCCTGGGTTAAACTATATCTCATAATTTGCTATGTAGTATTGTTTCATTTTTCAGTATGAAGACGTTGGGACACTTACCACCTCAGTGTGGGTGATTTTAGCCAGCAGCTCCGTCAGATTGTCCCCCCACAGATTTTGGTTGCTCTGGCTGGGCTGGAGGCCACATACTGCTGCCCCCACACATCCTGTGGCGATCATGGAGGGAGGGTACATGGTGAAGCTGTGATCTGAGGAAAAAACAAACACACGCACATCCCGAAACATCAGTGACCTGGTTAGTAAGCTCCCAAGAACATTACTCACCTGAGAGAAACTTCTAAATAAATTCCGAGAAAACAGTTCTGATTACGCAATCTGTGGTGTCTGAATGAGGAAGCCTTACTGCATCTTACATCTGTTTTGAATTCCTCACAAACCTTAACCTGACATTCACACGCTCTCCGGTTTCAGACCTGTTTTAACATCACTACCTCGCTTAAATCCTCCTGCAGCTGCGAATGGAAAATGAGGAGAGCCTTCCTTCTCCTCCCACCCTTTCTTCCTCCCTCCCTTCCCTTCATCTCTCAGAGGGCTTTGAGGTTCCAGGAACTACTCCCCCTCTTCCTCTGTCTTGAGATCCTGAGAACGGGCCCTCGGTTTTTCGGTTGGGGAGGAAAGCCTCCTCTATTCTGTGCTGGAAGTCGTTCGCTTCATCTGCTTTGTTGGAGTTATCGTGCTGCTTTTTTCAGATGCAGAGGATGCAACAGTCATCCCTGAATAAACACTACACTCGAGTGACTGCCGCAGTTTAGCAGCTGTGCAGTAAACCAAAATTCCTAACTTGAGAAAATTGTTAAACGCAACGGCAAAAACATTTGCAATAGCTCAAAAAAGCTCTTCTCATGTTTGCTTGGCTCATGTTCAGGCCTCAGCCTCTTGAACAGATGCAGGGCCGCAGAAACACACCCAGTTAAATATACAACACTTTTATAGATGCAAATAACAAGGCCGAAAGCATCATAACACATTCACATCATGGATTTCCAACACAGAAATGGCTGTTATGTAGATTCGGCCCGTCAGTTTTTTGATGAATGCTGTCAATGTCACTCAGCTCCTACCTGTTGCACAGAGGGCGATGAAGGTTTGCGTGTGTTTGCGGATCAGCGTCTGTCTGTCTTCAGGGAAGGGCAGTTTGTGCAGGATGTGTTCGATAAAATCAAGAGGGGTGATGGCAGCCAGGTTCCATTTTAATTTACTTAGAACCACCAACTCCCACTCCAGCAGAGAGACAGAGAGGCAAAAAGAGAACAAAAGATAATGAATATGATTGGCAGGATAACATACAGAGATTACATTACCCACTATACATGGATACAATCTACGAGCAGGCCCAGATGGCTTGAGGATGGTCTTTTTCTCAATTTCAGCTCAATCTTCTGATTGGCCTTTGCTGATTCTACAGCCAATGAGACTGCTTGCTCACTATTTACATAGTCTAGTTCAGTGATCTGCTCAGTGTAAGCTGGTCGTGCAGAACGCTATCAGAGTTCCTCTGAAACCATCCACCTCTCCCAGCTCCACCTGCCTAGATCTACTATATCATGTCATGCAATATATGTATATATATCAATGTCATGCAACATTTTGCAGGCAGAGATTCCATGTGGACCTAGTAATGTCTACACTGAATAGAATTTGCTGTA
The DNA here is from genome assembly GCF_949152265.1 of Phoxinus phoxinus. NCBI lineage: Eukaryota > Metazoa > Chordata > Actinopteri > Cypriniformes > Leuciscidae > Phoxinus > Phoxinus phoxinus. The sequence goes on from NC_136884.1 coordinate 6,310,808, forward strand.
GGATTTACTCTGAAAGTAAATTTCACAAATAATTACAAAGAAACGACAAAGTAATTGAATTAAACTTGAAATTCAGTAGAAAGACTGAAATGGTAATTTCTTGGAAAACGTACTCCAATAACCTGTTTTACTTACAATTTTGAAAAATCGCCTTTTACAATGTATATGAACTTTACTGTCAATAAGTCCAACAAGTCTGTAGATGATTACACAAACTATATGATATAAATACCATGGTTTCACTAGTTCGCCTGCCCATTCAACCTTAAAGGTTAATAGTAAACTAACTTGGCTTGCTGTCCTTGGAGGAGGCTCGAACCCGGGGTTCAGCTTGAGCTCCGAATTAAAAAACCTATGATGGAATTGCGCATAAGAGGATAGAGATCATTTACTGGAGGAGGAGGGCTGCCGGAAGAATGTGTCAATGAGATGACGTGGTGTCTGCTGCTTATATAGTACGCTCATAATGATGATTGACAGGACTGAATGTTTAGGCTCCTCCCGAACCTACGTTTTGAACTTAATTTATTAAGTCAGTACCATATTTATTCAGTATTCATAGTTTATTATTTCAGTACCACAGAATCAATATCTGATGCCATCACTTCTCTATTGTTTGTCAATGAAAGTGTGTCTGACTGAATCAAACTCCTGACTGCAGTCTGTTTTATTGCCCCCTAATGTTTCAACTGGGCAACTGCAATCTTGTGTGGTAATTGCATGCTATACTTCAGACAGAAAGATTTTAAAATGCAAAAACATGTATTGCATTAACACACAAGGTTGTGACATACCGGTAAACCATAAGCTGTACTGACACTGGTATTTAAAAAGCCTAGGTTGTGTCATTGTGTCACTCAACACATTCTCCAACTTGTGATTCTTCAAAACAGGAACACTGAGTCAAGTTGCTTTATAAATATGGATCTTTCATGCCCAAGGGACATCATAGTTGTAAAATATATCCGGTCAACATGTAAAGCTCCGCCCCTTGTCTTTGATCTCCACCACCAACGACGGAGCATTCCATGCACACGCTCAACTTCCTTCCTCGCACGTGCCCGGCTGGCTTTGTTTCGCCCTGCTGAAGCTGCTTTCTGAGAAACTCTCAAGAGCAAAGAAACGAGGGGAAAACAGCCCAAAGTGAGAAGCGTGGAGTTATTATGTGAGTGTTGATGAGTGAAGAGAGAGTGTGAAAGATTTGAAGTTAGTAAAAATTCCGCCAATTGGGGACAGTCCCTGACAAAGCGACACCAAATCACTAAGGTCAAGACTCCTACACCTCCATCTCCTTCTGAATGCTTCAGTCTCCTAATAAGAATCTGTGTTGGTACTAAAATTACCACTGCAATTTATGGCAAACCTTTTTGATAGAACAATTTACCTTCCTTCCTGTGCTCTCTCTCTCTCTTCCTCGGTCGATAAACACACATAACATCCAAAAGCGATCATCGAGAGATCATTTCAATTCAGACTTTACCAGGGTTTTACCAGCTCATATGAGATTAGAATAGATTGTCTGATAGAAGTAGAACGTATTTGCCAATCTACACTCTTAAAAATAAAGGTTCCAAAAGGGGGGTTTCACATTGATGCCATAGAAGAACCATTTTGGGTTCCCTAAAGAACTTCTCAGTGAACATGTCTTAAAATAACCATTTTTTCTTGGTGTGAAGAGCATTTTAATAACCTAAAGAACCATTTTTCATTATAAAGAACCTTTTGTGCAATGGAAAGGTTTCATGGATGTTAAGGGTTCTTCATGGAACCGTAGATGCCAATAAAGAACATTGTTTTAAGAGAGTAAGCATGAGAACCATTCAAAAACCATTCTCACGCTCATCAGAGATCCCTCACTCCAGCCACAGAGGCCAAAATCACAAGAGCATTTCATCTTAGCTCAAACCAGAAGACTGTTCAATGTCAAAACAACCATTATGTGCCAAAGGAAGCTCTAAATTCACTTACCCAACAATCCCATAGCTACATTTTACAATAATAAAAATATGATGAATCAGAAGCTCACAAACTATAGGGCTATTTAATATAAAATATATAATGTATTTAATCTGGGGTTTGAATAATATAGAATTACACAGCAGATGGAAGACTTCTTGCTGTCATCAAGGACATCAGTGGCTCTTACCAGCAGTTGTTGAGAGGTAATAGAGTTGTCCGTGTACATGCAGAGCTTCCTGGCCGACAGCGGCTGGCATGCTTTTAATTTTGAAGCCAGGAAGAGACACACGGCCCCTAAAAGCTGCAAGAAACATTTTCTTGTAGGAACTGCAGCTAAAAACCTGTCCAGGTAGTTCATTGCCAAGGGGAAGATATCCTCTTCACATTTCTCCTCTTCACAAACCTACAGGGACACGGACAGAATTAATTCACAATTTAGACTGTCTGTCAAATGTTTAGTGTGCAATCAATTTGCATTGGACAACTTCTTTATTTTGAAAATTGTTCAACCAGGCCTTTATGTTCCTTTCATCAGCTATTCCATTTTTTAGCTTTAATATATGGAACATTATTACGTTTCTATAATGTATATTAGCTAGGGCTATATATGCCTATACTTGCTTACTGTAAGCTGAATTCTACTTTATGTAATATTAAGTTCGTAGCCTACAATTTGCAACTACAATATGTTCCTACTGTAACTCTTTTCATGAGAAAGAGGAGTAGGCTAAAGATCTTCATTCATTTCAAGCCGGGTGTGCTTTGAAACCAAATCACGCCCACACATACTGCTTTGGTGATTCGTCACGGTAATTTTTTTTATTTTTTTATCTAACACGGTTCCTAATGTCAATGACAACATATAATATGTTAATATCACACATGTGTTTCGCTCTAATTAAACTATATCCGATCCGACTATTGCGTTGCATTGATGAACTGTAAGTTAAAACATTAAAATCGACGATTCTCATCATAGTTGCAATTTCGCACAATCATCTCACAGGCTGTTAAAAAAATTCGCAAAAATTACACAAATGCAAAAAAACAGTGAACATGCACACGTAAATAAAGCACAGACCCTCATATGTCCAATAAAGCATGCCTTGAAAAAAACACAAAAGCGTTTAATATTAAAATTACATGTAAGTTAGCCTATCACGAAGTGTGGAGGTTTGAGTTGCATTTCCTGCTGATTTCTCGACCAAACTTTCCTTGCCAATATTTGCATCGATAAATAATTACATATAGGCTGCCTATGCTATGCATGCAGGTGGGCTAATGTTTTTTTTTTAGTTTGACTAGCCTACTTGAGAAATGGTTTTTGACTTTGACTGTCTGCCAAAGTCCAGCTAACGTTAGCTAATTCAGATTCTTGCCAACATAATCTACATTGCATAGGCTACTTTCGGTATAATCTTTACACACTCTAACTAAACACTTTCCATAAATAAACCTTTAACTACAAACCTCCAGCATCCACGTCGCGACCATCCGCCTCATAAAAGGCTGAATATCTTTCTGGACACGTTTAAAATAGGGTCCCTGCGGAACATATCTGTCCTCCACTGTTAGAAGACTTTGCAATACTCTTTCATCGCAGAAAATGTTGGGATCTCTCTGAGCTCGCATGATTGTGTCCTTTTCCAAGCAAAAAAGTTCCATGTTGGGGCTTTTCTCGGTGTTTGTTATAGGCTATCTAATATAACCACCTCACAGTGCCAGCTGCATGTGGCTGTGCCTATGCAAAAAGGACGATGGTGTTCTGTAGGCATCAATAAGTCGTCTGCACTGTTAAAACTTTCACTTTTTACATCACGGAGGCTGCAATCCCAGGCACGGGTCTTTCTTTCTGAACTACAGACTACAGATGAAGCAGATCAACTCCTATTCTGAATGACCACCCAAAAGGCAATGTCGGTCCCTCCTCCTCCTCAATTCACGTTGCAAAAAATGACTGCTCATATTCTCTCCTTCCTGCCCAGCCATGGCACATGCATGGCATTCTAGCCAATCGTTTATTAAACCACTACTCAACCACCCGTGCAAAAATACATTCAGTGTATTGAAACAAGTCCCGGAAGAGAGAATTAGTTTCTTTTTCTTTCTTTTTTTCATGCATGACACATTACGTGATTTTTTTCTTCTTCTGAATATTATTTCCCCTCACGTGCTGATGCACATGTCCAACAAATTTTACTCACTGCCACCATTTACTGGTGAATTTAATTACCCCATTTGTAAGTGTTACCATTTAATGCAAAATTTAAATTCATTGTTTGCACAGTATGCATTTGAAGCTTGTAATAATAGGGTCAAATGGTTTTAATGTCTCACTAAGAGTTCAGATTCCTGCACAGTGGAAATCCCCATAAAATATAGTGCCTATACATTGACAATTTATCACTAAATGACTTACAATTATGTGCAAGAATGATTAAAAATTATGGGTTGTTTCAACCCATGTTTGGGTCAAATACAAACCCAAGCGATGGGATATAATTTTTAATTGTTTGGGTTTGTCTATATTTGACCTAAACATGGGTTGAAAACAACCCAGTATTTTTTAGAGTGCACCTGTGATAGTGAAGAGCAAAGCTATAGACACACACAAATGACACAAAGACAGAGCTGTCAAAAGGGGAAGTGACAGGTTGTGCTTGTTTGGTTACATAACAGTGTAATACCAACAGCCAATAAGAAAAGAAAAGAGCTTGAATGGACAGTGAACTGGATTTTCGCAGTGTGGGTTCCCCCAAAAATCATTCAGTAAACGGTTCTTAAAAGAATTACACTTTTTTTTTCTTAGGTAGAATATTTTAATAATCTGAAGAAACTTTTTCCACTATAAAGAACCTTTTGTTCAATGAAAAGTTTCTATATGTAAAAGATTCTTGGAAACATCAATGCCAAAAAAAAAAAAAAAAAAAACTTTCTATTTGAGGGAGTAGCTTTGTGGCTTTTTAATCATGCATTAAACTTTCAAGTTGAAAAAATCTGACAACATAGTTGTACACAAACTGCAAATTGTACAATAAGAGAAATATAGACAAAATAACATTTAAACCATATCTAGCTCAAATGCAGTTGATAAATGATTGAAACATTTATCTGTCAAGAACTAACATGGTAACTGAATGAGTCACAAATTGTTTTGGCCATGCAGTGGGTCTTGGAATGGAATTTCATTCAAACCCAAAAGCATCCATTGTGAATTTATTAATGATGATATTCAGTAGCATTATTCAAGACATATATGCAGAGAGAGGGATGCTTGACATTAATTATTATACTGACTCAGTATCAGAGAAAGAGTAATTTATCACTTTAAAAAAATGCTTAAACCACAACAGTGTGAGATCAGATTCGATAAGAAACCTGTCTCAACAAATGCAGATCTAATGCGGGGGAAACTTGTTCAGTTAAAAGATTAAACTGTCACTCTTAGATAGAGAAGGTTCTGTATAAGAGATATATCAGGCGCTTCATACAACATTCTAGGGGTTCCATCATGGGATCATTTTATGGATTTAGTTTTAATTAATTAATTATGAATTAAACAGCTTGTAAACACACTTTATCACAAACAAACAAATGCATTAAACATCAAAGTATTTTGCCATCATTTAAGACATTTCCCCTTATATAGAACCTTTTTTGGTATGTGTGTGTGTGTGTGTGTGTGTGTGTGTGTGTGTGTGTGTGTGTGTGTGTGTGTGTGTGTGTGTGTGTGTGTGTGTGTGTGTGTGTGTGTGTGTCTTATGACAACATGTCAACCCACATCACACTTCACAATGGCACAAAGGTAAAGGAATGCTCAGCTGCCTGGGAAAATGTGTAGAAGCATGAAATTACCTTGATCCAAAGATTCCTGCTGCATGCCGGTTCTGCTGCCAGTAGACCACAGAGAGAGACAGACTGTTTGTCTCTTGTCTGAGACAGGTTAAATGTAATGTAGATCTTACTTTATTATTGTCTTATTGCATCAGCAGTTGGCCAATTCGGACTGATGCGCTGTGTGTTGATGTTTTAAAGGAAGAGGCCAGAAACAATGCAGCAGTGAAATACACAGTTCAGTGAAGACATCTAATTGAGCAATTCAATTACTAACCTATAGGCTGCAGTACTGATGGCAGTGTTGGGTAAATTTCTCTAAAAAGTTAGCTACTAATTACATCTTCAACAGTGTAATTATTAATTACTCTCTCTAAAAGGTGTCACTTATTATAAATCCCATATCAACCTCGACCAGCTGAACAATACAAGGATGAACATGAAACTTTTAATTCTTTCAAATAAATTATATAAAATTACATAAATTATTCTTAAACTGACCAAAGTACTTAAAGGAAGAGGGTTACATTACTGTAAAACATTAGCCTTCTGTTTTATATAGAATTGTTCTAGTCTTCTATCTGCTCTTAATGCAATTATATCAGAAGTAACTATTAAATTACAGAAAAAATTTAAAGTAATCCCTTACTTTAAGATTTCATGGGAAAAGTAATTAAATTACAGTAATTAATTACTTAGTAATGCATTACAGGTACTGCTTGATTGTGTATCGGGTTACGTTATTAATCTTTTACATAAAACTCACCCTTCATTCAGGTGTAGACCGCTTCAAGAATATCTCAAACATGACATGACATGTAGCTGTGCAAAGCATGGATTGAATGCATTTTTATGCAACAGTAAGTATTTTTATTTTTTATATTATTTAACCATGAGATAGGTGACTGTAGTTATGAGTGAGTTATTGAATCATTCACTCAACCCGATTTGTTTATGGTACTTTTGTATACTCGTTCCAGTACGTTCAGAGAACATTCAAAAGTAACAATCCCATAATTTTTGCAGAATGATCAAATGGAATGTTCCCCCTAACGTTCGTATAACTAAGAAGAAAAAAACATTAAAAAAAAAAAAGAAGTAAAAATGAAATTTTCATAACTTAATGGGAACGTTAGCAAAGCGTTCTTAGAACATGGTTTTGTTTGCTGGGTATCTTTTATTTAACTTTTTTTTCTTTTCTTTTTTTGCAAAATAAAGACATAACCATAATATAAATACATTTTATAGACGTTTGTTCTAAATGTGACTGAAAATATTGTAACCTCTTGTGTATGAATAAAATCATTAGGTGAACAATGAAGAAATATTTACGGTATAGTCCATCTTGAGTATGGACATTACACGCCTCTATTGGTTTCTCCTTGATGAGAGAGAAAGAGAGAGAGAGAGAGAGAGAGAGAGAGAGAGAGAGAGAGAGAGAGAGAGAGAGAGAGAGAGAGAGAGAGAGAGAGCAACAGGGTGGGGTGTCCATACAGTATAAAGGGAAGCCTGGCTTCAGTCATAAGCAAAGAGTCACATAGGCTGGATTTCTAGAGAATGAGATCACATCCTGAATCTCCAAACAGAGGAAGATCAGTAGAAACTCACACGTGTTATGAGGAAAAACTACAATGTGAACTAGATTGCACTTGTGTGTGTGTATTTTAACAGTTTGGATTAAGCCTAGTCCCAGAGCTGTCTTAATTGAAAGTAACTTGCACAGATATCTTAAAATATGTCAGTGCTTTTGTTTTGTCTCAAGGTGCACACCAAGGTTTTCTTCTAAGACACATTTATAAAAGCTACCTAAATGTCCAAATTGAACTAAGGCTTAATAAGCCTTGTCTATGAAATCGAGCAATTATGGATCTTAGACAACATAATAAGCATTCACTCTCCCTCCAGACCAAACCAATTTAAAACGAACTAAACTAGAGTGTCTGATTTGCACTCATGTAAAGTTCACTTTCGAAGCAGAGGCCCCACTCGTGTCTGGAACATGAAGGATGCAGTACAGCTGGAAAGATTTGATTAGTCGCAGACTTCTCTGTGGGTGTGGTCCCATTGTAGCGAGCGAGCTGATTGGTTATAAACACCACTTTGGAATTTAGTCTCACAATAAACAACACTTGACTCAAGGACAAAAAGGAAATGACCAAGAGACTGACATTCAAACACCAAGACAAAAATCACCAGTTGTTTTCTAAACTGCCCTCAGATCAAAGCAAACCTCTGATTAGTCACAGATATCAAGCTAGTCAATGCAAAACAGCAGCGGTTGATACAGAGGGTACATGTTTCTCAGACCAGCGCTGTGTGTGATGGTGAGGACGTCCTCCAGCCTTTCTCCACATAAAGGGCCCTCTGTGAGCCCGCTAGAGCTTTAGCTTCTAATTCTCCTGATTGGCTTATTGCTTTATTGAATTCTACTGCAGAATCCTTGGACTTTGCTGACGGCATGCAGCAGCCACAAACCAAGAGGCCTGTCACCACTCCCGGATTCAAGAGAGCATTTTACATGAAGGCATAGCAGAGCGAATTCTGACTTATGTGCTGTTTCATCCAAATAAGGAAAAAGACAGCATTGCTTTTGAACATCTCCACATTGACACTGACTGTATACAGTATACACTCTGACAAATAAAGGCTTTTTATTGGCATTGGTGGTTTATTGGGAACCTTGAGCATCCATAGAAACTTTCCATTGCACAAAAGGTTCTTTATACACTATGGGAAAAGGTTCTTCAGATCAACTTTTTTTTGTTAGAAAGAAACAACACAAAATACAGAACAATTAAAACTTTCCCCACTCAAACATTTAATAAAGTTACAATATTTACAATATGTAGTATATAGAAAAATGGGGTATATTTGGCAGTCTTTCCCTTTAAAATGAGAGATAAATTGGGAAATTTGATGTGGGATTTGTCTTTCTTATGGATCGAGAACACTCGCAATCACCTTTTGTTTATTTATATTACCTGCCCACATTCCAATTCATATCTCTGTATTGGGGTTTGTCATGATGATTACATAATCTCTCATTCTATTGAAACATTCCAGGGTTATCAGCAGGAAATGGCATTACAAGACCAAGATCAAGATGAAAAGTTGATGACCATATCCTCAGCTTGTGATCTTCACAGGGGATTGATCTTCATTATGTAAATGGCTGCAGGATTCATGTTTTTCCATGAAGATTAAAAAATGGACACGTATGCACTAGTCCAGCCTACATCAGGTAAAAACTAGAAAGTAAGTTTGTTGGGAAAAACATTTATGTTGGCTTGACAAAGCCTTTTCTGAATGTTGTATATTTGATCATGTTGCTAACAAGTTTTAGCATTATTTTGCCTTTTGCTAACATGTTTGTAACATGTTACATTGTAGCATGAATGAACATGTTGCAAGCATTATTATTGTGTTACTGGCATGAATTAGCATGTTACTAACATGTCTTACCAATTGTTAATATGTTGCTAGCATGTTTTAACACATTGTCTTAACATGTTGCTGTTTTAACATGTTGTTAGCGTGATTTAGCATGATTTAGCACATCGATAGCATGACTTAGCACATTGCTCTCATGATTTTGCATGCTTCTAGCATGTTTTAGGACAAAAGGGTTGACCCCCTCAATGAAAGTCAACGGGATTCTTCGTATTTTTGATCGTTTGTTTAACGAAAACCTTAAGTCCGATCCATTAGAAAAGGTATAAGCTAGCAACTCGAGTCAGACCAGTCTGAAGGTCTGACCCGAGTATGGTGGTTGTAGATTTAAAACTCTATGATACTGACAAAATTTGTCTCATCAGAAGAAGAAAAATAAGCTTAAATAGTAGTTTAGATTTGAAACAAGCCAACATAATAAATGAAAACAAGAAATCTTATCCTTTAGTTAACTATAATAACTCTGTCTGGAACAAGGTCTCTGAGTGTGTGCCATAACCAGCAAAAATATCCAAAAGTCTCACTTCAAAAACTCATAAAACCAGAAAAATAATGTTATGTTCAAATTGGGTTCCACAGTGCCCATCCTACTCTCCAAGAATAGAATTCCCATTCCAGCATGGGCAGATCTGATTTTCCCATGATTCAGTGAAAAAATACTGCAGTGTTTTTGGCATAGAGCTATGAGTTAATCTGCATGTGTTATTCCTCCACAACATATTCATATTACAGCTCCACTCTCTGATTGCTGAAGAAAATCAGCATAAATGGAGAACTGATGAGAATGACTGTTTCCTAAGACTCAAATAATTCATTCCCACATAGATCGCTTGAGTTTATCTTCACAGATAGTCTAATAATAACTGATGCCCCTTGGAAAATCTCTTTTGACCTTCTTCGCAGGGTCAAGTCAGAGGAGGTTCTTGACCCTTCCCAGCAGCGACTGATTCTGTGAGGAGCAGCAGAGATGTTCTTCCATTGTTAATACTTGAATATCTGTGAAAACACGCCTGCACTGACCTACTCATACTGTATATGAGAGGGAGAGAGGGAAGAATAGCAAAGAAGAGAGATTTCCCTGATCTTGAGACGGCTCTTCCCAGGACTGTGGTGACCTCTCCTGGGATCAAATTCTCCAGCCGGTTCCGGACACGAGTTCCATATCTGGAAATATATAATTGCTTCCTCAACAGATATATTCATCGCTTTCCATAGTGATGATGCCACTTTCTAAAGAAACTCACCTATAGGCTGAACACGTAATATGCATGACATCACCATTTTCACCAATTTGCGTTTTTTGTAGATGACACGGATCTGACAACGGTGTCGTTTTAAAAAAAACATTCTCTTTGAAACAGGTTGCATTTTCAGGACCCCAAAATGCCATTTTCGTGTAAATGAGCAGTTAAAACACATAAAAAGTTTTCAGTTTTTAGTTGAAAACGAAGTCATGTAACAGCTTCTGGATTATCTTGTTCTAAGCCTGGATTTACTTCTATCATTTTGTTTATATAAACTTTATACTGCATTTGGATCCCAAGTCCTACTAAAACAATTTCCTACTGTACAACTCTTTTTTTAAAATTGTTTATGGTACTTTGTTTTATTATATTTGCTATGAAGAAGAGATTAAAATGTAAAAGTAATTACTCCCAACACTTCTTAACAGGCAGATCTGACTTGCTTATTAGAAATCATTTACACGTCTGGGTTGGCAAGTTCTATGTGCCTCGTTATATCAATTAAGTTTGAGCAATGATGATTCAGCACATTAAAAAAAGAACTGTGTGAATCAGGTCAAAGTTTAATGTTTAAACACGTTCATTATAGCTGACAACCCTGCCACAGATATTTGGGTAAACAACACAATATGCATGTTTGCATTATATTTTAGACATGTCAGCATATTCAGTCCCATTCAGAATTTGTCAGTCGGAACAACTTTTCATACGATAAGGGTTAATGGAATGTTCATTTTTGATTAGAATCTAATTTTGACAGCATATTCCACAATGGAATTATATTCACCACATCATCAGTTTCACAGCCAGGATGCCCTGCATGGAATTCTGGGATATGGTTAAAGGGCAAGTAGCAAAGTACAAGAGTGTTTAGGATGTATGAGCAAATTAGCAAAGCTTATTCTGCTCTTTCCCATGGTAAGCTGAATGACATCACTGGCCAATACAGTGTCCATCTGCTGAACAAAGCCACAGATGCAGATAAAGACACTGGCAAATGTTGCTACAGTGAGGTAATGTGGTGTGCTGCGATTGCACATTGATTCAGGACAGTGCTGCAGTCAAATCAACGTGAAACATTAACAGCTCTGTGTTACACACGACTCTTTTGGCACAAGTCATGGAAGCAATAGTTAGTGCTCCGCTGACTGGATTCATCACAGTGTTGGCATGCAAGACTAATCTTGAGGAGAAAGCACACAGATGCCTTTCAATTATAAGCAGTGATGCAGCCAGCCATGGTTATTAGTTAGAAAACTTAAACTAAACAAACATTACGGTCTACTTTACTAGACATTCTACTATCTTTGCAACATGCGAACTAGCAGTCATTAAAGTATTATGCCTGCTTAATATCTGCTAACACTTTATTCTGATGTTCCCCAACAGACATAAGCTTGACTAATGTCAACTTATTCTACTAACCCTAACCTAACAGAAATAAAATAAAAACTAAAATAACACTGGTGACAGCTCTATAAAGACAAATGATCATTGAAACATGGTTTAGAGTAGACCTCGGTGATCCATCATGCAAATCATTATAGTCTGCAGAAGACGTCCCTTGAAAGGCTCCAGATTATCATGCCAAATATCTTAAGGGTGTACAGTATATAAACTTAAAAAGGCCCATTTTAAAAGCATTGGCTTCTGTTGAGAAATTAGCATTTGGCTGCTGATCAATTGGATCATCATGTCAGGAAGCGCCTTCAAAACACACACACACACATGCAAACAAAACAGAGAAGCATGTGAAAATAGTTCTGATAATGTCAGAACATGGAGATGGTGTAACGTTTGTTGTCTTGGCTGTTGGAGGTGGAATGTGAAGCAGATCAAACGGCTCTGCCCAGGGGCGCTCTGGATCAGATTGCATTTTGGGTTGAGGCCCTTCATTCATTTGTGACATTTACAGTCGTTTTCAACCCTAGCTCCTCAGCGTCCCTAAAACTGGGCCCCTCGTCTTTCTGGAAAATCCCTGTGAGCATGTGTCTGGCTCCACTTGTGTGTTCCACGCTGGTGGAGGAAACGGGCCAATTACGGAGGCAAGAACTCAGACGTATATGATGTCATCGCACACACACACACACACACACACACACACACACACACACACACACACACACACACACACACACACACACACACACACACACACACACACACACACACACACACACACACACACACACACACACACACACACACACTCCTAACTGTGCTGTAACAAGTTTTTTGTTTCTATGGTTCCATGAAAGAGCTTTAACATCCATAGAACCTTTCCATTGCACCCAAGTTTCTTTAGAATGGAAAAAGTTATTTAGATTATTAGAATGTGCTTTACACTAAGAAAAACACACAAATGATAAAATGAGAGATGTCAGCTCTCCTTTACTGCAGGTAAAGCCTAATGGTCTCCAATACATGGTTTGTGTTGATATGTAATGTCACAGGTTTGTGAGTTGAAGCATACATGGAGATTGGCATTGTAGGCTATATATCATGGAGTGAAGAAAAGAGCATCTGTCATGCTATTGACTTTGTGGACCTATGGGCAGAGAGGCAATGTATTCCTGAAATTAAATTTTGGTTGATACTAATGGTCTCCATCTTTTTTACAGCTGTGGTATGAAGCACGACTAAAAAGTTGTACCCATTTTCCCAAGGGCATAATGGTTTGCACAATATCTTGCTGACCTCTAGTGTTTAAAACCGGATTTGCAGGGAGTTTGTTGCATATGTCAGGCAGTTTTGCTTTTAAAGGCATAGTTACTCACACTCAAATTGTTATAAACTTTTATGGGTTTATTTCTTCTGTTGAACACAAAAGAAAACTATTTAAAATGTTGGTAACCAGACAGTTGAAGGCACCCATTGACTTCAATAGTAGAAAAAAGAGGAAAAAAAAACACCATAGAAGTCAATGGGTGCCGTCAATTGTCTGGTTTAAAACTAACATTCTTTACAATATCTTCTTTTGTGTTCAACAGAAGAAAGAAACTCATTCGGGTTTGGAACAACATGAGGGTGGGTGAGTAAATGATGACAAACATTTTAATTTAGGGTGAACCATGCCTTTAACGTTTGAATTGATATCATATTGTAGATAATTAAATATATACGAAACTTTGTTTTTATTTAGAACAGCATATCATTTTAATAATTACTACAAATAAAACCAGTTGCTTCTTTCTGACAAATAAATAATAACAAAATAAAATGTTTTTCAATCATCATATCAATTAACACGAAATTTAAGGAAATCCTATTGTAGATAATATATTAAAGATAATATATTCAAACCATTCCGAGGATATGTGGTTTATCTGCTATCCATATACAATTCCTGGAATTTACAAACTGGTTTGGGGCTGCAACCTGAGTCCATTTTCTCACGGTAAGAGACTTTTATTTTGAAAAGTTATTCAAAAGTAAATTATTTGCCGCTGTTTTCACTCTCTTTCTACTTAACCGCGTTCATGCAGGACTGATTCAGAGGAAGTATGTATCAGACACATTTAAACACAGTTTACCCATGGAACCTTTATATTCTTTCGTGTTTTGTTTATTGTCGCCTGAGTTCTCCAGTGTAGAGTTTGCTAGGGAAGTATTTTACAAGTGCACATTGTCTAAAAGTCTAATAATGTAACTCAACATTACAGCTCGTGAACATGGATTATGGTGTCACATTCACAATTGTATAGTTTTATTTTCTTTCAGACACAAAACAGTGCAGTCTTATTTGAGTCGTTCAGATGCCTTGATATTTATTATGTGCCTTTTGTTATAGTCTGTTTATATTTTCTGTTTTATTACAAGAACTTATGGTGTAGTGGAGGATCTAGTGCAGATATGACCCCATCAAAGGAAGGCATGATCTCCCTCATCGACAAGACCATAAAGCTTAGGAGGGAGGAACAGGCACGGCAGGTTGTCCTGGCATGGGCTGTGCTAAATATGTCTCTGGCTGGGATGATCTATACAGAGATGTGAGTAACGTTACATAGTCATACATATTAAAAATGATAGTCCCTAATCTGATAAGTCTTCTGAACCACAGGTAACCAAGTCACTTTGTCTTTTAGGTCTGGAAAGCTTCTTAGCAGATACTACAACATAACTTACTGGCCCATCTGGTATATTGGTAAGTAAATAATAATATCTTCAAAGGGTGTCAGTGATCTAGTACAAGACTTTTCAATCCTTTAGATGCCACAGACACCCAAATATGATCATCCTCATGTGATGGACCATCATTTAGTATATTTCATTTAATCTATCTATGGTTTTCTTGGACAGAACTTGCCATGGCTTCCTTGTTCAGTCTCAATGCGCTTTTTGACTTTTGGAAGTATTTCAAGTACACTATGGCCCCAACCACGATCGCCGTTAGTCCAGAACAGCATCAACTTCTTGGACTCCGAGGCTCAGGTGAGTTATTTGGCATCTGTAAGAACGTGTTTTGGGTAAAAACAATCATGCATAATACTTATTTCTCATATCAACATACAACAGATGTAGTTCCTTCTTGCATACGTTTATAATTAATTGATTTAAAGTCGAGATGGAACGGAAGTTGCACGTTTTTTTTTTCTCCTACCGTGATTGTGACACATGCGACCGAGTGAAACGGCTTCTCGAAGAAGAATAAATGTTGGACCGGACTTGATCTTGTTCATCTGTAATTAATTTGGATGGTTGCTCATGTGAGTGACAGGTTGTCCCGCCCTCACGCCAGTCACATCATCAAAGAAGAGATGGCACTGCACAAGGGAGGGGGGCGTTATTTTGATTGTAGACTATTAGAGCACATGGAAATTACAAATAATGGGATGAATATAATAAATCAAAGAAACAAATGACAATAACAGTGCTTTAAGTTTTTCAAGTACAGTAGGTCTATTCAACAGTATTATTCAAGTCGGATTTTTTTTTTCAAATGCATAATAAAAATGATTTTAATAGGGATTCAAGCCTCTCCACCTCAGAAACAAGAGAAAAAAGAAGCTCCTGTATCAGTCCAGTCATCGCCCCTGCAGGGACAGAATGTACTCAGTTTTAGTCCTGCACGACCCTCAAGCACCAGCCCCAAGTTTTCCCCCGGCTGTGTCTCTGGGTTCAGTCCACCTCTGAGCAGCCCTTCTTCAGCAGGAGGACCCTTTTCCCCCTCCATGGCATTTGGCAAGGTTGAGTATTCTGAAATGCTTCTTTAAAAATTGTTTTGTCAATATTTTATTCTGTTCACTCACCCACTGCATTTCCCTATTTACTTTTATGTCTGTAGGTGCTGAACTATAGTCCGAGTTCTTCTCCCTACCCAAGCAACCTCGGACCGGCAGAAGGCACCAGTCTCCGTGCTCGTTACCGCACATCCCCATCCGTCTTTAATTCACCCGGAGGTAAGGAGGACTACATCGATGACCTAAAGACTTTGGAGAAGTTTTTGCGTACGGAGGAGGAGAAAAGCCACCGCAGTCAATTGGGTAAGAGGCCTGGATGCACATAAAGGTGTTGAATCAAACTGTGGCTGTGCTAAGACTTCGACATTACTATATTTTCTTATTTAGGAAGTCCAGAGTCAACATCTCCAAGACACAGTCCATCGTTCTGGAACTACAGTCGCTCAGTGGGGGATTACGCACAGAGCTTGAGGAAGTTTCAATACCAGCCGGCCTGCCGTTCACAGGCACCATCTGCCAATAAAGACGACACAGAGCTGGGCTCCAAACAAGCTGCTGAAGAGGTGAGGATGAAAGCAATAGCAACATTTCAAAGCGTCTTTGTTTAATGCTTTTGTTTATATACATTTCAAAAACAATTTCTTTAGTGTTTTAAAGTAAAGATATTTATTACAGGTCTGGGCAAGAATCACTACAAGTCGTGTGGTGACGGATAATATTGACAGCTGGACTGCTAAGCTGAGAAATGTGAGTCCATCCAGCCATCCTAAATTGTCCAAAATTTCCATCCATCCTGAATTGCCCAAAATTTCCATCAGTCAGTCCATCCTAAATTTTCATCAATCCGTCCATCATAAATTGTCCAAATTTCCATCCATCTGTCCATCATAAACTTTCCAAACTTTCCTTCCATCTGTCCTTCATAAATTATCAAAAATGTCCATCCATCCATATAGTGTAACTATATCCATCCTAAATTGTCCAAAATTTCTATCCGTCCGTCCATCCTAAATTGTTCCAAGTTTCCATCAATCCGTCCATCATAAATTGTCCAAAATTTCCTTCCATTCATTCTAAATTATCCAAAATTTTTATCCATCCTTCCATCATAAATTGTCCAAATTTCCATCCATCCGTCTATTATAAATCGTCCAAAATTTGTGTCCATCATCAATTGTCCAAAATTTTCATCCATAAATTGTCAATCTTTTTCTTAATTGACTTATTATTGCAGTGGATAAATGACACCATTCTAGTTCATCTGGTCAGAGAGATGGACTCTGTCAACAGTCAGCTTAGGCGGATAGGCTGCCCTGAGCTACAGATCGGAGGTAATCTTTTCTTTCTAAAAATATTGAATTGTAACTTCATTGAAGTTCATTGAGCTTACTTTATTATGTTTCACGTCTGTTTTCCTTGTTTCGTGAAGAGGCCAGTATCAGCAGTCTCAAACAAGCTGCGGTGGTCAAAGCCTCTGCAATTCCCACTCTCAATGCAATCGTACAGTATCTGGACGTTACACCAAACCAGGAGTATCTTGTGGAGAGAATCAAGGGTGAGCAGAATACACAATTCACTGATATTATCAATTGCGCTTAAACATTATAAACATTTCGACTTGACGTAGTCCAATATCATGAACTGGGATGATGTTCATTTGTATCACTGCTCTTGTCTTGCAGAGCTAGCCCACAGTGGCTGCATGAGCTCTTTCCGCTGGAACGGAGGAGGAGATCTGAAAAACCGCAAATGGGACACGGACCTTCCGACAGACTCTGCTGTGTGTTCTTCCAAACATTTGCAGCATTTCATTGTTGCATTACCAATGTATTACAGTTTAGAGGAGATCAATAATATTTGTAATGATGCAGTGCACTCTACATTTACACACACTTCTGTGCTCATCAGATCCTGATGCATGTGCTGTGTACATACCTGGACTCACGGCTCCCGCCACATCCTAAGTATCCTGACGGAAAAACCTTTACATCCCAGCATTTTATACAGACACCAGATAAACCAGGTATGCTCAGACAATGTGTTGCATTGAGTTTTATACGGCATGTTTAAAGACTTAGTTTTATTATACTTGTTCAACTTGCTTTAGTGTGTAATGTTGCTGTTTGAACTTGAAAAGGTCTGCAAGTTCCAAAGCACAATGTCCCTCCAAAGGGAGTTCTTCTCTATATCAGTGTGCACTGAACTCCCTCTGTTGTAGTTGAGTTTTCTTCCAGGAACAAGCAGTCACAATGTATTAAAGGGTTAGTTCACCAAAAATGAAAATAATGTCATTAATGACTCACCCTCATGTCGTTCTAAGCCCGTAAGACCTCCGTTCATCTTCGGAACACAGTTTAAGATATTTTAGATTTAGTCCGAGAGATTTCTGTCCCTCCATTGAAGCTGTATATACAGTATACTGTCCTTGTCCATAAAGGTAATATAAACATCATCAAAGTAGTCCATGTGACATCAGTGGGTTAGTTAGAAGTTTTTGAAGCATCGAAAATACTTTTTGGTCCAAAAATAACACAAAATAAGACTTTATTCAGCATTAAATTCTCTCCCGGGGGTGTTGTCAATCCTTCACAGTTACGCTGATGGCGTAAGACGCTGATGACGTGTTATCTGGTGCGCCCGAGCTTCGTTTACAGTCTGAGGGAGACGCACGCTGTAAAAGTGTCTCATCCGCGACATGCATATTTACGCACCATTAAAAAAATGATATCCACGCAAACAATATAGAATAGCTTGAATATAGCGTGCGTCTCCCTCAGACTGTAAACGAAGCTCGGGCGCACCGGATAACACGTCATCAGCGTCTTACGTCAGCAGCGTCACTGCGGAGTCCTGAACGCAGATTCACAACAGACCCGGGAGAGAATTTAATGCTGAATAAAGTCTTATTTTGTGTTATTTTTGGACCAAAAAGTATTTTCGATGCTTCAAAAACTTCTAACTAACCCACTGATGACACATGGACTACTTTGATGATGTTTATATTACCTTTATGGACAAGGACAGTATACTGTATATACAGCTTCAATGGAGGGACAGAAATCTCTCGGACTAAATCTAAAATATCTTAAACTGTGTTCTGAAGATGAACTGAGGTCTTACGGGCTTAGAACGACATGAGGGTGAGTCATTAATGACATTATTTTCATTTTTGGGTGAACTAACCCTTTAAATATTATATTATATATTAAATAATTCCTGCCCAAGGCATACACAAAAAAAGGTACGAGGCCTGGTTGAGTTAAGTTAGTAGTGAGTTGAAACTCGCGGTTATGGTAAGAGGTGGGACATTTCCCAAATCACAACACATTGATCCAGCCAACCAATCAGAGCACATTGCACTTTTCAGAAGGAGGGGCTTTATAAAGACATAAACTAAACAGAGCTGTACTGACAGACTGGGAAGAGGTGCTGCAACAATGCCAAATAAGACATTTTATGTGTGAATTTCTAACAGACGTGTCCAATGAGAACCTGTTCTGCATCCATCAAAGTAGCACAAACCCTCCTCATGTTCAGCTTGTCTACCAGGGACACGTCTACAGCTTGCCCAAGGTGAGTTAATACTCTCTAACCATATTTACAGTGAAGGAACTCTTCTGTTCTTGTGACTTATGCTCCCCCCCCATTCTCCCACAGGGCAGAAATAACTTGTTCCATACCATCCTCATGTTCCTCTACATCATCAAAACCAAGGAGTCTGGCATGCTGGGGTGAGTTTAGATCCATCATGTTATTTGTGATCTGCTTGGTTTTAAGGAATTTTATGGCTAGAATAGCTGTTTTTACTTTGATGCTCTCGTTGAATTTTGAAAGTATGTTGTTACATTGAAGTGCGAAAATGGATGAAACCTTTTCCACACTTTTTTTTTTTTGCAACAGGAGAGTGAATCTTGGTCTTTCAGGAGTGAATGTACTCTGGATCTTTGGGGACTGAGATGGTCATCTTTGCTGTTCGGAGGAAAACACTGCACAAGCCTTGAGATGTGATAGACTTTTTTTACCTTTACATTCTTGTGATGTTGAATGTTTTTGAGATGCATTGTACTTGCAAACTTGATGCAAATACAGATTAAGCACAGAAAATCGTTTTAGCTGAAGAAAAGGTTTTAAACTTCAACACCGAGATATTTATGGCTTGAAACGGAGTCAAAATAGACCCTTGTTCCACTGGATTTTGAATAAATATTTTTTTTGTATTTTGTTCATACAAGAGAAAAACAATGTAGTTATACATGAATGTAACTTCTTCCAGGCTAGTCGGAGTGGTTGGCCACTGCAGGAGTTAAATACAGTTAAAAAGCAGCTACTGGTAGTTTTTCTTCACCCTTTTCTGTATGAATGAACACCTGTTACAACCATACAACCATGAACAACAAGCATAAGACACATTTACTTTTGGTGTAATGATAGCTTTGGTGTCATTAACTTGCTCTCAATGAAGGGCTTTTCTTATTTCTCCTCACTATTACTTTGACAATGTACAGAAGAGCTTGGAGGATAGGTGATCCTGATCTTTAGTGCCAAATTACATACACAACAAGTGTTTGTTGTTTGTATTTTGTATCGTGTCTGACTCTGAAGTGAAATTTGAAATGAAATGAGCTTCCACTTTTTTGTCTTTGGTTTTCAATTTAATAAATGCCCAGCATTGTTCTTATATTTATCACTCCGTAGCCTTGAACTCTATTCCTTCGGTTAACCACTGGATGGTAGTGCTGCACTCCTACGGGTGATTATAAATGATAGGAACACAAGTATGTGCTATTTTTATAGTATTTGCAGCTTCACCAGTTCTATAACTGGAATTTCCTAGAATGCCAATGGGAAATTGCTTTATAATGTTCAGGCATAAGATGTGAGAGAATATAAAGTTTTTAGAAGTCTCCCAACACTGGCCGTTACAAACCTGGTACAACCATGCTATTCTTTGAATTAGTACATATGGTAATACCATTGTACTTAATAATTACCATGTAAATACCATGGTACATTAACATAGTAATTATTTAGTACCGTGGTATTACCATATGATGTACTTTTGTAAGTGCAAAGTAATGTTTGCCCGAGTTTGGTATAAATCTTATAGATAGTATAATAATAAAATGGTAAACATGTATAATAAGCCTTAAAAATATATTAATAGTTATTTTATTATAAAATTATTATATAATGTCGATTTTGAAAGACGTCTGTTACGAAGTTTTAAGAAGTCTATCTCCTGGGAAAATTAGTTATTATACCACTACCATTGCTCACTATTATTAACCATGCGTAACATGATGCGTAGTAGACGCTATGGTAACGTGAACTGCATGTCCCATGGTGCTTAGCGCCGAGCGTCATCCTACCGTGCGTATCCGTTCGTGTGTCGCTTCTCTGTATTGGAAAAAGAAGCACCGTGCGGTTCGCAGCGATGTCAGTCCAGGCTGTGGCAGCGAAAATGGCCGAGGTCGAATTAAAAGACGTGGCCGGTAAAGACTCTCTCCCGGCTATATCTCCACTGACACCCAAGGCAGAGGAGAAGAAGAGTGAAAATAACTCTACTTCGTCACCAGCAGCAGCGGCCGCGGCGGGGGAGCCGAGCCCGATGACCGCCGCACCGAACCCCGTGAAGATGCCGCAGGCGTCCGCGATGAAGCGGCCGGACCAGCAACAGAACGGCGGCGAGGCGTTTGTCAACTGCGATGGCACCGTGGCCGAGGCACCGCGAATGAAAAAGGTAAGTTAACGTGAACTGTGATGGAGCTCGTTTTGTACGGTTCATCCGCTGCCGTGTGTCATTGTGCGGCGATAATTCTGGCCTATCAGACCAATACTAGCACCGTAACAGCTGTAAATTCACGTCAATTTACCTCCCAGCTGTCAGAGGATGATCGGTGACAGATCTACGGAGGACTTTCCCTTGGTTTTTGATCTGATCACGTTGATTTTGAGCGCGTGAGTGATTGTTTCTAATGATTGAAAGAGACCCGCAGTGCGCGTGTCGTGGCGCTGCATGCGTTTTATCCGGGGCAAAACATTCAGTTCCCAAACATACTGTATGCAACACTTTTATAATAACTTTAAAAATTAGGTCATTCACAAACATGTTTTAGATAAGTAGTTGATGTGCATCTCAACATACATGTAGCCATTTAATTTTTCATTGCACTTTTAATTTTTAATTGTATTGTTTGATTGTACACGATTTAAGCCATATTTAATGTAATAATTATTGTTATGAGTGATTATGAAGTGTTACCCAAGTTTCATTATTAAAGTATACTGCAGTTCCATTTGTGCCATATTTTCTTTGGATACAAACACTGAGAAACCACTGAGATTTATCTTGTATTTGTAGGTTGAGATTATCTATGAATAGATTTTGCTGTTGATTATGATGATAAACTTTCTTTCGTTTCAGTTGCGTTGACATTGTTTTCTTATGCTACATTACCCAGTGCTTTCTCTGTCGGTGTTTGGCATGTAAACATTAATATTTAGGTTTGCTTTTCACTTTCAAAGAGGAGAAAAAGGTATTGTTTGAGTGTATGCAGGTCAGTTTTGTGGCATTTGTTGAAGTGAAGAATACTGGAGCACTGCCACTCAAATGGTTGATGTTTGAGTTTTCTGTTATGATTTGTTCATGTGTCCTCGTTGACAATGTGTCATGGTGCCCTGCCATTTGACTTTCTGAAATAAAGAAATGTAATTTCTGTTCCCTGTTCAAAAGCAATGTCAAATTAGATGTGAATGATAGATACAGACTTTCTCTCTTCAAACATAGGCTACTTTTGGTTCTCTATAATTGCATTTTTTTTTTTTAAGTGTGATATAACTTCAGAAATGTCAGTCTTCTATTGTGTCAGTGGGAATAACACCCTGCCAAGACTGTGCCGCCTCTTTCTATCGGAAGCTTTGTGTTGCCAGGGATAGATTGTTATTAGGGGAATTTGCCGGTTGTCTTAGATTTGACTCTTATCTGCCTTGACCGTTCCTTGGAAGGACTTAAAGCAGACTGTTCTCTCAATGAATCTCTTATCAATAAAATATCTTTATTATCTTATCTTAGCTGGCAAACAGAAGATGGTGTACAGTTCAAGGATGAAAGATTTTGATAAAGAAATTATTAGCCAAGGATTTGATGCAGAACGACCCATAACATGACATATAATGGCAAAATCTGGATGTGGTCTTATATTTTCATTCTCATCCCCAAGTACTAGTTAAGCAGAGTGTATACACGGCCCAGCCATAAAAACAAAAACAAAATCCCAAAACCTTTCAATGAATTTAAGGTGAAGACTCATAGGAGCCAATTCCTGTGTGAAAACCATTCTTTCACAGCTTGAGCCGGATGAATCTATCATTGTCATCCTGGAATATGGCCATGTTGTGTCTTCCTTCATGGTTGTTTAAGAAATGAAAAGCTACACACTCCAGAAGAAACATAATGATCTAGTTATAGACTCTTTAAGTATTTGTCTATTTAAATCCAAACAGCGACTTTTGGTTTTTGCCCAGGCATTGTATATAAAGTGCACACTGAGAAGTACTTCTTAGAAGTAGCTTATAACTCTGGACCTTTTCTTTGGACAGTGACAGATGATAAACCATAGAGAATATAGATGATCTGAAGAGAGACTCTTATGACACTCATTTATCCTAAATGTGCTGGTGTGATGCTTTCAATGCACTGACTTTATCTGCCCTGTTTCTAAGAAAAAAACATCAAGTCAATTTAGCCACCCATAAAGCATGCTTGCTGTTCCCCTGTAAATGTGCTACATCACACTGCTAAAGTGGCGAGAGGAGGGGGAGGGCAGTGACGCGTCTCTCTAATCCATGCCTGTCTGTCACCACATCATGTAGGTGCAAATGGCCTGTAGTTTGACTCAGGGCTGTTGTGATCTCAGTGAATATTCACACGACTGGATTTTAGGGTGTTGAGGGGAAACGGGGTGCTAATAGCCGGTGTTACTCTGGCATCAGGCTTGAGCTTTGTGCATACCTTGCACTGTTGTGACGTTATGTCACTAAGCTATGGTTCCCAGGATGCTTAGACCTAACAGGCTTATGACGTGATGCAGATATGGGGGAAGCCCTGTACGTGACTTTCACGTGTGGTACAAACTGGGGGAATGTTCCAGTAAGTTATATATAGGTGATTTATTTATAGAACAGGATTAGTTACAGTGAATAATATGCAATAGTGTAGCCTAAATAAGGTTTGTGATAAGATTCAGACTGATGAGATCAGGAAAAGTTGTTTTTCGAGCAATATAAATGTAGGCTATTTCCCATTTGACCTGCGATTTTCACAGAAAGTAGGCCTCATGTGTATCATATATAGCCTACCGGTCAAGATGGGGCTTGTGGAGACCAGCTGCTGTTACTTTCTTCAGCTAAGCAGTGTTGCTTTTGTTAACCAAAACTATTTAAATAGTTTTTATATAAAACAAGGGTTACTCTTTATTTTTAGGTATCCTTGTAACATTTAAGCTCTGAGTAGTATTAAATCAAACCATGTACACTATAGCGTTTCGTTTCACAACAGACTGGGGCATCTGACTAATCAGAGCAGAGTAGGCTCGTGGAAAGAAGGGGTTTGAAGAGACTGAATCTTCAAACAAATCATTTTCAGACTCAATTAAAGTGTTTTTTTTACCTTGGATGCATGCAAACCAATTGCTGGAGACTACATTGGTGATATTTGTGAAATCAGATCGAAGGTCAGATCGACATGCAGACACCACTCAAACAAACTTTGTTTACTCCTCCAGTTTTCTTTCAGAAGGCTTCAGAATATTTTGCTTTGAAATCAGGGTCAAGGAGACATGCTGCGCATACTGTGATTTGGTCCGTGTCTCCGTTCCAGTTTGCTCTGTACCAAGTTCCTCATCATCGCTCACATGACGTGTGCTGAGATTTCAGCGAGCAGTTGACAGGAAAATATTTCTCACTATGGTGTGAAGTTTGGAGACTGATTAATGGTGGAATGGAACCACGGAGATTGACCTACACGTTGAACCTGCTTCTGTTTATCTGCACTTGTAACTTGGATTCATGTGGGAATGATAGCATGTCCCATAGGATAGGAAGGCCTGTGTCACCATATTCTGTTTATGCTACTTATTGTCTTAAGAGCTTAAGAAAAAGCACTACACGTGTGATTTAAACAGAACTAGACGTGCTCTCAGGTAAGTGGCGTTTACATGGTGGTCATGGAGCCTGAAGCTTTGAACGAGGGAGGGATACGTTGAACTGCATGTTTTGTTCTGATTACTGATAACAGTGCACTCTCTGAATCATCTTCTCTTGCTCTCAAACACTCATTCATGACTTGGTGTCCCTGGCAGCAACCCTAATGGTGCACTTCAACCAGGACCAGCTAACACTTTAAAGGGCACAGCTGAGAGTTCTTTCCCTCAGGCTGCCCTAACCACACCGCAGCAGGATTCGTTCACCTGAACTCATCCAGAGTCTTCTCAAGTGCCTTAATGACACTGTGTATTGCGGAGGCAACGGTGAGAGCGAGCCAGCCAAACAAACACAACTGTGCCAGCTCACTGCTGTTTCTGTCAGGAGGATGTGTGACAGACTTCTCTCTCACGCTCTTACCTTCTGTCTCTCCTGTTCTTTTTTGTGCAGGGCTTGATGCTTGCCTTTTTCCTAAGGAGCACGTGTTCCAGAGTTGAAAAATTTAGGAGCACAAATAACAATGAAAATCGAAAATCATCACGATATCAATGCTAAAATTATATATTGTGCAGTCCTAGTCTACTTGGTGACTATGTGTGAATAAACAGATTGTGCCAATACTAGCAAAATCCATATATTGAATGTTCTATAGTACCATGAAATCAAAATTTACTTCCTATTTTTTGTAGAATATTGGCATATTTATTAGGCCTAAACAAGTTATCCATGCACATCGTCATTATTCTTTTTTTAATTCATTTGCTTCATAATTTTTCTTTAAAAAAAAATGTCCCGCTTTTCAGCTACATCACTTCTCTGATGAAGTGTTCACTGGCGTGAGGGCCGGGGCAACCTGTCACTCACATGAGATCCACCAATGGCAAACCACAACCATCCAATCAATTCCCCATGCATAAAATCAAGTCCCGCCCTACATTTTTTCTTGTTAAAGAAGCCGTTTTACTCAAATATACGTCACTATTACAATATAAACACCATAAATAAAAAATTGTCATAATTCATCAACAGTAGATCATAAATAATCTATTGGTGTGAATGCGCAAGTATTGTGAACGGCTCTGAAACCGCGAGTCTATCGAACGCGCAACAGTGTCGTGTTTTGACTTTGAACATGCAGCGTTGACATTTAATTAAATAACTGCCTTTTTAAGTTTAATAATGACACGATTCACGATTTTAGTTTTTCCATCCCCAAATTCTGGTAAAATAAAATTCAGACATTTGTTATACCATTTAAGATGTTTAAAACTTTTACTTAAATTTCATACAAATTAAGCACATTTCCAGGACCCGCAGGGACTTTCTAAAATTCACACGTGCTCCTAAAAACATTTTACAATTTGCACACACGTTTTTATTCACAAATGCGAGTGAAACACTGTCAAGCATTTGGTTTTACTTCCTCAGATTGGGCTTTTGTAGATATGCTGCCATATGTTGCTTCCATTTCCCAGCAAACCTGCGTAAGAGTGAACAGTTTCTGGCTTGATAAGCCTATGGAGTTCAATCTGTGATGTTGATGTCACGACACGAGTAAGGTTTAGAATAGCAGGGCTAGAAAAGTCAAAATAGGCATCATGGAAGCAAATCTGTTGGAGGCAGCCAGCTGTTGTCTGATTGTACGGCTGGCCGTATGAAGCAGGAACACCAGGTCCAAGCTGCGTACATAGCAGTTGGTTATTTATTCTGGCTCTTTGCTCAACAGTATACGGTAAGCTTTACTTTAGAGAGATTGTGAAATAAAATCCTTTAAGAACAATTTAATCCCATTGGTTTATATATTTGCTCACTGAATGAATTCAGATTTGCGATGTTGTTAAACAAAGGAGTGAATTTGCATCAATTGTGCAAGTGAAACATTAAGCCACCAGTCAGGCGTTAGCCAGGAATGTGAAAGAATGAACAAAAGCTTCTCCATTGACAAAATTGGCCTTCCGTTCACAAGTGAAGAGACTACTCGATTGATTTATACTGTTGAAAGTTAAGTAGATGATTTCTGATGGTGTCCGTATTTGGCCTGCTGTGCAAAGGGCCTCAGGTTTTTCAATTAGTTGACCATGGCATGGGACACACATGCAGGATCCACGGCTAAGGAATGCACCCTAGACCCCTGCACCAGCCCCTCACAAAGAACCTTCATTGTGTTCAAAAACTGCTGCATCACAAAAGACTCTCACAAAAGGGTAAAAAAAGGCCACCCTCATCTCTCTTCCTTTTCCTTTCTACCAGCTCAAAAAATAATAACCTCAGACCACAGCTGTTGAAATGATTTTGACAGTTACCTTGATTTTAGTGGTCTGGTTTGCCTTACAACATTGTGTTGCATTTTTGAGAAGATAACTTGTAGAGTTAACCATCACCATCTGTGCTGTTCTGACGTCAGGTTTTGAGTTTAAACATTGAGTTTGCTAGAGCAGGGGTTTTCAAGGTCCACTTTACTGCAGAGTTTAGCTTCAACCCTAATTAAACACACCCGAACAAGCTAATCAAGGTCTTCAGGATTACTAGAAACTAGTAGGAACTAGAAACTCTGTTGGAAAGTGGACTTCAAGGGCCAGATCTGCTCTAGAGAATGCAAAAGGTCTTTGGACCCATGCAAGTTTTACATTTTTGTGTATTCTTGAAATTGGCCAAGGGGTCAATCAGTGACGTTTGCGTCCTCTGTTGGTCAAATGTCGTTCGCTGTGCAGGTCAGAGTTTATTTGAATGTTGATATCCAGCTGAAAACTTCTTTCAGTAAACTTGAGTCTTCCACATTTGTGTATAAATTGAAGTTAATGGATTGCAAAGCGTTTGTCAACTTTAGCCTAGACAAATGGTTCCCTCTCTTAATAATTTAAGTGAGCCTTAAAAAGACAAACCTAAAAATGACCTTTATGGAATAGCGTAGTGTTCTTAATTACATATTCAGTTGAGTGAAGTATCTATTTGCAGCAGTTTGTCCACACAAACCTATAATTTTAGCATACCCTAGACTTTCTTTGTATGTAAGAAAGTCTTTGTATTTCTTTGGGTATGTATTCCTAAATTGCAGTCCATCGTTTTTCTTTCGGACCACAGCCATCTCTGCAGATCAAAGCAGTGAAGGCCAGTTAATGCCTCTGATCTTTTACTGGGTTGAAAAGTCTTTGTTGCTGTGGCTTGTTACTCCTCTTTAAGGAGGTTGCACATTTGTTACCGAACATCTCTGAACAGAAAGTTCTGGGACGTTGCGGTCAGTCTGATTGCACAGTGTTTGAGCAGAGAGTTTCATTACTAAAAGAGTGTGTGGCTTCATTGACATCAATCAGCCAATGACCCCGAGCTGACATTACCTCTGAGCTGAATTTGTGGGTCGATTGAGTAGTTCATTGTTGATTTGCTTTCAATGAACGTCAAAGCACGTGTAGTCATCCTTTCCCATGCCCCCTCCCTATTCCCCAGGAAATGTGGTGCAGTACATCATGGGAAAAACTGCAATGAGATTCCCGAGTCGGCATACAGGTAACAAGCTTAATGCTAAACCATGACATTTGGTTCTCCTCATGCCAATAACTGCATCAGATTCAGGCCCATTTGTTCTGCATGTTAAATGCTAGCAGTTGGAGTACGACCCATAATTGTTGCATGTACTACTCCTATGCCAGAGTCGATAAATCAGTGCAGCAGGGCATCGCTTTCCGAGTATTTCTGCTCGAGGGTCTTGTTGCGCTATCATGCTCGTCTTGGGCCCCAGTAACTCCATTGGCCAACATAAAATTGTATGAGGTTCTTCCTCTTCTGCATCACTGCAGATTAGATGATTTCTTCCTCTTCTTAGAGGATGAGATTAGATAATACAGTGGATAGATCTGAATGAAATTCAGGCTTTTGTAAACATTTATGCCGAATCTAAGCGCGCCTGTTGCAAATGTCTGTGCTTTTTAGTGTGCTATATTTGGCTTGTTTGCTATCTTATGAATTATGAATCGGTATCTGGTTTGAGTAATTCATTTTGAGTAATTTTCTTCTGGCTTGCTATGCTGAACTGCTGTTTGTTCCTAACATGGAGCAGCAGGAATGATTGAGCTCCAGACACATTGATGATCCTAAAAAGGCCGCCACCATCTGCTCTCAAGCCAAAATTAGCGAGATGGAGGCCCTGATACGCTGAGAGCTTTAGCTGAATATATTTAATAGAGAGTAGCATTGGCTACTAGTCACCATTAGGTTACAGTTATTACTTGTTTCATCTTAAAATTACTAGTGTGATTTAAAATGGACCATAAAAGTATACTGATCATAAGTTCAGCCTTCATACGTCCCCTTTTTCTTGTACAGTTTTATCTCCATTATCATGTGTTACGCCTATTCCATTTCCTCATGGAAAAAGTTGCTCTGTGCAATTTGGCCCTAGCTATAACATTGTCTCTTTTGATAAAAGCAATTGCCATATAAGGGTTTCTTGTATCTTATATCGCAGTGTTGACTTGACATAGATTCCATAAACTATTTTAGTTCCTTATAACATTGCTAAATAATGCATGACAAGTAAGTCTTGAAACATTGTTTTTCCTGCAACTACTGTAGTTAATGATGCACTCGATTTAAGATAAGTTTAACAGGATAAGTGGAATATCTAACAAGCTCAGAATGGACTTGTGCATCTGTGTTCGTGTTCACCAAACTCAAACTGTTTCCCTTCATCGGTCAGAGTGAAGTCAGATGGGTGGTGTTGTTTGCTAGGGGACCTTTATTTATTGAATTCATGGTTGTTGGTGAACAGTGCAGACAGGCAGATGTTATCTCATCAGTAAATTGCTTTTCTTTGTCTTTCTCTTTATCCATGCATAACAGATGACAATAAGATAATGGTGTGTGTATGGTTAAATATCATGTTATACATTATCAGACCACTGTTGCAACATTATTAAATTCAGTGATAAAAGATAACTGTGTGCCATTGAAAACCCATTACTCGGCTTGTAGCAAGCAGGTCTGCAATGGCTGGAGAAAGAAAGAAATTCCCATTCATTTCAGTGGCATCCGCTTGGCTAGTGCATGACCCTCCTGGAAATATTTGAGTTGAAATCTGCCATTCTTGCTCTTGGGATCAGAAAACTTTTTTACTATAGTATAGATAATTATGTTGCTTTTAAACTATTTAATCAGAATACGTGCAAATGTTGAATTTGCATTGGAGTAACAGACTGTTACTATCTAGACATCCAGTCTCCAGATGTTTTGAAGGACTCTTTTAGAGCCATGGAGGTGTTAAATAACAGCTGTTAACCTTTAAAAAAATGTTTACGATTTAGATTTCTTCTACAGCTAAACATGATTTAAGGCTGGCTAATAAACTGGATGCTACAATTACTTGGTAATGAAACTTAATTTTAGATCTGCCCCTTTCCTTGCCTCTAGAGCCCACAGCAGTGAATCTGTTTTTTTTGTAATTTCAGAATATTATGCAGGATGATTTTCTATTTTCACTGTGAAAAGAACATGTTGACAGTCTGCGTTTAACCCAAATATGAAGAGAACGGAGAGAACATCGCACTTACTCTCTCTGTTTGTGGTTAGTCAGAAGAACACCATCTGGCACATAAATAGAAGCCTTTTATCCAAGGACCTAGACAATCATTGCCGCTCGTCACTGCCCGTGAAACAGGGAAATTTCCAGAGTGGGGTTGCAGGAACAGGTTCATACTGGTGGGAGAACACTCAGAGAGAGCGACTGCTTCAATTAAAGTCCAAAGGATCATCTATGTCGGCTGTGCCTGAATACAAGCCCTTCAAGTGGACAACCTGTGCTTTTGATATGATCTACTTTGGTGTTCCTGTAGACAGTCTAATTTACACATCAGTTTGTAATACCATAGCATATACATTAGGGAATGTTCATAAATTGTTTTATAAAATGTATATGTTTACATATATGAAGCCACCCAGGCGTTAATTTTCTTCCTCTTCTCGGAAAGCGATGATGTTATCAAAACATCTAGTTGTGTGGGTGGGTTTCCCAGGAAATGCGTGATTTGCTGGACCTCTGCTTTTTGTAAATACTACCGTGTATTGTGCAGATTATTTTTTGACAGACATCAATGTTGTGATTTTAGAATGATGTGTATTTGAAAACAGATGGATCCTAAGGTAATTATTCATTCTGTGAAGTGATTGATACCCATGAGTGTGTTATGCCCATGTTTTTAGTTTTAATATTCCAACCGACAGCCAGCCTAAGTTTTTCACAAATGTAATAACATGCGTGAGGGGTGAACTATGTTTGATTTTTGGGTAATTATTAAATGTCCTGGAGACTTTCTAAATGCTTTATTCATAGTTCATTATTTTATGGAAGTTCATTACGTTATTTGGCTTGTCAAAAACGTTACATTCAGCTGTCGAAAATCTGTTGACTTATTGTCTCTTATAACAAAAATCTTTTATTTAAACCCATGAAAATGCAAATCCTGTAAAAAAAAAAAAAAAAGTTTCAAAACTGTTGTTCCATTAGCAGATTTTGACTATATATATATATATATATATATATATATATATATATATATATATATATATATATATATATATGAAGACTTCAGATGCAAAAGCCTCTAAGTGCCATCTGAAATTTTCTTCTAAAATTAGCATTTTTATTAAGCTTGTATATTTCACTTTAATGACAATTAATAGGTCATTTTCATTGCTTTGGTTTTAAAGGAGTTGAGAAAATCTGTTTCTGTTCCACACATTATAGGGTTTTTATTACCCCAGCATGTCTGTGAGGGTGTGTTCACTGCATTTTTGTGTTCACAATTGCAACCACAACTTTCACAGCAGGTCTTTTAAGAACCTACTATATAGTAGAGGGCATGAGAACAACACATCATGTAGGCTGGTATTGACATTTCTGCATTTCCTATTTTTCCTCCTCTAGTACAGTCGAATCTCCATATCCAGAGGCACTTGTCTCAGAAATCTTTGTTAATAGCAGGACGTGGTATCGAGTGGCTCCTCCAGAACGCATCTGAATTTGGCCATGGGGTATCTGACCGCCCCCTAACCTTTTGCAGCTGAACTCCTTGCGTAGGTGGATTGCTTTTATGCATTCACAGAACAAGAGTATAGAGGCATTTATTAGAACCCTCTTCATTTTTTGATGTGATGAAACCATGTTTTTAGCCATAAACTATACAGGAGGTAGAGACCAAGAAACAACTTTATGAAGAGGTAGACCTATGTAGAGAAGTAACTGAATTTCCATTGCAATCCTTTAGATTGACTTGTGTTTACCAATACTGGCAAAGTTCGAACAGACCCTCTCACTAAGGCTAACCTCTGTTCTTCAGAGTGGAAAAATCCACATAAAGTTTAGATGGTTTACACAGCTTGAGTGCTTTTCAACACTTCATTGTAAGAAAAGGTCAAACTCCTTGCCAAGCCCAGTGATATATTGCCCTTGTAAGAATACAATCCTATTATTTTGTGGCTGAAGGATTCGAAGAAAAAAGGAAGGGCTGAATTTCAAGAAATGGTAATCAAATCTGTCAGGTACATTACCTGTCGGATGCCGAACACTTGAGTGCACATGTCCCACAATGTGGTTCGTCATCCGAGCAGGAAGCAAATTACCTGTCACACCTTCCAGTCTTCCACACGATTGCTAGTGTTGGGTCATCTCTTTGAAATGTGTTCTCGAATTATGAATAGTCTCTGTGTACCTTCTGTTAAGCCAATGCCTTTAAATCGGCCCGACTCGCCTTTGTTTGGTTTTCCACTGTGTAAAAGTTGAGCGAGCTGAGGCGATACTAAAATGTGACGTGAAAACACGGCAGACTGCTGATTGGTCAGAGAGAATCACTATTCACTGCGTCATCATTGCGCGCGCCAGATGGAGTATCCTGAATAACCTCGCCTTTTTTAAATAGTTTGGCCAGAGATTGCGTGATAAACTCATTACTAATACTATGTAAAACAGCATACACTCGATTTCCTCCATTGTTCTGTGTGTGTGTGTGGATAGCGGGTGTGTGTCGTGTAGAAGATTACGTCACGGCAGTTTCCTACGGCGTCACTATGACAACCAGGTACTATTGTGGAGGTACTATCTGCAATGGAAAACGGAGCGAAAAGCGAGACGAGTCGAGTTGAGCTGGTACTGGTAATGGAAAAGCGCCATAAGGGGCCGTTAACACAGAACACATTTTTCCATTCTAATGCACTACTTTTCCACTGTTTTTCAATTTAAACGCACGCTACGTCATGGACGTCTTTAACCGTTGTGCTTGCATCTCACGTCTTTTGCAGAGTCTAGCGCATGACACGGCATTCTATAAACGCGGCACTCAAGATAAAAGTTAAACTTAAAAAAAAAAAAAATTCTAGACCTGCTCTTTTTTCTTTCCACTGACCGGCATCTCAAGTTTTTAACTGCAAAAACGTGTGTACTGATGTAGAGAATAGCTCTCTTTGGGGTGACTTTGTGCTTTGTAACTTTACAGACCTTTTTCATGCTCACAGTAACATTACACACTAAAGAAAGTTGAACATGTAAACAATGCATAATAGGTCCTCTTTACATTAAAGCATTTAGTTGGAAGAACTTTCTCAAGTGGCCGTACATATCAATTTAGACTTTTGCCTGTAGCTAATTTGTCTGATTTACTATTTGAGTCATGTGAATGGTCGTCGCAAAAGCTCTTCTCAGGTTAAGTGCCCTGAGATGATCCTCGGTGTCTGTTGCATAAGGCTCTCTCATTTCTGGTGGCGTCATTAGTCAGAGCGGGCTGCCTTGTTGTATCACATTACCCACGATATCCTTCATACTCTAAACCCTGTCTGTTATGACTGTGAAGTGTAGTTGCTATGGGAGTCACTTAAATGGCTTGTAAAGTTTGTTGGTTAGGAGTGAACATGTGAGGATGAAGACTGTATGAAGTGAGAAAGCAGTCGCATATCCGTGTTTGTCACAGCAAAGGTATTAAGCTTTAAACAATTGAAGCATATACAAAGAACAAGTGACTTAAGTTCTTAAGATCTTAGTTTTTATGATGCAGTAGTGCATGACCGCAACAAATGTTAGTTAACACATATTTATCGACATATGTTTGTACTAAAATTAATTATTTTTATTTAATACATTTTTTAACCAAACAGTAATACAGTTTTTTGCTACTCGTCTAAATCCGAGATGGAGTAGGCCTATATAATGTTGCCAAAAAAAATGTTTTTTGAAAAGCAATTTAAAATGCATTTAGGTACACATCTTTCAGTTCATGCATGTTATGTTATAATGTTTTAAAATGTATTTTGTAAAAAATTTCAGTTCATGCATGTTAAATTATGTTATTAACTATTATGTTCTATTTTGTTATGAGTTATATTCTTCAGGCTGCAGCACTCGACAAAACGAATGACAAAAAAAATACTTTTGAATTTCTGCACGCACATCTTTCCACAGAGAACAAATGTAATGATTCTCCAGAGATGTTCCGGACCACAGGCTGACGTTGCTGTCGCCCTGTAATGAAAAGCTCAGGGGGTGAGAAAAAAGATGATTTTTCCCCATCCAGAGAGCTATAACTCATTGCTCTCTTCTGCACGAAAAGCTTTCAATCAATTTTCGATTTTTGACACTCAAGTGACACCATTATTGTATGCTCAGGAGCAAAGAATGTCTGGTTGGCTACAAGTATGCGTTACATTTTTCTTCCGTTTGACGTAGTCAGAGAGCACTGCAGTTTTTGTATGGTTCATGTGTTATGGTTTTGTATGGTTCATTGGTCATATGGTTGCCTTCTGGAGAAAATGTTTATCTTATCCTGTACAATTATTCTCCACTCTTTTTCTTCTCTCCTGTTGGAATGCATTCTGCACAGAACAAGTCCATCGGTCCTGACATTCCTGGTGATAAACGTCCTTGTTCCGTACTGTGATTATGTAAGAATGTGTGTGCATGTGCAACCTTTTGTCCTGGAGTGAATTCTAGACTATCATATCTCATGAAATTTCCATTACAAGTGTCCTTGTTTATTGTCTCTGAACTCGGCATGACTATAGTTTTTTTTTTTTAAACCGTTGTTTGCAGCTCTATGGAAGTAAAATAATGACAAATGTTTTTGAAATAAAAAAGCCTGTTGAATTGCACTACTTGAAAAAAATATGCATTGCATTAACCATGCTTGTATTTTAATGCATTGTATTTTTAGGCCTCGCATTTTTATGGGCTGAAATTCAACATGGTTGTATATTTAAGCTGTGAATATTACAATTCAAAACATTTCAAACACATTTTCATTCATAAAAATTCAATAATCCATTTTCACCTTTCATATTTCACTTCCAAAATATTCAAACTGTTTAAAAATACAACCTATAATATTCAACAGGGAATTTTCGGTCCACTTTATTTCGCTTTACAAATTCGCTTCCACAAATTCAGTGGTTCAAATTCGACAGTAAATTCAACAGTGACCTCCAGGAACTGCAGGAAAAGCAGTAGATTACCGAGCATAATCTCCATCTGCTGTTAATCAACCTCACCAGCAGGGGGTGCAAGCGCGTGTTGTTGACGAAGACCAGAGCAACAGTTAGAGCAAGCCATTCATTCATAAAACTGATTTTTAGAAATGTAAGTGTATTTGTGATTATTATGAGGGCTGTTTTCATGTTTAATTCAGTGTCTTCACGGTCCCTGTGTAGCCTACATCTTTCTCTACCGTGAACAAGATTACAATGTTATTCCCCCGATGCTGATGTACAGAACAAATGTTACATTTGAGGTAGACATATATTTCTCTTGGTTGTTTTGCCTTAACTTTATATCGCGACGATGTGCTGCAGTACTGGGGTTTCCCTCAATAATTCAGGATTGCTGGACATATAAAACGCTTAACGTATACTAATGGACTAATACAGTGATATAAAAGACCAAACTCGCACCTTATTGACAAGGCTGTACTATATGGCTACAGGCAAGTAGATGGACTCAGAATATGAACTTAACGCGCAAGCAAGTTTCACGCTAAGCGTTTCCCAGTTACATAACTTACTGGCCAATGGCTATAAAGTTGGCTTGACGTTGGACATTCGCACATTTAGGGACCGTCTCTAAAGTTACATACGACATTGGTATACACGTTTCTAACTTCAATAGCAAACTTCTATTTATGAATAAATATAAAAAATGTAAAAGGTGTGCATCATGCCTGACACCTACATGAACACTTACAGTTGTTGTTATGACTGCAAGTCATTCTCTTCCAATGCTATTGAAGTTAGAAACGTGTATACCAATGTCGTATGAAACTTTAGAGACGGCCCCTAAATGTGCGAATGTCATGCCAACCATAGATGCCAACTTTATAACCAGTATGACCGGGAAACGCGTGAAACTTTGTGTTAAGTTCATATTCTGAGTCTGCTTGCCTGTAGCCATATAGTACAGCCTTCTCAATAAAGTGCGAGTTTGGTCTTTTATATCACTATATCAATAGTCCATTAGTATACGTTAAGCGTTTTATATGTCCAGCAATCCTGAATTATTGAGGGAAACCCCAGTACTGCAGCACATCGTCGCGATATAAAGTTAAGGCAAAACAACCAAGAGAAATATATGTCTACCTCAAATGTAACATTTGTTCTGTACATCAGCATCGGGGGAATAACATTGTAATCTTGTTCACGGTAGAGAAAGATGTAGGCTACACAGGGACCGTGAAGACACTGAATTAAACATGAAAACAGCCCTCATAATAATCACAAATACACTTACATTTCTAAAAATCAGTTTTATGAATGAATGGCTTGCTCTAACTGTTGCTCTGGTCTTCGTCAACAACACGCGCTTGCACCCCCTGCTGGTGAGGTTGATTAACAGCAGATGGAGATTATGCTCGGTAATCTACTGCTTTTCCTGCAGTTCCTGGAGGTCACTGTTGAATTTACTGTCGAATTTGAACCACTGAATTTGTGGAAGCGAATTTGTAAAGCGAAATAAAGTGGACCGAAAATTGCCCGTTGAATATTATAGGTTGTATTTTTAAACAGTTTGAATATTTTGGAAGTGAAATATGAAAGGTGAAAATGGATTATTGAATTTTTATGAATGAAAATGTGTTTGAAATGTTTTGAATTGTAATATTCACAGCTTAAATATACAACCATGTTGAATTTCAGCCCATAAAAATGCGAGGCCTAAAAATACAATGCATTAAAATACAAGCATGGTTAATGCAATGCATATTTTTTTCAAGTAGTGCAATTCAACAGGCTTTTTTATTTCAAAAACATTTGTCATTATTTTACTTCCATACAGCTCTGCCCTGCAGAGAGTTTTGTGTTCTGAGTCTAGGAGATCTACTACACCAATGTAGTCCTAAACTCAAGTCTTATTCTCCTCTCAATAGTTGTGCCTGTAACAATACCGTCTATGTTGCTAAGTAAATAAAAGCATTGCAAAATTCTTCTTTTCAGTGCCAAGTGCCACCATTATACCAGTGCAATTACCAACTTGTACCACAGCAGTCTAAATAAACAATTCCCCTTCACACCAGCCATGACTTTCATCATTGAGACTGGAATCTAAAAGAGTCACTGCAGGGTCATGGATGAGCCAGCTTCTATTTTGGCTCCTTTTCTGCGTCCAGACTTATTCAAGGACTGGAACTGAAAATTGCATGTCGCTTTGCATTCATTATTCAGTTTTTATTTGCTTCAAAATTAGCACACATCTATAATGTATAGAGCCGTAAGATAAAGCGGATGTTGGGGAGACGATTAGACCGTTAGTGTTTGGTATCTGCTACATGCTTTAGATTTTTTTACTTTATATAGTGCCACAGGGTCAGTCGATTTGGGGTCAGTAAGTGTGTGTATATATACTGTATATATATGTATTTATTTATTTGAGAGAATTTAATAGTTTTATTCATCAAGCGTGCATACAATAAATTGATCAAACATGACAGTACTAGTCATTTATGTAATTTATTTAAAATATTTCCATTACAATTAAATGCTGTTCTTTTGAACTTTTGTATTAATCAAATGCATATATTTTCATGGTTTTCACAAAAATATTTTGCAGCACAACTGTCAGTATAGGCTATTGATAATAAGAAATTATTCTTGAGCAGCAAATCAGCATAATAAAATGTTTTCTGAAGGATCATGTGACACTGAAGACTGGAGTAATGATGCTGAAAATTCAGCTTTGCATCACAGGAATCAGTTACATTTTTAAATTATATTAAAAAAGAAAATGGTTCTTTTAAATACAGGTGTAAACTGGATCTAAAACTTTGTCGGCTGCAGACCTAAGTAGGGTTTGAAGAGGAAAGGCATACCAAGCACAATGTTCTCACCATTCCTGATTTGTAACACACACACACAGTGTTCGGCATGGTCTTACGGCTATCAGAGAAGAAACGAAAGCTGATGCTCTCATCTTGTCTTTCTGTCATCTCCGTCATTCACCCGTCCATAGACCTTCCCCTCAAAGAAATCAGGACAGAAGTGTCGGAAAAAGCGACTGATTAAAACACCAGGTATAAATGGGAATGTGTCTACCTCGTCTCCCTCATGGGTCTTAGTCTAAAGTCTTTTTAGTAATGTTTACATTTTCTTCTGATGGATGTTCATCTGGGGTTTAGAACAGAGCCAGAGTCTAATGATTGTCTTCGAGTAAGTAATTCAGCATTTTAATAAATGAATGATGAAGTCATCAGCACCCTGCAGCACGGCTGTGTTTGCGTTCATTGCGGAAGCTCTCATCGTGAAAAACCATGCTAGAGCTGGACTGTGAACATTTGGACATCCATTCACAAGAAACCTGACCGTTTTCCCCACTCTGATCTTTAATCATCAGCTCTCAGCAGTGTCACTGAAACGTACCGCTAGTGTGATATGAATAGTGTTGGGTCCGAGTCCACCTTTGTCGAGTCCGAGTCGAGTCCAAGTCCTTAACAACCGAGTACAAGTCCAAGTCCGAGTCCAAAGAGGGTCGAGTCGGACTTGAGTCCGAGTCCTTAACATCCGAGTCCGAGTCGAGTCCGGCCGAGTCCACAAAGATTTAAATGATTTGAAATTGACCTTTCACAAAGACCCGCCCCTCTTGGTTACTGTTGCTACGTCCGACAAGCCATTCCTCTCTCACTCCACATGTTCTCGGTCGGAGCAAAGAGGACACTAACAATGTGCCAACAGACAAGACAGAGCAGGGTACTTTTGGTTTGAAATAAAGTCTCAGCTTTCAATTTTTTAAATTTTTATGAAATTCAAACGATAAATACTGTTTTGTGGTGCTTTAATGTGTAGGCCTCAGTTCAAGCAGCACGTGAACTGATAATCTCTTCTAGTTATAGCACAAATTTCTAAAAAAGAAATCAATACACACTATTTTTCAAGTTCAAGTCCACTGCCTTTAATCTACTAACTGATTTGGTTTGTTTGTCGAACAAAAATGGCGTGTATCTGCATTATAATTGGTCAGATCACCTGTCAATCAAATCCCGGCGAAAGGTCTCAACACTGAGCTCTTAAATTAATATTTTAAACCTTACAAAATGATTGCAATGTATAGTTACAGTCATACGTTTACCTATTGTACATCTTTTAGAATCTGCAAGGTAATGCTTAATAATGCAACGTGATGCATTAAGAGCCAGGGGTAAACTTTTGAGCAAGATGATGATGTTTAAATTTTTCTTATTGTGTTGTACATGCTAATATCTTATTTAACCTCTGAAGGGTTGGACTAAATTAATGAATGCATTTTTAAACAAATAAGACCAATTTACACCAATGATCCAGTTCAAAAGTTTACACCTCTTGGCTCTTAACGGATGCTTCCTTCTTGTGCATCACTAAATGTTTGCAGGGTTTGTAATAGTTGTGTATGAGTCCCTCAGTTGTCACCAGTGTGAAAGTATGGATCTTACAATCATAGTCACTGCTAGTAAGGAGTCAAATATGCAGAAGATGCTGGAAAAGCAAAGAATGTGCAGGAGCTGGAGGATTTTTCCTCAACCATTAAAAAAAAAAAAAGTTGTGGATCATTCAGGTAATGACACAATATTAAAATCGAGCCTATGTAATTTGTCTTTATTTTGTGTTTGTATTTTATTTAGGCTATTAAACATCTGTTATGTGAAAAAGCTTTTTCAGGGCAGTACTAAATAGAAACAATGTGTATGATCCGTCTTATTAAAAAACATAAAAATAACATTTTGGAGATTCTGCAAGGAGTATGTAAACTTATGACTAAAGTATAAATGCAACAAAAATGATAACATTATTAGACGCCAAAATGTTGCTATGGTTATCACGTTCTTATGTTGCTATGTGTCAAATCATCGCAATTTCATGACTCAAAGGACAAAAATTAAGTGGATTCAATCCCAGATTTAAATGCAGTTATCACTATTTATAATTTACAGTGTGAACGTAACCACTGGTCCTCTAGAAGTATGAAAAACAAAACAATTTAGATTGTCAACAGCGCTCCCTTTAAGCCATCACTTACCGCGTTCGGCACTCTCCCTAAAACTCTTGTCATAAACACTGACTGAAGTTGTCCGCACTGCACAGTGAATATCTTAATTTATATTGCGTCTAGAGAGACTTTGTTGTTTATGAGGGGATTTGCGAAAGGATAAAGCTCGTGCTGATTCTGAACATACATTTTGAGCGAATTATTCGCATGCGGACTCTAAAACGCCTCTGATTTGCCACTGTGTTTATGCACTTAACTGTGATTGGCTACAATGCTCAACGCTGAAACAACGTTGTTTCGTTTCGTTTTTGAATAAAAAAAAATTCACAAAATTTAGTTTTGTGTCATCCAGTGCCCGGACTCGACTGGACTCGGACATTTTTCCGAGTCTAAAATGTCCCGAGTCCGTGTCAAGTCCGAGTACAAATTCATTCGAGTGCATGACAAGTCCGAGTCCATTCAAAATTGGACTCGAGACCGGACTCGAGTCCGAGTCCGAGTTCGAGTACCCCAACTCTAGATATGAATGTCTCTCTTTTTCCTCTAGTTCTTTCTCTTTCTTACGTAAGTGATCTTTTTTTCATGGAAGTGCTGCTCATGTGGCCTGAATCTCTCCTCCGGTAACATACAACCTTTGTGTCATTCTCAGAAATGGAGCTTTTTGAACCCATTCACATTACTCTGACAGATTAAAATACTAAACAAAATGTTTGGCAAAATATTCAGCATCATTTTAAAAGGTCATAATGGCACAAAATGCTTTGTTTCAGAGGATCTGATTATCCTAGTCTCTTTTTTTATGAGGATTAATGACCTTTTCCTATGTCATAAATGTAGCTTTTCTTAGATATTCATGAAACCCTTACCCAAGGACTTTTTATTTCCATTTATTTTGTTCTCTAAATAAACTAGCTGCCCTTACAGTGAACTTAGACCACAGGCAGTGTCATATTAGGGACGAGCCTAATGCAAAAGCAGATCATTCTCTGCAACCACTAAGTTTATCTGTACACTTCAACGTCCTAAGCAGAACTGTGTCTGCTAAGACTGCAGTATAATGCAATGCAAGTTGTGACATGAGGCGCTGCACCAAGCATAAACATAAACCATCTTTATGGACACCTTTTCTTTCAGGTCAACTATATTACTAATCTTTTTAGGTTAGTTAACATTGACACAAATACTTAAGTTTGTACAACAGGACCGCACATTGACCAAGTATTAGCATCTGTATTTGCTTACCTGTAGTGTTTTTCTGGACTTAAAATAATGTACATTATGGACATTTATGCATTTGGTATGCTCTTTCATCCAAAGCGACTTAAAGGTACACTATAGCCCCTTTCACACAGCGCGCTGATCCCGGGAAATTGCTGTAAAATTGCTAGAGTGCCTTCTGTGTGAACTCAAACACGTCCCGGGATTGATGCCGGAATGGGGACCTAGTAACATTGCCAGGATCAGTCCCGGAACGCGCCCTGTGTGAACAAAAGGCTAGACCAATGCTGTAAGGGGTGTGTTGTAGTGATTGTGCACGTGCCATCACAATGGCGTAGTTATCGTGCGACTCTGTTGCTCTTAGAAAAAAGTTTGTGTTCGTCATCAACAAAGAAAGAACGAAAAAAATGTCGTTCGCCAGCTTTGTGGAACAGTATGCAATTCGTTAGTCACTCCCACACCATACGCGCATAAAACTGTCCGGAGCAACTTTTCTCTATTTACGTATATGACAAGATATGCATGTGCGAGTGACGTGTGCAATTTCTCACGAAAGCCATCCCGCTAGGTCTATAATATAAACGCTTATAATAGGCTTGCCATATTAAATCAGGTAGATAAAAATGTGTTTTTGAAGTAGGATTGATGATGTATTGACTGTTAATTTTGAACATTATAAATTACATTGTGTACTATTAAATTGCATTCAAGGTACACATTTGATCACCTCTTTCTTTCCCTGGGAATCGAACCCATGACCTTGCTAGTGTAAAACACTACTGTTTAAGCTTGATTAAGGCTTTAAGTGTATTTAGTCCATTCTGTTGTGTGTGAACTTTTTTCATTGCTAGGGTGCACCAACCCACAAAAGACTGATAATTGTTCTCAAATATTTGACTTTCTAAACTCCCTAGATAAAGCAATGTGTGATCCAGGTCTGTGGGAAAGCTATGAAGTCATACTGGGAAGATGTTTTCA
This sequence comes from Phoxinus phoxinus, assembly GCF_949152265.1. Lineage (NCBI taxonomy): Eukaryota > Metazoa > Chordata > Actinopteri > Cypriniformes > Leuciscidae > Phoxinus > Phoxinus phoxinus. The sequence goes on from NC_136884.1 coordinate 6,353,344, forward strand.
AACCACACTTCTAATACTTCAGTTCACAAAGGAAGAGTGAGACAAGTGTCATGGTGAGGACATTTTCTTGTGACTGAAAGATGCAGAGCAGATGGTTTCGTCCAACTGAACTAAATGGTTTTTATTTCTATAGAAAAGCAAAAGGACAGTCTGGGCGTTGCTGCGGTGTGCAATAATATATTTGGTGTATGGTCGAACACACCAGATTACAGAACGACCTTCAGCTCATCTAAGCCTTCTATTGCCTCTGTTTTCATAAATGGATCATCATAAAACATCAGCAATTTGTCTGCTTTACAATGTTGAAGTGTAAAATCTTGGCATATTTTATTTGTTAGAGGTTTGTGAGAGTTGATAATCAACGAGCTAAACTTTTGACCATGACGCTGACGTTAGCCATAAAGTTGAAGTTGAAGAACTCAAGAACATGCCTGAGTAATTGTCCCTCCAGTACATCTGATCTGTTTCCTCCTGGTCATATATTTTGTGAACAGGAAAACACAAAGAGCCCTTTGTCAAAGCCAGTGGTGTGTGAGTGTATGTGTCCTTGGCATGTTTCATTATCTTGAGCATTAGACGCTTTAATCGCCTCCTAAACCACCACCTCTAACAGTGTCTCCACAAACACACACACGCACATTTTGCCAACTCTGAACAGAATCGTTCCAGCCTCTAAACAAATAACAATTAAAAGAGAGATGCACAACCCCCCCCAAAGGGAAACAGTCTCGCATTGTGCTGCACAGGCCATGGAATCAGTTTAGACTGGCCACGCGTAAAGCTGGTATAAAAGTCCACTTCCTCTGTGCCAGTCCCTTCCCTTTTAGCACTGTTTCTTCCTATCGCTCTTCGCTTCCCTCACGGTCATGCTGAAGAAAAAGAAGGATGGTGAGATCTTTGAGCCCTCAGTTAGAAAGGTAAGAGGTGAGAAAGTGAGGCTGGTCTTCAGGCTTTCCTGGGGGCTGTAAGCTTAACCTTCTGGAATGAAAATAGTCCCGAGCCATCTGTGTGCTCAGCGTGGATTAGCAGGGGGGCAGTGTTTGTCTTCTTTTGAAAGTGACAGGGGGGTCCAATCTCTTCTCAGCATCATTGAACCTTGTTAGACTTTCCAGTGCAAATGCAAGTTCAGGCCGCTTTCACACCTGGCTCGTTTGTTGCAGAACATGGTGCATTTTCTCTCTTAGTTGGTTTGTTTAGGTCAGGGGTGTCCAATCCTGCTACTGGAAGGCCACTTTCCTGCTGAGTTTAGCTCCAACACACCTCCCTGGAAGTTTCGAATGATCCCGAAGACCTTGATTAGCTGATACAGGTGTGTTAAATTGGGGCTAGAAATAAATTGTGGTGAAAGATGGCCCTCCATGTGTAGGTATAGAGACCCCTGGTTTAGGCATATATGAACACAGCAATCAAGCTCACATCTGTACCAAAATAATCGGTCCGAGATCGCTTGAACGAGCTGGTCTTGGCCCAATTGAAAAGGAACTCGGAGCGGTTCAGTTGTGGTGAGAAAACATTCTGACCCAACGAACGAAGCGGTATCATAATTCATAATGGAAAATGTGTTGCGGAAAAAGCAGCAGTGTGTGATTCTCTGGATGTGCACTTACTGCAGTTAATAAACCAAAGAGCACCTTTTCATCTTAAAATGTATTTGAAGCTAGTGCATTTGCAAGAATGCTGCCCTGACAAAGGAGTCATTCCCACTCGTATTATAACATGTATAGGCTACATTAATTTTATCATTTAGAGTGGGAATGAAAGCTATATTTGTTTCGTTCTGGTATGCTTTTAAGCTACCGAACCAAGACGAAAATACAACATTCTAGCAATTTAAGTCCTTGTTTCGGAACAAAGCAAACAATCTACAGGTCTGAAAATGCCTCAGTATCTTCAATAGCAGAGCTTATGGTGTTATTTTGCCCAATGTTTGTGTGTGCAGTGTTTTTTTTGTTTTTGCTTATTAGAATATCACGCTGTTAGTTTAGCAAAATCAAACTGTATTGGTGATAATTGTGAGTTGAGTCTGAAGTCTTGCTGTCTCATGAAGACATATGATGCTCATCAAGTTTTGGAACAGAGGTGTGGTTTAGGATGCGTGTATCCTGGTTTTGCCACATATTCCTCAGTGAATCCGAGCATCCTGAGCTTTTTCTTATCAGATTAGCATCATGTTTTTCCTGGGAGTATGTGATTTGTGAGAGTCCTTCCAGTACAGTCCTTTGGCCATTTGTGCCAAGCAATAAGAGATAAACAGGTGCCAAATTGAACTTCACAGAGTCTGTGGGTGTTTGTTTCTCTGTAGGGCTATTGTTGCAGAACCCCTGCGAGTGACAAGTGCTTTCGGGCACAACGATGTGTTTGTGTGAATCAAGGTTTGTGAGTCAAAGCCTCACACTTGTCCGCATAACTGTTTTAATCATGGTCTAAAAGCCATCCGTCCATCCTGGAAACAGCACTGTTTTCTGAAGATTAATCACTGCGATCACTCAGTACATGGATGATTGAACACCGATATGGCACAGGGTTGCGTAATAGTCGTGCTTTTAAAAATCTCTTGATGGAGCGGGGGGATTTGAGGCTTGCCGTTGAGTCCGATAATAAAGTCAACATGAGATGATGCACCACGCTGTAATCCTCTCGTGGTTAATGCAGCGCTTTCCTCTCTGCAGGCAACAGCTGCCGGGCCATTAATAGTAGTGCAGTTGATCTACACGTCTACGATGAGCTCTCAATGGTTTCCTCTGCCTTTCCAGACTTTCATTGAGAGTAGCTTAGTGGTGGCAGACCACACTGATGAAGGATGCTGGTGCAGTTGTCGGGGTTATGGTAATGAAATTATCACTGCCTAACTGTGGGGGGAAGTGAAGTGCCTACCTGGCAGGTCAAGTTGTGTTAAAGATTAGGACTGGATCTTGATTTAAACGATTTACTTTTCACTTTGCGAGGAAATGCTAATTCCCAGTATTCCGCTTAATATGTGAATTGTAGCATTGTGTTAAGAGTGGCCATTGTTTACATAATAATTTGACACTTCCTGTGGTAATAGGCACACTGTTAAGCATTATCCAGAGTATTACAGCTCGGAAAACAGTTCAAAGATCAATCGGGGGGTGAAATCCAACCTCAGCAAGTATGCACTAGTTAAAGTTGTTGTTTTTGTTGTTCTTCTTGTTGAAGCATATTTTAATATTTTGTTTTTGTTTTAAAAAATATACAGAGACTACAGTTTTTTTATTTAGCATGCATGCATTAAATTGTTCAAAAGTGACAGTAAGGACAAAAATATTAAGCAGCACAACTGTTTTGGACAACAATGATAATACCGGTAATCAGAAATGTTTCTTGAGCAGCAAATCAGCATTACAATGATTTCTTAAGGATCATGTGAGGCTGAAGACAATGGTTTATTTAAATGGTTTAAGTTAATTATTTATTTATAAGTCTATATAAGAAAATTCAATATATACATAAAGTTTTTTTATCTGCAAGTAATTATTGTTAGAGATATTATTTTTAATCGTTTCATTTGGGGGAACAATTCAGTAGTTTTTTTTTTTTTTTACAATTCACTAGCTTTTAGATCTCTCACCCTGAACTTGTCTCTCTTTTGTCCTGATCTTCACCCTTTTTTGTCATGACAGATCCAGTTCGCAGACCAGAAGCAGGAGTTCAACAAACGTCCCACCAAGATCGGCCGCAGGTCCTTGTCTCGCTCCATCTCACAGTCTTCTACAGACAGTTACAGCTCAGGTATGACATTGTACAAGCACCAAAATGCACTATAGACTCACATGTTCATGCCCTGTTAAACCTCAGTCAGGTGGGCTACTGTACGTAAAATGGGTTTTTACCACACGTTCAGGGTCGAATGTAGTGAGTCATGGGAACAAAGGCATTCCTGTGCGGCTTCTCAGGCAGGGCGCTTTAGAAGGATTACATTGATAACGCGGAGTACAGTTTTGGAGGGGACATAAAATCTACATTCCTTTACATACATATTCCCTTCTTCAGCCGCCTCGTACACGGACAGCTCCGATGACGAGACATCTCCCCGCGACAAGCAGCAGAAGAACTCCAAGGGCAATGGAGACTTCTGCATAAAGAACATCAAACAGGCCGACTTCGGACGCAGGGAGATCGAGATCGCAGAGCAAGGTGAGAGGGGCCCTGTGTGCATTAATATTTACGTGCCGACAAGCTATAACTGTTTTTACGAGCATGACGGCTGATTGTGCAATGCCGTTGTCCGCAGGCCTGTCAACATATTAAGCCGTTGGTATTTGTTTATGTGTGAAGTCAAAGTGTGTGTTTGTGTGAGATCAAGCGAAGCATGTTTTGATGTTCTTCCTGTGATGGTGAGAGGCCATATGTTCACAGCAGGGCGCCCCCTTCAGCCCCTGTAACCACATGCCAAATACGCCATCGTGCACTCACACACAGCCTGTCTTCGAGGTTTAAATCTCTTTCTATATAGTCAAGGATGTTGTTAGCATGTTTATTTTAATATTATAGACATGTGTTAATGACTTTTGTGGGTATTTTTGTACTGTAGAGATGCCTGCTCTCATGGCTTTGAGGAAGAGAGCTCAGGGAGAGAAGCCATTGGCTGGAGCAAAAATTGTGGGTTGTACCCACATCACTGCACAGACTGCTGTGAGTGTCTACACACACACACACACACACACACACACACACACACACACACACACACATATATACACACTCACACAATAATACACCAAATACTTGAAGACCTCATGTTGACTTAATTTGTTCTTAAATTAAATGAATGCGTTTTCGTGTGTGTGTGTGTTTGCAGGTGCTGATGGAGACCCTCTCTGCTCTGGGTGCTCAGTGCAGGTGGGCCGCCTGTAACATCTACTCCACTCAAAACGAGGTAGCAGCCGCTCTGGCTGAGGGAGGTAAATCTTTTCCTTTCTTATTTCCTTTACATTATTCTATTATATACTTTTCTGTCCTGATCAACTCCTGTGTGTCGTGTCTGGCAGGTTTCTCAGTGTTTGCCTGGAAGGGCGAATCAGAGGATGACTTCTGGTGGTGTATCGATCGCTGTGTTAACGTGGAGGGTTGGCAGCCCAACATGGTAAGTGGTAACTGGACTATATACACCTACAACTGGACTATGAAACATTATGACTGTTCAGTTTCTCAACAGCTTATGCCTTGTAGATTTTAGATGATGGAGGGGATTTGACCCACTGGATTTATAAGAAATATCCCAACATGTTCAAAAAGATCAAAGGCATCGTAGAGGAGAGCGTGACTGGAGTTCACAGGTGATTACATTTATGAAAAGACTTTGATTTGTTAAATACATTAAAATATTGTAAAAAAAATTACATTTGGTGGGGATTAAGTCAAAACTTTAAAATGTAACCATATAATGAACAATGTGGGGACCTCAATTGTTTTTCCCATATCAAATAGCGATGTCTCCATCTAGTGGCAAGTAGTGGAACTGGCAGATGTTATGTTGATTTGAAGTATAATATTTTAAAGAGGCAAGATATAAAAAACATTAAAACTATCTTTATTCCAAAAGAATCTTAAGCACACTAAAGCTGCATTTATTTAATTAACAAAGAACTGTAGCACTGCTATAGTAATGTATTTTATTCCTGTGATTTAATATATGCTGATTTGCTGCACAATTATTATAATTATTATTGATCAATTATTAATAATAGTTATTATTATTATTATCAGTGGTAAATGCTTTATATCTGGGTGGAAACGTAATACTTTTTTCACGATTCTTTGATCCTAAATATATGAAAATAAAATAAATAAACTGTTATTTTACACCGTAACAATATTTCTTAATGTTACTGAAAATATGAAATATGAAAATATTAAAAATCATAATTTATTCCAGACTTTTGACCGGTAGTGTTACATATTGATTATATAATTACTATATATTACCATCATTGATCCTTCAGAATTGATTTGTGTTGTTTTCTTGCTAAGCTGTTCTCATATTAATTTGTTTTTCCCAGGCTATACCAGCTGTCAAAAGCGGGCAAGTTGTGTGTTCCTGCGATGAATGTTAACGATTCAGTGACCAAGCAGAAATTTGACAACCTGTACTGCTGCCGGGAGTCTATCTTGGATGGGTATGTCTCCAGTCACCAAATCTAACTCAAAATAGTTTTCCCAGTCATTATGGTTAAAGAGATCCTATTATGTGTTTTTTCTCGCATTTTCAACTAACTTTAGTGTGTAATGTTGAGCCTGAAAAGGTCTGCAAAGTTCCAAAGCACAAAGTCCCTCCAAAGGGAGTTCTTCTCTATATCAGTGCACACTGTTTCTGAACTCCCTGAAACTCCTACATTGTAGTCTTGAGTTTTCTTCCAGGAATGAATGTCACAATATTCCTCTTTAATAATTTCTGGCCAAGGCATACACATAATAAAGGGGTGGGGTCTGTTGAGTGAGTTAGTTGTGTGTTAAAACTTGCGGTTATGTCGTGACATTTCCCAAACACGCTTGACCAATCGCAACACACTTGTCCAGCCGACCAATCAGAGCACATTGCACACATTGCACTTATTATGCCCTTTTGCAGACTAAATGTGCAGAGTATCAGTTCTGCAGGTTCTGAATTATGTGGATTATAGTGCTGTATGGTTTTACTGAGCATGTTTGTGTTTTGTGTTCAAGTCTAAAGAGGACCACAGATGTGATGTTTGGAGGGAAGCAGGTGGTGATTTGTGGATATGGAGAGGTGAGATAAATAAACAGCAATTGTTTCTAGCTAATAACTGTTTCCTATGAGAACCTCTGGAGAGCTGCATTCAGAACTTCAGGATTTTCTTGGCATTATATGGAAAATAATTTAAGTCTGTTTATTCCAATGCCTGGTATCTGACATGTCCAGCCCTGCAAAATCTATAAAATATATTTTTAAATTTTGCATTGAAAATGCGATTTGCCCAATAATGTAAACCCTGACCATTCTGCAGTTCTGTCTGCTTATTCGGTTCCTTCTGTCAATCATTTTTGGTGGCCACACCTCCACTGCTGCATTACTGCATTATTAAACAGATACCAGATATGGCCACTAGAGGACAATACCTCTAAATGTGCTTCTTTTGATTTCTAATAGGAAAGTCAACCCGATTGCTTAATTCAAATGTTTTTCAGATACAAAAGATGTTGATCATGTCCTGTTTGTGTCACATTGGGTCCATGTGTGCTTTATAAATATTATCTTTGAACCCTTTTGTTCTGAATAATTACTTTGTTGGTCTTTGTGTTTGTAAGGTGGGAAAAGGCTGCTGTGCTGCTCTCAAAGCAATGGGCTCCATCGTCTACGTCACTGAGATTGACCCCATCTGTGCTCTACAGGCCTGGTGAGTCTGCAGCATTATTGCGCACGTTTCATATTATCATAGTACAGTACTTTCCTAAACATTGTAAACGTTTCTATCACTGTTGCCACACCGGTCAGTTTTGTGTTGAATGACAGCAAAGTTCTTATTCAGCATTTAATCTCATGGTTAGTCTTTATTGTTTTACTCTTTAGAAAGACTACAGTCTCTAATTTATATTTGTCATCACACAGCATGGACGGCTTCAGACTGGTAAAACTCACCGAAGTCATCCGACAAGTCGACATCGTCATCACCTGCACAGGTATTTTTAGATCCGATTTTGATTGTTGTAAACTTTAAATGTTTACATGGTTATTATTATTCTGTCTGACTGATATTTTAGGAAACAAATTATAAGTTACCCAAAAATGAAAAGTATGGTCTACTTTTTGCAATCATTGCATTCTTTGTAATTGCATGTAAAAATGGACATACTTTACAGATTCTCCTTTCGTGTTCCAAAATAGATTATTATTATTATTTTTTTTCATTATAGATTGCATTTAAGCTTCTCCTGTAAGATGTACTATAGTATGAACTGTACAATTCAAGAGTAGAATCACAGTTTAATCTGTACGCAGCGTGTTGTGGACAAAATTACTTTTAATAATTGCATTTTGACTTTGTTCAACTTCTTGGTCCATTTAGTTGTTCTATGGAGAAAAGACAAGAGACTCCCAGGATTATGTGGCGCTTTGAGTCATTTTAGATCAATATCATTCCCATAGCTCCCTTCATCAACTAAACAAGTTTCTCATTTACATTCATCTCATTCTTATTGTGTGTGATGTCCATAGGCAATAAAAATGTGGTAGTAAGAGAGTACATGGACCGCATGAAGAACGGCTGTATCGTCTGCAACATGGGCCACTCCAATACTGAGATTGACGTGGTGAGAAAATTGCTCTAACTCAGAGATTTCACATGTTTTTTATTTGACAGTGCACATGGTTACTGAGTAAGTGTTTTTGTATTGTGCACCTTATTCTTTAACACATTTCCTTCAACTTTTCAGGCCAGTCTGCGGACCCCTGAATTGACCTGGGAGCGGGTGAGATCGCAGGTGGACCACGTCATCTGGCCAGATGGAAAGAGAATAGTGTTGCTGGCGGAGGTTTGAGATTATGCGTTTTCAGGTTTTGCCTTTGATGTAGTGTGTTATAAAGCAGAGTAGGCTCTCGGAAAGGAGGGGTTTAGAGAGACTGAATACTTCACCAAACCGTTTCAGACACTGAGGAAAGAGCTGATGCTCCAATGAGAAAATTCAGAAAATGAAAGTGGTTTTTGATCTTGGATGCATGTAATTGTATTGTATAAGACTGTGGGATGTATACATAGGAGACTTTAGGAACCTTTAACATAATAGGAGCACTTTAAGTACATCTTCATAATGTCTTCAAATCGCAACTACTTTCATTGTAGTAAATGTCTCTACAAAAAAGACATTAGTGTTGCTAAATATCTGGTATATAAATGTTATCTGCTAAATATTTATTTTATCAGTGGTAATTCAGAGTGCTTTACACAGGCATTATAAAGAAGAAAAAATTAAAGATTAAAATGTTTGTTAGCATTTTAATGTCTTAAATGGTCCAAATAAATATGTATATTTCCAGGGTCGCCTCCTAAACCTGAGCTGCTCCACTGTTCCTACTTTTGTGCTGTCCATCACGGCTACTACCCAGGTGAGAAGAGAGCAAAAGAGTGAAATTTTACACAAATTACTTTATTAAATGCATAATGTGCTTTTGTGTGCGTGAAAAGAGAATTTGACTCATATTTCATTCAGAGAATGGGTTTCTCAGTCTGTGTGTTGTGTGAGAGTATGAACCCCAGGCACTTAAAATGTGTGTGTGTGCGTGTGTGTGTCACAGCCTTGCTGTTGTCATGGTGACTGATTTCTTGCTCCTTTTTCCCCAGGCTCTGGCTCTGATAGAGTTGTACAATGCTCCTGAAGGCCGCTACAAACAGGACGTCTACCTGCTGCCTAAGAAAATGGGTATGAAGTGTAGAAATGTGCATGGAAAAAATGCCATTTCTAAACCCTTCTAAATGGTTATGCATGACCTGAAGCGAACTGTTTGAGAGTGCTGCGCTGCTTATCTTCCATTAAGACAAGTGTCGCATGCAGTAAACCCAGTAATTGAGTGAAATCCTCAAGTGTTGTGTTAATATTATGGCTGTCTAGGCTTGTAATCGCTGTAATTGGTTTGGTCTGTGCTGTGCACGGATGTTTTCAGCCTGTTGAAAGATTCAGTGTTTTCTGCGGCACACGTTGTAGAGAGTTAAGCGAGTGTAGGATCCTGCATAGACCCCGAGGAGCAGGAGACAGCTGAAAATAGGTCATGCTGTCACAAACGGCTGCTACTTATCACTGCAGACTGCACTGTTCTGTCATTTCCCATCCTTTCCATTGCTCTTCATTCAAACCTGCAGCTCATCCTCACAGAAACGCAAATATATGAGATTGAATTCCAAACTGCTTCTTTAACCCTTGTGTTGTGTTCAAAACCCAACATGAGGGTTAAGAGGAGGTAGAAATTATATTCAGTTAAATTCGCTTTTCTGAGATTTCCTTGATTCTCTGAGGCTACGACCACATTAATCCGGATACATTTCAAAACTTTTCATTTCAAAACGCTTTGTCCACACTAGCATTTCCCAAGCGCTACTTGTCCACACCAAGCGCGCCGCACAAGTCCTAAAAAAAAAGTGAAGCCAAAGCGTCTCGATCGGTGGTTGGTCCCAGTATAGGTCATAAACCCCGCCCTCCCCATAAAGTCTAATGGACACGATGGAAACTAAACAATCAAATTACAATTCAAATACATTTTGTCCAAAGATGTTTTCTATCATTTTAGGTCGTTTTTATCACGCTGATTTAAGTTTAAGTGTTCGTTTTTTAGATAAGTTTGATCTTAGTTCGTTATTTGATGTTATAAAAAGGGAATGTGACTTCATGATTGACAGCTTCTCTAATCGAAGTAGTCACCAAGGCACAAACAGACTTTTATTTAGATTTTCGGGAGGAGATTGGAGCTTCAACTTTAATTTCTACGTGTCCATAACTGTTTATTTCAACCAATAAATTTTGTACTGACCGTTTCTGCAGGAGTGAGGCCGCGACCTTGATATTTTATGACCTTGACCTTTACTTCCCGCTCACTACTGCGCAGACTCGGGTCCCGTTCACTACTGCGCAGAAGCAGGTCCCATATCTGCGCAAGACGTCAGCGCCATCTTTGGCGGCTTCACTTTTCACCAATGGAAGAGAGTGAAGGGGTGTCATCCATCTTCTTTCTTTTTTTTTTTACAGTCAATGGTCCACACAAGCATTTTTCCAAACGCTATTTGTCCACACAGAAACTTCGGAATGCGCTAAAATCATCTTACTTTGCATGTGTGAAACGTAATAAAAGCACACTGAGATGATACAGAGACCAAGCATATTAAAGTTTGTCACGCTCTGGCACAATTATCTTATTAGCAAATATCTCACCGCTTGCATGCGTCCAGTTCGCACTGACTCAACCACCACTATGTATTTTCTAAACACAACTGCCCTCATGTTTTGCCGCAGGACAGCAATTGGAAGTACATTTTCTGTCATCTTTGCAGGAATGTAAATATGAAGATTGTACGAAGAAACATTTATCTTTAGCAACACTGTGAAAGTGAATAGCACATATAGATATAGCAGTATAAACATAGATGTCTGTCAATACAGTATGTCACATGACTAAACATGAGTCATCATTTTGAAATACCTCCGTTTTCACTGTCGCACTACAATGGGGAAATAAATGGCATTATCAAATGTTTCCTCGTCTTCAAAAAGATTAGTTTTCACAAGACTAAAATGCTGTATTAGCCAGATTCGTGTAGATGTAGCCTCAATCTTTGCATTGGAAGTAAAAAACTCTTTAAATAGCAGTTTGTTTTCTGAATGTTATTATAATTTTTTATGAATAACATAATAGTGAGCATGAAGTGTTGATGTGTCTTTTCTTGATGCACAATTTTAAATACTAAACTGCTGTTTTTGCAGATGAGTATGTGGCCAGCCTTCATCTCCCTACGTTTGATGCACACTTGACTGAACTGTCTGACGAACAGGCCAAATACCTGGGCCTGAACAAGAACGGACCCTTTAAGCCAAACTACTACAGGTCAGCGGCTGCTTGTTAAAATAGTTTGATTTAAAGTGCCCATATTATGCTTTTTCAAATATTACCTTTCATGCAGCATATAGCTGTTAGTGAATGTAAAAGGTCTGTAAAGATGACAATGACAAATTAAGTTTGTCTCCTAAAAGAAAGAACCTATTCTGAACTCCCTGAAACGAGTCGTCAGCAATTCCAGTCTCACTTCCTGTTACATACGTTACTACGCATATTCCTCATTGGCTGCCGGTGAACAGCGTCTACGAAAGATCTGGAGCTGAAATTAAGATATAGGATGGGAGATTCGTTTCCAAGACGTGCTGTAAGCAGTAGACCAATCAAAACAGACTGGGCCATCAGACCAATCAGAGCAGAGTAGGCTCTCGGAAAGGAGGGGTTTAGAGAAACCCAATCCTTTATCAAGTGGATTCAAACACTGAGAAAAGAATTGAAGCTGCAATGTATATTATGAGTGTGTTTCGAACTTGGATGCATGTAAACCTATTGTAGGAGACTCCAAAACAAAATTAGGAACCTTTAAAATAGCATAATAGGGGCACTTTAAAAACTCCTCAACCTGTCTGTTATTAACCATTTGTAATGTTTTATTTTTAGGTACTAGATCCATTTACAGATGGGAAACGAAGAATAAAGAAATTACCAAGACTCCATAAATTCATACAGACGAAGGCGAGACAGAGCTGTGTGTCACAGCCTGCCTTTGAAGGGGAGGGAGAAGCCCTGACCTGATTGGTTGAGGGTGAAGGGCGTGGCTAATTAGCGCTATGGCAGTATTTATTTATTTTACGCTAGAATAACATGGCTAACCTTTTATGAGCTGCTACTGCCAGTGGTGCAACCTAGCGACGTTTTCATGGAGATTTCACCGTTTCATCTTTTCTTAGCTTCATGTGTTAGTTGTACGTAATCCATTTAGAGATCTTTTATTGTTTAACTATAAGTTCCGGTAAAGAGAAAAAAAAAAATTAGAAAAAAAAGAATGTTCAATCATACCTGATGATTTAGTCATGGACATGCCACTTGCATGTGCCCTGTTCTCTTGTTTTCTACATGATGATTTTTTTCTTTATATAAAATGGGGGGTGGGACAGAATACAGTCAGGCGCAGGGTTTGAAATCGTTTAGTTTAGTTGATCACACTATTCTTTTGTTGTTGTTTATTTTTTTTTTAAACTTGTATTACCGTAATTTTTACAGCAGATTTTAACATTTTGCGCTCTCTTGGTTCTAAATAAAATCTGTTGAAATTTAACTGGATTGTGAACGATTCGGGGGCGGGGCTTATCCCCACCATTCATATAGACTGGAAGCTCATTGGCTGAGGCATTAGCATTTCAAATTTCGCTCCCAAAAGCAACACACTCTTTCCACACCGTTTTTAAGAATGTCAGTATTGATGTTTGAGATAGAAATGCTCAAACTGTGCGCATTCACAAATCTATCCATGTTATTGCTGAAACTCATCAGGCTGTGTAATACAGGGGTGTATATTAGGATATTTATACTTTTCTTTTTCTTTTTCTTTTTTTTTTACTTTCCCTCTTCCATAATCGTTTGTTCCTATGAACTCATCCTCTGTCTATCATTATAAGAATAAGCAATTAAATGTTAAAAGATACTCTAGTGTAATATGAAATTTAATGAAACCCTTGTTTTATATACTGTGAAGTAGAGCCTATATCAATGAGATACCAAATGTACAGTTAATCCGGTACTGAGTTTCTTTCCAGGTCCTCGATGGGAGAGAGATGTGTGTGTGTTAAATGAAGCCAAGACCAACTGTGTACTCATTTCAGAGGATTGAAGGAAAGCTTTGCTGTTTGCAGGCCTGTAGAGCAAAAGCTGCCTTTGTGACTGGGATATTCAAATCTAATAAAATTGGGACCTATATTTTACTATACTTCTGAAAATCTTTATGGCAGATATTTATCTCTTTTTTTGCCATCCGTGTTTGTCATAAAGGGAATCGAAATGACTTTTTACCTGTTTCCTGTTTAATGTGGCGTCACTTTCCTTTACTCAGGACTGTCACATGTGTAGGTGTCAATTAGCTGGTACTTTTGTCCTTCTTATGGTCCTTGTTATATGATAAAACATTACGTTACTGTTCCTGGGGCATTTCAAAAATTAGGCTGCTTATATCATACTGCAAAAAATTTCTTACTCAGGAATTTTGATGGGATTTTCAACAAATATTGAAACATTCTGAAATCAAGATTATTTACTTGAGAAGCAAAGTGACATTAAGATATTAAGAAAATATTAAGGGCTAGATTTATTAACAGCTTGTGCCAATGCAAACCCTCTTTTGGCTTTAAAAACTACTGTCAGGATTTACTAAAGACATGCAGTAAAAAATTAGTGCTGAAAAGGCGTGGATTTGCAGCTGACTTTACTGCATATGCATTTGTTTCAGATGCAAAATTTTTGGGTGGAAAGTATTTAAATGAATCATGCAAGGTGATTTTGTTCATCAATAGGTGGCAGCAGAGTGAAATGTGGACTTTTTCCTGTTTTAAATTTGGACTATTTGGTCTGAACTTCTGATCTAAAACAGACTTTTAATTTTAAATGTCTGTGTGTTCATGAGCAAGTATGTTTATAAATAAAATGCAGTCCCAGTGGGAAGGGAAAATGTTTAGAATTTGAGACAAATCTAACTAATTGATGCAAAAAAATAAATAGTGTATCATATCTTTTTTATTTATTTTTTAAATCAGAAAAATAAAATTAATGTGTACTGTAAAAGTATTAACACGCATCCAATTTTTGTACTAAACACACAAAAAAAAGTGTATGTACCTCCCTCTTCTGGGTCAAAACGGACCCGAATGCATGGTAGGCTATGTATGTAAATGCGGTAATTTGATTTAATCAATTTTTCAGGAAAACAAATGTTTAATTTTGCTTCTCAAAAAACGTATTTTGATTTAAGAGTGTTTAGATATTTTTACTGGTAAGACAAAAAATACTGAATAAGATGATTTTTGCAGTGCTACTTTACAAAACCCTAAAGGCATGTAATAACAGTGTTACGTTTTCTCACAAACCTTTGCTTTCTCTACAAACACAAGACGGGTTGTCAATAAATGATTGTTCATTATGTTGTTAGTATGTGCTGCTCTTCGGTAGTTTGTGTTCAGAGCGTCGTATTAAATCTGTAAATGTATCGACACACCCCATCTTTTCAATAATCATCCTATCACGGTCTTTATCTGCTAACACACAATCTCTGTTCTAAAGCACATCAGTTAGTGTACGTCTTGTCAAAATGTGTTCAACCCATTGTCTTAATTTTTTTTTTTTTTTTTTTGAGGTTACATGTTTGTTTGTTTGTGTGTGCGCGCGCATTACAATGTTTAAGAGGCTCGTGTGCACAAACCGGGGTCTTTGCTGCAGTGTGGCAGTAGACGGTGGTCCCAGGCCTGGGTTTTTTCCGGATGGTTTTAAAATCACGTGGAGCGCATGGTTCAACACCAGCACCTCTTACGAGCGTTGACGTAAAGACGTTCAAACATCTGTATATTTATTGTTGTAAATCTACACTACAAACAAGAAGTCTTTAATGATGAGTTGTCAACAATGTCTAAATAGCCTATGGCAAGTGATGGTAGATGAGCAATAATCTGTAATCCTGAGGAACAAAAATAAAAATCACCAATGTAAACTTTTTTTGCAGGTATTACCGACTGCGGTATTTTTTGTTTCACGTTACACTGCTATGCAATATCCTAATCTTACTCAGTATTTTTGTCTTGCATGGTTAACAGTAGCCTATAAATAATAATCAGTCTTAAAATTATAATTAGCAAATAATTATCAAAATCAAGTGAGTTTTTGAATAAAAATAATCAAAATATCTGCCAATAGGGTAAGAAATATAATTTTGTTTTCCTTTTGAATTTGGTATTTTTCTTAACCCACTGCATTTTGTAAAATGTTTTAAGCATAAACTTGCTTAATATTTATCCATTAATCCTTAATATTTAGTCATTTTGCTTCTCAAGTCTAAATGTATATTGATTTAAGAATGTTAAGAAGAAAAAAAATTTTTTTTTTTTTTTTTGCAGTGGTGTCAATGTTTGAGTTGATTGTTCATATATGTTTTTTTAATACCAGGTTTTACCATGTTTGTTTGTTTTTATAACTGGTTCACAAAGAGCACACACAAGTCCATTTTGTAAGGGGGTGTTTAAAAAAGTTACACAAATGCTGAAAGCAAGAATGACCCATTCCGGAAATACTTTTGCACACATATTTTTTATCTAATTCCTGACATGTTATTATTGAAAAAACTTTTTTTGATGTGCTTATGATTAATTTCAAATGGATTATTTGATTATTGCACACCTCTGAATTCCTTCCCAATGTAAAGACTCATCCGTTAATTTCTGTGAAGAGGAGACTGCTTGTTTGTAGACCTAATTAAGCGTTCTGCTTTCTTTAATTTCCTGAAAGTGTTCAAGATGGATGGAGTACTGCTCTGTGCCAGGCCTAATTTAGAAAAACTATTATTTAGGGGATTTTAAATGCTTTGGGCATCCCAGTATAAAGTGGGGAGGTTGTTCAGCAGCAACCATATGACCCTTTAGCCCAAGACTGGTTGCCAACTGAAGCTAAGCAGGGCTGAGCCTGGTTAGTACCTGGATGGGAGACCTGAGAAAACCAGGTTGCTGCTGGAAGAGGTGTTAGTGAGGCCAGCAGGGGCCAGGGGGCGCTCACCCTGTGGTCTGTGTGGGTCCTAACGCCCCAGTGTAGTGACGGGGACACTATACTGTCAAAGAGCACCGTCCTTCGTATGAGACGTTAACCGAGATCTTGACTCGGTGGTCATTAAAAATCCCATGTCCTTTGAAAAAGAGTAGGGGTGTAACACCGGCATCCTGGCCAAATTTGCCCCTTGGCCTCTGTCCATCATGGCTTCATCATCCCTATGATTGGCTTCATCACTGTCTCCTCTCCGCCAGTAAGCTGGTGTGTGGTGCGTTCTGGCGCAATATGGCTGCTGTCGCATCATCCAAGTGGATGCTGCACATTTGTGGTGGTTGAGGAGATTCTCCCCCCCCCCCCACCCCCCCCCCCCCCCACACACACACACACAGAAAAAGTGCTATATAAATGTAACTAATTCAATTATTATTATGCATATAGGGCTATCTAAAATTTTGACTTGGCTGATACCTAAAAATAAGGTATTCTAAAGCTGTTGCTATTCTTGGTGAGCTTAGTCACTTTGTATATTCCTGGACATTGAGCTCATAGATCGAAGTTATAATTGGACAGTGTAAACAGTGGGTGTTTATTCTGGACACATGATGGTTTGTGGGGTACTAGGCTATGAAGACAAAAACGAGAACAGCTGCTGTTGCCACTCACACCTTCAGGCTACATGAACAAACACAATGTTGGCTAACTTGCTAATTTTACCTTAAAGATTTAACACATACACTTTTTTTTGATTGAATAAATCAATGTATTTAGGTGGTTAAGTTATGTTAAACTACATTTTTGACTTGATCAAAACCAGTTAATTTATGTTACCATTTTAGTTTTTCTTTCTTCCAGTGCTCATTCAAAGGCTACTGCTGTTGGTTATCTTCATTCTTGACCTGTTGTATGAGAGAGGGGGGTGTTTACACAACACCATGAAAATAAAATGGAACTAAAAACGGAAAACATGTGTTTTGGCCGCTCATTTATACGACATCGGCGTTTTGGGGGCCTAAAAATGCTAACTTTTGAAAATGGATTTGAAAGTGCAATTTTTTTAAACGATATAGCCTACCGTTATCGTCTCTGTGTAACTACAAAAATGTGATGTCATGCACATACCCATACCTGTTCTAGGTGAGTGTTTCTTTACAAAGTGATATCGCCAACTACTGGCCTGGCAGCAGAATATACAGCGTTTTTAGTCGTTTTCCTGGGACCATTTTGACAATCGTCTGTACGCAAAAAAAAAAAAAAAACTCAATGGAAAAACTTTTTTGTTTTTAGTAGCCTACATCGTTGTCGTGTAAACCCTAAAAAGTTGCAGCGTGCAAGATATAGCTATATTTCCATTTTTATATCTCTAATCTTCTGAGCATGACACCATTTTCATCTAAAAACGGAAAAACTTTTTATGCGTTTTGGGCAATTTTTTATTTTCTCCATGTAAACTACAAAAACGTGAACTTGTGTAAATGGTGACGTCATGCACATGCGTAGTGTTTATTTACAATAACGCGAAGGAATTTTTACCCGTTTTTAGTTGTCGTGTAAACACCCTAAGAATGGTGCATCGTCTGAATGGGATACAGTTGTGTGGCTTTCAGTGACCTCACTGCCAGTCTTAGCCTTTTCTGTTGACGTCTGCCATTTCTGGTGGGCATCTTTCTCACTTTCAAATTTAAAAACTATTGATTTGAAGACAATTGACTTATAGCCTATGTGTTGACACCGCCATGCCGAACGTGTCCCCTTCCTCTGAACGATCAATAATTCTCTGTCAAAAACATCACAATGTGGCTCTTTCTGTAGAGAAGAAAAACTCAGTGTCCTTTCTGTTCCTCAATCTGAATAATAGCACTTTGTTTGTCCGCATTACAACAGCACTCACTAAGGCCACATGTCTTTCTTAGACTGACTGGTGGCTTTATTTATGTCTTTATGTATTTTACATTAACTAATAAGCAACACAAGCATATGCACTGGGGTGTTAAAACACACACACACACACACACACTAACACTCATTATTGCAGGGTTTACCTCAATTTAAAGGCAAAATAAACATTTAATAAAATTTGTAGGCTTACATTCTAAAATAATTATGGTCATTTTTTTCAGTGGAAAAGCATTCATTGTGATGTGCTCTCTATTCGTTTTTTTTATGAATCACCAGAATATACACAAAATTTGTAAAAACATACAATTCACAACAAATATGACAACACATAGGCTAAGTAAACAAAACCATACAGTGTGGATCTATGTAGGAGAAAACTATTTATGACAGGGTAAATTACAACGTTAAAGAAATTAAAGTAACATGCCTCATAAGTCTTGTGTTTTTTTGCTTTTAAAATGGTCTAAAATAGTGTCATATGATGATGTGCACTGGAATGCAATAGTAGCACCTGCATTTTCGTGGTCAAGAGCGGTGTGGGCGTGGCTCGCCGCAGGCGTTGCGTCAGCAGCCAATCAGAGCGGCGGGGCCGGAGATAACTCTGAGCGTGGAATCCAGCAGCGTATGTTCCAGTGTGACTGTGTATTTCCGTGCGGCGAACACATCCTCCTCAGCCTGACAGATGCAGCAGACCGACGACATGGAGGTACCTTTACTTAATGATTCTAACAGTAACAGACAGAAGTCTCTGGCTCAAGAGAGAGATGGGTTCAGCCATCAGCTGAAGGATTCGGAGGTAATCCGAGCACACTGACAGTTTGCCAGTTTGCAGGGGTAGAGGGGTGTGTGTGTATATGTGTGTAAGGTGGCTTGTTGCTGGGGGCTTTTAAATGCCTCGAGCTGTTATTTTAGAAACATGCATGGTGCTAAAAATACCTTCTCCGTAGGAATTTGATATGGTGTGACTGGCTGATGGTTTTATAGGGGATATACATGCGTTTCATGTGCGTGCCTTTTGAAGGGGAAACATGAAGGGTGCATTTGTTTCTGTCTTTAATTCCCACTTCTTCCACTGTATATGTACACATGCGCATGCAAAATGCCGAGAATGTATGTATTTGGCTCTTAATAATGTGTATACATCACATTAACCCATCATTGTCAGTGGGCATACATTCCAAATGCATTATGATATATATTCAAAACCAGTTTAGTCAATATTAGCCTAATATTATAGAATATTTATTGGGATATTGGGCTTTAAAGGGGACTTTGTTAAAATTATTTGTAATATACAATCTGCTGGTGAATTATTTTCATTACATTTATTTAAAACATCCATCCATCCATCCATCCATCCATCCATCCATCCATCCATCCATCCATCCATCCATCCATCCATCCATCCATCCATCCATCCATCCATCCATCCATCCATCCATCCATCCATCCCAGTCATTAAAAATAAAAGCAAGCAAATGCATATTTGAGTCTCTATTTGGCACTGCTCAAGGCATATTGAGTCTTCAAGGACAGTAACACATATTGTGCTGGAATATGTCCAGTCTAGTGAAGTTATGGTAATGAATTCCTCAACCGTGATCATTGAGCATATTGAATGTGGTGTTTTTTGTTGTTGTTTTTTAGAGGAATTAGAGCGTGTTTTACTCCTGCAGCATAAATTTTCTAGGACAGTGGTGGGGAGGTTGTTTGAATGTACACAAAAAGCCTTAAAATGATGTGCATGGCTGGAGTTTATGACGAGGAGTGAAACTCAAGGGTCAAATATGTGAGTGATCTGTCATTATTAAACCAGAATATACTGGATGTGAACATCGGTGCTTGGTCTTATGATATGGGCATGTTACTATTAGTGATGAATTATTGTATCTGGCTGCATAAAAGGAGTTATGAATATTAAATTATGAATATTGACTCACGTCTTTGGTCCAGTAGGTTAATGCTTGTACATGGAACCACATTGTACAGCCTCGATTTGAGATTTACAGATTATTCCAGTATGTTTCCGCATGCAACTCTTGTTCAGTTGCTCCTTTTTATGGTTTTGGTTGGGCTTTGATTCAGCTGCACTTTAGATTCAATGTTGAAATTGATGTGAATATACCCAAAATATAAATAGAAAACATCTGGAATTTTAACCATGTAAAGCCTGACATATGAAATAAGACAGAAACATCTTTATATATATATATATATATATATATATATATATATATATATATATATATATATATATAAACTTTTTTTAAAGTATCATGTGGTTTTTTTTTACTGATTAAATATGACTAAATATCAGTGGTCACTCTATATTTGCCAATAATATGAATTAAAAATATATATATTTAAATTCTTAGTTTTATGATCAAAGCTCTGCAGTTTTTATTGTTGGGGGAAACATAATGCAGTGCAATACAATGCTGAAAAAAATAAATGTTTATCAAAAGACTGATGCATCATATTTGATACTTTGTGTGTCTGAGTAATCCGTGTCATGATTCACAGCATA
Source organism: Phoxinus phoxinus (assembly GCF_949152265.1). NCBI lineage: Eukaryota > Metazoa > Chordata > Actinopteri > Cypriniformes > Leuciscidae > Phoxinus > Phoxinus phoxinus. The sequence goes on from NC_136884.1 coordinate 6,374,061, forward strand.
AATGTGTATTTTGTTCATAGGATATTGTTCTAGTCTATAAGTATCCACAGTTTGCCTTTGCATCAGATGTTTTGGCCCTTGACCTGCCGTGTTTTCTCTAAAACCATCAGTATCTGGCATTGGTTTGGGTTAGACATGAGAGTTCTGCTTGTGGGAGATCAGAGAGTATAACATTTAGGGAAGGTGTCTGTAACACTGTCAAAAGGAAAGCCCATGTCTCTCTCTGTCTCTCCCACACAGTTCTCAGTTAGGGCCTTTAACCAGGAGTATCAATGCCATCTGCTCCTGAGGACCAAAATAAAATGCTCCTGACTGTGCCACACACATGTCTGTGACTAGAGAAAGAGAGAAGAGGGTAAACATGAGAAATCATTAGTTTTGTGTGTTCAACTGCATGCATACATAAAATCTGCACATGCATTATGGTGATGATGATTACTCGCATCCAATATACCTTTTTTTTTTTGCCTTTAATGCTTTATACATTTAAAATTTGTTTTATTTCTAATCACTAATTTAAGTTTTTTATTTTAGTTTTATTAATATATAAAATTAGCTTTTAGTCATTTTGTTATGAGCTTTTGTAAAAAAATTAATGTATATTGCTGTTTAGGTTTAATTTATTCATGTTAATTTTAGTTTAAATTTTTGTCATTTCATTTTGTGCTTTTGTCATTTTATTGGTTTAATTTTTTTTTTTTGCTATTTAGGTTTAATGCATTTTTTTACACTTTATTATGTGCTTTGTCATTTTATTATTATTTTTTTTTAAATTGCTATTTAGGTTTAATTTTTTTTTTTTTCAGTTTTAGTTTTAGTTGTTTTAGTGTTTATTTATTTCCAATTAATAATTTGTGTGCTTCAACCTAAAAATATTTCAGTTTATTGCAAAGACAACATTTCTCATTTTCAACATCCCATTTCTATTTTTTGTTGAAGTGTTTTTTTTCAGCTTTATTTCAATTAACAGAACAGTTTTTTTGGCCGGCTGCTAGTAAAGTCATCAATGTATGTTCAGCTAATAGCTGTCAAAGTAAAGAGTATTGCAAAAGCACTCTATGAGAAAGTAGAGCGAGGTCAACGATCACTTTGAAAATGATCTCAGGTCTTGAACTCTGTAGCTGAGTCCACCAATATCAAGAGCTCTTTCAGAATCATTGTGAAAAGATGTGGATAACGCTGGTCTGTGGGTGGGTAGCAAAAAGAGTACATTAGATATAGATAATGCAAAATACAGGGATGAATCATTGTATATGGCTGCATGAATAAATGATTAATATTAACTGGCATCTTTTGGTTTTTGGTCAAGATCAATTCTGATACAGGACACATTGAGCAGCCCCGTTTTGAGATTTACTAATTATTCCAGTCTGTTACAAGGAATAAAGGGGCGTTCCGCTCTTTCAGTTGCTCTGTGTTTTGGTTTAGTTGGGCTTTGATTCAGTTGCACTTTGGGCTTTAGATTTGACGATTATTCCAGTTTGTCTAAAACACTGCCTTTTTAATATTTTGTCCACTTTCGACCACCTCTGTCCTGATTTCTTTAAGGGGAGGGTTTATGTGTGGGTAAATGTATGGGCTTTTTCAGATCTTTTGATCTAACGGAGGAAATAAGCTCACTCAATTTACATATGAACATGAAAGGAGACTGAAAAACATATGAAGAGCAGCATCTCTCCTTTCTACTTGACGAAAATGCTTTTTAATACCATGTTTAAACAGGGCCTTAGTCTAGCACAGTATACACAGCAAGTTATATATATATATATAGAATAGAAAGTGTTAGTATTAATGGGTCAAGTGTTGATGTAGAAGTTGCGTCTTTTAGCTGTTTTTTGAAAATGGCATTTTGAAAATGTTTTTTTGTTCCCTGTTTGTCATTCCACAAGCAGGGAACAGTCAAGGAAAAGGTTCATGAAAGTGATTTTGTGCCCCTTTGGGATGACGCCTCAAGGCACCATTCACTTGCAGAACTCAAGCTTCTGTAGGGTGCAAAAGTAGTGAGTTGAGGTATGGGGTGCAGAGCCAGTGGTTATACTGTTGGCAAACATCAGTGCCTTGAATTTGATGCGAGCCGCTATTGGCAACCAGTGCGTGTGACGTGACGTGACGTGATCTCTTCGGCTAACTCTCGCTGCTGAATGTCAAAAATGTCAGTAGAGAACAGCTACAAACTCTAACTCTCCCAGAGTCGTACACCGTATAGACCCAAAAATCTTATTACAGTTGCAAACTTACAAAATCGACCAAAATTGTATAGCATTCAGTCACCCTTAACAATCTTTAGATCTTTGTGGCTACTGAGTTACTGTGTTGTACTGCACTAATGGAAATGCTCACTGTCAGTGTGTATGTGTGAGCATGTGTAAACATTTTTTACATTTCCCACTCTGTAGTTGTTGAAGTACTAGAGTAGTGTCCTAGCTACATTTGCATAATTACAGGGAAAAGCACATGCTGATGAAATAGTGGAAAGACCTGAAATGCAGTTGGTGCTCCAGGATGTTAGACATGTGACACTTTCTGTTGTAGCAGTGCAGTTATTGTTTTCTTCTGGTCCGCAGGGGTCCATGGAGTCCCCCAACCTGGAGTTTGAATATGGGGACACAGATGGCTTCACTGCTGAGCTCTCAGGTCAGTCACGCAAACATATCTGGGTGAACAATCACTGAAATCGAGTGATTTAATCTTTTAAAAGGATGTATTTAAATAACATGGAAGCAGAACAGGAACAGTTTTAGATGTTACAAGAGTTTAAACGTAGATTTAATATCACAATAGATTTAATTGAAGAACAGATGTGAATTATATACTGTATATCTGATAAGTTTAATGTTGCAGTTTTAACACTGGCCCTGTGCATGGTTCATGTGTTTCATTATAAATTGGAGCTTTTATGCCTTTAATTATACTAAATGTGGCAGTATATAAAGTATTAGGTTACACTTTATTTCAATAGTCCACTTTAGACATTCTAATAGCTTTGCAACTACACACCAACTAACTTGTATTAATTTGCAACTAACCCATTAGAGTATTGGTAGACTGTTAGGTTAGGGTTAGTATAGCAAGTTGTCATGTAGTTGCAAAGGTACTTCTAGTTAGTAGAATGTATGTTGGAAAAGTATTATTATACAATATTTTATCATTTGTAAATGTTATGTGCTGTTGATGCTTGTTACTATAGTATTTAGGGATATTTTGAGCCTCTCTGTCTACAGACTCATTATAGTGCATTTTAATTGCCATGTAATGCACAGCATGCCAGTTAATGTTTAATGAATGTATTTTACTGGAAAGCTCATGTTATGTGCTTGTTTTCTTTTAATCATATGTCTTTTTTTTTGTCTCTTTCACAAAGAGCTGTACAGCTACACAGAGGAACCAGAGTTCAGTCTAAACAGGGATTACTTTGAGGAAGACTTCAAGAATCATGGTAATGTAGCCAGTGTTATATTACAGCTAAAAGTCTAAGTCATATGTTTCTGTAATGCACTGCAAAAAAAAAGGCACTGGTTTCTCTTTGTATTTTTTTTCATGGAATAAATATCCAAAGATTTTTTAAACGGGTTCTTCCCACTTTGGAAAATAGTTTTTCATGTTTTAAGCATAAACCTATGTACGGAGGTCTAAAGGTACATGGTGATGGAAAAAAATATGAGATGGGAGGAAAATACATATTTTAATGCTGTTGCATTCGCTCGCAAAACTTTTGTTTCCCCGAGAAACTTTGCGTCTTACACACTAACATCATAGTGTTTAAGATTTTTGTGCTCAAATTGCATTGTAATTGTAAGAAACTGCTTGGAGTGCAGGTTGCGCAAACCGCAAAGACTAGTCTTACAAGTTAGACGTAAATTAATTTTTTTAAGACTGTCGATAAAGTTTTTAAATCAGTTACATAAACACATAGATTGGCCTAATATGATACTGAAAAGAAAGACTGAATACCACCTTGACTAACTGCTAGTGGTTATACTAGATCTTAAGACACTGTCTTGGACACATGCAAATGGCCGAAGCTTCATTTCCACCTGTGTCTGAAAGGGAACAGAAATAAAGCCTCAGCAAAATTCCTCAGTTCTTTTTCTGTGAGAAAAGGAGAAGTTTAATGAATGTTTATGTAGTGACGATGTGTGTGTGTGTGTGTGTGTAGCCTCAGGCTTTACCCTGCCTGCTGTGTGCACAATCTCACCTCACCAGACCTCTCTCTCTCTCTTTCTCTCTCTCGCTCTCTCTCTCTCTCTCTCTCTCTCTCTGTCTGCCTTGGCACAGCAGTCTCTACTGAATGGAAAAAAGTGCCTGGATGACCCACGTGACGTTAGCTTTTGAGCGTTTGTGTGCGCTGTACGTCTGTGTTGATTCTGAAGCAACTTCATGTCACGTGTTGGAGTCGTTTACAAGACACATTCGTACTTTTGAAAGTTGCTGCCATCCAAAGTGGTCATATTTTTTATTTATTTTTTGTCCACTTATGAGTTTAATTTTCCACCCTCTCTCAGGCAAGAAAATTTGTAATTTAAAACTAATCCCATTTGAAATGCAACACATTCTAAAATCAAGATACATTTACTTGAGAAGCAAAACGACTTAAAGGGGTCATGAATTGAGAAATAAAAATTTCCTTGATCTTTTGGCATATAAGAGATTAATAATGTCCAGTAAGTTTCTTAAATAAATGCTTCATTTTATTGAAACCAGGCTCAGAAAACAACTTGTTTCAGATTTCGTCTCAGTATGACGTAATAGTGTGCCAAAAGACCGCCACTGCAGAAGAAGATCTAGAAGCCTACTTCTACATCCTCTTTAGCCCTGACGCAAACACAAGATAGAGATGAGCAAAGTAAAATATTTGTTTCTTTTGTCTATTGTCTTCTGATTCGGGATCCCTGGCTCAAAAGTCTATGGCTGAATTTTTATCAGTTGCCATTTTTCAACATCGTAAATTTTCAAAACTATTCCACACGTGTAACAGGGACGGTGACAATTATTTTAATATACAAAACTGTTACCCAATCATAGCAGTGGGCATTTACTTGCGTTTAAAATAGAGGTTCAAAAACAGGATAGAAATGAGCCTATTACTTCTAAATTAGGATGTTTTTATGTAAAAATCATGTGGACTTCAGAGAACATAAAACCTTAAAGGGGTCATGAACTGCATTCTTAAATGTATAAAGTCTTTTTATGAAAAATTATCAAAATTAAGTGAGTTTATGCTTGAAATAATAATAAAAATCTGCTAATGGGGTCAGAAAAATATGCTGGATTCAAAGGAAAAACTAGATTTTTCTTGTTTTAAGCAAAAATTTATACATTTTTCAGGGAAACTTTTATAATTTTATTTTTATTTTGCTTCTTAAGTAAGTTTCACTTGATTCAAGAATATTTAGACATTAGCACTGGAAAACGAGTTTTGCAGCAAACATTTCCGTAATACTCCAAGATCAAAATCATTCCCATCAGAAATCCAATGTAAATCTTTCAGTGTCAGATGAAAGACCTCAGTGATTTAATTTTACACATTCCTTTCACTGAAGACTTTACAGCAGAAATCTGCCTCACAAACTTTCTAATAAGCATATGGCAAATGTTTTACCAAGCGCATTTTCAAACCAGGAAGGTTTGTACAGTAATTTGCATTCACTAATCCCCCTCTCGTATATATAGTTGAGGAACATTTATGAGAAGAAAGGTCAGTGAAGTGAACAAGTATGTGCCGCCCCTCTCACGGATGTTTGAGCAACACAAATCCTGACTAATCTGTCTCACATGTGAGAAATGAACCAGAATGGGAGGTGGTGGAAGAATGACAGAAATGATCAACATGGACAGAGATTTGATTCTTCTGTCCTCTGCTCTCAGTGAAGGGTCGGAGGTGGATGGAGTTGAGTTTGGAGGAGCAGAGGGCGTATGTCATGAGATTGCTGGATGCTCTGGAGGTCACCGATCGGGACAAGAGGCTCAAAGTGGCCCGGGCCATCCTCTATTTGGCCCAAGGTACGAATATAGCACATGCAACCACAATGCAATTGGTGAAACTAGTCAAGAACAAATCATATTTTGCACCCAAATCAAACGAAAGATATTACACTATATCTATTTTAGGATCATTAAGGCCATGGCAAAGTTCTTTTTCGTTCTTGGCTTAGGGGTAAAAAGGAGTACAAAAAACTCATCATCAAATCTATCTGTGATCACATGAAGAAACAGAAAAAACTAAGACAGACTAAATCCAGAAGAGCTGTGGCAACGTCTCCTAGACGCTTGAAGAAACCTGTAACTGGCTTAATGGGAAATACAAACTAAAACTGAAATAAAAAAATAAATTAAATAGAAAAAAAAACTAATAACATGATAAAAGTACATAATAAAATTACTAAAATACCCTAGAATTAACATAAAAATGAAATCTCATTCAAAAATATGAATGAAACTAAACTGAGAAAAATATTACACTGATGAGAATTCGCACATAAACCTGCATGACAATAATAGCAAAAAAATTCCTTTCTTAACCAAAAACGGATTTCTTGTTTTTTCCTGCTTCTGTGCGTGTGTATTAAGGTGTGTTTGACGAGTGTGACACCGAGACAGACGTCCTCTACTGGTCTCGACACAACGTCTTCCTCCTCTACGACATGGGCATCTTCACGGCTCTGCTGGAGCTCCTCAGCATGGAGATAGAGTGAGTGTCTTCATTTCCCAAAATGCCTCAGTCTCTCCGTAGAGATCTGTGACTGAGGCCAGACCATCTGCTGCAGGCAGGGAAAGACTGAAGTATTGAAAGAGACAGACAGCGAGGGAAGTGTTTAACAGTGCTTCTATTTTTATTCTCTTTCTCCTGAGGGAGCAGGTTAGAAACGGCTCAGTCATGACTGTGTGTGTGAAACAGTGTTTAAGGGGTTGTGTATTTCTGCAGTTCTCCTGGGTGTTGTCCTAATGAGCCGTGCACCTTTTCCTTTTCTGTTTCTTAATGCCGCTGTGTATGGTAGCAGCTGCCTGGGCGGCACAACGAGCCTGTTCTCTATTTCTCTAATTACCCACATTAAGTACACTTTCCATGTTAATGGATCTTTCTATTCCATTTAAGAGAGTGATATCAGTGATATCAGATGTCTCTCTTAGTAGTGCACATACTGTACAACCACCCTAAAAAGCAACCCAAAAGTGAATGTGCAAAGAGCACATTAGTAACATCATAGCAACGGCCTGGAGTTGATACCTGATTATAAATCTCACCGGGTCAAAATTGCGTGGTTGAGACAAAAAAAAAAAAAAAACGCAGATAAGTTGCAATGGTGTATAAGTCTGTATGTATTTTATTGTTACATTTTAGAAATAATGGTAAATACCGGTAACCAATTTTAACGGTATTCAGAATAGAAATGCTAAACAAAGTATACAACTAACATATATGGTGGCATTCAATGTTCATCATATACGGCAAACCTAAACGAATATATTTTAAGCGAAACTGAAACTATATGGGAAATTCACTTTACAAATAAGCTTGGGCTCTTGTACCTTTCTCATTCGGCACAAATCCAAACGTGTTCACTTTGCACTTGATTTAGAGGCTAATAAAAATAATTGTTGATTAAATTTATATTTCTTGGAAAAAGCTTCAAAATAATGGAAAAACTAGCTCAATGCTTTATTTGCTCCCATGAAACGCTTATAAATTAAATTATAAAAAAGGGATTTTATATTCATGTATCCTAATTTTTATTAGAAAAATCTTCAGACAATAAACATTTTATTTTGTAATATGACATAATATAATCAGTGCTGGTATCGTTAACTAAAACTATTAATAATATAAATGAAATAAAGCTAAATAACATATAAATATTAGATGTACGTTTATAATTTTCATTTAAGTTAAAGTAGTAAAATGACACAAAAAAATTAATTGAAGCTAATAAGAAATTGCAAAAAAAATATAATAAAATGACTAAAACTGAAATTAAATTTAAACTTAAATAAAAGCTATTAATAGTACAAAATATAATTTAAAAATAATATAATATAATTAACAGAGCTTTTTTTTCGCAGCACATTTCAGATGATAAACTGTGGCTTATAATTTTTCATATTAAATGTTAATCATATTCTTATGAAGTTAATATAAGCATCAAAGCAAGATGAAAAAGGCACAATTCATTTGTGTATCATTCTCATACCTGCTGTCATCTCTGGTCTTGATTTCCTGCACCCCCGCCGCCTCTCTCCGTTCCCTCCTGCTCTTGTGTTCAGAGAGCCTCAGAGTGGCCGTCTGTGATCTGTTCTTCAAAGACAGCCTGGACACCATGCCTCTCCTCTTTCAATCCCCTGCCTAGCGGATTGAATGTATTTGTACCATTGTCCCATCAGCCCACACAGCAGAACTGTGCTCAGGGAGGACGTGCCGCTGCCTCTTCTGCTGTTAATGATGCCGTACATTTAGCCCTCCAGCTTCTCTGAGCATTGATTCATATTTGGCCAAGCACAACATATTCAAATGATCAAGGTTGACAGCTTGTCAGGTGCAATAAGCTAGTATTTATGCTGCAGAATGAAAGCAAGACATTAGACCACATGCCCTGTTTGCCTCTCACAAACTCATTTATATTGTATTTTGTGGCGTAATAAAACCATTGGCTGGTTGTAATGAGTCGTTTGATGCAGATGTTATGTAAGGATGTCCGTAGAGTGCTATTTTAAATTAGGATTGTTCCCTTTTCCTCCAGTAATAACCAGGCGTGCAGCACCGCGGTAAGAAAGCCAGCCATTTCGCTGGCAGACAGCACTGAACTCAGGTAAGATGTCCACTGGGAACGAATCATTTTCTTCTTTCACAGACTCTCTCACAACATGACTTCTTTTCACCCAACCCACAATCCACTTCTCAGATTTACTGAGGCAGCCTCGTATGCCTTCATGTTTTTGAGCTCAATATATCGGCTCTCTCCAAGCAAACATAATCGAGACCTGAATGTTGTTTTCCTGTAAGAAGTAAAGCTGCTGCATTAGCTGATTATAGAAGGAAAATACTTGCCTTTGGTCACAATAAACAAAGACTCTCTCTCTCACTCACTAATACACACACTTACACACAATCACTCTGATTGAAAGTAAAGGGATTTGCATTATGTTCTGAAGGGTTCTTCTGAGCATCATGTATCTGATGGTTGAGACCATTCGTGTGGAAACGGAGGGTGACAGTCCTGAGAGGAAGGCAGCCAGAGAGGCCTTCAAAACCGAGTTGGGTGAGAAAGAACTGTGTCCTTAAGTCTTACAGACTCACAGAATATAGTGTTTGTGCGTGTGCGTGTGTATTGTGTTCGCAGTGCTTGGCTGTTGACCTTCTCTATGGTGCAGCGATTAACCTCCCTCCTCCTCTCAGGTTCACCCCTTTATAACGGAGAGCCTTTTGCCCTCCTCCTCTTCACCATGGTAACCAAGTTCTGCAGTATGAATGCGCCCCATTTCCCCATGAAGAAAGTGTTGCTCTTACTGTGGAAGACCATACTGGTTAGTCTCAATATACACACATCAGAATTACTGTTCAAATTTAGATTCGACCGACGCTTTCGATTCTTTTCTAGTCTATTCTGCACATAAATCACTGCTAATTCTATGCTATGCTGTTCTATTCAATTTGATTGCATTTCACTTATAGATTGCTTCTATTATATTATATTCTATTCTACACATGAATCACTGCCTATTCTATGCCATTCTGTTATGCTGTTACATTCTATTTCATTCAATTTCACTTATAGATTACTACTTCTATTGTATTGTTTTGTATTCTTTTCTATTCTACACATCAATCACTGCTTATTCTGTTATCCTAAGTTACATATTTTATTCCATTTCACTTATAGATTAATTCTATTCTATTCTACCAGATAGAAAAGGTTTTTCATAATACAAACCATGTGTCTATCATGGACTGTTTCAAGTCTAAATCAAGTCAATAACAGACCTGCTTCCGTCGCTATAGTGCTCTGTCCATTGATCCGTGTGTGTGTGTGTGTGTGTGTGTGTTGACGTGCACCTCAGTTCACACTGGGAGGTTTCGAGGAGCTGCAGGAGATGAAGGTGAGGATGAGAGAGCAGTTCAACCTGCCGCCGCTCCCTGAGGACAGCATTAAGGTGGTGCGAAACATGCGAGCCGCCTCACCTCCAGCCTCGGCCATGGAGCTCATCGAGCAACAGCAGCAGCAGAAGAGAGGACGCCGGAGCCGCAGGGTACGAGAAGCACACCACAAACACACAGCTTTCAAAGCAGTGGCACAAGCAGAAACCATGTGAAGAAGTACAATCACTGTGCCAGCATGAGTTGAACTCACTACACACAACCACTCATGCGCATAAACCTATACAATCAGATTAAAAAATCTGACCTGTGCTACCTATTTATACTAATATAATGGCCCACCCAGCCTAAAAAACGTACACAACCTTTTAAATTAACACAAAATGGATTACATGCCTATGTTTTACCACACTCCTGCCCTTAAAGACACTCTGACATTGCAATGGTGATGTCACAATGAGAGTGAAATTTAGCAGTGTAACGATTGGCCGGTCTGTCTGCACATCATTGTGGACCAATCACAGCAGGTTTCACTCTGAATTTTTTTTCCTTATTATTTTTCCAGTTCAAATATCTAAGCATTCTTAAAGAAGGAAACATTAACTGTAGAAGCAAAATGACATTAAGAAATTAAGTCTTGTATTCTGAAATAATAATACAAATATTTAAGTTTTTGCTTAAAACAAGAATAAACAAAAAAGTATAAACTTGCTTACATGGATATTCACCCAAAAATAAAAATTCTGTCATTAATTACTCACCCTCATGTCGTTCCAAACCCGTAAGGCTTTCGTTCATCTTCGAAGATCTTTTTGATGAAATATGAGAGCTTTCTGTCCCCTCCATTGACCGCTACGCAACTACCACATAGATGCTTCAAAAAGTTCATAAAGAGGTCGTAAAACGAATCCATATGAATTGAGCGGTTTAGTCAAAATTTTCTGAAGAGACACGATCGCATTCTATGATGAACAGATTGAATTTAGGCTTTTATTCACATATAAACCTGAATCAATGCATGTTCGCTTGACATGGGAAAACCAATGACGTTCATTCTCGTGTTACGCAGCGCGTTTGAGCTTCCGCAAGAGTTTCAAGCAGGTTTGGTTTATGTTCGCTGATCAATGTTTATATGTGAATAAAAGGCTAAATTCAATCTGTTCATTTTATAAAGCAATCATGTCTCTTCAGAATTTTTTTACTAAACCACTTAATTCATTATGGATTAGTCTATTTCTGAACTTTTTAAAGCGTCAAGTTTCAGTTGCGTAGCTGACAATGGAGGGACAGAAAGCTCTCAGACTTCATCAAAAATCTTAATTTGTGTTCTGAAGATGAACGAAAGCCTTTCGGGTTTGAAACGTCATGAGGGTTGATTTTTAAGATCTTGATTTAAGAATGTATAGGACACTAAGACAACTAAGAGAAAAAATAATGAGTAAGAAAATCTCTTTTTTGCAGTGCACAGTTTTTGACTTTCCTCTGTCTCCCTCTCTACTCCTTTCTGCCCTTTTCTCTCTGGGTTTTGGTTTTCCTGTTGGCTCATTCCCGTCTCTTCCTTGTGTCCCTACAGAGTGCCTTTGTTGATAGCTTGGAAGGAGACAGTCCATATGCCAAGAAACAGGTCTTTACCCTAAACCCCTTTTGTGCATTTTTCTTTGTTGTGGGCTGGCCTTGCACTCTTCCACTCTATTTTCCTTCACAGCAATTTGTTTTTCCTTTGAAACTTGATTTGGGAAAGGGAAGGGTTCTGGGGAATACAGCTGACCATGGCTACCGGACATTAGCAAAACTCTCTCTCCTCCTCTTATCTTTCCATTTGCACATCTTTCCACACATTCTCAGTCAATGAGATCCACATAGACTAGCTAGCAGAATGGCTTCTTCTCATAGGCAACCAATCACAGCTGAGTCACCTTTGCTCATGGCCTCAGCACCGCCCACAGACACACTCATACATTGACTGCACTGGAACAAAGGATGACGCTCCACTAATGCACCTCATGCCTGATGCTTGCTCTGAATCTTGCCATTCATCCGTTTGCACAACACTAGAGATGTAAAGAACTTGTTTTTTGTGCCTTAGTTGAACTGAATCTGCACAGGAATGTTGAAAAAGGAGTTGCAGTGTTGTCTCTAGAATGTACGAGTCCCCAAAATTGCGTCAATGATTCAACGGTTTTGTGATGCTTATCATTTGCAGGTTTACAGAACGGTAAGTTTCAGCAGTAAACTAACTAATGGATGGAGAATGTAATCTGAAGACTAAACAATGAAAAATGACCACAAGTAAGTGGGTGACCCTTATGTGAGTCTCGTTCAGTGACTGTAAACATTTGAAACCTCTCATTTAGGATGTTTCAATTTTATTTTACATAAAAAGGATGCCAAATGAAACCACTTGATTTTAAAATTATAACACACCAAGCGGTTGGCCGTCGGTGAGCGTCTGTCGGGCTAGTTTTTGCGGTGTGTTCAAGCGTAGCATTTTGGTCCAGACGCAGCCGACGCAAGACAACACAATAGCCTTTCTTCACCAATGTCGGTTTGGTGTGTTACGGCCTTTACGACTTATAAATGAGACTCGATATCAGGGTCCAGAGTAATGTGCACATTTGCAACTTGATATTAAACTCTTTCTTCTTCTCTTGCAGCCCCTGGTCAAGCAGGACAGCCTGGACACTTACAACGAACGGGACCCTTTCAAGAACGATGATGCCCGGGATGAGGAAGATGACCCAGAGGATGTGGACAGTGGCATCGAGGGAGAGGTCGACCCTCTCGACAGAGACGTTATCATCCAACCGCCACCGCCACCACCACCGCTGCGGCCCCCGACTGAGAGGGTGTCCTTCCCCAAGGGCCTGCCCTGGGCCCCCAAAGTCAGGTAGTGTACACGATCTTTTCTTCAAATGTGACTCTACAGGATGGCCAGAATGACCAAAAACTCAGGGCCTTTTTTAGCTGGTTTCAAAGCACACACCACGCTGGATATTACCTGCCATTCATTTTCACTTAAATTTAATGTTTTAACAGTTGGTGACATATGCTTAGAAAAACTCCTGAGATCCAAAAGATAATGTCAGCAACTTTCCTATGATGCATCAACCTCACATTTGCATAGGCTGTACTATTTGAATTCATGATTGGTTGACTGCCAAATTAAAATATTAAACAAAACGATTAACCGATTACTGGTCATTTCAAATAAGCGTTTCTGTTCAGAATGATTGAACTTTTATTTAGTTTTTGTCCCTGGTAAAGTTTCGTTTGTTTTTGTTTTCGTTCCTTGAACAGGTTCAGAGCCCTGCATAAACTGCACTATATCGAATATGACTGTGTGTTTTCAGAAATCTATTGCTATGAGTTCAGGGAGACTTAAACTACTTTTCAAAAATTTGTAAGGGGGTTAATAAGTCTTTAATATTTTTTAAAGAAGTATATTATGCTCACCAAGGCTGCATTTATTTGATAAAAAATACAGTAGCTATGTTTCCATCCACCAACTTTTATGCGCATCCGATAAGAAGACATGCGCATAAACTACGATGGAAACACATTTACCGAATAAATCCCTCTTACCGAATAAATCCCTCTGCGCAACAAAAAAGCTCACATGACTTTGCCTCAACAGAGGATGTGATTGGATAACTAGACTAACAAGCGGACTAATTGCATCGACAGCCTCTCAAATGTTGGTTTGGTTATTCTGAAATGCCTGAGACAAAGTCTGTCATCAAAATATTTTGGATTAATTCCCTTCCAGAAACGGATAACATGACAGCATTTACTGCGTTTCATCTGCGCACTCTAAGTTTCAAGTCATTTATGATGTAGGAAAAAGCGATTTTTATTACAGAAATGTAGTGACCATTTCCCAGGAAGTGATGAATTTGTTCTCCTGAACACATGGGGTGGAAACGTTGCTTTATTCGCTAATGTTTTATTCTTTATTTGATATTTAATATTTAAAATAACTGTTTTGTATTTGAATACATTTTAAAATGTAGTGTATCTGATGCTCCATACTGTATCTGTAGAGACTCGTCTAACCGCCTAGAAAAATCTACTTCAGCTCCTGTGCTAGAAATACAGGCTCCAGTATGTCTGGTTTAAATAATGCATATTTGTGGACAGAGACAGATGAACATGGGGAAACATAGAGGAAGAAAGGAACGAATGAAACAGAGAACACTGTGACAGTCTCAATTGATCAAATCCTCTTGATTATTTGTCATGCAGTAGTCGGCTACCGCTACAGTATTTACCTGTGAATTGTAACGCTGTGCTGAGCTGCGCTGCTGCGTGAAGATGAGAAGGATAGGGGGAGGAGGGGGTGTTGCTGCAATTTAAAGAGGTCAGCATAAAGATGACAGTCCTGAAGGGATCCCTTTACGTTGATCTTTTTTATGTCTGTTGGTAGCAGTCCTGTCCTAAACTAAGAAAAAGCTATCTGTTTATAGCCAAACCAAACTCCTCATGTAGTCCATTCCCTTCTTCCTTCCACAGAGAGAAAGACATCGAGCACTTTCTGGAAACCAGCAGAAATAAATTTATCGGCTTCACCTTGGGAAAGTGAGTCTTTGATCAGTTTACCTGGGCTAAAGCTCCTCCACTGAGGTTACAAATCTATAATAACCTATAATAAACGTCACCTTCATTATCATTAAATCAGTATAATCTGCTGTTTCTGTTTTACACTGTGTATTTGTTCTTTCTGATGTTATTTTAGTGACACTGACACTCTGGTTGGGTTACCCCGGCCCATACATGAGAGTGTAAAGACTCTGAAACAGGTGAGCATGGAAACATTTTTGTTTTCTAATATTCTTCTAGAAAGCTGAGGATTAAAGGGGGCCTATTATGTCCTTTTAAATGTTCAACTTTCTTTAGTGTGTAATGTTGCTATTTATAGTCACTCATATCAGTGTGCACTGTTTCATTTTAGTCTTGAGTTTTCTTCTGGGAACGAACACGTCACAATATTCCTCATTTAAATAATTCCCGCCCAAGGCATACGCAGAATAAAGGGGCAGTGCCTGGTTGAGTTAGTTAGTAGTGGGTTAAAACTTGCTGTTCTGGTAAGGGGCGGGTTCCCGAACACGCTCAAAGCGCTTGACCAATCACAACACTCTGCTCCAGCCGACCAATCAGAGCACGTTGTGCTGTTTGTAAGGAGGGAGACAGGAACTAACCAGAGTGATACTGACAGACTGGGAAGCGAGGTGCTGCAACAATGTCAAATATGTGAGAAAAAAAAATCAAGCATTAAAAAACTCCAAAAACAAAATCAAGATTTTTGAGAAAAGGAATTGGTTTTCTTTAACAAAGATAGTTTGAACATTGCTATAAATATACATGAATACTAAATGGTAATTTTCTATTGACACTCCATAAGTGGATTCTATCTGTCGGGTTTACCAGCTGTTCTGCCACAGATATGCATTGACGTGAATCCAGTGGTATAATGCGTGCTCTATTGGGGCTCTTTCAGCCAATCACAGTTTAGATATCCATCCTTGGTCACCATGGCAATTCTCTCTCTCTGATCCCTTTCTCTCTCAAGCACAAGTATGTCTCCATAGCGGAGGTCCAGATCAAGAGAGAGGAGGAGCTGCAGCAGTGCCCCATGACTATGGTAAGTGACTCAAGTTCACTATTCTTGTGCATTTATTACTGGTCCATTAAGCTGTCAATCGGTATTGTCTCTTTTGATTGGCTAGGGTGAGGAGGAGGTGGAAGAATCACCTGCAGAGATTCTATATTTGGGAATGTTGCCCAGCCTCTCACAGTATGTTGTAAGTGTCCTCTACACTTCATCTTTCTAACTGAATTTTACACAAACATTCTAATTACATATTCACAAGCATCTGAGTGTGTTTTTGATCATTTTCTTTCTGATAATATTTTACAGTTCTATCTGTTTTTTTGGCCAGACACTACAGGCAAAAACATTGTTTTTTTTAATGCACTGGTCAGTTTTGAGAATTTGGGCTATTTTATAGCGTAGTTGCTGACTAGTGGAAAGAAAACACTTTTAAGAGTTTATTTTATTGCACTTTATCTATTATTTGCATCTGTATTTATTTGCATTTGCTTACAGCAAACTTTCCAGTTTTATTCCTATCTATATTCTGACCGTTTTTACTTTTTTTGTTTTCCTTCTGGCTGTTGACAGTATTTTCTGGTTTATGTAATGATATAAAGAGAATTCCCCTCTGTAAAAACCTTTGACTCTAATATCTCAATAAAATGAAACGAGAATTTGTTAAATTTTACCAATGCTCCAATTGTCCAAAAACACGTGCCATAGAAAAATCGTGAAACTCAGCTCCCTGATCTACTTCCCAATATTGGATTATGCATAACATCTGGTAATAGTGTAGTGCTAAATGCATGCAACTATTCAGACAAACCAGGTATGAGTGTTGCACTAATGTTATTCTCTTTGTAGATTGCTCTTTTGAAGCTGCTTCTGGCTGCAGCTCCAACCTCCAAAGCAAAGACTGATTCTATCAACATCCTAGCCGACGTTCTGCCAGAGGAGATGCCGTAAGTCTACACACAAACGCACATGCAACAGAGACTAAAATGTGCATGAAAAGATCAGTGCAGTGTTTTAGGCGCACAGGAAACATTTACCCTGTTTGTGTGTGAAACAGAATCACCGTCCTCCAGAGCATGAAGCTGGGCATTGATGTGAACAGACACAAGGAGATTATCGTCAAAGCGATTTCAGCTCTCCTGATACTGCTGCTCAAACACTTCAAACTCAACCACATATACCAGGTCAGACTCTTCCCCCCTGTCTCTCTCTCTCTCCCTCTCTCTTTATTTTCCATTCCTTTCTCTGCTTGTGTCTCTCTGATCTCCTGCACTTGACTGACCCTGCATTCTGCTGATCGGCTCGCCGTCAAAGCACCATTGATCTCAAGACAACTACAATGAGAAAAGCTCTTAAACTAAAAAAAAAGATACTATAAATGCATCAGTCAAATATTTCAAACTAAAGAGAGGATTTAGATCTTCTTCAGCTCGACCAGAAAAACCCACTCGGATGCTAAGAAATCTGAGAATTTCTCTCCTCATACATCAGATCATTTAAAAATATTAGCAGGGTACAAGAACAAAGTGTCTTGCCAGCACAGTTCAGACTAATCCTGTATGATGAGCATGACAAATTATGAAAAATGAACGTGGGTGTTGAAGTGTCGTCCCCTATTGGTGGAGAATGGAAGTGGTGATAAATAGCACTGCAGTGGGAAGAGTTTAATAACACGCTTGTTTTGTCATGCCAGTTTACCCCTTCACACACGACTTAAAGGATCACATCTTCATACGGCACTGAATAATCAGCTGCTAAAGCTTCTCTTTTCCTTCTCAGTTACCCAATCACTCATTTGCTCAGATTAAACAACATTGCTGATCCACTGATATATCCCGCTGAGCTGATGTACAGTTAATTCTGGGTAGCTCTTTGACAGAGTTTCCCCATTGACATCTAAAGCCGTGATAAACGGAGAACAACTGGAGGAGACAAATCACTCTTCAGTGTGCATCTCAGTCTCAGATGAATGCCTTACACATGAAAGCCTAATGAAAGCTCATGTGAGAACTAGAGAAGTTGGCAGTTAATTATACAGTAGATATTATGGGCCAAACTGACTTCCTCTCTATGTAACACACTGGATTTAAATGGCCATTCCTCCTTATATTAATATGTAGTGTTGTTCATATGCTGAAGATTTTTATGAAGTACATTATTTATGAACATGATGTACTGAATGTTTTGTTTTTACATCCCGAACAGTTTGATTATGTGGCTCAGCACCTGGTGTTTGCCAACTGCATCCCCCTCATCCTCAAATTCTTCAACCAGAACATTATGTCTTACATCAGTGCCAAAAACAGGTAGACATTTAGATCTATGCTCATTTAAACCAACTCCTGCGTCCGTAATTTGTTTAAAAAAAACATATTGTGTTTTCTGATGGCAGTATTTGTACCCTGGATTTCCCACATTGTGTGGTTCACGAAATGCCTGAACTCACAGCTGAAAGCCTGGTAATTATACAAAACACTGCTTTTATTTTGTCAGGTTTTTTTAAAACTTAAACTCCAGATAATATCAATTTGAATGTTGTTAAGATGGTGAATGTGTGTCTGTGTGTATAAACAGGAAGCTGGTGACAGTAATCAGTTTTGCTGGCGTAACCTCTTCTCCTGCATCAACCTACTGAGGATCCTAAACAAAATCACCAAATGGAAACACTCGAGAACTATGGTGAAAGAAAATATTCATTTTAAAGATTACTAGAGCATTAAGTATCATTTTCTTTTACATTTCTACACCTCCTTCACAAAATGTGAATGAATTTCTTTGTAAATTGTTGCATTCATATGAATGGTTTTTTGTACAATTTACATTGTTTTTTGTTGGTTGTCTTTCCTTTACAGATGCTTGTGGTGTTCAAATCTGCTCCCATCCTGAAGAGGGCACTCAAGGTCAAACAGGCCATGATGCAGCTATATGTTCTCAAACTCCTCAAGATCCAGACCAAGTATCTGGGCCGCCAGTGGAGAAAGAGTAACATGAAAACCATGTCCGCCATCTACCAGAAAGTCAGACATCGGCTCAATGACGACTGGGCGTATGGGAATGGTAAAAATCTGTTTTGTTTTTTACTTCTGGGTCATGGAGCAGAGGGGAGGAAGACCCTATAGAAAGTGTACCGTAGGTTACTCTGAATAAACTAATCAGATTCCAATTTAGAATGTTTCAGATGTGTCCAGTCCTTGAACATGAATCATAGTGAATCATGAGTCATTCATTGTATTCAAAATTCAAATACTTCCCTAAACTTAAGTGTGCGAAAAACAGTAGGAACAGAGTAGGATGTCCGAATACATAGTATTTAAAAAACAGTTGCCAGAAAGGCTGTCACATGACAGTGACAACACAGCGAATGTACTATGTCCAAATGTCATCCATACTGTATAGAACGTACTTTAATGGGTGCGAAGTGAGTTTAAAACCAAATGTAGTACCTACTATACAAGCTGTGTCCCAATTCAGAGGCTGCATCCTTCAAAGGCTGAATGTGTTTGAGTGGCTTGACGAAGGTTGTCCCAATTCGAATGCTCCTTCAAATACAGCCTATAAATGTATCCTTTGTTTCCCGGGCCGTGAAGGATTGTACGGATGGATCCTTCTCAGCCTAGCCAATCCCAATAATCATTGTGCTCTGATGAGGACTACATTTTTTTTTTTTTATTAGATAATTCTGGATTACCCTTTTAGGGTTTGAACTTAAGCCGGGCTCTCAGACTAGTTTCAGGCCGATTTACTCCTCCCAACACTCGTCAAAATGAAAAAAAATCACGTCAACTGCATCGGATTTTCAAATCATGTAGTGTGTGTAGGTTTGAGATTTGAAAGAAGAAAATCAATGAAGATTCTCTTCATGTGTGTGATGCAACCAGATTTCACAATCTCCTGTAGTCTGAGCTTTACTTGAATATCTAATGATGTAAGGTATATATTGACAAAGGTCAATATATATACAGGTTGTGAACTCTGAATAGAACTTTCAAAAAAGTCCAGTACAAGCGTTACTGCCACACTTCAACGGCAGCTGCTATAGGCGACAAGAGCAGTCCCGTCCCATTTAACAACACTCGTTCAACTTTGCTGGACTTCGAAAGCGTGGGCTTCAAAGTCTGCGCACTTCGACGGATGCCGCCTCTGAATTGGTACACTGTTACAGTATGCGACTTCAGTTGCAGTGATAGTGTTCCACATTACCTGTTCTCATATGTAATGCATACTGTGTGTCATAGCTTTCAAATGCTCCTATATTTCCTTCTCTTCTCCCAGATATCGACGCTCGGCCGTGGGACTTTCAGGCGGAGGAGTGTGCGCTGCGCGAGAGCATCGAGAAATTCAACACGCGGCGTTACGATAAGAATCAGAACAACGAGTTTACGCCGGTGGACAATTGCCTCCAAAGCGTTCTAGGTCAGCGCGTCGACCTGCCCGAAGACTTCCATTACAGCTACGAGATGTGGCTTGAAAGGGAGGTGTTCGCCCAACCTATTCAGTGGGAAGGTCTGCTACAGGCCCAGTGATCCTACTGTGATGACCATAGGACGTTTGTTTCTTATTAAACCGACACAAATACTGTGGCTTACGATCGACATACAAATGTTTAAAGCACTGAGGCTCTGCCGTTCCTGTTCTGTAATGAATTCTTGTAAATATAGATATATATATGTGATTTATGGAATGGTGGTCTTCCTTTGGTAATGGAATAAAAGAATGATATCTTCTCCAATAACTGAAGCACACTTTATGTATAATGACTGCATAACTACAGTATTCTAACATAGGCTATATACTATTTTGAAATGAACCATATTTATTTATATGGTCACTCACTGTGTCTAACTGTGGAAATGTTTAATTTTTATGTAAATATGATCACTTCATGAGGTTGTGAGGTACCCCCTGAATCTGAGGCAGGGTCCCTCTTGAAAAGCGGTTGTGTCATTCAGAGTTCATGTGTTAAAACGCCACTGGTTATTTATTTATCTCTGTGGCATCATGTGTTAAACAGAAGGACGTCTATGTTCTCGAGAAAGCAGTGAGTCACCTCTTTTTGTCCCCATGTAGCACTGCACCACACAAAGACCCCTGAGCAGCACAATACACACATTCAAAGTGTCCTTGGTGACTTTATCGTCACCCACACTAGACATGTCACTCATTAAATGGTGCTGGTTTTTAACGCTTCGTTTCATCTTCTTGTTAATTGTCACACTCTTTTCTGAGATTATATGACAAGTTCTTGTGAAGCACTGTAAGAATAATTTGTGCTCTCTCCATCAAAACAGTGTTATATATTGCACCTCATCATGTTTATTTTACTGGGTTTGTCTTGCATATCATTTCTTGATTTTTATATTCTCATTGTTTTGTACTAAATTAAGGTGCTGTGTAAATTAAACTACCTATGATGATTCATGCCAAATATAGCACTACCACATTTTTTAAATATGTAGGCTACACTAATTAGTTGTATTTGTACAGACTGCACTGTAAGTGAATGTGGCAAATTGATGTAAGAGTCTTTAATAAATTATAAATGGAGTTAATAATCATTACCTTGAATAACAGATCTCATTGTGTGTGTGTGTGTGTGTGTGTGTAAGAGAGTGAGTGAGTGAGTGAGTGAGTGGATAAAAAAAAAGATTAATAAAAACTGTACAATTCTGTTGTTCCTGACTTTTCTCTTTAAATGTGACCCCTGATCCAAGCATAAACTTATTTGTATATTATTAATCACGACAGCAGAATGTGAGAAACGTAAATGCAGTTTTTCATCCGCTCCACTAGGCGGCGTGAGCGGGTCTCACTGTCAGAGTGACTCCTCTAGAATCCATGACAACATGACGCTTGATGACAGTCGCTACAGCACGTGCAGATGACGGTTATTATTAATATCAAACAACTGTACCTCTTTTAGCAAATAAACCGACACACAGTCCAATAAAGTGCGGAAATTGAGCGTCACGCTATTCACCGGTAAGTAACTTTGCACTTAAAGAGAATTTCTTTGGTAAAATAAGTAGCTCTGTCACTTAGGCTTTGTTTACATGCTGCTCTATTGCTGAACTCCATCAGACCTTCAGAAGAACAAATGAACCGAAGTAATTGTTGCGTTAGCGTTTCATTTATAATCTTTGTATGAATCGCCATTTGATATTAATATTATGAAGTAGAATAATAAGGAATGGTGTTTTTTTGCCATCGCTGTTGTTGTAGTGTTACTGTAGGCCAGTGTAGGGGGTAATGCATTACAAGTAATTTGAGCATACGCAAGTTACTTAGTTTTCCCATTTATTGACTGACAGCTCTCATGTTGAGAGTGAGACAAATGAAAGTGCAGAGGCGTGTGTGTGTGAGTGTGTGTAAACATGATGTTTATTGTAGTTCTAGACTAAAAGTGAGCATTTACTCATCTCACTTGCACAAAAAAAATATTCAATATTCCTCAAAATGAATAAAATCAGTGAAATGCAGAATCAGAATACTACAACTAACTTAATATGTTAAATAAAACATAATTTTTTATACATTTAATCTCACTTTATTGACCAATGTACTTGCTTTTGACCTTCAATTATTCAGTTAAATAAGCAAAAATGACTATAGATAGATAGAAAGGTTTGCTTGTTTGCTTTCCTCTACTGTACACATTTCCTTCAGCCTGAGGATTATTATTTCACTTTTAGTGTGAAAGGGTCTTTACATTTGCCCAAAACTTTTGTGTTATAAAAAAACAAGCCCAGCCCAGGTGGGGAAAAAAGTGACGCAAAAGTTACTTTCTAAAAAAGTAACTAAGTAATGCAATTAGTTACTTTTTAAGGGAGTAACGCAATCTTGTAATGCATTACTTTTAAAAGTAACTTTCCCCAACACTGCTGTAGGCAATAATCTACTGGATTTATGTTTGTTAATAGAGTCAGTTGGAGTGAGAAGCTCTGATGTTTCTGCTACTTCATGCTTTACTAGAGGAGCTGCAGTGGTTTTGCTTCTGAACCATAAAATAATAAAAATCATCATATACAGTCCAGTCCAGAACAGAACAGAACAGGGCTAAAACCATGTGCAGGAAACCAGCCTTTTAGGATTACTCTTGTTTATTGTGAAGGAAAGTCTCATCTTAATTTTAATTGAATTAAAAGATTGCTATTGATACAACACTACTGAAGTATAATATACTCAGCAATATATTTTCCACACTCTACAGCTGTACAAATTATTCCATTTCCATCTATTAACTAGTCTTTAGACCAACTTTCACATTCTCATTTTTTAGATGTAGAATATGGAGTAATAACTGTTTTATGTCTTTCCTTACAGACGGAATGTGTTTGGACCATTACATCCAGTCATCAGAAGCAGAGATCTGAGTTGTGTGGACAGACATTGGCTTTAATGATGGACTTCTGCTCATGACAGGTAATGTAATGTGTGATTGTGTGTTTTACTGTGCTAAACATGTAGGTATGGAGTTATTATTGTTGCAATATTCCAAATAAATAGATTAATATTCACAAATAAATGTAAAGAGATTCACAAAAATGTATCGAATGCACAAATGAATAGATTAAGATCCACAAATAAATGTAAAGAGTTTCACAAAAAATTATAAAATTCACAAATAAATAAAATGAGATTTGCAAATAAATAAAATATTTACAAATGTTTTCTTATTTTCAAACACAACTCTGCCTGGCATTTATTTGTGAATCGGTTCCTGTGCATTTGTAAATCGCTGCACACATTTGTGAATCGGTTCCTGTGCATTTGTGAATTCCCTCACGCATTTGTGGATTTTGAAACACTTCTAGCGCAGACGTGCAGAGAAATCCACAAATAGGTGGACTCCACCCACCGCCTACTCAAGCCAATCAGATAACGGCCACATCGAGCTGGCCAATCGTAGCACGTTATCGCTTCAACCAATCACGTTAGGCTTTACGCTCGGGGCGGGAAGTGGGAACTGACTGATTCTTGCATCAATGAAAGGAGCACTGGAGCGCAGTAGTAGCGCTGAACTGTGTGTGTGGCAAAAACACTCTGTTTTCAAAAGATTGTTGGAGTTTAAGGCCTCTTTATATTTCCATCAGGATACACTCAGGGAATTATGATAATCAGAGATCCCGAGCATCATGAACAGTCTCTACACCGGCAAGAGGCGCGTCACAGCGCGTCAAAAGCAAATAGCCACTCACTGTCTATTCACTGCTGCCGTAGCAGTTTAAATCATGTAAAACTAGCATGTTTGAAATGTTAACACACATTCCCATGTGACGTCTGCTTAGCTTTATATGCATAATCGTGCTCTTAACGGCTCTGATCGTAGCCTGCTTATTGACCAGTGCTGGTTAAATCATATCGTGATAGTGTACTGGACGCGGGGCATTCATTGATAGTAAGTTAAACGGATGCCCGCACTTCTGATGTAGCGGCTACTTCACGCAATTAGGACAAATGTTTTTGTATTTATACATTTGGGCTTATATTTGGTATTCTACATTACATTTATTTATATCCTATTGCTATTTGTCACTGCGATTGTGCTTTAAAAGGCAAAATCGTATAATGTCATGCATCGTGTCTACCCTGTGCGAGGCAATCTACACTGGGCAAAGCGAATGAGCAAAAACATTTGTCCTAATTGCGTGAAGTAGCCGCTACATCAGAAGTGCGGACATCCGTTTACTATCAATGACTGCCCCGCGTCGAGTACACTATCACGAAATATGATAGTAACCAGCACTAGTCAATAAGCAGGCTACGATCAGAGCCGTTAAGAGCACGATTATGCATATAAAGCTAAGCAGACGTCACATAGGGAATGTGTGTTAACATTTCACACATGCTAGTTTTACATGATTTAAACTGCAGCGGCAGCAGTGAACAGACTTTGCTTTTGACGCGCTGTGACGCGCCTCTTGCCGGTGTAGAGACTGTTCATGATGCTCGGGATCTCTGATTATCATAATTCCCTGAGTGTATCCTGATGGAAATATAAAGAGGCCTTAAACTCCAACAATCTTTTGAAAACAGAGTGTTTTTGCCACACACACAGTTCAGCGCTACTACTGCGCTCCAGTGCTCCTTTCATTGATGCAAGAATCAGTCAGTTCCCACTTCCCGCCCCGAGCGTAAAGCCTAACGTGATTGGTTGAAGCGATAACGTGCTGCGATTGGCCAGCTCGATGTGGCCGTTATCTGATTGGCTTGAGTAGGCGGTGGGTGGAGTCCACCTATTTGTGGATTTCTCTGCACGTCTGCGCTAGAAGTGTTTCAAAATCCACAAATGCGTGAGGGGATTCACAAATGCACAGGAACCGATTCACAAATGTGTGCAGCGATTTACAAATGCACAGGAACCGATTCACAAATGTGTGCAGCGATTTACAAATGCACAGGAACCGATTCACAAATGTGTGCAGCGATTTACAAATGCACAGGAACCGATTCACAAATAAATGCCAGGCAGAGTTGTGTTTGAAAATAAGAAAGCATTTGTAAATGTTTTATTTATTTGCAAATCTCATTTTATTTATTTGTGAATTTTATAATTTTTTGTGAAACTCTTTACATTTATTTGTGGATCTTAATCTATTCATTTGTGCATTCGATACATTTTTGTGAATCTCTTTACATTTATTTGTGAATATTAATCTATTTATTTGGAATATTGCAACAATAATAACCCCATATGTAGGTTCTTCCCATCAATTTCTTTTTGAAGGGCCTCCCCTTTGAAAAGCAAATGATGGGAACCTAAATAGGTGGGGAATAAATACTTCATTAAAAGAACAGTAGATTGAACCAAACGATTATTATTGATTCAGCATTCAAACTATGTATTATATTTTTTAACACTGTACAGCTTTAGGACTTTATGTAACCGATTACATTTAGACGTCTAGACATAAAATTCTGATGTTTTAGTTATTCAGTATGTAATGTTAAAGGACAAGTTCGGTATTTTACACTTAAAGCCCTGTTTACAGATCGTATCTGATGAAATAGAACGGTTAAGATTAAACTTTGGACAGATGCTGCTGTCGCGAGAATTTTAGGTTTATATCGCTTTCCCCCCCCACCCCCACAATGGTTGTCTATGGCCACAGGAAGATTCCTCCCTAAAACACATTAAACTTTCGTTTACAAAGACGTGAAACTCACCGAGTGGTCAGGGGTGTTCACTGATACGGTCCCAAAAAAAATCGCTGAAAAAGATGCATTCCAACAGGTTTTATCGTAGTTTTTGTCCAACTCCATGACTTGTATTAAATGTGCTGAGTGAGGTGCGGTATTACTCCGCCGCTTGAGTGTCTATTATTCAAGCTCTCAACGGAAGAATCACGGGTGTGACACGTTTGGCAAAATAGGTCCTAAATAAACCTAAAATTCTCGCGACAGCAGCATGTGTCCAAATTTTAATCTTAACCGTTCTATTTCATCAGATACGATCTGTAAACAGGGCTTTAAGTGTAAAATACCGAACTTGTCCTTTAAGTAATGTCTGTGTTTATTTATGTTTCCTCTCCAGAATACGGGATGTGTTTGGAGCGTCCAGTCACCAGAAGCAGAGATCTGGGACGTGTGGACAGACATTCACTGTAATGATGGACTTCTGCTGATGGACGGGTAAGACTTCTGACGTGTGAATGTTGTTGTTTGGCACTAAACATGTAGGTTACCATCATTTTCTTTTTGGAGGGTCACCCCTTTAAAAAGCAAATGATGGGAACCTAAATAGGAGGGGAAGGTACGGCAGGCCAGAATTTTGAGTCTGCTAATTTTTTTTGTTTCATTGTATAAAGAAGCATAACCCCTGCTGGACATCGTGACGGGGTTCGGGGGGGACCCGACTCGTCCCCATCCCTTCATACACACAGCATTCACTCGTATCGCGGAGATCTGGCTGGGATTGAACCAGCAACCTCTGAAACCGTGAGGCAGCGCTCTTACCTGTGAGCCACAGATCTCTTGCTGAGACATGTGCAGGAACTTATATTTGACTTTTCTCCTGGATGAGGCCTGTGATTTTACAATAAATGATACTGAGGTGGGGATTGAACTCATTCCTCCAGTGCAACCTTATCAGCCGAGAACGTGTGTTTATCCACTTGCACCACTGTGGCTTTCACACTTATTACTGGTGTCTGGGGCCTTTTATTTGATAACAACTATCAATAACAATTTAATTTCAATTCACTCCTATTGCAGAAACCCAGCTGGACTCAAACCGGCAACCTCTGAACCCGTGAGGCAGCACTCTTACCTGTGAGCCGCAGATCTCTTGTCTCAACATGTGAAGGAACTTATATTTCACTATTATCCTGAGAGTTTCCAAAAAAGCAGTTAAAGTGAGATTTGAACCCGTGTCTTCATCACAGCCTCTTCTTCAAAGAGTGTGTGTAAATCCACTCAACCATCATGGATTTTGCACCAATAACTGGTTTTCGGGAGTCCTTGTCTAATAAGAACAATTGAAAGTCAGCAATACTGTGATTTGAACTCAGGATGCTGTGATTGAAATAAAACACTTTCTCTCCTGAGCCACTGAGACTGCAGAGATGATGAGCGTTTTCAACAGGTTTGATCCAGAGCTTTGTGTTAAATGATGAATAACTTTAGCAAATGTGGGGTTTGAATAAAGACTTTCCAGTTTGAAAGGGAGACAACTATCCACTGAGCCACCGTTTTAGATTTAAAGCTTATCTTTACGTAGCTGGGTAAAAGATGGTCATCATTGATTGATAACTCATTGACTACTCTGCAAGATTGTTTGTGTGTTTATTTTTGGACAAAGTATTTCTTTAGATTTATTATTCAATTATGAGAAAACCAGAGCCACTCTTATATAACTATTTTTTTTTATTTCAAGTGTCATGTGAGAAAAGCTGTTTGACATTGAAATATGCATACTTATATATAAGCTAAATATACATAAACATTAGACTAAAAAAAATAACAAAACCATAAAGCTGTTTCGCCCTCCTGTGGTGATTTGTGTAAATTACACCACTGCAAATCGAGTCTAATGAACATAAAAGTGTTTCGCCCTCCTGTGGGGATTTGTGTAAATTACACCACTGCAATGGGATTTTTCTTCTGTCCTCTCTGTTCTTTTGTTAAAAAATACATTCATAACCACGAAAGACCAGACTTACTCGTTTAGAGTCAAACAATTGTTTTCTGCGCCACTGAACTTGTATCTAATGCATGTGTATGAAGTAACTTAGGCTCAGGCTTTGTAAAAGAGGGTCACTCACTGCATCTGTGTGATTTAAACATGTTTTTGTTGCTGCTTCATGATACAAAGTCTCAAATGTGATCTCGCCACTATAATCCGACGAGAGTAAAGTGCAGTTGTTCCTCCGCTCCTCTAGGCGGCAGAAGCGGTTTCTCCTTCAGTCTGACACTTCTGCTGCTCGACAACATGACGCTTGAGGACAATCACAACAACACGTGCAGATGACAGCTCTTAATGTCACTTTAACAGCGCATATTACAGCTCAACTGCAAATTAAACCGATTCACAGACGGATAAAATGCGGGAACCGAGTGTCACGAGACTCACCTGTGAGTAACTTTCCGCATAAAGTAAATTTCTCTTGCCAAATGATTTGCACGCTCTATCAAACCAGTCACTAGTTTTAGCGTTACCTTTTTAGTCTTTGAATGAATCGCCCTCTGATATTCACACTATAACGTGGATTAAGAAAGACTAACGTTACTGCAGTGTTTCCTGGATTGGTGTGAGAGTCAGCCGGAGTTGTGTGTGTGTGAAGCTCTGATGTTCTCCTGTTGCTTCAAGCTTTTCTACTTCCGGTTATGACTGGGATATTAGAGTAGAACACATTTTAATTAAAATACCACATTAACGGCTGTCATACTATTACTACAAGCATGAAACAATGAAGTAAAGATCAGTGACTAGACACTTTGCTTGTCATTTCTGTAATCTTGTTCTGATGTTTGTAGGTCTGTAGATTCTTTAGTTTTTAGTATTCAGTGTTTTCTTCAGTCTGTGTCCTGGAAGACAGTATTTGAATTAAACGAGATGAACTGTAGATTGATTGATACAGCATTACTCATGTATAGCAGATTTCATTTTAGACTAAAATAAATGTTAGACTTTTTTTTTTTTAATTCAGTTTTTTTTTTTTTGATATACAGTGTGTAATGATGTGTTTGTTTATGCCGTGACTCTACAGAATCAGAGATGTGTTGTGGAGCGTAAACCCGGCCATCAGAAGCAGAGATCTGGCACTCGTAGACTGTAATGATGGACTTCTGCTCATGGACAGGTAATGTAATGTGTGATTGTGTGTTTTACTGTGGTAAACATGTAGGTTCCCATCAATTTCTTTTTGAAGGGCCTCCCCTTAAGAGAAGCAAATGATGGGAACCTAAATAGGTGGGGAATAAATACTTCATTAAAAGAACAGTAGATTGAACCAAAAGATTATTATTGATTCAGCATTCATACTATGTATTATATGTTTTAACACTGTACAGCTTTAGGACTTTATGTAACCGATTACATTTAGACATAAAATTCTGATGTTTTAGTTATTCAGTATGTAATGTAAAGTAATGTCTGTGTTTATTTATGTTTCCTCTCCAGAATCCGGGATGTGTTTGGAGCGTCCAGTCACCAGAAGCAGAGATCTGGGACGTGTGGACAGACGTTCCCTGTAATGAGGGACTTCTGCTGATGGACGGGTAAGACTTCTGACGTGTGAATGTTGTTGTTTGGCACTAAACATGTAGGTTACCATCATTTTCTTTTTGGAGGGTCACCCCTTTAAAAAGCAAATGATGGGAACCTAAATAGGTGGGGAAGGGACGGCGGGCCAGAATTTTGTGTCTGCTAAATTTTTAATTTTATTGTATAAAGAAGCATAACCCCTGCTGGACATCGTGACGGGGTTCGGGGGGGACCCGACTCGTCCCCATCCCTTCATACACACAGCATTCACTCGTATCGCGGAGATCTGGCTGGGATTGAACCAGCAACCTCTGAAACCATGAGGCAGCGCTCTTACCTGTGAGCCACAGATCTCTTGCTGAGACATGTGCAGGAACTTATATTTGACTTTTCTCCTGGATGAGGCCTGTGATTTTACAATAAATGATACTGAGGTGGGGATTGAACTCATGCCTCCAGTGCAACCTTATCAGCCGAGAACGTGTGTTTATCCACTTGCACCTTGCACCACTGTGGCTTTCACACTTATTACTGGTGTCTGGGGCCTTTTCTTTGATAACAACTATCAATAACAATTTAATTTCAATTCACTCCTATTGCAGAATCCCAGCTGGACTCAAACCAGCAACCTCTGAACCCGTGAGGCAGCGCTCTTACCTGTGAGCCGCAGATCTCTTGGCTCAACATGTGAAGGAACTTATATTTGACTATTTTCCTGAGTTTTCAATAAAGCAGTTAAAGTGAGATTTGAACCCGTGTCGTCATCACAGCCTCTTCCTCAAAGAGTGTGTGTTTATCCACTCGACCATCATGGATTTCCACCAATAACTGGTTTTCGGGACACCTTGTCTAATAAGAACAATTGAAAGTCAGCAATAGTGTGATTTGAACTCAGGACGCTGTGATTGAAATACAACACTTTCTCTCCTGATTCTGAAAGTCTAATTAGCTTAAATGCGCTACACTTCTGTAAGAGGGTGAGAGCAGAAAAATATGAACTGCCAATAAGAACTATTAATGCTACCAATGTTCTGTCATGTCTTCTGTTCAAAAAAAAAAATTGCAAACAAGTAAAAAATAAAAAAGAGTTAAACGAGTTAAGCACTAATGTGGTGATTTGTGTGAATTACACCGTTTCAAATCAAGTCTAATAAACTTTAAATAGTTTGCCCTCCTGTGGTGATTTGTGTGAATTACACCGTTTCAAATCAAGTCTAATAAACTTTAAATAGTTTGCCCTCCTGTGGTGATTTGTGTGAATTGCACCACTGTAAATAGAGTCTAATTAACTTGAAATTGTTTCACGTTTACTCGCCTTTCTTCTTGTGTGATGTGAACCTGTATTCTCCACGAGAGCGACACATACCTCTTACACATGATTATGAATTTTAATTCATGAGTCACTCAAAAGAGACAAACCAGCACATATGAGACTTTAGTCACAATCACATGTGAAAATATATCAGAGTTAGACATCTTTAACACATTGTTAAAAGACTGTCATCAGCTGACATCAAATTATATAGATTATCCTATGCAGAAGCAAAAACGTCTAGAATTGTTTTTATTAGCAATAATTTCTTAGCTCTGTAAACAGTAAATTACCATGTGCTTTATAATAAATAAAAAAAATAGACTAGATTATAGATTAAATAATAGACACATTATTTAATCTA
The DNA here is from genome assembly GCF_949152265.1 of Phoxinus phoxinus. Classification (NCBI taxonomy): domain Eukaryota; kingdom Metazoa; phylum Chordata; class Actinopteri; order Cypriniformes; family Leuciscidae; genus Phoxinus; species Phoxinus phoxinus. Next base: position 6,405,131 of record NC_136884.1, read on the forward strand.
TGTCATAATTTGGTCATATAAATATACTATTACAAAATAAATGCATAAATAAGAGACATAGTCAATTCACAAGAATGAATTCACAGCTGGTTTCCTATATTTCCCCTTTGGGGTTTTATAATGGTGCTTAAAATTACAAGTAAAATTGTGGTAAACATAACTAGACGATACTTGAACGTTTTGTTCTACAACACACTGTAAATTACACACCCATATGGAAAATGTGCATTTCTAAATAAGTAGCTAAGATTAGTGTGTGAGTGTGAGCAGATTACGTTGTAAGATATTATTTTACGCATAAATTGAAAAACCACATTATAAAACCGCAATAGGAAAATCTGGAGGGAACCAGTGTGGCTCTGTGTCAAATGAACCCTGAGCACTTGCGGTCATATACTCCAAATCCATATTTATTTGCCTATGCCCATATATTGCGGTCATGTGGTCATGAGGTATTGACAACAGTGTGGCATATGCTGTTTGAAACAAACTGTGTGGAGCATTTGTCTTTTTCAATGCGTGAACAATTGTTTATAATAAGCAGTAGTTCACAGTGCAATATAGTATTACATTCTGAAAACTGTCATGTCTTAGGAACTGTTATTTCATAAGGCCTTCAACTTTGACAGACCATCACACTGTGTTGGGATTTGGGATATTCCTACCTGACATCTTCATGGGATGCTTGGAAGATGATGTAAAAAGAAACAAAATGACAATGCTATGTTTAGCACAGTTGTGCAAATATCAACAGAGAAGTCTGCTTACCACGTCTTACTCTCCTTTCTCTTCTTATCATGCAGGAACTTTCACTCACTGACGCATTTCATTCACTTAAATCTGAATGTTTGTGATAAACTTAAACCTACACATCTTCCTGGGTGCCACCATGTTTGTGTGAAGTCATAAACCTGTATATCAGCAAAATCACATGTGAAAATTTCTGCTAAATATTCCAAATAACTCCAACTTCAAGCAGAATTAAAGTGATAACACTTTCTAGAAAGTTGGAGATTTCAACTTTTTGAGTTAAATTGGACACATTGTGGAAAGTTATTAGTTAACCTTTCAGATAATACATATCAAACTATTGGAATGGTCATACTATGACCCTTTTACACGTCTAGCATCATGCAGACGTTACTTGAACATACTTATGACGCCCTTATGCAAACCTCTGTGAGCTGAATTTTAATGTTTATGAGTGCAGTTGTTACAAGCAGTCTCACTCTTCTCCCATTTGGCCTTTGTCAGTGCTTTATGTACATTGCAAGAAAAAGAAAAACCAAGACAAATGTATGTGTCAGGAAGAGATTTGCATTGGTTTGCCTTAAAATCTATACAAGTGTACAACTGTGCAAATACTGAGGAAAAATATGTCAATGAAAATGACATTAAAGTAAGTTGTGAAGGCCATTTGAAGCACAGTGAGGCATTTAAAGAACAAGCCGAAATGTTATATAAAGACTTTCAAATCTTAAATAAGATATGTTTTTAAAAAAAGGTAGTTATCTCGCAAAATGTTTGCCTTCTCTCTGCCCTATGGGTTCGCTTTCAAAAGCTTTGCGAGCGAAAGTAAAGTTTCTCGGGGAACACAAAATTATTGCGAGCAAATATAAAGTTTCAATATAATATAATATTTTGGGATATATCAAATACACAGTTATTCAAAACCTATTCTCATGAAAGGGCCTTTCACGAGCCCCTGTACATTTCTGTACAAGATTGTAAGTAATTGGCACACTCTAAAAAATGCTGGCTTGTATTAACCCAATTTTGGGTCAAATATGGACAAACCCAAACGTTGGGTTAAAAATGTAATTAAAAAATTTAACCCAACGTCTGGTTTTGTCCATATTTGACCCAAGATTGGGTTGAAACAACCCAGCATTTTTTTAGAGTGCAGAGATCTTGAAAAAAACGAAAGCACGTTTTTAATTTTTTTACTGTAAGCGGTTGTGGTTGTGAATACGATATTACACAGTCCGAAAACCCCATAACTTGACCTCTGGCGTCTGGCCTATTTATAGTCCTATTCTGAAGCCATGATTGGTTGGTGTTTAGTAAAGCAATGAGTGTTTGCACATGTGAGGAGTTAGTGTGAGGCACTGATGAATTAGTGTGGCATTTTGATAGGTTGTGTTTGAAAAAGGAAATCAAGATAATTCCTGTTTGTGTGTTACATAAAGAATTGTGTGTTGTGGTTTGCAAAAAGTGTTTAATGAAATTGAAAACTGAGTCGAAGGCAGAGAATTAGTGTATGGTTTTGCAGATTTGGTGTGTGGTTCCGGTGTTTGAGTGTTAGGTTTTTAGAAATTGTGTGACAAGTAAGGATTTTGTTAAAGCAGTTGAAAAAAACCCTGTAATATTAGTAATATAAGTCTCTTTAAGCCTGAACGTGATGTTTAGTTCCGTTATAAAAGAAAAGACGTTTTAAAACATTTTTTTCATTTAGTCACTGTTGGAATATAGCAAATGCTTTCACATGTATGTTTCCAGCCTCAAGTTTTTTTTAAAGAAGCTTGTCTTATTTGCATATTCTTTTAACACCAAAAAGCAAGTTTGCAAGCTATTCTTTGCAGTTCTTGGCTTATTTGAATAGTTAAATCAAGATTTGATTGCCAAATGTGGCTGTCCTGCTCATAAGACGCGTGGAAAGAAATAATCAGAACCAATAATATAACAATGTGTTTTAGCATTTTTTAAATTCCCTGTTGTTTACTCTGTTACATTAGACATTGCTTAAATGTTCATTGGTTGGAGTAGTTTGTAATATGTACAATTAAAATCACTTTCGCACATAGCTAACTCAAATGAATTTAGAGAGTCGTGAGTGAGTCGTCCACTGGCAACATGGAGATTGTTGGTTTATTTTGGCGAGTTATTTTGAGCATATGTAGTCTGTGAAGGAGGGGCTCGAGGGGGTTCACAAAGCTCTCGTACGCCTCAAACAGACGTTCACTCATCCTCTGAGCACCAGGCGAGTCACATCCAAAGGTTTGTACGCCTTACTTGTTATTTAGATTTGTTTATGTGTAGTGATCTTTTGTTCATTAATGTTTCAACATCATTTTGTCAAGCTCTGTTTTGTGGAACTGTCACTTTGTTGTTGAATGATTTTGGTGTCACCATATTTAAAAAATAATAAAAAATGATTTTTAGGTCTCATGAAAGGGCATATATTGTGAGGAATACTTTTTTTATATATATAATTAAATAATATAATTGAATAATTAAATTAAATGTACAAAATATATGACATCATAATATAGGCCTTTACTACTGTAGTTGTAAGAAATTTGAATTTGACTATTGTCAGAAAATAAATGTTGTCTAGCATATTTGGTAATTTTTTATTTATTTTTATCCTGAAAAGATAAATGTTCAACCAAACATCCCATTTTCATTCAATCCAAGTGTGGGTCAAATATTCAGAATATATTTGAGCATTTTTCTGAATATAAATCACATTTGAACTCATCGTTGAGCAGTACTGTATTATCAAGGTCCTGTTGCTGAAGTTGTGGTCAGTTACCGCTGCCTATTGGTACAATAACTTTTGTCTCTTTTCAGTCACTATGCTGTACTTTCTGAGCTTCATTTTGCTTCTGGGTGAGACACACACACATACTGTATATGCACGCAAATATACATTGTGTATGTGACTCCTCTAAACTTTTTGTATGTTTCAAACAGACTATGTAGAAAATGCAGGCGTCAGTACATCCAGTTTAACCAGTACAACCAATAACGCTATGGTGCGGTTGGTGAATGGTGTTAATGGCTGTTCGGGAAGGGTTGAGATTTACAGTGACGACTGGGGCACCATTTGTTATGAAGCGCTGGATGAAGTCGAAGGCCACATGATCTGCATAGAAGCGGGCTGTGGTCCTCTCCTGTCCATGCACTCTGGTGATGTGTTTGGCGAGGGTTCGGGACCACTACTCACAGACGACCTGAACTGTTTTGGGAATGAGAGCTCGGTGTTCGACTGCGATTGGGAAAACCACACCGACGCGTGTGACCACACGAAAGATGCTGGAGTTGTCTGTGACTGTAGGTTACATTCACGTTATTTTCTAAATCATATATCATTCCAACACTCCTAAAAAGAAAGGTTCCAAAGGGGAGATTTCAAAGCGATGCAAAAGGAGAACCAGTTTGGGTCCCCTCTAAAGAACCTTGGTTACACTTTATTTACACATTTAGTGCCAAATAAATGTTCAATGGATGTTAAAGGTTCAATCGATGCCAATAAAGAACCATTTCCCAATATTAAAGAACATTTAGTGCATTGGAAAGGTTCCATGGATGTTAAAGGTCACGGAATCATTAATGCCAACAAAGAACTTTTATTTTTAAGAGTGAAAGAAGTTTCATAACATTTTATTTTCACTTCCACAGCCATCATAAGGTTTCAAGGAGGCAGTGGCATGTGTTCAGGGAGAGTGGAGATTTTCCATAACAGAGAGTGGGGAACGGTCTGTGACACCAACTGGGATCTCGTGGACGCATTGGTGGCGTGCACAGAACGTGGCTGTGGAAATCCAGTGAATTTACATAACAATGCTAACACTCAGGGATCGGGTAAAGTATGGATGGATGGCGTCAGCTGCAGGGGCCGAGAGACTTCACTGAAAGATTGTGTGTTTAGCGGTTGGGGAGTGAGCACCTGTACACATGCGAATGATGCTGGAGTCACCTGTTCAGGTAGGTACGCCCTCTGGTATCTGAAATTAAAGCAAAAAAATACACTTTATGATTACATGCGCTAATTTTTGTCAATCCAACGCTACGTTCACACTTGTCAGTTTTTGGGATTGACAAACGGATTTACTTACAGGTGTGAGTCTCGAAATGTCCTATTCACACAAATAATGGTTTCATTATCAAAGTTCGGGAGGAGCACGTTTAGATAATTGACCCAATTAACACGGGATGAGCACATTCAGCTGATCAACTACCGAGATAATAGCATACCTCTGTTCCATGACAGTTTCCCAGCATCCCTCCACCACCCCATATCCTCACTTCTAACTATTTCTATCCCAACTTGGGTACTCTGGGTTCTGGGTGTAAGTGTGAACTCATGAACCGTGGGGAAAATTTAACGTTGATGTCCCTACAATAACAAACTATGCCACAAACTTCAAATACTTTTGAAAATGTTTGCCTTGACCTCTTTAGGTCATTTAGGTCTTATTTAGTTTCCACTGAGCAGCTCGAAGCACATAAATAAACAATTGGACATTCGTAAACAACGATCTCATAAAAAGAGTCTGGTAAACATGTGCTTAAGGTATTTTTGAATCTGATATAGAAGATCATATTCAATCGTTATTTCATATTGATCGGATTGTTTCAGGTCTACACCACCCCAATCGAAAGATCATTCCGATCGAGCTCATTTGGATCAAATTAAGTGTTTACATGAAGGATTTTCAAACTCATTTCTAACAAGATTATTTGATGTAAACCTAGCGACTGCTGGAGGAGCATTATTCTCACAAACGTCCTCCTTTCTCTTCTTTAGAGGTTAGGCTTATAGATGGAGAAAACTCTTGCTCCGGGAGGGTGGAGGTCCTCTATGATGGTTACGGCTGGGGAACGGTTAGCGATGACGGCTGGAATCTGTTGGGTGGAGATGTGATCTGCAGACAGGTCGCTTGTGGGAGTGCGCTGAGTGTCACGAGCGGATCTTTTTATAAGAAGGGTTCGGGTAGTATATGGATGTATGGTAACGATTGTGCTGGGAATGAACCCACTCTGAAAAGCTGTATTTCAGGGATAAACAAGGATAGACGGTTTACACACAACAACGATGCGGGAGTTGTCTGCAGAGGTAAGTGTGAACGACAAACTCTGGGAACTACAATGATTGCATGTCAAATGCAATGGGAATTCATCTGAATTGTTCTCCTTTCAGAGGTCAAACTGGTAAAGGGCCCAAACATTTGTTCTGGCACAGTACAGGTTCATTACAGTGGAGAATGGGGCACAGTTTGTCACAACAATTGGGATCTACTGGATGGTCTTGTGCTGTGTCGAGAGCTTGGCTGTGGTCCTCTTATACAGACATACACTGGAGCTCATTTCGGGATCGGTTCAGGTAACATATCGATGGATAGTTTACCGTGTAACGGGAGTGAGTCCTCACTGAACGAGTGCAAATTCTCTGGCTCGGTAAACAGCCTCTGTACACATTCTCAGGATGCAGGAGTCACTTGCAGAGGTAAATTCAAACAAGAAGAGGTTTGAATTGAACAAATGTGCTTATTACACTTTAGGACCATGTTGAAAATTGCACATTTCAGGGCTAGTTGTCACTCTGTTGTTTCATGACTGTGTAAAAATTTTTTAACTAATTTTAACAGTTAAAGCAAATATGGAAAATGTGTTTAGGCCAACAAATTAAAATAAATAAATTATTTTAAATTAAATAATTAAATTACATTTATAAATTGTACATATCACATAACACGTGACAACCAGCTCTGACCTGAAATGTATACAAGATCATATGTAAACAGAATACAGTTATTGTTATATGCATGTTGTCTGAGATATGTACTTACTCTGTCTAGAAGTGAGATTGGTAAATGGAGGCAGCAGTTGTTCTGGACGGGTGGAGGTTCTTGTAAACAATCAGTGGGGAACTGTTTGTGGAGACAGTTGGGATATGACTGACGCTATAGTTGTCTGTAGAGAAATGGGCTGTGGAAGTCCGGTAGAGGTAAAGACAGATGGTTATTTCGGAAGTGGTATAGGACCAATATGGATGGATGATGTGAGATGTAAAGGCAATGAGGCCTCAGTGAAGAACTGCCCATCGAGGACATGGGGAGTACACGACTGTGTGCATGCAAAAGATGCAGGTGTCATCTGCCGAGGTAAACTAGACGCCTAAGAACTACATTTTCGTACTTTTTTATTTATTGAATTTTTTATACATGCATATGTTTCCAAAATATATACCCATGTATGGGCCCTTTTCGCATTTCCGAGGCTCTCAGAAGCAGAAGTCATTATAGTTGGATAAACTTCTATAGTGGTGAACAAAAACAAAAAAATTTTAATCAAAAATTTCGAATCAAATTTGCCGTAACTCCCTCAACCGTTGTATTAGAAAAACTCTCACAGCAGCATTAACTAGTTTTCTATAATTTAATGCTATAGTAATTAAACGCAAAGCATAGTGTTATAAATGTACATGGATTTTTTTTTACAATGTTAATAACTGTAAATGCATCATCACAGTCTGAAAAGACTTATCACTACTTTATTACTTTAATTTGGGGTCTATTTACTCTGACAACTGTTCGAAAATCACAATTGCAATCTTGGTGAAATGCAAGGTTACTTATAGTCGACAAAATGTGTAAAGGGGATATCATGCATTTTTACACCGCTATTATTAATGTAAATACAGAGACAGATCAGCAACTCTTCTGACTTCTTTCTAGAGGTGAAGTTGGTGAATGCCAACAACCCCTGTCAGGGCACAGTGCAGGTGTTTCACGATGGCCGGTGGGGAACAGTGTGCCACAACAGCTGGGATATTGCAGATGGTATAGTACTATGTAGAGAGCTGGGCTGTGGTGGAAACGCAGAGCCCTTGACAAATGCCCGTTTTGGGACCGGCGAGGGGCCGATATGGATGGATTCCCTCAGATGCAGTGGAGACGAGTTAAACCTCAGGAACTGCCAATTTGGTGGGTGGGGAAACCATCAATGCATTCATGCATATGATGCAGGAATCATCTGCAGAGGTGGGTCATTGACCAAACCAGAATCTGTTCTCGGCATTTGCTAATATTAACCGAGAAAATGTATATCTATATTAAACATAAAATGATTAACTTAAACCATACGACGTCATGCAAAAAAAATACAACAACAACAACAACTGTAATAACATAATTCCAATAACCAAATTCTTAAAACAAATGCATGGTTCAGTTATCTTGGGGAATGAGCATATATCATATCCATATCATTTCATTACCATATAAAGATTTGCTATCTCCTTTACAGAGATTAGAAATGTGCTCAGGATTAAGGTGAACGCTGACGTTGATCCCAACGACCCTTCAGAAAAGAAAAAACTACTGGACAAAGTAATGAATTTTCCTAATTCAATTACCCTTTTTTCACTTTTCTATTGTTGCCATTGAGAGTCTGTGGTCTCGTTCATCTGAATTGCACAGATTAAAAAAGAGGTCGAAAAGATTGGAAATTTCTCTGTCAAGTGGAGAACTCAGGCGGATGGGCAAGTGTTTCAGGAACAGAAATTATTTGATCCTTGACCAGGTTTGTAAACTCCTTCTGAATGGGCTTATTTTAAAGATGTAACTTGAATATAGAATTTCAAATCTTCATTCAAATAGTTACAGGTTTTTGCATCTGTTATTTCTACAGGAGCCACATACGAAATGACCTTTCACGACCAATTCAAGAGAACAGCAGTTCTTGCAGAATCATCCAGATGATGAAGACATTTTAGAGTTTGTATACTGAAAAAGGTTTAATAAAATAAAGGATAATATAAAGAACATCACTGTTTAGTTTGCAGCAGGTCAAAGCCAGTGAAGGTCTGTCATCATTTTGAAGGCCATTGTCATTGGTTGGAGGTAAAAGGAAAATAAAAATGTAAAACTTTGATTTTCTTTACAGGGTCACGTGTTTATTTGGTTTCTGATGCAATATACATTAATACAACACAACTATTTATTTAAACAATTTATTTAATTTATTTAAAGTCTGTTAAATAATTTTCTTAAATATGTATTCATTTATATAAAATTATTTTATTTTATTTCACTTTGGTCTCTCTCTCTTCATGACACCAGGAAGCACCAGTACATTATATACACATTTAATTTCCATATATATAATATTAATTATTATAGTGCTTAAAAGAGCTGTAAATATAAGGCATCTCTTTCACAAGGCATTTCTTTCTCAGGAAAATTCTGTGAAAGGTCTGATTTGATATTCAGTGTTACTACCACATTTTTTGATGACTTTAGATTACAATTATTAATAAGTAAGAATGAAGACAGTGAAGCACCAGAGAAAATAGCATTACTCCATCATAGGGTTAGAGTCTGTGTTTTCTTGCTTTTCTGTCATTCAAAAAGGACCTGTGAATATAACAGGTTTATAATTAAAATATCAAATTATAATATTACATAAATATAAGTAGTACAACACCATTCAGTTTACAAACCTGTGGCTGTTTTCTGCTTGTGAAATACCTGCCCATCAGGCTGTGTTCTCCAGTTCACTCTATACTTCCCTGCAATTTGAACCACGTTCCTTATCTGTGAAATTCGGTGAAATCTTAGTAAGAAAACACTCAAGCTACACATCACACTTATTAATAAGCACATGAACCTCACCTTGTCCAAAAGATCCTTCTTGATATGTGGGTCATTGACATTGACTCCAATCTTGGCCTTCACCATAATCCTCACCACAACTTGTCTCTCAATTTCTGTGAAGTAAAACATTGACGGTAGCTTTAAAAGATGAACGGTTTGTCATTACGGCATCTTTTCATTGCATTTGCCAGGAAAACACTATGAGAATGTAAGATGTGAATGACATAATTCATAAAGACGGCAAAAGACGAAAAAGTAGTCTTTTCTTCCCTGTATTGTGACGTATATCTGAGTGAAACGGCTTCTCAAACAAGAAAAAAGTGTGGGGCAGGCCTCAATTTTGTCAAATGGGAATTGATTGTATGGTTCTGGTTTGCTATTGGTCGATCTCGTGAGTGACAGGTTGTCCCGCCCTCACGCCAGTAAACACATAACCAGAGAATATTTTGAGTTCACATAAAAAAAAACAATACTAACGATGTGCACTGATAAATCATTTAACAGATTCTGCGATAATCAGTCAAAATGAGGAATTCCATTTTGATTTCATGGTGACTTTAAGCTATACACCGTTTGAGGAAGTTCACATGTAAGATGATCTTACTTTGGCAAAAAACTCCCGCATGAAGCGTATTCAAACAACTGCTCACACCCCATCCAGTAAAAGGACAGTCCCGCACAGTCCGCTCATTTCCAGTACAGGCCACATTATCCATCCATATTTGCCCGACCGAGGGACCCACATACGCCTTTGGCTCTGCAAGTTCTCCACAGTCCAGCTCTTGACACAACACTGTAGCATCTTCTAGATCCCAACCAGTGTAACACACTGCGCCCCAGTGCTCACGATACCGAATATGAACTCTTCCGTCACATGCACTGGAACCAGTCACCAGCTTCACATCTGTTGAAAGAGTGGTTTTACACATAAACTTTTGCACTCTTATAGACCACAGAGTGAACCAATTTAATTTCCATTTCTTTGCAAATGCAATTTATTATCCAAGAATTGCTGAGTTCTGTTTAACAGAGCTTTTATATCAAATACTAAATACACACATTACAAAAGATACAATAATGTAATAATACTGTTACTGTTTGTGTGATCTCTGTACAACTTTACAAAAACTGATGTGCAATTTGTTGAATAAACTACTTTCATAATGCTGAATCAATAAAGCAATAATTTTAAATTTGCATCCATGTAAATCTGAGTTTTTTTGCTTAACCAAAGTTCATTGACTTCATTTTCATTTTGCTAGTTGAGCTACATCTGGCATGCAATGGTGACACTTTACAATACGGTCCCATTAGTTAATATTAGCTAATGCATCAACTAAAAACGTGCAATACATTTGTTTTTTTTGGACCTTCTCTGATCTTGAACTGCAGTTGGAAAAGACTCATATTTATGTTCAACATAAAAAACAACAGCATACTGTTTTAGGATGACATAAATAATGAGTAAATAATGAGTAATGGCATTACTGGTTTCAAAGCAATATGAAAAATGTATCAGAGACCTTTTTACTCACTATTACAATAGGCTCCAGCATCTTTTAAATGTCCACAGCTCTGTATTCCCCATTTTGTTGATGTACAGTTCATCAATGAGGCCTCAGTCCCGGTACATTGTGCAGCGCCCATCCACACAGGTCCTAAACCTTGTCCAAAATAAGCAGCACTCTTTGCATCTATCACACTCCCACAGTCCAGTTCTTTACACACCACTGCAGCATCTGACAGATCCCATCCATCATCACACACTGTTCCCCACTGACCGTTATAGAGAACCTCCACTCGTCCAGAACAAGAGTCAATGCCATTTACCAACCTAATAAAGGCTAACATAGGAAAAAAATAAAGGGATCAGAAATGTTTATCTTTATTCAGTAAATGCAATATTTACGTAGCTTTCATCACCTTCACAGATGACTCCAGCATCTTCATGATGTACACAGTTGTGTATTCCCCATCCGTCTGTCCTACAGTTGTTTAGTGAGGTCTCAGTGCCAATGCAGTTTACATCATCCATCCATATCTGTCCTGATCCTTGTCCGAAATACGCAACACTCTTTGCCTCTATCACATCCCCACAGCCCATCTCTCTACACACCACTGCAGCATCTGACAGATCCCAGCCATCATCACACACTGTTCCCCATGTTCCATTATAGAGAACCTCCACTCGTCCAGAACAAAAGCCCATACCATTCATCAACCTAAGAAAAGCTTCGACTGGAGGTCCATTTCCGAAATCTGGATGAATGATAAAATGTATCAAACAAACCCATAACATACGTCTTAACAATCATTTAAATCTTTCAAGAGTACCCTGAAAAAAAAAATGGTTGCTTCATCTACTTGCCAGAAATGGGAGTTGCTAGTATATTTCACAATGAATTACATATAAAAGTTTTGAAGTAGAAAGAATAGTATTTTTTTTTTACAACTTATAACTTTATACAGAGAGCAATGTGTATGTCTGCATGTTGCTTCATACCTAGCATGAGAATGAGCCACAAGGAATTTAACATTGTGCCTGAAAGAAAAACAAAATTATTAATTTGACTGTTTTGCCTAATAAACAAGAAAAAGTCAACTTCAAGGTCTGTTCTATTGTTTATTAAAAATGGTTTCTGCCACAAAAATGTTTGCAAAACCCTAGATTATAACACTATCATCATCGCATTTCTTATTTAGGAAGGAAACATATTTTATTGTGCTTTGGTTTAACATATTAATAGCAGATTCAATGTATAGCCAGTTGAAGAATTTAGGAAGTTGAAGAATTTGAGGCACATAAAATCAACTACAATTACACAAGTTGCCAGTATCTAATAAAAAGGTAATGATTATTAGACGTCTTTAACCTGTTAAAATGTCAGACCTTTGGGAAGCGTCTTCGTCTCCGTGATGGTGTGAGGTCAAGTTAAGGATGTTATCAGGTGATTGTATTTGTATGTGGAATCTCCAGCCTTCTTGGCTCCTCCCTTCAGAAGACATTACATGACAATGATGAGCATAAGAAAGATAGCTCTTACTGTACAACAGTCCATCTTTTAGAGTCAGAGAATACACAATGCTCTGGAGGTGGTTGATTCAATTCGCCATGAAACCAGGAGTGAATTTCTCATCAGCGATTCATTGCAGAAACATGCACTGTTAAATGTAAAAACAACATTTATGTTGTTTATTTCAATGCAAATTTCAATGGGAATTATTGGAATGCTCTGCTTTTTAAATTCCCTTTCTTATATAGCTGTGAAGAGGAAATATATCAGTATGCAAATATCAAAATATCTGATATTCTTTATGGGCCAGTTTCATGGATTTTCCTTTACAAAGACATGCAAAGTATATGGAAACAAAATGTCAAAATTCTTGACCACTAGAACACAACATTTGTTTGTATTTCCATGGTCAACCCATCATACCAGAGAAGTTCATATGCATGAGACAAAGTACTGAACAGGAATAAGTTTACCTATTAGATGCAATAAAAACAGTTCCTTCACATTTCAGGTATGGAACATTCTCTCTATGCGTTTGGTTAAAAACACGCTCACAAAGCAAGCCAAAAAGTTCAGAGAGTCTGTAACTTACTAAGCTCGTATTGTATGTCCCTATAAACAAATTGCATCCTACAGAGTTTTGCATATTGTTCCGGTTGAAATAGTCATTTGTTTGAGAACAGGTCAGGTGTTGTTGAATTCCTAGATGTTTTGTTTATCAGATGTGGATGCCAGTGGGATTTAGGGGGAAGAAAAAAATGCACAAAATTAAATGTAAATTCACATTTATATGAATCTGTTTGGATGACAGAAACATCAGGTGTTCAGGCTGTAGTGTCTTTGAACAAGAGGAAAGCAGTCCACGTCACTTTTCAAACAGACTAACTCAATCCTATGAAGAGGAAATCAAAGACGAACATCTAACCAGGTACCACCATATCATCAGTGTTTTCATTTGCATTCATGTGATGAGCTGTTTCAAATATTATTTTAATTATATTTTTTGTCTTCCATGTACACTGACAGTCTGTGATGTTTTAGAGTAATTTTACATAGTTATTGGCCATCATATGAAATTTTTAAAATAGATTGGTAACACTATATTTTACAGTGTCTTTTTAACGTTACGTCTTTATTAATAACAATAAATTAAACATCATAAACTAACCCTAAACCCAACCCTAATCTTAACCCTATAGTAAGTAGATGTTGTTAATTAATATTACTCAGTATTTAAATGTATAATTACACTGTAACAAGGAAACTTTAAAATAAAGTGTAACCAAAAAATTAGTATGTAAACATTGCATTTGTATGATACATTATTATTATTTAAAGTAGAAGATGGATCTTTCATGTTTTCATTCATGCTGATATTTAAGAACCACATTATCTAATGTGAAATATATATTTACAGCCGATATGTTGTGGTCTGTGCAACTCTTTCTGCTTCTGGGTAAGTAGACCAACATACTGACATTAAAAACATAGCCTCATACATTATTCTGTCTGATGACCAATAATATTTTCTGAATTAAGAGCTTATAGAAAAATTAATCTGCATCTGTGACTCTAATATGTACAGGCTGCACAACTGTCACTATCGGCAGTGACATCAGACTAGTGAATAGTTCAGAAGGGTGGATGCTTGCTGCCATGAGCAACTTCCCTTTATTTGTCAGGTCAGTATGTTATCGCCTTTTTCGTCTTTTGCATTATTGTGCTTTTGATCATAACTAGATGTGTGTACAGTTTTCATATTCTATGTTTTGTCCATCTTTAACTGAATGCTCAATGCAGGGTCAATTTTACATGTGCCTTAAAGAGTTAATGAAGCCAAAAATAACTCTTTTGTCATGTCTCATCAGGGATGAAACACTAGGCGGAGCTGTTTCCAAGTTTGGAGTCGGTTGCTGATGATCGCAGAAATTGAGTCATGATACATTGATAAGCAAATTTCGTTTTGATTGTAAACAGTTATAGTAAAATTCAGCCCTGTTTGGTGGTGTGCAGGTCATTTGCATTACAAAATAATAAATTTATCTGTTAGTTTTACCTCTTAAATCTTTAATAGTGCATGTAGTGATTTTAAATCTGCATAGCTGATGGGAAGCTGCCATATATTAAATATATTTTAGAATCTACGTAAAATTGTGAATCTTCATTATTTGTTTTGTCATAGTTTACACAGTTTATGATCTATAAGTGAACTTTATTAAAGTAAAAGATAGTTCTGTATGCCCATGAGTTTCTTATTTGAGATTATTGCTTATTTCTTTTTAAAGGTTTGTCATTCATGTGTTTTCTTTTCCTTTGTTACCCATTTAAATGTATTTAATTTCAGTAAGATTTCAGTGTTATGCATAATTCATAACTATTTAAATAATGTTTTTTAAATGTTTCAACATGTTTTCAAATGTTTTGATTATTTCGATCAACTGATAACAAATTATTTGCATTACAAAATGTCTGCATTTGCATTATAAATACTATATTTTCATACAATTGTAATAGTTTATATTGAGATGAAAGGTAATAAACCTTTATTTCAAAATAAATCTTGAGCAGTTTGATTTTGTATGTAAATAGCACAATTTGGTTAAGATTACTTTTTGAATGATATAGGCTATAGTATAGTGATGATATTTTGTAGAAGTAAACGATTAATTTTTAGATGTGTCGTCGTTATAATAGGCATATACAGTTGTTATTTTGTATTATTACTCTCTCTCTCTCCCTCCCTCTCTCTCTCTCTCTCTCTCTCTCTCTCTCACACACACACACACACACACACACACACACACACACACACGCATCACAGACGGTTCCTCCCATTTCTGGCAAGTAGATGAAGAGGAACTAAAGCCGGCTGCCTCCACACATAGGCATATCTCCCATGCGAATGCGTTAATATTTTTCCCGACAGTTTTGCAATAAAGAACGTCTTTTCAAACGGAAGATATGTCGACAAGACCGGGATTCTACCGGCAAGAACTAAACAAGACTGTCTGGGAGGTGCCAGAGCGATACCAGAATCTCACACCGGTTGGATCGGGGGCATATGGCTCCGTATGGTGAGTCCAGCAGGCGAGTTAACAAACACTACTATGAGTAAGGTTTGGCTAATGAATATTAACGACGCAACCGATGATTGGTTGAAACGACTCCAGACCGCTGTCGAAGGCGTGGTTCATGAATATTAGCTCTGGGCGCTCCAGGAAAGTTAGCAAGCAACGCCGGCGTGAAGAAATTAATATTCATTAGCTTAGCCTTCGTCATAGTAAGATTCGTAATTTAGCGTCCAAGAAGAGGAGAGGGTGAGGCAGGAATAAAGCCTGACAAAACAACATCCGGCATGCATCTTAAGAGAAAACAATCATCTTACTTTTTCCACAATGATAATTAACCACTGGCAGAGAAATATTGAAAATATATCTGTTAACAATGCTGTTTATATTTGATTATATTGTGATGAAGGCTGCTGCTCCTTTTGTTTACTGGCATGTGTCAATCATTCCTGGAGCTGTAATGTCTGCCTGACTTGATGTGGCGTGTCTGTAGATAAGTAAAAAAAATCATCTGAAGTGATGCATTATGTATCTGGCAGAACAAAAAGGCAGATCTGAAAGAAAACAGGTGTTCGCAGGTATTCACATCAGTTGCATTTATATACAGATTGAGCACATACTAAGGCTTCAGATTCTGTTTAGTTAGGTTGCATAAACAACCTTCCAACATGCCCGTCTGATATGACGATATTGCTCTAGTTAGACAACATGCTAGGCCTATTTGGTTCCGGTAAAGTGAGGCCATCGAGTTTTGCCGTGCCACACCCCCATCTGATGTCCATCTGAATGGGAAAACATCCAGATATTTCATCCTGCCATAATGCACTCATTCTGAGAGATCTACATTGCACTCTGTGTCATCTCAACTACAACACTAGAGCCCTCCAGCCTCCCTCGTGCTGCGACTGACTGAAACGGTTGCCATGGTGACGCAGCTTCTGGCTTCAGTATCTTCCCATTTTCACCATACTAATTGCAAATATTGTGAACATGTCAGTCAGTTAAGTTTATGCTCAAGTCAGCCATGTCATTTTAGAAGTTCCAACAATAGTTGCATACTCATCCGTATAATATGCTAAATTAAGTTTGCAAGTGAACATGTTTCTCTTCCTCTTCCCAACATTTTTTTGAAACAAAGTTTCACAATTGTTGTGTAATCAGGCATTGCCATTCCCGCTCAGCATTACATCTGCAAGCTACTGTTGCGACAGCTGATATATTATTATATTATATATTATCAGAGCTCAGTTATGGTGTCAAGATATTCTTCAATAGTTAAATGGCTTAAAGGGGCACAATATCACAAATATTTCACATATGAATACTGATCTATACAGCAAAATGTATCTACTAAACTTGCAATGAGTATATATCACATAAAGAGTTGCTTCATCTGGGTTTTTTTTAAGATGCAGGCTTTCAGGTCCTGTTTACTTCAGGCAGATGCTGAAATTAGGGTAGGCCTACTGAAATACATTGTGGTTGACAATGTTAAACGGAAGCTAACTAACAAATATAACAAACCTAAAGGCATCTGGAAGAAAAAAAAAATAGCAGAGGAGAAGATGCTTGAGGGCATCACATGGCATCCTGTTTCAGAAGCTATCACCAGTTTTTCTTCCTGTTTTTTAGGGAGATTTGCCAGCTCTGAAAAATGATGCGATGCAGCTCATTTCATTGTCAGTGTCAGTGATGCAGATGCCCCACAACATCCTGACACCACCTGAGACCTAATTATTTCATTATCGTATTAAAAGATGCACAACACTAACAAAGGATTTACACCGAGGATTTAATTGCTGCTGATTGGATCCCATGTCGACTTGAGGTTCAGCTATTTCCAACAGCCTGGGGATATGATTATAGAGACATTTCAGTGTATCATCTGACATGAGAGGCCTTGATTAAGCTATTGTTATGTATTTTATTAATAATAAGCCTCGTCCCATTGTGCTTTAATAAAGCATGCAAAACCAACAGTGCAATAGTCTTTTAGTCACAATATCCTAATTATACACCTTAAGCCTGATATGTTTGTAATCTCTTCATTTGAATAGATATTCAGAACGATGAACAACAATCCTGATTTAAATGTCTGTCATTTTATACCCCAAGAATATCTGTCTCACACACACTCCCACTAACGCTTTCTTACTCAAATGAGATGAGAATTTGCATTGTTCACGTTAAGCCTCCATCTATTGTGTGATTATTTGACTTCTTCACAGCAGAGCTGATTTATTTTAAAGGAAGGGGGCAGGGCAGACCTGGTGTGTGGAAGGGTTGAATCAAGGGATGGGAGCGTCCCAAATGGGGGTTGGGTGCTTTTGTCTTTAACAGAGTCAGAGACTTTAGTGTGGCCACTGGCCATCAAATACAATTATGAAATGAAATCAAAATACATAGCCTATATTGCACGATTCATTTGTAGATGCATGATTCTGTCTTTAAAAGAGACTTTAGTGTGGCACTAAAATAATAAAATAAATTAAAATAAAATATACATTGTATGATGCTGTTTTTAAAAGAGACTTTAGTGTGGCACTAAAATAATAATATAAATTAGATAAATAAAATAAAATACTAAAATTATGCATATTGTATGATTCATTTGTAGATAAAACTCAGGGACTGCATCTCGCATCTTGATTAATATTGAAGAATTCCATGAAGTTCTATAGACCTGCCAGATGTTTTGATTGATTTCATTTAATATGCTAAAGTACATTAAAAAATACTGAGTTGCAGCAGGAATTTTTACTTCCTTCACTGACGCAGTTACTTTTGCTTCCCTTTCACCTGATTTCTCAGCTTCCCTTCTGAAACATTAAAATAATTAGCATGTCTAATCAGCCTCAACTGATATGACTCTAGAGCCTCTGAAAGGTGAGACAAATGTCCATTTTATATACTCATTAATTACTTGTGAGTCTTGCACTCATGTAGAACATGTTTCTCTGGAGCATGTGGTTCAATAAAGAACATACGAGTGCTTTCATAAAGTGCCAGCTTAATAAGGGCCTCTGCTGTGAGGAAGTAATACCATCAAATTTAACAGGAACCCACAAGTCATGTTGTCATACCAAAAATCCTGTTATCATGGCAATTGTCTCAGCAAAAACATTAGTTCTAAATCTGATCAAATAATTGTAAAATAAAACTCTTTTTCATTCCTTAGCTCAGCATATGATGTGCGTCTTCGTCAGAAAGTGGCTGTTAAGAAGCTCTCCAGACCCTTCCAGTCCCTCATTCACAGCAGAAGAACGTACAGAGAACTGAGACTGCTCAAACACATGAAGCACGAGAATGTAAGTCCTCCGAAAACACATGCAAAAACGTAAATATATGGACAGAAAACAAATCCCAAATGTCCATTCCTGCAAACCACACCATTCTGAGATTCATAAGTCTAGCGCCACTTGTGTCACTCATGTGAAATGCTCTTGTCATCCAGGTTATTGGACTGCTGGATGTTTTCACCCCAGCAGCTTCTCTTGAAGAATTCAATGAGGTGTGAGTGTCTGCCCAGTGACAATTATCTGCATTTGAGAGCACATAAAATAGCGATCAGATGTCAGTGGAGCTAAAAAGGCCTATTTGATTTGATTAAAAGAAACCATCTGCACTTGCAGCTGACCAGTTATCAAACAACATACTTTTGCATTTGCAAGAAGAGTGATGATTTAAAAAGCCTCTGTCTCTCTAGCTATCTTGTGACCAACCTGATGGGAGCGGATCTCAACAACATTGTCAAATTTCAAAGACTGTCAGATGAACACGTACAGTTCCTCATCTATCAGCTTCTCCGGGGCCTTAAGGCAAGTGCATTTTGCTTTCTTTTTTCTCTCTCACAAACACACATGTAAACTGAAGCAAGCAGTTCTGAATTGCAGCATAAACTCTCTCTTTATCTCTGTCCTATCTTCTCATGGCTTGACTTTCCCCCCCTCCTCACAAACCTCCAGTACATCCATTCAGCTGGCCTGATCCACAGAGTGAGTACTTTACTTTACTCGTCCACAGCTTTTGTTTAGCGTCCACTTTACAGGCCGCTTGAATCTTTACAAAAAATCATGCCATAGTAATTGTATAATAGAAAATATTTGGGTTTAGTACGGTAGTTTTAACAATATGCAATGTCACAATTGTAATTTGTATGCATGTCTGCAGGACTTAAAGCCCAGCAATGTAGCGGTGAATGAAGATTGTGAACTCAGGGTGAGAAAAACTCCTCTTTTGATGCCTTTTCAGTCTACAAGCACCATGCTCCTGCATTACCACAATACATCTCCCTGGTTCTAATTTATTTTTATCAAAACGGTCAGATCCTGGATTTTGGATTAGCCAGACAGACAGATGACGAAATGACGGGTTACGTGGCGACTCGCTGGTATAGAGCACCCGAGATCATGCTCAACTGGATGCATTACAACCAGACAGGTAAAACTGGCTTAACCTAAAAACCCTTCGATCGATCGATTGATCGATAGGTAATGTTCTGTGCAGCTGGTTGATTGAGGACGATCATATCTGTTTTACAGTGGATATCTGGTCTGTTGGATGCATCATGGGTGAACTTCTGAAGGGGAAGGTTTTGTTTCCTGGCAACGATTGTATCCTTCGTTCATGAGAGCCACTTAAACCGTCTCTTAGTGTGTATGTGTGTGGTTTTTGAGTGAGTCTTGCTTCCTGTAAGGCAGGTGAGGAAAGCGCAGCCTAAGTGGTTCAAATTACATTAAAAGCTGACTGTAAGGAACTAGAAATCCGGTTCCTATTCCAGACTTCACTTTCAGTTGCAACTTGGGATGAAGACTTTTTTAGGCCTCGTTTCACTGTTAACGTCCTATGCATTCATAAAAATACATCTAGGTGGATCTAAATCAGGATATGATGCTAATCTGTATAATCTTTAACATAATTTCTTCAGATATTGATCAGTTAAAGAGAATCATGGAGATGGTAGGCACTCCCAGCCCTGACGTTTTGAAGAAGATTTCCTCCGAACATGTGAGAAGAGACCAATCGTTCGGTTATTGGTTTCATTTATAAATACTAACAATGCTTTCATGTTCTTGATGGATGATAGATGAACTGAAATTCAAAGCAGAGTCTAATTTTTTTGTATTATGCATCCAGGCTCAGAAGTACATCCAGTCTCTTCCACACATGCCCCAGCAGGACCTGGGGAAGATATTTAGGGGAGCAAATCCAATGGGTGAGACTAACACGTTATTTTACGATCAAGTCTGTAATAAAGTTTTTAAAAAAGTGGTTACACTTTATTTTAAGGTGACGTAGTAACATTGTACTTACTCAAATAAGTACTGAGTAATATTAATTAAGTGCATGTACTTACTATAGAGTTGTGGTTATGGTTAGGGTTTGATTTAGAGTTAGTTATCACTATAGTAAGTACATTTAGTAACGTGTAATTACGTCACCTTAAAATAAAATGATACCAAAAATGTGAATCACTAAGTTCTAATTGTTTTACCCCTTTAGCGGTTGATCTGCTGAAAAAAATGCTGGTATTAGACTGTGACGGGAGGATCTCAGCCAGTGAAGCACTGTGTCATCCATACTTTTCCCAATACCACGATCCTGAAGATGAACCGGAGGCCCCTCCGTACGATCAGACCCCTGAGAGCAAGGATCGCACACTGGAGGAGTGGAAGGGTGAGAGGGAGTCTTACATTACATGTTGCTACACTAAACACCGCCATGCTGAAGCAATTTGTTCATTCAGAAGATCAATGTAAACATGATCTGCTGAAATTGACACATTGTAATGTACAATCAACACAGTTTTTTAACTTGTTACTTCAATTTTAGAGCTGTACAGTGACAATGGAATTCAGTCTCTCTTTCTCCCTCCACAGAGCTGGTGTTTGAAGAAGTAAACAATTTCAAAGATCCTCCCAAAAAAAACGAAAGTCTTCAGGTTGAACAATAAAACTGAGCGGAACTACAATCCAGGAAGATACAAACCTCGCAACTGTCCGTCCTTCAAACATATGAACTACATGATTGATGGACATGAACAGACTGCAGTCCAACCAGAGACAATGACAATGTATTTCCAAGGCATGACACCCTTCCTGTATGTGGGCGTGAGTTCATACAACCATTTAATTTAGAGCAAAACATTACTGGTATTGTTGGAACATAAAAAAAGTATTAATATTACAAGGTGCATGTTGTGTGTGTGTGTGTGCAGAGTTGAGTGTTTTGAGTGTTTTTTATATTTGATGTGAGACAGGTGTCTATAGGTGAAAGCAGGGTATGGTGTCTTTCGTACAAGACCAAAATAAATTAAGCAAAAGGAGGAGAAGGCCACACTGGAGAAAAATATGTTTACAATATTGGACGGAGTGGGATGTCTGTCTTAAAAAGTTTATATATGCATCAGTGTACAAAAGTCTCTGCATAAAATCAAATCAGTTACACAATCTGTCTTAACTCATTTTGCATTTGCAAGGCTATTTGAATATAACATACCTCAAACGCATCATGTGTTTTCGCACTGATTCACATGTCAGGTAAAAATATTAATGAGTTGTTTTGTTTAAAAAAAAATAATATATGCTGTACAAACAATGTTTCAAACTGTCTGTCTATTCTCAAGTTATTTAAAGGGCCAGTAGGCAGTTTCATGTAATTTATGGTAATATATAATAGGCTTCCACATCCATGTTTTTCCTATAGTACAAGTCAGTTTTCAATACTGTATTCATTATACTGTATGTTTGGGTCAATCTCACAAAACCCGCCAAGAACTGTCAAGGGGTCATATTTCATCCCAAAATGAAAAAGAAAGAAGTAATACAATTTGCATAAAGAACATTATTTCTAGGATCATTAAAGATTTTTTTTATCTATTTATTTATTTTTGCATTAGTGACATTATCATATTAGAAACTGAGATAAATGTGCTTGATTGTCATGAAAACAGTGCACACAAAAAAAGCACATTTCTAAAGTGAAAAAACATGAAAATATTTTTATATAGGCTATATATATTCAATATATATACACAAATTCGGGAATTTTTAAATATAAATGAATTACACAATATTTGAAAAGCGTTTGGGTAAACGCAGCAAATGTTTACGCAGATTGAATGCATCTTGTTTTTTCAAAATAGGAAACTGCATTTCAGGAAGTGGTAAAACAAGTTGGCTTCACACTTATGGTTCTCAACATGTTTCGGAAGATCCTGAATGACAACAACATTGCTGTCATGAAACTAGTCATCATCATCTGAAGTTAAATGGGTAAAATGGGTGTGGATTCACGCATTTACAATTTGTGCAAATGACCATTATTAACAACTACCCTGCCTTCAGCACAGAACAGTGTATCAGTTCAAAATACAGCTACAGTAATACTTGGTACAAACGGAGTGTCACTTTTGCGATGTTGTTGTCCTGGTTAGGCTATGTGTCTTTAGCACTTTGCCCTCAATAACACTACCCTCCTCCTGGTCTCCTGCATGCCTTTTAATCAAAGTAAAAAAAACTGCCTTCAGCGGTTTCAGTGGGACTGGATGTCTTTCTCCCATTGTGAGTCCGACCAGTCACCAACACGTCCTCCCCCTCACCCACTCTCTTAATAAAAACTTTAACTCTTTTCCTGAAACCCATCACCGTCTTGGTTATTTTAAAACTAAAGGGGGGTCAGTTAAACCTCATTTACAAATCTGATAACATGCAGAAAAGCAGATTTACAACGTTCTAGAGTGGCTTCAGTGTGTCTCCAGTGCGTAATTGTGGAAACTTTGAACCGCCCCCAAAAAATCTGCCACTGCTCTACCGAGTTGCGTTCCGTTTGCGCTCTTCTGTGAGGACTTCTTAATTCTCGATTAAAAATGAGAACGTAAAAAGGGCAGAAAGATATACTTTCAACAACCTCCGAGAATGTCACTGCGAACCAGGGCAGGATTTTACCGCCAGGACATTAACAGAACCGTGTGGGACGTGCCGGAGAGATACAGAGATCTTATTCAGATAGGAACCGGAGCATACGGAACGGTCTGGTAAGTATTTAAAAGTTCATAATTCTTTAAAGTGTCCGAATGATTCAATTCAAGTAAGGGGTTCGGCTTTTAAAAAAAAATCTTTTTTTTTTTTTAGTTTTCGGAATTTAGTGCAAATATTCGTCTTACGCTATAAAGCTTTCTTAAAGATTGTGGTAGCATATTCTACCAATATTTTACAAATCCATAAATAATAACAATATTCTAATGCGTTCGAGCGGCGTATTGTTGCTATGGCTACTTCAGGCGAACGCGATTTCTGTTGCACTCCAACTTTTGTAGCTGCAGAAGGTTTTATGAAAATGCATAGATTTAACACCAACAAAACTTTTGTTTGGAGCCCCCAAACTCCCCATAAATCGAGCGTTTTTGTTTAATCATAGGCTGTTAAAATGACTTTACATGCTGAAAAAATGCAGTACTGACTGTAGAGAGGAGGATATTTCTAAAGGAAGCTGTGCAATGAACGAACGCTGATAGATTGGCCTTGTTTTTTTAATTATGTCATACAATTCCAACCGTTTTCTTTATTTTCCTGGCCTCGTGGCTTATCTGGGCGAAACTGTGAAACCTCTATAAACTTTTCTCTCTTTGCAAGACAAGAGGTCGCGTAACAAAGCCTCCCTGCTGATGCCATTGTCTGGGTTTAACAAGCAGAAGTTGCCGAATTAAAGACATTGTGTTGGTCTTCAGAAGGCTTTCCGCTTTAATAGATTCCTCACTTGTCCAAGTTGCTCAAGTTTTCAGATTGAGTAATGAACCTGTTGCGCACTACACTCAATCCACAACCTCTTTGCTGACCACATTTTAGGGTCCAGACGTAGACGTAGAAACATGACCACATAATGTCCATGGATGGAGTTTGCTTCACTGCACTTTAGTATTCTTCATTACATTTAGTAATCTTATGTAAAGTGTTATAAGAACATGTGTCAAGAACTGATCTTACTCATTTCAATCTATCCAAAGTTCCGCCATTGACCGTAAGACAGGAGTGCGTGTGGCCATCAAGAAACTCCACCGGCCGTTCCAGTCCAGACTGTTCGCCAAACGCGCTTACCGAGAGCTACGACTCCTCAAGCACATGAAACATGAGAATGTAGGTTAACTATTTCCCTTACCCCTGTTTTTGCTTCTATCTCTATGAGAGGTCAGATTTTTATATTCACTTTGTTGACGTTGTTCATGCTCCCTAATATCCTATTCTAACCAACTGGACAGGTTATTGGGCTTTTGGATGTCTTTACCTCGGAAATCTTGTTGGACAGATTTCAGGATTTGTGAGTCGATTCTTTTAAGTTCTAAAGTAGACATTATAAATGTAGCCTACTAGATTTTTACACTACACTCAGAGAGAAAAAAAAGGTACAAAAGTTCTCACCTTTGTGCCTAAAGAGTGCACCTCAAAGGTATTGGTACCAAAAGTACATATTAGTACCTAAATGGTATACATATTAAAACCTTATGTACCTTTTTATTTATTTATGAAAGTGCACCATTAACAATAATAACTAACATAATATAGATCATTACGTTTCTTAAAGTACTTATACGGTTCAGTCATTACAAACCTACAGCTGAACAGCAGGTAATGCCTTTTTTCTCTCAGTTACCTGGTGATGCCGTTTATGGGAACTGATCTGGGAAAGCTGATGAAAATGGAGAGACTATCCGAGGACAGGGTGCAGTTTCTGGTCTATCAGATACTGAGGGGTCTCAAGGTTAGACACAGACATACACACAATCACATTTGTGAAACACTCTTTATAGTTTTGAGGTAACTATAAATCTCTCTGTCTTGGTCTTTTCCCACAGTATATTCATTCAGCCGGGATCATTCACAGGGTATGTGACCTCTGAGAGTTTAATAAGATGCACAGAGGGGGTTGGGTGACCACTTCATTCAACCCTGACATTCATTCATCTTTTGTCCATCCCTTCTCTTTTCTCCTCTCTGAGATGATGTATTGATGTATTGATGTTTCTGTATATGTAATAAATAGGAGATATTTATTTTCTTATTAGATGTATTATTAGTCTTGTGTTTTTTGTAAATGTGTACTTTGGTTGTCGCTCCTCAGGATCTCAAACCAGGAAATCTGGCAGTGAACCAGGACTGTCAGCTGAAGGTATCAAACCAACTCGGTCTATGGTGCAATATAAATGAAGAATGTCTACATCAACTTTCCTCAAAAGCTGGAGTGTAAGATTACAAATATTGGTCCCCTCAAAAATCTTGAAATGTGTATAAAAAAAAATGTGTTCAGATCCTGGACTTTGGACTCGCACGTCAGGCAGATTCAGAAATGACGGGTTATGTGGTGACTCGTTGGTACAGAGCACCTGAGGTTATCCTCAACTGGATGCACTACTCACAAACAGGTGTAGTTATTACATCCCTAACCACTAGATGGCACTGTAGGTCATCACAATGGCACACTAGAGTCCTGGGCTGCATCCGAAATCGCATACTTCCCTACTATATAGTGGGCGAAAAACAGTGTGTGTGACAAAATAAAAGTCGGATTTCGGACGCAACACCCGTTCACTTTTGATAAGAGAGGTATATACTTTTATTGACTAATGTGATCAAACATTCTTTTTCTGTATTAGTTGATATCTGGTCAGTGGGCTGCATCATGGCGGAGATGTTTCTTGGAAGGCCACTTTTTAAAGGAAATGACCGTATCTTTTTCCTCATTATGTAACTGAAACAATTTCTGCTTCCACATAGTGTTTTGATGATTAGCCGAATGCTTTAACTTAATGGATTTTTTTTTTGTTTTTTCCCCATTTACAAACAACTGAATTCACATAGATTTCACCCAAAATGCTATCCACAATAGAGATTACACAGGTTTAACAGCAGAAAAGGGCTTGTACTGTCTCTATTCTTTCACTGAATCCTTGACATAGACTTGTAGACTTGGACCAGCTAAGAGAGATCATGAAAATCACAGGAACGCCAGCACCAGATTTTATAATGAAGCTACAAAGCCAAGATGTGAGTGTATTACAGATCAAAATAAACACTACATACATTTAGACATGGAAATGCACAAACAATGCTTTAAAAATTTTTTTATCAATCCATACAGGCCAAAAACTACATCAGAGGTCTACCTAAAGTACCAAAGAAAGACTTAAACACTTTTTTCTTCAAAGCCAGCACAGAGGGTAAGCTATTTCATTCCCTTGCTATGTTTCCATCTACCCTTTTTTGTGCTTATTCTGGGACATCGCATTAAAAAAACACTACATAGTTGTTGTTTTTTTGCACATTTTTAAGAATATGCACTCAGTGGCAGACAGTTGTTGAATCTGAGTGCATTAACTACAATGGAAATACATTTACAGAATAAATCCCTCAAAACACACACAAAAAAACTCACTTGACTTTGCCTCAACTAAGGTTGTGACTAAGTGGACCAATTTCATGGCACAGCATCTCAAATGTTGGTATGACCATTCTGAAATGTTTGGGTATAAGGACGTCCCAGAACTGTGACTGCGTTCCCAAACACCAGGTATCCGCCTTTGAATGCAAGATAACATTTGTCTGTGCGCTCTGAGAAGTCATTTATGATGTTGGAAAAAGAGCCACAGTGGCTTCCCCGATTACAGATATTTTGCTCCAATTTCCCAGGGACGATTTTGTTCTCCTGAACATAGGGGATGGGAAATGGTGCTTTTATGCGATATTCAGATTTTGCGTATATTGTACGTTTAATTTGCAACTTTGGATGGAAACATAGCTGGTCTTATGGGTGAATTGTAAGGTTTATCTAAGAGTTATTTGTCTAATGTGTGTGTTTTGCAGCGGTGAGTGCTCTGGAGCAGATGCTGGTTCTGGATCCAGAGAAACGTGTGAGCGCTGCAGAGGCGCTTGAGCTCCCCCTGTTTACTGAGTTCAGAGAACCTGAGGAAGAGACGGAGGCCCTGCCGTATGACCACTCCATGGACAACACAGAACTGCCTCTGGAGCAATGGAAACGTATGAGATAAAGTCTTGACAGTTAATAACTAAAATAAGAGAATTGCTGGGTTTCATTTATTTGCGTTGAGGTTAAGGAAAAATAATCCCAGCTAACAGAGAACGTTCTTAGAACTTTGGCTAATGTTCTGGCATGCTTCTCTCAAAGCTATGAACAAACGTTCTTCCAGTAATGTTAAGAGAATGTTTTTTCAAAGTTACCTGACGATTAATAATGTTCTCAAAATGTTAGCACAAAAATGTCATTTATACATTGTTCTGATTCATTGTCGTTTCTGTCTCTCACTTTGCAGGTCACACTTTTACAGAGATCCTATCATTCCAGCCCCCCGTCACAGAGATCAGAGACCCCAAAGAAACATCCCTCTGAGAGATATCGCAGATACACATATCTCACTGTCATCGATATGCATAAATGTGTGTGAGAGAGAGAGAGAGAGAGCAGAAAACAGAAAATGGAATGAATGACTTTGTAAGTAAATGTTAGAGTTTGTCACAATGTTGCTCAGCTTATAAGGTTGTGTGAATTATCTTTCTTAAACGCTTTGAATATGCAAAATCCATTTTACCTGCAACCAAAAGTACCCCAAAAACATTGTATTTGAGTGCTTAGCCTAATGATTTCAGTGTACTAGTAGACAATATATTTACTTCACCGATCACTTATTTAACTTATTAATGCAATAGTTCACACAGAATATGGCATGATTAGCACATCTAACACCACACTTCTTTTTTTTATTAATGAATAAATCCTTCTTAATGAATGTCTCATTATTTGTTATTAACAAAACTGATTATTTTTCAATAAATAATGTGAGGTAATATATGCTTCTCTCAGTGAAACAACCCTTAGCCTTTCCTGAGGAAACATACACAAGTTTAGCTTTTCAAATCAAGTACCCAACACAAAACTAAAAGAGTCACATTTGCTTTTCTGCTTATCTAAAATAGTAATATTTAATAGAGCTCTGCTTATCCATGTTTACCATTCTCCCACAGAAGATACAATGTTCTAATACTGGCTGATTAAAATGAACAAATCAACACAGTTATGCAAGTCGCTGAACTATGTAAAAGATGCTCCAGTTTCAATAACATAAGTTAAATTTGACCTGGCATAAATTGTAAGATATTTTGGAGCAGAAATGGCAGGGAGGTTTGTGCTTTGTAAACAAGCTTTGTATTTGCTCGACCACATTGCACCTATATTGTATTATGGATCTGAGATATGGGGCTTTGAGCCAGTGGAGTGTATTGAGAATGTTCAGTTATCTTTTTGTAAAAAAAACTCCTGTGTATCAGTACAAGTGTGAGCAATGTAGCTCTTATGGGCGATCTATGTAGATTTGTATTGTCTATATATGAAAAGATGTATCATGTACTGGATAAAATTAGTGTCTAAACATCGTTATCCAAGAAAATGGTACGATCACTGTTCCTGTTCAGATGCTCAGGTCATCATTTAGCTAGAAACAGGCAGATGGAGTAATACACCAGAGAGAATCTTTAAGTTAACTTTAATACATCTTGTGATAGAAGACGAGAATCATTTGTTGTATGATTGTTCCTTGTATGTGGATCTGTGTAAGAAATATTTGGGTGACTTCGCTCTTGTTAGTAATATTGGTATTGAACATGTTTGTGATTCGGAGTATGCATGGAGATTGGCACTGTATATTTACCATGGAATGAAGAAAAGAGCATCTGCCATGCTATTGTGATTCTGTGGAACAATGGGCCATGTATTCCCGAAATAAACTT
The DNA here is from genome assembly GCF_949152265.1 of Phoxinus phoxinus. Classification (NCBI taxonomy): domain Eukaryota; kingdom Metazoa; phylum Chordata; class Actinopteri; order Cypriniformes; family Leuciscidae; genus Phoxinus; species Phoxinus phoxinus. The sequence goes on from NC_136884.1 coordinate 6,434,389, forward strand.
GAGGTTTGTGCTTTATATATGTAAAACTCAAAATGAAATGGTGATCCTTTTTTAAAGATTTACTTTCTGCACTTTTATACTGGCTCTCAAGGATAAAGTGCTGACAAATAAAAACAACTAAAAATTTCTGCGAAGTAAAGATTATTTTTAAGGACAGCAGGTCTGTTCCTGAGAAATCACCCTAAAAAAGGTCAAATCAGTGCCACCTGTCCAAACATGACTGGATCCCACTTGTTAAGCAACAAACTGACCTTACGTGACCAAAAGTCCTGAGGTCTTTATAAAAGCTGTAGGTTTGTCTTAGGTTATCTTGTAATTTGACAACACCATGAGGAGAACGGCTTTATTTCTACTGCTGACGGGTCTCTTGGCCAATGGGCAAGGTGAGAAACTTTAAGAAAGACTGTTTGTTTTTATAAATCAATATATTAGCTTGACGTTAAGTGTTTGGTCTGAATCAAACTCTACAGAGTTACTCTGGGAAAACAGCTATGATCAGCCAGTAGATTTTAAGTGCCCTGCAGGAAAGTCAATATCCTACATAAAGAGGTGAGTAGAAAGCAGATTGTACTTCGGAATAGATTGTGTAAAAATATTACTAAATTAAGTCAAAATATCGTGGGCCACTGTGGTCCACAACAATACAGATTAATGAATAATTACACTAAAATCATGGATGTTATTGGCCATAAAATATAATTTATATATCATTTATTAAGTTTGTAACCCCAGAAAAAGTGGGCAAAACATTAAACTGTAAGGATTAAAAGCATCATATTTGGTTTGGAAAGGAATAAGAGTCAATATTTCATTTCAATAGTAACATTGTCATAATGAAATATAAATATTATAATGATGTTATAATTCATTTGTCCCTCACTGTTTCCGTGCCTAATGAAATCGAAGCCAACATAGTAATACACAAGAGGACAGAATCTGGGAGTTTGGCTGTAAAGACACCTTTAGCTCTGCTTCAGACTGTTTCTTGTCACCTTACGCCAATGATTTTGACCAACCGCTAAACTTTGAGTGTCCACCACACCACATCATTACAGGAATGAGCAGCTACCACGACAACAGGAAAGAGGACAGACGGTGAGCTCTGATTTTGGACTGGTTTTGACTTTTTGCACGAGTTCTCCTGAGCTGATGTCATTAATAAAATGTTCCACACAGGTGGCAGTTTCACTGCTGTAGAAGTAACGGCCACTGTACTGCTTCCTGCGAGTGGACTACTTATGTGAACTGGTTTGATGAGGCCTTCCACTGGACCGTGCCAAACCAAAACTACCTAGTGGGTGCTCAAAGCTATCATTCAAATAGACAAGAGTAAGTACACCTCCTCAAAATAATACAACAAGAATATTGTTAATGTTAAGTAAGGAGAAATAGTGATTATCAATAAATAAACCTCAACCGGAAGTACCTGAAAGAGTTTATTTTACATTAATGGCCGGCTAGCTGAGTATTATGAGGCTACTTATCAAATAAATACAAGGTCAATTGAAATGACTGTGGTCATTGTATAGTGCAATCTTCTCTTTTTTCCTTTCTTAAATATTCGGTTAATTCAAAAATTGATAAAAGTTTTAAGCAGACGGTGTAAAGGGTGGTGGAAATATGATGTGTGAAACTGCATATTTCAATACTTAAAGGGATTTTTGTCTGAATGTTTTTTCAGAGACCGGCGCTGGATGTACAAGTATTGTGCCAAAGTGCAATGCTGAGACTCTCACAAATCCCTCCAAATGCAAATACACTTAAATCTGAAATAAAGTCACGATGGAAAGATAATGTCATTATTGACCAACACATTTAAGAATAAAAATGATTCTAAGACTGCAAATACGCAAGTGTCATTTTTTGCAATTATCAATAAAATTGTGAGTCACAGTAAAGAATCCAAAATGTACCTGATGAGTGATGCTCAATCCTGATGAAACAGTTTTGCCCCTGGATCCAGAGAATTCAGCACTGGTGGGAGACTAGAGAGGAACATTAGGAGACACTGTGAGGAACAATAATTGCTTTTTGATCTGAAGAAAAGTTTCAATAAGAAATTAACACAAAAATAAAAAATAGTTGTCAAGTGTTTTAAGTTGGTCTTTTCACCAAAAAACACATTGTTTTCACAAAAACAAAGTGTGAGCATGTTTTTTCAACGCTAAACATAGCTAAATGACAAGTCACGAAAGAACCATATCAACAGTCTGCATTTTTCAATAAGTGTGTAGTGGTACAATCCATAGGATCTGAAATGTTGTCATGAATTTACAGCAATTTAAATATGGCATATGGCACACTGAAAAAAAAGAAGAAAAAAAGGAGAAAAAAAAACATACACCTGACACATCTGGGGAGTATTATGCTATTAAAAAGGTTTTTTTTTCTTTGTTCATATTTTATCTTGCATTGGGAAAGTGAGTAAGAACTGCCACTATGGTCCCTCATATAAAAAAAAGAAGAAGAAAAAGAAAAAAAGATTCATTTTCATTGGAGTGCAGTACACAAGTGTTTACACTATTCAGGACAGTAAGGACCCTGGATCATTACACATTTGAACACTGATGATTTCACATTCTCATTGTACAACATCACTTCAGGTATTTATGAACAACAGCAGAACTGATATCTCTAATTATATATATTTTTATGTTATTTAAATAATTTGCTGGTTACATATACGAGCAACATTTCAGCCCTAATACATTAATTATAAATGTTAGTTCGATTATATTTATTACCTGCTAGCTAGGGATGTATGTTTACGCTGAAATACACCGTCAAATATTATTATGATATTATGTAGCCCCGCCCCTTTTCGGTGCTGCGCTAGTTGTGTTCTGTCTCCAACAGCATGAGGGTAAGATTTTACGGATTTATAAATGAACCGCTCGTTTTAAAACCTTCCCGGTCTACTGACAATTGTTATGACACCCGCTTCAAACATTACAGGCTCATGATAACTTTCTTTAACTCTACAATTAGTAAATCCCATAGACAGTAGGCCTATAAGCTAAATCCACTTCACTAAAGACGTCACTTCCTTACATCTACAAATAATAGCCGTTGAAATTGTCTATTAAGTGGCCGACTACCGGATCAGTGCCCTGGCTGAACTCGGGAGCTTATTGAGAGGCACCATATCCTCGCGTTATGACTGACATTATTTGATAAACATTTAGGGCCTAGTAGCCTACCGTAGTCGGGCTCTGCTACTGTCTGATGTCAGAGCGCGTTTTCAACAAGTTTTCAAGTTCAAGGTTCAAGTCGAACAAGCCTGAAGCTTCCAATCTTTTTCCGAAGCAATCAGAGAAGAGCTTAAAATATTCAAGAGGCTTCATTTCTCCATCCATAGACCTAGTTACATCTATTCAGTTCAAATAAGGTGTTGAAATCACTTTTTTTAAAAAGAGAGAAAGTTGTCTAAACTCTTACCCAGCTTTGAACCCGTTATGCTTATTTAGTGAATCCTCTAAAGCTAGTAGCCTAGGCCTAACGGCAGTCAAAGGTTTGCAGGTGTGCGCAAATCACGTCACGATAATAAACGCATCCACTGCATCACGTGATGTTTATCTGCTGGGAGACGAAGCAGGTAACGCATCACGTGATGTAGCTACTGGATGTGTTTTTTGCAGTAGGCTACTAGGCAAGCCTAGTGTAATAACGTGTAGCTTATAGTAAATAATAATACATTGTTGTTAGAGAGAGAGAAATATTCAGTCTTTAGAGATTTTAATTAACAAAAGTAAATATTTAATTAACAAAAGAACTTCAAAGAAAATAGCTAAAATTGTATGTTTTTCACAAATATTGTACTAATTAGCAGGATATAACTTCATAAGTGCATATACATTAAAAAAACATCAGCGACATTACATATGCTCATGCACATGTTTTAGAAAGTAAGTTAGACATCTGGCTACTTTTAATTAACAAAAAAACTGACAAAAATGTAAAATCATAAACGTTTTAAATTTGAATGTTAAATTAGAGTTTAAGACTATAAAATAAACTGTCACCAATATTCCATTAACATGCAAATGAGGTTCACACCCATCTACCTGCTTCTCTGATTTGACCAAAAGTAACAGTACTGTAATAAACATGCCATTTGAGCATTTGCCTAAATCAGGCGTTAAGCTAACTTTCCTTTCATGAAATGTACATTTAGGTGTATTTTTGAAATTTCAAAGAATTTCTCAATTTATGAATTAATAAAAAGGGGGTAAATGTAGGCTAGTAACATCATTTTAAACACTGTCACATTCTAAACTTCAATCCCTGATTAATGAGAAGTTACTGATCAGATAATTTTATAAGCTCAAAACTGACCCAGAAATACAAAAGGTGTAGGCCGATATGTTTTTGTTTTTTTTATACAGTGAGGGTTATTCAAAGTGAAGTCAAAACTAATTTCCAAACAGAGATTAATTATATTATACTACCTACGACCACAAAGTGGCAGTACAGACCAAGTTTGTATTGAAACAAAGAGAGTCACATCATATACTGGTGACCAACTGCTAAAACACTCCTCTCTACTGTAATCATTTTATCACCTGCATTGTTGCAACCTGCATGCCCTCCTTGCTTTACTTTCTCATTCTCTCTCTGTTTTTTCTCCCTCTCCCTTGAGTCTTTTCATCTGACCTTGGCTGGAACTTAATATTTAGCTTGTAAAAGTCACATGAGCCGAGGAAACAAACTAACAAGCCCACTGTGTTATTGTGTGGAGTTGAGGAAGCAGGTTGCAGAATGCCACAGATGGTCTTGGTGATGTATGTCTAGCAGGTGGAACGTGGGATAGACGGGGCTGGTTCATGGCCACTGTGCGCACACACACACACACACACACACACACACACACACACACACACGTTTGTCATTGTGACCGGATGCATTATAAAAAGGAACATCCGCAGAGACAGAAACTCTCATGCATTATTCCTACATTACAAACGTCATTCAAAAGAGATCATTCTGGCAATATTGTGCTTTCAATCGCTGCAATTCCTGTGCATTTTGTGCAAAATGAAATTCTGCTCTTTCTGTCTGGTGTGTGTATTCGGTTCCCATGCCTCTGCTTGTCTTTCACACGTCTCAGATATCGAGCAAAAAGTGAAACATCTCTCATTGTCAAGGTCTCATGGGGGATAGGGGGAGGTGTTAGACAGGGAAGAAAGAGAGGAGAAACAGAAAAATAAAGAGGAGAATAAAGGAATAGATGCCAGGGAGGGAGGGCGGAAGGAGAGAGCGATAGAGAGAGGGAGAGTGTGTCCCTGCCAGGACTCACGTAGACCCACAGCTGCAGAGCCTTTCTGATCCCAGTACCTCCCTTCGCCCCTCCGTCACACGAGTGTGTGTGTGTGTGAGAGAGAGAGAGAGCACCCTTCTATTTGTAGGTCAAGCTGTTTAAATAACCTGATTGTCTGGGAGGCACCACACGAACTTTGCATCCAACATGTATGCGTGTGTGTGTGTGTGTGTGTGTGTGTGCTGCTTCTCATACAGTATATATATACACACCAGCTGAGAATAGACAGACATCTATTACACACATGCATGTAGAGCAGTGTCTTGTATGACATCAGCCTATCTCTAGCTGTGCTGAGTTGCTTATTTGATTAATGCCTAATTCTCATTGGTTGCTGCTTTGCTCTTTTCATTACTGGATTATGGTGATTGGTCACTGGTTTGCTTTGTTGATGAATGGCTAGATCTTATTGGTTGCAGCTTTAAATCTGTTAGATTGTCATTGCTGAAATGCAACTATACCCGTATAAAGAAGCAAGCTACAAAGTGTAATGTAAGAAATGTAATCATTAGTGATCATTATAAAAAAATATTTGACCACAGAATGACCACCAATTTGAATTAAGGGGATAGCTCGCCCCCCAAAAAAAGAAAATTCTGTCATCATTTTCTCACCCTCATGTCATTCCAAACCTATAAGACTTTGGTTAATCTTTCGAAACACAAGTTAAAACATTTGACATGAAACCTGAGAGGTTTCTGTCCCTCAGGATATTCGAAGATCCAAAAAGGTCATAAAGGCTTTGTTAAATGAATCCATTTGAATTGATCAGTTTAAAAGAAGACTTGTTTGGAGATGCAATTGCTTTATCCACCTTTTTTTCCTGACTTCCCATTAATTATCCACAATAGGTAAATAACTATAAGAATAACAAAGTGCAGTAAACAGTAAAACTATTTGCACTACAAACCAGTGTGTTTATGAATATGATGATAAATGAAAATAATATAATATGAAATACCAGTTTGCAATATCAACCACCATAACGGGCTGTTTTTGTACGGCTAAAGTAACACTGGAAGCCTATAGAGTTACAAATTTTGTATTTATTTTGTCATATTTCATTTGTGTTTTGATGATAAACCGCAGTCTTATGGGTTTGGAATAGCATGAGGGTGAGTGATGTATATTTTAATATCCTCACACGTCTGTTAACTGAAACCAAGTATTATTTGTGCACACTAACACTAATTAGGATGCAGCACAAACAAGCTCCATTATGCCTGACTGTGCGATCGGCAATCCTGTAAGATCATTACAAATCACACCGTACAACATGTAGACAGCACGATGATGCTTTGTTGCATTATTATTACCATTGAATCGTAGGCTACGATGCAAGTTAGTATAGAAGAATACGTCATCAGCATGCGTTATAACAAATAAAGAGCAAGATGAATCACACCTGTGGTTATTGTGATTTTTACAGTGTGTGTGCTGAAAAAAAAGAGAAAGTGAAAAAGGAGATTTCATGTTGCATTTCTATTGGCTATAGTCCGTAGACTCGGTAGGTTGCAGCAGCAAACACACTGTGAATGATCATGCTACATTTTTGACATTATAAAATTATCGCAGTTGTCACGGTGGCAAGACCGTGACAACAGCCGTCTTTGAATCTCTGTACGACACAGGACCACCGTTTAGGAGCTACAACCACAGAAATCGCCACGATTGATCGTCTTTCATCTTGGGCAGCCCAAAACTGTACGATGTGTACCAGACATAAGCCAACTTGGGTGTGATAGCTGGAACAGAAACAGTCTGGTAAAGTCATCTGGATACTGGTCAGATGCATTAGAACATTCTGTGATCAGACCTCAGCAAATGCATTGGTCTCCTGCCACCTTATGATCTATTACACAGAGACGTGAAACACCGCAAAGTCATGATTTTAGAGCAATAAAAGACAGCTGAGAAAGTTCAACAACACTCATTAGTGTTAAAGCATTCCTCGTTCGTTATAGCATCTGCTGAATGACCAAACAATAGCCAATGTGGCAGCAGCTTAAACTTCTGAAATCTGAAAGCACTCGCTGACTGAAGAGAAGCCTTTTTTTAGACTGGGTCATAATTTCAAGGTTTCCTAAGAGGAGCCGTATAACATCATCTTGGCAGACGCTGATGCCAGCTGGCTGTCTGGGAACTGGTGATTCTGACATTGATAGGCTCTTACAACAGTCGGGCATCTGATTTGACACATTGTTTCAAAAGATGAGGAGTATCTGTGAGAAGAGAAGATTCATTTAGACACCTGTAATTGACTTGCAATCTGATGGCACATGGTGCTCATGAATCTTCTCAACAAAGGGGATATTTTCACTCTTTAAAAAAGACTCTTTAGACATTGAATGACTGAATCAGAGTTATCGCAGTTTTTCATATTTTTATATATATATATTAAGATATATACGATTTTTTTCATGTGTTTGAAAGAAGTCTCTTATGTTCACATACACTGCATTTATTCAGTGATCAAAAATACAGTAAAAAACAATATTGTGAAATATTATTACGATTTAAAATATTTGGTTATATTTTAAAATGTAATTTATTCCTGTGATTTCCTCATTACTCCAGTCTTCAGTGTCACATTATCCTTCAGAAATAATTTTAATATGCTGATTTGCTGCTCAAGAAACACTTATTATATCAATCATGTTATTATCAAATATTTGCTGCTTACTGTTTTTGTGGAGTCCGCGATACACTATACCATTCCAAAGTTAGGGGTAAGTATAATGCATTTTTAAATATATTAAAATAGAAAACCGTTATTTTTGGTTGTTGTAATAATACAATTGTACTGTTTTACTGTAAATTATTCTGTAAATTTACAAGTACAATCAACTTGGATGTTTAAGTCATTTCAACCTAAATTACATTAAACTGAAACTACACAGAATTTTTTTTGTTGCATCTTGTATAACTTGTATAAAATGAGTTAATGAGTTACATTTTGAGAGTTAGATTTTGATGAGTTAAATCTATGTAAAAAATGACTATTCCAAGTATATTTACAAATATAAATAAATAATCACAATGTATGTAACACCTATTATTATTATTAAATGAACAAATTATCACACTTATTGTACTTTGTTGCAGCTTGGATTCTTAACCACTGTTTACCACTTTAGTTACCGGTAATAAACCTGATATGAGGGAACTTGTCATTGGTTTAAGGATTTAATGATCACCTGTGTGAAGAAACTGTGAGAAACTCTGTTTACAGAAAGCCACACACCTTCAGTATTACATTTCTCTCAGACAGAAGATTTTCTGAATGAATCTGCAGCATAGCTCGGCTATGTTGACCCAGCTTTGCTGTGTTTCTCACTGGTTCCCGTAGCGACAGCAGACATGGCAAGCTGCACGTTACCACGGCGTTGAGCTCAGCCAACCACTGAGGCAGAGCGCCAGACAGTCAGCTGACTAGAGAGAGAGAGAGAGAGAGAGAGAGAGAGTCTATGAAAGGATATGCTTGAGAGTTGTAAATGGGCCAATTGGGAAAGAGAGAGAGTGAACGAAAGACTTTGTAAGGACGTGTTATGTAGTCTGCAGCCAAAAAGCAGAAATGGACTTGAATTGAAAGAAAGAAACTGAGAGGGCGACTTTGAAAGGGTGTGGAAAAAGAGCAAGTCAGAGTTCATACAATGCACATAATGACAGTATTTTTGTCCATCATTTAGCAAATCCAGCGTGACTAAAATGACTGTACAGTGCGATATATAGATGATTGATTATATAAGACCTCTTAGTTGACATGAAATTCTTATGAGAAGTACAGTGTGTATGTCTATTGCAGTTTAGCATGTCACGTATTGATCGCTAAAAGCAAAAGAAAGTCACATAAACTTTAACCTAAAATCTTGAGTCCATCACCTACCCTTATCTGTATCTATATGATTGCTGCTTTTCTGCCTCACACTTTCTGTTTCAGCACAGCTGACATTCATATAGGAACTGGTGGGATATTCATATTTCTGTGCTGATTTTAATGGAAAATCTGTATAATCTGGATTCAATCAGTAAAAAAGCTGATATAATAATATTAGTCTTACTGGTAGCTAAACGTATTATTAAATTAGCAGAAATACATATAAAATAAAATAAGCACCCGGGGGATGCGCAGATCTTTTGGAATGATGCTGTTCAGATTCTGTGGAATTCTGCGGAACTTTTCTTTGGAATTCTGCGGGCACAGATTCCACGTGCACCTGCTACCAAGAACGTTAACTATTAAAAAAAATAATAATCTAAATGTAAAACTATAACGATAACCGCACAGAGAAACGGTGTCGTTGGAATCACTTTCACGATTTTTTCCCACATGATTACCGATAAAACATTGACAGCCAATCAGAATCCATCCTGCTATAAAGAGCTTAAGCGGCAGACGACACGACTGCAGTGTTATAATAAACAGAACGATATTGTGCATTGCTGTGGACGCTATCATTATAGTTATCGTTCTTAGTGTAAACAGGCCTTAGTACCCTCAGATGATTTCACAATGATGGTAATATCATTCCTCCGTTCTCTCAAAACTCTCACAGCTCGTGTTATCACTCCAGAAGACAAGATGAAGACCCAATGTTTCACATTTGCTGTGGTGAAATGAAACAGTTTAAAAGGCCTTGATTGATCCTCCTACCTGTTCCACCCAGAATTCACTTCCAATTCTTTGGAAATCCTCAGAGATACCAGATAACCCACATCTGTAACTCAAATATACAGATACCAGCACGTTACATGTACGTGTATGTGACGGTTTGATTAATGGCAGCTGTTAGTTAGACAGTAAGTCATCCCAGTTGCACTGAATTAAGGCTAATAACAGAGAACAATGTGTATATCTACCACTCCTCGTTTAGACTTCAGAAGCTTTAGAAATAAGAAACACAACCTCCTTTGTCTTCTGTGAATGTGCGTATGTCAACACCCACGCTGGGATGACAGCTTTTGGCTTGTCTGCGTGTTTAATATAAATGTTTATGTTGGAAAATTGGGGGATCTGCTCAGAATCTCCCAGGAAAACCTGCGGGAGAAGGGAGTGGTTGAAGGCATTAATCGTATTAATGTTTATACTCAACTATTTCAGGTCCTGTCTTGCAAAAACCTACTGTAAATATGAATTATTTGCCTACTGTTGCCTATCATGGCCACGTGAGAAAGAGGGAGAGAAATCTTTTCTGACGCTCAGCCAGAATAGTCCGGGAGGTGGCGAGGGTGCGTTTAAATAAATCTTGAGTTTTCAATGCCGCTCAAGCAGCTTGTGATCACTCTTATCCCTTTATGTGAACGGTAAAGGTGAAAGGATGTTCTATAAAGGCCAGTATCTGCTGACTGGTCTGGTCGCTCTTTAAATAGCCCACTATGTCCTACTCACCATGTGCACAATTATGTGTTTTTAAAACCTCGACACAACACTTTCACTGTCCCTGTGACCTCACCAGATGACACACACCTGTCAAACTCAAGTGTTAAAGTCGAGGAGCACATGATCTACATCAGAGATATTCTGCTTTCTAATCAGTAAAGGACATGCAGGTCAAGGTTGTAGGAGAGGTGACATTCTTGACAAGAGGACAGTGAAGGCAAGCAACTCTTCATGTCCGTTTCTGGACGTGTAAACCCGTCCAGGTCTAAAAGAGATTTTTATATTATGTCTAGTCTAGCCCACCAGGGTTATTATCATTGACTAAAACAAAACAAAAAACTAACTGAAATAAAGCTGAAATAAAAGAAAATCTTTTTTTATATTATTTATATTTGTATAGAAAAAACTTTTCTGAAGTTAGGCAACTGAAGCACTACAATTACTTACTGAAAAAAAAAGAAAAAGTTTTTACAACACTTTACTAAAGTGTATACTAAAATAACACAGTTCTCCACTTGTGTTTTCATTTATCATTTACAATCTTTCTAAACACCTGTTCCAACACACTATGGGTACATTTACATGACAACAATGTACTAAAAACGGATACATTTTTTACTTTTAGTTTTTCACATACAGTCTACAATGTTGTCAAAATGATCCCCGTGTGATCCATGAAAACCACTAAAAACGCTGTATTATTCATGCCAGGCCAAAAAAACATTAACAACAATTGTCATCATTGTCATAACCTAATACAGCAAAACTCCACAGTCCTTCAGTCTTTCAGTTCAGATTACTATGCACCTATAGAGTGAACACGTAATACGCATGCGCATGATGTCACCGTTTCCACAAATTAGCATTTTTGTAGTTTAGACGATAACTGTATTGTTTTCCAAAGCTTTCACTTTAAAACCCGTTTTCAAAGGTTTGCGTATTCAAGCCCCCAAAATGCCGTTGTCATGTAAGTGAACGGCCAAAATGCATAACACATTTTCTGGTTTTAGTTGAAAACGTAACTCGTGTAAAAGTTACGCCTAAAGCCCCTAAAGCCCAAAAGTTCCAGAATCCTTGTGTTGTTCCAAACTCATATGACTTTCTTTCGCATTTGGAAGACAAAAGGCAAATTTCTGAAGGATATCATGGCCATATTGTTCAAATTGACATTAAATGTACATATTTGGCAGACGTTCAAGCTGCACGTCAATGTTACCCTGGGAATCAAACCTGATGTTAGCGTTGCCAGCGCTGTGCTCTTTGGTTTAGGAGCTTTTAGTTACAGCTTCCTGTAATGAAAGTACAATGAAAGTGAATGATGAGCAGTCAAACTCCGAAATGACAGAAAAGCTCCATAAAAGTATCATAAAAGGAGAAATATTCACGCTTCTCTTTTCCATATATGAAAGAGAAATAAGTGCTGTTGAGCTCCAAAAAAGCACTATAAAAATACCATATTTAGTACCATATCATATAAACTATTCCAGATGAGATCTACGGTATATTTCAAGCCCTTTATGATATATTTGAAGCTATTTTTGAGGTAAAGACCTCAATCAGGATCATTGATTAAAGATTGAAATCTTGCATTTCAGTGTTCAAATCTCATTTGTATTCACATGCATTGAAGTTTGAATATATATATTCCACACACACACACACACACACACACACACACACACACACACACACACACACACACACACACACACACACACACACACACACACACACACACGCGTGCTTTGAACGACAGGGCGAGTAAATTATGACAGAATTATAATTTTTGAGAGAAATGTCTCTTTAAAACTCTGCTATCTTGATTTTATCACTGTTGTGACTTTTGCTCCAGAGAGCTTCTGGTGCGGGTGAGTAAACAAACACATACATGCACATTCAAACCACATATGTATTATTTGCATAACTCTAAGAGTGAATGTGTACATTGAGAGGAAGAGAGAGAGACATCTTTAAGCAACATGGTGTCTTGTTTAAGATTCTCTGCTCACATGCAGAGTCTTTAGCTTGTTAAGGTTGTAATAAAAGTTGATAGTAAATTCTGCACTTAAAAATCCTCCGACGCTTCTCACTGAACTATTTCCATAGCCCTGCTTGGATAAGCAAGGTGACTTTGAGCCAAACATTGTGTGGTGTTTAGATTGGTACTCGGTGGAGGTCCAGAATCACAGGAGATGAAACAGTCTTCACGGCAACCTTCAGCCTCTGAGGGACAACAGCAGCGGCTCAACACACTAAATATTAACCAGCGAGAGAAAGAGCTGTTACATAAGAGTGTGTATGTCACTGAGCTCGTCAGAGGTTAATGTATTACCTATATCGCTTCACATCGAGCATCCAGACTGTCCATCTGGTTTGTGTCAGAGTGGGAGAGCGAGGCGATTCGCCGTCTCATTCCACATGAATTGTCTCGAGAGTTAGTGTGACAAAGTCAGATTTAACAGCTAATATATTTTTGCAATGTTAAATAACTTCCAGGTGGAGTTTAGTGTAAGTGTGCAGTTTACAATATAATTCTGCTGACGGCGTGTGTCCCGTGAGTGTGTTCCAGCATCCTTCCTGCTTTATGGAGGACATCTGCGCAGGGGACAATCTGGCTGACTGGCCCGGCTGGGGCACCTGGGACCACAAGAATAGCAGTGCAAAAAGCAAATGTTTTTTGAAACCAAATGTAAAAAAAAAAAAAAAAAAGTCAAAGTTGTGCATTTTGACGAAAGTTTGAGGTTCAACACAAGCTTTGCAGCTAATAAAAATATGTTTTAAGAATGGTTTGCTAACGTTCCCTTAAAGTTATGAAAGTTTTAAAATTCCCTTTATTATTTATGAATGTTCTCTGAACGTTCAAAACACCCAAAATCAGCATATTAAAATGATTTTCTGAAGGATCGCGTGGCACTGAAGACTGGAGTAATGATGCTGAAAATTCAGCTTTGCATCACAGGAATAAATTGCATTTTAAATAAAATATTATAAACAAAATTATTGTTTTTGCTGTATTTTTTATCAAATAAATGCGGTTTTGATGATCATAAGAGACTTAATAAGAGAAAAAAACTAGAATAGTTGCCCCAAAAAGTATGAATTAAACATTTTACACCTCCAATGACACATTTTTGTACGGAATAATTAATATTGATTCTATAGACGTGTTAACAAAATTACAAGCATTACTGTTAACATAATTTTTGGTTGTTTTTACGAACTCAGGGACAGGTCAAAACTAAGTTTTCTGATCTGCAGCATGTTACTGTATAAGCAAACCTCAAACATTCCCGTAACTAGTTAGCCAAATCAGGGTTCCAACTAGTACAAACAAAAAAGTGCAAAGTTTGGCTTTTATGTGGGCATCTTTGGGCATCTTTTGGCATCTTGCCACAGGAGGGCGATGTTACTTTATCAGAGACCCATAGAGACAGAGGGACGTCTCTACGTCGCCTTCTTCTTGAAGCCCTGATGAACGTTTCCTAGTCTTTGTGCCAGAGCGTTGGCATGAGATCAACTGAGTACAACCGCATGAGTCAGCTTAACAGATTTGAACAGAACAGGATAAGCCACAGTCACTTCCACTGTTCAACTGCATCTGGCCATGTCTTATCAGCACGGTTGAACTGTCCGTTAGCATTAAACTCTAAATGCCAACTTAAGTTGCAGTGATATCCAAGCAGGATTTCCACCCAGTGGTGCGTTATCACATTACTGTATTGATTTTAAGATAGTAACAGACGTTTCCTAGAAACTTCAGGGGTGCTTCTGTCCGTCGTCCTTGCGATGTTTAGGCTACCGTAGGTCATCAACCAGGGGAGGGTTTGTTAAAACGGGACATTAGTAGGCTATTCGTGACTTACCAAACATCCTAACCAATCGGGAGTTTAATGCCACGTGTCCTATCATTGCCAGTGCATCTGTGGCATAACATTTAGTGGTGTTTGCGAAGGCAAAGGGGGGTGGGGGGTCACTTTTAGGTTATACAATGTTTTCTCAATTCGGCTTTAATGACTATTTAAACTCAGCTCGGTTCCAATTATCAAATATCACTGCACAAACAAATGGGAAACACGCTCATGTAAGTATATGTGCACAATTAGGTTTCGAAAGGACTTTAAGATTTCGCAGGCCAGCGTTTGGCCTTTGCAGAGCATTTAATTTGGAGTAATTACAGGTCCGCGTGACGTTCTGTTCTGAAGTAATTGTTACATGTGGAAAATCTGAGTGCCATAAAACCAATCACATGACCCCTACCTTCATCCATGGCCAAATATTTGCTGTGCCAGGCCCTCTGGCCTTAATGGCTCAGTGTTTTTCTAACAGACGTAGGTAATGCGGCGTGTTTGAAATCCATTACTGCCATTATACTGAACACACAACCCCCGGCCGGCGTGCACGAGTCGAATGAGATCACTATACTGATCGGACTCCATCTGTCTCTACACCTATTCTCAGGTATTAGCGTGTCTGACACCTGTTGGTATTGTTCAATTGAAGCATACAGAGAATGCTGGGATGGATGACGCAGACATATTTTGTAATGTGATGTGTGCTAAGTTTCTCTCACATCTCCATCATGCGGGCAACTTGCGTTGACCAGGGACATCCTGACACATGTGCAGTTTCCCCTCCTAAAGT
Organism: Phoxinus phoxinus; assembly: GCF_949152265.1. Taxonomy (NCBI): domain Eukaryota; kingdom Metazoa; phylum Chordata; class Actinopteri; order Cypriniformes; family Leuciscidae; genus Phoxinus; species Phoxinus phoxinus. The sequence goes on from NC_136884.1 coordinate 6,449,727, forward strand.
GTCATTGTGTTGCAACTGAAAGGCGGGAAATGGTCTAAAATAGTCCAGATTTTGTGCTGGCTTTCTGGGCTTCAGCAAACGGTCATCGCCGATTCTGTTTAATTAATATTTGACCCACAAAACCAACTCATTATTCTTCTAGACGTTTGACCAAAGGCTTTCTGGAAGTGATGTTTCTAAGGGAGGCGTAATCGTTCACCTCACATGATTCTCCGTCATGGACTTGCTTTGGAGACCAAGAAAAACAAAATTGATCATTCCAAACACCTTTAAGTATCCAAAAACTTGCAACATTAAGGTCTAAGTTGGCTTCTTTTTCAAGCTAAATGGCTCAGTTGGCGTCAATCCTTGCATTTGCTCTTATCCATCAAAACTATCAAAAAAAATTGGGTAATTTGGGCCATTTGTGCAATTAGTTAATGGTAAGTACAGTAATAAACGTAAGCGGAAAGTGTTCGTCTACATCACATGACATCTCAAAGAAATTAAATGTCTATGTCGGGATGACTACACCAAAGATTTATGGAGGGTCGTTGAGTTATTTGGGCTTTTTAACGCACCTCATCCAACAAAAACATTGTACAAACCTCTACAATGTAAAAGCCAAAGCATTATAGTATTATTCTATCTATCCTGCAGGAAAACAATCATGTATGCGAGAAGAAGACACTCTTGCTCAAAAGATGACAGATTCTCTGGATCTCTTTAAAACTATGGGAAATATTTCATCTCCGCGACAGCTACAATTACATATATTTCTATTTAGGGACAGCAAAGGACATTTGTATGCATATGTTTTTCCACAGGAAGACTAAGATATTCTTTAAACCAACCAGGAAAACCACACTGACTCAAAGTCTTTCTAAGAACTCTTCTGTTCATTTGCCATTTTTTGTTTTATCCTCTGTCAGTGGGCAAAGTGATGACACACACACACACACACACACACACACACACACGCACACACACACCATGGTAGCAAATGCCAAAGCAACGAAAGATGGTGTAATACCACTGAGAAACGTTTTTCAAAGGAAAGTTCACAGTTTGAATTCTTTTGCTAATCATTTACTGAAAAAATAAATTTATTATAAATTATTATTATTATTATTATGATGCAACTCACCACCATGATGCAGGGTTTTCTGAATGGTTAGAATTAGTAAGTTATATTCGGTTGTTAGGGTGCTGCTACGTGGTTGCGAGGTGATTTTCAAGTAAAAAAAAACCTGTTCCTTATATATTCTAGTCTGTATATCTGGCTTGGATTGCCTTCAATTCATATACATAGCATAAAAGTTTAATACGAAGAAAAGTTTCATACTTAATAGTTAGGGGTTTGTTTAAATCACTAGCTCTATATGAGCAAAAGTAATACAAATAGTCACAACACAAAACAACAAAAATGTTGTAAATTAAAGAAAGATTATCAGAGTGTTTTACAAGAAAATACTTTTTCAGTCTTTCTTTAAGTTCATAAGTTACTTGTCGTGTCTTAGAAATTGCTAGTGAATTTCACAAATAATTGCAAAGTAAGAGGTCTGTTAAGGTAATCCTACACCAGCTTTTTTTCAGAGTATTAAAGTAGAATAAAATAAATAGTCTAGAAAATCAGGATTTTAAAAATACTGAATATGGGAGAGAGGAGTGTGTGAGTCTAATGCTGTAAGTGAATGTTGGCCTGCGTTTGGGAAAAATGTCAGAGCCATATTTGCCCGAGTGTAACGCTCACACTGTTCTGGCACTACGTGGAGATGCCGCAGATATAAATAGAAAATCAGATTTGTGAGGGAGAGAAACCATAAGAGAACGAGAGAGGCAATCCTTCCACAGCAGCAGCACATCGCCCAGATGAAGTCTGCAGACTGATCTAATGTGAATGGGTTTAAATGTGGTCAAAATGCACATACATAATGAAATTGAGCACAATATAATAGTAAATGCACACTTAAAGGGAGGTGCATTTGTCAAATTCTATCAGGGACAGATGTTGCAGCTCTATGAATCTGTGAGCCTGCATAAAAGTTACACAGTAATGCTTCATAATACAACAGACCGGGCCTGCGTTTCCCAAAAACATTGAGTTGATCGTAGAACAATTGCCACCAATGGTCTCTTAGGCTTACTATGCTTTTGGGAAACACAGCCCTAGATAAGAGACATAAGGTGTATTCAAGTGCACTTTTGTTTTCCTTAAATAGCCAATAAGAGTGCTATAACCAGATTTGTTTAATTCCTTCAATGAACCGGGTGCTAAAACAATCCAGAATGCTTCTGCAATTCATTCTTAGCGAGTCGTGTCATTTATACTACAACTTGCAAAATCAGGAGTGACAGAAACAAAGTGACAAATAATGATATTAAATATCAAGACTTTTTAACGCACCTCATCCAACAAAAACATTTTACAAACCTCTACAATGTAAAAGCCAAAGCATTATAGTATTATTCTATCTATCCTGCAGGAAAACAATCATGTATGCGAGAAGAAGACACTCTTGCTCAAAAGATGACAGATTCTCTGGATCTCTTTAAAACTATGGGAAATATTTCATCTCCGCGACAGCTACAATTACATACATTTCTATTTAGGGACAGCAAAGGACATTTTTATGCATATGTTTTTCCACAGGAAGACTAAGATATTCTTTAAACCAACCAGGAAAACCACACTGACTCAAAGTCTTTCTAAGAACCCTTCTGTTCATTTTATTAAATATCAAGACTTTGTCTTTTTTTATTTTTCATTTTGGGTGCTTTCACCTGTTCATGTTCTGCAAATTTCCTGAGCCTGAGAGAGGTTGACAGCAAAGGATACACTGCAGAAAAATGCAGTAAATTTTGTCTTTTCTCACTAAAATTAAGTAACATTTACTTGAAAAGCAATGACATTCAATATTTTTTCAGAAGGAAAAACCATGAATATTTTGTGGCTACGCTTCTGCTGTTATTGCTGCTTCTGTTAGTTATTGCTGCTGAGCAAGTACAGGACTTGCTACTGCCAATACACACACACAACGCTGCTGTGAGCAAGTAAGACATGCTGCTGCTGTGCAATATAGTGTACATCAATTACCCCGTAGCAGATCGATACAGGTGGAGCTGGGGGAGGTGGAGGCTTTCTGAAAGCGTGCTGCAACTGCTACAGAAAACTCTGAACAGTTTTTGAAGGTTGAGCAGCGAGCTCATTGGCTACTGATACAGCAGGAACCAATCAGCTGTGCCCTGATGTGGTTACGAGCAGATTGAGTTAAGGACCGATCAGCCTGCACAGTGTAGAGTTTCATAACACAACTTTGTAGATCTGCCAAATGGGTTAAGAAAAATAAACTTAATTTAAAGTGGCATATATTTTTTCGCACATTAACAGTATAACTCAATTTTAATCATAAACATTAACAAGACATTAGAAGACAAGACGTTAAGTAATTTTGCTTCCTAAGTAAATATATCTCAATTTAAGAATGTTTAGATATGTCTACTGTAAAAAAAAAAATACAGAGTAAGAACCCTTCTGCAGTGTACATTATGGTGAGTGCGCCTTGAGCTACGGTTAACACAACAGATGGCAATAGTTATTGACTGCGGTTCTGTTCATACAGCTAATACCGACTTTTAAAACGGTGTTGTGACTCCAGTAAGTTCATTTATAGTTTGTGTTTTAATTGTCTTCTGCTGCTGTGTGAGGGTAACCTCAGTGACATCTATACACATTCCCTCTCTCTCCTTCCCCCTATTTCTGTCCCTCTCTGTTACTCTTTCACCCTCTTCTCTCTCTGAGCCTTTCGTATGACATATGAGATCAGGCCACTTTTACCCAACATACACACACACACACACACAAGTCACTGTGATGGTCTGCCAGAGGTTATAACTCACCTCAGTGTTGTTTGGTCATCCCACGTCTTCCCGGCCAAACCCCCAGCAGAGGTGGTCGGGCCATCCAGACCCCGGAGGAGGGGGTTGAGGCCTCTCATAGCAGGCATGACTGAAGCATCTGCAGGGTCCCGTTACAGCCAGAAACTCTCGGCCCCCTGCATAGCTCTGTCATTTTTCCATCTCTGAGGCCCACGGTGATGACATCGTCCCTAAGCACAGCACACAAAAGGGTCACAGGTCCGTAAGGTGAGAGGAGAGGATGCTAACAAAAGGTTATGGCAAAGAAAGGGAAAGTTTCTCACATATGTACGTTCGTATGTCAGAGCGACAGCAGGTGCAAGTAATCCACACACACACACACTCATGCGCATTGCAAACAATGTCGTGCTGCAACGGTGTACATGCCTACAAAACATTTTCACAATGTTACATGTTGATTGCAGTTAGGTATTGTTTTAAAAGTAGACACTGAAGCAAAAGACAATGAGAAAAAAAAAGTCAGATCAAACTGTGACTTGAGAAGTTATATTTTAAGTGCAAAAAAATCTTACTAAAAATACTCACTTAAAACATCATCTCAACACATTTTTACTACAAAATCAGAGCAAATTGCAACTAAATGTTTTATTTAGGCTTTAAAAAGCCTTCAATTATCCTTCACACCACATTATATAAATGATCCGTAAGTACATTTTGCATTGGATGCAAAAATTGCTAATGCAAATTCTTCTAGTGTTTCATGAATGAGATCCAGTGACTTCTGAAAGGTAATGAGAAAAATGCATGAGGGACGCAATAATAACAATAATGACCAAGATCAAATTAAAATTTTAAGAAATACAAATAAAACTCTGCTAATAATGATTCATGTTTTGAATTCAGAATAATCCAAACGTATACTTGTGTATTTCAGATGTTATTGGTAAACACATTACTTGGAAAACAATGCTAAATTCTAATAATACATTGCAACATAACCATACAATGATGCGTAATTATGAAAGCAAAATTAATAGGCTTATCAGCTTTTAAAACAGAGGAGAAAATGCTAGCCATTTCTTTTGTTATTGATGTCAAAGGTTGTGCATCTAATCAAACTCATTTTTGGGCACACACACAGTACAACTGGTAGAAGCTAGTCAAATTAGCCAGATGCCAACATCTCTGCGTGACATGCCATCATCCTTGAAAACCATTAGCCAAACTACACAGGGTTAAAGAAAATAAGAAATTATATTAAATATGGGTTAAGGATAAACACATTTATCAAAACCACACAGATCCGCGGAAACTACTTAAAATGGTGTATGCATGCCAGGCCAGTAGTTGGCGATGCCACTTTGCAAAGAAACACTACGCACTTATAGACTGAACACGTGATATGCATGCATGAACACACTTCACAAATTCATGATTTTGTAGTTTGCATGGAGACGCTAACAGTATCGTTTTCAAAAACCCGTATGCAAAAGTTTGCGCTATCAGGCCCCCAAAACACAGTTGTGTAAATTATGTTATAAAATGCTTAATAAAAGTTTCCGTTTTTAGTTTAAAGTGGTGTTGAGTAAATGCCTGCTAAATCATCTGTTGTTTGAAGGACTTATGTTGCATAATTTTTACAACCTACTGTGAAAAACCTAAATGTGCTTTGCTCAATTTTGATAAAGACAACATTTGTAATTTAATTTTTTGTTACGTTAAGTCACCGAAAATGAAAGCAATGAAGAGATTTATTTTGGATAACCAAAAAGTTTTAATTTTATACATACAAAATAAAACATTGTAAAAATAGTTTCATTTTACGGTAAAAATGTTGCACTTTCACAACATTAAAAGCATGATTGTGCTTGCTGGGAAGTGTGTGATAAGGAGAGAGACAGGAACAGCCAGTAAAAGAGTGCCGGTGAAGTGTTGAGGTCAGGTCAGTATATGGGTCACATACTTTGAGCTGATTTATTACACTGTTGCAGTTCCGCTTTGATTCTGTTCATGCAAAGGTGAAGCAAACATCTGTATAGCGGCCACATACTCTTCTAGTGTGTGTGTTAACATAACATAGTTCAAGGACAAACTGTCCCGTTAGGTTACATTTACAAGTGCATCTATCTGTTTTGATCTATTTTTAATGTGCTACATGATTACAGCAACAAAGCAAAGGCTAATGAGATGGAGATCGGTGTGCGTTTAGCTTTTCTGTGTCTCTCCACTGAAAGAAATCAGATACTCGGTGCAGCTGATCGCATACCACCCCGTTTCAAAGCATTCAGATCCAACCTGAGCCCTGGCCGCCCACCAAAAAACGCTTTATAACCTTTATAAACACACACAGATGCAGATTAAGGCCTGTCAGTCAGACCTCGAGTCACAGGGACGCTAATGTTTGTAGTTGCGGTATGACTCCGGAGACATGCACACAATGCGTCTGACTGACCGATCTTTCTCGCATGTCTCTATCCCACAGTTCACTTGAGCCATTTGATATTTCAAGTTGCGCTTTCTATGGTTTAACTGTCATAACTGACCTAATCTCAAAATGAAAACTGTCATCATGTTCTCATACACCTGAGTGTTTTTGTAGTGACAAAATCCAAATCTTCTAATATGCAGTAAACAACAATATAAGACAAACAAAAAAAGCATCATAAAAGTGGTCCAAGTCACGTTTTCTGAAATCATACAACAGTTTTGTGACAGGAATAAGTCAGTCGCAATCATGATTCACTAAACCTCTCACCTTCCGCCCAGCTTTAAAATCAACATGTTCAAACCTGATGCGATTCAAGCAACATTTGGGTGAGTACATGATGACAAAAAGTTATTTATGGGATAAACGATCCCTTCAAGATATTCCTGCACTTCTTACTCCCTGTCGATAATCAATGAACTCAATTAAAATTTAAGCAAATGGTGTAAAGTACATTAGGAGTGTATAAGTGCATTATGCTTAAGTAGGTACACACACACTACACAGTTCCTTTATGTGAAGCGGCACACTGTATATGACATGCTGTAAACATTCCCACAGCCCTGTGTCTGATTCCACTGTGAGTATAGCTACATTAACATTCGACACACTTTATTTCAGCTGGCGTTTCACTAAACACATCAACACATTTCCCTCTGCATGCGGCTGGACAATATATAATAAAAAATAAAAAAATGCATTGCAGATGGTCTCTGAAAAATGATTCACTGCATCTCATCGGCCACCCAAGCCCAGATTCCTTCATAGATCGTGTGTTTTCCTCTGCAACTGAAGGTAATACTATCAGTGTTGAGTGGGAAGCCACTGTCACCTCAGGTAAGCTCTGATTAGCTGCATGTTGATTTCATGAAAAACACCATAAAAATATGAATTACGACACTTCGGAGCTTGTGTAATTAATATGTAATTAATGTGTAATTCTATGTTATTAATCAAATATAAGCAATATGGCACAAATAATTAAAGGATTCATGAGGAAAACAAAGCTCCGTCCCAACTGTACGTTTAAAACATGTCAAATATAGACCTATTTTAGGAGCATTTTTCATTACAGTTAAATATACCCCTAATTCTCATTACTGTAATGCAAAACAATGACACATTGGGCCCTATTTTAACAATCTGAAACGCAAATATCAAACGTGAAACGCAAGTAACTTTGTGGGCGGGTCTTGGGCGCTGTTGCTATTATACCGGCGGGATAAAAGACTCTTGCGCCCGACGCAAATCTAAAATGGGTTGGTCTGAAGTAGCTTCATTATTCATAGGTGTGGTTTGGGCATAACGTGCAATAAACCAATCAGAGCGTCCTCTCACATTCCCTTTAAGAGCAGGCGCGCTTGTTTCATGGCGGATTGCTATTATAACGGCGGGTTTGCCAGTGCACGCAACTTACATGATGGTAAAGGTGATTTCGCAATCTTCAGAATTTTGTTTCCTGGTTCTTGACGGACAACCCCCTTTGTCAGATGTCCTTATATACCTATGTGTCTGGCCACTATTGATCAAACAGCTTTGATCCGTCATTATTAGCCTGAATAATTTGGGTAAATGTGTAAGCTAGATTTATGCCTATTTTTTCACATCTTCATGGACACCACAATGATTTCCCTCGTGTGGTAATATTTTTCCTTGTAATTATGTATGGTTTGCAAAAATATGAACTGCTGCGTCTGTGTAGATGAGAGAAGCAAAGTGTATGCGTGTTGTGCACACGCTACATTTTGGCCAAGCGCGCGCTCTTAAAATAGCATCTTAATAACGCGCGACTGGAACACGCGACTGGAGGCCGGAACACGCCTCCTCTTTTCGCTCTTTTTATTTTCACCATTATTTTATGAAAATAAAAAAATATTTTCACCCATATATTTTTTAATTTGGACATGTGAAATTCTCCCAGATGTAAAAATAAAAATGTATTTGGTTATACTTTATTTTAATGACATTTCAACTATAAGTGACTTTGCAACTACATCCTAACTAACTTTCATTAGAGTATAAGTAGACTGTTGGGGTTAGTAAACTGACATTTAAAAGTTGCAACGTTACTTAAGTTAGTGGAATGTCTGGACCATAATGGAAAGTGGACAATCAAAATAAAGTGGTACCCTTATTTCTAATGGATTGAATATGAATTTTATAACAACCAAAAAACTAGATACTTCTGCTAACACAAATGCATGCACATAAAAACAATCACAACATACAAAAAAACCAGCACCCTTTTTCTTACTATTAAAACGCTTTCAATCATCTTTAATGTGGGAACACCCAAACACAGAAACACTGGGATCAGCTCAACCCTCAGAAGAGACACTAATCACATGTCAATGATTTTAACAGCCTGGAATGAAGGAATAATTGGAAAATGTGTGGAATGCTTTAAACTGGTCTCTTAGCAACACTACAGACTAATCACTCGCTAACACTCCATCACACACTCGAGAAGAAATAGAGACGATATGACAGACAATAGCATGTGCTAAAGACTCCTGTCAGAACACACACACAATATTACCAACTGTCAATCAAATACAAAAAAAAAACTAATTCCTAAAACAGATCCAAAAACATATAAAGCCAAAAAGGCTTATGAGACTTTGAGGAGAGAGTGAGGTTTTTAATAAAATAGGGACGTGACCTGCACACTCATTTCATTCACTCTTCTTACACATATTTCTTATTTTCTCAAGTAATATTGCAGCCAAATGGTTCAAACAAACTCACAATGAGTTAAACAGGCTTCTCGCACTGCACTTAATATCTTTTAACCCAGAGAACCATTATTGCAGTGATGCAGTACTAATATTTTATGGCAGGTTTTTTTTTTTTAGCAACAACCACTAGTAATCCGTCTCAGTGATTATATCATTAAATATTCATTCACACTTGCAGAGACTATCACGCACTGCTTTTAGTTTCAGTTAAGAGAAAAGAGTAAACGGTGACATAAGTGATAAAAAATACTTTTTTTGTATTTGAGAAGATTGAGAGCCAACCACAGCGGGTGTAGGTGGACCACTTCAATAAGTTAACCTTATAAATATGCAAATGATATGTTTAACCCAGGGTTTACTTACACATGTAAATCTGGAAACCTGAATGATCAGGATGATCGAAGTGTGGAATATTGTTCACACTTATAGTTCACATTGGCATTTTAACACCAAACCAAAAGATACCGAACCTAAAGACTCTGATTGGTCTGCTTTTATTGCATTTCGAGACAAAAATGACCGAACATCCAAAACAACGCTGTGTGGTGGGATAAATGCGCATAGCCGACATATGATGGTATTTTGACCAGCTGAGAACTCGTAAAGAGTGTAAAGGAGTCAAAACAGCGTCATGAATCCCTCCGTCACACACAAACGAAGATCTGCTGCGAAGAGACATGGTTCTGATGGCTGTACCGAATTGTGATGGGCAACATCACAACTATGACGAGAAAAAACAAGTATGCTTGCTTTGAGCATTTTGTCCTTTTTAAGGTTGCATCTTGTGACATCATGTCCCATTTTTGGGTCGTTTACATGTCTTTGGTGGTCCACGTCGTGTTATTTTAGTCGAACCGCACCAACGTTTGTTTGGAAGCGGAGCGAGACCCATCTTTTCGGCGGTCTTGGTCTGCTTGTTTGGCAGCGTTGAGACTTATTCAAATGAACCCCACTAACAGAGTATTCACACCAGGGTTCGGTGTAATCGAACCAAACATGCTAAGTGTGAACACACCCTAAATAACCCAGGGCTTTATGACACCGAGTTTACAATTTCAAGTAAAAAGCCTAGAGGATTCCCAGCACAGACTCACATTTGCATCGTATAAAGTCAAAAATCACAGAGATCCAACAAGTATATATAGAGGGATGCAAGAGAATTCCAGAGTGTTTATTTCAATGCAAATGAGAGAATCTGTCTTTGTGTTTGTGTGTGTGGATGACTGTGTGTTTAGTCTTGCAGATTTTGATTGAGCGTGCAATGGTTGTTTATACTTTTCCAAAATTGTGTGATTTAAGAAAAACTGCATGTTTATCTTTGGGGTAAGAAAGACGGGGAAGGAGGGAGGTTCAGAGGACAGATCCAGGGAAAATAAGCATGACTTGTACACTACACACTTAACGCTAAAACTGACACACATAGAGATGATCAGTCCTAGGCTTTACTCCACACTGGAGTCATTTCACAGATCTGTTCACATTTGACCAAAACTCCCGCTCTGACATCTTTAATGCATAATAATCATCTTCTTAAACAAAATTGGGAGGTCGGAGGAGAAAACCAACCCACTTTCAAAATTACTCATGGATTAACCTGGTTTTGAAATCCAGGTTTGAAAGACATTAAACCCCAGTGTAAAGCACAGTGAAAACATTGAAATCAATTGAAACATTAAAGCGCAGTGAAAAGCCTTAGTGTGTGACTCATTCTTTGACTCATAGTATGATTCAATGATGAAAGTATTGATCTTTTTTTTTTTTGCCGTGGTTTATCCCCCAGACAAAAGAGCTTTTTAATGTGGCATAAGCATATTTACACAGGAATCGGAAATGTGGGAACTAATGTATCACACATCTGAATGTTACTTTTGTTTTGTTATATTTTTATTTCCATGCACAACCAACAGAAAATGAGACTCATTGCATCACAATGTTGTATGTAGAGACTTGGGGGGAGGGGGGGGGGGGGGGGGACTCATTTAAATCAGCCTAGCAAGTAGCCAATAAATGGTGACATTTCATATTAGCCACGCCCTAGCAACCACATACAGCTCCCTATAGATACCACTCCATAGACTTTCACTGAAAAAGAATGAGATGGATATCTCGGGATGAGAACATTGTAGAGACATGGGGGTGGGCCCTTTGGACCCAAACTGCCAAGAACATTTTAAATATCACCCTGGCAATAATATAGTCACCACATAATAAATTTAGTTAAAATAGTTTAAAACTAGATTAAAGACGCATCTCTTTAGCCAAGCATTCACATGATGCATCTCATACCTTTTATACTACAGTTAAATCAGATCAAATGCATTCATATTATGAACAGCAGCTACGCTAATTATTTCCCATCTGCCTTTTTTTGTTGTTATCTCGGGACGCCTGTCCCTATAACTCAAATAGAGTTCGTCAGCTCCAGTTATGTATCCAGCCTCTCATGGAGACTTCAGATGCCCCAACGCCTGTGATGAGACGACTCGACGCCTGTGAAGAGACGACCCAACGCCGGCGATATGTTATGCCCTAAATTTTATGATTAACTAACTGTATTTTTGTATGTATATTTTTGAAATGCATTTTCTGTAAAGCTGCTTTGAAACAATATGTATTGTGAAAAGCGCTATACAAATAAACTTGAATTGAATTGAATTGAATAATAAATTGAACCAGCCATATCTCTGAACCAGGATAGAATAGAGACATGGGGGTGAGCTCTATTGACTCATTTTGAATCATTTGACTTTTGACTATGACAGTGAATACAAACTCATAATTACGCAGAATTAGATTCTAGAATGTTAGATAACAGATAATGCTATATCATTGCATTTGAAATATCTGAGTGCCCCCCCCCGAGACTGACTCGTCTTTGCAGGACAGAAAAGTATAGAACTCTTGCATATGCATTAAATAACAGAACACACACATATACTGTGATCCTTCTTGTCGTCTACTGCTCAAAGGTGGCTCCACTTCAGGAAATACATTGAGTTTCCTCGTTATAAAACCACTTTGATTCATGTTTGAGTATGCAAAACTCTTCACATTGAAAAAGGTGCAAAGCTCATTTCTCAACGAAGGGACCATCAAATTCAAAATGTCATCACGTCTCTTTACAAACCTTATTTAATCTGTAAGCAAACTTAAGTGAATTAGATGCAGTCTGTCAGAGAACAATCCGTAACACGTGCATTTGACTCTAAACTATGAAATCATAGCCGCTTTTATACATCAAAAAACCACAAAGCTTTTCATCATAAAGTTACAAATGGGTAGTTTATTCATTCCCACTCATGCTCTTTTTCTTCAAAGACATTTCCATACCCTAAGTGATGCCAACAAAATGTTAAGCATAGCTGTGTTTTATAAGATTGATGACTAAATGGTGGTTGTACATGCAAATGCAGTATGTGTAGGTGAGCACGCACCTAATCTGATGCTCTCACACACAGGTGTGAGACGTGGACAGATGAGTAATGATGCCATTGGACAATTGTATGTTCCTGACAGAGCGCACGTCTCTACAGCAGGGTGTGGACTGCCTCTGATTTTTAAAGACGCAGACCTTGGTCACGCCACTGCTGGAAATGAGGGTAAATTCCAGTTTATTTTCAGCAACATGACAATTACACATGGCACCAATTTATGACCGCTTGATAAACAATAAAATCAATGTCAAGAACTCAAGACTCAGCACTGTGCCTCTCTGATCTATATGTCCCAATGGATCTAAACTCACAGCTATACGCTCATTCTAGGCTCATTTTAAGGAAACGGAGCCTAATAGATGCATTTCTGCATTGCGCAGATTTGTATATATGCAAAAGAGGTGGTTACAGCCATGCAAAGTTACTACCAAAATGATTTCAACCCTGTCACAGTAAGTTTAGAGTTTAGAATTGATAGCGGATTAGAAATGTAAGCACTGCGTATGAAAGACCACAAGCAGTTAGCTAGCCAAAATAGTGCACCACACCACAGAACATAAGTTACTATACTGAAAGGGATTTTCCAAACATGTATGAATTTCTTTCTTTCTGCTGAACACAAAAGAGAAAGGGGGGTTAGGGTATCGGGGGGGGGGGGGGGTATCGGGGGGGGGGGTATCGGGGGGGGTACTATGGAAGTCAATAGGGACCATCAACTGTTTGGTTACTGACATTCCTCAAAATATCTTCTTTTGTGTTCAGAAGACAGAAATTCATTCAGGTTCGGAACAACTTGAGGGTGAGTAAATGATAACAGAATTAATTTAGTTGTGGGTGAACTATCCCTTTAAATACTGACACACTGTGTGAAAAATTAAAAAGGGGGGAAATTTCACTGCATAACAAAGCTGAATGGAAATTGAGGGGAAATACAAATATTGCACATTCGAAAGAACAGACAATACATGATTTTAACTGCAATTAAGGCAAGATTTAGGTGGAATCTGATTCTGAATAAACCTTCAAAAATAACAGTCAGTGATGAACGAGGACATGCAAATGGGCTAAAAAAAAAGGTTTAAGTGTTAAGTTAAATATTTTAAACAGTGGTACTAAGTGGAGTAACCAGTCAATTATATCAGTTACAAGTCCAGGAAACATGGCCATTTCCTGATTGGCAGAATTTCATGAAATATCTGGGATTTAAACCTACAACCTTCCGGTTCATGCTATTTAACTCTAAGTGGGGTAAACTGATGGGGTAAAGTTCACTGGCAGATCCAACACTATGATGATTTGCACCGGAGACGAGAACCTGCCACCCCAAAATTCCTCCTCTAATCACAGATTAAGTCACTTACAACATTCCTGGGGTATTTAAGCAGCTGAGGGGCATGTGCAGGTGGGGGGAGAGTGGCATGAGGATTATCTTATATTTCATAGGTAGTGTTAATCTGCTGCTCTTAAGTGCTTCACGTGGTCATATTATGTCAAACATATTGGCTAATCTAGTGTTAGTGGAGCGCCCCTCAGGCTAAAATCAGCTGTTTCAAAACAAACACGCAAAGTTCCACAAACTGCTCTTAAACCTAAGCCTCATTAACACTGATCTACTGATGGCTGCCGTTCTGATGATCACATGGACCAGTGGGCTCAGGTTTAGCGAGACATATGGGAAATGTCTGGAATGGTAATGGCTAGTTCAACATTTGTATGTTTTATAGTTTCCAAAACATTCCTACGTAATGTGCTCCGAGGCTGAACTACCACGTGGAGGACACATTCTGGACAAAAATATCGCTTTAAAGTGGAATCAACTCTAGGCAACATCTAAAACAACTAATACAAAAATCAAGCATTGATATGCATTTGAAATAACACTTTTTTTTAAAAGTGCATGAAGTTGTTACAAAAATGTTAAAGCATGTTTCATGAAATTTAGGAATTATTCCAGGAATGCAGAAAATACTGTTCGTGCCGAGATGGAGTGAACTGTAGTAAAAGATTAATGTAAAAGTGTACATGATCATGAATATACTTTTACCACGAGGCTTTACCTGCAGCTCGGTATGACGAACGTACTTTCAGTGACTTAGAACAGCGTCATTGAAAAGTTTCCTGATGTTAAACCCAACAACAGGAAGCCGAAAATGCTGAGAAATGGGATGTGGCCAATGCAATACGGTGCAGTGTGTATGGATACAATCGAGACATGCAGGGGCATCATACCCCTGTTTTCTATGGGACCAATTCTTTGATGACATTTTTCAGGTTAAACCAAATTATTTGCAGAAGGCGACTGGTCCACAAAAAGTAAAGTCAAACGTTTACAAGAATTAATATCATACATGCTCCTGAATTGCAATGATGCTTCTGGAATCATGAGTTAATCAAGATTATGATCTTGAGGTGTTTTCACGTTATTGTACAGTACCGACTCATCAAAACTGTGAAAGTTTTCAGACAAAATTTTATAGAAAAAGGGCAATATAATCTGAAAATAAATATGCTGTACTACATTACACAGACACAAAAAGGTGTTAATATCCAACATATTTACATAGAGTAAATAAATAATGTTTAAACTGTAAAACTCCAATCAAACCAGACCACATTTGAGCATACTGTTTCAGCTTGTTAGATCTTATTATAGTAGAAGTAAATGGTGACATGAGTTTGGCCTATATTTACATTTGGCAGCTATATTGTTATTCAATACGTATGTCACACTGACATCAAGACGGTTTCGTCAAGACTGTTTCGCCAAAACGTACTCGCACACATACACGCACACAAACACTAGCCTCGTATACACACGAAATCACATATACACAGTTTGTTAGAGATCACACGGCACACACACATCTGCAGTAAGGCGGCAAAGTCAAGGCAGTTGGCAACATAACTCACTGATCAGTTATAGGAATGTTTCTGTTCATCTACGGAAAATAAAACAGGATGAAAAGCTTTTTTTTTTCTCCAGACAGCCATGGAGCTTTGCAGACGAAAAAAGGACAAGAAGGTCCAACACTGCACATAAATAGGTCAAATTAAATACAAAGAGATAGAATACTGAAAATATTCAAAAAAATAATAATAAATCATAAATTACTGAATTGTTTGGGGGAATCGATTTGGACTAAAATTCCAAGACTAGCTGAACGGCAACAAAAAAAAACTAGCACAGAATTGTCATCTTAAAGGGATAGTTCACCCAAAAATGAAAATTTTGTCATCATTTATTCGCCCTCATGTCGTTCCAAACCCGTAAGACTTTCGTTCATCTTCGGAACACAAATGAAGATCTTTTTGATGAAATTTGAGAGCTTTCCGTCCCTCCACAATGATTAAATGTGAATAAAAGCCTAAATTAAATCTATTCATCAAATAAAGCAATTGAATCTCTTCAGAAAATTTGAACTAAACCAATCTCTTTTTGAAGCGTCAAAGGGTCAGTTGCGTAGCTGTCAATGGAGGGACAGAAAGCTCAAAAATATCTTAATTTGTGTTCCGAAGATGAACGATAGTCTTACTGGTTTGGAACGGCATTAGGGTGAGTAAATAATGACAGAATTTTCATTTTTGTGTGAACTATCCCTTTAAATCCCCAGTAGTGTGAAATCATGGAATCTAATCACACAATCTATTCAAAGTGGTTTTCAAACATGTCAAAGAATGAATATCCCTTTAAGGAGTGAATATGACCAAAATCCTCTTGAGTTTGCCTCGTCAAGGTCAGAGCTCTGGAGCAAACATTTACCACAGCGGCCAGCAGATTTCCATGGCATCACTCTGTGACATTCCAACGGCAGAATCAGTTCGGTCTACCATCAAAACTCATTTGTCCATCTCTAAAAACACACGCATTGTGCTCAGTGTTCACGTACTGGGAGGAATGATTCCACAGCGTGTAGTGGACGCTGACGCAGTTTTGCAGTCCTCCAAATGTTTTGTTTGCGCCCGTTTACATTTAGATTCACATGAAAAACTGCACAGCAGACCCAAATCCAGTGATGTGTTTCGTTGAGTACGACTTCCGAGTACGACTTTACGCACGCCAGCCAAGATCAGAAACGTTTACGTAGGTCTTTTGCGAAGACCCTTTAGCAGCAAATCAAATCCTGTGCTTTCAGTCTCTCGGTTCGCTTAATACACACATGAAAATCATGAAAATATACAGACAGAGCATTTCATTGACTATTAACCCCCCAACTTCTCCCAACCCCTTCACTTCATTCTCTCAATATCTCCGTGATGGAAAAATGAGACCAAAGTTCAAAGCTGAAAGTTCAAAGTGCTGTGAATTATTGGTGAAATATTCCTTCATGTCAGAGTCCATTCTCAAATCTGTTCGGTTCACCTCCTTGGTGCGTCACATCTGGGAAAGTAAGTAGAAAAATCACAAATGAAATCTCAATAACATCTCAATTGTTTTACCCTAAACAGGAAGAAGATTAAACCTTTGCTCAAGGTTCCTGCAAAACAAAGGCTCATTCTGACAAACAGAATATCTTACACATGTCTCCTACATTTTCAGAAGAGATACTGTACTCTGATTTACCAATATGCAACGTTTACCAGACCAAATCCTTTTACACTCTTTCAATATATCAACATATCTTTCAGTTGTTTAGGAGAAAGATCTGAGACAAAGCTTATATTTAAAGAAGAAGCAACCAACACTTTCAAGGGAAAAGGGCAGAATGAACATTCTGCCAAAAATCTCCATCTGTCTTCTACCGAAGTAAAAATGTAATAGGGTTTGATACAATGTGACGATGAGTAAATAATGACAGAATTCACTTGATCTCTGACTCAACTATTGCTTTAGATGTAAAAAGATCAACCTCTGAGCAACACATCTTTTGTCAAGCGGTGTATATGACAATACAAAAACAGGAAGGCCAGTCTTGTACTAACATGTGTAGATACAATAAAAAAGTGTCGATTTACAAACACACCTGCAGGTCCTTTCGTTGAGTTCTAGATGTCTAGACCTGCAGTCGGCTTCAGAGCGTTTACAGGAGCACTGACACGTCTCGAGGTCTTGAACAAACAACCTTCTTCTCCTTTCAGAGCATGTAGAACAGCAAGGCTCACATTGACTACTGAAGAGCGAGAGAATGAGAGAAAAGGAGAAGGATTGGGGGAGATTACTGCTGACACATTGTAATGGCCATTATTAAACACTTTCATCCAAACATACACACACAGGCACTCAGTGAGTCAAGCAGTACACTTTTTGAGCCACCCTGGTCTGGTACCACGGTTTCGCCGCTTCTAAGGGTCCGAGGGGGTTTTGTAGTGTACATAGCTGAAGTTATAGGCAGGATGTGGCCATGCACCTGCAAGCTCAGTTGATGCAAGAAAACAATAAAAACAATCACTAATTGTTACATTTTCACTCTTTCCATTTTAGAAAAGCATACTGGAATAAAAGGCAGAGAGAGAACAGTGCATAAGAATCCAGTGTTAGAGTTTATTGCTTCTTGTAGTGTTGGACCAGGGTCATCAGGACACATGTACAGTACGAAATGATGGACTCCAAGAGGAAGATTCACACGCATCTGTGCCAACTGACCTTGTTTGAAGCCAATACTGCTCTGAGGACAGGCTTATCAAAACCACATTCTAAATTCTACATTTAACCCTGACCTGACTTTAAATCACAACAGTGTAAAGGCCTATTTACACAAAGACCGATTGGCATGAAAAACATTCACAAAATTTAAGTTGACCCATTTATGTGCTTTGGCCACTTTCTTGACAGGAAAAAAGGACAGGAATATTGCGAGAAAAAGAGGACTGTGTTAGGGAAAAGTCAGATTTATACCTACATGAGCACCACATCTCACTGATGTTCTTAGTATTAAGTCACAATAAGATTGTACATCCAAATTTGAAATTCAAATCTTCCCAGAGAATGTCATAAATACAATGTGAATAGTTGTGGTGCAAACAAAAACATACTTTCGTGATCTTTGTCTCGACAGGCCTTAAATCTAATTAATTTATTTATTTATTTTTATATGAAAACCCAAACCCCAGCCCTCAGAAAAATACTGACCTCAAAAGCATCAGTCTCACAGGAGCAGATTGTCCTCATGTACGCATTTCTTTGAAATACATTTCACTTTCCAATTACTGGGAGAAGCACCAAAGTAAACAGGCGGTTTGACTTTCGAAATGCTGTGCGGCAGAGCTCACGCAGCATGACACAATAAAACTCACAGCAATGAATTAAAAAAAAAAACATCTCACACAATCCTTCTCATATGTCAGAGAGGACAGAACAATGTGAGGATGATGGTCATAATACAATAAAAAATGTGAGAACAATAAATCACATTCCACAAACAGGAAGCGGCACAAACAAGGTTGTGATTCCAACAGAAATATTCGGACAAATTAGTACCATAACAGAAAGCCATGCTGAGTGGGTCAGGTGAGTTTTTATCTCGGCTACCTCCCCACTGCTCACCTCCTCCAATCATAGAGCTTCATTTATTTATTAGGTCCTGTGGCACAAACTATAGAGCGCAACTGTACGGCTCCAGAAACAGAAATCCCATTCAATCCCCTCCATTGAAAAACAGACAGACCTACCATGAGCTCAGAGGAAGTTAAGCGATGGTGCTTTTGCAATTACCGTGAAGTGCTGCACTACTCACGATCATTAAGCAAGATCCTCCAATAAGAGAACGTGAGAACCAACCTCGGAAATTAGAACAAATCTCGTTTTGCTAGCTTGCTTCTAAGGCCACTGACTGTCCATTCCCATAAAGCACTGCTAATGATGAAATCCAAGGAGTTTCCATACCCATAACCAATGTCATGACTTTGCAATAAAAACCTCATGTCAAATTGTATCGTCTGTATGCATTTTGCCTTATGCCTACAATTAATGACTTGTCAGACTTGTTAGTGTATTGTGGCTCTTGTTTGGATTACATCATTCACAACGCTGCATGGAATGAATAGTACACTCTCATAAGAGACTCTTTTCCAAATACTTGCTTTGTTCAAATCAAAGGTTGTATTCCTATGATTCATCTCGGAGTTGAATGGTTTGGTTAAAGGCTTAGAACGCTTTACCGAAGATGCCTAAGGAGACTGAATGGGAAAACAATTCCGACTATAAAAGTGGACAGTCAATGTTGCACTCTACTGGTTTGTATCTTTTACAAAAACAATTCATAAACAATTTGGCCAAACGTTGTTTATGTTAATGGTTTTAGCATGTGCTTCTGCATTAGTAAGGCAAGCTCTGTGAGAGCAGAGATCGAGCATGTGGTTTTGCGGCATGGTCAGTTTTAATTAAGTGGCAGATGAGTTGATGGATTAATGGCAATTAACACCGTCCGACAGAAATACACTGATTAAAGGAGACATTAAAGATCCTCCCAAATTAATTTGACGACCAAGAGCGCCACACTCAGGTGCAGGTGAGAGGAGGCGAACGCAGAGGTGACGTACAAATCCCGCTTTTTTTCACGGTTTTTCTTTCTCTTTCGCTTTTGGCCTTTGCCCTTCCTGGGTTTTCTGGAAAAGGGAACATGACAAACAAAGAAGAACATCGAAAAACAAAAACTGAATCGGAGTTGTTGCAAAAGTTCATCCACACAGTCAGATTGCAGTGAACGTAGTGCTAAAATGATCCAGATGGAAACATCAATAAACATGTCCCACTAAAACACATCTTTCTCTTCTTATTCTTGTATTAGTGCCTGACACGACAGCAAACTCCAGGGGCATGAGACATGAATTTTAAATAAAAAGCCAGCCAGGCTCTGGGAAAATTCGCCAATACTTCAGAATCTCTCTCACGAAGAAGTTTCAATAAATAAACAAGGCATTAAATCTTCAAAAGCATCACTAATGTTAGCAGGATTCCTGGCTGGTGCAAAACACAGACAAACTGATTCAAATTGAGCCAAAGCTGAAAGCTCAAAGTCTACTGGTGAGATTTGACTCTCTTATGTTAGTGAAGTCTAATGGAAACCGTCAAAGGTTCTCTTTCTTAATAATGAAACTACTGATCAATCAGCAAACCAACACTCAGTATTAGCGACATACACGTACATTTATCTTTCAGATAGCTGAGAATCCTGGCATATCACGTCAGACACGTCAGGCAGCAAGAATGTGAACTTTCCCCTATCTCGCAATCAAGTACAAACTGATGTGCTGCGATCTCTTTAAGGTTATTTGCATTGGTGGTCATGTGTTTTTCAATGCTCTATGAAAATAAGGTATCAGAGAGATTGAGAGCAGGCCAGGGTGGCCGACATATGCAATATTCACTAAAAATATTTGAAAACATTTAATTTCATCAATCATTTAATAGCGAAATCAGCGTCTCTTACAAACGATACAAAGTTGAAGCTCGTCAGGACTATTAAAGTTGAATTTGCTGCTATACACAGCTGACAAATCAGGCTGGTTATTCTCTACGATTACATTCATTCTTTTCATAGATCAGATTCAATCATTGTCATCAGTGTCTGTGGACACGGTGCTGTCGTAGAACAGCCTCTGTGTCAAAGGGCCACTTGTTTACCAGAACCAGAAAGCATTTAAACTTTATAAACCCCTAGAGATAACCTCTGACCCGTAACACATCAGCCACAAGATCAACACCCTCAACATCAGTAAACTTTCAAACACTTCGGCCCACATTCTCTGGTGAGAGGGAGGCATCGGAGAGGGGGTTGACTGACCGCTGCAGTATCTCTGAGGAGTGGAAACGGGCTCATAAACAAACGCTGAAAACATTATCTTATCGCCGGACGTAAAGACACTTCAGAGATGACAAATCTCTCTGTTACCTCAATGAACCTCAAATCATAAAGCAGAGCTTAGCCGACGCTGAGATGAATGTGGGGCGAGGGCATTGAACTAGAGGGCGAAACTCGCACACCTGTTCACGCAGCTCTTCACACACCTGAGGGGCTGAATTTACACTTGAGAGAGCAACGTGTAACGACATGAAGACTTCAAAAAGGAAGTGAGATCAGATAATGGTGTAAGGGTCAGAGAGTATCTCAGTTCATCTGAAGAAGGCTGGATTAACACAAGCAGTAGTTCTGGTCTTGTGCTGGGGCTGGGAAATATAGCTTAAAAAGGCTTTTTTTTAAGTGTTGTTTTTTATTTCACTAAATGAAAAACATTTAGAAAGTATGCATATGTATAATAAGACAGTAATATTTTTTGCTTAAACATATCTTTTTGAGTGATAAACAAATTGTTGAATCAGAAGTGAACACAACGTTCACTGATTGTCGTGAGATATTTACAATGTTGTTTGAATTTATATTGCCAGCAAAGATATCATGCATACATTAAATCGCCCGGTCCTAGTTTTAGCTTAGCTTTAGTTTGACAATGGTGCAGCTAAGATTTTTAAGATCTAAATCAGCTGTTACCTCATATCATGTGTTTAAAAACAACAGTGAAGAGTTCCACTGTTCTCTCACGATCAGATTTTATGGCTTTATGTAACATGAAAAGCAACGAGCTCAGATGAAAGGAACAGGGAGAAAAGGAAAACAAGAAGGAATACACCTAGCTGGAGATAAGAGTGACTGAGATAAAGGCAGAGAGATTAGGAAACAAGAATGAATGCAAGAATGATGGAGGGGAAAATGACAAAATAATGCGAGAGCAAAAGCACACACACACACACACACACACACACAATGTCACTCACTTTTCTCTTTTCTCTGGAAGATCTTTTTTCAGCCTGAAAGTGCAACAAAAAGAGCGAGACATTACCTAAGTCAACGTGTTTGTTGTGAGCACAAAACAGACAGACAAACATCCACTTACACCCCTCAGTTATATAAACACAGCTAGAAATACAATTACAGAGCAGATAATATATGACATAAAGAAGTGTCCCCAAAAGTTAGCTGAATCTGACAGCCTTCCTC
Organism: Phoxinus phoxinus; assembly: GCF_949152265.1. Lineage (NCBI taxonomy): Eukaryota > Metazoa > Chordata > Actinopteri > Cypriniformes > Leuciscidae > Phoxinus > Phoxinus phoxinus. The sequence goes on from NC_136884.1 coordinate 6,472,174, forward strand.
TAGGGACAAGCTTCCTTATAGTAAAGTCTTCAACAGTACTTTTTTTATTTATTTTTTATGGATAAGGATAATGGATAATACCCTTTTTTTTCATGGGTAATAAATAATTTGTCCCCATTTAGGTAGCTATATGCATGTATGAGTGTAGAAATTAGGATTCTTACCGACACTGGCATTCACTGTGTTCTGCAAAACTCATGAAAAAGTCACCTTGATGACGGAGTGGTTTCAATCTTTTAATCTACAGAAAAAAGCAATAACAAACATTAAAACACCACATCATAGACATATAAGGCAGTGTTATTGTTAAAGGGACAGTTCACTAATTAAAAAAATAATAATAATTATCACAAAAGAAGATATTTTAAAGAATGTTGGTAATCAAACAGTTGACTGGTAATCAGCCACTGACATCCATAGTAAGAAAAAAAGAAAAAGTCAATGGCTACCGTCAACTGTCTCCTTACCAGCATTCTTTAAAATATCTTTGTGTTTAACAGAAGAAACTTAACTCATAAATGGTGAGTAAATGATGACAATTTTTTATTTTTGGGTGAACTATCCCTTTAAGTAAAAGCTACATTCAACACTACCTAAAAATTGGCTACTCTCATTCAGAAGAAACCCTGTTAGCTTGGCCAAAAAGAGAGAGATAAAGGGTTCGAGTGTGGGAGACAAGGTAGAGGCGTGTAGGGTTTCCAAAAAGTAGACTTAACAAGATTCAGACAGATAGTGGGAGAATATATAGAGAAAAAGAGAGCAACAGTCTGGAAGTTAGGGGTCTCTGACCTCCAAGGTAATGTTGTATGTGACGGTGGGGGTGCATTCCATCATCTCATCATTGCAGCACCCAGCACAGCGGGTGAGAACCACACAGGACGGTATGAAGATATGTTCTATGTCATCAGGGTATTCCTGTTGAATTTCCACCAGCAGCTCCCGAGGACGACAAAGTGACTTGTTATACACCTCCATGAATGGCACCACTGCAAGTAAGAGAAGAAAAAAGGAAAATCAGTTACTTGTTTGTTTGTTTTTTTGCCAAAAACCTAGGACCTTTTTGGCCAAGAGTTGCAGAATTATTTCATGGCCAACACCGTTTGGAAATCAGGGAGCCCTTCTAGGAATTTGTGACTGACAGGGGTGTCCATTTAAATCACGTGCATTCCTTGTGTTGCACTCGACCTATTAAAAAAAAAAAAAAAAGACCCCAAAGTAGCCTGTGTGTATATTCTGCACAGCTGTTTGAGTCTCTTTTTTTACATGTAGAAGAAAAACACAAATGTAATGTAATTTAATAATGTGTAGTCTGGTTCTCTAGGCTTTAGAGATTAAGCAATGTGCGGTTTGGCAATGTGTGATCTAAATGATCCCTTGGAGATTTTTTGTTTTAAGATGTAATACAAACCATACTGGATCGTGAGCTTCTAATAAATACAACAATTTATCCTAAGCTATTCAGTGTCAGTTTGATTAAAGGCACAGCATTGCCCTCCTTAACCCATCCACCAGACGGCGCTGTATGTGTCCAGTCTCTGGATGACACCATTGAGTTCAAGCAGAAACTCACCGTCATATGTGCTTTTGCCTCCCTCCCTGGGTATGTAGGCACTCTGTGGTAAAAAAAACAACAACAACTTTTTGACAGACGTTCATATTTAAAGACTGTGCAGTTATACATATTTGTTCACAATCAATAATCAAGAGTCCTAACAGGTTTGACTAGTTATTCACCACGGCATCATTACTCAAGTTTTAGGATGATGCAACAAATAACCTCATTTCATTTCAAAGTCAAAGTTGTTTTAAAAAAACCATAATAAGATTAGCTATCCCAAAGAATCATTATTTTTTGTGTGTGTGTATATTAAACATTGATTTTTTTTTAACATAATTTTAATCAAGTGCACATATCAACAATTATAGCATTCACCTGTAGTATACAGAAAACTATATTAAAAAGGGACTTAAGACTTGGCCTTGATAGTCTTTTTGTCAGGAGTCTCAAATCAAAACTGGCCTTGAACTCTGCATTAGAGACTTGTGAACATGTCAGATCTCACACTTGAGATTTTGCAGAAGCTCCATGGAGACACGTGCACTTCTCAATGAAACACTTTTTTTATATATATATATATACCGGTATATGGTTTTACATTACTTGTGAATTAATGGCTGAGAATCACATGATGCCATTGACATAAGCACAAACTTCTCATCAGACTGTCAAACTGATTAACAGTTTTATTTGTATTAATCAATGCCCTTGAATATAAAGTTTCGAATTTCATCAAGAATAAGATTATTTGGTGAAGAATGTCTGAAGATAGGCTGATATCACAACCTAATGATTTATCTCTATATTGTGGCCAGATATGTTGGTCCGTCTGAACTGTATACTGTAACTGCCCCTTTAAAGCGTAATAATATCACTAAGGTGGTAATGATAGGGCCTTCACCAAAATCAACAACAAACTTCCAAACAGCTTTATCTGGTTGAGTATATCGCTGGATTCCCCCGGTTGTAACCTGTCTGTAGTGTTAAATGGCTCAATGTGGGATGATCAGATTGGCTTGTTCACGTAATTTTGAAGAGCTTGGCAAAACATGGTCAATGACCTCGCAAGGGGAAACACAAGGACGTCCAATATAGTGGCGCAGACATTACATTGGAAATAACACTATTTCAAATTCAACCAATACGTCTGCGTCTTACTCTATATGTATGCATAGAAATATAAAACTTACCTTGACAGCTGAAAAATACAGAAGCGTCACAATAAATAACTGGAGCGCGCGAACGGCAAAGTTCATGATTGAATTTATAAGGCGAATAACTCTTTTTAAAACCCTATCCGATGATAGGCGGACTTTAGCAAACGCATTGGTAAAGGTCTCAGAAAGCAAGTTAGACATGAGTAAAGGCTTCTTCACACGGGGTCAGACCTATAGGGGCAACAACAATCCCATGTTGGTCTCACAACACGCATGCAGACACCTGAGAGAGCGTGAGACCCACGGAAAATATGTTATAACGTCTCTCAGCTGTTGCCGATTATTTTCAGAATATCCAGAAAAATGAGAATCCAGGACGCAGGTCCTCTCACATTGTTGAGAAGTAGATCAATTTTTTCTTCCAAGGCTATTACAATCCACATCACAAAAGTAATCCCATGCTTGGCCTGCCGCCCGTCTCCAAGTGCGTTGGGTTCATTGGGAAAGGGACGCAGAATGGATAAGAAACTCACTCGCTGATAAAACTTTCAGTATTGCCCATACAGTGATACCAGTGAGAACACAAAGACGCCGAAGAGAGAATGCTATATCCAAGCGCACTTCTAGTCCCTACGAATGAACACTGCTTTAATTCCGCTTCCTGTTTGATTTGTCGGCTTGATTCTCAAGTTCTCCCCCTTGCCGTTATGAATGATCACGGACGCCGCCGTTCCCCGGTTTTAACGAACAGCTTCAGCTGTCGGGTCAGTTCTGGCACCGTGACAGCACTGAGATTGAAACTCACGCCATTGGACGAGTCACTGCGATGGGCGTGGCTATAGTGGTGTCAGTGTGCCGACCAGTGTCTCAGTTAAGTTCAATGCGCAGATGTTGACTTATTGATAACTACTGTTAGAGCTTCTGTAAAACGAGAGATCTCGCTCTCTGATTAGCTACATAATGCTGGTATCAATTATGTTTAGATATTTTGTATAAAAGCGGTAGGCTATTGGCTACAGTTTAATGGCATGAACAAACAGTCATTAATCGTGTCAAGTCAACATCCTTTTAATTGTAAGTTTGTATACATTACATGGCTCTCTGAAATTATTTATTTTGATTGGACAATTGCGTCATTCATTGGTCAAATTTTTCTGAATAATGACCGTTGTCCATAGCGACGCAGTATACTATAACTGGCCACTCGTAGTTCAGCGTATGTTATATTAAAGTAGCATACTTTAAATTGTTCCAACAGGATTTAATTATCCTTAAAAATATATTATTCAAACATTTTATGTTTATTTATTTTCTAAGTAGCTAAATAAAAACCGACACAACGTAGGCCTATAGTAGCCCACATTATAGCAAAATAAACCCATATTGATCACCCTACAGAGCTTTTATAAAGGCTGACTGTAGGCTACTCTTTTGCTATTTGTATGTAACAGTTTGATCCAAAAGTCAGACCACCAATGAAAAAAAAACATGCATTTTTAATACATTTTTATTATACACATTATATTACAGTTATAATAATAATATAACAATGAGTGGGAAAAAAAAACTAATTTCAGTAGCTTACATGATATTCCCCCATTTTCTTCAATGGAATATGGCTTAATATATTCCTTTATTACATTTCAAATATATATTATATATATCAATAATTAATCATGTGTAATAAGTAATATCCGCTGCGTAATGATAGGTCGTACGTGCAGAGGCATAGCGGTCTACAGTAGCCTATGTGCGTAATCCCAGTTTGAATATCATCAGCATCACATGACGGGAGCGCTGACGCCCTTTTGGGGCTTCTCGGTCATATGCAAGGTTGCTTGCAAAACGGAAAGAGTGCAAGGTAATGAGGGCGTGATCACATGTGTAAGTGTGTGTGTGTGTGTGTCCATCACCACGTACTGGTGTGTGCGCGCGCCCGCGCGTATGGACGGACTCGCTTCTAGCGCACGCTGGACATGTGAGCCGCGGTCAGTACGGCCAGCGCGCCAGACCCCACAACAGACCCGCTCGAATATACAAGACATCCCTTCTTCGGCTTCCATAAACAATTTCACACATAAATATTAAATCAATGGAATGGAATATTCGTTGTTTTATTTCCGTATTTCACATTAATAGACATATTTTCAAAATAGGCTACATACAGTAGGCTATATATGCCACTTAGTAGAAACAAGTTTTTCCTCTTGTGGCAATTTCACACGTAGGCAGTTGTGAACAGTCTAGATTTTCATGTGCATTTTCTTTCAAATAGGATCTCTCATCCCAATATATAAAATCCTCTTAGATTTGACACTCGGTTCATGAGACTGAAAGCATCTCACAGGCCTGCGCTATCTCTTCTTTTAATAATCATTTTTAATATAAAAAAAACTTTTATTTCGCACCCATTTTTTAAAGTTCTTGACTCATTTGGTTTACTGTAACTTGCATTGGCGCCATCTGCCTGTCACTACACGTATAGCAGGTGCAAGGGGTATCCCCGTGTTGCCATGTCCTCTTAAAGTAATTTTGGGCTTATTAATATGGGCATGCATGCGTTTCAATGTTTGAACTTGCTTCCAGCATACAGTGGCATATTTTTGATTGTTTGTAAATTTATACTATAAATCAGATCAACGAAATCAAGCAATTCCCATTGATCCATATTACACACATCCATAGAAAGCACTGACAGCTATGGGGTCCCTTAGGCTTATTTTTGTGAGGGAATTTTACAGGATTTATTGTCAGAGTAAGTTGCTTGTTTTTCTCCCCATATCTGGCAACACTGGACTTTGCTTCCATGTTACTGACCATGCAGTGAAAGCCACTTGGAGTAAGATTACCAAGAGAATTTATGATGTTAAAACGTGTCTTAATACTGTACATTAGATAAAGACAGCCTGATTGCATATCTTGGTCATAGTGACAGAAATCCTTCACCAAATAGCATGTCTCAGCTGCAGCAACTGCAGAAAGGCACCAGCTCTCTCTCTCTCTCTACACACTCTCAGACGGACACACACCTCGGTAAGGGCTGTTTAGTCTGAGTGGAAACCTTGAGTGCAAGGTGAAAGAGTGGGAGGAAGTCTCAGAGAAAGAAATAAGTGGATATACTCAAATAAGACAAAAAGACAGAAGAGAGCAGGACAGAACACGTAAAAAAAAAGAGAGAGAAGCTGACGTAGGAGGTAATGAGAAGAGACATTTGTTTTTTGTTAGTGTGGTTCGCACGTCAGATTTTAATTGAAAAATAACAGACAGACATGAGCTCTGCTGCCACCTGTTAGAAACACTGCAAACTCAGCAGAAACAAAGAAAGGACAAAACTAATGAAGTTTACACTCCTACTACTCATCCAGAAAGATTCAGTGCACAAACACAGCCCACAGAGGGGAAGTCACCAAAAACCTTTCATTATCAATCTAGAGAGCGCAACAGTGACCACCAACATTTTCAGCGGCATTGAGTTTTAAATAATTTCCCCATTTATTCCATACACAGGAAAATTAACAAAAAGTTATTTCGGAAAAGGTGTATTGTTTGATTTTCATGTAGTTTGCATTTGTTTAAAATCTATTTCTCTCTTGAGTGGCATCACTCGATTTCATGGTCATTGTATTCATAGGTTCATTCATAGTTCTGTCTAGTGTTCAGCTCTCTAGCAGCTCTTGATCTGTGCTTCACAAAGAGAATCTATTACACTTCACTATCACTCACTCAGGTATGGGGCGAGTCCTGTGTGCATACACCACTCCCTTCCACACACACTCACACAGGTCCGTGTCAGAGGGGAATGAAATGGCTCGTAGCCAGGCCCAGATTAGACTCTACCCTAAATGCAAGAACTGGCGTTCCAGTAAAAGCACAGCTCAAATATCCAGAGAGAGAATTGGGGGAAATTTCTGCCATATCAGTCAGAAAATATTCCATAGCCATCAGGGAATCTCAAATATGTAGGTTTCTGGCGGATGCTGAGAAAAAGCAGTCCTTCAATTGGGTTTACTCTGAAACTAATCAAATTACTGAAAATGTTTTCCAAAATTTTCCAGGTTAAATACATGTACAAATACATTGAGAGCATCAGTTATATGCGTGCACCATAGACAGTCCTTGTAAATACATAACAGTCAAAGCAAGGGACTAGTTGAAATGATTTTCTGTGATATGGCTGGATATGGCATCATGGCACAGATGCTGTTGACAAAGCTAAACTTTTACTTAACCCAGAATATTCCTTAATAAAAGCAGAAGAGTTCATCATGAAACCTGATTATGTGGTTGCATCATCCTTGAAGGTGGCATATTAACCTCATTTTTAATAAGTCTTTACCCAGTGTGATTAGTCACGCACCTTGCAAGTGGCAACTCAAATAGGTCATATTTGGATTATTTGTACATGTTTAACAATGAAAAAAAAAAAATTGGCTTCTTAAAGGTGCACTATGTAACTTTTTATGTTCAAAATTAACTAAATGTAAAGTCAATACACCATCAATCCTTCCAAATGTGTTTTTGTCTTACCCTAATCACTATGGTGATCCCGTTAGAAGTGTTTATATTTTAGACAGAGTGGGATGATTTCGTGGGAAATTGCATATATGTCACTGGCTTGTGAGTGTGTCGTCATTTTCATAAATAGAGAAAAGTTGCTACTTTGATGGATATGGGTGTGGCATTGGTTAGTTAGCACAACGAGTTACATTTTATTGAACAGATACATTTGCCCTATATGTACCTCCCTAAAAGAGATCATTGTAAAGCATTATCTGTTGTGAAGGGTCATTTACATACATGTTCACAAGTGTGACTGTGGACAGCAGACTGTTTAGGGTAGGCGTCTGTTCTAAACTACACAAGCAGTTTTTCTGTGAACACTGAAAGTGAAAATATTAGGAAAGAAATGTGAACACTGACTGCAGACAAGTCTACACAATCCACCACAGCTAAAAAGCTTAAACTTAAAACACCTACCATGTATTTTCATGTCTGTGATGCTTCTCAAGATCACATCCTTTTCGGGGTTTCCTTGTGGAAAGGTTTGTCATACAATATACGATTTTTCTTAAGCATAATGTTATTTTCAGATTAATATAAGCCCTACAGGAAATTAAACAAATGGAAAAATTCCATTCATCTCCATTAAGACTCTTTTGACAAGAGCAAACCACATAGCATCACTAAAAACCTCTAAACCTACCAGCAAGACTCTAGCACCATGGTGGTAACTTTTGCATGGGCATGCATGCACCAATAATGTGTCCTCCAGAAGAAGAAAAAAAGTATTAAAATTAGTATATTAAACTTGGAACATGGATATGTTTGTTCATAATAACCCATTGTATTTGATAATTACTTTGGCTCAAATGCTGATCTTGCATTAAGTGGCTTAAAGTTAGAGCAGTTGTTTTTCAGTGATGAGTCCCATAGTTCTGTTGTAGGAGTATTTCAGACCGACAGTGAGAAACCTCGTCTGAGCTAACCAGAATATCCGAGGAACTCTGACAGATTCTTGGACAGGACACAAAGCAGATGAATTCAGTCATTAAACTTAAATGGCCAATAAATCACTGCCATTTTGATGGCAGAGCGAGTGACCCCCGACCCCTCCAGCTGTGGCAAGTGTGCAGCAGTGTTGTAGCGCACGTCTACCCGACCCGAAACAACCTTTAAGAGTAGAGCCCTACACTGAATGTACATCAAGGCTTTCCCAGAAACATGGCAAATACTCACACTCCCCTCATATTTAAGACATATCAATAGAAGAGGAATGAGCATTCCCCTGTGATTCACCTGCTAACCGTAAAAAAATAAAATAAAATAAAAAACCCGGTGTAGTCCAAAAGTGACAAATTGGCCCCATGAGTATTTGTGTTCCTGCAGAGCAACAGATCGGAAATACAGGAGGTTGGCATCGGGGAGACAACATGCTAAAACTGCATTTCTGAAACTTTACGTAATACCAATCATGTGTAAACACACAGCATATATCTTAGCTCTCTGTACAGCCTAGCATGTCAAAACCAAACCATATGGCACTTGAAAGGATCTTTATGGATATAGCTGTTTGGAAAGAACTGGCAGGGGGCGGCAGTCAGGCCTTGATGTAAACCCTTCAAACAAGGAAGTTTTCAATCTGTAACTTTAACCAATCTGTTGGATACCTTCAAAGGAGATGAGTACCAATCACTCAAACCTCTCCGCACTATCTCTCCATGAGGTGACATTCAGCAGATGTTTCATTCAGGCTAATGAAAAAAGGTCCCAGTGAGTCTAAAAGTGTACATGCGTCAGGACAGGGCTAGGGCTACGTGTAAACTGGCAGGTCTTCATGAACACTGATGTATTTTATTAGAACACATGAACATTTCCGAGAAATCATGCAAGTAACCCAGCTCAAGATTTCCACAGAAAAACTCTTGAAGAGGCTACACTTTCAGCAGTTCTCCACAAAGTTGGCTTGGGCGGTTTGGTGTATGACTGAATGATAGGGTATAGATTACAAGCTCTTACAGTATTTTATAGCACCTGCGCATTAAACAGAAATGGAAATTTCCTAGGTATGCAGAAGGAGAGGGCAAAATGTAGCCCACTGTGTAAAGATGCACAAGCAACCTCACTGACCCCAAAAAAAGGGGACACATTTACAACAAACAAATCGTGCCTGAACTCAAAACTCATGACACATTTGAATGACACATTGAAATGCTCCTTGGTGGATGCCTCCAATTACTGCAGTAGTGCTACTTATCCCCAGTTCGCACAAAAAAGAAGACAAAAGAAAAGAAAAAGAGAAATATAGAGAGATTGAGAGAGATACATTTTTTTTTTAAAGTGTAGAAGATAAGGTTCCTAGTTTTTTGTTGCCAGAATTATACTGACCAGAATACATTACAAAGTGCCTTTTGGTGCAGATCAAGCTAGTAAGGGTGGAACATGGATAAAACTCAATGATCACTTTCGGGCAAAGATTTCTGGGTATTATTAGTTATGTCCATAACACACACCCTGTGGTCCAGTTACGGTCCTGTTGTCTTCCGGAAGGTAAAGCTAGTAACCCCTCACTGGTTTGGGTCATAGCTGCCTGACAGTGTTAGGCCTCATCATTGCTCTCCTGACAAAGGGTCTGTTCCAGGGACAGGATTCAAGGCTGGGCTAAAATGTCAAATGGCTGACTGATCAGCTAAACATGATGCTTCCTAAAATCCTTATTCCTCTTTGCTTGACTGAATGAGGGTGTTACGCCTATGACCTTTGACTTCTGATGTGGTGGTGAAGGTACCTTGGAGCAACAGTAAGAGATAAATACTAATGCAGACATGAGGAAGGAGAACAAGAGTCTTGTCTGTGAATGGATAGGCAGATATTAAATAAGTTATAAGCTCCAAAAAACTTTGGCAGTATTACTCACAAGATTTAGAACAAAAAATGTCTCACCCTGACCACAATGACAAATTATACTGTGGAAAACAGCATGTCTTGTTACTCCGTGTGTCGTGGTCACACTAACATTCCAGCATTTTTCCAGTCTTTGTCACATTTTGTCATACGCAAAAATTCCCACAAAAAATTTAATTTCTTTCATCATTCACCCACCCTAATGCCTTTCACAAAGCATGGTACACAGAAGAAATGTTTTAGAATCTGTTGAGTGTTCTTTTCCTCACAATGAAAATATATAAGTGAGTAGCCTAGCTGTCAAACTCTAAAAAGAACATATTCGAGATCACTTATAAGCCTTACAGTGGTTAGACTGACATCAAATCTGGGATGACATGTCTTCACACTTCTTATGGGCTTAGACGACTTGGAAGATATGACACACTAATTGTAGTCCTACTTTTATGGTTTTGGCAGTTTTTAGTTAATATATGCTTTCATTTTATGGTGAAGAGCAGTGTGAACACATTGCAAAACAACATTTGTACAATTTGGATTTTTGGGTGAACAATTCCTTTCAAATATGTGAGCAGACCAGCTCAGGCTCTAAAGCAAACAAACATGAGCGCTTTTTTATTTTCCTTTTCATTCTGGCACTACGGCAGAGGCATTCTTTAACATTCTTAAAAGACTTGGCGAGGATAAGATCATTATGAAACTTGTAAAAAAAAATTAAAAAATGTTTTTATAAAAATGCTACAATGACATGGTCAAACTACAGAAAACATCTGTGATTGCCAAAGCTTTTTAAAAGACTTACAAGTATTTATAAGGCTTTAGTATTTGTTTGAAAGTGGTGCGTGTATGTGTGAGACTACTTGTTTGAGAGTAATTGGCGGATGTCTCTTTTAAGAATTTGTGTTTGTGTGAGGCAAGGGTTGATTATTTGAGTGGTTTTGTGGAATTTCTTAGCCTAAAGCCTTAAAGATCAACAAGACATGGATGGTTGGATGGGGAAGGTGGGACTTTGAAGTGTTTCATGTGTGAAGTTTTTTGATTTTATACATATATTTGTGTTTCATTGTGGGGGTGTGTGAAAGAGAAAGATCATGGCCCTACCTCACTGTGCGTATCACATTTCAGGGGCCAATTTCCCCTGGTGTGTGTGTGTGTGTGTGTGTGTGTGTGTACAGTGCGGCGCTTCTGTCTCTGCAGCACCAGAGCGGCAGTGAAAGTGAAGACCCCCTGGGGCAAATCTTCCGCTATAATGACAGATCTCTTTACGAGGTAAAACTTCGTGCTTGGTGGCCCATCATCACGATGATGGGTTTCTCGTAATACTCATCTGAGAGCTCACAGCCAGAGCTAACAAGTCTTGAGCGGACTCAAACCAGCCAAATTCACTTTTACTCAGAGTAGAGGCAAGGGAATCAGCCTTCAATGGGGGACAGCATAGATGTTTAATGATTCAAGACTTGAGGAAACACATAAAATCTGTGAGGTATGACTTCTCAGACAAACACGGCAGAATCGCCATGAATGCAGAAATCAAGCAGAGGATCAGGGTTAAACCAGCTCGGTGTGTATTAGCGTATGCTGGGACAGAAGCCAAAAAAAGCATGGTTACTTTCTCAGTTGCCATCTTAACAATTATAAGATAAGATAAGTAAAATGGCTGTTATGATATCCAGAAACGTCTTGGCTTCAATTTTGAATGAAAGGCTATGATGAGTTAATGATGGAGGAGGTGGATGTATGAAAGTGAGCAGAAAGTAAAATTCCCATCCCCCTCCTGCAGGCTATGTATTAGTTTAGCTCCATTCCCTTTGGGATCTGTAGTTTTAGATCTGTCTTAACTCAGAGTCTCTGTGCTTAGTTTGAATTTCACTCCTCAAATTGCCTCTTCATTCCGTCTCTCAAGCCAAGTTGTTCTCTACCTTATCCATTTCTCTTTGTCTGTCTATTTCTTCATCAGGCTCAACCCACTGTATGACATCTTAGTGTGTTCTAGTGACCCTGATCTGTACCCATACCCCCTGATACCCTTGAAGGGACGTCAGCAAACATCCCACTTACCTCATTATCTGCTACCAAAATAAAAGACTGGGAAGTAGTACACATTGCACCTTTTAAAGGCCATGTCGGTATGAAATGAGTTTTGAACTGAACTATTCCTTTAAGGAGACGGAGAGACTACACAGAGATTACGGTCATAGGCACCTCTTTTGCCATATTGATTCATTTTTGTAGAATGTTGTAAAGCATATTATGACAGCTGGAACCAAGTGGACAAATGACCATTCAGGAAACCACATTACAGTGCTGGAGACATTCAGGATGTGGAGCAGTGTGGGAGAAGTTTATGTGGTCAGTACGAGGATTGCTCAACTTTACTACTAAAGGCCTTGAATAATCTACTACAATACAAACTGCTTGCAAAACTAAAGTTCAGCGTTCTACAACAGGTTATCTGAGCTTTCTGTATTTTGAGTGAAGGTGAAATCAAGACCCTAATTCATTATGAAATCTGTAATCTGTTGTAAATAGATTGTCAGTTGATTTTCTCTGTGATAGTAACTGACCAACAGAAGGAGCCAAAGAGATTCTTCAGTGGGAAACCACCTGGGTCGGCAGGAACAGTGGAGAGCTCATCCTGCTTTTGACACTGAAATCAGAGAATCCTCTAGAGCCACTGATCAAGAATCAGATTTCTCTCACCCACATCTGATCCACAAGCTAAAAGCTCAAATTTATCACAAGAATGAATTCTGAACTGATGGGAAAAATAACTACAAAGGTAATGTCCACAAAAAGACAATCAACAATTGCTAACACACACATGCAGTATGTGATAGATTCATCTCTTAACCCTCTTTAAATTTTGTGTGTGTGTGTGTGTGTGTGTGTGTACGAATGAGAATGAGGTGGAAGCTGTCATTGAGAAGTTGTAATCAAAGAGAGAGTGCTGGAGAGAGTCCAGGATTGGGAGTCAGATAATACCACAGTTCTGCCTGAATGCCACATCAATGCTCTCATTTAAATCACTATTTTACTCTCTTCTCCTCAAAGTCTCTCTCTTTCTGATCTAATGCCTCCAGCCTTGTCTCATAATTTCTCTGTTCCCAGTCTGTCAGTCTTGTTCGTTTCATCTCTTTCTATTAGACAAATATGTGTTATTAAAATAATTAAAGAAATGTATACGATAAATTGCTTAGAGGAGTCCTCAGGAGAATAATTTAGAATCAGGAGATTTACGAATTTATTTTTGCATTGCCGGATATATCGAGAATTTTCTGTACAGTTCAGAATTTTCTATATTTCTATATTCAGGACAATAGAGAGATCACTGTTAGGCGGTTAGCCAGTGAGGTGAGCCGCAAACCACAAACACACGACCACACGCACTTAAACACACAGAAACAGACCTCCATCAACAACCTTCTATGCATGTTTGAAATAACAGAGCAAAGTGGGAAAAACCTCACGCTTCCTTTTTAGGCTAATCCTTCATTCATGTCAGGAGCATAACCGTGAAATTGGTATAGAAAAAAAAAGTGCAAATCTACTCAATTCTAGTTGTCAAATCAACCTATGGCAATTGGTTTTACATGAAATACATAAAACAGTACTAATCTCCAGAATATTTGAAAAAAATCTGAATGTGACCATTGTGACTAAAGCCCTGTTTACATCTGGTATTACACTTTATTTTGCATTTAAACAGACAAACTTGTGCAAGAGGGTATAATGTGTGTTCTAGAACATAATCTACAAAGCGCTAAAGAAGATATTTAACCAATGGACACACAGCTAAGTGTATATGTACATATTTGCTTAGAGAGTGTCTATTGGTTTACAAGAAGACGACATCCTCCCACAACGACAACTGGCAGTGAAGAACACAGACACCTTACTCACGCCACGTCAGTCCTGCTTACACAACACAGAGAAGTACTGACAAAAATGCACAAAACCTCTGTGTTTTAAATAGCAGTCAGTCTACTATGCAAGCGAAAGACATAACTCAACAATCAATGCTGCAACCATGTTGATGTTTTAGAGCAAAAATGTATTCCATGCCTAGACAAAATTGATGGAAAAAGGTTATATTAAATATGATAATTTTTTATGATAATACAAATGTTATTATTATTAAATATCATATTAAATCAATTAGGGGAAGGTGGAAGTCTGCTTTATAGATTATCTGATACTATCTGAAAAACCTAGCCATTTGCCATCTGATATTTCAAGATATTACTACAATCATTAAGATCATTAGATAAAATGATGACCCATGTAAACAAAATTACATATAACAAGTATGTTAATTATTAAATAATCAGTTATTAAGCAATTATGCAATCATCAAACTTTACATGTGAATGCTCATGTGCATAAGTTACAGGAATTTCAGACACAGGAAAACCCTTGGCTAAAATAGGTAGAACTCAGTGACATTTAGATGCATTTAGTCAGAAATCATACTAAAAACAACAACAACAGTACAGCGTCCATCAATTTAATCACTGTTTTCTTTTATGGGATGTGTGTGTTGTGCATGCTAATGAGTGTGTCGTAATGTCTTAACAGGTGTCATAGCTAGTTGTTTTTCTCCTAGAAACAACTTCACAACTTGTAAAGTACTGTATAGGAACATGTGGTTTATTTACACATTAAAGTACTTCTCACTTCAAATCATCTCCTGCTGATGACTCAGAAGTCAGAGAGTTCACAGTACTGAATCTGAGGGTTAGAGTGCCGAAAGGCGTTCAGATTATGATGTGAGCTGAAAGTGAGACTAATCCTGCGGATCAGACACAATGGATCTTTCTTGCACAGTGGACGCAGTTTCAGTCAAAATCCACAATATGATATTGTGATGCATTGTGATTTAGACAGATCTATCCTAAAGTGGATCGTGTTCTGAAGCTGTGGGCAATCAAGCACTATCAAAACACTCACACACATTCCAGTATGCACTGTGGTATCAAGACCCCTCCTCCCCATTTTCTTGCACTATGTGAATAAATGGAAGACACAAGAGCTCTTGTGAATGGGCACATTCTTGCTCCAAGAGGCACTTCACAAGTTATGAATGGTACGGAGCAGACAGGTGACGGTTAATAGGCAGAAAGCCAGAGTTCGGAAAAGGCCTGGAAAGAGATAGTGTGGGGGGATGAGATGAACTCAGTCGCTACTGAACCTGACTTTCTCACACTCTCACCCAAACACAGCTGACTGCACTAATCCACAGAAGAATATAACAAGAGTTCAAAGAGTTTAGATAAGATGAAGAGAAAGAGACAAGCAAGAGAGACAAGAGAAAGAGCATCAAGGTCAAAGACTCCTTTAAAAAAAAGCTGGATTAATAAAAATTGAGGTGAGGTGAAAGGGTGCAATAATATAACATTATAGCTGGCTAATTTACCATTTTTCTGGTACGGTTTTTGTGAGAAAGCTTTTTATCTGTCATCATGTTTAATATTAAATTGAACCTTTCAACAAAATCATTGTAAACAATAGTAGTAAACATTGACTACACATAAACGGTGTAAAAAATAAACCGTCAACAAACTGCCTGAAACAATCACAACAGTTCAGTATTAACCCTAGTCTCATACTCAGATGGCATGTCCCAGCTGAATCAGTGTTTCGGCCACAAACTACAGCACTTGTAGGCCTGCAGAACCTTATCAGCGCCTGCTGTCTGGTTGCCCGGGGCGACAGGTGGGCCCTGGTTCTGGGTCAGAAGCCCATTAGCAAATGAAAGCTGTTGTACGCAATGCAGACACTCTCTGTGGCCCTGATTTGTGTGTTTGCATTAGGGTTAGCGACATCAAAGCACATTCAGGCGAACGCAGTAAAACTGCAAGGGTGGTGATGGCGGTGGGGGGTGTTTATTTCACTTTATTGTAATACGCTAGTCATGTGGCAACCAAAAGCATAAATGAAAACACATGTTTATTACAACCTATATGTTTTATGGAAAATGTCTAAAATTCCTAAAATTTCTCATTAAAGTCAACGTGAAAAGCATTCTTCTTCATGCAGTTTTTCTTTGTAATCTTTCATCTAAACATGATAACTTGTGCTACCTCTAAAACAATTTTCCTCCAAGAGAAGAATGAAGGAGCCTCATCAAACTTCTCAGTAAACTGAAACCTAGAGTGTGTGAATGAAAGCGCTCTGATAAAGACGTGATCGCAGATAAGTATCAACAGCACTGGAAACTAGTGCAAAAATAACTATGATAATAAGCATGCGTGAGTGAGTTTGTGACTGATCACAACCCCTCTCTCTCCATCACACAACGTTTGTGTTGTTAAGGATTGGTGTAAATGGAGCTGTGTGTGAGTATTGACGGGTGAGTAGCGATGACCCGTCTTAATCACCCGGTTAAGCAGGCGGAGGGGAAATGGGCCCTTCCAGTCATTTAATGTAATTATAGCCATAAAACCACACATAGAATCTCACACACACACACAGACAGACACACACACACACACGGCATGGTTTTTCCCATTCTATCTTTGTATATCTAATACCTCATTGGCTCGCTTTTATTACGGCATGTCATAGTTTGTCATACGTGTTTGTGCTAGTCTAAACCGGTTACGTTTCCTGCAAGTCCTTATTTTCCCTTGAGGTTTGATTTAAGTATGTCTTTCTATCTACTGTATCTACTAAACCAGCACAAAGCCAATCTTGTGTGAGCTGAACTTTAGTAATGATATGCAGCTATATAGGCTGATTAAATAAACAGATTGACTTTCCTGTGTGATAATTGGTCTCCAGCTATAATACTCAAATACGCCTGGGAATATACTGTGGATCTGTGATAAAACAGCTTACGGTCTGAGTTGATGTAAAACACAAATAAAGTGGAAATATGATTCATGCCAGACCCTGCTTGTTTGGAAACAGGAAATTGCACCCATCACCTCCTTTCTGTTTTCTGGTAAACTCTCTTTGTAACTCCATTATCCACACACACAAACACAAAAGACAAACACAAGAACAGACTGTATGGGAACATAAAAAGCTGCTGATGTCTTTGTATCCACATTTAGTGATTTAGTGGCCATATTCAACCCATCCTTCTCTGTCTCTCTCTCTCTGTTTGTCTCCCTCTTCCTCTTTTTCTCCTTGTTTGTCTTTTCCTCCCCAGCATTTGACCTTCGCCATCCTCTCCATCCGTTCCGGCCTTGACCTTTTCTCCCCACAAAGCTCTACTGCTCTCCTGCAGCCCCCCTCCACGGCGTCAGACTCCACTGACCTGCAGTTAATGTACGGCACTTAAAAAAGTTCATTATCTTTAGACACCCTCATCATTCTTATTTCCCCTCTCTTTCTTTCGCGTTCTATCTTGCTTGAGGTCATTACCGTCTCTATGGAAACACTTTGGTGAATCTGAAAACATGTCACATTTCACCCTAAAATCAAAGAAAGAAAATAATAAATTATAGTTTGCGTAATGAAAATGAAGCATGTGAATGTTTTTTGCATTATGACGCAAGCAGTTTTTTTTTGTCATTTCTACTATTAGCCACGTTTCCATTGCAGATTTGCACAAAACTTTTGCAAAAAAAATATTGCGAAATAACAGCGTTTCTATTTTCCGATGTTATGTGACTAACACTTTTTTTTTTCCTCTCGCGATAAGTCACTCCAAAAATCATGGTAACAGATGTTGGTAGGTTTACATATATATATATATATATATCGCAGCCACCGCACAATATTTTTTTTTACATTTTTACAAAAATGTAAACTTTCTTTCTTTTTTAATAAATTTGATCTTTGATATGAGAGTGTGAAAAGAGATATAAAAGTGATTTACATTTCTTTTAGCTTGAGAACAGAAATCTACTGTCAGCAGCAACCTCTTACTGTCTTCTAAACCCTCCCAGCCAAGTAATTTGTTTTCCTGTTTATTCCTTCCTTTCTTTTTCCTTTTTGTCATTCTTTTTTTGTCTTTCCTTTTTCTTTGGTTTCTCAAATATAGCTCAGACTGGTTTTTTTGGCCATGGTGCTTGTGCTTTGCTTGTTTGCGCAAGTTTTAAATATAAAGAGCCAAATAGCCAAGCAAAGACAAAGGTAAAACCGTGTACCTAAAAAGTGTAGACATTGCAGACTATATTTTTAGGGCTCAAAATTTAATTATGTCAGCTGATAAGAGAGAAAAATAGAAATGGAGCACAGGGTTCAGCTCCTATCCTCATCTGAGTTTGTGTTCCTAAGCAGACAGCAGAAATGTCACAGCTTCATTCATTAGACGACACTATACTTGCCACACTAACACTCGTTAATCAATCACTGAAGCACTGAAGCACGGCAAGGAAAAAAGCTCCTAGCAATACTTACAAGCTCAAATTACAATGTGACGTGCTTTTAGTCAAAATAAAATTGATGAGTTGGGCAATTTCATGTTTTCTCTAATTTCTCTAATTTTCTCTAATCACTTCCTAAAAAATGCAGCAAGCTTTTAAAATGCTATTTAATCATACTCTACAAAGGCAACAACAACAAATACCAAAAACTAAAGGCATCCACACACGAGTTTGACATTAGCATGTTGCTAATCTAACAATCAGCATTCTGGAACTGGCCCAAAGCCCTAATAAACAAAAATACATTGCACACAAAAATACTGTGCAAAACATTTTACACTGAACTATTTAAAAATATATAATTTTAGTATTGAACAAATGATTCAGTATACACCAATGAGCCAAAACATTAAAACCACCTGCCTAATATGCTGTTGGTCTGTGTGCCGGAAAAAACAGTGGAGACCCACCGAACCATGGACTCTCAAGACCACTGAAGGTGTCCTGTGGTATCTGACACCAAGACATTAGCCCCATCCCATACATTGCGAGGCGGAGCTGCAGTGGATTGGACTTGTTGGTTCAGCACATCCTACAGATGCTTTATCAGAATTAGATCTGGGGAATTTGGAGGCTAGGGTAACACCTTGAACTCTTCATCATGTCCCTCAAACCATCCCTTAACAATGCATGCACTGCCATCAGGGAAAACTTAGTTTGCAGTCAGCAGAACACGGTTTGTGGTTTGTACCTTCTCGGACCACTGTCGGTAGGTTCTCATCACTGCTGACAATCAGAGAAATCCACAAGCCTTGCCGTTTCAGAGATACTTTGAACTATTTGTCTGGCCTTAACAATTTGGCCCTTGTCAAAGTCTCTCAGGTCTTTACTCCTGCATTCAACATGTTGACTACGAGAACTGATTGTACGATTACCATCTAATCAACCCAGATCTAGACATGTGACCTTGTTGGGAGATGATCAACATTTTTTGTTTCACTTGTGGGTGGTTATAATGTTTTGGGTCATCAGAGTATACATTTATTTTTTCTGTGCTCGGTGCAATTTAGAAAAAAGAAGAAAAAAAAGCTCAGACAAAATTATAAGTAATTATAGGGGTTTCAGTCAATTTGGGCCCGAAACCAATGTTGATATATTTTTCGCTAAACTTTTGAGTCTAGGGTGATATCTGAGATAAGAGTGCATTGTAATGGCACATTTAACATCAATTAGCACGATTACCAAAACAAATTGATAAGTATACCATATACATATAGACGCACAAACACACACTAAATCTTCTCCATCTAATTTAACATCCCATGCAGTGCTGGGGCGACAAAGAGTCAGATAGAGGTGACCACCCTTCTCAGTTACATGTCCGTCACAACCCAAATATTCATTTCCTCCATAGCAGGGGGCTTACAGGACACTTTCTCTCTGATCTTCTGACCTTTCTTATTTCATGTCCCCTCTCTCCACTTTCACATCTCTTTCTAAGACATTCACTAGCTCCTAAGTGTTAAGAAATATA
Source organism: Phoxinus phoxinus (assembly GCF_949152265.1). Taxonomy (NCBI): domain Eukaryota; kingdom Metazoa; phylum Chordata; class Actinopteri; order Cypriniformes; family Leuciscidae; genus Phoxinus; species Phoxinus phoxinus. The sequence goes on from NC_136884.1 coordinate 6,492,139, forward strand.
TTCACTGAGAATGCATATTAAGAGATTTGTACCCTGGCAACCGTGAGGAGCTGTAAACACTGAGCAGGTCATGACCTCTATTTTCCTTCTTCTCTCTCTAAACATTTACTTTTGAAGTCTATATGTTTGAGAAGACTCTTTTGTATTTGTGCTGGTATTCGTTTCTCATTTCGACTTACTTTTGGTTGTCTAATTGTCAGTGCAACGCTCTGCTTGTACAACCCACCCATCCCATTCAAACTCTTTCTGTTTCTTGCACTCTGGATAGTTTTTTGGATGAGACGTGGTCAGACTTTTGATGGGAGTTGGTGTTTATAGAGATGCAGTCATGACACTTAGGTCCCAGTCATATGGTTTTAAGAAAGATCACATTTGAGGTGCTTCTCTGTCAGCACTGCCACAAAAAAAAAAAAAAAAAATTCAATCTCACTAATAAACTTTTCACAGAAATGTTTGACATTTACACACTCCATTTCTTAAGCTAAAAAACATACATGACAAATGGCTAAGAAAGTCAATAAATCTATACTATAATCACACTTACAGTGATCAAGGCAATTTGCAACTCAAATTAAAGTTGACTAATTAGATGACTATCTAATTAAGAACAGACTGGGTTGTATCAGCTCCTTGAGGCAGTGATCTCTGAGATCACTGGAAAGGAGCCAAATTAGGTTAAATTGTGACCATAATGAGTTTAGAATAATTACTTTAATCTGTTGTTGTGTGTGACTGATGGATTTATGCTGTTAAGTGGAAAGGTCCCTCTCTACTCACACACAGTTCATTCAACCATAACTGTTAAATTAGGTGCTATTACTATTTCTAAGAGAGTCAGTTGAAAGTCTGTTGTAAAACAAACTGTATTCAAATCACCCTGCACAAGTTTACCAAACGTTATGCCAAGTATCTCTTATAAAGACACTCTACATCAGAAAGTTGACATGCAGAGATCCCCTCCACCTGCAGTGATGATGCAGATATCACACTTACAACATCAGCTCTTCTCCTAAATGACGAAACATAGTGATGACACATTGACAAAATACGTGCAGCAAATCAGTTAAGCATGTTTTATGTCTCATATTTATATGAAAGTTAGTGGTTTCTGGGATGAGGAGTTTTATCTTAGGTTCTTAAATCCAGAAAACCTGTTATCCAACCATAAGAGTTCACACTAAAATAAAGTCTGCAGCTGTAGAATTGAGAAATATCTTTATCTTCTTAGAGAAGATAAAAATCATACTGAAAAATGTTTTTTATCTTTTTAAAGGCAGACTGCAATGTACATGAAAGAAGTCCAGTCAAGCAGGGAGTGTGTGCATGTGCCTGTGTAGTCATTCAGAGAGTGATGAGACAAGTTGTGAGCCAACATACACACACAGTAGAATCACGTGTAGTTGCCAGGGATAATGTACAAGTCTGATATGAATAATACTCAGATAAAGAGAGCGAGAAATGCAGTTCAGTAGTTAGGAGAGAGAGAGGGATGAGAGAAGGAAGGGAAGTAAGGTGGTTGTGCTTTCATTCCTCTCTTGGTTAATTACTATGCTGAAAGATAAATTACCCAGTAAGCTGCTCCCAGCTGTACTCCTTAACCTCTACAAGCCGTGTATTTGGGTGTTCTCTTTTCAAGCAAGAGTGTGTACAACAAATCAGTCAATGCCTTGGTCAGATCTCTTTTTGTGTTCAGTAAGACAACCGTATATATATCTATGTTAAGCTTTGTCATCTATAACTTAACAGACAACTTGGTCATCTCCTGAACTGACATCTATCGTTATGAATGTAGCATCACAAAAAGTTTTAAATTCTCTGCTTGTTCTGTACAAGACAAGTAAACTAGTAAAGGCTGACTTGTTAGCCAACTAAAGTGATAAACAGGTGGTACTCCAATTGAAGGTGCAATCATACTGTAGTTAAAAAGAAAAAAGAAAAACAATAACGCTGTGAGAAATAAGACCTGCTTGTGCAGCGGAAGGTGGCTGGAATCAAACTTTGGACCAAGCAATTGAAACAAGTAAGAAAACAGTTTTAAAACTCACATAAGTGCACATCATTTTGAACATTTTAGTCAAAAATATTTTCTATTTATTTTGCAGTCAAATCTTTGAGCTTGCTGCCCCTTTAATGTGCACACCCTCTCCTTGGTTCAGGTGCAACATATACAAATGTTTAAAACCAAATGGCATTCAGCACAAAGCAGGATGAGTTTCTGATAATGCAAACGTTCACATCAATGACATCTATCTGTCCGGTCTTTGTAATCAAGGCCATCCGGTCTCTCTTTTCTATCACATGTGAGGTTATTTTGACAAAAAAAAGATGTGACAAATGAGTAAAAGGACAGAGAACACATCAAGGAAAGCGGAAAAAGAGTGGAAAAGCAGTTGTCTGGCTTAAAAGCTTTTATCTCTCTGGGTGTGGATCAAAGCTGACTGCTGCTTTAGGATTCCACTCTTTAGGCGGATTAGCGACCGACAATTTGCGTCTATGGACAGGACAGTGAGCATGGTGGTCTGGACACTACCTTACACTGCACCTAAACTTAAACCACCATTATGTGTGTGCGCATAAGAAGATTCTACACTGAATTCCACGCTTGTCAGATGAATGAGTAAAAGCATTGGAGATGAAAAGCACAGAGGCCTTTGCTCAGCCTTTCTTTGTGAGATTGGATAGCTACACGTGCAATGCTTGTCTGGTCTAGCAACCGAATTGTGCAAAAATGAGGTTGCCTGTTAGGATTTCAGTGTGTTTATGTTTGCAAGTTTGTTTAAACCTCTCTAAGGTCACTATTTGCGTGTGGATGTGTGTTTTCGGCTGAGAGGTTTGGCACAAACTCCCTGTCTGCTGTCTGGAGGTATATGGATATGTGTGTGTATTGTTGCTATTTCTGCAGTCTGACTAACATCAGTGGGTTCTGGCACTACCACACTATTCTTTCCTGGTGCCCCATTGCAAACCAGAACTGTCACTTTTGTGTATGTGTAAATAACAGAAAAAGCAAGACAGAATGATGAGTTTCTGTGTTTTATAATGTTGGACAAGCAGTATTACCCAAATATGTTTGTTTGTGTGTTTGTGTTAGGCCAGGTGGCTCTAGAGGGAGACAGCTGTTTCTATTTCAGACCTCAACCCTAAGGCCTATTATGGAAATAAGAGGACGAAAGAGAGCAGGAGACAAAGACAGAGTGAAAGAGAAAAAAAAAGCAAACAAACAAAGCTGTCTCAAACATATGCACAAACACAGTAACACAATCAAACTCATCAAGATGCACTAATCCCCAGCTGTATCGTCCGGGAGCTGAAAATGTTACAAAGGAACTATTGCGCAGACTACGACACTTTATAGCATAATCAGAACAACATGATACTTTTTGAATTTACACCATAATTTACAAGTGAGATTAACTTTTCTATTTATTTACTGACAATACAATTGAAAAACTCTACTTTCCCCCATATGGTCATGTGGTTATGTACGCCTACGCAGTGCGCATGACATAGCTATGCTCTAAGCGAATGGCACAGTGCTATGCATCAAAACTAGATCACTCCCATTATAATCATCAAATCTATCTACTCTGCCCAATCATAAAAAGCACAAAAACAGGGAAATAAATGATGTTAATTACACTGGTTCTGACATGAGAACCAGCACCATGTAAACTGAAAATATGGAGTCTTTACATGCAAATGGGACAATGTAACACTTTATTACATGAATACATTAAATCAACTTTTTTAATTGATAAATGTAAATGTCTGGCTCTCTGAACTCATCCACTTCTGTGAATCTTATACTCATCTGTGCATTGAAACAGGAACCTGACCACAGGTCTAAGCTTATGGTAAGAATTGCCGTAAATCAGCCAGACAAACTCTTTCATCTATTCAGTATTTAATTACCTGTTTCCAGGGGGGAAAGGTACTTTTCTCATATTTTATAACCAGTAACCATCTAGCTGTCTCAGTACATTAACAGCTGTCTTTTTTAGAGGATATATTTTAGTAGCACCCTACCTCAACAGTAACAAGATGTGCTTAATGATCTGAGGTCACTGCAGGAACACTGGACAGACAGAAACCTTGGATAACATCTTTTCTCCTAACATCATACCTCACCTGTGGCCAGATTTAGCATCACCTTCTGGAAGCCTGAGGGGTAAGCAGGTAACACAGGCTCTATTCACGTGAGCAGATCACCAAGACATGAACTCCATGGTCTGTTTATCACCATAGAGTGCTGTGTTAGATGATAATGGGGGTGTTAGGTCTCTACAGACAGAAAAATGAGCTGATAAGTGAAGGATAAGGGGTCTCAGAGGAGCTACAAACCAAGAATAAATCCTAAGATGTTGATGGATGCGTCATATTTCAGAGTAGCACCATGTAGAGAGTAAAGTCCGACGACACTCTGAAAGGCGAGAGGTGAAAGAAAGCTGAACGGCCCAGAGGAAACACCTCCACTCTTAACCAAACCCAGATGTGTGAGTCAGTCAACCTCAAAAAAGCAATAGTGTCAGCTTTCTATTTTTTGGATAAAAAGTGCATCAAGTATATATATTTACATTGATTTCAAATCACACCTGTAAATATATCAACAATTTAAATCAATCAGTTTTAAGATGAGCTGTGCCTTTGGTGGCTAAATTTGTTTAGCTTTTAGTTTTTTGTTTGTTGGATTGTTTACTTTGTAGGGCCCGATTTCTTCATTCAAAGTGATGACATTCTGAAGGGAACTGAACTAAAATGTTCTCTGTCAACCATCCTTCACATTATCAGGTTTAGAATAAACTCCTTTACCTTCTTTTTCTACAGGGAATAGAAAAAAACACAATTCCCCAAGCAACACAAGTCAAAAGCCGAGAAAAGTTGATAAAATGGTTTGGTCCCATCCTGGCTGCAAGTTAAATAATGCAATGTTGTTCTGCTTACTACTGCTTTAAAATATGAAGTAACATCAACTAGCTGTCTGCTCTCAACATTGGTCTTCAGGAGTCACCAATATCGTATACCAATATATCGTCATTAAGCTAAATATTGACAAAAAACGTTAATCAAGAAATCAAAAAGTATTGGAGAAACGTTCAGTCTTCTGAGATACTGAATAAACTCATAATTGAATAATTCATAAATGTGCAGTGATTATTTTGGATTTCTATAAGGTTGCTGTGTGCGATATTGCAATTTGCTAGTATTAGGCCAAAGTTGGATGTTTTTTCCTATGTTCTGGCCTTATTGCTGAAATTTAACAGGGGTATTATCATCACTAGAACATTAGGAACAGAAAAATCTGTTTTGAGGTTTAAACATGAACCCTGTTCTCCTTTCCAATAGATGGTTGCAGTATAGCTATAATGTAATTCAGCGACCCCGTCCAACAGTACTTCATCCCCTTAGAATTCCAATTGAACTTCCGTCTGTTTTCTGTTCAAGCAAGCCTGAGGGATCAAGCAAGAAATTTCTTAAAACAAACCATGACATTACATGCTGACATCTATCGGGACAAATAGACATGTTTAATATACACAAATATTGAATTTGAGTAGATAATATGAGCATTGGAATTTAGAACGGCTTAATGGGTATTGCATGGGACAGTTGTGATATGGAAGAATATCCATGAAAAACAGCCTTCCTCTCTCTCGAGGCAGTGTATACCATACTGTCCAAAAAAACGTGACATGCTGTAAATGGATGTAGGGGGGGGGGACTCCAAGGGCACTTGGGGAAGCCATCCCAGGAGATGCTGTTATTCACGATGATAGAGCAGAATAAGTTATTACTCAGAGTGATTTCTTTTCACGTGACCACCAGAGTGCTCTGAAGGAAAGGGTAATTGAATTTCCAGCCTGTGTTTTTTAAGCTTCTTAGCAATATCTGGAGCAGGTCCACTGCGTTCCACTGCCAGGATACTAGGATTACAGGCCTTCACAGTGCCTCTAGCCAGACATTCCTAAAGGGAAGACCTGAGAGAACAGAGGCCTCGTTCTCCAGACCCACCGGTGCACACAATCCAACAAAGAACTGAGCCTACTTCCTAAACAAGACATTACAAGCATGTTCAAACTTACTGTACGAAACGATTCAGACTAGAGGTCACTCCAGACATGGAAAGACAAAGCTTTTTCATATGCACAAGATAAGATGAGAATGGCATCATAGTCCATGGATAAAATGTCCCGCAGTGGTTGAACATTCAGCATCTGAAGATATATATTGGAGACAGGGTCGTGCCCCTGAAAGTTGAGAAACCACAGTAGAATATAGTCACTGTTAAAAATCTTCTGGTTAATTAAAGAAAATATACAGTACTGAAAAAAAACATGTGATAAAGACCCAAATGGGTTGACAGTCTGTGATTGGCAAGTTATTTGAACCCGTTCTGGCAAAGCTCCCAGCCATTTTTGTGTCTGTGACTTATCTATTAGGCATGAAGCCAAGTGGGCTTCTCTTATATCAGAACCACTAGAGGTTGTGGTTATATGAATCTTGAACTTGTCTTCTCAAATTAATGCTTCAATACCATTCTTCATCACTGATACAACAGGGGATTCCAAAAGAATTCATTGGGGATTGACAGAGGTTTACAGTGTCAAATAAGAGAAGTCTCATTACTCATTTGACTGCAAAATAAGGCAAGATGCTTGTGTCCTCTTGAATACCCAGGTGGTTGGAACTTAGTGCATTTTTACACTGGCAGTTTAGTTAGGAACGGGGCACGGTTTGCATGAAAAATTGTTAATATGAAAGCTGTCATGCGGACCAGGGATCGCATCAGGGTACCGAACCCGGGAATACCTGGAGGAGGTGGTCTGAGTTCGGCTGCACTCGAACTGTGCCGCAATTCAAGTAAATGTGAAAGCAACAGGGACTTGTGTGCCCACTTGTTCAGGAAGTAAAGTAACCAGCGATTTACCTTGGACACGAGCAAGAGTGAGCCTGCAGTGTATTCGTGCATAGCGAGTACAATCAGGGAGGCAAATGAATGGCAATCCACTGTCTCCTCAAAAGAGTCAGTTAGCAAGCAGCATAAAGCCACCTTCATGCGACACACAAACAGTTAGTGAAAGTGAACCCAAGTGTCGTTTACTCAGCTGCGCATAAAAAGCGAAATATATTGACCCACGTTCTGTTTTCTATCTTGGGTCGTGCACTTTGGATTGACGTAAGATGAACACAAGTGCACCAGGTTTCGATAGAATCAAGTTGAGTGTGAAATCAGACCAACGCTGCAAGGGGCACCAGGAAAATCACGCTCAGACTCAGCAAACGTTCCCAGTGTAAAAATGCCCTTAAGGTCCTTGCACACTGAGTCCGTAATTTTCGTATGCGTTTTTCGTATTCGTGATTCGGTGGCTCTGAATTGTCAAAACACCATTCAAAATGCTTGCTACGGAATACGAAAAACGTAGAAAATCGAACCCGATCCAAATTTGTTTATGACGGACAAAAGTTTGTTATTTATTTTTTAACGTGCAAAAATTTCGGACACAAATTTCAGACTCTGTGTGCAAGGACCTTTAGACTCAAACAAGATAAACAAGCAAAAAGAGAAACTGAGAGGAAATGTCCGGTCCAAGCATATCCAGTGCAAGTGTAAAGTTAATCTTTATCTTAAGTTCAGACTTTATGCATTTATGTAGCGATATGATAACCTCATCCATATCTGATTGTGCTTTTCACATTCTTCAGAGACCTGAATCTTTAGTAGATCAATAGTTAAAGACAAAAAACTGTATTTTAGGGTCACCATAATGAAGAGAAGTATGGTTCTCAAATAAAAACGTAATAATAAAAACTTAAACCAAACTCCTCAAAAGATTAATCTGCATTACGTTCAAATCTTTATCGATATTTCTGTAGGATAATTCACAGGTTTAAAACCAGGCTCTGGGCTGTCTGGTTGCTTCAGCTCTGAGAGAAACAAGTAAACAACGTATTTTTTAATATACTGGGCATATTAAAAAGTTCCCAAAGAACTCTCAAATACAAGTTCCCAAAGACCTCTCCAGAGATTATGGCCATGACTGTGGTAACAAACCCTAAAGCAGGACTTATCCTAGTTCACACACATCCAAATATTGGCGTGTAAAGCCTCCTCTAATCGCAGACAGTATATTCATAGGCAAATATATTTATACTGTGCGTGTATACACACACACACACACACACACACACAGGCCTCTTCATGATTTGTTGGTGTTGTAGAGAGGTCTGTTTTATATTGACCACCTCTCTTGAGGCTTCTGGTTATTCAACGCACTTACCCATAATCAGGTCCATACTTACTCCGGTAGGGGAGCCAGTTAACATATGAGCCCTATATAGTAATCAACAGCCTGTCAGGCTTATGGGAGGAAAGCAGACTTCATGTGAACGGAGGAAGTCCCTCTTGGACTTTTGGACAGTGCAGCACAGCTGTGGAAACTGATGGTTTGTCTTTTATGGGTTACTGAGAACAGTGAATCAAACTGTCTCTCAGTAGCAAGTCAGTTCTATGGAACCAACAGACTGTAATATGCTATGGTTAGGAGCAAATAGCCTTGTTCACTACTACATTCTTCTGATTTTTTCTTGTATATAACCTCCTCCTAAATACTATATATTCCATTAAGTAAACTAGTAACTCTGTTTTTAGTTTTCCTGCATGGAAATGAGGAGAGTTAAATTGGGGTCTAGCTTGGTTCGGAGCAAACTGGTCCAGGGCATTGCCTTACAGTTTAGAACAACGTCTCCCTTTTTTTCTGCTAAGTAATTCCCGACAGGCTAACGTGCCATTGACAGAACATTGATCAGAAACAGATGTAACAATAATAGGCATCCCTCCTTAGACACAATCTCATGTTGGTTTGGTGTCAAGCATCCGTCCTTCCATCTGCTCTTGAGGGTCATGCATCAGGGGTGTGTTTTATTGCTTGTCATGGAAAGATGCTTCATAAGGCCAGAGCTTTAATTAAGTCCACTAGCAAAGTCCAAACAACTGCTCATGGGGAGACTCACTTAAAGTGGACTTTATGTTATGAATAAAGATGATAAAAAAAGTCTTTCACACCCATCAATTTTTCCCAAATACTTTGGGATTCTCTCCCATGTTGTTCAAGCAGATGTGAGAGCAGGAGTTCTAAGCCATGCTCATCTCTTTGATGTGCAGTGTTCTCCTACACTTCCCACCATAAACACTAGTGTCTAAGTAAAGAGACAGAGAGGACGTGAGTTAAAAGATTGTGGTTTCAACACATTTTTTGAAGGTTGTGTTTCCCTAATGCTGGAGTCTTGTGATTTTGTTCTCCCTTTCTCCTCCTATAATTGTATTATATACTGCACTAGGGTACTGTAGAGTTGTTTCAGGACAGAAATCTACAGTATGGTTTTATTATAGAATGGTTAGCTAAGTGAAATAAAAAATGTAATTACTATTGACTTTTTACTATTACTATTGAAAAGGCACATTTCATGCAGAGGTGACCAACAGAAGAAAAAAAACCTCTTACACTCACACTTAATAAATCACTATGTCCTCGAACGTTTTGACAGAGTGAAAACTTCCAATGTAACTTATTTTTAATATTAACTTAAAACGGGAATTCAGAGGGGTTCTATGATAAGATATGATATATGTATGAGGATAGCTGAAACTACTCCAAAGTTATTATACATGTTGGCTACCTCACAAGCCGATTAATCAGGTCTGCACCGCCTCAGAACATGTGTTGAGGCCTGACATCTGCCCTCTAACTAACCACTGGCAGGGGTTGACATTCACATTTGCAGTAGAAACTCCTCAACTTTCCTTATCCATCGCCTTAGTTCATGGGGAAACTCCAGGAGGTTTATTAATCACAATATTGACACATTTCTTCATGCATTTCGGTAAAGGTCTGGCTTTTCTGCTCAAATGAGAATCTAGGTTCTCTTAAAAAACAAATGCTTGCTATTGATCTTTGAACTTCCAGCTGACTTGACAATAAGTGCAGAATAGCATAAAATAGGATAGTACTTCTCCAGGGAGTGATGCAGACCAGGAGTGCAGACCACTTGCCAAAGAGAATAAGAAAAGTAAACATAAAGGAGATTCTTCAAGCAGCATGATGCCAACCGCTTGGCAACGTCCAGTCCTTTTTGAAAATGTCCTGCTTCAACTGAGCTTTGCTTGGATGGATAGAAATCCTTAGGAGGCAGTATGCAAGAAAGGAAAAACCAAACACTTGTGCCTCTTCCTCAAAAGCAGCTAAACAAACCCCACAGACCGAACACAGTAGGGTTCACTTCAATGTCAGTCTTCCCTCAGTGCTTCAAACTAAATATTATCAAAATATCTTGAAACATAGCAAAAATGAAAAGGTTTAAAACATGAGGTTAACTCTGAAAATACACAATGTGTGGTGGGTACCCACCAAGGTACCCACCGAATCCACAGAAGCCTGGTAAAAGTTTAATGGTACATAAGATGCAGGTACAAAAAAGATCCTATTCTGAGCCAAAGGAGCATAAAAAAAAAAAAAGATTTGCACAATGACTGAAAGGAAAACATTGATGGCATACTAAAACTCAAGCCCAGGGAATCTCAAAAACTACTCTTCAATCTACTGTTCTACCAATAAACAGACCAGTAAACAAAGAAACCTGCTCTTGTTGGACAATTCTCTTGGTCAGAAGTTAGTCTCAACAATAATTACATCTTGATGTATGTACTGTAACACAATATCAGGATCAATATCAGTGCAGTTAGTCTAGTTGCATTCACATTATTCTAACTCAGCGGTTAAAATTTTGGTTAAAATGTTCAAAGGTGAGGTAAACCATTTGTGCATTGATGTCAAGCTCTGATGATTTACATAGTGGCACATGCAGTTATATTTTCCAGCAGTGTTGGGGAAAGTTACTTTTAAAAGTAATGCATTACAATATTGCCTTACTTCCCCCAAAAAAGTAACTAATTGCGTTACCAAGTTACTTTTTATGAAAAGTAATGCGTTACATTACTTTTGCGTTACTTTTTCTCACCTGGGCTGGTCTTTCTTGTTTGTTTTTTAATAACAACAAAAAAAGTTATATTTTGGCAAATGTTAAGGCCCTTTCACACCAAAAGTGAACTGAATAAGCCTCAGGCTGAAGGAAATGCATATTAATGGAAAAAAGAAAAAAGGAAAAAAAGGAATGCGTTAATTTATTAGTTACTTGAAAAAGTAATCTGATTACGTAACTCAAGTTACTTGTAATGAGTTACCCCCAACACTGCTTCCCAGTACTACTTATTTATGTCATATCATAAAACATTGACTCACAAATACTGAAATGTTTTTAAAAGTTATTCTTTCTATACTGAAGAATATACTAGATAGAATGTCCTACAATTTTTCTGTGCACATAAATGTATATTAAAATGATGGGATCTATCTAGGTTTCTGACCTTTGTAGCTTAATTCCTTGTTTTTCCTCACTTTTCTTAAGAGTGTGTCTTCTAATTAGGCCTATACTTCAGACTAAAGAAGCTCTTGACTACCTGCTTTTCCTCTCTACGCTTACAGGCAAGCTGAAGGAGACAGTCTCAAGTCTTTGACAGTGAATGACCCCCAACTGAGCGGAGAACAGGGCATAGGGGTTTTTCACAGAATTCCACCTTAGACACACACAATGCGCTGTAACTATGTGAATTGAGTGTCCTTCAGACTTACAAACTGTAGACTGTTTCTAGGATTTTTTTTTTCATTGTGTTGACTTAAGAATGATAAATTGGGGGCTAATGAAGGTCATTTTGATAACAAGAACAATGATGCATTAATAAAATCTTACATTTCATCTTTTAACTTATGAGCCTGTCAACAGCAACATTTCTTATCGAAGCACATACTTTCCCGACTAGCATCACTAACTCCCTTTATAGTGCTGAAGATACTTATAGTTTAGACTAGACTAGCTCTTCTGTGAGTATGTTTAGAATAAAATGTATCTTGGGTCCATTCAAAAACATTATAGAAGGGCTGATTGCAATATTACTAATTTATATTCAGTTTTTTCCCCAAATATCTCATATCTGGCACATCTCCTGGTCCACATGGATCTACAGACAGTAAAAGATGATCACAATGCAATGTTTAGCGCAAGCTTTCTCTCTAACAATTATACTACCCCCTATTGGACAGTTTAAGCACAACAGTAAAAGGTAAACATACCTGAGGTTTCCACAGCAGGTCAGTTAAGTAATGCAGGCTATAACCCTGAAATGTTTTTGGACAGTCTAGATCTGGGAGAATATCTGACATTATTTGTTTGCAGATGTTACATTCATATTTTTGTATCTATTGCAATATATATATATAGTGCTGCTCAAATGTCTAAACACTTTTCAGGGCCACATTTATTACCGAAAGCTACCCAGCTGCCAGTGGGTGGATTATGATAAGCAAATGGTCATGCAAATAATTCAACAGGGGAACAAGACTGATAGTGACAGTGAGAGGAGGACAATGATGTCATCTTTATGGCAGGTGCTCACTCCCTCCGAAGGGCACATTTGACATAGGGGGTGTCACGAGAATCGCAACTACACCTACTGTAAATATATTTCAAAGTTTTAATTATAATAAATGAAATGTGACTTACTCTCAAAGGCCCCGTACACACTGTAAAGTTTCAGGAGTGATAACCACATTTAAATGCAGGGCTGAGTCATGTTTTGCTTATACTTAGTGATGGGGAGTCTCCTCCAAAAGAGCCAATTCCACCGCAAATCAATCAAACAAAGTGCAAAAGACAAAGAAAAAGCTATTTGTTTCCTTTCCTGCACCACAAGCTCTCAGGAGTCTATCAGTCATTGTGTTGACTTGGATGCACCTTGCATGACATTAACGCTAATGGGGCCGAAGCGTACGCATATATTTGCCTGAACTAGAGAAAGGTGGAGAGAGAGATAGACAGAAAGGAGAAAGAGAGAGGAAGTGAGAGAATGAAAAGGGCACATGAGGATAGAAGCTGGCGGATGTGAAGAGTCTGGGTAGAAAGAGAAAGAACGGGGACATGGAGAGGCCTGAATCTCCTGAGGCTTTTCCAAAAGCGCATTGATTCTTTGAGTAGAGCCTCTGCCACTCTGCACGTACACCCAGAGCCTCTCCAGCCGCCTGGCATCAGTGTGGGAGCGGAGAAGAAAGGGAATGGGAAAAAGAGAGAGAGAGAGAGAGAGAGAGAGAGAGAGAGAGAGAGAGAGAGAGAGAGAGAGAGAGAGAGAGAGCAAGGGCAGGGAGGGAGGGAGGGTGTGAGGAAGGGAGGCAGAGAAAGGATGAAAGAGACACATTTGTTGCTGTGTGCGGATGGGTGAAATTTCACGTTGCTGGCAGTGCGATATATCCCAGATTTCTGTACGGACAGGGGGCCGTGAATACACACTGTGGATATTGTGAATGCCATCATTCATGTATCACTCCATCTGGACTCAGACAAGCAGGGAAGTGTCTGAAAAGGCTTTTTCTGATGAATGAGGTCTGTGATGAGACACTATTTGAGTTTGTGTAGTAATGCTGAATATAAGAAGGGTTTGTTTACATGTTCATGTGCGTTTATGGTGCACCCTAGTGTAGTGAAAGTGTGTGTTTGCAGAGCACTTAGGTCCGGTTTCCAACTAATTCAAGGAAAATGGAACTAATGATGGTCTGTTTTCAAATGTCTTAATTGACTCATGCTACAGCAGCTTTGCACTGAGGTTATTCAAGCAGCAAAACCTCTCTGCGTTAATTGAATTACAGGGGCTTTTCAACTTGGGTAATTTGGGAAATACCAAAGTCAGACAGTGAGCCTGCATGAGAACAATTATGTAATCTGATTCTGCACTGGCATTTTTACTAGGCTAAATTCAAACACAGTCAAACGGCACTATCCATAAACAGCGAGACAATAACATGTTAAATCCAAAATGAATCCAAAACTCCTTCAGAGGATGGCTTATCTATGAACACAATACCGGATAAGGATGACTTCCTTCTGACCAGCGCTCTTATTCCTCAGGCAATGTTACTGTCTGCATCAGCACTCTCATAACGTCTGTGACCTCTACATGGCTCTTCCTGCAGTCAAGCTCGTCACCCCCTACATGTTTCTGTGGTGCTAACCTCCTGCGCACACCCATAACTTCTCACTGTGACACTGAATCAACATGGAGCCATTGTCCTCCATCTCTGTCTGTAGGGACGTCAGAAGCACTCTTTTCATCTTCTGAAAGTGATCTGATTTACTCCCCGTCAGTCCACACTCAGCTCAGCTGCTATTTAGGGAGTTACACATTTCATTTGAATATCAAAGCCTGTGAGAAGGTGGCCAGACACTTTACATGCCATTCTTTTGTCAAGGAATGTGACCACTGATGTGTTAATGACCAAAGAAATGAGTTTGGAGAAACAAAGCCTGCTTTGTGCAACCCAACCAACACACACAGACACACAAAACTGATCAGAAAGCCCTTTCTGGATCCCAAAATAGACAAACTTTAGACTACTGCTGTTAAATTCTGGGTCAAATCCAAGATTAGATGTCCCAATACTGATTACATTACTGTTACAGACGCTCTTATATCAGCGGGACTCGGCACAGGATCATGAGTGCCAGTATATTACAGATATTAATATACTAAGTATTATTAAACAACAAACACTATTTCCAGTCTTTTATCGTAAGCAACAAATGGTTTTCAAAAGATTCCTCTTATTAAACAACATTTGAGGTTCATGGAAAAGGTTTCCCACCATTTTCCTCAAATTCTGCTCCCAAGATATGATGTCATGAAGCTGAAAGTCTTTGCCTGAGATCTCTTCGAAGTTCCCTTTATTTTTAAGACATCTTGCCCTCTTTCAGTGATACACTACATCACCTACATCTGTAAATCAAGAAGGACAGACATAATAACAATCAGAGGGCTTCAACCCCACCATAAGAGCTCTCTAATCGACTGTTTTGTGTGAAAGTACAAGAGGAGCCTATTATTCAACACACCAATAAGTTTAGTGAAGCTGCCAGAAATTCAAAAGGCCCACCAGATCCAAGGGGCGCCAGTGTAAAGGCCAATAACTATCAGTGTGAATTTATGTGCTTGTTCACTACAGAGACGACCTTGTTAACATCAGTACTATTGAGATATTTGCCAAGGACTGTGAATAAGGTGTTCAGGCATTCTCGGTTCCCTTAAAAATGAGGAGAGATAAATGGGAAGGCTTTTTACGTAATTTTACAAACTCACAAAAAGGCCTTTCTTTGTGAGAGTACACCAAGACGACCAAATCTGAGCCATTTTATCACCTACCATCAGTCAAAGCTTTTCTTTCTAGAGGTTTTCCTTTTCAACCCACACAATTCAGCTTATAATAAAAAGAAAGCTGAACAGAATGAAAACTCCTTGATGTCAATATATGTAACATCCACATGCATAATCACATAATGACTGTCTCTTTGTGTCCTAATCTGCATGTTTTGTGAAAATCTGTTTACATGAGGGACATAGGGGGTCAGCAAAGATTCTACAATCACAATCAAAAACGAAAACCTAAGGCAAAACACCTGCATCTCAAACACTGTAAGAGAATGTCAGGACATGTTCCTGTGTCGTTAAGCTCTGTCATTTTTTTCTAAACTTTTAGTTTTTCTTCTGAAGGTAGCTGGGGATTTTTACAGCTTGTCTACATCATTGTTTAACTGCTTCAGTGTTTGAAACAAAACACCACTTCAGGCGTAATGTCTAAAATACGTCTCATATCAACACATATTTTATGTTTATTTATTATATAATTTCCCATCAAGACACTGTAGATATATTTGAGGTTATTTCACTCTCTAAGTACACAAATCAATGAATTTTACACACTGTGAAAATCTTGAAAACATCTGGAAGAAAAGCATTTCCAGACCACAAGTCCTCATAAATTCAGAGTGAAGTCTTGGCTCATACATAAACTGTAATTTGAGTCCTACCTTTTTTGCTCTGTCTGATTCAAATTAATATGATTTATGAAAAGTATTCATATTAAAAAGCTATTCAAAAAACATTCAGTGACACAATTGTTTCCAGTAATAGTATCCATGATTGTTCTAGACTAGAAACAGTGACAATTTTACAACTGTAAATCTCTGGTAAGTTTATGGGAGATGTTTCAGTGAAAGCTATACTGTAAATCAACTTCAAACTGTCTAGATCAAACTTCATAAAACTTGATTTGAATTCATGAATGACTTTCAGTACTTTCATTTAGACACAGACGTATGCTAAAATCTAGTTATGCAGGTGCAGTTTGGTAACAGTAACCTAAAAAAAAAAAGTCCAAGATTAGTGACTGATAGTATGTGAATAAATCACTGCATCAACACAAAGTGCCTTTATACTCTATTGTGCATACAAATCACAGCACAATGTTAAGATGCTCCTGAGAGATATCTCATAGTCAGATAAAACGAATGAATTCTTCGCCTTTGGTTCATTTCTTTGAATTGTGTTGCTTCATGTGGTGCTAGTAGACAGTAGATAAGATATATAACTAAGGTAAGCGTCTGTTACTGTATAACTCTTACAGAAGAATTTAGCCTCCACTGCATTCATGATAAGCATAAAGTCCTTAACTGTTGCAAAAGCAAAAACTAGGCTAACTACACGTGGTTATAGCTCACTGTGTGGTTAGATCAAATTTGTCATCTTAAGAAAAAAAAGCTTGGATTATAAGAGTGCTATCAGTAATTGTGGTCAACAAATTCATATCTCCACACCTGTTGCTCAGAACACAGTGAATGTAAAAATTTAAGCAATAACTTACCTTTACTAAATCTACCTTTGCTCATCTGATTAAGCTAATTTAATATTTTCTTTCAGAAACCAGTAAGCAAATATACAATATATTTGAATTGCAAATATGTCAATTAATGTCACACTTACAAAATAATAGTCTGTTTTTACATGTCACCAACAACTCACCTTTTTATGTTACCTTTCACTGACATCAGCTCTTGTCTAGATGGTTCCTCCAGAAAATACATGGTCAATCAGTTTGACCAACTGCAATGAATGCCTTGTGTGCACAAAAAGATCGTGATTAATCTTAATAAATGTAGTTTAGTAATTATTTACAATTTGTTGCTTATTACCTCATTCTCTCCGGCCCAGCCGTTGACTGTAACTTTCTCTAGACGAAAAATGGAGTGGAAGTGTGCTTAAGTTATCACTCTTACCTGTAAAATGAAATAAACCGTAAGTTAAAAACGAAAGCTAGTGAAATGGAGCAGGGTTTTATCCGTGTTATTCACACCTCAAGAACCGTTCAGTCATAAAACCGTTACTTAATGAATTATTTCCTCGGATGACGAATTTGCATTAATAACCGCCAAACAACACTGGCGCTCCACTCACGTTTACAAGGAGGCGGAAATGCGTAATCAACCAGGAAGTAACTTTCTGAGAAAGAATGGCGGCGCGCTGTGTTGTGCAGTCCGCAAGGACAGTGCTGAGGTCCGTCCACAGCAATTTCATCAATAAGGGCTTATTTCAGAGGATACCACAGTTCTCTTTTTTGGGGAGTGTGCAGTGTCGCGGACTTCGACATGGTGAGTTTACTGGAGTATGATTTCGGGACGTCTGCAATAGCATCGTTCTCTTTATGGCATAGCTGTTATTGAGCTTGTATGCATTATATATTATATTTTATCTAGTGCTGTTTAAAAGCATGAGCGCACGTTGAAAATCTGATATTTAATAGAACAATTAATTATATGAAATTGAAATGTAATAGGACCTTTTCAAAGACATGTTATTACGTCAAGGAAATAATAAATATTTAACATTCTACACAATTTTAAGCAACTAATCAAATAACTTATTATTAAACCACCATAGACAGTATATAAGAGAAAACCATCAGACTGATATACTTATAATAAGTATCTGTGTATGGTGGTTTTGCACAGACTTTCCAGAATGAATGTCGACCCAACGTTTTACTCCGTTCTGCCGATTAACATAATTTGTATGCCAAAAAATAACTATAAATTAGAAGAATGCAAAATAAAAGCATTTTTGCACATTTTGACTAGCACTCCAATGCTATTAAAGCAAGAAGTTTACTTCTGTGTCATTCTGAATGTCTGCATCATGGGATGTTATAAATTCTTGTGCATTTTGTATTTCACAGTGGTGGAGCACAAGGAGGGCAAAACAACAGTTGTAAGTAGCATCCCGAGTGTACATTTTAAGAAAGCAATTTATCATACAATAAACAAAACAATACTCAAGTTGCAAGGACGGTCCTTCAAGCTTTCAGAATAGAACTGTCTGTCTCATCTCTTCTTTGGATTGAACCAGCAATTATGTTAGTCCCAATTTAGCTTGGAACTATTTTCAATACTATCCCCCGGTTTCACACATAATGCTTAAGCTTAGTCCCAGACTAAAATGTATGTTTGAGCTGTTTTAACTGAAAGCAATTTGCACTGGCATTTCTTAAATTAATATGTCAGTGCCCTTGTTTTATCTCAAGATGCACATCAATGTTTTTATTTCTCCAAGACAAGTTTATAAAAGCTACTCAAATCAACTGTCCTAATTGAACTATGGCCTAAACCTGTCTTAATCTAAGCTCTCTCTGTGAAACCAGGCCTAAAATATAATGCTTGTCACTCTTTTCTCAGATTGAGGGTGTTATAGAGCCTACATCGGAGCGACCACAACCTCCCAATCCCAAAGCTGCCTGTCCTATCTACAGATGGAACCTACAGAACAAGTACAACTACACCGTAAGTGCTTGCACATGTGACAGTTCTGTTACCATTATCTGTATCTCGTTATCTTTAATTTAATTAAAAATATCTTTAATCTGTAACCATTATCTGTATCTCTCTCATTCTAATATGTGATGCAGGATGTGCTGTTACTCAGTCAGTTCATTCGCTCAGATGGCGGGATGCTCCCCCGGCGCATTACAGGCCTCTGTGCTCAGGAACATAACAAGATAGCAATTTGTTTACAGATGGCCCATCGAGCAGGTGAGTTGGAACTTTCATTTGAGAGAATTATAATCATGGACTCAATCTGGTGTTACCCTATTTATGTTGTATGAAAACCGTGCCAGTTGTCAGTGTCAATTTCAATAAAGTGGATGTAATACAGCATCTAAAACTGTTTTAAACTGTAAAAAAATGGTAGCCAGCTAAAGGACATCAGATATACACTTTTCCTTATACATTCATATAAACATTTAGCCCAAATTTAAAAATATCTTAATTTAAGCATCAACTACCCTTATCTGTTTTGATACATATTAATAGTTACGATAAGTCAACTACTTCGATTTCATTTTTTTTCCTAGGTCTCCTACCAGATCATAGACCCCGCTTACCTGAGGGCCATGTTCCAAAACCTAAACCCAACCCACCTCTCAACCGGTACGGTCACCTCAGGATACCACAACAGCACCAAGTAGTGCTTGTCACACATTTGATGAGCCATATTTGCTTGTGCCATTTTTTATATTGGGTGCATCCCACAAATCTTAACTGTCTCTTACGGTCTTTTGCAGGTATCTGACACGTTACTCTGTGAAGTCTGTGAAGCCCATCTTAAAGACAGGGCTGAAGTGGTGTAAGAAGAGAATGAGTGTCGGACATCCTGCCCTGAAAAACAACGTCACATACAGCCCCAAACCACTGTACATAAAGCACTGATAAACAGAGCTGTTTACCCAATCGAAACAGTGACTTCCTAAATGGGACAGAGAGGATCTATGGCAAAGAATTTGCACCTTTTCGTGTTCATTGCCTCAGCCACAAAGAGACTGTTAATTGATGAACCAGAGTGCACTGAAACATCAACACTCAAAGATCTTTGTTCATCCCTCTGATTTTGGTTACCTTTCCACTGTCTGATTTGTAAAGGCAGATGTGCAAATAAAGTGGTTGTTTACCTCAATAGCAGCTGTTTCTGAGTGTGCAGTGTTTGTGCCAGAGAGAAAGCAAGGTACACTTTCGTGTCTGCTTTAAGGGTTGAAACACCAACGCAACTTCAACTTTCCAAACATGTTGACGTGTTTATGTTTTCTTGACAGAAAGAAAATTACAGTGAATGTAAGGTCACAGAGTTGATTACACAATAACTTGTGCTGTCTTTAAAATGTGGCACCAAAATCAAGGAGATTGTGCTTCTGAAGTCAGTTTGGCTTGCTATAACATGAAAGGGAGGTCCAGGTTTATAAGTCCATCTCCCATGTAGATGTACCCATGCTGAGGGGTCTGGGGAACATGGAAGAAGGTGAGACCCAGCCAGAGCAAACTGCGTAATACACACACAGTGCCGCCCCGCTCAAGCTGCAGGCTCCATGACCCTGCATAAAGAACACACACAGTAAGCAAAATGACAAGAAAAAGACTAGAATTATCCTACTGTGCAGGATCAAAAAGCATTTTGCATAAACTGAACCTGAATTTTAAACCATTAAACATAACCGTTGACAGAGTCCAGACTCTGATAGTGTGACAGCAGCAGAGTAAAATCTGGAGAAGAAAGTCGTGTGACAGAGATTTGGCTCAGTTATGGATAACTATTATCACAGCAGTGTATAAAGAAGAGACGTTCTGGGGTCTTTCTGTCTGGGTGGCCCCTGCATCCAGCTGCCGACATTGGCTCGCGCCCAGTACCGCAAAGCTCAGTGCCAATGAAGTCTGTGTTTGAACTGCAGCTCTGAACATTAAATGCTAACAATGTTTAACCTAAAACACTCAAAAGTCTACAAAAAGTCCAAATATTTAAAAGACTGTGGTTCTATAGAGAGCTCATCAAAATACACAACCATGACATTATACTAATTAGAAAAGCTTTTGAGGAACATATGTAGTAATTAGATTTTCTCGTCCGAGAAATGAGATATTAGATAAGACTGGCAGATCAGACAAGATACTTCCCTCAACACTGGACAAAACCATTTCCCTTAATCGGTTACAGTGATATTTGTTTAAAAACCATGCGGTTATACAACATTTTCTACCTTTCCAAGTTCTTGGGAAGTCTCCCTACTTTTTCCTTGTCCAGGCCACATTCAAGGAAACCTGAGTGAAGCCGAAGGAGGGCAGCGGTAAATACCACTGCCATTCCCAGTCTCCTTTACCCACTATTTGAGACGTCCAGATGAACCTGTTCACCTCTGGCACTTCTTGAGAGGGGATTGGGGGTTTATTTCCACCTGATTGGTCAAGTGGAAAAAGTGGAAACTGCAAGGCAGGGCGGATAAATGCACCCTGTCTGAGACCTGCTCTACTTTTTCAGTTTTTAAAGACGAAACAAATGAACTTAGCCTAGTTGGGAGCTGCCTGAGGTGAGGGGCTATCCCTTAGAGAGAGAAATAAAGGACAGATCGCCTCCTTAAATGAAACAGCTGAGATGTTTCTAACACACTTTAAGTCTGGGCATGTCTCCAGTAGGGTGACTGCGCCTTCAAACTCTACTGAGAAACAACAAAGCAGCATTTGCCTTCTAAATCGGAGTCTGATAACAATATTCCCTGCGAGGAAATGCTTCTTTATCCTATAACTAACGTAGTCTTTGACGGGTGATAAACTTATCTCCTACCTCAACTATCTTTACACTATAAGGTCACATTTAGCAGGAGGTCACTCTTAATCTTGCAATCTATGTGGTATAAATGCCAGAGTCATGTTTTTAGCAGAGTCAGCTCAATGATGTTCTAGTGCTTTGCTCGGTACTGTACGTTAAACAAATCAGACTCCATCTGGTTAAGATTCAGGATCAGCAGAATCAGATATTCCTTGAGACACTTGATGTTAAACAATCAGTAGTGGTCTGTAGCAAGCTAGGGGCAAAGCTTCATGAAGCATGCTGGATGAATACCTTTCAGCAAGCTTATGTCTGACTTGAATTTGCGGAGAACAACAATAGCCAAGGCGAATAGTTTTCTGAATAATTGTTTTGTTAGTTCACTCCCAAATGACAAACACTGCAGGAAGACACACCAAGATATATGAGACGGGAAATTTATCGTTGATGTAGAAAATGGCAATCCCTCAAACGCTTCTTCCCAGAAAGAAAAGAGAACAATGGGATCATAGTTTGCCGAACAACACCCCAGATGTCTCCTTGGCTTTCGCTCGGCCTTAGGCAGCTGCCAAATCATATCTGTCATTAACCCAGGGAAATCCAACAACAGGGATCATGGGATGCTTTGCAGAAGGATTTTTACACCATCCTCATATTTCCCACCACTATTAAGACTTCCTAAATGCAATTTGCATGTCAGCATAATTTTTGGGAAAGTATAGTGGTGTTAACAGGTGTTGTTCACCTTTGAATTATAAAGTCTAAAGCAAAAGAGGGGTCGGACTTCAGTGCCAACGTTTCATTACAGGGTGGGAGCTGGAGACTTCCACATGTACATTCAAAAAAAATATTGTGCCTGGAAATAAAAACGCATCAAGAATAAATCAATCACACATAAAAGGTAATGAAAGATTGTTCCTTTTAATTACCTTTGGGAATGTCTTCACTCAAAGGATCTAGAAAGTCGAGAGCAGGGTTCAAATCAGACATTTCTAAGATGGACTTCTTTTTCAGGTTAACCGGCTCACGAAAGTGCAGGTAGTTGCGAAGTTTCGCAGCTTCAGTGGGATGTAGACCTGCGATCATGTGCAAAACTTAAAACTGATCTGGGGACGGGCCATTCAAATACATGACAACATAAAGAGATGAACTGAAGACTGATACAAGAAAGTGTCTTCAGAGAACTGAAGTGAGCTGACATTTCATTTCACTTTAGTTTCATACTCACACAGCTGCATTTGATTTCCGGTGGAAAGCATATACAAACACTACTAAGGGTTTGGCTGTAAGCATACCTCCAAAGCTTCGGTTTATCTGCACTTTGCCACTGGGACTCTTTGTAAATGCACCACGTGGCACTACAGACACATCTTTATCGATGTTTGACACGGTCGTGGCCAATCGACTCGCCTCATTCACTTTCACCTGCAGAAAGGGAGCCATGTTAATCGCTCCATAAACATTCAACAAGCCGCCTGCCATCTACCATGTTTACTACATTATAAACCACGAATAAACAGAAAACCGGATAAATAATAACAGTTGTTTTACATCCAAACATTACCACGTCCACATAAACAACATTCATCATGCTTTGTGTGTGCGTGCGTGTTTAGTTGAAGCTTCCACTTTTCCTCGAATTGTTTAGACACTTTGATTTCTAAAAATTAAAGTTTGGTCAGCAAAGCAAGATCTGCATTTTATAAAGACACAAACATGCCACAATCATGAAGTGCAGATACACCAAATAAACCAAGATGAGCTTTTATTAATTTTGTTGAATCTATTTTCCTCATGCTTATTATAGCCCCATCTGTGTCGTGTATCCCAATGGTCCCTCTTCTCACCGTGACCTCTACCTCCGTGGCTTCGTCCCCCTCTCCCTCAGTGCGTGTCTCTGTGTGCTCGTACTCATGGGACAGGTCGCCCGTGAATCGCCCCTGTGCTGCTAATGCCACGTCTGCAGTCATGGACTCAGTGGCTTGTGGCAGCAGGTGCCAATCTAAGCAGTTTAAACTGTTTAATGATTAAAAAAGATAGATAGACAGACAGACAGATGGAATCAAAAATTATTTCAAAAATAACTCATTAACAAGATGAAATACTGGTATTGAATATAACTGACCAAAAAAACTATAAAACTAAAATAATATAAAATATTTCATTACACGTTTTTGGAACTTTCATTTAAATGGGCACTAAGATCACATCTGCAAAATGAATTGAGTTATAAAACCTATTGAACTGACTTGAAATTGTAATATCAAGTTTTATGTGTCGAACTTTGCAGAGACGCATTTAGCCAAGGCCGTAACCATGTCTTGAACATTGGAAGGTACCAAAGTTTTAAATATTAAGTAATTTAAGTATTAAATATAAAGTTTTATGTGTCAAACTTTGCAGAGACGCATTTAGCCAAGGCCGTAACCATGTCTTGAACATTGGAAGGGACCAAAGTTTTACATTTTAAGTAGGCTAATTAAAGTATTAAAGGGGAATTCATGGAATAAAGAAAACAAATATGAATAAGAAGAATGTACACATTCACTCATATCGTAACTTATGTCTAAAATGTTGAAAATGCAAATTGGCCATTTCTTATTATTGGGGGGTATTCCCCAAATGTTACAGCCCTGCATTAAGCCAATAAGTTACACAATCACAATGAGTTAATAACAATCCGTTATATAAGGAATAAGCATAATTTCTTACCTGTACAAAGACTTTTTTTTCTTCATTTCATCCTCTTCAACTCCTTGAGCAATAAAATAGTCACATTTTATCCCCAAAATCTTTCCCCAAAATAAAACCCGGCTGAATTTGTAACTTCTCTTCAGTATGACCAGAGAGGTTTGAAGAGCAGCTCTCTGCTCACTGCTCAAAGTCAAACCATTACCAGCAGCTAAATCCACAGAGTAATGCAAAGAATCGGAGTCCATCTCTATTCACTGACAAATGTATATTTACAAAAGAATTTAAATTATTACTTGAGTGGTTTGTATTTATTTTGCTTGTTAGAAAGCTGCTGCTAGCAAGCTAATCACCCTCACTCTCCAGTGACTCTGTGGTTGCTAAGGTAAACAAAAGCCCTAGTAGCCTGTTGCTATAGCTACTCACAGACACTCAGCTCACTAGAGGTACACAAACTGAAATATCTTATTTAGAAAATTAACTTTTGAGAAACACATTAATAGTTTATTGCTCACATAGCAATATATTTACATTATATTTTTACAAATAATATTATAAATATATAATGCAAATATATATTTTTATAATTTTTTATAGCATGTGTGATGAACAGATTGGTCGCACTTCATCTGCTGAGAGACAAACAGGAAGCATCAGACACAGCTGGCAGGATGTGTGTTCTGTCCGACCTAATGCCCTCTGCGTGATACCAACAGCTTCACACACTGAACGTGTGAACTCGTGCTGTTAACAGCAGCCCTGGGTGACGGGAAAAGTCAGCTGCCTGTTGTGAACACACTAGCATGTTTATGTGTGTGAAGATACAGGGTGTGCGTGGCGGTTTGATTAAGATGATAGCAAACAGAAGTATATATATATATATATATATGTATTTATGTACATATATATTATTATATATTGTAAACAAAAACGTTTAAAGTTAGATGCGATTTATCACGATTAATCAGATTGACATAACTAAGTTTTATATATTTATTATATTATATAATAATTATATAAATTATGATCATTAAAAAATATATATATATATAAATTATTCAAGTTAGTTAGTTAGTTAGTTAATCGAAAGAAAACATTTATGAAATTATGGTTTTATATATTTATAATAATAATAATTTTATTTATTTGTATTGTGACATTATTTTAATGACAATTAAGAACATTTCATCCCCAAATTGACAAAGATAAATTTGTGAAGTATGTATACACCAGGACAGCATTTGTTATACTGCTTTCGATTTATGCTGCATTAAACTAAAAACTATTTAAAAATATATATATAATAATAATAATAATAATAATTGTGTCCGGCAGGATTATTTGCCTTAATGTATTGCAGTAATGAGAATAATAATCATTACACTAAATAGAAATTGCATAATTGTCATGGAAATAAATGCATACAAAGGTTGTAAAGTAAGTTTTTTTTTTAAATTCTATGCAAAATATAATTTCTTATTTTCCTTTTAATTTTGGGATTAAATTGTTAGAATCGTGGCAGTTCTAACTTCACATACTTTGTAAATTTGTTTTCTTTTTTAATATGTTTCCAGTTAAGCTGTTTATATTGCAAACTTTTATTTGTCATCATATTATTTTAATTTCATTATCATAAACACACTGGTTTGTATAGCGCAAATGGTTTTACCGTTTACCGCACTTTGTTATTCTTTTACAGGTTATTTACCTACAGGAGCTAATGAACCGTAAGTCTTGCACAAAATTAGGTGGAAACTGTACGTCTGCTCTATAGCATGAGCTTTTTCCTGCACGGTAAAACCTTGACAAGCGACATCCGTTACAGGTGTCAAGTGCTTAGCACTCTCTACGCTCTTAAAGCAGATCCGTGTGTGTGCGCACTAGCTGGCTCGTATGTCTGCATTACTGTGATTAGGGACGGTACTTCAGCGCTGTCAAGGAACGGTTAGCCACAAAGGCCCCGTTGAGTTAGCGGCACACAAGTTCAACACGCACACAGACGGACAGCCTCATTCACAGGAGATTAGTGGAAACAACATCACACCCGCCTCGGGCTATAACTCACAAAGCGCAGACCCCTCTGAAAGACCATGAGCAGACTTGATTTGAGACAGGAAGGGGAGGATGAGGAGGAGAGGAAGAGAGAAATGAGGGTGGAAAGGAAGTAAAGATGTCTGGATTTCAGTTCTTTGGGCAAGATTTGTCTCATGCTAGTCTCAGTCGCGTGACCGATTAAGAAGGCCTTATAGGTGCAGTAACTTCTGTTTAGGTTTTGCTGCCTGACGTAAATCGACACCTCTGGCATGGATACAAAAGCCAGTGCTATTATTTATATGCTATGTAATTATGTTAAGGAACTTCTCTAACTTTTAGTTTATTTACACCATCTGTAAAATAGGGTCAAATGTACTGTGCTCATATGAAGGAATATTCCATATTGCTTATTCACGGGTGTTTTCCCAGTGTTTTAAATTATGCATTTTATTGTGTTTTAGGGTTACAGAAAATTATTAGTACCTTTTCCATTTTTATTTGGATTTTGTCTTACAGTTCACTATACACTTTCTTTTTTACTGTGGAACCAAAGAGTTACATTAAAAGGGATAGTTCTTCCAAAAATTCGGTAATAATTTACTCACCCACATATTGTTCCCATATGACGTTATTCCCTTCTGCGGAACACAAAAGGAGATGTTTTGAAGAATATTCAGATGATCTTTTTCTGTACAGTCTAAGTGAATGAGATTGTCAAGCTCCAAATGAACAAAATGCGCCATAAGAGGCCATTCACACACACAACACATTTTTCCATTCCACTGCCCTACTTTTGTTTTTCAATGTAAACGCGCTAGACGAATGCGTTTTAACAGTGTGCTCACATCTTTTGCATTTTCTCGTGCAGAGGCGTTCTCATAACACAAAGCTAAAATAATTTCTACTTTTAAAAACACATCTCTAGACCTTGCCACAAAAATGCGTTCTGTGTGAATGAATGGCCCTTAAAAGTAGCCTACTCCACATGACTTTTATGTGCACCATGTTGTAAGATAACATAGGACATCTTCGACATCAGTGCTAATGCCATATTTCCATATACGGAATGATAGGAGTTGAGAGGAAATTAAAACGTTTCAATATGTTCCTCACAAAAAGTGAGACATCTCAGTCATTGTCCTCATTCTGTTTCTTCCACACAAGACAGAAAATCATATTCAATGACATGAAGTTGAGTAAACGATGACCGAGATAAAGTCAGATTTTTTTTTTGGTGAACTATCCCTTTATTCTGCTGATGATCAGATAACGGAGCAAATCCCAATCTGGGAATTCTCCCTCTAATTCTTCAGTTTCTTTTCTCGTTTTTCCCCCTTTTTCTGGCTCGGTTTCTTCGCTGAGTAAACTCTGCAAACCTTTAGAGACGTCTGGCAAGGAAACAAAACTTTGCTATTAGTTTTCCCTTAAAGTTCTGTCTGGGTGAAGTGGAATAAGTTTACCCCCAGGGCTTGGCGTGGGTCTATTACTCTCGGCTCTGAGAACGTTACCTTACGGACCACCAGCGTTGCCATGGGAATAATCCCAGCAGACAAAAGGGAGGGATCAGAAGGGGAAATCAATGCCGTCGGGCTTTGTGGTTGGCTGGCATAGAGATCAGTCATACGTACTCCGGGTCACGAGGTCAGAGGCATCAATCACGGCTTCCGAAAAGAGCGCGCACCATCTGAAAAGAGGAGAGAAGAAGGGAGGAGAGGAGGAAACATCTTCGCCTGTGTTAATGGAGGGATGAATCATCTTTGGGCTATTTCAAGACATCACATACAAATGCAACAATAATTAGTTCCTGTAGTTTGATAGACCAAACGCAGCTGTAGATGAACCATTCAGTGTTGTTGTGTGTGTGTGTGCGCGCGCATGTTCAATTATGACAGAAGAGTTACATGACAGAATCCATATCATGTCCAGTTTACAGGATTAAGAAATAGTGCTTTCTTAAAAAAAGAAAAAAAAGAAAGTAGATTTTGTTTTTTCTCTGTACAAAAGTTACTAAGATGATGATGCCAGGCCATTTGTAAGCGGTTTCTAATGTGTTGCTATGTGGTTGCTCAATTATATACAACTTGCATCTCTTCTCTATGAAACTTTTTGTCATGTGAAAAAAGAGTGTGATTTATCGTTCATATCTGTGGCAAAAACAGCAATGGTTGAGTTACATTGCAAAGTTTATATTTACTATTAAGGGTTTGTTTAAATCCATAATCATGAGGAATAGTAACAGTGATGCTTGTATTAGCAAGCTAAATTAATAAAAATAAAAAAACTGTTACCCTTATTGTAGAGGAGCAATAAGGTTTTTCTAGATTGGCTTTGGCTGCCAACACTTGACTCACTTTATAACCAGAATGCATTGGTCTGGGAGTTTTGCCACCTTGAGGCTCCCAGCAAACACCATTCAGTGAAACTTGACCTGCTCTCGGCAGGTTTCAGTCCATATAAATAATTACTGACATGCTTTATTTGATACAAATGCATCTTTTGTCTGAAGTTGTATATGGGCATTTGCGTCTATTAGAGTTTATCACGGTGTCAAAGACTGTAAATGCTGTTATTTCTAGCTCTCACAGAATGAATTGAAGTTGTAAAACTACATGATTGTGCACATGTGGTTTTACACCAAAATGTGACCTGTAGTGTAAGATCTGTGATGTTTGATTTAAAAGTGTTGTGTATAAAGATCTATTACACACCCAAATACACACATTCAGGAAAAAAATCGTGTTATCAAAATTGACTATTCTTACTGTATTATGGAATCTTGCTATGTTGATTATAAAATGTTGATTATAAATTATTTGTCCATACACATTTTTTATAAATTCATGTGCCCATCTCTTCACTTCTGATGACGTTTTTACTGGCGTGAGAGCGGGGCAATCGGTCACTCACATAAGATTGACCAATAGCAAACCACAACCATCCAATCAAACCCACATGGACAGAATCAAGTCCCACCATATATTTTTCTTATTCGAGAAGCCGTTTCACTCGAACATACATCACAATTGGGAATAAAAGACTATCACAAACTTCCATTTAATGCTGACTTCAACAAAGCTAAAGCTTAAGCTTAACTTGCTTCCAAAGTTTAGATTTTTGTATGTGCAATAAAATATTTGGCCACCTAAAAGTGAACCCCAGCTGTCAACATGATGGTACCCTGCTTTATAAGCTGACTGGAAAAACACTGGAAGAGATCTTCACTATTGTCTGTTATTGCCTAAAAAAAAAAAAAAAAAATGACAGTCATTATATCAGTTTCTGTTCTTCTGGAGTTCTGAACGCTGATCCTGGCGTTTGTAGCAGGTCACTCCGGCCCCAGAGTTTGTGGGCTGCTAATGGTGTTAAAGTAAGACGATTTTGCTCTATCCTGACTAATGAGCTGAAAACCGCAGTCAGGAGAAATGTCAAGTGCGTGTTTAGAGGACGTTCATTCATCCATTTCCAGGAAAATCTAAAGCTTAAGACTATGAGACTCAGTGTACAGAGGTTGAGCCGTTTAAATGATCAGACACTGCAATTCGTTTCTGTTACAATCATATAATTAATACAGAACTAAAACACATGCACAGGAAGTTTATCAACAGTTTCTCTTCATGTACACAATATCTTCCCATTGCATTACAGTAAGGAGAAATATAACTTTTTTTTAGCAAAGCCCTGTTTCTTATTTGATCAGTGTTTTCTAAATAGTCCTTTGACGTAGGAACACTTTTCTTGGTAATTCATTTCTAGTTAACTGCAATTCCTGCAACTAGAATTTGCTCCATGTAAACAGTCCATTTCTGGTATACTTGCAGATATCATGCAAAAGTTACCGGGTTTACAGGCATTATGTGATCAGGACACTTAAGTTGAACTTTACATAGCAAGCGATATATTATCACGCTAGTCTCATGAATGCTAGTATTGAGGCTATACTTTCAAAGCAGTGTTTTATTTTAAGGTTTATGCATTGCCCTGTTTGCTTTATTCTAACTGCCTTACTGTAAATTCAATCTTTACATAATTGTTTTTTTTTTCTCTAGTAATTGACACCACTGCTCTGAGAAGTCCAAGAACAATCAGAAAGCAACAGTGCCACCTAGTGATGAAGCCTTCAAAAAGCCACTTATCAGCCAAATACATTCTACTCATTCTTTAAGACACACACAATTTATGGGGTCCCAGGAAGTAAACCATAAACCATGTTTACGTTGAAATACCCATGTCATTATGCAAATTTGTGTCCTCATAAACCATATATACACAAGAACACACACAAAAAATGGGTCATTATACAATTTAGGGTACATTTCATGTCCTCTGATGATAATTATATTTTTTTCGTGGAAATTTTCGTGACATTTCATATTGTGTCCATTAAGAGACTATAATCTCACACCAATATTTTATGCATCCAGTTTTTCAGTTTGCTTGAAATTGTTTTTGTATCCCTTAAATTACAGTGTTTGCAATGTCCACATTTGAGTGGGTCTCGAGTTCAAAATAATGGATAGAAAATAATTTTCATCCAAATTAAATTTATTTCTACAATCTAAACACCTTAGAAAAATAGATTGAGTTTAAAAAAAATTCTACAATCTAAATACCTTAGAAAAATAGATTGAGTTTAATTTAATTTTCCTTCAAATAAGAAAATATATTAATTTTATTAATGTCCGCAAATATTATGTCAACTATGTTACTACCTAAACACCCCCTGATAACTAAAAAATGGTTATCCCAAAACCATGTGACCAGCATCATGTGATGTCCTTTTCTTCTGCTGTAGATATTTTGAACACATTATGGTAAATATCCTCTTAATTTTGTATACACATTATCTCCAATTACCTATTATCAAGGAGTATATGAATTGCCTGTCAGTGTCAACTATGTTGAGTACGCGGTTATAATTTTCTATATTTCTATATTTGATTTTATTTCAAATAAATATTAAAATGTTAGGTTAACCTGATCAAGAAAAACATTTGGTTGGCCATACAAGGCCTGCCATTGAAACTATGAGGCATAATGTCATTGTCAACTATGTTTTGACAGATTTTTTACATTTTAAATATTTAGACTGCTGCTTTTGATATTATTTCAGGGTATAGTTACATCCACATGAACTGGAGTTTTTCTTAGAGAAATTCTTAAAAGTATGTTCAAATAATCTCTGTACATATGGCAGACTAGACCAAAAACATTTAATATTTAAGTAATTTGAAGTGTAGCACTTAACCAGTGTACATAGTGGCATATAGTTTGTTTGTTATATAGTTGACAAACTCGTCGCCAGGGAAAACCTTGTTTTTTGTAATATCAAAATGGTGTTTAATGATCAAGCTTTGCAAAAATAACTTATAAAATATAAAAACTAATACAAATATATAAACTGAAACCAATAGCTGTTTTATTGAGAAAGCATATTGTTTTTACACTTGTTTGCTGATGTGAATTGTACCCTAAATTATAGAATGACCAATGAAAAGGCCACTGAGCCATGAGCTCAATATATCAAATATATTAACATATGTATATAAATCTTAGCTTTAAACATAAAACATTAAGAATGACAATCAATATGTAAGCACACTCTACTCTCTCTCTCTCTCTCTCTCTCTCTCTCTCTCACGCACGCACGCACACACTAATTTACACACACAAATTACAGTTATAAAGTGTGTTAAGTTGTTTCCAACAAGGCACAAGTGCCATGATTCAAGTGTTCATGTGCGCTTTGATATGCTCAAGTTATATATTTGTACTCCTTGGCAAGTGCTCATTGGCGAAGTTGCTTTTGTAATGTAGAAATGTATGGACAGCGTGTTTGAGTGGCAATTTAGAAAAGAGTTTTTTCTTTGGTGAGAAGAAATGGATTCCCAAAAAGCTCTTTTGCATTTGTTATATGGCAGTTTATGATTAAATGTTCCTCATTGTTCTTAGTGTGTATGAAAAAAAAAACAATGAAAAAAGCTTGAGAGTGATTGTTTTTCAAAAGTATTTCCCCTCCATCTCCACACTGACCTCCAACCGCCAATATGGCAAGAACCATTTCCTCCAAAAGGCAGTTGGATCAGTCTACATGTAGACTGATAATTGTTGTTAGATAGAGTCTGGACAGTCTTCCTCAGTGCTGAGGAAGGGTGGGCTTGTGTCTGTCGTGCCGTAGGATTGCCGAGTGCTGCACTCATCAGACGACTCGGACGACGCGTCTGGGTTCAGAACTTTAGGAAGATACGCCTACGTAGAGTAAGAAAGATGGAGAGAGAGATTTTGGTCATTACGAAATCTATCAATTGAAAACAAAATGTGTGAATGTTTATTGTAAAAATGTGAAACTTGCCGAAGCAGATGAGCATGTTGATGCAGTGTCTTCATCTTCCTCCTTAATCTGAATCACAGACATACACAATTACATTTATGCATTTAGCAGATGCTTTTATCCAAAGCGACTTACAGTAGAGGATCATAGGCAATACATATATAGCCAACTATATTTATGCGTACAATGCCAGTTTCATAAGAAATCTGGATTTGGAAACAGAGAAGAGTTGAAATGTAGTAGAGGAATTTTGCGTGTGTGTGTGTGTGTGTGTGTGTGTGTGTGTGTGTAAGCGGTTTAAATTATCATGATTTAAATTGGGGTGGTTAAATCATACCTATTAAATTATGGTACAATTATAACAATAGTGGCATTGTAAAGTCGGACAAAACTCTGATACAGAACAATGCAGCTTACGTTGTAGTTGTGGGGACTGAGGTATTTGAAGTGTCCAAAGCAAGTGTAGCTTATACAGATAAAGATGGTGACGCACAGAACCACTAGTGTGAACAGTGACGTGACTGCCATGAAGCCTGTGAGAAGTCAACATATAAAACACACACTATGAATCAAATAAAATAATACAATAAACAAAATGCCTGAAAAACACTGATTTAATCAGCCAACTAGTGGACGTTACCTGTCCTGAGCACAGAGAAAAAATAAAGCCACATCAGGCATATGATTGGTGCAGCCAACGCTTGATTGACAGCTCCCAGGTGAACTTGCCGGTCAAGGCGGGCGGGCAGGTAAGCGAAGTACAGGTTGTGTTTGTCCACCAGGTGTTTCAGCAACAAGTACAGCAGACCTGCAATTGACTATGTTAATGTAATGTTACACACACTAATAATGTGTACAAGGCCTTGAGAAAAGAAATCAGACCGAAAGGGACGATGACAGGGCAGGTGATGCTGTACGCCATGATGACCGTGAACACACACAGAGTCCATCCGTACATTGCGCCGTACTGAAACTCGTACGCCTGATTCTGCAGAGACAAGATTACAAGTGGATCAGAAACACATTCCTGTAAATTCTATTCAAATCAGTTTCAAGGGATAATCCGGCTTATTTTCTACCTAATGCCTATACAGCTTATTGGTAATGTCAATGCTCAATTCAAATTAAAGTATAATAATCAATAAAAAATACGGATGGTTAAAAATACTTCTTTATTTTTTTTTATGACACTTTGGTTTCATAAGAACAATTGAAAAATAATTAAATACTCAACACACAAAGATCTTGTAACATTATATTTTGAAAAGAGACCAGGATACTTTAAGCAAACAACTTAATACTAAAATGGATAGAAAAAGTTCCAAATAATTTGTGAAAGATCGAAAGTCAGAGCAACCTGTTTAACATATTTCCTCTCAGCAGCCGAATGTGCGAGTCCCAGACGCACGATGTAGAGCAGTAACCCTGGCAACCGCAGCAGCTCCATGCCTGTGCCCACCAGAGCCGCTGTGATCACGTAATTTACAAAGAACGCCCCCTGATCAGGTAAAAACACACACCTGAGACAGACAAAGAGAGGAGCCGGGAAGCCAAGCCATTGTTTTTTAGGTGCATGCCACAAAACGAGTAAATCATTCTGATTTGAGCGAATAAAATCACAAGTATACTCACTCAAACCTCAGCTTTCCCACAGACTCCTTATCAAACAACCAGCGGAAAAACACGTCCAGACTGAGTGGAAAGAGAGCACATCTGTATACTATACATGCTCACTTTGGGAACATTTTAGACCCACTATACACTAATCAAGATGGTCTGATTTATGGTCATTTCATTGTGGGTTAAATTTAGCCCATTGATCACATGTGGTTGCTGTTTTTTAGGACAAGGTTAACAATAAAACCGACTAATCCACAACAGAGCAAACTATTAAATTTGTATTAAAGCTCCACGTTATAAGCTCATGTTTGCTGTGCTTGTAGGGCTGCAAAATTTGGCAAAAAAATTGTGATTATATGTCAATATGATTGTAATAATAATAAAATAAATATTAAACAAAATTGGTAATATTAATATTGAACTATTTCACTGTGAAAAAAAAGTATTTAGGAAAACTAATAATCCTAATATTACTACTACTAATAATAATAATAATATTAATTAAAATAACAATAATAAATAATAATAGTAATTTGAAAACACTGAATCATGAGCTGCTCACATGTAAATGAACAGTGTTGCGCTTCACTCTGAAAAAGGTTGCTCATATGCTTATTTAAAGGGGCTATATGCAGAATTCAGAAACCCTTGTCATTAGCGACACAGGTGGCCATTAAGTGAACTGCAGCAAACCATCGTGCTCGCACTCATGCACACATAACGTGCAAGTGACTGAACATGAATCAATACCCCGAAATACTCAAAGTGAAATTATTTTTCATTGTTTGCTTAGAACTAACTAACTAAATTATTTGCTTTCTTCCTTAGAACATAGTACAGCTCATTATCTTAAACATTGTATAAACATTCATTCCATGTGTCATTGAACGGTAGGGAGGCTCCCGGGAGTGCATGGCACGCAAATGTTCCCAGGAAGTCCTTCACATAAAAATCAGTCTACAGACTTTCATTAGACAACCTAGGAAGTCAGGGAAGTCTCGTTTTTTTAATTTTCATTACATGAAAATTCTTACATATAGCCCCTTTTATTAAATAATTTCAATCATGTCAATCAATCATCACATTTCACAATTAATTAATTGTGCAGCCCTAACCCTCAACCTAGTTTAGTTTACAGTAAAAGTGTGTGTATAGAAATGTGGAGAAAGATTTAAAGAGCTCTTACCTGGTGAGGCCCAGTGACGGCAAAATCAACACCATGAAGATCAGAAATGTGTAGAGCTTGTACATCATGCTCATATTCTCACTAGACCTACACAGACAGACATGCATGCATTATTGAGTGAACATGTTTGACTTTGAGTGTGTGTTTCTGTGTTGATGTCTACCTGGTCCAGTGAGATTCTGCCAGTGTAGAGTAATACACTATAGTGGGCAACAGGGCAGAGAAGGTCCACAGTAGAAGAGTGGGGAAGAACTGGCTGATAACGGCACTCTACAAAAACAACAAACAGTCTTCACACCACTGAACTCCATCCATGTGCACACATCATTATAAGTGCTGTGTTCAGTCACATACGTTCAGATAGTGAATGGGCTTGGTGACATTAAACTTGTCCATGGTGGTGATGATGATGGAGGGTGTTGTGAGGAAGAAGAGGAGGAAGAAGAGTGCAACATTCAGAAGCACACAGCGTAGCCACCAACGCCACCCACGTAATGACAAATTCTCCCTGAAAGAGACAGAAGGTGAGATTATGATAAGCACAATTGTGAATTGGTATTATATTGTCTATAACAAGCAGGTTGTAATATTAAAGATCTTGTTTCAAAAAAGGCATAATAGGACATACCAGTAAATATTATGAGGATGAGGAGCGTAATACACTTTCCATTTGTGCACACTCAGCTCTGCACTCTTAGAGGACGGCTGAGGCTCTCGGCCACACCCACACTTGATTCCCACACCCATTTCTTCTCCGGCCACACCCCTTGCCCCGCCTCCACACTCTAGAGCATTGAAATCTTTCAGAATACTGTCAGGAAAGACAAAGGACATACGTTTAAAACCCACGTGAGCTGAAATTATACTGGAAAATACAAGAAAATGCTTCTGTCTAAAATTATATTCATAAACAAGATTTCTTTGAACCGATCCACGATCTTAGGGATTATTTTCATGGAGATAATCGTAAATCATTCTGCCTTATATTCTGGTAAAAACAATCTAAAACAAACTTATAAGCCAGCATAATTATTGTGCATAGTTTCTTTAAATAGGTTTGCAGTTGAGTCTGAGTGTGAATCACTTACTAAGCGGCCATGTACTCATTTTGCAGGGTGACAAATGCCATGCCCAGAGGATACAGCCTACTCAGCTTTAGTTTATCTTCCTCCTCAAGCAGAGCAGCTTCTTGTGAGCTGTAGAAATCTATAGCATCAACCTACACACAAACACACACATTATTTAGATGCCCAAATCTTGGTCAAAACAAGGCCACTGCTAATGATGGTCGTACTCACCTTTTCACACCCCTCACAGTGGCAGCAGCAGCACAGGTGGCTGCATGGGCGCGGGTTGATGAGCTCACGTTGTCCCTGGCGATCGAGTATCTTACGGTAATGCTGCAGGTTGTTTTCTGCCCGTTTTCTGTTACAAAATATTACAACAACAAAAATACACAAACCAAAAAGTTAATGCTAGAACTTTTAATATAATACTAAAATATTAATGATCATACACCAGGGTTATTACATTTGACTAAAATAAAACCATTTAATAAAATCTAAAAGCTAGTAGCAAAAGAAGCCTCGCCAATTTTCATTTAGTTTAACTTGATGTAGTAAAATAAATACCAAGAAGTTCTGTCATGTAACTCTAGATGGAGCAGGCTGATGGATCCTTACGCGATCTTCTAACAATTACATAATTTACTACATGGCACAAGCTGATTGGTTTCAGTTTCATCTGCGGCCAATGAGCTTGCTGCTTAACATTTAAATAGTTGGTCAGTGTTTGCAGTTCCTCTGAAACCCTCCACCTCCCCCTGTATAGATCTGCTACAGGTAATTTCATTTATGCTATTTGTGCAGCAGCAGTAGATGCTCACAGCAGCGTGTAGTCATGTATGGATTGGCAGAAGCAGAAGTCTCTGTACTTGCTCTGCAGCAGCACAATAATCAACAGCAGCCGCAATAAGGGCTTAAAAAAAATCTGTTTACTCTGAGCAGAATCAGTATTTTTACATTACAGTTCCGAAAATGGTTCGATTTTTTTTTTTGTCAATACTTTATACCAGAACTTGAACAGAACTGTATACTAGAGCTTGTGATCAAACCCCGTAACTCCGGCAGATCCTCAAACTGTTGTCAAAACCTCATACGGTATAGCTCCATCTGCTTCAATCGTGAATGAAGTGCTGCACAATTTTGAGACAGTCTCTGCTTGTTTGCAGTGCAAGGGTAAATAAAGAACTGGTTCTTTGAAACTGGTTCTTCACAAAGTTTGCAATGGCTAATGTTTTATGTATTTGAGGAACTGAGAAGAGAGTCAGTCTGGTATTTGCCCGTCTAATCATAGTAATCATAGTAGATTTTTGCCAAATGTATTAAACAACATGCAAAACTGAGCACCCACACACAATCAGCTTTGTAACCTGTAAGAAGTTGAGAACATGATGCATGAACAAAATGCATCATTTAAATTCATGATTGGGTGACTGCCAAATTAAAATATTAAACAGAACGGTAAAATAATGTTATGAACCAGTTAATGGTCATTTCAAATTAGGGTTTCTTTTCATAACGATTAAACTATTCATATCTATTCTGCCAAGAATAAATACATTAACATTTCCATATCCATTACCATGTCAAACTCTTCCGAGAATTGCCATGATAGAACTAAAACTAAATTTATTACATATTTAAATGACAAAAATACACAACAAAATGACTAACTTCAACAGAATTTAAAATGGAAAATATGAAAAATAAAAAATATAATTGTATCTCAATGATACTAAAATAACACTATTGTCTGTGAGAGTATGTCCTATAAGATATTTGGGCAACTACAAATAATATTTGGTCAAATTGTCATTCTCACCTGTTTCTGTCCAGGTCAATCAGTTTAGCAACATCATAACACAAGTTAACTTCAGTCACTTGACAGGTAGGGTATGCCTCCCTGAAAACAAATATACATCAAGACATGTTAATACCTTAAAAGTTAACTGAGTGATTTCCGCATCAGTGGCACCAAGCAGAATTGCAAAAATAATGATAATTTTCTCAAACACATCCCCTGTCTACCGTTGCTCAGACAAACAGGTACTACTGACCCAACTCAAGCCATTGTTTGAACCAATCGTCGCTCAAATGAACATTCCATTTGCTGCCAAAATTCTATCATTATTATTATTTAAGTATAATCCATAACTAATGTTAATCATTACTGTGCTTGAACAAATGCTGACCATGCCTTTGAGATCCAATAGCAATAGCATGGAGATGTGATGTACAGTAAAAGATGTCTGGATAAATGGCTAAAAATGAAGAGATTGGAAAAGTCATCCCACTTACACAAAGTGAGTTTTTATACTCTCATCGCTGGCTGCAGTGGGTACAGACCTCACAAACAGGGTGTTTCTGGCCTATGGAAAAATAAACCAGGGTTAGACTGACACTAACCAGCATGTATGTATGTGTGTGTGAGAGAAAGAAATGTCAGGATGGCTTACTATCTCTCTCTTGGTTCCCTTCATTTTAGAGGTGTGGCGTCTCAGCAGGGCCACCGTGATCATGAGATATAGAACTGCAAATACAGTGTGCAGCCAAAGCAGCTTATCCCTGCGAAGACATCATATAAAATACAGTTCAAATAGACACACACACACAGATGCCTACAGTCATATGTGCATAGACACATACGGTACATACCCCTGCTTAAGATTCCCTATGGTGGTTCTCCCGAAACTGTATGGATCATTGCCTGGAACACAGTTATATGTCAGTCTTTTTACCTTCAGCAGAGACTGATACATATGACTAAGAAAAGGAATTTTTAAATATTTCATATGATGACATTATGTGAAATTATAAACCACTACCACCCTCCGAAACCTGGTGAGGGGCCAAAAAATCCAACATATTTAGGCATCATAATAACAGTGCCTGTCCCAAACAGAAGGCAGCAAAATTATGCCATATGAAAAGAAAGAAAATGTTGTCCAAAAATAAAGAACAATTCAATCCAATACAAGAAAAATTAAATATGTTTGTCTTCATTCAGCTTTTTAAATAAATAAATAAAACAAGTATTTTATTATTTTTGAAGACAAATATTAGATTTTTGCAACCATTATATTATATTAAAAATATATAAAAATGAATGCCCTTTCATCTTGAATAAATAAAGAAAAGAAAGAACAGAATCTAGAACACTGTCATGATTACATTTTATATTTCAAATCGGTAAGAAAATATTACAATGCAGTATCACAAATAAAAGCATGCTTAATGAAATGTATTTTTCAAGCTTGTCTATGAGCATTTTCAAGTCCTATCAATAATAGTATCACAAATTATTATACTATATTATAATTTAAAAATATATATTAAATAAATATATAAATCATCATATTATATTAATTAAATTCACAAATATAGACATTTTTATATAAAAATGTCAAAAACATATTTTGGACTACAGTCACCCTATTTCTCCTATTAAGTTTTCTAATTCAGCATCTCTGTTATTAGTCAAATCCCTGCCTTAAAGAGTAGCTGAGTACCTCTCTGGACAGTGAACAGTGAGGCAGCTCACTCAGGTTTATAGCCAAGCTACTGTATGAAGCATTCTTGAGACCATATTGAATTTTTTTTGTAATTGCATGAGCGAGCTACCCAGCAGGTCCCCGGACAGGTTGACTGGTAGGATGACGGACACAGACAGCACACAGATGAGCAAGAGCAGGGTGACCAAGTGCTTCTGAAATGACAGATAATGTACTGCATCCACCCCACATCTCTCCTGGACTGTAGTCTCACTGCACACACACACACACAGATCAGTTTCACTTCTCCGTTTATTTCATTAAGGCCCATGTGCACTTCCCTATTTAAATTAGGAATAAGTGACAATATCAACAGGCAAAAGCTTTCCGGGTATAAACATAACAGCACTTACTCCATATTGACGATAAAGGTGACCCAAGAGCAGCAACCCTACAGGAAATGAGGAAGATGTTGATGATGTCATGAATTATGTCATAATGAAGATGATGTGTTCTAAACTCACCTTCTCGTAGTCCGGCTCCTCAATGGATATGGATGAGGTCATTCTACGGTAATGCCGTTTACTGTAGTCTCTGAAACGGCAACAATGGTTTTATAATAATGTTTTACAAATACTAATATTGGCTAGTTTAAAGCTTCATTTCACAATACATTTTTACATACTATGTTCTCTAGAGTAACAGTATGGCACTGTATGTTTCCGTTGCAACTAGTACTGCCTTCATGTCACGTACCCTTCAGTCTCTGTAACAAGAGCGAGTCTCCCATAATCCCACAGTCTCCTTCTAATCACAGTGAAGGCCAATAGCAGCACCTGCAGGATGATACACAGCGTTATGTGGTTTGATTGGTTGGTGCAGATGTAATTGGATGGCGCTAACAGCGCAAGTCAATTGAATCCCAACTTACTACATAACTTACCAGGAAGACTATAAAATCGAGCAGCAGAACGATGGGCACACCTCCGAAATTCACCCCCTTCAGCACAGTGCTCTGCGTGGCACTGAAACAGCTACTGTTGTCCACATGGGCAGTGCCATTATCCACCGGCACGGAGAGCTGCCCCCACCACGTGGAGGCCATCTGGAGGAGAAACAGATACAAATTATACAAGGATTTCTTTTCAGGGCACACAAACAGCTTTTTTTGCAGCCTCTGAAAAGCTCTGTTTCGGTGGCACATATGCCATCAACATCCCAGGTGACTATTATTTGTTTGTTTGTTCTCCTTCATTTATACAGACAAGTCCGTTTCTTATTTACAATGACCCATGGCAGGGAAAGAAACGTCATCCTGCAATTTTGTCCGGAGGGTATAATTGTTTTCATGACCCTAAAAGTTTCATTAAACCATCATTAAATATGAGGGAAGAACAAAAAACTAAACTTGGTTAAGGTACTTATCTGACAAAATTATTTGGCAAAAAACAGGTTTCCTACAGGTTTGATTTTACTCTGCAAAAAAAAAAAAAATCATCATAGAAAAAAAAAAAAAGCTCACAGGAAAAAGCATATATTGACTACAACATAATCAGTTATTAATATTTCATTGGTTCTTTCTTGTTTTTGCATGCGTTCATAATTTCTTAGTATGACAGCCTGGCCAAAAATTATGTCCACAGTTTCATTGCGTTATTACAAATAAAACAATTGACTCCAAACACAACTATGTAATAGGATTACAAATATTTTAACTCATTTCTATTAATATTTAAATAAAGGTTGAAGATGTCAATTTTCCAAGTCCGGACATGAATTTTGGCCACTGCTGTACATACATTACATTCAGAGACATATACAAAAACACACAACAAAATATTTTTAGTAAAAAAAAAAAGTTTAGATAGTTCAGCTATCTAAAACAATAGCAGCAGTTGTTCAGAGCACTAATGACCAATTTTGTAAAATATTAAACAAATATATGCATACATTTTCTGTAAACTATTCCAGTCAGTAGAGCAGCAAAATTAAAAAGCAGAACAATAGGAGCTTTTTCTTCTAGGAACATTGAGAAGATTACTTCATCTAGTGTGGATCGTTACAGGTTGGCTTCGAACACTATTTTGAAGGTAAGCTGGTGTAAATCGGAAAACAAAGTTCTAAAAATTAATATACAGTATACCAACTATATTATTACACTATGAATAGATCACAGCATTTCCATCTCATTCTCAGTCATGCCATCACTGGTACTGCCACATGAGATTCCATTCAGTGTTGTGAATGGCAAATCAGTGCAAGGACGTGAAATATCACATGCATTTCAGTTCAAACTCTAAGGGGAGTCCTTTATAACTTTAAATTGCAAACAAACCAGAATTACACAATGGTCTGGATCAGGGGTTTTCAAACCTGTCCTGAGATTTGAAAACCCCTTGGTCTAGATCACATGACTATGTTCCATTCACACCAAAAAAAAGGTTTGGAGGGCTTTGTAAACATGATAATACTGTAAAGTGCTGTAAATTGTGGATTACTGGTGACTGTATTGATGATAAACGTTTGAACCTTGTGTTGTCATTTGATATCACAATGATTCAATGTAGGCTACTGCCATTATATGCTACAAGAATGTGCTATTTAAGACAGGATCATAATATAACCGCTGACTGCACAAAATAGCATAATCATAGTCTAACCACTTTTTCACTCCACCCTGTGTCTGTGGGCTCCTAGCCTCCTACAGATCCTCTTCTGCTTTTAGATAAAAAAAAATTAACTTGGTCAGGTGACTCATGTTTAAATTATGGAATATAATCATATCTCATTACATACTGCTCTGCGTTTTCACTGTCCGGTGGTCATGCATAAGAGTTTTACTCACTCTGAAGTGGCTCTGAAAAAAAAAAAACAGATTAACAAAACAGATTGTGTTACATAAAACATAAAAAAAAAAAAAAAAAAAATCAAGACAATCAAGACAATGAAATAGAGTTAAGATATTAAGTCAAAATCAAGTGAGTTTATGCTTAAAAATAGGAAAAATATCTGTCAGTGAGGTAAGAAAAATCTTGTTTTTCCCTTTGAATTAAATTTTTGTTTTGTTTTAATCAAAATAAGAGTGTATCTTGATTTTAAGAATGTTTAGATATTGGTACTGGAAAACAAGACAAAATTACTAAATGAAAAAATATATAATGTAGCTACCTCCAAAACAATTTACAGTAACAAGTCACACTCCTACAGTATGTGTCAAATAACAAAGACAGAAGTGAGAAATTCTTTGGTTTACAATGTGTCTGAGTGAACTTTGAAATCCCACCAATGTGAAAGCAAAACACATTTCAGCAGAGATTTAATTTTAGAAACATAATTTCTCCTAATGTAAGGATGAATGATTCTACCTGTTACTTTCTACTTCTCTTAAGATCAGTTACATTAACTTATCATAGGCCTGGTTTCACAGACATAGCTTAGATAGAGCCAGGATTAAGCCTAAATTCATTTAGTACATTTCAATAGTTTTTGTAAACATGCCTTAGAAAAAGACAATGTGCATCTTGAGACAAAACAATGGCACCGACATATTTTAAGATGTCAATTTAGTTAAGACAGTTCAAACATGCATTTTAGTCTAGACTAGGCTTGTCTGTGAAACCGGGGAATAGTGTAGGCCTATTAGTGTTATGCCATAGTTTAGCAACACTTTGCATGACTGAAAACTTCTTTATGATGTGGAAACTTACTGTTGCCAAACTGACAGCTGATGTCAGAACTGTCATAGCTAGACGCTGGTTGAGTAACTTATAAAGCCAAAAACGGGTAGCATTATTACTAACTAGCAACTAAACTAAATCTAGTTAGACTCATGTTAGCATGTAAACGCACCTTATTATAAACACACACCAAAACAAACAAAAACGTGCCACTAAACTCATACATCGACATGCTGTGAGTGACGCGTATACAGAACATCTGTATAACGGCTGGACAAACTTACCTTCATTAACCGAACGCTTAAGTGGCTCTTTCTCCACTTTGGTAAATATGTTATGAAACAAAAACATACCTCGGTTGAATTTTTCCGCTTCTGGGTAGTCCAAAAACGGTCGGATTGTCAACTGAGCTGAGATTAAACTACGAAACTTTACAATGACTCATATCCGCACATGCGCAGATACACTCATCTCCGCCCAGTGTCCCATTACAACACTGGTACAAAAGCACACTTTTATTTTATTGTTTATTAATTATCATTGTATAGAATTCAAATTTTCATCGTCACAATTCAAAATAAACCTGGAAAATTTAATAAATTATTTAATGAAATATGAATCAAAAGCACATCATAAAAGTCCCGCAGTGCAGAGAAAGATTGCATTAAGAAATATGATAAATACATTTAAAATAAAAATTAAGTAATCATAAATAAAATAATAGTATTGTATCCATT
Organism: Phoxinus phoxinus; assembly: GCF_949152265.1. Taxonomy (NCBI): domain Eukaryota; kingdom Metazoa; phylum Chordata; class Actinopteri; order Cypriniformes; family Leuciscidae; genus Phoxinus; species Phoxinus phoxinus. The sequence continues at coordinate 6,536,535 of NC_136884.1, forward strand.
CACAAGTATAATAACTATGACTAGGCATTCTCTAAGTCTAATGTGATGATATTAAGTCAATTGATCAAATTGATAATTTAGTGATTGCTGGCAATGAAGTGTTGTTTCTTTCAGCTCCAGAGAGACCAAATGAAATAGAACAAAATAAGAGAAATCTTAATTTTTAAAATATTCAAAATCTAAAACCGATAGATGGGAGAAACAATACCCAAAGATAAATATGTAAAAGTAGCAATGAAAAATAGTATCAGTGGTGAAATAAAATATGCAACATGCTATGTGCAACGCAAGGTAAATGCATTATTTATCCAACCATGTTATCAGATTGCTTTCAGGTGTTGAAAATAGGCAAAAAAATTCCAAACAGTGTCTGATTTAATTGGTGCATCCACACATTTGGCTTAAATAGATTATCCCAGCCCTGGAGGAGGGGGAGAGAGAGATGAAGAGAGTCTTTGAGCCTTTACAGTGAATCCCAAGTGATTGACAGGGCGGCTATATCCGTCCAATATCATCCAGCTCACGTTCTCATTCCCCTCTGCGTGGCCCTCTGCGACACCATCTGACGCAGGAATTAACCCCCGCTGCAGGCTGGAGAAGGGCGACAGGTTCCCTAATCAGCGGCTGATTGCGGCGGCGGCGCTCGGGGAGAGAGCTGTGGTGATTGGGGGTATGGAGGCTTTGATTGTTTTCAGTCAGCCTGACAGCTGAGGAATACTGCTTCTAATCAGTGTAGTCAAGAAACTGGCATGAGTGGCAAATGAACAGTCAAAGTCTACACATACACACACTCTCATTCAGATGTTTGCTTGGTTAGACTACTGTAAACACACTAAATAGAGTGTGCAGCATTAATCTTCTTTCTTTGCTGTAGGCCTACATTTCACTTACAACTCACAGACTGGAGATTATTCTAGAGTAGAGTAACTTTTTATTTATTTAAACAATGGTCAAATTGCAACAGAGGTAGACCAGTTTTACCAGTAAATGGAAATGAGCCCTATAAAAGGAATATTGTATCATATTTTGTTCTGTCATGTGTAAATGGCTTTTACTGCACCCATTGATTTCTCTTCAATAGATGTTTACCTATAAATGAATGGTGTTTGTGGAATAATGGTGTCTGCTATTGCTTAAACAGTGTTATGTGTCTTGCCAGGTCTGCGCAACAAAACTAGCAATGGCCAATGAGCGAGCGCAATGACCACAAACACAAAATATGCCTTTCCCCAAATTACATATCCAGTCAATGTTATGCAAAATTAAAACCACTATCATAGTGATCACGCAACTTGACATCTAGCTGCAGTTTTATCATTTAGAATATAAAATATTTCAATACAAGCATTCCAGTCAAATATGATTTATACAATATGTGGGGGGAATCAACCTGCGGCAACAGTTAAAAAGTTTCCCAATTCCACAGGAAAACCACAGACTTGTCAACCCTGTTTTTGCCTAAAAACATTTCAAAAGGAGCAATAAAGCACAGTTGCAAACAAAAGTGGTTGCATTTTATTTAATGTTCTGCCAGAGGTAGGTGGAGAGTTACCATATATGATAGGAATACACAAAATGAAATTCTCGAATAAGATCAAATCTGGTATCAGACACTTACTGATGATGTTTTTTCACCCAATTTCTGTATCCGTCATTCAGGAAACACATGCTATTGTTGATCATGCAGCGCTTCACAGTCTTCAGTCACAGTGTCACCACATCTTTCTGAGGTATCCCAAATTGCCTCTTCCCAAATGTTGACCTCATAGGTATCCAATTCTCCAGATTTGCTGAATTGATGCATATCATTAAACCTAGGTTTTGCCAAGGCCTCATTTAGCTGGAAAATATAACAATATATTTGCTTTTGAATATTTGTTATTTGAGTTTACCGAGAATAACAGAGGTGATTACTTAGGCTACTTCAGAGCGTTGGATATCAAAGCCTCCACAGCAGGTTTTTCAGGAACGGATGTCTTTAACAACATTAGCGACAGACTTCACAGCCAGCCCTATGCTAAACACTGAACAAAGGTATATAGCTTTCATCAGGGTTACCCTTATTTCTTCAGGGCTTTTTTTTTAACTCGCCTCTTAGTAAGTGCTGCAGGATGGTGTTGTTTGGATGTGAATCTGGGTTTAGATAAAGATTATTCAGGTACTTTATGAAATGAGAGTAGTATCCTGAAAAAATGTTTATTCCAAGAATCCAACCTCATTCAGGGGAAGGTTGTTTAGCACTTCGACTGACTCAGCCCAACTATCACCAGCGATCCAGAAACGTCCAGATGCTCTGGGAGTGAGTTCCTCAAACAAAGAAAACATGTGGTGAGGTTTGGCAAAGGACACAATGACATTAACTCTTGGGGTGCTCTCGATTTGTTTGAAAGTTTCATTGAGTCAAGAAAATCAGGTAACACGACACAGTAAAACAGTAATTTTTTGGATTTTGGTGTGCGCCTCAAGATGATCTGTGGCGTAGCATCCAAAATCTCCATCTGTGGTTATACCTGGTGGTCATCATCCATCACAGTCCTCTTGAATATCGGAAAACAGGTTTTATTGCTCAAAACCCCAGCTGTTGAACCATAACTTATCTGTGATCATAATAAGAACATTGAAAAAAGTTTTTAAATATGGCATTCTGAAACCATTAAATAAAACATACCTGTGGCATAAACCCTATGAGAAACCGCACCATTGTGATGGAAACCTCTGAATGGTACTCTCCTATTAGAGTCTAAAACATTGAATTGCCACCAGAACTTTTGTCATTGAAGACATCAGTGTTGCAGTGCAGTGTCACATCAGAGCAGGTGTCTAGATCTTGTAGCCAAATGTGAGATTTTTCAACATGGAGGAGTTGGAGATGGCCTCCACCGCTTCAATCATCAGGGATTGAATCAGGTAAAACTGTCAGAAAGAACAAGAAGGGCTCAGAATCCAGCTTATGGATGGATGGATGGATTGATTGATTGATTGATTGATTACCAAATTGGCTAAATGCTAGTGCTACATTGATGGTTGTATAGAAATATTTCTTACTCTGAAGAACAGCAATTGATTTAACACATGCACACACACAATGACATCAAGTTTGTAATCGCATCAACTGATCGTCCCATACACTGCTGAGTCACTCTGACCAAAGACACAATGTCACAATATCAGACATAAAGACAAAACAGGCCAACATAAACCATATAGCTTCTGTTTGAAACCTGCTATTTGCATTTCATTTTACCAGTTCATTTGAACAATCCATTTTTCATTTATTCAGAATGCCTAGCCGATTTAAATGAACGGTATAAGAACAGGTCAGCAAGGATTCAAAGGAAGGAGGAAGATCAGTTAACAGGGTTTTCTCTTTATTTATCATGAGCTTAATGATATGTTCAATCTTTTTACATAATTGGGGAAAAAAATACAGTAAAAATAAGGGATATTTACCCTGAACATCACGTCTTTTATGTCTCATCTCAAGCTGACACTTTTCCTTGGAAAGTATACTCACTTAAAAAACCTGCGAAGTAATGGAAAAACGCTACTCATGTGGTATCAACATATTGATGTGTACGTTTAGGGGTCATTGCTGTGGTGGATACGACGTTGAGAGACAGTCGTAGCAGGCCTAATTGGTGTAAAAAATTATAATAATAAAAAACTTCTGTGGGGGAAACAAACTTCAGTGGAAGTAGATGTCGACGCTACTACTAATACTCACCACTAGAGAGCAGCACTGCACATACATTTCCCAGCCCTCGTCCCCAAAAACTGTGAAGAACTCGATATTTATTCCTCGACAGTGAAGCCTTATTATGTCCTGTATATTTGCCAGTTTATGCCAGTCTTGGCATGTTTGCTATATAATGCTTCTTATTTTGATCCTGTCTGTAAGTAGGCTATCATTGTACAATTCTATCAACTGTATCATCACAATGTAACCGTTTATTAGCCACTTGCATTATTTGAGTGTCTAATTATGAGTTATAGAAGCCGTCTCATCCAGTGTTATCCTTCAATATGTGTATTTCAGTTAGTGTTTCTGTTTTTAATGTTTATAACGTGTGACATTTTGACAGTTGCTCCGTCAGAAACCTCCCCTCCCCTTCTGAATAACCTTGCCAGATTACCATACAATTATCATATCATTACAATCTCATTATCATATTGGAGTCAATGGTAGTGGGTTTAAAATCGTTCTGTTTGTCATTTCATTCTACACTATTCACATTTCTATATAGCCTACCTTAACTGGACATTAGGCTATTTTGTCTAATCATATTTTAAAGAGCACTGATGTATAAATGGACATCTGATCTGTTTATTGCCGCTGGTTACTTAAGGAAGTGGTTTAATAATATCAGGGTCTATGTGTGGGTGTTAGGCCATCCAAGTGTATTAAACACCAGCAGGTGATCTGATATCTCTTCAGTGTGATAATTACTTCTCGTTGTCCACAGAAATCAGCTGAAATCCACACTGTGACGGACCTAATCTGCAACTCTTTCCTGGATACAGTGAATCTACCTGGAAAACCGCAAATCAATCATCCCGTATCCTCCTCTCAAAGTTACATGCGATTCATATAGCCTACATAGATCATCTAAAGGGGTTTCATTTTTGGTGCTTCCCTCTCTCTCTCTCTCTATTCTCCATTACAATATTAAAGAGAGTTTTACTTAAGCTTCTCTTCAAGGGTGGTCGTGAACTGAAATTTTCCCCAAAGTGCTCTAATCCATCACAAGGACAACACCAGGCCGACCATCCATGCATCATTTTAGAGGATGAGGGAGGGCTGTGGGTGGGACGGAGAGAGCGAGGCAGCGCGGTGAGCTTTAGAATATCATAATCTAAACGCTGGTTTTAATTTGTCATAATAAATGAGAAACCCCACTCCCCTGCAGAGACATGTGCCTTTCTTTGGGTTGTTAAAGGCCTTTTCTGCATGCTGAGTGTGTTTGACCACAAATGCATATCAATAGCTTGTATCCTATTCCTAATTTATTGTTTATGCTTATTATTTTCATGCAACGCAATCATAACTATTGCTATTGCTTATATTTAGAGTTATGGATTTAAACACCACTATCCCCAAAAGTGGCTTTTTGAAGAGACTTGTTACTTTTCTAGACAATCTGACTTTGACACATAGGAAAAATAGATACTTTAGAGATTTATGTCATAATAGAATGTCATAGAGACCCATTGTGAAAAAGAAGTGCACTTAATTGTATTGAATGTGCACTTGTAGTTTAGTTTAGTTTAGTTTAGTTTATTTAAAAGTTTGACAAGGCAGGATATTGAAGGACAAAACCCTGAAATGTATCAAACAGAACACATAGGCCTACTCAGAACAACCTTATGTACCTAATTTAAAATTTTAAAATTTAAATAGAAGTAACAATCAGGAGGAGCAAAACAGGTGCATAGAAAAACCAGAAATACATCAGGCTTCATACAAAGAGAACCTGTAAGTTATTTATAAAACAGTTTAAGAGCACGTGGAATAAAAGAAAGTTCATGTCTTTTTGATTTACTCCTGGGCACAACAAGGCAGTAGTTACTGCACACATTGTATAATATTAATGAAATTAATATTAAAGAGACACTTAAAGAGGGAACACTTTCATGACAATGTTTCTCACTTAAGTACACTTTTAAGATAGGCAATTTGTAATAATGTCAAATTTAAAGTTTTACATTGAAGTACATTTTAAATAGTGCTGTCAAATAGATTAATCACATCTAACATAAAAGTTTGTAAATACACTGTGTGTGTGTATCTGTGTGTATGTATATGTATTTTGTATGTGACTTTACTTCTTTTTCACAAGGAGCCACCTAGCAAACAACCAGAATGTTACTACTTAGCAAAGTGCTAACAATCACTCTAAAGACTTTAGCATCATGGCAGCAGCTTTCATACAGGCTATTACCGTCTTCTCATTTATGAAAAGTGAGACATCACTGCTCTGAATTAAGACTTTAAAGCCATTATGATTGACAGGTGTCATAATAACAGTCAACTGCACTTGGCAATTTCTCGCTCTCTGTTTGCAAAACATTAGCATTAAGGGAAAGGAGAGAAAGACGTGCAAGATCAGGTCGCCGCGGTACAGATGTTTTAATTGCGTTTGTGTCAGTGTGAAACACGATTAGCGTTTCTGCTCATTAACGAGCTGATGGGCCCCTCGTTCCGACACCTCGCTAATGCGCTAACACACGAACACCTCACACATCACATTCAGATGCAAAGACTGAAACAGAATCTAATCAACAAGGACAGCAACACATACAGTTAACCGCTCCGCAGCAATTAGATGATCATTTGCTCAAGTCTTTGTGTCTGTGTATGCGTGAGTGTAATTACATAATGGACGGTTGAATAAAGCTGAATTTAGTGTGGTGAAGTTCTTTGGCCCCTGCCATGGTGAGACACCTCACCGGTTTGGGTTACAATTATGCTTTATGTGCAATTTGAATGTCATGCTATTGCTGTACTGAACGTGACCCCGTGACCGTTCAGCCTGCTAACTTCCAGCTGTTCAGATGAAGATGATGGTGGCTCTTATGTCTCCAACTGATCAGTTATTCAGCCACCAGTACAACAACAGTCACACGCTTTTTTACTGTCATCATATTTTTTTATGTTACAATAATGCGAATTGTAATTGCTTCCGACTCTTTCTTTTGTCATGCTGTATTTTGGGAACAAAATTCACAGTAGAAAATGTTTTCTCAGGTGAAAAGTGTTACCATCTAAACTAAAGGTGACAAGTATTTTCTGTACCAAACACAAAAATAATCCTTGCATCCCAATACGCATACTATCCATCTAGGTTGTTTAAGGCCACTAATCTTGAATACTATTAAGGGTGGATATTATGTGAATTGGCACACAGGGAATTACTGTTTTTTTTGTTTTTTTTACAGTTTCCCTGACAAAGATCTATCCCATCAAGCAACTTCCCCCTTACATGAGATCGCAGTAATGTCCTGCAGCGATGATGTAATTTTGTAGGCCAAAACCCAGAATCGATATTTCTGGTTCCATCGTCCCGAAGTCAATTGCTGTGTCCGAAATCGCATACAGGTACTACATTTGGTTTGAAACTTACTGCACGACTGTTAAAAAGCATGTTCTGTATATGAATGTGAAGAATGAATGAAATTTGGACATACTACATCTGCCATGATGTCATTACCGTGTGACCGTCGTCAGTTTTGTCACTTCACCTCCATTCACAAATCCTCTCCCAATGGACTTATGGGACAGTAAAGTGTCAAATGCACACTTCAGAATCTCGCCGGAGGTAGTCATCCAGGTACTTTTCACATACTGTTTTATGAATAGCCTACTATGAATTTGGAGCCTACCTAAAATAAGGTCAGGATATTTTCACGTTTTATTCTACTAAATAATATACTTCAGTAGCCTCACCCTTTTTTAAAGCTTTTACTTGTCTTGAAGTGTCTAAATGGGATGCGGAGGTTGTCAGGGACATTAAACATCACAAGCCGAACAGGTAAACTCTCAATCACACTCTTGCAACTATAACTCGAACATTCAGGGAAAATGTTTTTAAACAAAGACTGGAAGAGTTGTCAGAAGCTATGATGGTGATGTTGAAGTCAGGCGACCGTAGTGTAGTTGTTTATAAGGCGATTGTATTTAGGTTTCAAAATTCATTGAAGTTGTGTTCATTTGTGAAGATTATCATGATAAAGTGTATAATAAAACACTTATTTTGGTCACATACCTTATTTTCTGCTATAATCCAAAATCAAATGGAAAAATCATAGCATTGGGTGATGCTAACTTCTGGGTTAGCCTACAAAAATAAGTCATCACAGAACTATTGGCAAATGACAACTATCCAACATCCAACCAAACATTTTGTATAGCTAGTTTAAGAAGCTGTTTGACTCGTATATACGTCCCAATAGGGGAGAAAATAAAATCATACTTTCCATTTCATGCTGACTTTAATTTGTTTGGCCCATTACTTAAAATCTTATGGTGTATTCAGTTAATTTTGTCCTTAAAAAAAAAAAAGTTGAGAACCACTGAGGCACATTGACTTTTTTTTTTAAGTTTATGCTATATGTCCCAAAATTAATAAATTTCAAATAGTAGCCTATGGTTTTATGTGGTATGCCCAGCATGTTATATCACCGTGACATATTCTGCTGAAAATGATGACTGGCATTTTGCTGAATGAATCTCTCTTTTGTTCGGTCGCTATCGCATCGCTTGCACCAGATTATTCACTTTCTGTGTGTCAAGCACGAAAAGAAATAATACAAAGGAGCTCACAATAAGTAGATTTGCTTTGGTCTCCGGCCGCCGTATGTGTGTGCGTTGAGGCTGCAGCAGTGTGATACGGGTTGAACACACACTCTGAAGTGGACAGATATGAAGAATGACATTTAAAACGCCATACTGTTTGTCAGTGCGCTCTCTCCTTCTCTTTCTCAGACCCTCGCGCTGACTGAACGCCCCTCAGTGCGGCTGTCAATCATCGGCGTGTCAAACCTGCGAGGACGAGGCAGGTGTGTTTATACTGGCAGTCAGACGAAACTAAACAAAACCAAAAGACGCAAACAAGAAACGAGGAGAAAGATGAAGGGGCGAGAGTCATAAAACGGAGAGAAAGTGTATCATAGAGACGGTGAGGAATCAAGAGAGACCTTAGCAGCCCTTCCCTCCTCCTTCTCCTCTCTCTCTCTCTCGCTGTCTGTCTCTCACCTGCGTATCAGTCGTCTGTACCGTGTTTGATTGACAGCTTGGCAGAGATCAGTGTCTAGCTGATGTGAGGGTGGCAGACCTGGAAACGCAGTGAGAGGGTTTATCAGCTGCACGGAGAGAGAGAGAGAGAGAGAGAGAGAGAGAGAGAGAGAGAGAGAGAGAGGGGTGGGGGAGGTAAAGGGGGGCACACAGAGAAAGGAGTGTGAAAGAGCTACAGGGAAGGAGAAAACGATGAAGGGAGGAGAGAGAGAGAGAGAGAGAGAGAGAGAGAGAGAGAGAGAGAGAGAGAGAGAGAGAGAGAGAGAGAGAGAGAGAGAGGAGGGGGAGAGGGCTCTTTTACTGCCGGTCTAGAATGTGACTGGATTCTTAAACAGCTTTACAGAGAGTAAGAAACAGCAGCCACCAATTCATCAAACAAATACCTGCACACACACACACACCCATATGGGTGAATGAAACTAAAACCGTATGACAAAAAATAAGAAATTATATTTTGGGAAAATTAATAATTCAGTCGATATGATTAGGTTGATATGATATTTTTCTTTGCATTGTGACATTATATTAACAACAATTAAGCACATCATCCTTTTAAATTCTCATTATTGTAATGAGTTTTTTTGTAATTGCCATATTCTCATGATTCTCAATAGATTATTATTACTTCTATACAGTGAGTAAAACAAGTAAAATGGTCTTTTTAATGATGAATATAAAGGCAGTAAATACCATGAGATACTAATAATTTACTTTAAATTACTTCAATAATATATAATACATTTTATGCATTACAATAATTCATTTATTTTCTAAATTTTATGAAAATGTCACATTGAAAAAAAATCATAATCAGCATTTTCTGTAACAAAATAAAATTACTTAATTCTTTTAATTTTGGTGTGAAATTATGCATATTCACATATAAGCAACTAGCCTATATATATATATATATGTGTGTGTGTGTGTGTGATGAGAGAGAGAGAGAGAGAGAGAGAGAGAGAGAGAGAGATGCCTGTGTACATAGATATGTGTATGTGCATTTAACTAATTGATGTATTAAATATATATATAGGCTACTGTATATATACACACACACACACACAAACAACATATAATTAAAGAAATATGTTTTAGGAATATACAGAGGAATTATCATGCACATGCACCTGAAACATCCCTAAGAATACACACACACACCTGTTTCACATTCATTTTAAGTTATTATGCTCAACCTAGTGAGGGTCCTTCCCTGACAATCAATGTGAGTCTGTTTTATGGACAATAAAAGCTTTAAACAGCAACACTATGTCTTTTCTTTAAATGGCGATGTTCCCCTTAAACGGCTGCTTTATAGCGTGAGTCGTAAAGGCTGTATAATTCAGCAGCATTTTACTGATGCTGCTCCTGGCACGCTGCCTGCCAGTCAACAAATGACGCTTGTGCCGTGGAGGCCGGAAGAGAGAGAGAGAGAGAGAGAGAGAGAGAGAGAGAGAGAGAGAGAGAGAGAGAGAGAGACCCAGATGCCCTGCTGCACTGAATCACTAGCTGTGCTTAAACTCTGTGCAGTGAAACAAATTCCATTACAGAGACACACAAACCTCGAGTCGGGCCTTCCGCACTACCAGAATTTTGATAAGATTAGATCTCAGATGAAATTAGTGAAGAATCATTTCTGTGCTCTGAAAACACATGATAGCCAAAGGCACTGATATCATGAATATTTTTGTGGAAGCCTATGAATAATAAAGATTTGATCATGAATATTCAATATTATTTCAGTACAGTAGTCTGGGTTCAAAACAAACGTCAGATGCTGTCGATTACCACAGAAAATGATCGTCATTTGTCCCTCAATTGGTAAATTGAACACAAATCGATAAATGAAGTAAAACTATATAAGTGTGTGATAAAATCACTTATCTCGTCCCTGCAAATCTTTCAGCTTATCTTATAACCATGAAAGGCAAGTAATGCAAAATACCCACAGGAATTATGTCAGCAACACATAAATAGAAGTTCCTCTGCCTGGAATTCAATTAAATGTCCGTTGAATAACTTTTTACATTTACACTCACCAGACACTTTATTTGGTACACCTTGCTAGTACCGTTGGACTCCCTTTTGCCTTCAGAACTGCCTTAATTCTTTGTGTAGATTTCACAAAGTCACTTAAATCACCCTTCTTCCCCATTCTGATGAACTTCAGAATGCATTGAGTTGCAGCCACGTGATGATATTTGCATTAACAAGCAATTGAACAGGTGTACATAAAGTGCCCAGTGAGTTATATATTTTACATATTTATGTTTTATATGAACTGCATTTCAAATATCTTGGCATTATTTTGGATCAAAATCTCAATTTCAACCAGCACACTCTAGGGGTTTACAAACGCTGTCAACAAAGACAGCTATTTGTAAACTTAGGCACTTGTCTGTTCAGCCACATCTTCTTCTGCTTCTTATTGAGCCCGTCCTTACTTATGGTGCCATTTGTTTTTTCATATGCTTACAGTTACCAACAAGAACAAATTCTTAAAGATAACTCATTTAGCAAGTAAAATTATTGGTATCCCTACCCCCAATTTATCGGATAGTGTCTTGACATTTACGTTGCGAAAGGCACAAAAAATCTTAAATGACTCAGAACACCCACTTTACAAGTATTTTATCCTTCTGCCTTCTGGCCGTATAGGTTGCCGATGTGTAGAAAGGCCAAGTTTAGTTAGAGTTGTATTCATGTATCTATATGAGCTCTAAATACATAGAAAACACGACCATTGATACGTCAGGTATGCTCTCTTGTTTTTGTTTTTTTGTATATGCTTATATGTTCATGTTCTTAATATTCAATGTGTGTTTGGATCGCATATGGTGGAAACAAATTTCCTCTAGAGGACAAATAAAATCTATCTATCTATTTAAGTTGTAATTTTATCAGTTCATGCATTTCGGATCAAACCCTGACTGTTTGAGCCACAGGAACAACACTCCTAAATATAAAGGTTCCAAACGGGGGTTTTCGCAATGATGCCAAAAAACATTTTTGGTTTCCCAAAAAATCTTTCAGTAAACAGTTCTTCAAAGAATATCTATATAAACTTTTTCCAATTTAAAGAACCTTTTGTGCAATGGAAATGTTCTATGGATGTTAAAGGTTGGAACCACTGACAGTCAAAATCATTTTCTGTGGTAACTCAACTTCATTCACAAGATGCTGTCAATACAGCTTGATTTGAACTTGGAATATTCTTTTAATATCTGACAGTGATCTTAAACTATTTGTTCATTTTTAAATGTAAATCATTTATATAATAACAATACTTATATAATTTATAATTATATAATTTATATAATAATAATAAAAACACCATTAATGTTCCAATAAAGGTAAAATAACATTTTACATTTACTATACAATTAAAGAAAGCACCCGCTTCAAGCTTATTTCCCTTCTGTTTTCCCCTCACACTATCTCTCTACGCTTCTCCCTTCATCTATCCGCCATTCCTTCCATCAATCGCTCGTCTGTCACGCTGCAGGAGCACCCAATCTATCACGGGTTAGAGTTCGGGGGCACTGCGACTCTGAGCACTGGAGCGTTTCCTCCATCACACTCGCTCCTTCTCCTCCTCACTCACTAACAGGCAGGAGGAGTGAAGGGAGCAGGAGGTTGATGAACATTTTCACTGAGTATTTAACGTTTAGCGTTCCTGATGAATGCCAGGGCTGTTTTGTGAGCTTTACAATAACAAAAAAAAGATGCACGCTGTCTTCCCAGGGGCAGTGGTAGACATTAAAACTCAAGCCAAGTCATTACCCAGCATGCGTGGAGAGTAGGGCATGGGGGGATTTACTTTGGGCAAGTGGTCTTCAATAAGTCCTGCTCTTGAGATCTGAGGTTTTATGTGGGGTAGCAGTGGTGGGGGTCTATTTCTGGGGTATTTGTGATGTGTGCGCGTCCGTGTGTGTTTGTGTGTTGTTGAAATGAATGAGATATTGAGTCGCTCACCTCTTCTCTGCCCTCTGATTCCAAATTGAATTTGAGGGATCCTGTGGGTGGGACGGCCTTCTGCTACTCAAAGCCACATCAATTTCTATTGGCTGACGTGCAATTGATTTAGAAATCACACCGCATGCATGCAGACGGGCAACATATATTATTTGAAGACACATGCAATTGCGCATGCACCGACATCTGTGACCTCACGAGAAGTCAAATGAGCGTGTGCAGATAAGTAGTATCTTAGTTTGCTCCTGTGGCATTTCTGAGGAGCAATCAATCAAACCTTCCAGATCCATCGATTACAAACAGGTGAGTAAAGGCCAAAGGTCACCAGAGGGACGGGACCCAGGACCACAACCTCTAATTTACATCACGCCCCAGACAGGCGTATCGGTGACCTTAACCATGACCGTAACCATGACAATCAGGCCACTGTTGCCGTGGGAGGATAATCAGAGAGATGCTGGATTTTGCATCATTGCCTTATGCGCGCGCACACACACACACACACACACACACACACACACACACACACACACACACACACACACACACCTGATGTGCACTGGATGCAGAGTTATGGGTAAATAGTTCTACCCAGATCAACCATCTCTCTCACAGCCTTGACTACACAAGTACCACTTGACAAAACAGCCCATGGTACTAAAAACCTAAATAAATAAATAAATATATATACCCAATTAAACCCAATTAAATACACTCCTACGAGAGAGAGAGAGAGAGAGAGAGAGAGAGAGAGAGAGAGAGAGAGAGCAAAAACAGCACATTCCCATGATGCTTTGCTGCATTAACAGTCAACGGCTGTGTCCAAAAACAGGCATGTGACTTGTTACCTAACTGCCCTGCAGGCAATGACTTTGCAGGCAGCGTTTGCGCACAAAGCTACCTCACGAAACTGATTTCAGACAGACTTCTGAGGCAGCATAACGGTTTAATGATCTACAGCAAAATAGAGCGATCTTTGGTGAGAAGTAAACTAATATTTAATTTCTACAATAGAAATTTATCACCAGAAATTACATCAGAAGTGGAAAACGATTTACACACAAACTGACCACGGCAACTTTCAGATGCCATCTTTATTTTTTACTGTCACAGAATGGAAAGCACAGAATTGTGGGATATCAAAGGCAGTGAAGGATACATCTATGCTGCCTTCAAAAATCAATCAGATTAAGGTATCTCAGGAGACAGGAAGTGAAGCTAACATTGGATTGGGACGTGCCTTGATGCCTTCCTACCTTGGAATCCGTCCTCTGAAGGCAGCTTTTCTAAGCTTTTGGATGCAGCCAATCAGAACTACTCAAAGACTTACATTTGGCCACTACAAAACAAATCAGAGTCAGGAACAGAATCTGAATCAAAATCAGAGTCAAAATAAAAATAAAACTCAAAATCAGTGTCCACACTTGTTGTTCGGTTCTCTTGGTTATTTTGGTCCGGGCCACAAAATAAATGATGCATTTAGTCCTGGTTTGCTTAGAATTTTTCTAATTTAAGGTAAAGATACAAAAAAAAAAGGGCTTTTAAGACCAATTTTGTGGCAGAACTTACCGAATTAAAAAAAACAATGCTGTGTTCTGGGCTAAATGTGCTGGTTGTATGTGCATACATATGATTTTACTAGCTGAGAACTGAGAAATATGTCAAAAGAGTGCCAAGCATTCCTCCATCACACACAAACAAAAATCTGCTGCTGCATCTTCGGTCTGTGTTGTTTCCCCCTAAAAATGTGTTCCCACGAAAATGTATTCGGACCAAACCTGCCAAATGTGAACACACCCTTAATTAAAGGATCAAGATTCGAATCAGGAACAAAATTAGAATCAAGGCCTGTTCACACCAGGGATGATAACTACAACAATAACTATACTAATTGATAATAGAGACACCCACACCTCATAATGATAATAACGCAGAGGAACAATATTATTAAAATCACTTTCAAAACTATTTTACTTCTAGCTGATGAACACTAAAAAAATATTAACAGCCAATCAGAAACTTTTTAAAAAGCAAAATAACTGCAGCTAGCGCTTAGAATAACAGAATGTTATTGTTCGTTGGTGTGGATGTTCATATAGTTATTATTATAATAATCTTTATAGATATCACTTGTGTGAACAGTCAGGATAAGAATCTGAATCAAAATCAGAGTCAGAATCCAAACCAGGATCAAGATTCTGACATGTAGGAATCTGTATCAGAATCAGACACCTGAACCTTAGATATTAAACATGCTCAATAAAATGTAAACAAAACATCATGACTATTAAATTGAGCAGGATGCATATAGAAAAGCAAAAGGAAAGAGGGTGTTGGACAACCTTTGCAACGATCATTCATCCCTAAATTCATCTCTGCTAAGATAATAAAACAAGAGAGCTAATCTGGGGCAAACTCAGCAGTTTTAAACACCCTATAACACAGATCAAAGAGCTTTTCTTGTGTGCAAATGAACCTCACAGAGCGTCCTCTTCTGAGTAATGGAAATACACAGACTCAGCAAAGGAAAAATACAAATGCTGCACTACATTTTTTTCTTCTTCTTCCCGTCGGCTCTCTTTACCCCTTCAAGATTCTGCCTTTAACTAAAGTGTCTTGCCTTCCATCATCTCTCTCTCTCCTCGCTCTTTCTCCAGGGTAATAAGTCGGCTCTCTCATTCCGTCACACGCTGTGCTACATTGATCAGGCCTGCAGGTCAAGTTCAATAGGAGCAGTGAGTGCCTCTTTTTTCCCTTCCTCAGACCAACACACACACCTACACATTCTGAAACACACAGGCACATACACATAATTACACACACACACACATTCCTCATTCACATACAGAGTGTTGCGTGTCCCTCTAAGGAGGTCAGACTCCTGGAACGACTGTTCCAGCCTGTAAACAGCGGCTGGGCTCCCACTTCATTAACATTCAAGCACACAAACAAACAGTCAGAAACAAGAGCAGAGCGTTCCAGAAAAACAGTATGTGATGTGTGCCGGTTGACGGTGACAGGAGATTTCGCGTTGGCTCATGTGCACACAAACACACACACACACACACACACGCATCTTGAGTGAAGCCTCAAGCATCAAATTTCTGTTTGCATTCATTTGTATTCAAGAAGGACACAGACCTCCTTGGTTTTTACAATCTTAAAAATAAAGGTTGTTTATTGGCATCAATGGTTCCATGAAGACCCTTTAACGTCTGTGGAAGCTTTACATTGAACAACATATTGTTTACACTCTTAAAAATAAGGTTTCATAAAGTGGTTGTGCCACAGAAGAACCATTTTTGGTTTCCCTAAGAACATCTCAGTGAACAGTTCTTAAAATAACCTTTTTTTTTAGTGTGAAGAACATTTAAAAAATCTAAAGAACCATTTTACACTATAAAAAACCTTTTGTGCAATGGAAAGGTTCCATATGGGTTCTTCCTGGAACCACAGATGCCAATAAAGAACCTTTGTTTTTTAAATGTTCTCGACGCTAAAGGGAAAAACTGGTTCTTCTAAGAACTGTTCACTGAACGGTTCTTTGGGGAACCAAAAATGGTTCTGCTATGGCATCACTGCAAAAATTCATTTTTGATTTGTCCCAAAGAGAGCATTAGTTTATAATGTTTACATTAAGACACACTTGGTGCTGTGCTGCTGTGGCATTTTTTCGGACGCATTTTAGCAATAAAAAGCGTTAGCATTTATTGCTAACACTGAGGGTCTTTATGAGACACGCTGACCTCCACAGACACGCAAGTGAATTTATGAAGTATTCTCACAGCCATCATAGACACACACATTAGCACACACACACACACAATCTCATGAAACAGCCCTCGGTCCGTTTGCACTGGACCATGGCAAACAGAGCACATCTGTTAATATACACAAAGTAATTACACTTTCATTTAACACACACACACACACACACACGCACACACACACACACCACTTTTCATTAAACACACTCTGACTGTTTTGAGTAGAAGAACCATCTCATTAGCCACTGCTGGGAGGTTGTGTGTGTAATGTGTGTGTGTGTGTACATGAATTGCTTTGTGTATGGAAATGTAGTCGAACGGCACTAGCATGTGTCATGGTACTTTGTTCCCCTTCTGTTACGGCTATTTCATCAATTTATCTTTATTTCTTTCCGTTTGATGAAGACAAACTGTATCATCCCAGAGGCATTTTTCACTTCTGCTGTCCTCCCCTTAAAAAATTACCATAGAAACTATAGCTTCTGCCAAAATACTGTAAAATCAGCCATCACTATCATCAAACCAAGAAATGTATGACAAAAAAATATAATATTAAACTATGATGGTTTGCAACAGTTAATACAAGTGTTGTAACTTGATATTTGGAAGATAGGCCTACTTGTAAAGAGTTTTTAATCAACCATTCTGAAATTGATTTTTTTTTCTAGTTTAGTTCAAACTTAGACTTTTACAACAATAATTGTTTTATATGGAAGAAATAATTCAAATGTGATTTTATAAATTAAGTATAATAAATTCCATAATAGGGCACAATATACTGCGGTAATAAGGAATTTTCCGTCTTGAATTCTCATTGCATTGTGTTGCATTATATTGTTAAAGTAAATGTCCGTAAACCCAACACATAATGTCCTGGCGGAAAATGACAAGTACATCTTACAATGTGGAATTCTTTAAATGGATACATTTGTATTTGTGTTTACTCAAATCTAGAAACAGATTTCAACTTCCTCTTAAAAATTAAGATTCTTCATTGGCATTAATGGTTCCATGAAGAAAGTTCCTTTTCATTGCACAAAAGGTTCTTTATAGTGTAAAAAGTTTCTTTCCTCACTTTTAAAGTGTTCATTACACTAAGAAACCATTGGTTATTTTCAGAACTGTTCACTGAAAGGTGCTTTGGGGAACCAAAAATTTTTATTTTATTGCATTGCTGTGAAATCCCCCTTTTGGGTGTAAAATGAGGCCAGTTTTGCAGTTCCCTATATATTTTGAATTATTTTGGTCTATTAGAAGATGACACTGGAAACTAATGGGAGTTTTGGGAGAGGATGGAGGTCTCACGGTTGCCATGGTGCCACAGGGTCGCGGGGGTCACAGCTGCAAGAGGCAGCTTTAGGAGATCGCTAACAATTGGGGGTCCACTAATCACACACACACACACACACACACACACACTCACAGAGGCAGCTTTAAATGAAGCACCAGCGACAGCGCAGACTGCTTCACTCTTAGCAGGAATTCTGTGAGCAGCCACTCAGCCTTTCTCTGTTTCACCCCTTCATTCTCCAAATCTCTCACCTCTAGCCCCTCTGTTGGGCCAGCAAACCACTTCACAATCTCACCCTCCCACTCACACACACACAAACACCGCAAGATGTCCTTGGTCCTTTATGGCGGAGGACAGATGGTGTCCTGCCTTAAACCACTCAATTCTTTTTTTCCTACTTTCTCTATTTTTTATCTGTTTGGGAAGGGGGAGACAGGCTCTTGGGAAAGTGACCTAAACGTGGTGAACGCTTTAGTGAGACTTGAGAGGAGAAAAAGAGAAAATGTGTATTAAAAAAAACACAGAATTTCTTGTTTGTCTCACACTTTTTAAGCATATTTATTTACATGCATATTCATGCATAGAACATATATACAATACACAATCATATTTTAACACCCACTTAACCACACACACAACCCAGCTAACAAAAATATGTCCGAAGAATGTTTTGGTATGTTGCCATTAAGTTATGAATTTTTTTCATAACTTTTTACACAACATTTTTACTCGGCCATGCGAACATTAAGGAAACATTTGATCATTCTTCAAACATTATGGGAATGTTACTTTTGAATGTTCTCTAAACATTCTGAAACAAGTAGTAACATTTAAAAATAAAAAATGTATAAACGTTCAACTAAAAAATATAATAATGTTTTTGTGCTAACGTTTTGAGAACATTATTAAAGGCCAGATTACTTTAAACTAACTGTATATAAATGTTACTGGAAGAACATTTGTTCATAACATTGCCAGAACATTCCCTGTTAGTGGGGAAAGTTCTAAACAAAGTAGTAGTATTCTTTTAATGTGCAATTGAACAATTTAATGCTCACTAACAGCTAAACACACACACACACACACAGTCCATCACTGCTGTCTGTCCTGACCTGGGATTCGTATGCACGGACTCAGCCCTGCTTCAGCTGTTAGTGTGGCCATCAGTGTTCAACTAGATAGATTAACAGCCATTTTAACCCCTAGTTCAGACAGCTGTATTGATCAGGACTGATATACTTCTGTATAAATCCCCAGAGAAACAAACCGGGGTTGAAATCTGGGTTTAATCTGAGGTTAGCCCATCTTTATCGATCCGTGGGCTTTCAGGATTCTACTCTTCTAGAATTATGTGAGTGTTCTGAGGTTCATGAGGGGAGTTCTATAGAACCATGGGAATGTTCTGATGCTGAGGTCACACATGAAGAGAGTTGTTTACACTCTTCAAATTAAAGGTTATTTATCAGCATCTGTGGCTTCATGAAAAACATTAACCATTTCATTGCATAAAATGTTATTTATAGTGTAAAAAGGTTCTTTAGATGAATCAAAAAATTATTATTTCAAGAACTGTTCACTGAAAGGTAGTTTTGTTCCTGATAATCACTTATGAAGATAATTTTACTGTTCTAGATCACTGGAATGTTCTGATGCTCAAGACATTAGGAGAGTTCTAATGTTCTAAAATGTTGAAATTGTATTATAGATATCTAGAACATCATCTGTGTTTGATGCTAATATTCACACATGAATATAATTTTACTGTTATAGATCCAGAGGTAGACAGTAACAAAGTACATTTACTGGAGTACTGTACTTAGGCCTACACTTTTTGAGTATCTGTACTTTACTTGAGTGTTATTTTTTCTGGAAACGGTTTGACGTCAGAACCCAACGTGTCCGGTTGACGTCAACATTCTACGTCGGACAGACGTTGGATTTTGGTTGGAAATGAAAGTCAGGTTGACGTCAGAACCCGACTGACATCAACCCAATTTTCATTTTCAACGTTGGGTTTGGTCTTCTAAATGCGAATTTTGTCATTGTTTTGGAGAACACTATAGATAACAGTAAGGCTAACATATTCATACTAAAAGCCAAAAAACATTAAATAGGGCACTATTTGAGGGAACAGCCATTTGGGTGTCCGAAACCATTGTGGACGTTATTGAGTGCATTTATTCAATCTCATTTAATCCCTCTATGGAACTAGAAATAAATTTGATATTGATATGAGGGTAGGTATAGGCAGGCATAGATTCAGGGGCACAAGGTACTATAAGTATTACATACAACAATGCAACAATAATAAAACAATGCATTGACATTTACTTTTTACTTTTGATACTTAAGTACTTTTAAAAAACGAGTACTTCTTTTACTTAAGTAAAAATAGGTCCTTACAACTTTTACTTGTAACGGAGTAATATTTGACCAGTAGTATCTGTACTTTCACTCAAGTAAGGAAGTTATACTTTGTCCACCTCTGATGCTCAAAAGATTAGGAGAGTTCCAATATTCTATAATGTTCAAATGTTATCCTTCATTATAGAAGATATCTATAGCATTGGAGGTGTTTTGATGCTGACATTCACACATGTATATGTACTGTTCTAGATCTGAATCTGATGTGGAGGACAAATTAGGAGAGTTCTGATATAATGTTGAAATGTATGTCGACATTAGAACATTAAATGATGCTGAGATTCTTGCTTTTTTATGTTCTAGAATTGGAATGTTCATACATTTGGAGAGTTCAAATGTTCTAGGCCTGGGAATGCATTGATGCTAACATAAGATTATTTTAAAGTTCTGGTGTCCTTGGAGTATTACTGCCGAACTTCATATATATGAATATAAAAGATTATGTACAGTCATCTGTTTCCTTGAACATGAAATGTTGAGTTAATATTGAGTTTTAATATAGTTTATAATTCTACTTGAATCATTTTATTTAATAATTCAGAAAAGACTAAATACTAAAGTCATTTGCATGATAATCTCTAACTGAAATACAAGATAGCGTTATTTACGTTTGTATTATCTGTTTTAGTTATGTTGATTTCTGATACAGCATTGCCATGGACGATGACAAATATCAATAAATATCAGATGGCGATATTGACCGATCAGAATCAAGTATAGACTTCCCCTAGTTTAGTGTTAAATGTGCTAGCTAGAATGATGAGGATGTTGTGATGCTGAGGTTCAAGCATACAGTACATAAAGAAAGGTTATGTGCCTCGATTTGGAAGAAAATTTAAAGCCACAGTGACCCTGAAAACATGACCTCTTATATTTATACTCTCACATCTTGAGATCAGGATACAAGAGGAGAAAAAACATCCATGTGGATTTTTAATGGTCTGTTGCAAAGGCGGTAAAATCCAATCAGCCATTAAACTACCAAACTCCTGCACAGGAGAGCACAGGAGAAAGAGACTTGAGTTGTTTTTTCCTCCATCAAGTCATAAAAGTTCAGGGAACAAGGGAATCAATCAGCGGTATCAGTTAGCCGCCTTCCAAAGATCTTGGACAATCAACTAAATATCTTAATGACTTTGGATTTGCACATTACAGTTTTATCATAACCGCCTAAGCTACTCAGACAAAGATTTACACCCATTATCTAAATAATACCCCTAATTAGTGTGTTCATTATATCCTCCCACACAAAGCCAGAGACACAGACACCTCTGGATTACCTACTTAATCTGATGATGCAATGTCATTTCCCCACTCACCCGAACCAGCGCCAAATGTTTGTCACAATTAGATGGAAAATACATAATCCTCACAAATGCTCTAGAAGAACATCAGACATGGAGCTAAAATCTGAATGCTCAGACCATAGAAGCACGCAGGAGCTCAAATTATAACCCCATTAAAATCCCACACCCTTGTGAAAAATATATGTAATTCTGCATTTTTGTTGTAATGATGGACATGCCTGCTGGGCTTCAAAATTATACATATTTAAACAACTGCCCAATAAAAATTAGGGAGATATTGGGTCTGGCTGTGAGAGAAAAAGAGGAAGAGAAGTATTATTATTAATACTATTTTAAATTGCATTACGTATTGGTCAAATAAAGTTTTTACACAAAATAATTTATTTACATTATTCGATTTTAAATATTTCTTCTGTAAAATGTGCCGTTTGCCATTATGCTTGCCAAGAGCTTTAATCAGTATTTTGCTATTTTTTAACTCACTTTCATGCCATCATATTTTAGAAACAGGTGGAACTGCAGTTTGATCTAATGACACATGTGGCGAGACAGTGTTTCTGCTGCATGGATGTGTGTTTGGGGTGCTGTTGACCCCAGTTTTGCTGTGCACAGTGGGGGTCTTAATACAGAGAGCTGAACTGCCCCTCTTTTATAAGGAGCATAATAGCCATTCGCTCACAGCTGACCAACGCTATCAAAGGGAGAGGAGGCATGTGGGATTACAGATTTAACGAGCCCTTTGTGCAGACTAATTACATGTGAATGAGGGTCTGTAGGAGCTCATCCACCCCTTGTATCTACCACAGGTGAACCCCAAACAAACACACACACACACAAACACACTCACACATTCAAACTCATGTCACAGACAGAAAACACAACACAATTGAGATATAGGATGAAATAAATTGCAATTGATTTGTTTTTCAGTGCACTTTATTATAAATGTGAGCAATAACAAAATAAGAAATTTGTTCCTGTATTACTTTCAATCACAACAATTTATAGAAATGTGTTAGTAAACATTTTATATATATTTTTGTATATTTGGAAAATATACTTTTTTCTTTTTTTGTACTATTCTAGGCCTACTTAAATTGTGTTCATTTTTCATTTTATTTTTATTCATGTCATATTCTTGATCATATATTTGTATTATTGTTGTTGCACAACTGAGAGTAATTTGTATGTATGCAATATGGAAAATATAAGGACCTTGAACCTTAAATATATAAACACTGTATATATTATGCAATTATATTCATTATATTATATTATGCTCAATAGATTAGTATATTTAAAATATGTTTATAATATGTTTATAGATATATATAAATATATAATATTTTCATATTTAAGCTATTCATAATGTAGCAAACTGATGATATAATGTCTGTTAAGGACACTCGGTGCTACCAGAGTGTTCTGTTCGTGCTATGAAAAAGTATAAAAAGAAAAATCCCCATGATGATCATGTTTTGAATTGGAACATTTAGTTACTCAACAGTCCTATCTAATTAAGCCATGAGAAATTAAATAACTCCAGCACAGGGTCGATATAATTACTGCTAATTTATTGCTGAGATTATTCATCATTAATTCTTGTTCTCTCAAACACCGAGTGGAGAACTATAGCAGAGAGATAACTGTTTAATACAAGTAAACGCCGGGCCTTTTCGTCCCTTTAACGGTTCTAGCATCGTTTATGCGTTATTAGGATGTGTAATTGAACAGCCCATAGTTTGCATATTACTTTATTAAGCTAATGTATTTTCTGCTTGGCCGTGCACGACTGTGTTAAAGCTTCTGAATCTTAAAATTACAACTCAATTAACACGACCGCTTTTTGCATTTCACCAAAACTCCTGAGCATTTGGCAATCTACATTCACATAAAAAAGTATCAAGGGACGATCATGTTTTTTTTGTGTGTGTTTTTTTTTTTACACTGCAGTGTCTTATGATGCATTACAAGAGTGTATGCTAAAAAAGTGTCCAGAAAATTGTGTGGGTGCATGTTTACAAAAGGCTGTGGCTGGGGTGGAGGTAGAGACTGCCATTCACCTCTCACTGGCCCTGCGGCCCTGCGATGCCCTGCATGCGCTTTTCAGGCTTTGAAATGGGCTTTATGTGCGCGAGGAGAGAGAGAGAAAAGGCTCGAGCAGCTGTGACGTGGGCGGCGTTGTTTCATTCACCTCTCGCCATGGCAACGGACAGGGGCCCGAGAAATATGTCCCCTCCTTGAGCCATGTGAGAGACTCTGAAATCCCATCAGAACATAGAGTGCAGTTATTTCAGCCATGAAAATAAAATACAAACAAATCAAATATAAAACAAATGTCATTATTATTATATAGGCTAGTTATTCCTGAATAATTATTCATTCTCAGACACCTGTTTAATCTCCATAGCTACTGTAAGCATTTAATTCTGTAAATTAATTTAACTCTATTATTAAGATGCTTTGGTTGTGCTAAAAAAAAACGTTAAAACCTTCAGTTAACTATTGCCTTCATTTTTTAAGTTTAAGTTTTTTAAAAGTTAAAGCTCACTGCACTTTTCAACCATTTTGAATTCATTACTGAAGAAAATGAAATTAAAACTCACAAACACAAATTAGCTACATTAATTAGATAGAAGTTAAAATGGGATGATGAAGATATTTTAAAGTGCAGGGCATGTAACAATTATTAATTCTGTGCATGATTATGTCTTAGTCTTTTTTCTTTTTCGGTATGAACTATCTTACGCACTCGCATGTATGTTTATTCATTTTTGAAAAGCAGCTTGTTTTTATCCACTTATATTAATTAAATATAAGATATACAAAACACGCGCCGTTGTATTGTCTTTTTTCATTGTTTGTTTGACATGCACAATATAGGCTATCGACAGTAATAAAATATTAAATTGTTTTCATGTGCTAGTTTTCACGGTTCATTTAAAAAAGAAAAAAAAATTAGTCCTTTTTGTAGAAAACACTCACAATAGCCAATAGTAACGAATGCTAGTCAGAATTAATGATTTTGTTCTTTTGGCATGATCATCCTATACATATCAGCACAATCATTACCTTACAGCATTATAATAATTTTGAACTGAAACATTTAAACTTAATGAAAAACTTAATGAAAGCCAGGCTGGATACCTTTGGAGCCCATTGCGCCCTGTCACTGCTGATCCCTCTGTGCTTGTTTTCGGGAGAGCGCAATGGGATGGGGGTTCTGTGTCGAATCTACTGCGACCAATGAACGCGCCGATGCCACATCTGTCAAGCCGTCCTGACCAATAGACAGCAGCGCGAGGCGGATCTCAGGTGCGCGCCTCTGCGTCTTCGCGGCTCTGGCGCGCTGGGGAGCCGCCTGTGGCACAGAGTAGCTGTAGAAACTATGGCGACCGCGGCGTCCAACCACTACAGCATCCTGTCCAGCTCGGAGCCCGGCAGCATGCAGCAGACGCCGCCGCCGGCCTACAGGGACGCGCACAGCCTTCTGCAGAGCGAGTACACCACTCTGCAGAGCAGCGGGAGCACGCTCGGCCACGCGCACCAGTGGCTGACGGCGGCGCTGTCTCACGGGGGAGAGGGGTCGCCGTGGCCCGCCAGCCCGCTGGGTGAGCAGGACATTAAGCCGGTGGAGGAGCTGCAGCATTCGCCGAGACAAGCGCATCTGGTGCAGCAGAGCCAGCATCACGAGGCGGGCGCTTGGCGCGCGACCACCACCGCGCATATGCCGAGCATGAGCACCTCCAACGGGCAAAGCCTGATCTACTCTCAGCCCGTCTACGGCGAGCCGGGGATGCACCACGAGGACCACCACAGCCCGCATCTGAGCGAGCACGGCCACCCGCAGAGCCTGCACTCGGACGAGGACACGCCGACCTCGGACGACCTGGAGCAGTTCGCCAAGCAGTTCAAGCAGCGCCGGATCAAGCTGGGCTTCACGCAGGCGGACGTGGGGCTCGCGCTGGGCACCCTCTACGGCAACGTATTCTCTCAGACCACCATCTGCAGGTTCGAGGCGCTCCAACTGAGCTTCAAGAACATGTGCAAACTCAAGCCCCTGCTCAACAAATGGCTGGAGGAGGCGGACTCCACCTCGGGAAGCCCGACCAGCCTGGATAAGATCGCCGCGCAGGGGAGGAAGAGGAAAAAGCGGACCTCCATCGAGGTGAGTGTCAAAGGGGCCCTGGAGAGCCATTTCCTCAAGTGCCCGAAACCCGGGGCGGTGGAGATCACCTCGCTGGCGGACAGCCTGCAGCTAGAGAAGGAAGTGGTGCGGGTCTGGTTCTGCAACCGGCGGCAGAAGGAGAAGAGAATGACGCCCCAAAACGGACCGATGGCCGGGAACGAGGATGTGTACGGGGACGCCTCGCCTCACCACGGGGCGCAGACACCTGTTCCGTGAGAAAGAGGCGGCTTGAACAAAATCGACTGTCTCTTTGTCCCGGCCACAAGCCCGTTCGGGGCGGACCGACGGTGATGAAGCGTCTCTGTGTGTGGCACCTCCGAGGGCGCGGAGCGCGCGTGGTTGCGCGAACAATCTACGGGCACGGGCGCGAGAAAACACGCTCTGGCAAAAAACCGAGGCGTTACGCGCCGCGACCGAACCTAAAGAGGGAACGTAAACATACTTTTATTTAAGAGATTTCTTTTCAAGTCCGGGGATCTGTGAAAGCATCATATCACTTCCAACCGAAAGCTGTGAAAAAGGCGTCAGGGGCACGCCATCTTCCCCTCATGACCACAAAAGGTTTATTCCTGATTGAAATGAATCCGGTTCAATGTCTGCTATTCATTCTCATACAACTGTTAATGGCAAATGCTTTATCATTATTATTATTACTATTATTATTATTATATAGCCTATTTAATATCTCCCGTCATGATCACAAAATGTTTAATACTGATTGAAATGTGTCTGCATTTCATTTAACTTCTGATATAAATGGCAATAATAATAATAATAATAATAGGCCTAATATCTAAATAGCTATAAATTATTTACCATAAATAAAAGGGTCCAAATATAGCCTACTAATACACAAAATTTAAAACAACAATAATGGTAGGCTAATAATATATTTTTATTATTATTATTTACAGTATGTACATATTATGTACATTTTAACAAACGTGTTTGAATCTCAAAAAATCTAATTTCGGTCACAACAAAGGCTGCCAAGTGCTGCTGTGTGTTGTTCATGGCAGAACAGCCTGATTTCATGCAGATCACGGATTCACACTGCTGCTGCAAAACAGAGGCCTGAGGAAACATTCAAACCTTTCCTCGGAATCACACAGTGCTGCGGATCACTTCGAAATGTCTGTTTACAAATTACACAAAGCTCTTTGTAATTAACCACTCAATTGGGTTTTTCTTAACATTTTAATTGAATTTCTGTAAGCATCCACCAAAAGCGTCCATGATTTGAGACAGTGGCTTGTTATTTTCTTCCCTTATTTTAAATAAAATAGGGACCCCTTTCTAAAAGAAAGCCAAATAGAATCGTATTATTGTGATATTTCATATTACAAATAAAAACAAACCAGCTTTAATTTAATTAAATTTAATTCATTTGTCTGGAAACGCTTATGGCGTATAAATGTCTATATTTAAAAACAACAACAAGGACAATATAATAAGAGTAATAATAATAATAATAATAATAATGTGAGGCCAGTGTTTCTTGCCCAATTTTTACTATAGTAACATTGTGATTTTGTGCGTCAGCTAAATGTATAAGCCTCAACATGTTTGTATCTGTTTGATATTTTGTGTTTCTTGTTTATCCCAAATTTATCTCTCTTTTTTACGAGAAATACTACACCAGCTGTGTTACAATTATTTGATGGCCTGCATCGAAAAAAAAAGGACATTGTGCGTGGATTTTTAATTTTCTATGGCTCTGTGAATACTTGTATATTTGTGCACTTAACCTGGCACTGCCAAAGCACAAGCTGTCAGTGCGCCCTATTGAGGCCAGTAACGTCTTTGGTTTTGACAGAAAAATTGCACAGTTTTTAAAAGGCTTTTGTCATTAAATGAATACATTTTTATATAAAGAAGTGCCTCTCATGAATCTATGCCCCGTGAATGAAGATCCTCAAGATAAATGGATTCACAATTTCACACATTATGTGAGCATCAAGGCTGTTGAATATAACGTTGCCTCGGGATGAAATGATGCTGTAGATCCATTGCAGCCCGTTGCAATTCATTCGCTTCGATTTCTACGTGACCATGGAGCCAAATGTTTGCCATTCCACTCGTAATGAAGACGGATTAGACGGGTTAAAACGGGAGAACGGAGACGTGTGTGAATATTTTATGATGCTATTCTGAATCTAAATAGGACTATTTTTTAATATTCCAAATCACCCAAAAATGGCTCTATATCATGTAAATGTAAACAAAAGATCATACCGCTACTAATAGAACATTAGTGATCTATAGGCTATATTTAAACGATAACAAATATATTGTTTTAATATCTCAGACAGTCTTTCCAAATATCATCGGCCAAAATCAATTTGCTGCTTCATCAATGAACAATTTTAGGAAAATGACCAAAAACAATCTCAAGGCCTTGGAAATTTCGACTGCTTTGAAAAACCCGCATTTGTGTGTGTGTGTGTGTGTGTGTGTGTGTGTGTGTGTGTGTGTGTGTGTGTGTGTGTGTGTGTGTGGGCACAATTTGTGTGGGCACAAATTTGTACACAGAAGTGAGCTAAATCTGACAAAAAACTCCCAATACCTAATTTTGGGGACGTAGGCTACTCATTCCTATAAACAGCATAAAATCAATTAAATCGTTTTTTGTTTTGCAAAAAATGCAGAAAATATTATTTTAGAGTTAGGGTTAGTGGGTGGGTTATGGTTATAATAGCCTGTATATAACTAGCTGCATTTAAAAACAATAAATCTGCAATGTGCCCAAAATACCCATTTATAACTAAACGTGTGTTTGTGTGTTCGTGTGTCCTCTCTATTGCGAGTAAGTATGTGCTGTGAGCGCCATCTACTGACAAAACGTGTTGGAGCAACTCTAAGTGAAATAGAGACATTACAGTTGATCTGTTTTCTTGGTCTGCTTAATCAAAGATAAAGGTATAAAGTCGTGGAATATGAACTTGGCGATGTATTTATTTGACGGTGTAAATATACCGGTAGACACTCACCTTGCCTGTGTGTTGTCAGTGCAGATTGTAGGCCTATATAAATATTTCTAAAACCCAGCAAGTCTTAAAGGGATAGTTCATACAAAATAAATTCTGTTATCATTTACTCACCCTCAAGTGTTCTAAACCTGCATGAGTTTTCTTCTTCTGTTGGACACCGAATGTTGGTAACCAAACAGTTTCTGGTCCCCATTGACTTTATACTATGGAAGTCAATGGGGACCAACAACTGTTTACCAACATTCTTCAAAATATCTGCTTTTCTGTTCAACAGAACAAAGAAACACATACAGGTTTGGAACAACTTGAGGCTCAAACATTTATAAATGCTATTTTTGTGTGTGTGAACTATCCCTTTAAGTATACTAATGTGTATTGGTTGTGGATAATTTTGAAAGTGACCATAGGTTTTTCATGACAAGTTAGTGTTTGAGAAAAAGTTCTTAGTGTTGGAAAGTTCTTGTATGGTGGCACTTAAAACCTTTGGATCAATCACTCTGGATTGCTTAAGGCTG
Organism: Phoxinus phoxinus; assembly: GCF_949152265.1. Lineage (NCBI taxonomy): Eukaryota > Metazoa > Chordata > Actinopteri > Cypriniformes > Leuciscidae > Phoxinus > Phoxinus phoxinus. The sequence goes on from NC_136884.1 coordinate 6,565,781, forward strand.
AAGATTAACATTAAAACTTAATTTATTTAAAAACTTTTGTGTTTTCCTAAATTCTTAAGTTGGATTCCATTTCTGCCTTATCAAAAATTAAAGCCACTTGATGGGTGTACCAGCTATAGATCAGCAAATCAATCTAAAATATCAATAGTTGAATAAGCTGAACTAAATAAATAATCAAATAAAACCATTAAAACTAGAACAAGCATAATGAAATAATTTATAATAATTTAGCTTTAATTTCACTAATAAGCGTCCCCCCGTTTGTGCCACACTATATTAATGCATGTGATTTAAATAGTTGTTTGTGCTTAAAATGAATGTGAAAGACATTCGAGTTTTAAAACCTTGTAAATAATATCAGTAAAGAAGATTTAAAGAATTAACTATAATCAGAAACCAAACAACCAGGAGCGTTTCGTTTAATACAGCTATATTTCATGAAATATTTTGAGTATCTTTAACATATGAACCAGACAATTTTGGTTCCTTATGTTACAGTGATCATTCATGTACACAACCCCATCCCTCCCCGATATTATGTCTAGCCCATAATAAAACCTTAAATCCACCAGGGTCATGATACACACAACACAGACTCTGTATGGCTCTAAAATTAGCACACACACAACTGTAAGAAAACATATGAGAGATTTGAACTTTTACCTTTGCCTTTCTAACATTATTCCATCTGTGTGTTGCCATATTTCCATCACATTTGGCAAATGAGTGGGGGTGTTGGGTATGAGTCTTAACATAACAAGGTAAATAACAAGATTGTCATGTATGGATGATAAAACTGACTAGAAAATAAAGCTCATCAAGGAAGCACTTGCATTTGAAATTGAATTTGAAATGCATACAATATAATCAAACATAAAACATACAGCTCTCAGAGCAAATTTTTGCAACTAAAACAACTATATTCACGAACAAAAAAAATATAGGAAACTCATTAAAAGTCAAGAATAAGTCCAAAATATAAACTCAATCATAAGTGATAAATAAAAAAGTGCTCAAGTGGTTCAGGAATAACACGCGGTACACATAAAATATATAAAAAATATATAATAAGTGTTTGTTAATAGAAACAGGCACAGTCATGAATCAATAAAAACAAAACAAATAAGCAAACAAACAAACATCATAAGAAAGAATATGATGGTTTTAATCAGATTGGCTGCTAATTTTATGCACTTTAATAAAAAAAAAAATGTAATAGGCTACCTTTTCAAACAGTAGCCTTTTTCTAATAAAGCACCAGTTAATGAACCTGTCCTGATGTTTGTATAAAAAATGGTTTTCATACACATGTCCTAATAATTTAGGCGAATTTGTTTTGTTTGAACAAACATCAGATTAGTAGCCTACATGTGCATTTAAAGGGCGTAAAAATGGCGAGACACTTTCCTCTCTTTCTTACAAGAGCTCGATATAGCGTAATGCAGGATTACGTTCAAGATATTAAAAGGGCATTTGTGGTAACACGGAAGTTGTGTGTATGGCACAGCAAGATACAGATTATATCTCTCTACGGAACAGAAAAAAACATAAGTCTCCCGTCTTGCATGTGTCATTTGGTGTGCACCAGCCCCTGGGAGATCATTCCTGCGAGTGTATTCATGTGTAACGATGACTCAGTCGTGCAGCAGATGGATGGACACACACACACACACACACACACACACACACACACACACACACACACACACACACACACACACACACACACACACACACACACACACACACACACACACACACACACACACAGGCAGCTGTCTGTCTCCATCTGTATTGTGTTATGTTCCTCCCTTCTGTAATCGCTGCATTACCGAGGTATTCTGCTCTAGTGTTTTCTGTCATGTCGATGTAAGCCATGATTCAGTCCACAGGAGGCGCTATCGCACGATCACAGATACCCATCCGAAGTGTTTGCTGTTCGACAAACACAAATTATGTTTTTGCCGGTTTTTGCCTACATTCAGCACAGCTGCACAAACATATTGACGGTTGCATGATAAACAGGCTGCTCAACAAACTTGCGTATTCTGTAAAACAGTTTGCATCACTTCGGGTTTAGGTCCATCGCATATGCAGATTATTACCTAACGTTACAAGTTTTTTTTTTTGCCTTCTCACTAACATTCGGATATTAAAAAATCAAATAAAACGTCAACAATAAAAATAACATCCTCATAACATACATTGATATCCGTCAGTTCATGCAGTTAACCCTTTCTCTTCCGACAAGATGCAATGAGACCCGTTTTCCTGTTTGTTCATTTGTTCATCAACTTAAAAAAAAGAAAAAAAAAAGATTCAAAATCTGCATTACATTTAGGCATTTTTTGTAAATGAAAACAGACTGCGAACCATAATTTTACAAGTTTGATCAATTTTATATTTATATTTACCATAGGCTATTTATTCCTATGGGCTATTAATAATTCACCCAAAAAAACAAATAATCTGTAGCTACCAATTTCAGTCATAAAATAGACATAATTGAGAAGTTGCGATCGTCTGTTTTCCCTACTGTGAAGTATATCTTAAGAATATATAGGGAAAAAAAGTAGTTTCAGGACCTGATTTTGTCCATGGGGAATTGATTGAATGGTTGTGGCTTGCTATTGGTCGATCTCATTTGAGTGACAGGTTGTCCCGACCCCTCGCCAGTAAAACACGTCATAAGAGAAAATAAATTGCTGCAAGAGGGAGAAGTTTTAAAAAAAGATCTAAAAAAGAGAGAGGGAAAGTGATTTTGATTAAAGATTACAAGGGCACAGTAATTCAAAAAAAAGTAATGATGTGCACTATTCAGCAATATACTGAAATATTCCAGAAAAAAAGAAAAGAGAATTGTCAATTTTGATTTCAAACACAGATGATGAGAGCTGCAGCAGTGGGGAAGATTTAATCTGACCCTCACATAAAGCTACACTATACCTTCTTTTTTTTTTTTTTTTTTTTGACTGACCCTGGTCACTATATGCTTCCATTATAATCATAAATGTCTTAAATGTCTATGTTAAACAGTAAATTTCATAATTTTCTGTTTTTGGGTGAATTATTCACCAATGCATTGCAAGATTGCTGCAACGATTTGAGAACATACAAAACATCAGCTGATTTCTGGTCGAACATCACAATAATCATCCATAAGTTTACTCCCTCTGCATTTTCTGCTTTTTCCTAACAAGCTTTGTAGATTTTACTGAATAAAACTGGAAATTAATTTTAGATGGACTATGAAATATAGTGTTTCTTTCACATAATAATTATCTACACATTTCAATCATCACCTAAAATCCTTCTTTCTCTCAGACTAATAATAAATCCCAGGATGTAAGAAATGCGGATTAGCTACAAACACACATTGTAAATGGGAGGTGGTCACATGTGATGATGTCATTCTGATGATTCCGAGCACTGTGATGATGTCACACGGCGGGAGGAGTGATTCGGCTGAAGCGTCATTCACTCCCTTTACATTTTCACTCTATCCTCTTTTATTATTTTGTTTGATGTTTTTTTCTTCCTGTTGATCTGGATTCTCTCTGGCCTGGCCTGGTCTGGCCTTTCCTCGTTCAATAAAATCCTCTCTTTCGTCAAATACAAATTTCCCGAATGCTTTTCCCATCTGCTTTATTGCAATCCCTCGCTCAGAGTTGCCACGTCACCATGATAACATCTTCATTTGATCAGCCGGGGGAACAAAGGGGGCGGGGCCCGTGCAGATACATCACAGAGGGGGTGTGGTTATCACTTTAACTGCTCCGTTTCCGAGCATTCTGTGTCCATGTCCGAATCGAACAGAGAGCGTCCAGTCATGTCGCTGTCCGGCGACGGTGTGTTGTGGTGTGACAGAGCGCTGTCCTGCTCCTGGAAGCTGTCGCTGCGCGAGTAGAGACCCAAATCCGCAAGCTGGGAAGGAGAATCCGGCTCCTCGCTCAGTCCGTCGTAGTAAAGGTCATCGACATCCACAAACCACTCCGGCCAGAATCTCCGGCGGATTCGCTCACAGTACATGGCCAGGTTGATGAACTCACCTGTGCCGAGGGAGCAGCTTTAGTCAGCTCATACGTTCAAAACACATGAATGTTTATTAATGTGTATATGACCGTATTCCCATACAAAAAAGCACGACCTATTGACCTCACCTTTGATTAACTGTTCCGGACGCGTTCCAGGGAGAGTCCACATGGCCTGAGCAAGATGACCAAAGACTGCAGCATCTACTGTGGAAAGCTCTGGGCCCATTAGATACTTTTTATTGCCTGTGCAAGAAATTATTATTAATTATATAAGACAATGGTAAAAAAAAAAAAATAGACACCTTTTTCAACAAAAAATCGTAACTAAAGTATGATCTGGTTTATGGGTTATGCAATTGAAAAAAAAACTATTTTCTTAATTGGTGTTTTTGTTAACCTTAAATTATTTTAGAAGGAAAATGACAAGATATAAGTCTTGTTTTCTGAACAAATGATCAAAATTATGTGTTTATGCTTGAAGCGAGAAAAAAATGTCAATGGGGTAACAAAAATAATCTTGCTTTCAATACTCCAATACTTGCTCCACTTCACATCTTTAATCATTCTCAAGTGAATGTATCTTGTTTTAGGAGTGTTTAGATGTGTGTACTGGAGAACAAGACAAAAAAAATGTTGCCATGTGAAAGCACAACTTCAGCTTACTGAGCACTAGAGGGCAGCACAGATCCATTGCTGCATTGTTTTGTAACCTGTTACAAAAGCTCTGAAGTCTCCAGATTGATCTAGAACAGGGATAGGCAAACTCGGTCCTGGAGGGCCGCTGTCCCGCAGAGTTTTGCTCCAATCCTAATCATCAAAACACACCTGAACAAGCTAATCAATGTCTATAGGCTGGTGATTTTGATCAGGGTTAGCTAAACTCTGCAGTGGCTCTCCAGGACTGAGTTTGATCTAGATCTAGTTTTGATCTAAATCACTAAAACACACTAAATCCTTTCAATAAAGCTCACTAACCGTGCCTCAGACATGCAAAACGTACCAAGTAGTGTAGCGAGGGTGCGCATGTCTGTCTCCATCAGAGTGTAAACTTCCTCTTTGGAGAAGCGTCCGATCCCGTGCCCGTACATCTCTCTCTTCACGATGCCCCCGTTCACCTGACTCAAGATCCACCTGAGCATGTCACTCAGCGGCCCGTTTGTGGCTAACATCTTCTGCGTCTCCTCCACATTGTCCACCCACTGACAGTATGCTATCGTCCTAAAGCAAAACAAATCATTTCTCATCTTGATTATCAACACATTTTAGTTGTTCAGTAACCAAAATCTTATACAGAAATTTCGAAGGCCTCTAAATAATCAAAATGATCGAAACATTGCTGACAAACCTGCCTTGTGTCGTTTGATCGATAGTTTTTGCTTTTTTTAGCAAGTAAAATGCCTTTTAGTATAATTGTAGTTTGGGCTGAGGTGTTTTTCCTCCTCAAATATGAGCTCCATATTCTCACTATATCATACTATATGAGGAATCCACCTATATTATGAAAGGTACCTGACCTCTGTCCAGAATATAATGAAGAATTGAAGAAGGTTGTTCAAATACCAGACCATCAGTCTCACCAGTAGAAGTGTTCCTCCACCATTTTGGTGATGGCGCGTGAGATGGCTTTCTCCTGAGGACTCAGGCTGGAGTTGAGGTTCACGCCGAGCTTCTCCTCCAGGAAGTCGATGATGAACTCCGTCCCGCACACCTGCTCCTTATTATACGCGATCCAAGGCATCTTCCCTTGAGGAGACAACTTCCCATCGAAATAGTTCTGAGGAGCAAACAGTTTGTAAAACACCAAAACGTCCATCTCTTTTTAGAACATAATCTCAGACATCATATTTCGATACCTGGTAGGGAAGGTCCGCCATGCGCAGGTAGGTTTCTATTTTCAGGCAGAAGGGGGACAGGCTAGGGACTCCAGTTTTGGGTCGGGCAAACTGATGCAGAACGATGGCGTCTTCAGAGTCCAACTCCTGGTCCTTCCTACAGGCCATCAAATATACACTTAATGCAAAATCTGCGTTTCTTCTCTTCCCTAGCTGGCTTCCTAATCTAGTTGTCTAATAAACCTGGGATTGTGTCCTACAATGATTGTTGGCCCTTGATGAATGCTTTGTTCTTGTTTTGTAAGTCGCTTTGGATTTTTAAAAAAGCATCTGCTAAATGCATAAGTAAATGTAAATATAGAAGAGCATCAGTAATGAATGGATATTAAACAGTTTCACACATGTACTAAAACTATTTATATTTTTAAAACAAGTTCAACAAATCCCTAAGTTAGCCATTTTGTTTAAAAATGCCCCAAAACATCAAGTTCAGAGTTCATTCTTCAGTGTTTTCTATCAGCAGGATTTAGTCGCTGTCCACTTCGCTAGTGCTGAACTTCATTGAAGCATCATACTAGTCGTCAGCTTTCTCTCTTGAGGTTCGTTCTATTTATTTAAACTTAAAACAATTAATCATATGTTATTTGTTTAAAGCATGTCTGAATCAATAGCTTATGTAAATCGAATAACATGTAACCTGAGACGTTTTGCTGAGGACTAACAGCACTGCCATTTCTGCAAAGGTCAGAGAGGATGCAAAAGCACAGAATTAAACCCAATTCACTATGTCTGATCACTACAATGACGGGTCACTATTTACACAGTCTCACAAGGGGTCAATAAAGGTCATTCTGTCACATCACATCAACACAAGTAGACACTATCCTCTAGGCCTGCAACCGTGCCCTTGAAATAGCACACATCAACATCATGTCAACATTCATGATTTAGACGAGGAAATAAACAGCATCTTATTCTTGCATCCTGCTCAAAATTCCTTGAGTTGGAAGGTATTCATTCATTCATCCTATTCCTCAGTGGAGGATAATGAATGGACTGCACTGCACTGTGTTGACTTGTCCAGGATATTAATTTAGTTACTATTTTCTTTCTTAAAGACCCTGTTCATACCCCGGCTCTCACTCCATCCAAGGGCCATAACAACACCTGATAACATGATGTTACAATTCCCTCAATTCCAGGTGAACTAAATAAACTGACACTCTTTTAAATGTGCTTTATAAACTACATATTTAATAGATAGATAGATAGATAGATAGATAGATAGATAGATAGATAGATAGATAGATAGATAGATAGATAGATAGATAGATAGATAGATAGATAGATAGATAGTGCAAATATTCCATAATACCTAATGACAAGCAGCTCGTGTAGCAAATATGCAGCGGCGGCGAGCAGCGCGCCCCCGGTGATGTAGAGTGTTTTCCTCCACCAGGAGTCGGATCCTAACGCAGACATGATCCCTCCGTACTCCTGCAGCGGGTAGGCGATGATGTACCCATACAACGAAAAAGGCTCCTCGGAGCCGCACAACCCGAGCGAGAAGCTCTTGTTCCGGCCCAGTTCAAGCGCGCAGGAGCGGCTCCAGGCGAACCCGACGCGCCAGTACATCCTCTCTCTCCTCTATCCGCCCTTCGGCCCGCTGTGGGTTCGACAGGGGAGGCTTCATCAGTGCCGCAGGGTGGAGGTGGAGAAGATGAGGGTGTCAGAGAGCGGGTGAGGAGCAGCAGCGGGCATGTCTCCTCCTGAAGCTGTCCGTCAGTCCCCGCGATGGGGTCGACATCAGTCCGCAGCCGCTCGCCGCCGCTGTTTACCGCACAGCTGAGCGCGTTGCGTCACCAGGGGCGGGGCTGCTGATGCTGCGAGGGGGCGCGCGGATTCTCGAATTCTCCACTCTCATTGGTCAGATCTGCTGCTGTAATAAGAGAGCTTGATAACAAAAATCTCATAATAGCTCATAACATTTAAAAATGCTTAAATTCCTTTCTTACACGAAATAGTGGATAAAGTAGCTTTGCAACTAACTCCACAGATTAGAAGGGATAATTATGTTCTATTTACACATATTATTATGACTAGAAACACATATAAACATAAATGTTTAATGTAAAGTGAATGCATGCAGTGGCTCAAATACCTAAATGATGTCATTGCACTTTAACAAAATATCAAACCAACGGCATTTAATTAAAAGAAAAATGACACTAACCTCAGTTTTATATATTATATATATGTCTGTCATGACAACTCTCTATTCTCTCTCTCTATATATATATATCCTGTATTTTAGTGCTGTCAATTCAATGAATCGCTTCTAACAAAAGATTTTGTTTATATGTGTGTATATGTATATATAAATATATTATATGTTTGTGTGTGTACACACCCATTGATGTATGCCTAATATATATATATATATATATATATATATATACACACACATACTGTATATATGTGTGTGTGTTTATTTTATATATATATACACACACAATCGCATCTAACAAAAGATTTTGTTTATATGTGTGTATATGTATATATAAATATATTATATGTTTGTGTGTGTACACACCCATTGATGTATGCCTAATATATATATATATATATATATATATATATACACACACACACATACTGTATATGTGTGTGTGTGTTTATTTTAAATGATAAAACAATGTATTTATTTCAAATTAAAGGAGTATTTGGTCGGACAATTTTTTAATCTGAACCTAAAAAAAAATCAGACTATTTTTAACAGCAGCTTTATTTAATAAGGCTTCTGAGCTCTGTTATAGACAAACAAGAAAAAAAAAAAAATGATATAACACTCTAAGCCCCCTCACCCCCACAGTTCTCACATCATCAAATATATTTACAGGCAAATAATACATACACCGTGCCTCATTTATGCTCAATGTGGCAACATTTGAAGCACTGTTAAACATAGGACCACAGTGAGAGACGAAGCAAAAAACAAATGCCATTCAGAACACAGCAAAACATCTACTTATTGTATAATCTTTTTGCAAATAGTTAGTTGTCCCAAACAAATTACGTGATGCTGATGATGGGAAGCACACCCAAGACTGAGATCTTCACTGCCTCCATTAATCTACACATTTCTGTCCAATAACCCTCAAGATATTGGCTAGTCCTCCATTAAATTTGATGAATGCTGCAGCTAGAGACATCAATTCAAAACAACAAAATGAAAGCAAAAGAAACAGCATTTGGGTAATGGCAAGTACACGTAGCTTAATCAAACAGTAAATTTATAATAAGACAAAAATAATTGTAAAAAGTCAAGGGCTATATGTGGAAAGCACATTAACAAATGCATTTTCGGAGCATATTGTGACCAACTCAACTGTGTCACTTGTGCATTCGAACTCTCATCCACACGCATGTCAAAGAAAACGTATCCAAACCAGGATTTGATTACACAGTACAAGGGTTCAAAAAGATCGCCGTCACATAGCCCTGTGGCCAATCAGTTTACAGACAGCCACTTTGTAGAGAGGACTGATCCGTTTCCCTGAGGAATATAAACTGTGAGATGGTCAACGAGAGGCACGCATACAAATACAATTGCAATTAAAACACAGACACACACTCTCTCTCTATCTCTCTTCGTCGCTCTCAGACACAGAAAATTATCAAGTTTTCTTTGTTCCCAAAGAGCATCCATTGAAAGAAAGCTTAATGGGACTTTTCAAGGAAGCCAGGACCACCGACTTACAAGATTTGGGAAAACCGCACCTCTCTTAATCAAAGGTTGTGGTGCGTTTGTGTGTGTGTTTGTGTCCATAACATTCAACACTACAGCCTTAAGCTTGGCAACAAACTCTAAATCAAAGCAGATTTCCTATAGGTGAGCAGTCTGCTTCCCTCCTGCTCCTAGAATGAGACGGGCTGCTCTGATTGGTTGAAGGAAGGAGGTGGCATCATTCTATCTGCTCTGATTGGTGGAAGAACCCAGAGAAGAGGAAAGAGAGGACGTGTGTGCCAGGAATCTGTTTCCCCACGGTCATAAAACGATGTGCTTGTGAAAAGCAGCATTCAAATGTGCCGAAATGTGCTGTGTTTGCCTCTCCGAATCACTCTGCCTCAGGTCCTTCACCAGGTGGTGCTCTAGGACTGACTGTAGGAGCTGTTCTGACTCCCGTTTGAGCTCTGGTCAGTCTCGCTGTATTAAGAAGAGCAAGAGTGAGATGAGATAAAACATGCTTAAAAAAGGGCTTTTCCACTTTTTTTAAACTAATAATTTTCAGTAATTGAAATAAAGCTGTAATAAAATAATATTCATAAAAAGCTTAATAATAATAATAAATTATAAATCATTTATTTAAAAAAGATTAATATACAAATAATTATTACATTTTAAAACCGTAGTTATTAGAATGTCGCCTGGGCAACTAACTGCAATAAAGTAAAGTACTAAAACTAAAAATTAAATAAAAATTAAAGCTATACAGAAATATGAAAATATAAGAATAATAATAAGAGCACATTACAAAAACAATGTAAAATTAAAAATATTAATAAATAATATAAAAGTAAATAAAGAATACTAAACTAACACTAGTTTTTATAACCATGGGTTAAATGCAAAAATTGTCAAAATTGCAAGTTTGTATTTCAAGAAATTGTGATTTCTTAATTCTTAACACTTAATTCTTTAAGTGTTGAAAAAAAGTATATAATTGTATTATAATTATCTAGGACATATTTTTTTATAATTTAAAGGTGCAGTAAGAGATTTCTGAGAAACACTGTTGATATTTGAAATCAACCCAAACAAACACACCCCTCCCTTCATTGCTCCGCCCCCAAAATGCACAAACACGCAATACACAGTGGATGTCTCTTGTCTTTATCATAGCTGAGAGAGAAGCAAAATAATGCTTTGCAAAACATTTTTTACGAAAATGACAAACGACATGGAACATACAGTAGGAGTTGTTTGTTAGTCGCCAGCAGCACAGCAGCTCAAGACAAACAATGACACTCAAAGCTGTTCTGTTACTATAGCGAACATTAAAACAACAGCATATCTTGGTTCTGTGAAACATAGTAAAACCAATGTTACTCACGAATGGAGCAGAAACAACGACGCAACCTCTGCCTCCGTTTTCAGACCTTCCCGCTTCGGTCTCTCCAGTACTGGAAAGCGTTTGTTATATTAACGCAAGTCCTAATGTTCTTGTCTGATCATAACCCTTCTTTTTCCAGTGGTATTCCTGACCTTTTCTCTTTTGTAATGTCTTTCAGCCATCTCTCTATCTACAGTCTTTCTTCAAATCCTATCTTTCTCCTCCATTATGAGTGTATACGCCCCCTACTTCTGATTGACTACAAGTGTGTTGTGGTGCTCGGTCCGATCCACTTTCAACAGTATTTCTCAGAAATCACGTACTGCACCTTTAAGAGTTGCAAAGACCTTATGGATATCTAGCAAATGAGCTAATCTCAAATAAAGAGTAATAAAACCAGCCTCTTTTCACTGTTTCTATTTGCAGTGGTGAAATAAATAAATAAACAAACACACCCCATGCTATTTGCATATAAATAAAAATACATGCGTGCGATTTTAATAACTGAGGTTGAAGAACCGCAGTCTGTCGTACCTGTTAGGAGGGGGTTTGGGTTTGGGCACCTTGTTGAGCACAGCGGCCATTTCCTTTCTATCATCAAAGTTCTTCCACTGGTCATAGAGTTTCAGTATCACCCTGATGATCTCCAGGATCTGTTGCAGAAAAGCTCCAATGTTAATGTACACTCACAGGGGGAGAACATCCACAGCGAGACAGCTGAATGCGTCTTACCTTCTCCATGTCAACAGACAGCTCAGCAAACCACTGCCTGGCATCTTTCTGCTGTACCACACATGCCACATGCAGGCAGGCTGGAGAAGGAAGGACACAGTATCTGTAAGTCAGCTATTTAGATCTAAAACTTCAAGTTTTCTGCTGGCTTGCAAGCATGAGACCTGTCGGATTGGGTCTAGAAAGTTTCTTCTTACCAAGTGCAATCATAAACGGAGGATAAAGTAGACACAGGTCCGTCCTGTAGGTGTCATTCACTATCCTCCTACACACACAGAGACAGAACTTTCACATCAGACATTCATGTTCACTTATTTAGCATATTTTTCAACACAGAAGTAGTAAACTTTTATGTGAATGTGCAAGACTTCCGATTCTTTAGTCGATATAAGCAAATAACTAGATCGACAAACTGTAAAACTATTTGTACTACAAAGAGATGTGTTTGATTACAACACCTCATTAAAATCATTAAAATAATATGATAAAAATAATGCAGTTTGCAATATTAAGAAGCATAACAGACTGTTTTTGTACAGCTTAAATAACTGAAAGCAAATCACACATTCTACTAATGGCTGCACTCTCTCTGCGTTAAAGTCACCATGATTTTTTTTATGGAATATTGGAGTATTTATTATAAATTATTTATCTGTGCACATGACTATTTTTTTTTATTCATGTGCCCTCATAATCTTTAATCAATAGGGTGGGGCAACCTGTCACTTACATGAGATCCACCAATAGCAAACCACAACCATCCAATCAATTTACCATGGACAATATTAAGTCCCACCCTACATTTTTTTTGTTCGAGAAGCAGTTTCATTCGGATATATATCACAATAAGGAAGAAAACAAGAACAGTTTGTTCTGTTGTATTTGCTGCAGTTAGCTTTGAGAAAAAAGAAGTTATGCTATAAATTTCATTATATTATATATCGATTTTCATCTATTCAAGTAATATTGAGTCCTATTAAACACAATGACGGTGATGTACAAACTAATTTATTTAAAGTCTAATTGAAACTTGAAAAACAAACTTTTTGGCAACATTTAGAAAAAGTATGGAAAATTGCTTCAGAAATATTTACGATTCGGCACTATTTAAGTTACTAATCAAATACGTTTGTGATCGATCAAGTAATGTTTGATGGTAAGGCACAGCGAATAATTAGGAAACCTAAAAATTGCACTTCATAAAAAATAGCTCCCTACACCTGGTATATAGTCTGGTCCACAATGCAACTTTTCTGTTGAATCTCTATATCGACATATAAAGAAAAGTAAACTGTGGTTGTTTGTTTCGCCACACACACACACACCCACTCCTCACCAAGCCAGCGGCAGCAGCATGTCCTCCTGACCCATGTCCTGCACATACTGCAGTAATGGCCTGTACGGGTGGTACACGATCAGACAGCAGTCCTAAAATAAAACAAAGCCAAACATCCATGAACACACGCTGAGAACAAACACCAAAACATTCTACTGAAGAAGAATCAACACCAACCATGAGCTCCAGTAAATAGAATTCACATTCCAGGATCTGGAGAAACAGAGAGAGGCATACGTTCACTGTGAAATTGTCTCACTAACACATTACGTGGACTAATTATCATCTTTCCCATTACGATGATCCATAAATGTTCCTCCAGCACTCCATATGTTTCCCTTACAACACCTGACCGGTGGCACACTGAACAAATTACACTTATCACCAGCCCGAGATATGAGCTGCCAAAACCATTTATCACGATAATGAGACTTTCCTACGAAGGTGTCGGGAGTGTGAGGAATGTCACTCCTGATTGGGTTTCAGATACTTGGTGACACTGAAGGCCGAATCATCACCACACACACGATCTCAGACTCTTGTCTAACGTTTCTATCATATGAATCCGACAGTTACAAGAAGTTATTATCTAGTTATCTAGTGGTGCTGTCAGATTTCCAAAATCTTGATCTGGAGCAAATTAAATCTGGTAACACTTTATGTTACATGTAAATTATGCAGAATTGAATGCATCTAACCCTGGCCAAAACCAAACCCTAACCCCATAGTAAGTACATGAAGTTAATTAATGTTACTCAGTACTTGAATGTATAATTGCACTGTAACAAGGACACCTTAAAAGTGTAATCGTAATTCTTCCAGCACAAACTATTCTCTCAGTAAGAGACAAACACCGTGGACTGCAATATCAAGGCCACCTGGTGTAACTCGCACTCGCTTACATGCCAGATCAGTGTCTCGTGAGTTTTGTGGCGTAGAAAGCACAGAAGTTTGACTCACGTGGTTCATTCTGAAGGGAAACTCCTTTGGAAAAGCATAAGAGAACCTTGTTTTCACTGTTACAAAAAGAGAATGAGAAAATAAATCATCAAAAACATATTCTAATAGTATGAAATGATTACGTTCACGCCAAGAACAATAATTATATAAGAGTCCAGCGCATGATATTGTTCTGTTTATTATAAGCGCACGCTGCAGTTTTGTCGCCTGACACTCTTTAAAGAGGGATGGATTCTGATTGGCTGTCAGTGTTTTTATCATCAGCTAGAAAATATAATTCTGAAAGTGATTCCAATGACATTAGGATAGTTGTGGTGTGGACTCTGATATTATTTTATATTGAGAACGATTTTTAGAACTATATCTTTATAGTTATCGTCCTTGGTGGCAAGTCACCAAGCCAAAACTGAATGAATTTGGCAATTATGGCTAAAAAAAAAGTTTAATTAAATTCTGATTTGCACCGTATATTAATTTCTGAACATAACAAGCAAATATGTTTGTACAATTCAGCTTTAGAGAACAAAAAAAAAGCACTTCTATCACATTTCTGTAGTAGTTACTTTATATTTTTGCTAGTTACTTCATAACACATTTCTGCTGCAGTTGGTTGAATTCGTAAAATATAAATCACTTACACACAGACGTTGCTGCTGAAATAAGCCGTGTGTTCGAAACAACACCAAATTCCTGCCAAGGAAAGAATTTCCGTTGATCAAAATTCAAATTTGATGCATCTTTCAACAGAAATTCCTACACTGAGACAGTGTTTACCTCGACTTTAGAGGCCAGAAATACACATGTAGGAGCCATCAGCACAGGGTCTATGCTCTTCAGAGAGTACCTGAAAAGAAGACAAGAGTTTTCTTCAATCTATCAAAAATAGAACGGCCATCATTACAGATCATGAATATCAATCGGTATGGATGAAATGAAGGCTGTAACCAAGACAACGACCCACTCACCTGGCATAGAAGCGCTTAAAGTAGACAGTTGCTGTGGCGATGACCTGCTGCCTGAGTTTCAAGTGTTCTCCCAAGGCTTGAATCACTGCCATGAGATGACAAATTAAACTATGTAAATTATTTAAAGGCAAGGTTTATACCTATAGACTTTGAAATTACTATATATAATAAAATTATATATATATATAATTATATATATATATTAAAAGCAGTTGAATAACACCTGAACATGTACATTAAATGCTCTGCTGTAGCCTTAACAGTCCATTAAGCAAGTCATACATTTCTGTATACGCATATTCATGAATATCATATTGCATACAGTCTGTAAATGCAGTCACATTCAGAACAGGCCACTATTCACAATTCATTTCAGTTAGACAGGAAGATTATATATAATTTATCTCCAAACCATTGGCAAAAAATATCTGTAGCTTCCAGTACTCCTCCTCTGTGAGGAACTTGAGATCTTTCTGTCTCTCCTTCATCAGATCCTGTTTGTCCAGAACCCACTGCAGACTGGTGAGAACAACCACACCAAATACTTTCAATTTAGAAATCATTAATGAATACTAGCACACAAATCAACACAGCAGCACTGCAGTTTATATTTAATACAATCTTAATGTCAAACACAGACAACAATCATATACAAACTTCATATAAGCATCTAAACGTCATCACGACACTATACTAATTAAAATTGTAAATATCAAATAAAAGGATGAAAAGAAACTCATGCCTTGAATAACACACATTTATCCAGATTATTCATAAATTAATTTCCTCTGTGGTTTCTTCAGTCCAGAACCACTAGCCAGTCGGCTAAAGCTAATAATCCAGAGATTTATACTGTTAAAAAAATAAAAGTCATTGAATCTAGTGTCTATTCTTCATCATGGCATTTACCGAGATTTGGTAAATAGTTAACTTTAATTAGCCAAATCCATTAATTTTAACGTTTTTATTTCTCTTGCAGCTTCGCAGCAACAGAAACACCCCTACAAATGCCTTAATGCCCTCGATTTCTGTCACAGAACACGTCTCTACTTACTAATGTGAACTCTGCCAGAAGTTCCCTGCCATCTTGATGTGTTTGAGGTAGAAAATAACCCTTAATGTGATGTTAAATTGTGTTTTAATGAAACGAAGCTCTGATGAAATCAGACGAGGAGCGCGACACTAAAAACACTCCGTAGAACTTCAATGTGCAAAATAAAACTGTCCGGGAGGAAGCAAACATACGCATCAGTTCCGGACAGATTCCTGCGCGCTTCTTGTATTAGGCTACTAATAAACATATGCGAGTTTATTAGTAAATAAACCCCTTTAAATAATAATAGAATAGAATAGAATAGAATAGAATAGAATAGAATAGAATAGAATAGAATAAAATAGAATAGAATAGAATAGAATAGAATAGAATAGAATAGAATAGAATAGAATAGAATAGAATAGAATATCATTATTTAATTACTGTAAATTAAATGTATAAAATATAATAACAATCTAAGTTCATATTAAAATATAACATCAGCTTTAAATACAGTAATATATATATATATTAATAATAAGTTATATAAATAATATATTTTAAATAATATTTACTGTATTATTGATATATAAGTATAACTATTAAAACATAGTCTATAGTGACTCCATAACATATGATAGTCCAATTATATCAGCATGCATCTCATTGATGAAGTCACTGGTGCTTTCAATCTCAAAGTTTTTTTAGACAGTTTTTAGTGCAGAGAATGTCATTAATAATGACTCAGGCTTGCCAGCTTCATTAGGAAAGCTCACTCATCTATTTTTACCGCGGTAACTCTTCGCGGTGGCCCGTCAGATAGTTCAGAGATAGTTCGACTCTGTGTCAGACCCAGGTTCGACATTCCTCGTCCAGACAGCAGGTATAAAGCTCCCTCATGATGAGTGCGGACTGAAAGCTTCTGTAGCATCTTTGGAGACGCGCAAGGATCACCTTCACCATGAGTTACAGCCCAGAAAGGATGTCATCTTACCGCCGTCACTTTGAGGGTGGCCTGACCTCGTCTTCCACGCTCCAGGTCCGGGTTTCCAGCCCTTCGCCCACCCGTGGCCCCGCGCGCCACCGCTCCGCCAGTTACAACCGGAGCGGCACTTTGGGGCGCAGGACGCTCTCCGGATCCCGCAGATCACGCATGACCAGGTAAGCCACAGTAATGGCCAAAAGTGATGCCTATAGAAAAACAGACATCTTCACCCTTATTCAAATATAATTTCAATTCGTTGAAGCATATTGTGTAGTTGTGTTTGCAGTCAAAAGTTGTAGGCCTATTTGTGATATTGCAATTGGACTGGCTGTCATACAAAAAAAATATGAATTGTTTGAACTGATTATGTTAGTCAATGAATGCTTTTTCTTGTGAGCTTTTTGTTTTATTATGCATTTTTAATAAAAACCTGTTGCTGTAGTTTGCTGTTTTGCCAAATAATTTTGTCAGATAAATACCTTAACCAAGTTTAGTATTTTGTTCTTCCCTTAAATTTAAAATATTAAAAAAATATATAGTTTCCTCGCATTTTGATGGCTTAATTGAGCTTGTATGCCTGTATGGTCATTAAAACAAATATTTTCCCCAACATCACTTTTGCCACCACTGTATATAATATAAAATAATTGTTAACTCAAATTAAATCCACAAAAAATTGATTACTTGAAACATTTACAGAATTACAAAATATGGCATTAATATGTGCTTTATAAGTACTAATAAATAGCCAATATTCATATGCATACTAATACAACTAGTTAATAGTGAGAATTGGACCCTAAACTAAAGTGTTACCAATTTTTAAAAATCTATATTTAAAAATAATATATGTTGTAAATGTATGTTTTGTTTCCTCTACAGCAGTGTTAGTATGGGAACGCTGTGTCTGGGCATGGGTTGGGGGGTTGCAGGAGGTGCTGTGGATCTGGACGCTGCGGCTGCTGAGAACCAGGCTTTCCTCAGCACACGCACAGGAGAGAGAAAGGAGATGGTTGCCCTGAACGACCGCTTGGCTGTATACATCGAAAAGGTAAGACCTTTTGATTTATTTATGGTGCCCTGTCTTTAAAGACAGCCCTGTGAGTTTTGGTGTGGTTGTTGCAGGTACGTTCTCTGGAGCAGAGCAACAAACTGCTGGAGGCAGAAATTGATGCCATCAAGGGTCACTATGTGAAACCGTCCGGCCTGAGAATGCTCTATGAGGAGCAGCTGAGGGAGCTGAGGAGGATTGCAGACCAGATGAAAGTCCAGCGGGTGAGAGATGGAGGACCACAGGGCGATTATGCCTTACTCACTTACACATGTACACCACGACTCTCACTCATCTCTAGCCAGGATCGCCATGATAACTGCCTCTGTTCCCCTTGTAGGACCTGGCGGTAGCAGCAAAGGATGCCATGGCAGGTCAGCTGGAAATGCTGAAGGTCAAATACGAGGAGGCTCTTGAGGCCAGAAAGAAGGCGGAGCTTGAGATCGAGGCATTCAGACCGGTAAGAGATCCAACTTAATACAGAAAGAGTCATGACTTGGAGTTACGTAATGATGGGGTTCAAACTCCCTCTGTACACTAGGATGTGGATGCAGCCACATCCGCCCGAATTGCCTTGGAAAAACGACTGGAAAACCTAGAAGTGGAGCTCGAGTTCCTTCAGAGGATTCACAAAAAGGTTCAGACCATATATGAAATCTGTATCACAGTACAGATTGCTAAGTTTAATTGTAATGTGTTAGTAATTGAATCTTATAAAGGATATTGTCAGATTGCCTTCTCAATCAACATTTTCTGTATGTCAGGAAATCGAGGAGTTGATGGCTCAGATTTATGGATCTGTGGCTAAGGTGGATGTGGCCTTCTCTTTGCCCGATCTGGCCTCCGCTCTCAAACAGATCCAGGCTCAATATGACAGCATCGCCGCCCAAAACCTGCAGGTAATCAGGACAGGCCGCACATAAACCTCACCATCCCTGATACTGACCTTCGGTGCTCACATGTTTTTCCCAACTGGTGTTCACTAGGAGATGGACGCTTGGTACAAAGCGAAGTTCCAAGATCTAAACAACGCAACATCACGGCACATGGAAACAGCAAGGAGCGTCAGAGAAGAAATCACAGCTTATAAGAAAGAGGTGTGGAAAATAGTGTAGTGCCTCATTTAACAAAAACACCAAACTGTACGGCCTTGAACTCGTGTGTGTTTGCAGATTCAGAATAAACAGAGAGAACTGGATGTTCTTAAAAACAGGAATGAAGCACTGCTGCTCCAGATCAAAGATGCCCAGGAGAAATACAAGAGAGAGGAGGAGGAGCTACAGGTAAAGACACGCCAGTTGGTACATCTTTTGAATAAGTAATAACTTCGCAATTGTTAAAAAAGTAATGTTCTATATAATATGGACTTCTGTAGAGACCAGACATACATTTGTCATGTTGTAATTGTCATGTGACCTACCAGCATCAGTTGCGTTGCTTTACCGGCATTCACAATTCCTCTCCATTGCCTAAAGTGTCCATCAACTGCACTTTTCAAGAGTAGTAAGTCATCCAGGTACTTTTTGCCAACTATAAGTTCGGACATACTACTATTTTTCGCATACTTCGCCTACTTAAAAATGAAGGTTCTCAATTGGTGTTGATGGTTCCATGAAGAACTTTTAACATCCATGGAACCTTACCATTGCACAAAAGGTTATTTTAGTGTAAAAAGGTTTTTTAGATCAATAAAATGTTCTTCACACATTTTAAGAGCTGTTTACTTAAAGGTTCTGTGAGGAACCAAAAATGGTTCTTCTATGGCATCGCTGCGAAAAAAGAGAGTGTACATTATAGGGAAGTATGCAATTTTGGATGCAGCCAGTCAAACACTACAGGTTTTCAAGTAGACCTGCAGTGGCCACTTTTGTTTTGTTTTGTCTTGGCCCATCAAGCAACCACCCAGAAAACTCTAGCACCCACCCAAAATGCTCTAACAACCACATAGCAACATGCTAAAATTCCTCAGAACATCGTAAGAGTTTTGCACGAGCAAGCGACACACAAAATCAAGTTGATTATAATATCTCACTAATTCATCTATTATAGATCCGTATAGAGACTCTAAAGGAGGAACTGAAGTCTATTAAGGGGAAGATTGCGCTGCTGCTGAGAGAATATCAGGATCTGCTCAACGTTAAGATGTCGCTGGAGATTGAAATCACCACATACAGGTACTGCAGTTCTGCCCTTCTACCTTGAACTAGTAATATAGTGCTGCAGTGATAACGTATTTTTGAAGGCCAATCCAGAAGTTCACATCACCCTGGTTCCCTCAACAACAAAAAACGCTTCTTAATGCTTGTTTTATCTTATTTCAAATCATTTCTGGTACTCTTGAGGCATGTTTAGAAGTTTGCTGATCCCCCAAGTGAGCCCTGGACCCCTGGTTGAGAACCACTGTTCTGTATAGAAGTTCCCTTTATTCTAAGAGTGTAACTCATTTTGCTGTGTCTCTGCAGGAAGCTGATAGAGGGAGAAGACAGTCGCTTATCCAGCATGGTGAGCAATCTGTCTCTCATGAGCGTGAGCGCAGGAATGGTCAGCAGCGTTTCTGGGGCAAGCAGTCAAGGGGTCAGTGGAGCGGTGAGCTCATCCGCCTCAGAGAAGATGCTCTCCAGCAGCTCAATAGTCAACCACAACCATCACGAGTCCGTGGAGGAGTTCAGCCATGAACAGGCTGTGGAGATGACGGAGAGGAAGACGGTCCTCATTAGGTACAAGTAAACCGCTCTACTATTATATTACAAAAAAAATCCTTGTTGAAAGTTATTATATTAAAAGGCAATTCAAATACATGTGAACGTTTCTTGATGTTGTTCCAGAAGCTAATGCCCATCTCTCTTTGGTTGCAGAACAGTTAAGACAGATGAGGACATGATTCAAAGGGACACACAAGAGCGCACCATCACCATCTCTGGCGCCGCAGATGAGAACGATTGAATTAGACCTTTGTATTAGAGTCATGAGACCTCGTCCTAAACCTTCAAAGTTCATTACTTAGAAAAACTATCAGACCAGAGATAAATAAAACACCACAGAGAATCTCTCATCCTTTACTACCTCCTTTGTGCTTTGACTAATCTGCTAAAACAGCATGTATTAAGCGTTTAACTGTGGGTCATCTGATTCATCAATGCAAATAAAGCTTGATTGCACAGCATGTTTATCCAAATGTGTTAGTAGTTTTTCTGTGTCTGAAGTGGCACACAAAGAGAATCAACGCTTTTATATGGAAACAAAAGTAGAGACTTTATACAGAAAACCACCAAAATGTTGATGCTAAAATATTTTAATTTATTTAAAGAATTGTAACTAAAAAAAACATGTTTAAAATAGCATGATGCAATATACAGTCCAGTGCCTTTACATATCAGATCATAAGGCAAATAAGGCTTTTATTGGAGAACAGCCTCATGTTGATTGCACATACACTATCATTCAAAAGTTTAAGCTTAGTATGATTTTTTTTGAGAAATTAACATTGTTATTCAGCTAGGATGCATTAAATTTATCAAAAGTTACAGAAATACTTTTACATTACAAAAGATTTCCATTTCAAACTAACGCTGTTCTTTCAAGCTTTCCATTCATCAAATATTCCTCAACAAAAAGTATCAGTTTCTACAAAAATATTAAGCAGCACCGCTGTTTTCAACATTGATAAGAATAAGAAATGTTTCTTGAGCAGCAAATCATCATGAATGATTTCTGAAGGATCATGTGACACTGAAGACTGGAGTAATGATGCTGAAAATTCAGCTTTACATCACAAGAAGAAATCATTTTTTATTCAAACAGAAAACAGCTATTATAATTTGTAATAATATTTTGCAGTATTATTGTAGTTTTTATCCAATAAATTCAGCCTTGTTGAGACTGTCAAAAACATTTAAAAATCGTACCGACAACCAACTTTTGTACAGTAGTGCTATTTTCATTTTTTCAGCAGGTAAATTTTAAAATAATTGGCAAAATTGAAAAATGCATTTTGTACAGTCTGGTCTGATGAAGTGAGTGAGGAAATATTCACATGGATTATGGTTTAACATTCCCACATAATCATACACTTCCATTGTTGGTCATTCATACCGTACAAGAGTAAACTAACATTGGTTTGGTATTGACATTCCAAAACATTTGTTAGTGCAACAAAAAATATATAGTTTACAGTATTTTTAATATTGACATGATTTGATTGGATGGAATCTCATTGACTGATGTCATGAATGTGTGCGTGTGTGTGTGTGAGATTATTGTAAAGGTTTAGGCTCGTCTCCGACTCCTCCAGCGAGACGATACACAGCCAAGCTGACCTCATGAGCCAGATTATCAGCACTTTCCTGCAAATAAACACAGCAAATAAAATGTTTTGCAATTACAATCAGCTTTATATATTGTTATATATTGTGATACAGTATTTGTTTTCGACAATCAAAAAGCCTTTTATCATCAACTAACATTTGGTCGACTATTAGGCAGCCCCCTAGTGATATGCAAGAGAAAATGCTTATAATGACACCAGCAGTGTGTGTGTACCTGTGTGTCAGCCTCAGCATAGACCCTGACCACATCTTCAGTTCCAGATGGTCTAACAAAGGACCGAGCATTCTTGTACTTCTTGACAAGCGAGTCGATGGCCTCCTGCAGACCCTCTGGAGTCACGGCCCTCCTCTCTGCGTCTGTCGTATCTATGACTCGCCGATCTGACACCTGCAGAGTCCAGCAGTTAAAACACACACACATACACTCAAACCTCACGAAACACACACACAAGTACACACCGTGACTTTAAGTTGACGGTTGGGCAGGTCTGTGTAAACTGCATCCCAGTCTTGCACAGACATCCCTCTGATGGCCAACACAGCTTCAATCACTAGCATATCTGAGATAGCGTCTCCAACCGTCTGAGGAAGAGAGCAAGGGTGTTAAGTATGGAAAATGTCACCTAGTTTTATTATATCTATAAGGCATCTGATGATGTAGCTTGAAGGTGTATGTTTTTATACCTGGTTGATCAGATTAACTGTGTTCTCCAGGATTTTTACCGCAAGTTTTTTCTCATCGTTGGTGTTAGGGTCCTTCACCAGCTCTAAAATCTGTTTCTGAGCTGCTTTGCTGAACAAAACCTGAAACATATCAGCAAAAAAACACTAGTAAAACACTAGTTCTTTTGGCAGGAATTATTTAAATGAACACTGTGACGTGTGCGTTCGCGGCAGAAAACTTAAAGACTACAATCGAGGCATTTCAATGAGTTCAGAAGCACTGATATAGAGAATAGCTCACTTTGGAGTGACTTTGTGCTTTGTAACTTTGAAGATCTTTTTCATGATCAAACAGCAACATTTCACACTAAAGAAAGTTGAAAATAGCTCCTCTTTAAAGACTCTAAACTGAAAAGCTGGTTCAAAAGTCAGTTTGAATGGGCCGGTCAAATAACCACATGTGTAGAATTGATGTCTCGATGAACTGAAGTTTGCTGAACTCTGACCTGCTAATTTAAATAAGTGAAAAATTGCATTATTTTGCAATGAACTCACAGTTCCATGTCCATTGGCCTCAAAATACACTCCAATATCATATTCCTGCGCCGCATGATGTAGGTGCTTCACTCCTGTTTTCGTACAGCATACTGTGACCTGTGGAGAGGTCAAAGGTCACCTTAACATCTCATAAACACTGAGTAGCAAGAAATTGGAGAGTGCTATAGTAACAGGACATATTTCTAAGAACATCACCTTCATGACGTCCTCCAAGTAGCGAGTTGAGCTTCCATTAGCATATGCTGTTTGAACAACAGCAATCTGTAAATTCAACCCAGCCTGAACACACACACACACAGACAAAATTAATGTGCACATTTAAATTTAGAAGTGGCTAATTCCCTTCTAGACCTTATTCATGTGTGTAGAACCTGTGTGAGCAGCTCTTTGAGATATGTGCTGATGAGAGTAGCGATCTTGTCTCCGTCCAGGAGATGGAAGCGGCC
Source organism: Phoxinus phoxinus (assembly GCF_949152265.1). NCBI lineage: Eukaryota > Metazoa > Chordata > Actinopteri > Cypriniformes > Leuciscidae > Phoxinus > Phoxinus phoxinus. Next base: position 6,589,815 of record NC_136884.1, read on the forward strand.
CTTAGAGTCAGTGTAATAGTAAACAATGCGATCGGCATCACCATCGAACGAGCAGCCGCGTTCACCTGCTGTCATACTCACACCTGGAGAGAAAAAAAAGGTGAGATTTCTCTGATTATTCGGCATGAACAGATTAAAGTGTTTTCAAGGCTTCTTTCATTATATTGTAAAATAAACTCTCTCTGACTCGGTTTAAACAAACACAAATATTGAATCATCTTTTCATCTCATATGAAAGGGTTTTTTCAAAAAGTTTTGACAAGTTTTGACCCCTCAAAAAGTTCTGACAGACCTCGAGGAGCTTTCTGCTGGACTTTGACGTAATCTGCTCCACACAAGTGGTTGAGTTTCCCACTGCTGCCATCATTTGAAAGCACGACCTGCAGTTCGGAGCGTAGAAACGCCTCCATTTCTCTCATCTTCAATGCACCGATGCCGTTGGCTCCATCCACCAGAAGCTTCTTCTGATCATCAGTGCGATTTGGGGCCTTTGGAATACAAGTAGAAAAACACTTAATGCTAGAAATAAACAGGATTATTAAAGTGCCCCTATTATGCTTTTTTGGGATATTACCTTTCATGTAGTGTGTAATATAGCCGTTTGTGAATGGAAAAGGTCTGCAAATTTTCACAGATCAAAGAGCACGATAAATTGAGTTATTGTTTCCCAAAAGAAAGAACAGAGTCTGAACTGCCAGAAACGAGTCGTCAGTAATTCCAGTCTTACTTCCTGCACAAACCTATGTAGGTTTGTAACAAATTTGCATAATGTCAGCCTATGCTTTCACTGGCCACTGGCGAACAACAACTACTTTGACCCACTTTGGCGCTGATTTTGCCTGCACTTCCAATGGATGAGAACTCGGACCCAAATTGATGCAGTAAAGCCGACTCCATCGTTACTGTTCGTATCACTGTGTATCGAGTGCTCAGGAGCTGAAATTCAGATATGGTAATAGGCGTTTCATTTCCAAAAGCGGAACATGCTGAGCCAACTGACCAATCAGAGCAGAGTGAGCTCATGGACAGGAGGGGTTTAGAGTGACACTGTGAGAAAATATGTGATGCTGCAATGTATATTATGAGAAAATGAAAGTGTTTTGCATGTTAACCTATTGTAAGAGACCTACAAAACAAAATGAGGAACCTTTAAAATAGCATAATAAGGGCACTATAGTGTTTGGAGATCATGCAGATGCTTGTATGTCGCCCTTACGTTCTGGGTGAGCTGAAGGAAAGCCTGTGAGAGTTTCTGGTAGTAGCCCTCAACAGTCGGACTGCCATAGCAGCCATTTGTGTTGCAACAGCACACCATATAATGCAGCTGGGGAGTGGTGACCAGACCATAGTCTTTTAAAAGAAACACACACCCATGATCAACACAGAATAACCAATAGAGCAATTCATCAACCTTTGTACTGTCATATCTCCCAACTACACTTACACTATAAAAAAATAATGAAACGGCAAGACTACTTTAATTTTCTGAAATGAGTTTCAAGCAAAGTAATTCATTTCATTAAGTTTTGTAATGTTAGGAACTTCATGAACACACCATGAGTTTTGCCTCCCAAACTGGAAACGCCATCCAATACAGCCTGAGAGAGACTGACACTGCTTGGTCTATATAAAAACAAACAAAGAGAAATAAAGGTAACTTCGATTGTCAACTTTAGACATTCCACTAATTATAAGTAACTTTGCAACTACATGTCAACTACCAGTCATTAGAGTATTAGTAGACTGTCTGCTAAATATCTGCTAACACTTTATTTTGATGGTCTGCCAAAATAATATAATAAGCTAAGGGTTCAGCTTTTTCAGTAAATAATGTGTAGCTAAACGTGTATGAGGACCAAAATAAATCCTGATGATAATGATGATGACAATAAGCATGATTACTTTCAGATACACCATTTAATCACATTTTCAGACTGTGAAACATCTGTTGGCAGTGTTTTTGACTTGATCTACTGGCTTGGCCACTATGAAGTCTACAGGTTTGGTAGCTTCTCTTGTACTTAATCTTTCAACTATGACAGTTGTTAACCTGCCTGCTTTGTAAACAGAAGCCAGGCTTACCTGGTGTCTTTGCCGATGTAGACACTCGCTGGTTCGCTCATGCTGATGTCCTCTTTCTCAATAACGTCTCTCAGTGCTTTGAGGAGAGAGTCCTGCTCGGCGTTAGCTAGCTGTGTGGCGTATTCCTCCCACACCGCTGTCACCATCTCCCCCATGGGGTCAATTAGCTTCACCCCATTGTCTTCCTGAAAAAAGATGATAACATTGCAGCAACATCCTCGGGAAGTGAAAATGCACCACTGTTCTATTGATATGACAGTAAATGTGGACACACATGGGTGCATTTCTTACCTCTGGGTTATGGGAGGCAGTCACCATGACTCCTATGGTGGATTTAGTCTTTTTAGACCTCAGAGTTGCCAATAGCCCCATGCGAAACATGATGTGGTCCAGATGTTTGGCGTGAGTGCGGAATCCAGCTGTGCCATATTGCAATGTAAGCCCCTCTGGCTTCGGATGCAGCTTGGACTTTTGAGATACCTCCTCAAACTGAGCCATCTCTGAAAACAAAGACAAAAACAACTCAATGTAACAATAAGAAGCAGGAGAAGAAAGTTCAACACTCTTACTTCAGCAATAAACAAAATGAAACACAAATGTGATGTTTATCTAAAGTCATTTTTGCTTATTCGTGTGGTTGATCTGGATCATCGAAGGTCAGCAGCAAAGACATTGGTTCATAAAGTGAGATTAAATACATAAATATTTGTGTAATTTAATACATTTAATTATTGCAGGTGTGCGTAATATTCTGAGTTTGCATTTCACTGGTTTTATTCATTTTGAGGAATACTTGAATCTGTTTTTGTGCAAGTAAAATGAAACGAGTAAATGTAAGCTCACATTTAGTCTAGAACTACAATAACCATCATGTTCACACAACGCCTCTGCACTTACTCCTGATTTCTCACAACATGGGGACAGGAGAGCTGTCAGTTAATGTATTGGAAAACTTTTCGTTACTTATTTGAAAAAGTAACTTAGATATTTTGTTGTTAATTTAAAATAAATGCATTACTTTACTGTCACATGACAGTAACTTTTAGACAAGTATCTTTTAATGTGTTACCCCATAACATGTGCTTCGTGTAGTTATATGCATTGCTGAGATTGAACCAAAGCAGTTTGCGATACCAAAGTGCACATACCTCCATTTAAAAACTGCAATAATCAAAACAATAATCTTCCAATCAATCAATCCCAAGATAAATAATAGCAATGAGTAATTTGTCTGTTCCAAGTAATATATCCCAGAATGATAAATGAACAACTGAACAATAAAACATGCACACTTACAGATATAAATAGGTGTAAACATAATCATAATGACATTACAGTTGTTGAAATATTTTTAAAATGAATGAATGAATCTTCTAATCACACTACTGCAACACATTATCCGGGCTCACAAACGAAAACAAGACACGCTAAATAATTATAAGAGTTCTGTTAGTTACCAATAAATGAGTTTAATATGATGACAGTTGATGAAGTTTACACTCACTCTGCTGTTTCTGCGGCTGAAGGGCGTGAGCTCTGAGCAGCGCTTCCTACTTCCCTGATTACGTGGCTACAGTGACGTTGGTCGCCACGCCCCCTCTACTGACGCACACAGGAACTTTTTGCATATTTTGACCAAATCAGTTTAGTTTAGGCTCTGGTTTAACCTACAGATCAAAGTTGAATTATTTAAAAGGATGTGCTAACTGGGAATGCTCATTGTTATTCCTGAAATACTGAGTTTAACTATAATAATAGTATTTCTAAATAAGAGTTCCAATCACAGATATAATAAATATGAAATAAATATTATTATTATATTACATTATATTATTTGTATTATTATGTAAAATATTTATTATGTAAATATAATCATGTTTAACTTTATAACTTAATATAACTTAACTTCAAGGACATTTTGGCTTGTATAGTGGAGCCCCAGATGCTTTTTTTTTGTTCATTATCAGCTGTGTAAACATGCTCAGAAAACATGTTTATGCAGATGTTGCATTTTTTTTTTTTTTTTTTTTTTTTACAGATGTTTCCATTTCAGCATTGGGTAACAGCTTCTCAAATGCCTCTGCACTGTTTATGTCTGTCTCTTTTTATAAGATGATGCCCGTTGCCACAAAGGAACATAAGAAAAAAACATAAGAGATATGAGAGAGACTTTACCACACATGTCTGATGTCTGACGGAATGAAGCAGACAGCCAGACAGAACCAGGAGAGAGAAAGTTTGTGGCCCCTGGCCAAATAACAGTTTACTGTTAAGCTCCCCCTCAGTGAGGACTGACCCCTCACCCTCACACACACACACACACACACACACACACACACACACACACACACACACACACACACACACACAAACTAACACTCCATAGCATGCTCTGAGAGGACTTTCAGTAATCTGCTTGGTAGACTTAACAAAATCAGCTCTGGATAATATGTGCATTCTCTGTAATCATTTTTGGTTTGTTTTTTTATGTTGATGTTGACAAGAAGTTTTTGCAGCTGCTTCAACAAGAAGAGGAGGTCCTCATGGTAGATTCCTGAGTCCTGCTGTGCACACTCACACACTACATACAGAGCACAATGGCACATGGCTTTCCCGTCTAAAAGGCTTTAATTACTCGTGTTGATGAATCTGGGGAAGACTGCTGGCTTTGTTTCTTGCCTGAGCTCTGAACTGGATGGTCAGTTTCCAGGGTTACTCTGCATGAAAGGAGGTGCAAAACAAGTGGCATAGAGCAAATGACAAAAGTATTCTGGCTAAAAGTATACTAGCTGACTGGTGAGTAGAGACAATTATTGATAGATCTCAAGATTTGCATTTGAATATTTACCAATGTCTTTAGCAGTAACTCTAAGTAAATTCTAAGTAAAAAAAAAACTCTTAGTAAATTTGCAACAACATGTAAACTATCAGTCATCTGAGTATTAGTAGACTGCCTGCTTAATATCTGCTAACACTTTATTTTGATGGTCGCCACCAACTGACTATACGTAACTTTGCAAGTCCACCAACTTATTCTAATCCCAACAGTTTACTAATATTCTAATTAGTTAGTTGACATTGTAAAGTTGCTTATAGTTAGTTAATGCGGACCATCGAAATAAAGTGTAACCCTTAATGTTTGTTTACTGTGATTTAACACTTTGGATATTTGTGCAAATTATTTGTGTACACTCTTTGTGAAGATCTGAGAGATGGGGGTCTCTAAAAGAGCGCCCGCCACCGATAATGTGTCCGATGAAGGTAGCAAAAAAAACATGAAAGATGATGCAGTTCATCTGAGGAGGAGGATAGGGCTGTTGCCATCCATTTCCTTCATCATTGGCACTGTGGTGGGCAGCGGCATCTTCATCGCCCCTAAAGGCGTATTGATGAATTCGGGCAGTGTGGGATTGTCCCTGCTGGTCTGGGCTCTGTGTGGCGTCCTCTCCACTTTTGGTGAGGAACATCTTTGATGCTTATGCACTGTACAGATCAAAAGTTTTGTGTTTTTAATTGGAATTTGGAAGTCTGTGGTTTTTCTTGGCGAGTTCAGCAGCATCAACAATAACATACAATAAAACAGCATGTTCACTACACTGCACAATGAATCTCACTAACAGCATGTCTACACTGGTAATGAGAGAATTTGTGAGTTTGCAGATCTCAGCACTGACCAAAAATCTGGCGTTTTGAGCGGTGGGTGGATTCTGACTAAACACCTCTGATTGGCCGTTGTGTTCAAGAGATCAACAAACATGTCTGTGATTGGCTACATTGCTCACCACTGCAGAAACACATTGTAAATAGAAACATTTGACGTTCTCCAGAGCACAAACACAAAGGTATATGCCACTAATCTGACTCGTCTGCTGAGCTGTGGAGTTGCCAAACCACACTGTGATTGAGAAAGTTGACACGCTTTCTATCACTGCTCTACGACAAATAGACCATTCCCACTTACACCACACTGTTAAGACTGTCTTAAGAAGGCATTTTAAAATAATGCCTCTAGGTTATCATCCCATTTAAATGATGCAGAGATAATAGTCCCAAGAAACTTGAAACCTGTCCATAATATCGTAAACTTAAAAAAAAAAAATTTTTAATAGAAGTCTCTTCTGCTACATTTATTTGATCAAGGATACAGTAAAAAACGCAATATTGCGAAAAATTCAAAATTAAAACACATCATCCATTATTCCAGTCTTCAGTGTCACATACATTTTTTACAGTTATTTTAAATTGTAAAAATATTTTACAATATTCCTCTTTTTTTACTGTATTTTTCATCAAATAAATGCAGCTTCTTTCAAAAACCTTTATTGGTTGTGTGTACTATTTTGACTTTTAGCTCTCCCACGCTGAATATTGCATGTTCTCTTCAGGTGCTCTGTGCTATGCTGAGCTGGGAACAACCTTTACTAAATCAGGGGGCCATTACACCTACCTGTTGGAGACTCTGGGGCCCCTGCCTGCCTTCCTGCGACTGTGGACTGAGTTCATATTCATCAGGTGTGTGTGTGTGTGTGTGTGTGTGTGTGTCTGAACAGTGTTTGGGTTTTATTGTGTTCAGCGAATTGTTAAATGTCCAATTGTCATTTCAGACCTGCAGTGGCCTCCTATGTGTCTCTGGCTTTTGGCCGTTATGTAGTGGAGCCGTTTTTCTTGCCGTGTGCCGCTCCGACAGCTCTGGTCAAAATCGTCAGCGTGCTTGGAGTCAGTGAGTGCAGTTCCTTTACGATCGGCAGTGGATTACTTAACGTTTAGTTTGTACAGCGAACTAAATCTGTCATGTAAAACTGTTAACTATTCTGTCTATAGCGTTTGTGGTGGCAGTGAACTGCTGGAGTGTGACTTTGGCAGCTCGCACGCAGATCTCGCTGACCTTCGTCAAGATGTTTGCTCTGATTCTGATCATCATCCCGGGCATCATGGCTCTGGCCAATGGTAAGAATTGCATGCTTTAGGCCTATCTACTGCATTTTTCATTGAGGATTAATTTGGAATGTTTTCAAACAAAATCAATTAATTTTACCTGCATAAAATACTTTCAGATGATTTTTATTATTATTATTTTTTTACATTTTCAATAGGCATGATTCGTGTTTATTAGCAAAATTCAGTCCCAAGTGTGTGAGATAGGCTATGGGAAAGGGGCTAAGTATATATATTTTTGAAATGGATTTATTTCAGTTTTAGTGTATCAAATTAAACTGGCAACACTCTGAAATATAAATTTTACTTTTTCATGTTATTTCAAAAATGTTTAAGTAACAAAAATGGGTTTTTTTTTATGGTTTTAGCTTCAGTTAATAAACCCATTTTAATCATTAATTGCATTATGAGAAGAGAGTAAGGAAAATGACTTCTTATTTTATTTTTTTCTGTTTCAGGGAAAACTGAAAATTTCCAGAATGCCTTTGAATCTGATTCTTTATCTCTGACCAAACTTCCTTTGGCCTTTTATTCAGGTCTTTATGCATACGGCGGATGGTGGGTATCATTAGTGCCAAATATCTAAAAGGAAGGGGTTTAAAAAAAATTATGTAAAGTTTTTTTTTTCTTACAGGTTTTATTTAAATTTCATAACCGAAGAGGTAATTAACCCCAACAGGTATACATAACTTCTTGCATTCTGAAATTGAAAACTTGACAGAATGTTTTTCTGAATATATTAAGACACCTAAGATTCCTTTCTCATATATTCTTGTTAGAACCATTCCATTGGCCATCATTTTCTCCATGGTGACAGTTACCGTGTGTTACGTTCTGGTCAATGTGGCTTACTACACAATGATGACCGCAGATGAGTTACTGATATCTGATGCCGTGGCAGTGGTTAGTAGTGGTGTGTCACAGACTTTGGAGATGAGTATTACAGGATCTAGTTTGGAGAGTAAATGTCTTGACTGTGCTGTCCTAAATGCATTGCAGACGTTTGCAGGTCGGGCTCTGCAGGGTATAGCTCCAGCAATACCAATATTAGTCGCTCTTTCCTGCCTTGGAGCTCTTAATGGAGGCTTTTTTGGTTCACCCAGGTAAGGATCTCAGAAACATAAAGGCAAAATAAGTTTTGCATCTAAATTTATGTTTAATAGCTTTGACTTTGACCGGTTAAAATGGAAGATTTTGTAACTCTGTTTCTGCAGGATGTTGTTCGTGGGAGCCAGAGAGGGTCACTTTCCAGTAATCTTCTCCATGATCCATATTCGCAGACAAACACCACTACCAGCCGTGCTTTTTCTGGTACATCCAGTGCTGAGTACACTTTTAAAAAATAAAGGTTCCAAAGGGTTTTCAAAGCGATGCCATAGAAGAACCCTTTTTGTTTCCCCAAATATTTAACACTAAAAAAGATTAAATATTTGATTTGTTTACCTACATGTCATGTGACCATTAACTGACATCAGAGAACCGTGAACTTGAGAATGTGTTGGAATATTAACTTAAAATCTTTCAAGTAAAATTGTGTAGGTTTATAAGACATTGGTAAATTTAAAAGAGGAAAATAAGAATTAACGAGGATCAATTAATTTGGAATAATTTAGTCTATCATTATGTAATATGTAATAAATCAAAGAGTAACTGTAATCTGATAACAAGTAATTTAAAATGCAATCTAATCTAATTACAAGCAGACCTATTTTTAAAAATCTGATTATGTAATCCAGATTACATGCATCATCCCTCAAGCCATATCTGGTTCCTCCATGATCGTCATGTCCGCTCATGTTTGCAGTATCCTCTGGTCATCGTCATGTTGGTAAGAGGAGAGATCTTTCAACTGATCAACTTTGCGTCGTTCTCCCGTTGGCTCTTCATTGCCATGGCGACCTTGGGAATGATCATCCACCGCTACAGATTTCCAGAACATCTCAGACCATTCAAGGTCCATTTAAATGGCTTATTAATTGATATATTAGTAGGAAGTTGTCACTGAATTTATTAAACATTGCCGTGACTATGTATGTTCAGGTCCCTCTAGCAGTTGCAGTGGTCTTTACCATAGTGTGTTTCTTCATCGTGGGCCTGTCCTTGTATTCGGACCCCTGGAACACGGGGGGCAGCTGTGCCCTCACCCTCTCAGGAATACCTGTGTATTACCTGACAGTCAAGAAGTCATACATACCTAAACGCTGGGAAAAATCCTTCAGTGAGTACTGCAAAGCACTGTTATGTATTGAATCCATAAGCTTAACATTCATTTTAATATGATTCTTCAGTAGAATTATTCCTGGGATCAGTCAAGGCTCCAATCGCTGACCTAAACTTCATTGTGTGCAGATTATTTCAGTCAACAGATGCAGATTCTTCTGGAAGTGGCTCAGCAGGAAGTTCAGACCTACTGATGGAGCGTCACCAAACACCAGCTAAATTCATGCTAACAGACCTGAGTGTTGCGATTGGCATCACAGTTTTACATTTTAGTGGTGCTTGCTATTACTATTGCTCATTTGAACAAATCCCTAACCACACGCTTAAAAACAAAGATTTTAATAGGGGGTTTTCACAGTGATGCCATAGATAGAAGAACCATTTTTGGTTCCCCAAAGAACCTTACAGTAATTAGTTTTTAAAGGGCTAATTCACCCAAAAATGAAATAATGGTCAATTTCTCACCCTCACGTCATTGCAAACCTGTAAGACTTTTGCTAATCTTCGAAACACAAATGAATATATTTTAAATTAACTCTTAGTTATTTCTGTGCCACTTTGAGGTAACGCAATTACCACTTTGACGCTTCAAAAAGTTCATATAACGATCGTAAAACTAATCCATATGAATCGATCGGTTTAGTCCAAATTTTCTGAAGACACGATTGCTTTGTTATCAACCTTGATCAGTGAACATAAACAAGCTCAACTTGCTTGATGCATAAGAACAAATCTCATTGGTTCCTTCAGAAGCTCAATCGTGCTGCGAAACACGAGAATGAACCTCATTGGTTCTCGCACATCAAGCAAGCATCCCTGAACTTCCGTTTATCATCTGATGTGTGTTGATGAATGTTTATATGTGAATAAAAGCCTAAATTCAATCTGTTCATCATTTAAAGCGATCAAGTCTCTTCAGACAATTTGGACTAAACCACTCAATATATGGATTAGTTTTACGATCTCTTTATGAACTTTCTAAAGCGTCAAAGTGGTAGTTGTGTCGAAAGAACTTGAGGGCGAGTAAATGACAGTTTTATTTTTTTGGGTGAACTATCCCTTTAAAAGAACCATTATTTTCTTAATTTGAATATTTTAATAATCAAAAGAACCTTTTTACTACTATAACCGTTTGTGCAATGAAACCATATTTTTAGTGTTGCAACTGCACAGCAACATCCTGGCACCCTATAAATTCCGTCAATCACCACTCACATTGTCTTTAGTAAAATTCGAGTTTTTATTTAAATCAAAGTCAAAGACAGGAATTAAAAGTGCCCTGGATTTTTCTAATTTCCATTTAAATGCATTTTTTAAGTATCCCTTTATTTTGAAGAAATAAGTACAATAGGAAGAGAAACCAAATTGCATGCTTTGTTGGAAATGACGATTGTAGTTTCTGGTCAAAGCATGTTTTCATAGCTCAGTGAAATGCCAGGTAGATAACTTTAATATTTCAATACGATCTTCACAAGAATCACAAAACAAGTCCTATTATTGTTTTGTTTTTCAATAACAGAGGGTCTGAACGGGACATCTTTTTATGTTACCAAAAGGTTGACTGTTGAGAAATGTCAAAGTTGACTAATAAATAGCTTCGAAATCTTACAGAAGTTAAGTATCAAGGCACTCGGTAATGACAGTGACAGATTTACAAATGTCTGTGCATGAATGTACTTTTATATTTTTAGGATTTTGTATTTAACTTCTAATGCTCATGTGTTCTGACATCTTAACACCATCAATCTGTCAACTGTGTAGTTTTGTATATTTTTTATGACATCTTGCATTTTTTGTTTTTACATTGGAAGTATACAATACAATGTGACATGAATTAACAGCTACATTTGATGGAAGTCTTATAAGCATATGACATCTGCATGAGTTCATACTAATCACTATACTCATGGAAATGAACATTAAAAGCTTTGGAGTGCACCAAAAATCTTTTAGAACGCTCATCTTGGTCATATCCAACATCCAGAACACAAGTGTCTTAAATTGTTCTTAATAGCAAAAATACATGAATGCAGAAAAGCAGCAGCAGCAGAGATGAGTCACTATTCCGACATGCTTGTAACCATGAAAACACACATTATAGGATGTTATAAACAGCTCGATACTCCATCTAAACGACTGGTAAATTCTACAACAGTAAAAAAGTGCAACTTACATGACCATCTGCAATTAACTAACAACCCTTCATTCTAAGAGAACGTATATAAGGTTTTGCATACGGTTTTATTTTATATGCCAAATTCTCTTAAAAATCTCTTTTTGTGTGTAATTTTTACCGTCAATCTATCTGGCCAAACCAAGGTGTTTAAAATTATTCCAAAACAAAGAAATAATGTAAAGTTGGGTAGTGTAAATTATTGAATCTGTTAAATCTGTTTGTTCACGTACTTATAATACACACACTCTCTCTCTCTCACACACACACACACACTCACATTTATATATTACAACTTGTGCAAAATAATTATATCTAAGTACATTCGTCACTAACAGTTTTGCTTGCAAATTAAGCAAATAAAGGCCTACATATCCAAAACACAAACACGTACAGTAATAGGCAGTGAATTAGCAACATTTGTTAGCAGAGAAATTAAGAAAATACTTATAAAAATAGAAGAGATCAAAAGCAAGTAAATAAGAGTCAAAGGCAGTGAAGGAAGTTAAGCAGCTCAGATAAAGGAAGTCAGGAGTCACTTCAGCTCAGGGATAAACTGGGACCAGCTGATGTTTGCCATGCCGAGATCATCATCCTCCAGGCCGGAGAAGCTGATATCCACTAGAATTTTACTCAAGCTGTCGTTCATAGTGTCCAGGACGAACCCTTCGGTGAGAGAGCGGTTGGCGAGGCCCACCTGCAGCAGCTCTCTGGAGCAGGCCGGGGTGGAGCGTCTCGGGGAGGGTCGGGCACAGGTGAGCAGCTCTCGAGGGGAGTTGAAAAGCGGCAGCTCTTTAAACGGTGTGCTGTTGAAACTGAAGGGTGTGTGTTCGTGCCGCTGTGGGGTGAGCTGTGGCCCGCTGGGCGTTCGGATGGGGCTGAAGTCCAGCACACCTCCCTTCCCGACAGGAGTGATCCTCCAGGGCTCCAGCACTGTGGGCGGCTTGCTAGGAGTAGATGACGAAGGGTGGCTGCCCTTGATGGGCGTTTTAAAAGTGTATTCTCTGTTTGGGCTGTCAAAGTCAGGTTTACAGGTGGGCAGGGGCTCCGCATCAGGCTCCGCCTCCTGAGTGTCCTGGAAGGTGGAGACGTCGGAGACCACGCCCGAGTCGAAGAGAGTGCTGTCGGGGTAGAGCAGGACGGGCTCCTCAGTGGCTGGCCGGACCAGGCGTTGTTTGCGGCGGGAGCTGCTGTTTTCCCGCTGTCTGGTTTTGGGGGGCGGAGCTTCGGACACCACAGGAGTCAGAGACACACACACAGGCTCCTCCTTTATCTTCCGAGAGGCGGGATTACACAGCATCACCGTGCTCACGTCACTCTGCGAGACCTTACATGACACACATGCGTTAAACACAAAATGCTTTTCTTGAGAAATTAATTCTCTGCTGTAAAAGACCATAAAACCATTAAAGTCCCAGGTATACTTAATTTCAATTCACAATCACACATACTCTGTGTATAGGACTATAATTTGCGGGGATCAGATAGCCACTATTAATATGCGTGAGGTATTGAAATCGCTTTTGAATGTGCGCTCACTTTTAACTTTTGCAATCACGCATACTCGTGTGTACAGGGAGTGGCGGGACTGACTGCACAGACGAATGGTGAGTGCGGATGTCCTTGGACCCTCCCGATGACAAAAATCACATCACGTGGACTGCTGAAGTATACTTTGAGCTTTAGACTAGCTTCTATCAGTTAATGACCATACATGACCAGCCAGATAGCATGTAAACCATCCACTATTTGGTTTTGGGTGGATTTTCAAGCAGGGTTGAATGTATTGATTTCAAATTAATAACCATAATACTCAAAAAATATCATTCAAATTTTATTCAATGTCTTCTACCTCAAATCTCTCTCTCTCTCTCTCTCACACACACACACACACATTAATGTTTTACCTTAGGAGCAATCCGGACCCTCTTGCTCGCACTGCTGGAGCTGGGAATGGAAGCGCTTTGAGTGTGTGGAGGAGTGGCGAGAGACACGGGACTGGAGGAAGGCAGGAAGAGTGACTGACCCAGAGGAAGCTGGATGGGAACCAGGTACGAGTCAGTCCGAGGCAGAAGAGGCTTCATCTTTCTCTCTGAGCACGAGCGGAAATAAAGTACCGTCAGCAAACAGACTCATGTGCTCGGAGACATTCATCTCTCTCATCCAGCTCAACACTCACCTGTGCTACCGGCGATGGGTATCGCTTTCTTCACCTCCGGAGGACCTCTCTTCTGTTGCTACGGGAACAAAGAGGATTTGTTTACATTTGTTCAAAGTGTGACGTTCAACATAGCTTCGGCGTCAAGGCTGTCTGTCTTTCTAAGGAATCTTAGATGATAAAAGGAACAAAACAAGCGATGATCTCGAGCTGAACGTGCTTCCTTCTGTCTGTCTGAATCTCCCTGAAATAAAATAACTGATTCCTGTAGAAGTAGAAAGGCTGGTCCCTGTCGATCTGTCCGTGACGTGAGATGATGATTTAGAGTACGAAAGGGGATCTTACTTGATGGTAACCAACTTGTGTGGTCTGAGGGCAAGTGGGGGTCACTGGGTCAACCAAAGGCTGTGGGATGAGCCAGGAAATGAGAGATGACCACATTTGAAAGGATAAAATCGCATATGGACAAAGCAGCACTGTGAGTGACTGGGATATAATAAACAGAGAGTGTGATTTGTATTAATACACACCTTGTAAACCTGGTCCAAAGTGAGACAGCGGTTTGCTTCCGGTCGAATCGTCCAATAGGAGATCTTGCCATCAGGAGATGTTTCACGGACAAACATGTCATGCAGTGAGAGATTGTGACGTATGGAATTCTAATAAAAAAAATTAAACAAATCACTCTCAGACATCATATGTTAGAAATTTGTGTAAACTGAAAATTAATTAACTTTACACGCTACCTTCCATCCGGGCTTTGCGACATTTCTGAAATACGGAAAATGGTCTTCGATCCAATTGTAAATTTCCTTCAGGGTCATGTGTCTGTTATTCTTGCTGTTGATGGCAAACTGGATCATTGCCATGTAGGAATACGGGGGTCTCTCGGACAGAGGGTCCTTCTCCTTTTCTGGACATTTGGGTAGCTGAATGAAGAGGAAAGAAACAAACAATTTTACTACATTTAATTTAAAAAAAGCAAATTATTAGGGGTATAACGATACACTGATATCATGATTCACGACACTAATGCCATGATACTTCAAAAAAGCCAAAATACAGTTAAAATAGTACTCTTTTTTTAAACTACTACTTCTAACACATATTGTAAACATTTAAAGGGATAGTTCACCCAAAAATGTGAATTCTGTCATTAATTACTCACCCTTATTTCGTTCTAAACCAGTAAGACTTTCGTTCATCTTCGGAACACAAAAGAAGATCTTTTTTATGAAATCTGAGAGCTTTCTGCCCTTCATTGAACTACCGCTTTGATGATGAACAGACTGAATTTAGACTTTTATGCACATATAAACATCAATCAACTCACACATCAGTAGTGGTAAACAGAAGCTCAAGCATGCGAGGACCAATGAGGTTCATTCTTGTGTGTTACGCAGCACGTTTGAGCTTCCGCATGTGAATAAAAGCCTAAATTAAATCTATTCATCATATAAAGCAATCGAGTCTCTTCAGATACTGCTCAATTCATATGGATTAGTTTTATGATCTCTTTATGAACTTTTTGAAGAGGGACAGAAAGCTCTCAGATTTCATCCAAAAGATCTTCATTAGAATTTCTATTTTTGGGTAAACTAACCCCTTAAAATAGTTTATTCAAAACATTTTCAAAATACTTTTTTTTTTAGATAGAACATTTGCGCTGATTAATTCTTCACAATAAGATAACATGCATTTAGAAAATAGATTTTCTTTTCATGCCATCTTTAATGTTGTGTAAGTTACCTGATTACAATCACTTGGATTGTCCTTGCTTGGGCATTTTTGGTTCGACTCCGGTCCCAGTCCATCAGAGCTCATTTTTCCCAGCCACTGGATGTTCGTCAGACTATCATCAAGCGGGTAGCACTCAGTCTCCTTTTTCACTATTGTCATTGGTAAACAACAATAAAAAAAAACAGTCATCTTACATTCCTCACAACATCAAATACTTGCAAACATGCTCTTAGTCATGTCCCTCACCTTTCCCAAGATCAGCTCCAGGTTCTGTAGAAAAACACCCAAGGGTTTTGCTTTCCTCTAAACTGGTGCTGCCACTGAGCAGGATGAACTTGTTTCGGCCCTGAGGCCCGCACTCCTTTCCTTTGGCTGTCAGGGCGCTGATGACACTCTGCAGATCGGCTGCTTTCGGTATCACCACCACCTGCGTGTCCGGCATGGTGGGGTGGTCCATGATGCGGATGCCATCAGGGAAACAGCGGGCGGTGGATGGGGTCAGGGTGGTTTGGGAGCGCGGCCCATCTGCCTCATCACACCCTACATCAGATTCACTCTTCTGAAATGGCAGCTTCCTCCTCTTCAGGATGATGGGTCTCCTCGGGCTCTCTCTCATTGTTTGCTCACAGCAAATTGATCTGTCTGATGCCTGTCTAACAACATAAACCATAAAATGTTATACATTTTTAATTTTAAATACAGTGTAACGTTATATAGGAACTAAGTTAACGTTACTCGACTACAAAAACTGGAAGCTTCGCTAGTTGCCCGAAGATGAATCATATAAACAACAAAATAACAATACATAATGAATCAAAAGCAGATTAAGTGTCAAAACAAATTACACATTTGTGAAAATATAAAAAAATATATATATAGAAATATCATATATTTGCAGATCATGTCCAAAAGTACCGATAAGAAAGTCTGTTGATAAAACGACTTTTTTGTCCAACGACTCTTCAATGACGAATCTAGTTCTAGAATATAAAATACCGTTACAAACTGATTACTTTCAATCGTATGTACTGTATTGTTGTTATAATGACGACAGATCATTCCGAAACAAAAGTCGTTGTGCAATGCAAGGTCTGTAAAATAATTTGCTTTTATTTTATTATTTATCTATAACGTTATTCGCTTAGATCGATGTTTTAAAACACATTAAAGATCAGTTTTGTCTTAAAATGAATATATATAATTAATACACTTAATTATTAAATTATAAACGATCTTCCTTTATTATCTGACATGCGGCCTAGTGATTCGTCTACCCAACTAACCTACTGTACACATACTGTTTAGCTCAATAAAAATAAGACACATATAAAATAATACGAAGCGGATCAAACCTTCATATCATGTCAGCCATGCACACGGTGGTTTATTCGAGTTAATCTGGCAGTGCTGAGAGGTAAAATGTATTTTGATAGGGTAAATGAAAGACTCCGGAGTCCGGAGACTCTTGTGCGCATTTGGTGAGATTTTGAATTTTGGCGCAGAGCGGTACCGCGTTGTCACGTGATCACGCTGTGCCCAATGGAGACTACACATGGGCGGAGACATCGAGTGTCGAGTGTTGCTGTTTTCTACTGTGCAGTAAGTAATATTCCTTTAGGGGGCGATCAGCGGCCCAGATGGACAAATTATACCATTTACTTCTATTGAAACATTCAACAATACTATGCATTTCTATCACATTTGTTGGATGGAAGTCTGCTACCGCAATTTAAAAAAGCCCAATTCAATAATCACAAACGAATGTGATTGATCCACTGATAAAAGTGAAACAGTTCATATAGACTGAACTATTTTTGGTCATATCTGATTAATATTTCATCGGCCTGGTCAATATTTTACACACTCATTCAAAATAATAATGGACATTTAAAAAAGCCTGCAATTAAGCGTTAAAATATTATAAATACTATTTGGACTCATCCCACTTGACCAATCACAACAACGTCCGGGTCACTAAGTCCCGCCTCTTGTGGTATCCCATTATTATTCTAGCTAACATTCAAGCCGCTTCTAGTTCTGTTGAAGGGACAGGATTGTGTGTATGGGGGATGGACTTTCCCACAAACACGCAGACGGTTTATCAATCTCTTTGTCAAATTTACATGGTCCAAAGAAAAAATACAATGCGAATGAGAAGAAGAAATACAAAGCGATGCGTGAGTATCGTCTAAGGTTTCATTGCATGCCATGTATTCACGTGCGAACTTTCTCCATAGTTCATAGGATTGCAACCACCATCATTAACTACCGGTATATGTCGAGGGCCAATGCATGAAACATATGAAAACATGCTTATAAGATTAAATAAGACGTTTTGCATGAGTATTAAGGCTTTTAAGGAACATAAATGTTTTATTAGTCAGTGTCTGTCTTACAAGGTTTCTCCCTGCTTGACACATTGCATTGCACTGTCAGAACATTAGTAGTGGTAGTATTCTCTTCCTCATATGATCTTGTTTTCATTTTAATGCAGCATATCATGTCTTCTAATGCCACGCACTTCACATAAGAAGAGACTGTTGAACCCGCACAAGACTCAGCTGTTGTTTGTAGAGGCGCCCATCAATGGACCAAAGCATGAATATGGACCACAACTACGGAGTGCAATTCATCCCAGGTCATTTACATCTGAAAAACAACAGCAAAGTGGTGCACCGTGTACCTCTTGGGTATGTGCATGCTTTGCAACCCTTACTTTTATGTTATGAGTGAAGACTTTTTATAAACTGATGCGTATTCTTTTTTTTATAGGTGTCTCCACAGTTCAATTCACTTGAGACTACAACGGTTAGTCGAGGTAAGAGAGCTAACCAGGCAGCTATGAAAATCACAAACAAGGTGTCAGTTTTGGGTTTACCTCAGGCTAGAAAAACAAGGGGCTGCAAATATACTCCCTTGTCCTTTGATGCAACCACAGGCCGTGAAAACGTGCGTACTTCGTGGACGAAGAATGATAGGCTCGATTCTTCAGACAGTCATCGCAAGGAACTTCAAGAAACCTCAAAAAGAACTCAGTTTCCTCAAAAAGGGGTGGAGAGGAAGAAGGCTGGACGTATTACATCTGCTACCTCCAGGCGTACATGCGTTTCATTCCGTAAAAATGGAAATGGAATGAATAAAGATTCCATTCACACACCCAACACAAGCACAGTTCCAGAACCACCAAATGTAGAGACGCCAGAATTGCCACACTTTTCCAGCACTTCTTCAACCAATGTTCAACATCTCCTTTTCTCCTCAAATCAGGCAAAAACTCCTCCACGAACCGAGAACACAAGCATCCTGGTGAAGGATACGCCTGAGAAAGACTATGGGCTGAGGGTAACATGGAGACGGAGGAAAGGACTAATGAAATTATTGATTGACAGAGGTCAGCTTCTTCTGACAGATGCAGAAGTTGCCAATGAGTGAACAAAGACTAAGAGTTAACCGAAACCGTAACATTTTTATTTGTTTCGTTGTCAATACTGAGTTGATAAGATTTGGGAAATCGTGACTTAAGAAATGTGATCATTTAATATGGACACTTTAGAAGTGAAGAATTAAAGATGTAATTTTGACGTCCCCAGCCTTATTTAATGGAAGCACCTTTGTATTCTTTTGGACATCAGTGTATTATTTACTTAAATTTATTTTCCAAATGGCATTTGTATACATTTATGTGTGCAAGAATAATCTTTAATATTTTTGTATTATCAGTTTTTTTGTTAAAGGATAAAGTCTAAAATGTATTTATAAAATATATAACAAATTAGTAAAATATCAGATTTAAAAAAAATGTGGTCTACATAATTACCATGCATCCATTTGTGATATTTCACAGTCTTGACATTTAAAGGGGTCATGACATAAGAAATCAAATTTACCTTGAACTTTTGGCACAGAAGAGGTCTTCATACCATTAAAACATCTTGCAAGTTTACTAGCATAAAATGTCCTCAATATAAAAAGCATTTATTTAATTAAAGGTTCTCTAAGCGATCCTGGGTAGACCCTCCCTCCTCCTCATCCGCGCACTAACCCCCCAAATCCTTCTTGTCGGTTATTGGCTGGAACACTGTTTGTTATGTTGTGGTGCGGGTTAGTCCAGTTTGTTTTTGTTGCTGTTTGTGGAGCCTGGGGTGTCTACATAGACCGCGTTTTTTTAGAGTGTGTTCAGGAGACAGACAGCTAGCGGATAGTGAGGAGATATTTGCTGTATGTGACAAAAAAATGTTTGGCCTAAAAAATGCGTGACATCGCTTAGAGCACCTTTAAGCTAAAAAAATCGCTTGTTTTGATATTGAGGCATCTATGACGTCAAATACATTTGCATATGACTGCCTCCAGAGCAAGACAATGATGAATACTTACACATCATTGCCCACTGCCATTCAAAATAGAACCTATTACAATCACTGACGCTGTCTACACTGGATACAGTACAGATGCACGTTCAGTTTCTGACAGTACAGATGCACGTTCAGTTTCTGACATGCTTCACACACTTGAGTCTGTTGACACGAAATGGATGATTGAAAGAACATTTTCTTTTGCGTGTCCAGTTTAAACAACTTGTTTGCGTCAGTAAACGGATCATTTCAGACAGTCCGATTGAAGGTTAACATAAGTGAACCTCCAGGAATATATATAAAATAATTTTTAAATACCCATGTCATGACAACTTGAATGAAAAGATAGATTTCATGTATTTTTAAAAAATCGTATTAATAGTATTATATATTTTTTTATTCGTTATTATTATTTTCTTGGTTTTGTTTTTTGTCGACTTTTAACTTTTTAGTAATTAACTTTTAATTTGACGGGCATTTTCCCAGTTCTCCATTGCGGAAGTGGCGCTGTGTTACTGTTTTTGTTTACAGACTGGACATGATCCACGTGTAGTGTTTTAATGAATGAATGACATTGAGAGTTTAGATTGGATTATTCCAAATTATTCCTTTCTTCGATATTAAGTCTGTAATGCACTAAAAGTCCAATAGCAGTCCGTTATGAGGAGCAGTTCGTCCGTGTCTCTGGCGGGCGGTCGTGGTTCGGCCTCGGTTCGGCTGGTCAGCCCGCCCGCGTGTCCGTTAGCCTCTCCGGTGGACGCTGCCGTTGAATATTTAATGGTAAAGAAAGACTTTCAGGCTGCTCTGGACACATGCGAGAAAGGACTTGAGAGTTTGGGCTCTTCTGCAGAACAGGAGGAAAACTGGTGAGCAGTGCTGGGTAGATGACGGTCCAAATAATTCCTAAATGAACGTTACATAACAAAAGTTGTAGTTAGTAACGTAATCCATTACATTATACATGTAAGGTAATATAATCTGATTAATTTTTACCTAAACCTTATAACATTAATTTTGAATAGGAGAAGCTTGTAACCTACTATATTGATTTAAAAAAACAAAGAGAAAGAAAATATATTCCATTCTTTGTTATCAACTAAATGAAGTGCATTAAATATTATATTCCTTCAAAGTTTCCCAGACTGGGTTCATGATGGAACTGCAGGGGGCAAAATAAAACGCTTACAAACACTTGCTTTTTTGGTTTACCTGTTTGTGTCATGGGACCATTAACCGATATCAGAAAACCGTGACCTTGATTTGTATTATTGACCTAACTAATTAATTTAAAATATCAGGGGGTAATTCAAGTAAATATATTAGGTAAGCTGACAAAAAAGTTGGGGAATCCCTGCATTTCATGTAAATATGAAATGTGAATTTGTGTATTTTTTTAGTTTTTTTTGAAAGACAAACGACAGTAATACATGGTTAAATGACTCACTGAGTGATTATTCAAATAATAATGAATGTGTTTGTCAGGAGTTGATTAGATACTAATGTTTTAACATAATATAATCTTATTACAAGTACTTCATTTTTGGAATCTGACCCTGCACTGCTGGTGAGATAAACTGACTGTTAACAGCTATTAACACTTTGATGATTCATTAATTTACCATCTTTAATCTCATACTAAATTTTTGTCCCCACAGCTTCAAGTATGCAGAACTGAAAGCTGCTTTGACTATAGTGGGGATTCAGGCACTGGCTGAGCTCAACCAGTGGCGTGGAGTCCTGTCATGGGTTTTGCAGCAGTATGGAGAAACAGAGAAAATTCCTGCCAAGATTATTCAAATGTGGTAAGAACATTCTGCCATTTAATCTCACAAATAACATTAAATAGCAGTTTGAATGTGGATAAAGTACCAATAGATAACACCTAATGTAGATTAACTGTGTTTCACAGCATTCTACTCTATGTGAAAGTGGGTGAACAGGCAGTAATGAAGGATGCGGTCTGTGACTGGCTGCACTGCTCTGGTAACATGAGCCAATCAGGGTTCAGCACTGTGGCTGAGCTGTATTTTCTCCACATACTGCTTCCGATGGGTCACACGACTGAAGCTCTGGAAATGCTTGAGAGCGATGTGGGTCGGGTGGCATTCAGTGATGAACAGAGACAAGCAATCTGTAGTTTAGTAGACATTCAGAATGAGAAAAATGCAGCATCGTCCAATTCAAATCCTGAGTCTGTAGCAGTGGTGGCAACGACTAATGCTTCAGAACAAGGTGACTTACATTTATTTATTTACATTTATTTGCCGTATATTTAGATTCAAACTATATATTTAATTGTATTGTCGAATATTCTAGCAAATAATGGATTCAACAATGTGTTATTGACAGAGAGATCAAACCAGCGGCTGAATTCTATAATGCGGCTGTTATACAGAGGTCTCTCAGTAGCCAGTGTGAGAATCAGATCCATCTCTCTGCACAGAGTTTTTCTGGCTTTCATGTTGCTGTATCTTCTTCTCGTCCGTATAGACCCTGGTAAGAGGCCTCTCTTTATGCAGTGCATTCTTAATAATAACTTTAATAATAACTGACTATAGCCTTTTCTGCAATAATGCTCTGCTCTCAGCTCTTCCCTCAGCTTACCCATGGCTGCTCCGGCTGCATAGACTCCTTCAGCAGACGTGGAACACCATGTTTGGACCTTATTACAGAGCCAACAACAGGAGTTAGAGTTGAACTGTGAGAAAATGTTGCCATTGAAAACTGTAATACTTTATAGATCCTGTGTGTTTGCTCAATTTGTTGGTGAATATAGTTATATTATAGATAAATCAATGAATTATATCAAAGATAGTGCTGAGAGCCTTTAGAGAAATATTGAAATATTTAATTATATAATAAAATGTATATGTGAATATATGAGTTCCTGTGCATCTGTACTTGTACATACAACTTTAGTGAATATATAGTCACAGTTAATGCCTAAGAAACTGTTAATTAAAAGTTTATTAATATGTAAAATGTTTTAAAATGTTATTTTATTAAATAAAGGATTAGAGGTTTATGTACATTAAAATATAAATAGCCTAAATCTAAAAATGTGTATTATAATTTCCTGATATTTCTATTGATTTTAAAAATGTAATAGTGATTAATGTTTGTTAATAAAAAACATTAAAAAAAAGTTGGGTATCACTTTACCATGAGGTTCCATTTGTTAACTTTAGTTAACTACATTAACATGAACTAGCAACGAAAATAATTCTAAAGCATTTAATAATCTTAGTTAATATAAATGTAAACATTACTAATAAATAAAAATTTGGATCTGTTTATATTTAGAAATTATTCAATGAGCTAACATGAAATAACAATTGTATTTTTATGAACTAAATGAATAAATACTGTGAGTGTGACGTGTGTATAGTTCGTTATTTAATGTTAGTTAACTAACATTAACTAATAAGACCTTATTTAAAACTGTTAAAAGTTGTTTTAAAATGTTGCCTAATCGTGTATTCTAAACTGCGTGTTAGTTTCGTACCGTGACTGTGATAGAAACTGACCATAGACAGTGAAACTGACGCGTGAATTGAAAGTGAAAGTAAACTCAGCTGAGCTGTTTATGTCGTCAGCTGATGCTACGAGTAAACCGGGAGCTGAAGTATCTAGAGGAAGGTAAATATTGGCTAAGTTTAGTTCAGTTTTCTATAAACGAATGCGCAGTTTAACGCTAACTGTGTCCAGCACCGAGAAGCTGTCATATTGTATGTCTGTGAATGGGAGCGTTCTGGATTAAAATGGCTTATCGACTATACATCCCCTACACATCATACAGATACAGCTATTCCAGGGATGATGGTAAGTCCGCAGAGCTAACAGCAAACTCGCATTAAACCACACTCAAGAGAGATTTGGAATTGAATTAGCTTTGTTCGTTATATAGGCTATAATGGCAAACAAAGTGCCGGTTCACACAGAACGCGTTTTGCTGTTAAAAACGCTAATAAAGGGATAGTTCTTTTAAAGGGATAGTTCACACAAACATTAAATCCGTCGTAAATTATTTACCCTCAAGTTGTTCCAAACCTGCTGAACACAAAATAAGATATGATAAAACAGACGGGCCTCATTGACATCCATAGTATTTTTTCCTTAGCCTACTATGAAAATCTAGGCCCATTAACTGTTTGGTTTCCGACATTCTTCAAAATATCTTCTTTTGTGTTCAGAAGAAGAAAAAATTCATACAGGTTTGGAACATCTTGAGGGTGAATAAATTATGAGTTTTCATTTGTGAACTAGCCCTTTAAGTGTTATGAGAACTATACAGTCTCCTTAACCATTTTTTTTTTTTAAGTATATGCACTGCAGAAACTAATGCTGGAACTAACAAAATGATCTTGATGTTTCAGAAGTGAGAGGCCTTTTCAACTACAGTCTGTCCTGTTGTGTTAATTCTCTGCTTCAGTCCTTCTCTGCCACCACTGAACTACTGGACATACTGAACAAGTAAAGCTCCATTATCTATTGAATATGCTGCACACTTAAAACTAGCCATACTAAGACATGCTAAATCACTTTTTTTTAAATGCCTGTCATTCAAAGATGGCATCCAGATAGGATCGAACGGAATAACATCCCACAGCAGTTAAAGAAGGCCCTGCTAGCCATGAGGGATAAATCACATCTTGCTCCGCACAGAGACTTCCTGGACAGCCTCTACTGTCACGCCATCCGCCGTATGCATCATATCACCCTAAAATTGTACTTATGAAAATGGTGTCATTCTGAGTGTATTCTGTTTTGTGCTGCAGGAGACAGTCAACAGGATGCGGATGAAATATTCCACATAATCCTCAATCTCATCCAGAAACAGTTGCCTGATCCTAGCTTGGTGGGTTTGCATTAAAAATAGATGTGTACAGATTTAGTGTGAACTGTGTCAATTCTATATGTTAATGTCTTCATCCTTTCAGGCTCAGGAAATCCGCAATCTCTATGAGATAAAGGTGGAGACACAGGTGCAATGTTCAGAATGCTCATGCATTCAACAAGAGCCTAACTCTCTTTTCAGCCTTCCTTTGGCAATCCAAGAAAGGGGAAACACCCTGGTAAACAAGTTAAACATTCTTTATTCTTTATGTTTTGTCAGTACATCAGTGATCAGTAATACCATTGTATTGTTCTTATGTTCTTCAGGAGAGCTGCATAAAGTCTTATTTCCAGCTTCAAAAGCTGGTGAATGGTGAGGAGCATCACTGTAACCAGTGTGAACAGAAGCAGCCGTCCACTCATGTGTGTGCTTTTTGCCATTATCAAATTAATATTTTGTAATGTACATTTTTGACAGTTTAGAAATGTTTTATGTCAGCAGGTAACGGAAGTTGCAATCGTCTTTTCTTCTCTATTCTGACATAAAGTATATCCAAGTGAAACAACTTCTCGAACTAGAAAAAAATATAGGGCAGGACTGGATCTTGTCCACTGTGAATTGTTTGGATGGTTGTGGTTTGCTATTGGTCAATCTCATGTGATTGACAGGTTGTCACGCCCTCATGCCATTAAACACATCATCAGAGAAGAGATGCAAAAGAGGGAGGGAAAGTTGTTTTGATTAAAGATTATGATTGAACATGATTTAAAAAAAAAGTGATGTACACAGATCATTCATCTTTTACAATAAATAATTCAATATTTCATAATAACAAAAGAAATGTATATTTTCCTGGTTGTTTTATGCGGTAATATGGCAATTTCAAGTAAGACTTTAGGTTGCACTTTATTTTACAGTGCGTGCACTTACATGTACTTACAGTGTACTTACCTAAGAAAGTACTGGGTAATACAAGGTAACTACATGGGTTAAGGTAATGTTTGGTTCAGGGTTAGTACCTAGTTATTCCCCATTTATTTCAATTCCTATAATAAGTATGAACGATAAAGTGCTACCAGATTTTAAATTAATTTCAGCACACGAATGAATGCATCACTCCTTTGAGTTAACTTAGATTTTTTTTGTGTGTGTGTGTCATGTAGGGACTGAAACTCGTCTCATTGCCTCTGATCCTGTGTGTCCACTTGAAAAGATTCAGAAATGATCGTGGCTTCATCAAGAAACTCTACAGCGAAGTCACCTTCCCTGAAAATTTTAACACAAGCATTTTTGCTGCAGGACAATCAGAAAATGCATGTGTAGTATATATTTGTAAAGAATAATAGTAGTCATAATAATAATTGTATATATGCTTAAATTATTGTATCCTTTTTTTAGATTGCGAATGATTCTCCCAGGGCTGATGAGCATTACAGTCTCTATGCAGTAATAGTTCATATAGGATCTGCTATGTTTGGTCACTACACTGCTTACATCAGGCCAACTCAGGACCAGACGTGGTACTATGCTGATGACTGTTCCGTGCGATCAGTAAGAGATAGAGACTGACTAGAAACAAAAGGATCTGAACTAGGTTGTATTGATATGTATTTTGATGTAGTAATTATTTTCATTCATTTGCCTCAGGCCACATGGGCAGACGTGAAGGACACATATAAAGGGTAATTCTTGACCTATAGACTGGTCATCTTGTAACAGACACTTTAAAAGAGAACAACACGAATACAGACCTGCTAAATAATTATTACTTTATTCATTTTGCAACATCTTCCAGTTTTTGATTATAATTTTGTATACCGTTCTAGACACGACACGGCCTACTTGCTTCTGTACAGGAAGAAGAGCTGCAATTCATCTGGATAACCGTTGGGAACATTGCAGTCAATGACTGGACATTATATGGTTTAATGCAGAGGAATGTTCCAAGAATAGGACCAAAGTCTATTTATATTTTGTGTATAAGTATGAAGAGAGGTGTGTGATAATGTAAATCAGTATATTTTCATGTTGATTGGGGTTTATGTAGGACAGTATTTTGGAAGTGATTTTATTGTGGTGTTTATGGATATTTATCAATAAAAATATGTTTTAAAAAAAATAATGTTGCCTGTGATCTCTCATTTTTGCTGAAAATATAAAAATATGGAATAAAAAAAATCGGTTAAATAAACCCCACATTTCTCGAGTTAAATGACTTTTATTTTGAAAAATGCAACCTGGCTTTTATTTTGAGAAGCAGCCATCGCGCTTCCAGTCAGAGTCCAGACTTATTTTGAAAAGTATCCATGTCATGGCATTTCCCCCGCACGTCCTCGTCCTGGCAAACACCTCTGTCATGATCTTGTAGGTGAGCGCAAACGGTAATAAAGCAGCCTATTTCTTACAGAAAAACTTACCCAACTGAACATTATGTTTTCCCCTCAGTACGTCGGCATTTAGTATCGTATAACCTACCATAACCGTACAATTTAAATGCAGACTGCAAGGGGAATTTCAGTCCTCATTCTTGTGTGTAAGTTAATTCTGTGTTGCATGCTATTGGATATAATATATTGTGGTGTATTTTTGTTTGTTCTTTGTCTGTTTTAGGTTTATCCTCAGGTTCAAGAGAGAGTTAACATGACTAATCCACTGAGAGGAGAGGTGTTCAGATTGTACAAAAATGTAAGTATCATCTTCTGACAGATTCCTTCTACTTTCTTGTAACATCTGATCTTTTAATAATAAATATTGTTCAATGGTACTTAATGTCATCTTTATTAGACACAACATGCATGGCAGCAGAGTTACAAAATAAACAAAGAAGATGTGTAAAAATTAATAATGACTACCCATTGCTTTGGTTATTAATTTATTGTCTTCAGCTTTTGTATCTTGGACGGGAATATCCAAAAGGCACTACATACTTCAGGGAGCGCCTGAAAGCCGCTTTCATGAAGAACAAAGACGTCACCGATCCTGAGAAAATCCAAAAGCTGATTGACCGTGGAGAATTTGTGATCAAAGAACTCGAGGCACTTTACTTCCTCAGGAAATACAGAGCTATGAAGAAACGCTATTACGAACCAGAGCATTAATCAATGATGTTTTCTGTCACAAGTGCCATAAGTGTCTCAAAAGTTTTTGAAAATCTGTATCTGATGTGTTGCACTATAACAGATTTGGACATAAACGTTTCTTTTTTACTATTACTACATCTTTGTTACATTTAGCTGTTAATTGTAATATATATGTATATATGTTTATTTAAAGACCTTTCAGTTTAATGGTGTTTTAAGGAAGTGTTTGAGTAGATAACTCTACTTCACAGAAAGCGAGGTTGGTTTTTCCAAAAGATTTCTCCAGCTCCCGCACCAGGTCAAGCTTACCCGAACTGCCGGAAACCTTTTAGTGCAAATAATTAAAAATGGAAAATGTTATAGGAATAATGTGAGTATATACGTCAATTTATGCATATATACACACTAAATAAAATGTATACTCACTTTTTCTTTAAATACATTGTAGGCTCTGTAGCAGGTGAGGTCCTCTTTTGATAGCACGAGTCCAGGCTGCAGTTTCGTCTGTCTGCCCCCTTGGAGAGACACATTTATAAAACATCAGTTACTCTGAACAATGACAGCATTATGCAGAGTGCTTCACATGTCAGAATGGCTCATACCCGAAAGTATGCTGATAATAAGCCCTACGACGATGACCGTCACAGTCCCCAATGGGCCGAAGTACAGGTATGAGAGCGAGTACCAATTATCAGCTAGGAAAGGCCTGTTGAGAAATGGATCTCGTTACATATCAGCCAATAGATTTTTGACTCAAATGATTTTCACAACCCACCTTAGTAGATTCTTCTCTTTCATTATGAAGTCGTCCATGTTTGCAGTCCAGTTAGTGCCTTCTGGTGCCATTGAGAAGTTACAGCCGTGTGTCATCAGAGGTAACGGTCTGCTGTTCTCTGGCTGAGGAGGGTATATCTGTGCTCCAATGCACACCCACAGTGACAGCGCCAAACCAGACAGCAGCCCTGCCAAACCTCCCTAGAACAGACACACTTTCCATTGTAATGACATTGTAAAGGTCAGTTAAAACAGCTCAAGCATGCATTTTAGTCTGGGACTAGCTTTAAGCTTTGTCTGTGAAACCGGGGGGAAATGTTCTTTACGTGGTCTTAAAGAAATCTCAAAAAGTCTTAAATTTACCTTCATAAAACCTGCAGAAACCATTTTTTTCCCTATAATAATCACTTTTAGTTAGTATCATTCAAATGACATTCGGACATTGCTTTACCATGGAAATGATACTTACAACTTTTTAGCGTGCTCAACTTTTGTGATATCAACTTCAAATTTGAAACACAACTTGGTTAGACATATAGCTTAGATTTTCAAAACTTCATAAATTACAACCAAGCCAAGTTCAGATGTATGTTCAAAAAAGAGGGGTGACGTTTATCGGGTTAAAATCTAGCCATAACAACCTTTGTGTTGGCGCATGAAAACAGGACGCCAAGAGAAAAGAGGCCCAGTAGAGGTCCGCCAATCACTCCTACAATACTAATAGCGGCCTGTTGAGGGACAAACAGACAGGAAAATTATGATTATGCCATCATTTGCCCTGTAATTTTCACATATAATTAATCAGTAACCCACCTGTAGCATCCCTCCCATCAAAGATGCAAGACCAGCCATTCCAATGCACACGCCACCATAAAACACACCTGTGATTATCATAGTTTAGTAGTTGGAATCACTGATCATTTGTTAAAGAACTCTAAATGAAGAAATGTGCTCACTCATGCCCTTTGAAGCCCAGGATAGCTGTCTCTCTGACAGACTGAGGTACGGACACAT
The DNA here is from genome assembly GCF_949152265.1 of Phoxinus phoxinus. Taxonomy (NCBI): domain Eukaryota; kingdom Metazoa; phylum Chordata; class Actinopteri; order Cypriniformes; family Leuciscidae; genus Phoxinus; species Phoxinus phoxinus. Next base: position 6,619,180 of record NC_136884.1, read on the forward strand.
CAGATCTGTAATAGTTACCGCAGTCAAAGCATTTACACTGGAGGAGACTGTACTGTAGAGAATAAATAATACATGCTCAAGAAATGCTAATGTGAAGCATTTGGTAAGGGCGTTGAAAGCAATCATCACTTGACTCACCCCCATGCCTTTCATTCTTGCATTTAAACTTGCATCATATTGGTTGTGAGGGAACTAATGATGTCACATGGTACAAGTTTAAGCACTGATATTGAGAGGAATTATTTAGGTAACACTTTACAGTGAGGTCTCATTTGTTAACATTAGTCAATGCACTGTAAAACAAAGATTGTGTGCATTAGCTAACATAAACTAACAATGGGCAATAGGTTTAAAAAAAAATGTTTTATTGATTATTAAGGTCAGATGGGTCTCGAACGACATGAGGGTATGTAAATAATGATGAAAGTACTTTTTTAGGTGATCTGTACACAAACCTTAAAGTGCCACTATATGCTGCTGCCACGAACAGTCCTGGCAGACCAGGGTATTCGCTCAGGATGTCCAACACCAGGTATGGCATAAGCTTATTGTATATTATAGAGAGAGACATCGATGTTGCATATTGATTGGTAATAGCATCAATAATAACATGCACAGATTATAATGTTGTTACATTTGAGATGCATGTGGATTGTGGCGTACCTGGTCTTGTGCAGACACCTTATTTGCTGTCCATGGATCACAGTTCTTATAAACGGAGTATAAACACAAGCCACAAAATACTGAGCATAACGAAATAGCACAGAGAGACACTAAATTAATGTATAAGGCCCTGGATAGTGACAAAAAAAACACACAAAAAGGTTCAGTTACACATTGCATCTCTTTCAGTGTGAATCCGAGAATTATTTTTTGTGCCGTGCTCACATTTTGGCATGGAACAGGGACTTGCATGATATGTATCTCTGCACTTGAGCTTGATTGATGCCATAGACGCTGGTCCAGAGGAACGTCCCTCCTATCGTGATGCTCCAGAATGTGTGTCTCCTCAGAGGGTTTGGATCAAAGCTGAGAGGGTTGGACACGACATGAGAAAGTGTTTAGTTATGCATTCCTGTACCTGTCACTGTCATTTCACAACTTACTCCCATAGGTTGAGCCGGCCGCCCTGAGCGGAGTCACTGATGATAGTGGAGATCCCGCCCTGCAGAAGCACTGATTGGACGATGACAGCCAAGAGACCAGCCAACAGGATGCCAACCTGGAACACGTCCGTCCACACCACCGCCTTCAGACCGCCCTGCCAAGGTAAAGAGACAGTTCTATATCAGTGCATTTCAGCCTTCTCACTCCAAGGCCCCCAGTTGTCCACAACAATATTTGAAGGCTCTGTGACTTTTCCAGTTGTTTTTGTTAAGTGAATAAGGATTATAGATAACGATTTAAAAATATGTGTCTATATTATCAATTAAAATAGAGTAAAATACCTTTTGAAAGTAACTTGATGCTTCAAATAAAGATTGTATCAATAACATCGTTACACCAGTAGGTGGCGACAAGTGACTGTTAAAAATTGTCATTGAATCATTCATTCAAGAGATTCGTTCAAAAATGCTGATTAATCCAGTAATGAAACAATGAGTCTTTATGAGTGAGTCATTCATTTAAACCGTTTAAAAAATACTACTAATATTAAAAAAATAAAAAATAAATTGTGATTCTCAGTAGAATCGTGCAGTTCTGCTCTTTTACTAACTTACTAATGTACAGTAGAGAGTGCAGACGACTCCAGTCGACACGACGGCACCCCAGAGATCCACACCTGTGACTGAGAAGAGAGAGGAGAGAGTTCACTAGACCATAGAGAGCTGCACATTATCAAGCATACTTGTTACACCATGCACTCCACAAATAATGCAGTTCGACTTTACACACTTAAAGGATAAAGGTTCTTTATTGGCATCTATAATTCCATGAATCATTTCCATTGCACAAAAGGTTTATAGTGAAAATGGTTCTTTAGATGATCAAATTGTTGTTTATATTAAGAAATAATGGTTTAAAAGACCCCAAAATGGTTCTTCTATGGCATCTCTTCAAAATCCCCCTTTTGAAAGTCATTGTTGAAGTGCAAAAAATCCTACCTTGGTTTAAAGCCAATGCTGGAGCATAAATAACCAGACCAGTGTAAAGTACCTGAGAAGAGATGGAAAATACTCTAAACTACATTTTTACTGTATGATTTAATGAGACTAATAATAGCAAGAAAAACACTCACTGTCTGAATGATAAACAGGACTGTCCCAAAAAGTCGAATTACTTTATTGTAACGCATCTCCAGATACTGCAAACAGAGGGGGAAATGAAGTTACATTGCAGTTGATTTTTCATCTGAGTGAATGCATTATTGACACATTTTAACATCATTCATATATTTTATCTTTTTTTATATTAAATAAAGGTACTATTTTAGATCAGCAACAGTATTAGTTTAGTTTTTGTTTCAGCTTTAATATTATTTTGAATTAGCTTTTATTTTTATATTTTTACTTTTCATGTTAATTTTAGTGGAATTTTTAGTCCATTATGTTTTTGTCATTTTATTAGGTTTAATTGGGTTCAAATTTATTTTTGTTTTAGTTTTGGTTAGTTTAAGTTTTTATTTATTTCCAGTTCATAATTTTAGTACTTTAACTTAACCTTTTTTCAGTTAATTGCCAGTGCAACATTTTTCAGCTTTATTTCAATTAACAGAAATGCTTTTGTTAGTTAAAGGAGAACTCTGGTCAATTTTAACATTGAGCTCATTTTTTTTTTTAAATTTGGAGTGCTGTCAATACAGAGAACAACGACAAAAATCGGTGTTGCCTACACCTTGTTATCCTCTTTTTAAAATTTGCACCCTGTTCTCCTTTAATGATAATAACTCTGATCATTAATATGTTTTATCTTTAATATATTCAATAAAGTTACCATTTTCAAACAGCAATGTTGTACTTGTTATTATAGTTTTCATTATAATTGTATTAATTTAACTAGCATTTATTGTTATATTTTTGTTGTAGTTTTTAGCAATTGTGCTTTTGTTATTTCATTTTTTTCTCATTTCTAATTTTCATTTAGTTTAGGTTTTTTTTCAGCTCCATTTCAATTAACAGAAATGTTTTTAATTAGAGTTAAATTTTCCTTCCAGTTCAGTTTTGTCTCATCTCACCTCATAGGTGCTGGTAATACCCAGTCTGTAGAAGATTGGCAGGAAGATCTCAGAACTAACAGCCACCATCAGAACATAAGAAAAGCAGATGAGGATGAAGATGGCGCCGTACTGATACACCTCTACCGGGGTCCCCAGAACGGTGATGGCTGACATGAAGCTGGCCGTCAGGGACAGGGCCACCGGTACCGCCGTCATACTCCGTCCGCCCACCAAAAAGTCTGCGGAGCTGCTCTGACCTCCTCCGGCGAAGGCGTAATACACCCCGATGCCTGCTGAGACGACCAGCATTAAGGTGAAGACCACATAGTCCCACACACTGAAGGAGGGTCCACTTGGCATCTTGGTGCACGTCTGAATTTCTATAACAGGATCTCTTGATATTAGGTCAGAGATGGGAGTCTGAGGAGCCTCTTTGCAGTGCGGTCACTCAGAGAGAGTGTGATTGTTCCTGGAGCTGCGTGCTTGTCATCATCCCAGCCGTATCATATTCATTCCTCCTTACAGCATTTGGGCTGGAACTCTGTTTTTTTCTCAGTAATTAGATAATGTGTTTATTCTTGTGTGTGAGACACAGAAAGAGAATTCACTCTATTACAACAAATGCAGCCTATTGTTATTAACCTTATTCATCTTTGTATGTATATGTATAGGCTAAAGTAATATGACTTCAGTACCTATGTATATATATATATAAAACATTTGGTATTTTTTATATTTATATCTCATAATTTAGATATATATTTCTGTATTACCCTTGGTAGACCAGTGTTGTTTTAGTAGGCCTATCAGTAAGATAATATCGTTTTTATTGATATTTTGAATTTGATTTAATTATTATGTTTATATTTTCCATTTTAATTTTAATTTCAGTTAAAGTTTAAAAAAAATTGTTGTGTTTTTGTCAAGTAAAAAACAAACAAAAAGCTGAAGTTTTTTAAAAATATTTTATTGTATTTTATTTAGTTCGTTTATTTTATTTCAAGTAACTAAAACATTTTAGTCAACTAAAATGTTTTTTTTTTACTTTTTTTTTTTTTGAATGTTTTTAGTTTTAGTTTCAGTTGTAATCCCTGCCCTGGTATAGACGAAGAAAACAACATCTTTTTTTTTTTGTGGTAAAATACACACAAAAAAAAAACTTAAGGCATAATCTTTCCTAATGCACTTCTAAACGTAGTAAGACTTTTCTTTTGGAATACAGTAAAGGTCCACTTTTTACCCATAATGCATCATTCAAGATGGCGATTCCCTGATACGGCATGTGTATCAACAATTTCACAGCAACTATAACGTATCTTGTTTTTTAAACCACGGAATACAATTCATTTTTGTATTTGGTCGTGAGATAATACAGCAAAATGAAGCTCAAAGCCAAACCCGCATCTCATAAATCAGAAAACACTTTTCGCGTAAGTTTATTGAACAACGCATGCTGGAGACTCCTGCTCATGCGTCTGACATGTTTTATTACATTGTTTTATTTCCTAAACATATCGAAACGTTTTTTTTTTTTTACATATTGAATTGAGTTGATATAAGTCTGTGCTTTTAGTCATTACCTTTTCATCTATACAGTTCAATTTACCCTTAGTGTAATGTGTGAGAAAGTTTGCACTCTGTTAAGATATCTCCATATCTTTTATTTTACAGTTTGCTACGTTTTCTGAAAGGCTCGCAAAAGTAAACATTGATGTCATTCATCGCATTGACAGGACTGGAAGTTATGCTGAGGTTTGAGTCTTGTTTATATCAGATAACATAATTTATTGTTAGCAACATTATAGTATTTAATGTGTTTTTGATTAATTCTGCTGCTTATTTTCACAGGAGGTAGAAACTTATTTTTATGAAGCCCTAATAAAATGGAAAGACCTGAATTTGACAGAACACTTCAGTAAGTTGACCACGTCATGTGACCTTATAATATGACAAAATACACTGTATATTATGAGGTTATTGTACATACTGTTGATTTAATGTGTGACCTGTACTGTCATGTATGTGGTGTAGTGACATTAAAGTGATTTGCTTTGAGTATTAAACTAATCGTCTGTTCTACAGTGACGTTTTTTCGAGAGGTGTCAAGCAAGAGTCAGTCTTTCAACATGCTGGTGTTTCACCAAAACGTCATTGTGGAGAGCCTGAAGACCCACCTGTCAGTAAAGAACAACATGGCTTACCAGCCTCTTCTGGAGTAAGTTCCTCTCAGTCTTTCTTTAAAATAAACAGACCAAGAAAGCCGTGTTAACCCCACACTTGCTTTCAGTCTTGTAATTCAACTGGCTCGGGATCTCCAGATGGACTTTTACCCCCACTTCTCTGATTTCTTCATCATCATCACGTCTATACTGGACACACAAGACCCTGAGGTGTTGGAATGGGCTTTCACGTGTCTGTCGTACCTGTACAAATACCTGTGGAGGTTGATGGTGAAGGATATGGACAAGATATACAGGTGCGTAGTAGAAATAAACCTTAGTAGATTATATTCCAGATTATTCTGTGTCAGACTTTTTGATCTCCGTTGTTGGATGTTTGGATGTCATATTTGATGGAATTATAATGTGTAATAATTAGTAAGACTTTACAATTAAAATTAGTTAACCCAGGGTTTCTCAGCTTTGGCCCTCGAGGTCCCCTGTCCTGCAGTGTTTAGCTCCAACCTAGAGCAAACACACTTGAACCTTGAAACCTACAGGCAAGTGAGTCTGATCAAGGTTGGAGGAAAGTTGATATCGAGGGCCAGAGAGAACCCCTGATTTAACCTGTTAACTGTCAGTCTCAGGACTTTTTGGCACAGTTTGCCAAAGTAGAAGTGATATTGTGACAGAATTGTCAGAATGCATTAATATTCAATGGAGTGTGGGTGTCACCCGGTGGCTATTTTTGGTATAGAGCCTAAACAAAATCTCACAGGAACTTTAATTTTTGTGATATCAACTCCAAGTTTGGAACTCAACTTGGTTAGACGTATGGGTTTGATTTTCTAGCAATTTAAGAGTCCAATTTATTTTGTGAAATATATATTTTGTATAAAAAAATTTTTTTAGTTAAGTACATTTGCTTTGCAGTAAACTTTTAGTTTTTTAGCTCTTTAAAAAGAGACCAACGTTAGGTCTGTATCCCAAAGCATTTATAATTACAACTATTTAAGCTCTTCACATCTGTGCTCAAAAAAGGAGGGTTAGAGTTAAGTTAATGCTTTAACTAACAATAAGCAAGACATTATTACAGTATTTATTCACCTTTGTAATCAGTAGTTAATAAATATACAAGTTTATTGTTAGTTCATGTCAGCTGACATCCACTAAATAAAATTAACAGATTCATCTTTTGATTTTAATAATCATCTTTAGTCAATTTTGAAATTAAGATTAATAAAGGCTAATGTTGTTAACAAATGGAACATTATTGTAAAGTGCTACTTTTTCTAAATCAGTCTTTACAGTGAACTTCTGGCACACAAGAAGGATCACATCCGCAACTTTGCTGCCGAGAGTTTCTCTTTTTTGATGAGAAAGGTGAGTCTTTAACTTTTCGGATTGTTTTCATCATGTCCTCTGTCTGGTCATGTCCTGTTTTAAGCTAATGCATCTGTCTCATGTCCAAAAGGTTACAGATTACGACGCGCTCTTCACACTCGTGTTCTCCAACCTGTCAGAGCATCCTCAGAAGGCCAGAGGAGCCGGTCAGCTGATCTTTGAGATGTGTCGTGGAGTCCGTGACATGTTTCACTCCTGTGCCTCTACGGTGAGATCACGTCACAGAAAACCAAACGCATCACACAATTAACATTTAGCTTGTCAGTGAATAACAGGACTGTTGTTGTCAGGCTCTTCCGGTGGTGTTGCACAAGCTTGGCCCAGCAGTCGGACAGGATGTAGATTTACCTTGGGACTCGGTCAAAGAAGCTCTGGACCACATGGCTGAGTCTTCAGCCAACTATGTTGACAAAGAACACCTGATTGTCCTGTGGGACTCCTTAAAGGTGAGAGAACCATTTTTTCTTTCTCTAAATGAAGTTTGTTTTATGCACTTTTTATAAAGTGATTCTTCCCATTCTAGATTCTGATTGGTCATCGTTTCAGTTGTGTTAAAATACATGCTTGTAATGGACCAATACATAAGCCAAACCAATTAATCAGCTGATTTGTGTTTTAAATGAATAACTGCAAATGATGATGTGCACCCAAATAGCTGAAATTAAACACCTTTTTACTTAATATTTAGTAATAATTAAAAAAACATACTGTTTGAATATATATACATACAGAAATACATATATATGTTTCATTCTGCATAAATTACTGTAATATTTTTTGCAACCTCAAATACTATAAGTATTTTTATACAATCCCATTGCAGACTAATATTAAGATCCAGTATATATATATATATATATATATATATATATATATATATATATATATATATATATATATATATATATATATATATATATACAATTATACAACTATGGTATAATATATAATTATGGTATTTTAATGGTCTTTTTATATATATATATATGTGTGTGTGTGTCTGTGTTGCAGGGGTCTTTGAAAGAAGTTCTTGTAAAGTTAGAGACAAGCGATGCTGACCAAGCTAATGAACACTTGGAGAGGATTCTGTACATCTACCACACACTTGTGGAGCATCGCAAAGGAGCAAAAATCACAAAACCACAGTCTGTCTGTGAGGTTTGTATGTTTGTGTTTCTCTATCACTCAAAAGCCCTATTTGGACGGGCCTAGTTTTCTAAACAATGTTTGTTTAGTAATTTCATGTACCATTTTGGACGGACTAACATCTTCTTACAGAAGTTCATGTGCTGTGCTTGTTTCCATCATGTATGATGTACATGTCTTTTAATTATGTTTATAGAAGTGGCTGTTTATATAATAAACTTTCACAAAGTGAGCAGAAAAATCTAGACAAGTTTCTTACTCCCCTGACAGTAATATTAAAATGGGCAGTTTCCACATTTTGGCTCTATTTATTAGTTTTATAATTTTCTTTTTCTTTGTCGGATACCTTTCATTTTGAAATAAAATTAAATGAAAACGGTATCACAGGTAGGTCAAAAACACATGAGCAGAAGCATTAGGATAATACAACATCATAAATCACAGACATTCGCATTCGGACGGGATTAGATTTCTCAAAGGACTGTTGAGTTAGCTGAAAAACAGTAGGTGATTTGCTCTGATTTTTTACTGAGGTTGTGTGAGAAAAACACAGGCATGGCAGATTTGGATGGGATTAAAATCTGACTTCTCTAACGTCCTCCGGGGAAACTAGTCCTGTCCGAATAGGGCTAAAGACTGTTCTTTTTGAGTGCTGGAGCATCTCTGATATGTTTTTCTCCATTTTTGTTGTATTTAGACACTTCTGATGCTTGTTCAAGCACCAGGACTGTCCTACTCCTGCTCCAGGATGCTTTTACAAGTGGTTTCGTCACTGTTGATGGGGGAGAATCTGTCATTGCCTGCCCAGAGCATCCACGAACTGGTGCAAAAGGTTTGTTTAGTGTGCACTTACACAAACGTTTGTCCATATTTACCCGTCTGATTTCCTGTCGACCTCATTTCCTCTCTCGCAGGTCTTCCATAGCGGGATGGACCGAGACGTCATATTGTCTTTTACAAAAGAGATGTTTGACATGAAACAGTTTGAGCAGGTCAGTGAAAGCCGGACTGTGGTGTGAAACCATCTTTAAGATCAACTTGCGTCTGTTTTAATGTTGATATGTGTTTCTCTAGGTGTTCTTGCCCAGTTTGCTGCAGTACCTGGAGCAGCTCTTCTGCACTGAGGACGCTGTAAGCCGACAGCTGGTTCTAGAACTGCTGGTTGGTCTGATTCTGTCCAAAGCTCCACCCCCCACGGACGGATCCATGGCTTTTGAGAAGTACCCATTAGTCTTCACTGGAATGACTGTCAGGTAAGCTGGGCTATTATTTTTTAATCATCTTGAATTTCTATGCACGTAAAAAAAAAAAAAACTCTAACTCTTTCACTGCTATTGACGATTTATCTCGTCTTTTATGAGAAAACGCTTTGACGCCAAAGACTCTTTTCATGTTTTTACTGTTATAAGGTATGTGGCTATTATATAGTAGGTTAGGCTATTATGCATCTTTTTTTTTTTTTTTGAACTTTTTTATTTATATTTTTCACAGAACAAAAAACAAAAGGAACATTATCTGAGACAAGTGATAAAATATCAAGAATAATACAGAGAAAAAATAAAATAAAAAAATATATATATTCTGTATATATATATATTGCTGCACCTAATATGAATGTTTACATCTCAACAAACATGATACAATAATATACAGACATATAATGATATAAAGTATATAATGTAAAAAAAAAAAAAAAAAAAAAAAAATCTAAATAAATACTTACATTTATAGATTTAAATATTCTTTAACCATGTGCCATCTCTGATTAAAAAGATCAGTTTTCAATTGTAATGATGCCGTAATTTTTTCCATCATATAAATCTGTTTTAGTCTCTGTTTCCATTCAGTTACAGCTGGTGATTTCACTGACTTCCAATTAGCAGTAATGGTTTTTTTGGCAATTAGTAATAATACACGTAAGATGTATCTTTGGTCAGCATTGAAAACATCAACTGATATTATACCCAATAAGAAAAACCTTACATTTGAAGGAACTTCTCTTTTTACAATTTTCTCCATCTCTTCTTTAATATTTTTCCAATACGTAAGGATTACTGGACAGTCCCAAAATATATGTGTATGATCACCTGTTTTACCACACTGTCTCCAGCATAAAGCTGCAGAGGGGTCTTTTACAAAATTTGAAATAACCAGAGGAGTATGAAAATAATGCATTTTAATTTTCCAGTCAAATTCCTTCCACTGTTGACTATTAATTCCCTTATGGCACCTATAACAAAGTTTATCCCATAACTCATCCTCTATTACTGTATTAGCTTCTATTTCCCACTTTTCCTTAATATTATAATTGTTTCCAACTATGTCAGTTAACAATCTTTTATAAAGATGAGAAACATGTTTACCAACAGGGGGACGTTTTTATTATGCATCTTTTGAAAGAGTACTGAATCTCCTGATCAAAACACGGGTGAAGATGATGCGGAAACAAGCGATAGTATATGTAATCATATGCATATGTTAAAAAACATGATCATCAACATTAAACAGCATATAAATCAAATCTGCCTATCAATGCCGAATGAAATGGCAACCCAGGAAATGCTACAGGACTGTGCACGCTTTTGGGGTGTCGATGGACTCGATCTACTCCATCTGTTTTTTTTTATCGTTATTTTGAATCCGATCCAGATGTAGTCCTTGACTAAAATGTGATTTTCTCAGCTTTTTGCTCAAAATTTTGCTTTAAAAAAAAAAAAGTAAAGCTAGAATAAAAGTTTTTGTTTGTTTGTTTAAAAGCAGAGGCTCTGTTCTTTCTTCTGATATATTGCATGTTCAGATATTCATACAACAAACGTACCATTCGATTACATGGAGAGGGTGGGGTTTACGACATATTCTGCATCCAGCCACCAGGGGGCGATCAAAATTCCTTGGCTTCACTTTTCAGGATGTGTGTGGCACACTTGGGTTGACCAATCACAACTAACTGGGCCAGCCGACAGATAAGAGCACATTACGCTTTTCAGAAGGAGGGGCTTGATAGAGACATGAACTTGTTGGTTACTGACATGTTACTGACAGACTGGGAAGGGAGGTGCTGCAACAATGGAAAATATTGGAAATCTTTTGTTTTTTAAACATTTCAAGCATGAAAACTTATTCTAATAGACCCCAAAAATAAAATCAAGACTTTGTAAAAGGGCATAATAATATATTGTCTTGAATTTAAATACTTCACAAATTCTAAATTCTCTTTTAGGTCAACTGGACCTGAAAGAGACCAGTCGGTCTCTGTTCCTCAGCGGATCCTTTCTCTCATTGACATCCCCATGGATCAGCCGCTCTCTGACCTTTCTCATCCCTGGGCTGCACTAGTGCTCCTCCCACACATCAGGTAAAAACTCAATTACCCACAATCAAATAGCATAAATTACTATAACATTCTTTTAAATCCTCAACCAATCAGTATATATTGTATAGAATAAATGTTTAGTTCAGTACTTTTTCAATAAATCTCCAATAATCTGCTGTTTTTGTGACTTCTTTAAAAAGGGCCCAAATTTAGGCCTTTATTATTACATTTTAAGTTAAGATCTATGATCAAAAAGTGGGGTGACAGTTAAAGGTTAATGGTCTTCTGCTGTATAATTTGGTATTTGTGTAAATATACAACAATTAAAATGTTTTACAGGCCATTAGAAGCATCAAGCGTTATACAGGCCGTCACCGTACTACTGAACAGGTTACTGCAGGAGGTGTGCAGTCAAACTCTGGGGAGAGGTCAGTCAAGTGTGTGTGTGTGCGTGTGAGAATGATTGTCTCAAGCTGCTTTTGTTATATTATGTTCTTAATACCGTCCTTCTGTCCTCTCAGGAGGGCTGTTTGTAGCCAGACAGGCTCTTAGCACTCTGCTCAGTTTCAAGGAGACGACAGCGGTACAGTCACTCCTGCCCGTAGAACTGGTCAGAAACATCATCGAGTATGTGCTTCAGTATTTACATGTCTATTTGCTCTGAACATCCCAGTAAAAAAAGGTCTTGTCTGTTAAATTAAGAAACTTGCATTTTTGTTTGTTTGTTACAGGAAAGTCCCCACTGATCTTTCAGCGCTGTTGTTAGCAGATCTGTACTACACCAGACTGGCACTCAACGGCTCCTCAGCTCAGCTGGCCCATGATTCTCTGCTGGAATTGTACCATAAACTGCATTCCAATTTTTCTTCCAACATTTCCAAGGTCAGGTTTAGCCTAGTGAGCGTTGCTTTTGTTAAGTGGGAATATTATTTTTATCCAAGATTAAATGCTTTATACGTATTTTTCATTGTTAGTTCATGTTAACTAATGTAGTTGATGTTAACAAATAAAACCTTATTCTTACCAAAAATGGTTCTATATTGAATGTAATAAATTCATTACTCATCTGTGTGGACCCTGCTGTTATTAATATACAGATTCTAAAGGATACTTTTTTCCTTGTCCTCTACAGATTCGTTTGTTGAGCCTCAGAATATTGTCAAATTTTGAGGCTGACCTTCCTAAACCTGCAGAGGTATCATTTGTGAGTTTTTCCGACAAAAATCTAAAACAAAGCATGCATGTATTTATCTATTAATAAATAACTAATTTCTTCTTCAGGGAGAGGAGAGCTCAAATGCGCAGACCGTGTTCGCCGTGTGTCTGCAGGCAGAGCAGGTCCCGGCCACAGTACAGGACTACAGGGAGAAACTACTACATCTTCGTAAACTGCGTCATGACCTGGTGCAGCCCTGTCTGCCTAAGGGACCTTTCCATGAGGTAGCTAATGCCTTTTACTCCATATCAAATATGAAATAATTTTGGAAAGCTTTATTTTGTGCTATAAATATGTTTGTGCTTTACAGATTCCTCTTCGCTATCTTATTGCAATGCTGTTTGTCAATTTCCGACCTCTCTGGGATGCTGTTATTGATCTGTTGGTGTAAGTGTGGAGCATTTTCTTGAGTGCACAGTCACTGTTTCATTTTTGATCTTTTGCCTTTAAACCCTCATGAACCCTTAGGTTATGTCTTCAGCATTATTCTCTATTTCTTTGTATTATTTCTGTCTTTGAGTTTTGGTTTGATATGCTTTCATCCGCCCAGGTCGCACGCTAAAGTAATGGACAACAAATCTTTCTGGAAGGTTTATCATGAACATCTGGAGATGGTTGCTGGTCTAGCTGGTGAGTTTTCAATGATAAGGCATTCGAGACCAGACAAATTTATTTGTTAGCACTTTATACAACACAGATTGTTTACAATACAGAACTACACTAATAAAAAGAAAAATAATAGTGTTAATCTATCAGAAAATCAGTGTCATTCAGCTCAATTTAGTTCAACGTTTCAATTCAGTTCAATAACTCTGTCAATGTTACAAAGTTCATAAATTATGAAAGCATCTCTACAGAAGGCAATTAGTGTCATTATCCAGCTCAATTCAGTTCAAATTTTGTTCTCATTTGATAGTGTCAGTGCGATTAATATTATGTCTTTTGTTAAAAGGTTGACCTGTTATGTTTCCATTAGTCATAAATGTATGAATCTGTTTTGAATCTTTATTCTCAGAGGAAGAGCTCCAGGCAGATGATGATGATGACGACGATGATGAGGGAGGTGGTGGACAACATCAAGCCGCAAAACAGCTCAGAGGTCCAGGGACCAGCGTGATCGAGAGCGGGGATGTGGGAGTTCTGTTTCTGGAAGAACTGGACCAGGTCTTGAATCCCATTGAGCGAACGGACTTCACAAACTTCCGTGGCTTGCTTTGGCGAGCCATGTCCCAGTTTCCCGAAAGAGTGGAGCCACGTAGCCGAGAGCTCAGCCCATTACTGCTGCGCTTCATCAGGTGTGAGCTTTATCACATCAACCTATTTGTCTTTCTAGAAGGTTCTCCATAACAGAATTTTCTTTGTGTTCACAGTAATGAGTTCTACCCAGCTGACCTGATGGTGGCTCCAACTCAGGACCTCATGAAGAAAAGCAGCTCTTCATCAGAGCAGGAAATGGGTGAAGATGTAGATGCTGACATGGAAGACGAGGAAGATTCCAAAAAATTCAAGAAGAAGATGCCAAGAAGAGCAGCGGCCAAGTAAGAGATGATTTTATCTTCTAACATCTGTCTTTGTTATCTAGGTACCTACTTGAAGAACTTACACAAACGTGTGAATTTATGTTTTTGTTTCAGGCAGCTCATTGCTCACTTAAAGGTCTTCACCAAATTCACCAACCCGAAATCTTTATACATGGAGGCAAATCTTAGTGGGCTGTACACCCAGGTATGGTTACCCAGCTTTGTTTTAAAGGGAACTCTCCTCATTAATACTTGGTTAACGGACAGCTGAGACTAATTCTTTCTCTAAACCCACAGCTCCTGTGCCATAAAGATCAAGAAATCCAGAAAATAGCACTTGACTGTTTGATGACTTACAAAGACCCAAATATTCTCCCTTACAAGTAAGACCTATAACACAAAGCACCCAAATATATTTTCCCTTCTCTTCTTGCTTGCACATGAGCTTTTTCCAGTAAGAACTATTATACAGTAACTAGGTCAGTTTATGAATAGAATGCTTTCTATTCAGAGCTGAGACTGATGGTATCTTCCAAAAGACTTCTTTGGTTACCTTACTAACTCTCACTACTGGCACACCGGAATGTACCAATTGCCTCAGGAAGTCTTTTAGTCTATTATGATTTTATATCTTTGGATTCATTTCACATCTCTGAGTTACTTGGAGCCACTTTTGTCATTTGGTGCAAGGAAAAAAAATACCCAGAGGCAATCCTCACTGAACTAATTCTAAGCCTGTTATCAGAGATAGCTTTTCTCCAACCTCAAACTTGCCGTTGGATGCTTTAAATAAGTTTTAAACATTTTCTATTTGTGTAGACATTTTGTATTTATTTATTTTTGGGGGTTATATGGGGGTATTAATATGATGGCTTTAAGCAGCATAGTGAACGCTTTTTTTTAAATATTGCTGCAGCAGCGATGTTCCCCAGGGCTTTGTTTTAGGTCCATAATGATTGTTGATTTGTGGTTGTTTACAGAGAGAATCTGGAGAGACTTCTGGATGACAAGCATTTTAAAGATGAGATTGTCCATTTCAACATCTCAGAAGAAGGAACTGTGGTACTTTCATCACATAGACCCCAACTCATTCCCATGCTTATGAGGTGTTTACACACACAGTGCATATTAATGATATCAATGCTTTACTGTTGTTTCTTCACTGAATGTGAATGTTATGTGCCTGTATTCAGTAGTTTTTATTTATTCTTGCAGGATACTGTACGGGAAGATGTGCACTAAGGTTGGTAGTAAGTTTCAGGGTAAGTCGGGCACGGCTTCACGCTCCTCCATAGTACTGCGCTTCCTGGCGGGCTGTCAGCCAGAGGAGTTGGGCATGTTTATAGATCTTCTGCTGGAGCCTGTTCGTCATTACGCTGAAGGTAACTACTTAAAGCTTATTAAAATTATTAAATCCTAACAACACCTTCTAACATACACCTTCTAATCACCTATTGGCAGTTCATTTGATTAAGGGTGTTCATACTTGTAGTTTGGTTCTTTTGGTCCAGACCAAAAAAGAAAATGATGTATGTTTTGTGACGGAACTTATCGAAAATACAATACAATGCTGTAGGATGGGCTGAATGAGCTTGTTGTATGTGTAAATATAATTTTTAAAATCTGAATTCCTCCGTCATACACTAAAACAAAGATCTGCTTCAGATTTCAGTCAAACCACCTTTTCAGGGGTCTCGGTCCGCTTGTTTTGAGCACACCAAGGTCCGGGTGGCAGCGCTCAAACTGAACCGCACTAACAGAACAATTGCACCGAATTAATTTTAATTGAACCAAACTGGCCAAGTCTGAAAACACCCTGAGATATTATTTAGACCATTTATGAATTTGATAGAGGACCATCATTGGTTTTACATTTATGCATTACACTTTAAGGTCATAAAAAATATTTAGGTTTATTTCAAAATTAGAAAACTTAAATAGCTAACAATAGTGCATTCATGTCCATATATGCTACATACTTGAACTTTAATAAATGGACACTTTTTTTGAGACAAGCTACCAAAAGATTTTTTTTAAAGATAAATCAGAAGTAAGCATTGATTTTAGAAAATTAATTATTTGTTGCTTGCAGGAGCGTGTTTGGCTGCGGTAGATCGAGCCATTGGTGAAACGAACCTGTCTGCTGTTCTCCCTGTGGGTCGCCAGCACAGCCTCCTCAACACCATAGAATTGCTCATCAATAAACTAGGCCATCTCATCCAAATCTACCTGCCCAAAGTTTTTCAGATTTTGCTGAGCATCACAGCCTCCGTGTCATTTATACTGGATCACAGAGAGCAGGTGAGCTGAATGCAGTAAATTATATCTAAATTATAAAATATAACTATTCAAAGTTAAAAATTAGAGGGTTTTCTTTGTAGGAAATTAGTGTTTTCTCATATAATGTTTTTATTGTGTGGTGGGTGAATCTATTTTTGGGGTGTTGATCTCAAGAGCTCACTGTTCTTTGTTTGTGTAGCTCAAGCCTGGTTGCATCAATCCTCTGAAGAACTTGCGTCGTCTGGGGATTCTGCGCATACAAGACTTCTTTGATGGCTTTGAGTGTTACAACTTCACTGCAGATGAGCTGGATGCTGTTTTCCAAGCTGTGGTGTGGCCTCAGGTGTGTGCATAAAAGAGAAATCTGATGGGATAGCTTTACTAAATTTAATGGTAACCATGTAACTTTTGGGCCTCTAGCGGTTAAACAACAAAACTACAACATTGTTTTGGTTGTGCTTCGGCTGAAATGTGCGGATGAATATGGTTGTCCTACTGCTCATAAAACATTCACTACTAGGATTAAGAGATATAACCAGTTTAAATGGACAGGATCTCAAGCTGACTACCTGAAGAAGTTACTGTAGTTATACCTATTAATAGACATGGTACTTCCTTGAAAATAAATTCCAGCACTATTTACATACAACAATCATAATGAAATGAGTAAGCCGTCTAAAAATAAGAAAAAGAGCTAATTTTAATTTACAGATCTGATTCATGTGCTTATGTAGTCTTGATATATTTAAATGCAGTTGGAATCGGTATAGATTCAGTAAGTAACCCAGATGACCTGGTTGTGTTTTGCTTATTAGGTGTGTCGTCTGCCCACCGAAAGCGCGTATGCACCAACGCCCCTCATGAAAGTCATCCGTGTGTGGACCCAAAACGCTCGGTAAGTTTATTATTAACCATGCGGAGAAGATGGACCTCTCATTGGAAAATGAAGCAACGTATGAATGCAAGAACCACCTTTATGTTAAAATAGCCAAGCTTCTTTTTTATTTTTACAGTTTTTATTGCAACACAATCTTATAATATAAATGTTGTCTCTTCACTCTGTCAGATTTTTCCCTTTGCTTGTTAAGCAGAGACCAGGCCACCCTGAGTGTGACGTCCTGCTCAATGTATTTGGTCTGTTATCCTCCAAAAACGTGACTGCCCTCACAGTGGCCATGGTGATTGACATAGCCGAGAGCTTGCTGAGCACTCCAGACTTTGAACCCAAGGAGAATGAGACAGAGTTGATTGTGAATGACTGTGTGATCCCTGAAAGTTGTGATGTATCAGGTATTGAGAGTGGCTGTTGATGATTATACTAGAAGACCCACTATTCTTTGCTTATTTGACATCTCTTTTTCTTTTTTTTTCCGGGTAGATTCTCTGACTATCGGCTGCCGTCTGCTCCTTCCTCACATCCCAGCACTGCTACAGTACCTCAGCGGAGTCGTGCGTAACTCTGAACGCCTCAAAAAGAAGAAATTCAGAGTTCAAGTCAGCAAAGAGCTCAACATCCTCTCAAAGTATGTTCATAAATCTGTTTATATATATACAGGCAGCTTAAGAGCCATTCACAGCAAGGACAATAACTATTAACAATAAAGTTTAAAAGTCCTTACCACACTGATAATGATATCAGTGGAATCGGTTTCAGAACAATTTTTTTCTAGCTGGCGAACAATAAAAATTACATTATTTCAGAAATCATTATTTTCTAATTTGCTGCTCAAGAAATATTTCTTATTATCAATGTTGAAAACAGTTGTGCTGCTTATATTTACTATTCGAAGGTCTTGGATAATTAAAAAAAAAAAATCATTAATATGCATTAAATTGAACAAAAGTGACAGTAAAGACTTTTATAATGCTGCAAAAGATTTCTGTTTCAAGTAAATGCTTTTCTTTTGAACTTTCTATTCATCAAAGAATCAAGAAAAAAAGAGATCAGGTTTCCACAAAAATATTAAGCAGCACAGCCATTTCCAGCATTGATACTAATAAGGAATGCTATCATGTACAATGAAGTGAAATGTTAAAAAATGAATAACCTTCGTTGTGTTCCAGGATCAGTAGATTTGTGACTGAAAAGGGACAGAGTTCAACACTAATCGGTTTGCTTCTACCTTACCTCCACAAACCCAAAACTGCACAGGTACACTCTTCCTGTCAGTACATAATGAATATTAATATTTCATCGCTTTAGATCTCAAATCATTCTCTTTGTTTTCTTTCAGGAAACAGAGTTGGACATCCTGGGTACTGTGCAGAACCTGCTGAGACAGTGTTTAGAGCCCAGTATGTTCCTCAAACCTCTCTGCAAACTTTTCTCCATCATCCAAAACAGACTTTCACGTCAGGCTCTGTGTGAAGCGTTCCAGGTCATTTTCCGCATCTCCAGTCACTTTAACATCACTTAATGCATCAAACTTTTCCCGACTGACCGTATCTCTCCCCACAGACTCTGTCAGACATGGACAGTGAACTGAAGTACATCACAGACGTTGTCATTCAGGTGAATGTCCATTTGAGGCAATCACAAACGGCTTTAGTTTGGTTTCTTCCTGTCATGGTTTGTATTTGACTGGCTCTCGTCTTTTCTCCAGCTCAACGCGTTTGACAGCCGTCATCTGGACGAGGTTCACTTTGACGTGCGTCTGGTGGCGTTCCAGATGGCCACCAAGCACATTAAAGAGATGAGCACGCTGGATATGAGATACCTGACTGCTGTCATGCACAACTGCTTCCATTCATTACAGGTGACCGTCAAAGATTTTAGATTCTTGTGACATTACTATTAGCTCCAAAGATCTCTAAAGTTTATTTTTATGTATATATTTTTGTGTCTTGATCTGCTTCGAGTTTTGAATGCTTTTTGTGTTTCTGAGACAGATCGGCGACATGTCTTTGGCAGACAGCGCCACCATGTGCTTGTCAGCCATAATAATGCAGCTCTCAGAAGTCGGATGCCCAGAGGCAGAGTACAAGGAGATTGTGCATTACATAATACTGGATGCCCTGCGAAAGGGTTTGAGGAGCAAGACTGAGGTGAAAACTAGCAACATGTCAGCTTACATTCTTTACAGCACTTGCTCTATGAACATTTCATATGCAGTTCACACATTTATATCTGGCCGTCTTTTTTTGCAGAGTGTACGAAATGAATACACTACGATTCTGGCCTGCCTGGTGAACACCTTTCCAAACCGACCAGAGTTTCGCGATCTGGCTCAGCTGACAGATCATAATGATCCCGAGTCAGATTTCTTTGAGCATATGAAGCACATACAGGTAACGTCAGGACACTTTATTAAAACTCATCAGACCGACTCAAAACTAGAAACATCATAAATCTTCAATTGGGTGGAGCTTGGAGAAAAATGGTCTCGCATTTTGAATATTATGTTGTTTAATAGTGTGCAAGTGCACTCCTCTCCTTAATGAAACAGGCTTAGCTTTGCAATTAGCAATTAAATTAAAAATAAACTTGTAAATATAAACAAATCTACTATATAAATAATATAATTAATATTATATAAAGTTAATAATTTAATAATAAAGTTAATAATTTAATAATAATTAATTACTAGCTAATAGTAATTGTATATATATAAAATATAAAACCATTGCCACTTTTTTGACTCTTATTTGAAATTGGCTGAGCATAAAACAGTCTGTTTGTTTGTTTGTTTGTTTTACAGGTTTACAGAAGGGGTCGAGCGCTCAGGAAGTTTGCCAGGCAACTGACCGAGGGCAAGATTGTGATGTCATCACGCTCCATGCAGAATTACATCATGCCCTACGCCATGATCGCTATAGTTGATGAAAAACTGTTGAAGGTTGTTACTTACGTTTGGTGATATTTTTAACTATTTTAATTGTTCTGTCACCATGCTGGTTGTTTTATGTGTGTTTAATGGAGACATTATTTGTGTTCCCAGTATGAACCCATGAAAACAGCCGCTATAGAAGTTATTGGTGCCGTGTGCAGACGCTTGACCTGGTCCAAGTACTTGTTCTACATAAAACACTTCGTCCATATTTTACAGTCTGGAATAGCTGAGCAGAAACTGGCAGTCAGGTAAGCTTGCTGTAGTAGTCGGTGTTACACAACGGGGATTTGGTGCACAACGGATCCTGAGCGACAAATGTCTTATCTTGTAATCCATACTGTCAGGCACTTGCTGTGGCTTTTCTGTGATGTTCTTGTTCTGTTTATGACACTGAAAGACTTACTTGACTCTTTTTATTGGCTTAGTTTGTTGCTGATTGTTCTTGATGCGTTCCACTTTGACCATGAGACTCTCAGTAAAGAAATTGAGGCGGCCAAAAACAGGAAGATGGAAGGTGATAATGTCGCACACAACAACCACATTATACTTCCTATTAAACTACACAGCTTTACTTGACCAACTTAATCTATCAACAGAGCCCAGTGTTGTGGTGGAAGAGCCCGAGGATGAGGCAGTGGAAACTATGGACACGGATGAAAGTGATGCTGAAGGTGCCATGGAAACTGATGAGGCTGGTGCAGCTGTTTCCACAGCATTAGATGCTGAGATGGAAGGCCCTGCCAAACCAAAAGAAGGCAAAGAGAGCCAAATGAAGAAAGTGCTTCCTGTAGTCAGCAGTGGACTTCCTCAGAGTAAACACGATCTAGAGGCGCTAATTTCCTCTATTCATCACACGGTCACTCAGACCGTCCTGCCTAAACTTCACAAGTGCCTCACTGCGAAGGTGTGAACTCATTCATCGTACTTAATGAATTTAGTTTATAGTTCAGCAAGACCGAAGACTCTTAATGGACTAAATTCTAATAAAGATGTACAGTAGTGGCCAAAAGTGATGTCCGGAGGGGATATTTGTTTTTAATGACCCTACAAGTTAAATTAAACCATCAAAATAGAAGGAAAATATTTTTTAGTTTTTATATATGAGAGAAGAACAAAATACTAAACTTGGTTACGGTATTTATCTGACAAAATTATTTGGCAAAAAAATGCATAGAAAAACTAAATCTCACAGGAAAAAGCATACATTGACTACAACATAATAAGTTATCCATATTTAATTGTTTCTCTCTTGTTTTTGCAAGTGTTCATATTTTCTTTGTATGACAGCCTGGCCAAAAATGATGTCTACACAATTTGGCATGTTTTATTGCGTTATCACAAATAAAATAATTGACTCCAAACACAACTACGCAATATGCTTACAAAATCTTTAATACATTTTTAATAATATGTCGTAAATTTTCCTAGGCCGGACATCACTATCGGCCACTACTGTAACTAACAATTGACGACGAACAGTTGATTACATTAGTTTGGTGTTAGTTTTTTCTCTAATGTCTCAAGCCCCCAAAATAAGTGGTACAGATCAATATCCTGTTTATAACCACAGAAGTGCTCGTAACTGGAACAGTGTTCATCGTGACCTTATTGTACACCAATGTTTATTTCTGCAGGTTAAGCGAGATGACGAGCACAAGATGGTGAAGTCTAAGGAGGTGAAAGATGAAGAAGTGGCCAGGGTTCCTATTGCATTTGCCATGATTCAACTCATGAAGTCTCTGCCAAAGGATGTCATGGAAGCAAACTTGCCAGGGTATATTTCTTCTATCATTACCCATTCTCTTAAAGAGGACCTAATATGCTTTTGTACATTTTCACAAAAAAATAGTGTAACAGTGCTGTTTGTACATGAAAAAGGTCTGCAATTGCGTTTTTTC
Organism: Phoxinus phoxinus; assembly: GCF_949152265.1. Taxonomy (NCBI): domain Eukaryota; kingdom Metazoa; phylum Chordata; class Actinopteri; order Cypriniformes; family Leuciscidae; genus Phoxinus; species Phoxinus phoxinus. Next base: position 6,641,103 of record NC_136884.1, read on the forward strand.
GGAAAGAAGGGGCTTCATAGAAACAGGAGCTAAACAGAGCTTTACTGACAGACAGGAAAGAGAGGTGCTGCAATAATGTAAAATATGTTATAAATAGTGTTTTTTGAACATTCATGCATGAAAACCTATTCTAGTAGACCCCAAAAACAAAATCAAGTTAATATGGCATTTTTAATGGAAGTGTCTGCTACAAATATTCCATGTTTTCTGTAATTCTGAGTGATCATCAGTGCTAAAAATGTTCAATGATGGAGTTTGGTGTTTATATATGCAGCATCCTTCTGAAAGTGTGCGTCCACCTGAGGAGCCGTTTCCAGGAGATCCGTGATGTTGCTCGAAACACTTTGGTGAAGATTATAGAGACACTTGGGCATCAATACCTTCATTATCTGCTCAACGAGATGCAGGCGGTCTTAGTGAAGGGGTATCAGGTAAAATATTGACTTTATTAGCACATGAGTGTGTAATCTAAGACTTTCAGAAGTTATGAGTGTGTCACTGATGAATGATGATTGAATAGGAGAAATCTTACAAATTCCAAGATTTACAAGTTCTTAGAAATGTAATCTTGTATACATGTATACATGTTGGTGTTGGCCGAAAACAATTTCCTTTTCTTTTTCCTTTTTTTATTAAACGGTGTGGTTAAAGTTGATATTGTGGCTTTATATATATGGTCAGACACTTACATGTGTGATTGTATTATTAACATTTGACCAAAATCAAGTTCAAATGGAGTTACAAGGTTTTTTCACATACGTGTTTTGTCTGTCATTAGAACGGCCACATCTGAGGCAGTAAGTTTATCACATTACACTTTCATATATTTACATATTATAAAGATTACTGTAGCTTTGTGGACGCTTAGTTTTTTCTGTCATTTGGCCAAAATCTTATGTTATAAAAGACAAAGTGCTACAAATGGGCTATTTAAGACAGTAATGGCAATGACTCGATGACAACTACTAGACTAAGACATTCTTCTTCACTCCTCAAATACACAAAACATTAGCCTTTATATCTTTTCCTTTTCTTGTGAGACCTTTTCTTTTTTTGTACTCCATTAATAAAAAATAAAAAATCGTATATAAATTCATTATAATCAAATCTTGGTTTATGTTAAATATTATGTGTAACACAAATAAAGCGTCTGTAGAAAAAAAAAAGTACAAATATTTTATAAAGCCAACTATTAATTTAATAAAAAATTTATTTGACAGTTTGCATCGTGATAATATGACCAGCTTAGAAAGTATAATATTACCGGTAAACGTTTCTATATCAACATCCATTTCTTCAATATTTACAAACATTTTAAAAGTAATTTTTATCATGTTTTTAAAAACATCATAAAATAATGCCAGATTTTTTTAACCTAGTAATGATCGACCATAAATAGCTTTGTACCTTAAAAAAGCCTCCATACATTTGATCGCTACATCATCTATTTCTGGATCAAACTTGTTTGCCAAAAGATGGTGTTGGCTCAAAATCCATTTCAAGTCTCCAGCTCCATAGACACACACTTCCCGTATGTACATCCCAGTGCATGGTGGGTAGGAAGCCCCTCTCTTTAGATCTCCTTCATGGTAGCTCCACTTCACTAGACGAGCAATTGCGTTCATGTCAGATTGCTCGTACTTTCTGTTTGGAGGGTTTGATCCTGGTACTGAAGGCATTCGCTGTAAGGTAGCCCACATGTGCTCATCTGGACTGTATGTGTCTTTCTCCCATTCCATGAAATCTCGAATCTCTTTGCTTTTAAAGATGTGATCCACAAACTCTCTTGAAACCACAAAGTAAGCATTTCCTGAGAACATAGGGCTCTGAATTGGCGGGGGTGACTTTCTAACATCGGTCCGAATCACACCGTTCGTAACATTGTGATGATACTGCCAGCGCACATTTTTAGACTCTACAGTCTCGGTCTCCAAACTGTTCTTTCCGTTCAATTGTTTTAGAGTCTGAACCATTTCAGCATTGGTTTTAATGGGGAAATCAGTGCCACAGGTGTTGAGCAGATACCTCCACTGGACGGGTGACTTGAGCAGATCCTGCATGCAGTTGATGTCCGCTTGAACTCGAGACCAGGAGGCGTAGATCACATTCTCCAGTTTACTGGCCACAAACACGTTGGTCAGACAGGACGCAATGGCCCTAACTGCTTCTTTAAAGATCTCTGGAGACCTCTGGTCCACATGAACACAGTACACATTGTCAGGAGTGTAAATGGCCCTTAAGAGCCTTTCAAACATCTCAATCTTCTCATGGATCACCATGGAGTAAGCAATGGGGTAATCTTCCTCCTCTTTACTGAGAGAAAGCGTCAGAAACCCTCTGTCTCGGATGTAGGATGGACAATCCTTGGTTGCGTTGAGATAGAATGACTCGGATAGCCGGGATTTTCTTTTTTTCGAGGCCAGGAGTTTCCTGAAAAGTCCTTGTTCACTCCGTCCATGTCTCCTTTGATAATAGCAGAACAAGCCTGTAGTTCTCCAACATCCTGCTTTAATAAGTGATTCAAGGCCGGCTTCTCTCTATGAGAACAATTTGTCCTTTGTTCTGGATCGTTCATCAAGAGGACGAACACGGTTGTACTTAAAGAAAGAATGGAGATTATTTTCAAAATCCTCTGATTCTTAAATGCCATGTTCATTTCTTTAAGATTATAAGCTGCCAGAAACAACTGCTAGGAGAGGAGACCTCTGTTAGTGAGGTATACAACCGCCTCTCTTTTTAATATACCAGAACAGTGTGGCAGGAAGCGAAAGCCAGCAAATCACATTATAAAGGGGAAGGACTGAAATTTATAAATTACACAACAGAGGTGTGGCTATTATCTTCCTGGATGGTCTCCGTGTCATTGTCAAGTAATAATAATAATTTTTTAAACATCAGCAAATATTGAAAGTAACAAACATCATGTGTCTGATTTTGAAACAAACACTGTGGTCTCGTTAAGGAAGCTGCTCATCTTATCTATTGGTTCTGTAGATTTCTTTAGTATTCTGTTTGCAGTTGTGGAACACACACATTGAAAGACCGGTATGTTTTAAAGCAAACCAAAAGCTTTATTTATACATACACACACACACACACACACACACACACACACACAAAATAAAAAAAACAATATTATTACATATTTACCATACTTATGGCAAATGATTTCAACCTTCAAAATGGATATGAATTTAGATCATAGAAGATTTGTAAGTCATTGACTGTTTGAAGTTTTTTTTTTATAATTTTTTTTTTAAATAATTGAATAGACCTGGACCAAACAGAACAAGCATCATGTCATTGACCCATGTATAATTTCTCCCTACAGGTCCATGTTTTGACCTTCACAGTGTACTATTTGCTTTCTGTCCTGAAACCATCTTTGAACGCAGGGGATCTTGACCCGTGCATGGACATGCTTATCACGGTAAACGGCACCATCAATATTACGTTGTCAATCATAATTTTGAAACAATTGTAAAAAAAAAATATTAAAACAAAAAAATTATTTTCTAACTCTGTTGTCAGATCTTCAACAACGAGCTGTTTGGAGCCGTAGCCGAGGAGAAGGACATCAGAGGAATCGTTTCAAAGGTGATGGAGGCCCGCCACAGCAAAAGCTCCGACTCGTACGAGCTGCTCGGACAGTTCTGCAGCCAGGAGCGCGTCGTCCACCTCATCCTGCCACTCAAAGAGGTAAATGACCAGTGAGCTGCATCTCAACAACAGCTTCATGAGTTCTCAAGAGACTTATCTGGTCTTCATCTTCCTCTCAGGTGCTTGAGAACACGGCCAGTTTGAAGGTGTCGAGGCGAGTGCATGCTGTTTTTAGGAGGGTTGTGGCGGGACTTTTGCTCAATAAGAGCATGACTCCTCAGTCCATCCTACTGCTCTGCCACGGACTCATCAGTCAGAGTCTCCCGCTCATTACCAGCAAGAACAAGTACGTCACACACACACACTCAGAGATGCATTAGCACTGGTTCAAACAGATCTAATTTAAACAATTACACATCCTATATTTACCCAGAGAGAAGCATCGTCCACCTCCAGACCCTCGCCTGCCTCCGCCGAGCTGTTTACTGCTGTCGGCCACTCCTAAGAGAGTAGGGGTGAAAGCCGCCTTTAATAGCAGAACAAACATGCACATCCTGGTGGAAACGGGACTCAGTGTAAGAAGCTATGCCTTGTTTTTTGTTTGACTGTATGGGAGTTTTCCTATGTGTGTTTAGTTAATTGTACATCAGTTGCCCTTTTTAATTAAAACGCTTCATATGCTCTTACGGTCTTGTGGACTTACAATGGCCACCGAGTGCAAGCACGTGACCGCGAAGTCCACAAGACTGTAAGCTGTGTCATTGGTCAATTTAGGTTTCAGAATGGTACTCGAGAGTGCCCCCTTTGTGGTCGATATGTGCCCGCTTTTGACTCGTAGGAAGACTGCGAGTGTTTAGAGTGCCATTTGGGACATGGACAAACTGAATGAAATCATGTTTGCTAAATGGCAAGCATTGGGGCCTATACGATTTTTTTTTTTAAAGGTTTTGAAAGGTGCCTCTTTCTCACCAAGGATTTATTTGATCAAATATACAGTAAAAACAGTAATACTGTGAAATATTATTACCATTTAAAATAACTGTTCTTTATTTTAATATCTTTAAAACTGATTATTCCTGTGATGTAAAGCAGAATTTATTATTCCGGTCTTCAGTGTCACATGATCCTTCAGAATTCATTATAATATGCTGATTTCATACTCAAGAAACACTGAATTTCACAAATATTCACTTAGATTTTGTTGCAATATTGCTTTAAACCCCAAAATGTCTCTTACACAGTTGCTTCACTGTAGTCTGAAGAGTTCAAAGATCAACTCATCTGGCCCGTCAGTAAAGGAGATGTTAGATCCGTTTGTATCTCTCCTCCTGGACTGTCTTAACTCCATGCATGTAAAGGTCAGTACTACTTAATATATATTTGAGTCATGCGTTTTATTGTGCACAATCAGTTTTTCCTGAGCCACTGTTCCTTTTTACACCCATGGTTGCATGAATACAGCAAAAAATTCTGTGTACTGTGCACATCAGGTGATTACCGAGGCTCTGCAGGCCTTCATCTGGATCTTGAAGTTTCCTCTCCCGGCAGTGGAGGAGAATTACAACCAGCTGACCAAGCAGCTCTTTGTCCTGCTGAAGGACTACGCCAAAGCTGGAGCCGCCCGTGGCGAGAACTTCCCCCTGGTTCAGAACTGCTTTAAGGTGCGTGAGACCCTCACCACTTTCACATTTATTACATTCTCATTTTAAATGTTAATCGTGAAATGTTCTGTTTTATAGGCCATAACTGTTTTGGTAAAGAGTGTGACAAAACATATAACAGAAACACAGCTGCAAGTGCTTCTGGGATTTGCTGAGGAGGACATCTATGATCACAGTCGGCAAGCCACCGCGTTCGGCCTCCTGAGGGTAAGTTAAACCTACTCATCTACTCCTGGTGGTTTCCTATGGTCATGGAAAACCTGGAGTTAGCAGAGCAAAATGACCAGTTCTGGTAATTTACTTGGATTGCAGTGTGTGAAAGGGGCTAGTGAGTCAAACTGACTGAATCAGTCTTAATCAAAAAGGTTTTTAAATCCTTTGGGTTTGTTTGTCTTGCAGGCGATTCTGTCCAGGAAACTGGTGGTACCCGAGATGGAGGATGTTATGAAAAAATTGGCCAAGTTTGCCATCGACGGGTCAAACGAACAGGTCCGCATGCGCTGCAGACAGGTCAGTCAGCATCATCATCATCCAGGTTTATTCTGGTCCTGCTTGTCGTAACTATCATCAGACTGATATCTGTCCTGTGACTGCAGATCTACCTGAAGTACCTGATGGACTATCCACTGGGGAAGAAACTGAGGAAACATTTTGACTTCATAGTTGCTCAGCTTACGTATGTTTTTTTAGCATCTGATTAATACTAGACGGATATGAATTGTTTCCTTCATGTGAGGCGTATTAAAATCTTTTTTTTCTTCTAATTCACAGTTATGAATATGACACTGGGAGACAGTCTGCCCTTGAATTGTTGGCTTACATTTTCCTGAAATTTCCTCAGGTACTGTATCAAAACCAGTTGAAAGGTCAGAGAGAGGGTGGGAAATGGTCATGCAATGCTATTATTAAAGTTTTTGTTGAAAGGTTACACTTTATTTGATAACACTTTATTTTACAGTGTCCTTGTTACATGTATTTACCATAGCAATAACAGTAAATTATGCATAATCACATGCAACTAACCCTCAACCAAACCCTAATTTATTTCCTAATTTATTCATTCATTTTAGTTTTATATTTTAAGTAATTTAGTTGTGTTTATGCTTTTTTTTTTTTTTTTTTTTTAATTTAGTACATCAAGTTAAACTACCGGTAAATGAAAATTTGCCTTTGTAACTACATGATAAAATCACTTTTTTATTTTTTATTTCAGTTGATAATATTTTATTTTAAGAACCAATTTTTATTTAAATTTAACATTACATTATAGACATTAAAGCACATTCCGGATCTTATTGTTCATTGTGCAGAGCAAGCTATTTTATAGGAAAAAGGTATCTTTATGGGGAAAAAATAGCTGTCCCTCTGGAACGGTTAATTTGTTAACCCTAAAGCCCAAAATCTTACTCTATTCTGGCATGATCCAGTGAAATCCTGCTGGATAAATTAAGGTCCCATTCTACCTTTTTCCCCTCATTGAATATCCTGTTTGACTTGGAAATGCTTTGAATCATGCAAGTAAACTGGCAAAAAGATTCTTCTTCTTGATATTGTTCATGATATTGGAGGATTAATCTGTTCTTTGTTCACAGGATCTCTTGCAAGAGCACTGCGGTTTGTTCTTTGTGCCTTTGTCATTGGCCATGTTGAACGATGATTCTGCACCCTGTAAGAAAATGGCGGCTCTGGCCATCAAGTCTCTGCTGAATCAGTTGGATTTGCAGCGGCAAAATTCCATGTTTAACCTGGTTGACAGCTGGATTACAGACGAGAAGGTAATTAGAAAAACAGTGTTGAAAAAAAATAGTTCTGCTGAAATTTGTTTGGGTTTTAACAGCTTGTGCTTTTGCAGACGGCTCTGCGGAGACTGGGAGCTCAGGTTTGTGGGCTGTTTGTGGAAGTCGAAGGACAAAAGTTCAGCCGGAGACTCGATGTCCTGATTCCTCTCATCGAGAAAGAGATCCGCACTTCCAACTTCGAGGACGTGAGTGCAGAGTTTTATACTATGGAGTTCTTTTGCATGATTTTGAGTCTGACAATGCCAATGATATGATCGATCAGATTGAGGAAGAGGAGGATGAGAAGGCTGCTGACAGACTGCTGTTCGGTTACCTCACGCTCATCGTCAAACTCATCAAAGACTGCAGCTTTTTGGAGCTCTACAAACCTGCAGACCTGCTCAACAGCATCTGGGGTATGAACACACAGAAATTCAGTGTTTACTCTTTCCCTGCCAGCGTTTTATTTAAGTTATTTTTGCTTTTTTGGAAATTACCTTTCGTGTAGTGTAGTGTGTAATATATCTGTTTGTAAATGTAAAAGGTCTGCAAAGTTTCACAGATTAAAGAGCACGATAAATTGAGTTATTGTTTCCCAAAAGAAAGAACAGATTCTGAACTGCCAGAAACGAGTCGTCGGTAAATCCAGTCTTACTTCCTGCAAAAACCTATGTAGGTTTGTCACAAATGTGCATAATGCCAATCTATGGTCTTAATTGGCTGCCATGAACAACGTCTACATTGACCCGCCCTCAAACACTGCAGTTGTAGCTGAGGCCTGGAAGAGTTTGGTTTGTGTTATGTTGAGAATGCGCTTTTTTCATGCGCAAAATGATTGACGACTCACACTGGAATTGATATGGTAAAACCGACACCGATGTTACTGTTCGTATCACTGCGTATCAAGTGCTGAGGAGCTGAAATTCAGATATGGTAATGGGGGGTTTCGTTTTCAACAGGCGCAGTAAAATAATCACAACAGACTGGGCCATCTGACCAACCGGAGCAGAGTATGCTCTCAGGAAGGAAGGGTTCAGAGAAACAGAATCCTTGATTGAACTGTTTCAGACAGTGTGAGAAATGACGTGATGCTGAAATGTATATTATGTAAAGAAAATGTAAAAATTTGGACCTTGGATGCATGTTAACCTATTGTAGGAGTCCTCCAAAACAAACCTTTAAAATAGCATGAACATTTTTGATCATAGATCAAAGAAAGAAAGAACAGAGCCTTTGCTTTATAACAACAACAACATCAAAAAACATTTTTATTCTAGCTTAAAGGATTCTTTATCAACACTTTTTCTCAGACTACATCCGGACTGAATTCAGAATGATGATCAAAACATAGATGGAGTAGATCAAGTCCATCAGCAACCCCAAAGCGTGCATCTTTCTTTCTCTGTAATAATGCAGTTTTGAGTTATATGCTGTTGAATGTATGAAGATCATGTTAGCTTACTTGTGTGTAAACTACAACTCTCCACTTCTGGTTTAATGCAGATCTTTTGCTTTGCTCGTGTTTGGATTCGGAGATGCTTTTATTATTTCAGAACAGTGTAACAGCGCCCCCTACCGTGGATTGCTGAAAAAACTCATCAATTGAGGGAAAGCGTTGTCATAAATGACAGAAAATCTCATCAATGGCGGGGAAAGAGTTAAATAAACATGCGCTTATGAAGCAGAGATATTGTCATGCATGCATCATGAACTCTCTCTCTCTCTCTCCAGGTCATATTGATTCCCATCTGCGTTACCCTCATTCCTGGGTTTGGCTGACCGCCTCTCAGATCTTTGGTTTGCTGTTTGCGGCTCATAAACCCGAGGATCTGTTGGCCTTATGGAGTTCTGAGGAGAATAAAACCATGCACCCTGTAGCCACTGTTTTTATCACGGACAACCTTTATCACAAGGCAAGAGTCTGAGAACATGCACGTAAACCCCTCGTTTGACAAAAACTGACTTTAATAAATAAATTCCTCTTTTTTCCATTTCTAAACCATTAGATGAGAGAGCTGGTTCTGTCCTTCTGTTACCAACTGCAGTCCAAGTTCTTGGATATTTCTGCTGGGGAGCAGGTAGGAAATAATGAAATATGTTTGTTGTTGTGTTTTGATTATATTTCTATTTAATGAATATATAATCATTTAATTTAAATGTTATTTTTGTTGTTGATGTAATAATTAGTATCAGGGTTATTATCGTCAACTACAAATAAAACTAATAAAAAACGTCCTCTTAATTGAAATAAAATAGAATAAAAATATTAGTTGAAAAACTAAACAAAAAATGTAACTAAAATTAACATGAAAATATGTATTTTTAATCAAATTTCAATTCAATATATTAATAAAACTAAAATAACACGAGTATTTTTTATTTATTTTTTAACAACATAAAATTTGATTATGATAGTGAACCTCTATTTTAATGTTTTAGCTCTATTTTATTCATTTTTATTTCTTGACTTTCTATGGCGTTTTAAAATTTTGTTACGAAATATCTAAACCTTTTGGATAATTTTTTTTTAAATGATAAAATGTTTTATAAAAGTCAACTGTATAAAATGTAAATGTAACTCTTTAATATGATTTTAATTATTCAACCACAGACCAAAATCCATACAGGCATTAAAATCCCTTCAGACATTATTTTCATGCTGAATTAATATTATATAAAAACAAAACATGTCCGCGTGTTGGGATTATCTGGCTTTGGATTGGCTGGCTTGTTTTCGATGCGCAGGGTTTTGGAGGGTCTGACTGAAGTTACAAAAACTGCTGAAACCGTTCAAAGCATCTGTAATGGTGATCTGATCTGTTGTTGTGTGTGTTGCTTGATCAGGTGGTGAAGAACTTGCTTTACGTGGCCAAGGTGATCTACCTCATCTCACCAGAGTCAGATACCGCGAATCCAACGGATCCGGAGGACGAAACGACAGTTAAAACAGAGGGGAATGAAGGGGAAGGAGAAGAGGAAGAAATGACAGATAAAATGGAGGGGAATGAAGGAGAAGAAATGACAGATAAAATGGAGGGGAATGAAGAAGAGGAGGAAGATAAGGAGCAGAAGGACAAGCCACCGTCTCTCCTCTGGGTGATGAATAAGCTTTCATTACTGGCCAAAAGAGAAGCCGCAGACTCCCCTAAAGAGCCTCTGAAGGTGGGTGTTAAATCTGTCTGTTTAGACTTGATGTCTCCAAATGAAACTGATGGATTGCTGGCAGATGAATGTCCTCTGGTTTGAGGATGGCCAGCTCAGTGATTCTCTGTCACTTTTCTGTCTTTTAGAGAACTTGTGTTTTTAAGTTCTTGGGAGCCATAGCTGTGGATCTCGGAAAAGACCGGCTGGGACCGTATCTGACCACTATCATCGCTCCTCTCTACAGAGAGCTGGACAGCACATATGCAGACCAAGGTCAGTCCACACACTATCAACACAAAAAAACTCTTTAATATTTAATAATTATTGTATCATATTTGATGTATTATTCTGCTTGTTTTTTGTAATGTGTTGTGTAGCGCTACAAGTATTAGAAAGGCACATTACAAATTAAATGTATTATACGTATAGTAGCATTTTATAATTAATTAATGGATTCAATAACAATGGGTGATGTTTTTTTACGTACTTATCTTTGTTAATATTAATTGCTTATTGTTTGTTCGTTAGTTCACAGTGCATTAACTAATATTGCCAAATAAAACTTGCATAAAAAAAAAAAAAATATTAGTAAATATTGAAATTACCATTGACTAAGATCAATAAAATCCAATGAACGTCATGCTTGCGTAGTACAGTGTTAATGAAAAACTAAAAGGAAACATTACCATAAATGGAATAACTTAAAAGAAACTTGAAACTAAACAAAATCATATTTAAATTTTTGTAAAACAAAGAATGACCTGTATTAAGCTTTTTTAAATCCCATCAAAAATGCTGATATTATTGGAAGTAAAATAGATATGAATCTAAAATTAGAATTGAATTCCCTCTACCAGTGACTATATGGCTGAAACTGCCCTTTCATGAATCGTTTGGGTCTTTTTGTCTTCTTTCAGACCCCACGCTGAAGAACTTGGCTCAGGAGTTGATCGAGCTGTTGAAGAAGATGGTCGGTCTGCAGCAATTCTCTCTGGCTTTTGCAGCGGTGCAGAAAGAAGCCGCCCAGAGACGAGCTTCACGCAAGAAAGTCAAGGCCGTGCAGGTAAGAACCACTGACAACTCCTAAATACCGCTCAAGTCTTCCCAGAACATGTGTGTTCTTCTTAAGTGTGTCATTTAGAGACATCTACAGGTAAAGGCTCATTCACACCAAGGACAAGAAATAATGATCACTCTAAATTTAAAACAATAGCAGTCTACGTCACAACTATAACAATATCATTGGAATCACTTTCATCATTATTTTTTTTCCAGCTGATGAATGATAAAAAACTTGACAGCTTGGGTCTATCCTGCTTTAAAGCTTTTGCACATTTAAAGTGGCAGACAACAAAACTGGAGCTAGCGCTTACAATAAACAGAACGTTATTGTGTGTTGGACATTAGTTATACCTCTTGATGTGAAAGGGCCTTAAACATTTGTTGGTTCATTTCCAGATTACACATCTTTATAGCAGAAGTAAAAGTGAAATAGTGGTCATATTCAATTTCTTAAACCATACATTCTCCCCATATCTTTGTTTTTTCTTCCCAACAGGCTGTTGTAAATCCTGACCTGGCTGCAAGAAAGAAGGTAAAGAAGCAGCTGAAGAAAAATGAGGCCAAAAAGAGGAAAATAGAGTTTGTGCGTACAGGACATAAAGCAAAGAAACATAAGAGCAGCTCACTGAGGAACTTGGCCATGCTCAGTTGATTCATTTTTCTGCTGGTTAATGGTTTTTAGCAAACTAATACTTCAAATGTATACAGTAGAGTAGAGAGGTTGACCGCAAGGGACCCCCCTGGGAGCGTTACCTGAACCCTGTTTTCAGTGGTAAGGGGACTGAGAGCCGATATCAATATATGGATTTGTGCAATGTTTTTAAATAAAAATCTTGCAAAAACACCCCAGCCATTGTTTGATGTTATGCATGATGTAATGCGTTGACTGCATATTTATTTTACAGCCATAACACAGGAGTGGGCTCCCCTGCACACGTGCAAATATAAATATGCCATTACAAATCCAAAGCATACAAATGACAGTTAGTCTTAATTAAATATCTACCCATGTAATATTAAAACTGAACTCCTATACCAGCTGCAACGATTATTCCGAATCAGGGGGAAAAAGGCTAAATTTAAAAAGCAAACACCTTTGAGATTTCAAACGTAGTGGATACAGTTCACCAAAAACGATAAGCAAAAGAGGGAAAACATTTGAAGAGTTCATTCATAGTCCATTCAACGCCGCTCGCCTCACTCCAGTCTCTCTGTACTAGACAGGCGAGAGGATGGTCTTCGCACAATAGGAAGCAGCAGTCACTGGTCCAAAGGACACCCAATAAGAAGTCTCTGAAGTTCCTATATACAAGATATTTAGTGCATTTACTGCCGGCTCTTCAGTGAATCCACTAGCCTGAAATATAAAAGAACAAGGGGGCATTTGGTAAGCACAATGCAAAATATTTATATTTGAATGTTTAAAAAGGAAAATCAAACCTACCATTCCATTGCCTCATCCAGGCCTGTGCCTTTAGTAGCAGATGTCTTGAAGATCTGCCACTTCCGGTCTTTGAGCGCAGGTAAACCGAGAGAGTTGGCCACTTCAGTAGGGGTCATGGCCTGTTCCATGTCCTGCTTGTTTGCAAACACCACCAGGATGGCTTTCTTTAACTCCTCCTCCTGAAAGACAAGAAATATGTTCAAATGCACTGATAACAATAGAACGTTACATAAATGGAAACCACATCTGACCAACCTCCAACATGGCCACCAGCTCAGATTTGGAGATTCCCATCCGGTCGCGGTCACTGCTGTCCACCACGTAAATCACTGCATCTGTGTTGGAGTAGTAACACCGCCAGTACGGCCTGTGGAGGAAGAACAACACATCTTCAGCTTGGTTTCTCTTTATTAATAGAATGCATAGTAAAAGAAATAACTTCTTACCTAATACTCGTCTGTCCACCGAGGTCCCATACTTGAAATTTCAAGTTCTTGTATGTAACAGTCTCCACGTTAAAACCAATTGCTGAGTTGAAAAAATGGCAAATTAGTCCACAGTACATAATGACATGACAAAAGTTGTGTATATAAATCTGTCGTCAACACATACTAGGAATTGTTGTGACCACTTCTCCCACTTGAAGTCTGTATAATATGGTGGTTTTTCCAGCTCCATCCAGACCCAAAATGAGGATTCTCATTTCTCTGGTGCCAAACAGACCCGAGAAGAGGCTGGAAAATAACCCCCCTGTAAAAAAATATTTTGTGAAATTAAGTTAATTTTAGAAAAGATTTTCAACATTCGACAACACCATTTTAAATCAACACGACCATCATACTAGACGCCTCATCTCATATAGGATTCATATAGGATCGAACACAGTCGAATAAAACACTTATAATAATTATGAAAAACAAAACTGTTTGAGTTTTTCAATAACATGAGTTTAGTTATCCGCAATGCTAACAAACAAACTAGCACCACCAGCGTGATGATGAACAAACATCCCTTTGTAAGCACGTAAAAAGGCGTGCCGTTAAATTACACTTTAAGATAGATGCATAAGCTGTCTATAAAGTCCAACAGAATATGTTTTAAATCACGTAGACCTACCCATTTTAGATTAAGAAATATATTATCGCTGTCTTTCTGACGGAAAATCCGGGCAAACACTTCCGTGCTCGAGCTACTAAATGACGTGTCACACAGACACGTGCACGAGCCTTTTTAGGGTCGATTCACCGTTCGCACATTCGACACGCATCTACATCTACACTGATCGAATCCACTGTTGACGGATACATACATTTTAAATATAAATTAATTAAAGGCATTCCTCTTATTATTTATGCGTTGAAGTGGGTGTACATGTAAACAAAAAAATCTAAATATACTGTATTAATTGAATTATATTTTTATTCTCACTTGTCATCCCAAGTTTGTTTAGAAGCACCATACCTCCATGTTTTGAGGCATTTAAAAACTACTTAAAGAAACTAAAAATGAGGACGGCCTTAAAACTCTCTAAATGACTGGCAACATACATAGATTTACCCCCCTGAAATGTATTTTAATTAATAGTTTACATTTGCATTACGTTTTTTGTTTGTTTTTGTTTTACGATATGCTTGCTTGATCTTATTTTTGATGTTTTTTAACAATGATAATATTATAATGCCTGTTTGTTATTTGAAAAGATGTAATAAGGTAAAAAAAAAGAGAGCTTTGGTCACGGGAAACAGCGCCATTATGTGTTGAACATGGGGACTGTAATACAAACCCCTTCAGCAATCCACTTGTTTGAGAGACACATTTGCTGCTGCAGTCTCACCAGTTTCACAGAATGAGGGTTACCATCTAGCCACGAAAGAGTCACTGTTGCGATTTGATTTTCCAGCACTGTGAATAAAGGAAGACACAGAACACTTAAAAGAGCCAAAAAAGTAATTCAATCAGTTTTCATTTGTACATTTTTAAACACCAGATCACACTAGAGCATATATAAATCACAGATGGCCTTACTGTTTACCTTTACTGATCAGTTCATAATTTACTTTGAAAATGTTTTGTCTGTTGTTTCTTTGAATTGTCTTTCATGTGATGACATGTTAGCGAGCATGTCTTTACTTTACTGCTGCAGTGCTATTGAGAGTCCCCATCACTGTTTATTGTGTCTAAAATGTTATGGCTCATGTGTGCTGGCTTCAAAACAAATGATTCGCATAGGTTTCAAAGCTTCACGAAGCAGTGTTTCTAAACGTCCATCATCACTATTACATGCCGGAGTTTAGCTCCAACCTCATTAAAAACACCTGAAGCTAATCAAAGTCTTGAGGATTACTAGAAACTTCCAGGTAGGTGTGAAGGACTGTTTCTTTTTCAAATAAAACGATCTACTTGATTAAACAAGATATGCTATTTACAAGTGATGCATGTGTTATAAGTTTGACATTTGACATTCATAATGAATGAATAAAGTTCTTAATAACAGCACTTTATAGCACTTGTGTGTGTACATTTACTATTTGGTAATATTTCAGTCAGTCAGGTGATCTAACTAAACATAAGAAGAAAGATCAGCTGCTTATTCTATGTGAAAGTCCCTAGTTTAAATCCCATGATTATTCAATTTAATAAATTTAATAAAACCCCTTCCAGAACTCCACAGACTCTGTGGCTCAGGAAACAAGTTCTGAGTTCAAATCCCACTATTTCTTACATTCACTTGTTGTCATTGTCAAAGTTGCCCAAACGGCAGCTTTCAGTGTGAATGCTACAGTGGTGCAGAGGCTAAACACACGTTCTCTGCTGGTGAAGCTGTGATAGAGGTGAGGGTTCAAACCCCACTATTGTTTACATTAAATTAATGTCATTATAACCAACAAAGTGCCCCAAACGCCAACCTTGAGTGTGAAAGCCACAGTGGTGCAGTGGCTAAACACACGCTCTCTGGTGATGAGGCTGAGATAGAGGCGAGGGTTCAAACCCAAGTTCCGCTTTTAAATCACAGGCCTCATCCAGGAGAAAAGTCAAATATAAGTTCCAGCACATGTCTCAGCAAGAGATCTGTGGCTCACAGGTAAGAGCGCTGCCTCATGGTTTCAGAGGTTGCTGGTTCAATCCCAGCCAGATCTCCGCGATACGAGTGAATGCTGTGTGTATGAAGGGATGGGGACGCGTCGGGTCCCCCCCGAACCCCGTCACGATGTCCAGCAGGGGTTATGCTTCTTTAGACAATAAAATTAAAAATTTAGCAGACTCAAAATTCTGGCCCGCCGTACCTTCCCCTCCTATTTAGGTTCCCATCATTTGCTTTTTAAAGGGGTGACCCTCCAAAAAGAAAATGATGGTAACCTACATGTTTAGTGCCAAACAACAACATTCACACGTCAGAAGTCTTACCCGTCCATCAGCAGAAGTCCATCATTACAGTGAACGTCTGTCCACACGTCCCAGATCTCTGCTTCTGGCGACTGGACGCTCCAAACACATCCCGTATTCTGGAGAGGAAACATAAATAAACACAGACATTACTTAACATTACATACTGAATAACTAAAACATCAGAATTTTATGTCTAAATGTAATCGGTTACATAAAGTCCTAAAGCTGTACAGTGTTAAAACATATAATACATAGTATGAATGCTGAATCAATAATAATCTTTTGGTTCAATCTACTGTTCTTTTAATGAAGTATTTATTCCCCACCTATTTAGGTTCCCATCATTTGCTTCTCAAAGGGGAGGCCCCTCAAAAAGAAATTGATGGGAACCTACATGTTTACCACAGTAAAACACACAATCACACATTACATTACCTGTCATGAGCAGAAGTCCATCATTACAGTCTACGAGTCCTAGATCTCTGCTTCTGATGGCCGGGTTTACGCTCCACAACACATCTCTGATTCTGTAGAGTCACGGCATAAACAAACACATCATTACACACTGTATATCTAAAAAAAAAACTGAAAAAAAAAAAAAAGTCTAACATTTATTTTAGTCTAAAATGAAATCTGCTATACATGAGTAATGCTGTATCAATCAATCTACAGTTCATCTCGTTTAATTCAAATACTGTCTTCCAGGACACAGACTGAAGAAAACACTGAATACTAAAAACTAAAGAATCTACAGACCTACAAACATCAGAACAAGATTACAGAAATGACAAGCAAAGTGTCTAGTCACTGATCTTTACTTCATTGTTTCATGCTTGTAGTAATAGTATGACAGCCGTTAATGTGGTATTTTAATTAAAATGTGTTCTACTCTAATATCCCAGTCATAACCGGAAGTAGAAAAGCTTGAAGCAACAGGAGAACATCAGAGCTTCACACACACACAACTCCGGCTGACTCTCACACCAATCCAGGAAACACTGCAGTAACGTTAGTCTTTCTTAATCCACGTTATAGTGTGAATATCAGAGGGCGATTCATTCAAAGACTAAAAAGGTAACGCTAAAACTAGTGACTGGTTTGATAGAGCGTGCAAATCATTTGACAAGAGAAATTTACTTTATGCGGAAAGTTACTCACAGGTGAGTCTCGTGACACTCGGTTCCCGCATTTTATCCGTCTGTGTGTCGGTTTAATTTGCAGTTGAGCTGTAATATGCGCTGTTAAAGTGACATTAAGAGCTGTCATCTTGTCATCTGCACGTGTTGTTGTGATTGTCATCAAGCGTCATGTTGTCAAGCAGCAGAAGTGTCAGACTGAAGGAGAAACCGCTTCTGCCGCCTAGAGGAGCGGAGGAACAACTGCACTTTACTGTCGTCGGGTTATAGTGGCGAGATCACATTTGAGACTTTGTATCATGAAGCAGCAACAAAAACATGTTTAAATCACACAGATGCAGTGACCCTCTTTTACAAAGCCTGAGCCTAAGTTTCTTCATACACATACATTAGATACAAGTTCAGTGGCGCAGAAAACAATTGTTTGACTCTAAACGAGTAAGTCTGGTCTTTCGTGGTTATGAATGTATTTTTTAACAAAAGAACAGAGAGGACAGAAGAAAAATCCCATTGCAGTGGTGTAATTCACACAAATCCCCACAGGAGGGCGAAACACTTTTATGTTCATTAGACTCGATTTGCAGTGGTGTAATTTACACAAATCACCACAGGAGGGCGAAACAGCTTTATGGTTTTGTTATTTTTTTTAGTCTAATGTTTATGTATATTTAGCTTATATATAAGTATGCATATTTCAATGTCAAACAGCTTTTCTCACATGACACTTGAAATAAAAAAAAATAGTTATATAAGAGTGGCTCTGGTTTTCTCATAATTAAATAATAATTCTAAAGAAATACTTTGTCCAGAAATAAACACACAAACAATCTTGCAGAGTAGTCAATGAGTTATCAATGATGACCATCTTTTACCCAGCTACGTAAAGATAAGCTTTAAATCTAAAACGGTGGCTCAGTGGATAGTTGTCTCCCTTTCAAACTGGAAAGTCTTTATTCAAACCCCACATTTGCTAAAGTTATTCATCATTTAACACAAAGCTCTGGATCAAACCTGTTGAAAACACTCATCATCTCTGCAGTCTCAGTGGCTCAGGAGAGAAAGTGTTGTATTTCAATCACAGCATCCTGAGTTCAAATCACAGTATTGCTGACTTTCAATTGTTCTTATTAGACAAGGACTCCCGAAAACCAGTTACTGGTGCAAAATCCATGATGGTCGAGTGGATAAACACACACTCTTTGAGGAAGAGGCTGTGATGAAGACACGGGTTCAAATCTCACTTTAACTGCTTTATTGGAAACTCTCAGGATAATAGTGAAATATAAGTTCCTTCACATGTTGAGACAAGAGATCTGCGGCTCACAGGTAAGAGCGCTGCCTCACGGGTTCAGAGGTTGCTGGTTCGAGTCCAGCTGGGTTTCTGCAATAGGAGTGAATTGAAATTAAATTGTCATTGATAGTTGTTATCAAAGAAAAGGCCCCAGACACCAGTAATAAGTGTGAAAGCCACAGTGGTGTAAGTGGATAAACACATGTTCTCGGCTGATAAGGTTGCACTGGAGGCATGAGTTCAATCCCCACCTCAGTATTATTTATTGTAAAATCACAGGCCTCATCCAGGAGAAAAGTCAAATATAAGTTCCTGCACATGTCTCAGCAAGAGATCTGTGGCTCACAGGTAAGAGTGCTGCCTCATGGGTTCAGAGGTTGCTGGTTCGATCCCAGTCAGATCTCCGCGTTACGAGTGAATGGTGTGTGTATGAAGGGATGGGGACGCGTCGGGTCCCCCCCGAACCCCGTCACGATGTCCAGCAGGGGTTATGCTTCTTTAGACAATAAAATTAAAAATTTAGCAGACTCAAAATTCTGGCCCGCCGTCCCTTCCCCACCTATTTAGGTTCCCATCATTTGCTTTTTAAAGGGGTGACCCTCCAAAAAGAAAGTGATGGTAACCTACATGTTTAGTGCCAAACAACAACATTCACACGTCAGAAGTCTTACCCGTCCATCAGCAGAAGTCCATCATTACAGTGAATGTCTGTCCACACGTCCCAGATCTCTGCTTCTGGTGACCGGACGCTCCAAACACATCCCGGATTCTGTAGAGGAAACATAAATAAACAAAGACATTACTTAATTGCACATCATATTTTAAAAGTTAGTCTAAATAATAGTTCATAAATATAATATGACATATAATATGACATAACTTAATACTGCCTGATATACATACTAAATATTAAGCACTGCAGCTCCTCTACTAAAGCATGAAGTAGCAGGAACATCAGAGCTTCTCACTCCAACTGACTCTATTAACAAACATCATTCCAGTAGATCATTGCCTTCAGTAAGACTACAACAACAGCAATGACCAAAAAAAAAAAAAAACATTCCTTATTATTCTACTTTATATTATAAATATCTGATGGCGATCCATTGACAGCTTATACATGTAACGCAACAACATTTGTTTTTCTAAAGCTGTCAGTGAGTTCAGCATGTAAACACTGTCTGTCTGTGATAAACCTTCATATGAGATTCATACATAATTAGCTGTCGAATAACAAGTGAAGTTAAGTTACCTTGGGAAACAACCAGATTTAAGGACACCATCATCAGAAAGAATATTAATTTTGTAGCTTTTAGTCCATGTGCGTTCATTTTGTAGTGTTCAACACAATCCATAATAATAACATGAATCTAAATGAACTGACAGACGAACCCTGCTATGACATTTCAGCAGAACTATGTATCATTACTTTTACAAAACGTAAGGACTATAGCGCGTGCAAGTCATTTTAAAAGAACATTTCACTTTGTGTTGAAGGATACTTACTAGTGACACTCGCAGCGGGTCTCTCTGTTGTTGAGCTGGAATATGTGCTGTTTAAAGACATTAAGTATCTCTCACTGAGCTGTTATCTGCCAAATCTGTACTTAAAACTGCACGTGTTGTGTTGACTGTCATCATCAAGCGGCGTCATGTTGTTGTCAAGCATCCGAAGACCGAAGGTGTCACAGTCAGACTGAACGTGATTCTACTTCCGCCGCCTAGTGGAGAGGATGGAAAACTGCACTTCAGTTTCTGTCATACGGTCGTGTTATAATACCGAGAGATTGAAAGTTGGTTGAGTTGACGTTTTAACTTAATTCCGAAACATCTCGCCTGCTTTAATATTTGCAAACTCAAAGCAAAAGTCTCTGCTCATTTTGTACACCAAGACTAGGCGAAAAATAGGTGTTCATCAGCTTCCTCTTTGTGGCCAATAAATGTATCTGCATCAATAAATTAAACCACAAAACTGAGGACTCGGAGGCGAGACAACTGAGTATTTTATCATGCATGTTCACAAGCCGGACCCCATAATCATAATTTTTGGAATTTATGGTGCAGTAATTACACATTTGATCATTTAAGACCTCAAACTAAACAAAAAACACAAGCTTTTCTGGCACAGTAATTTAGGAGATTTACCCAATAACATTGTGCCCTGTTACCTAATCTCTGAGCTCTTATAGTCCAATTCATTTTATTAATAAGAACAGATCATCTGAATGGGTAAACATCAATGAATGACATGCAAGTGGTGACATTTTGTTTATTCAATAAATAAACACACAGGCACTAATTTACAGGTAAGGTAAATATTTAAACCATTTGATGATAAATTATGGCCATCTAGTTTAGTGGACATTTGGAATGACACAAACATTCATGTACAACCTCTTTAATATCAACAGTGCAGCTTCACGTAGCTTCATCAAGTATTACTGTTAAGCAGGAAAGTAGGCAACAAAAGCTAGTCAATCTAGATATACATCTGACAAAAAAAAACTGTAACACTTAAAATAATGAACGCATTACATAATTTTAAATACACCATAAAAAACAAGAGTTGCTTAATCAGATTATTTCATGTTCTGAACTGCACTGAGACACAGATGAGGCTCAGGAACTTGCATGATAGATAAATACTGAAAAAGTGTTTTGATGCACGCAAGTCTATACTATGAAGTTTGGACGATCCTGCATGCGGCATTTGTCCCTATATAAAGGAACATATCCACTAAAGTCAGTGTTTTGTGTATTTTTGTTGTGCTGGAATTCCCATCCTGGTTACCATGACAACAGTTCTGTTGTTCCAATAGTGATGCTTCAGTTTGATCCCTCTTCCTGGTTCTCCAGAATGGGATCTGCATGGAAAAACAAATGGTCAGAGTACTTTCACTACCTGTTAGCCTTCTAAATAACTGATCAAACATAGTCAGTCAGTCGACTGGTAAACAGCAGTACCTGTCAGCGTTCCAAGGGGCAGGACAGAATTGGTGCTGAGGTCTTGATTAGATGGAATAAAGCTGCTTGGAGACGGAACCATGAGGACGGCTTCTTCATCCATCCCAGAAGTCTCTACTGTTTCCTCCACTTTAGGAGAGTCTAGAGTCTAAACCAACGAAGGAGAATTATATTAACAGGAAGGTGGCATGAGAATTTCTGGAAGGAGTTTGGAAAAAGATGATACCTTTTCTCCTTGTATATCATTTGATCTCTCATCACTCTGTTCCTCTTCCCCAGAGTTGTTTTGGTTTTCCGAAGGCTCTTCCTTCACAAGCTCCTGCTCTCCCTCCAGCTCTGATTGGCCGAGAGGGTCCGAGAGGTCCTCTGAGGTCACCGTCTGGATGATAATGCCAGGGTGGGACATCTGAACGGTCACATTCTCAGTGTCAGTCTTGATGAGGAAAGAGAAAATAATGTTATTTTATTTCAATTAACATATGTGTTTTTAATAGTTTTAGTTAACTATAATAGCCCTTATGCACACAGAAGTTTTACCGTGAGGCTGTGTAAAATAATCTGGTCTGGTGAAGACGGCGAAGCTGCAGCTGTGAGTGTGACCGTGGGATTGGCAGAGAGTGTGAGTGGGAGGCTCTGATTGGTTCCTGTTTGGAGGAAATAAGTTCCAGGGGTGCCAGTGGGCTGCAGGTGAAATGACTAGGGAGGAAATGACACTAATTATTAAGAAATTCAGCTTGAAATTATTTAATAATCATCATAGTTTTAAAACCAAAAATGATCCAAATTAAATCTGAGATACTCACAGGCAGTAATTCAAAGGTCTGTAAGGCTCCGGAGTTCAATGTGATGGTTTCACTGTCTGAAGTGCCACTTGCACCGTCTGAAGAAGCTGTGTAAAGAGGAAATGAGCATTGTAACAGTTCACATTGAATCTATTAAACTCACATAATTCCTCTAGATGTCTCCTCAACCTGCAGTTCACTGAAAGCACAGTCACATGATTCTTTTACTCACAGACATGTGTGATCTGCACCGGAATCTGGACCGGGATCTGCAGTGCAGTGACGGGGCTGGGCGACGCATTAGCCGATCGGGAACCGACCACCACGACTTTGTTCATCGTAGACGGCGGTGCCTCCACCACATCCTGCAGCCCTTTCAACAAGACTACACACACAGAGAACACTGCTTCAGAGTCTGAACTCACATTATAGCACACACGCTGAACTTTGAAGACTCACCGGGAAAGGGAAGTTCCTTGTGATTGGCCACTTGTCTTTTGATGGTCCACCATTTGCTACGGAGCCACTGAGGCGAGCGAACGCTGCTCCATCCACCAGACAGAATGTCCCAGTTAATGTCATTTTCATCCTCCACCTCCAGCTCGGCTATCCTGCTCATACAGAGTTACGATTAATGATTCACATTTAGTTTGTGAACAGATTTACAGTACCACCCATGCTGGCCCTTTTGCTGTGACCGACCTGCGTACTAGGTTGATATCGTCATCTTTGGTCCACTCTGTGCCACCGCTCTGTTTCCAGTTAAGGTAGTTGAGCCATTTGGAGCGGCACTGCTTCTCTGAACGAGTGCCGACAAGTTCAGCCACAGACGCCCAAGAGACTCCCTGAGTTACAACATCACCCGTCTCCGTGCCAGTCAACTCGTGGACCACCTCTGCCAGCCTTCTCTCTTCCTCCTCTGTCCATTTTCCTAACGCGTGGGAGATTAAGAAGATATTAGAGTCACCCACACCTTTTTCAAAAGCAACATTTTTTTATAGTTGTGTGTGTGTATATATATATATATATATATATATATATATATAATATGTAAATTAATAATAGGTTTTAGATATAAAATATATAATGGTATAATTTATAATAATATTATGATTTTTTATATTTTTTTATTAATACAAAACAATTAAAAATGTTTTTAATAAACATACAATATATATATAACAATTAAATAAACACTATTATTTATTAATTAATTAATTTATAATTACTATAACTATACTAATGATAATTATTTGTAATAATTCATTAATAAATACAAAATTATATGTAACAGAAAGATATTTAAAATTCTTTAATCCATTATATATTATATAAAAAATAATACTATACATTTCTATCTTCTATATATTATATATACATACATATACATTTATATATAAAACATAGAAATGTATCTTTAATCCATTTTTAAATGGATATGTTTCTCCTAGTATAATAGAAACGAATATAAATGAAACTAATATAATAGAAAACACTCAAATGAAAATTTGGAGGAACTGACCGGTGTTGCATGTGTCCTTCATGAGTCGGCAACGGTCCTTCACAGACGATGCACTCCGGCCAAGTGCCGCCCCAATGGTAGCCCAGTCATTTCCATGTTTCTCCCTTAGCCTAATAATACACACACACCCAAATCTGACAATGTAGACTCATAAATTCAGATTACACTAATGGCATTCAAGATCCATAGTTCAACTTACTCTTTCAATTTATTGATCTCCTCATCAGTGTATCTAAATGACAAGAAAAGCACATATGAAATATTACAACAGACATTTTTTGGTGTATATATGGTTTGTAAATCAGTTTAAAAAGAGAAATAAAATCAACTATGTCCTTACTTGCCTACGTGGTTTCGGTTATCGTACATTCGTAGTACGCGTCTGTATACAGCAAACAGCGGCCTGTTCAAACCGCACGCTATACTGCGGTAAAAATCCTTCCGCTCCTCTTTTGACATCTCAAAGATGATCTCCGCAGGGTCCTGGATCCCTCGGTTCTGAGTTTGGAAGCACAGACGGATGAAGAGTGAGGGTGCAAGTCAAAGATGGCACCACCAGCAAATGTGATGCATTCATAAATCATACTCACCTTTAGATAATGCTCTATGTTGCTCATCAGGAGATCAATCTCCTCTTTTGACCACATACCCTGCTTCCATTTGTGACCTGAGGATATATGACAAATACTATGACTGTGCATATTGATATCAGGTCCTATATTTATAATGCAGAGTTTGTATGATAATACAGATCTCAGCCAAAACTCACCCTTGTTAACCAGTGTGTCTTTATCCTCTTTCGTGGTGAACCAGGCTTGACTGACAGCTGATACATCTTCACCTTTCTTTTGCCCAGGAGAATCCTTATCCTGTTGACAAACAAAAGTTTACATCTGTCTTGATTATTTAAAATAAATAATATCTATTAAATCATGCAAAGGTGCTGAAAGGTGATACTCATAAACATATGAACTTGGGTTTCTACCGGTGTTTCAGAAGGATCATCTGATTCCAGCTCCCCATCTCTCATCTCTGTCGCAGTCATTGTCACCTCGAAGCTTTCATCACCTTCAGTAACTGAAACCAGCACAAACCAGTTCAGAAAATATCCATCTTTACAGTTTAGTGGGTGCAATTTCTCTAATAGATTTTTGTTGTTGTTGTAATTTTAAGTTAAATATTAAAATATTATCAGTAAATACATTATTTGTTATTTAGACATGATATAGTCAAGTAAAGTCACCTATATTTATATAGCGCTTTATACAATACAGAACAAACGCATTATGCGAACGAACACGGTGTGATTATGATTCAGGCTGCATCACCACATAGACATGCATGATGCATTTATAAATATTACATTAAATTTTAATCAACATCAGCTTAACTAAAGACATTTGGAGAGTGACTATCTGTTTAACTGACCGATGGCTGACAGGAACGTTTTCAGGAATTTGCATTATCATTTGGCATAAACCATGTACACACATGTCCATGTGTTTTTCTACTCACTTGGCAGAGTGACAACAGAGTACTCGGTTGAGGTAGAGTCCTGAGGGTCTTCTCCGTCTTCATGGGACAGTCGCAGTCGTTTGTGAACAGGTTCAGTGGTCCCGTCTGAACCCAGGTCCTCCACATCTACATGTCCAAAAACACGCAAGAATATTATAGAAACAAATACTTACAATACAAGACAGTAAAGCACAATAGAATGAGGTCACATGTTGTGTTTTACCATTTTGAGGGCAGTGCAGAATTATGTTTCCATCAGTGTCCTGAGTAAATGTGACAGAATTGACGGATTCAAGGGTCACAGTTGCCGGGACATCCCCTGTGTTCATGCTCAGCCTACAGGTTCATTAATTGACACACAGACAGACTCACTTATAATATGCTAAAGGTAAGCATAAACACTTTCTTTTTATTGAACTGAATATTCATTATATGAATGTAAAATGTTGGCATTTTAATTCAGACAGTTTGCTGCTGTATATATTTTCACCATAGATCCATAAGACAGTGGCAGTGCACTGTAAACTTGAATTAAACACACAAATGCACTACTCGATATCTCATTAAATATTTTTTTTGTGGACAAACTGAATAATATCAGCATAAAATAATATTATACACCATTCTGAGTATTGCCTTATTGTTCATTTCCTATCTTCTCATTTAATATAAGCAGATGAGGAATAATGAGACGCCATGTTTATGTGTATCATGACGCCTTGAAGTAGCGACGACATTTATTCGATGTCGGTGCATTGTTTTTTAACGTAAAGAATAAAACAATACAGGTCCAGCGCACAGGGGCGAGCGAAAGTGAAATTTAGCTATGATTTTGGTACTTACTTCCTGTTTTGGGTACGGGGACTTCGCAGTGACCAGGATGAAGGCAAATACCAGGATGGAGGAAAAGACGCTTTTTTTTCTTCCTCTCCTCATTCAGAGCGGAAGTATCTACAGAAGCCCGGTGGTGACTTCCGTGTTTTTTTTTTGTTTGTTTTTTTTGCTCGAGTGTGTTAACGTGCACGTTTATGTGGCTTGACACCTTATATCTACATAATACTCGTCTGTAGAATTAAAGGTTTTACTATGTAGGTTAAACACACGTATTTGAATTACATCTGATGCATTGAAACCAGATTGAAAGGATATCAGATTAGCGGCTGTATCAGCAGCGCCATCTGCTGTTGATTATGGGGCTTGTTCAAATCAAATATTGATTTATTCATTTGTTTATTTACCTAGAAAAACATTGCTAGAACATTTATGAGTTGAAATGTCATATACAATAGTGTACTTGATTTCAAATTAACAACGAAATATTTTTGCTGCACGCATTTTGAAATTAAAATGTGTGATTTTCCTTTATAGGTTTCATCTTTGTTATAGTGTAAAAGTTATGATCACCGCCAGTCTTACAATATTCTTACATAAAAATTAAATAACGAAGGGTCTGTTAGATAGATGGATAGATTTATGGCATGAAGTTCCACTTAACTGCACTGTAGTTTCCTGTTGGTTAACTTGTTTTGTTTATATCATGACAGTAAATAAATGAGATTGTGTAATGGTGTAATATTACTGAATTATTTATTGTGCATTGTCTCTCGGGTGCCCTTCAAACATGACTGTCTTACTGAGGGTCACTGTAAATAATAAAAGAGCATCATGTGAGTGTTCAACTTTTTATGCATATAGCCTACCATTGAACAATCCTATGCCAGGCATTTTATAAACTATTGTATTTATATTAGGTTTTTTTAGTGGAACATTGTCATTTGTGGAAACTTAATGCTTGAGGTATTACAAAAAGATTAACTTGGCCTAAATAAAAGATGTGACTTGACACAGGGAGACTAGACTAGCGTGACGTCAGACGCTCCCTGTCAATCAAAGCCCATAAGCGCAACTACAGTGGGAGCTTATCGTTGAACAGCGAGCAGAGTGTTCGCATCTCAGCCTGTAGTTTATGCATAGACATCGCGAAACCTCCTTATCTTTACTTAGATCCTTGGCATTCCTTGTTTTCCTGTAATCCTGCCTTTATGAGATGGAGAAGAGGGCGCTTTGGACATCCTGTTATTTTGTGCGCTTTGTAACCCTCTTCCTCTGCGCACGAGCGTCAGGGAACCTGCCACAGTGTAAAGAGGTAAACGACAACATGCCACCTTTCTGTAAAATATTTTAAATATCGCGACCATTTTAAACCAGTCACAACCTATACAAATCTTGTTTCTGCGTATGATATAACTATTTAAAATGCATTCTTAAATGTTATACGGATGATAAGCTGTGAGCTTCTAAAATGCTTATTGTTTTTATGCGTTATTCATTTTTATTCATTCACAAACATAATGGTTATTTTTGCACAAAATACGTGACGAAAAAGCAAAAAGAACATCTTGTTATTGACATTAAAATGGGTAGATCCGATACTGGCGAGGATCCTATAATATGATGACGCGGTACTCAGCTGACCAATCAGATGACAGCTCGATTATTGTGCGTTATGCGCTGCAGTTGTTTTAGAGCTTGTAAAATGGACTTCAAACATTTTTATACAACGCGAATGACTTCTCTGGATCTCCACCCTCCATTTGATTTGACTGTGGTGTTGTTTTTGTAGAAGTACACGGATTTGCCTCATCCATGACATGTTTGCATACAAAAACGTGCTATTAAAACACCACAAAGGAAAAAATAATGAATTCTGGACAGAATGACATCCTCAGTTGCCATTTGCTTTTAATGTATATAACGTTCTTTATATCTAAAATACGGTTTCGGAACAACATGAGGTGAGTAATGATGACAGAATCTTCATTTTGGGGTGAACTGTTCCTTTAAGAGCATATGTGAGGGAGGCTGGCTGGGGCAATAGTGGCAGGTGCAGGTGCATCATTAGTGATAATGTGTGTGCTGTAACCAAGCATTGCCAGATGACAAGCACCTCTGTGGGGATGCATTTATCACCTTACTGAAGGCAGTGTTGCCAACAACTTCATTACACAATTATACAGCATTTTGTGCTAAGTTATGTAATTTAATGCATGGCATGTGCTCTTCCTTTGTGTGTGTATCTAGTGGATTTGGCTTTTGTGTGTGTTGTGGGCCCCTAAAGGACAGGAGAACATTCAGTGTGTGTTTTAGGGCATTGAACACAAACTGATTTCCATAACAGATCTGTCAACAAAGACGCAGCACACACAGGAGGTATTTAGTGGCCTCATTATTTCAGTTTGTTATCAGTGTAAATCAGACTCCATCCACAACCAATAGCAATGAGTGATTGTCATGACAACAATCGCAGTGCTCCTGGCTGTTGCCCTGGTGACTGTCCGGGGACAGAAGGCAGATGGACAGATCGTCCCAATCCCCCCTCCCATCGTGTACACACACACACACACACACACACACACACACACACACACACACACGTGCCTGGGAGTTTGTGTCACCGGCTTAATCTGAAAAATGTCAGAAATTTTGTCATGTGACCATATGTTTAGAAAGGGCACATTCTGTAAAGCTAGCTGTGTTTTTGAGTAGAGCGCATGAGAAAAAAGATGAGCATTTTTTTAATGATAGGTACATGTAGTCCATTTACCATTTATCCAGGATTACATATATTTTTTGCTGAATGTATGAAACCATGTTAATTATTTTGCTAGAGATTACCTTTATATATTTTTTATTTCATTTGAATTACTTTTGAATTTTGTTTTATTTAAATGTTTTAATTTGTTTTATGCATAATGATAGTTGTGCAGTAAAGGGATAAACTGTGCCAGTGGCTCAAATAAAATAACCATTGTGCTTTGCCTTTGCCACCAAATGAAACACAAAATGTGCAAAAACAATTACAAAACAATTCACTGCTGTAAATGTATGAATAGGTCAATGTTTTTCAGACATATGTTGAGTAGTAGTAACATTACAAAAAAAAAAATCTTGGTGGTTTATGAACAAAAAACAAACATATGTTTAAACGCAGCATTGCACATTTCATGACCATAGTGTTTGATGCAAATATGTCTGAATATGTCGATATCTGCATGTGTTTCAGACAGATTACTACTTTGAGTACACAGAGTGTGACAGCACAGGCTCCAGATGGAGAGTTGCCATTCCTCACAGACAGGGGAGCTGCACGGGCCTGCCAGAGCCAGTCAGAGGCACAGACTGCAGTAAGACAAGAAACACGCTTAATGAAAATGCACCACCTTACTTGAAATATAAAACCAAGTGGCATTTAATTTTAAGTCAAAGCACACTATGCTGTTCAAAATGAAGATAAAAAAGTATTTGGACACTTATTAGTGGAAAAAAAACAATTGAATTGAAAATTATTCTTTTATACTTTTGATTTCTTGGATACACAAAATCACATTGAAACCAGGTTGTTAAAAATAATTACAAAACTAGTTGGTTTTGAGAAAAGCTCTGGGAGCGTTTCCTTGGTTTTATATTTAGTTATCAAAAGTACTTGTGAAGTGAAGTGACGGGAAGGCCAAGTATGGCAACACACACTCGGAATTTGTCCTCTGCATTTAACCCATCCAAGATAGTGCACACACATTAGGAGCAGTGAGTAGTGAACACACACGCACACACACACACAAGTGGGCAGCCATTTTGGCGGTTGGGGGTTAGGTTCTTTGCTCAAGGGCAACTCAGTTGTTTCCTGCCGGTATTGAGAATCGAACCCACAACCTTCGGCTTACAGGTCCGCTTTTATGTGTACACTATTAAAAATAAAGGTTTCAAAAGGAGGATTTCACAGCATTACCTTTTTTTTTTTCTTAGTGTGAAGGACATTTTAATAATCTAAAGAACCTTTTTTTACTATTAAGGTCCTTTTGTGCAATAGAAAGGTTCCATGATTGTTAAAAGTTGAATATGGAACCATCGCTACCAATAAAAAAAACTTTATTTTTAAGAGTGTATTGCGTCAGTATGCAAACATAGTCTGTTCTTATTTGTTGCACAGCTTTTTCTTGTGAAGCTGGGGAGTTTTTAGAGATGTCCTCCCAGCAGTGCACATCATGTGCGGCTGGCTCTTATTCGCTGGGCAGTGGTGTGCGTTTCGACCAGTGGGATTCGATCCCTGCGGGATTCAGCAGTCTGGCCACATACTTGGACTCAGGAGGTTCAGGAGACGACTCACTGACCTGCAACAAGTCAGTGCCAAGTTGCAGGCCGATCTGAAATATATATTCTGTTTATATATCAATATATTCTATTCTAGGATTTTGCTATGCTTCTACAGATCTGGATCTAGCCGTTTACATTGTGTTGTTCAATTGCAGTTCTTCATGGACAGCTCAGGGAACTCACTTGGAATCCAATCGTGACGACTGCACAGTGTCGCTGGTGTACGCGGTGCATCTCATGAAGCAGGGATCCGTCTCCTTTGACTATCAATATGTCGACAGCAACGTCTTCTTCGAGTTCTTTGTGTGTTTTACTTTACACTTCTTGCAGATTATTTATTCTACAAATGCGTTGTAAGCGAAAATATAACTCCAAAAATAACCTTTGGTACAGATTCAGAATGACCAATGTCAGGAGATGGACCAGACAGGAAGTGAGAAGTGGATCAAACTCACCACCAGCGGAGAATGGGGAACACATACGGTTAGGAATCTTGCATATTATATTAATTTTGGAATAATTTGGAAGTAAATTGACATCTAATGTGGCTTTTGTATGTCACAGGTAAATCTGAAGACAGGAACGAATATTCTGTATTGGAGAACCACGGGAATGCTCTTGGGTGGCAAGCCAGTGAAGCCGGTCCTTTTGAAGAACATCCAGATCGAAGGTGTGAGATTCTGCCAATATAATGTCTACTTGTGTGACGCATACCCTTCTTAATGACAAATCAATTATACTTTTACATGTTTTGTGAGCAGGTGTGGCGTACACATCAGAGTGTTTTCCGTGCAGGCCGGGCACCTTCAGTAAAACTCCAGGTTCTTCCACGTGTGACCTTTGTCCCAGGAATACTTACTCTGGAAAGGGAGCCAGTTCGTGTACACATTGCTCCGAGACGCAGTATTCCCGTACGAATGCAGATCATTTCTTACATTCTTTGTTGTGCCAAACGAACATATGTACATATAGCTCACTGTTAACTGTTCATTTTAGCATGAATCAAATACAATCCAGTAACTTAAACGCACTTTTCTCAGTGCACGTTTAACCTATATAATGTTTTTCTACATGTGTGTGTGTTCTAGAGGAGGGATGGTCGCGGTGTAAAGAGAGGCCTCCTTGTTCAGAGAAAGATTATTTTCAAATCCACACGGCCTGTGATGGCGAAGGCAAGGTAGGATATAATGCAGAATGTGTTTTGTTGTAAATTGTTGTGTGGATAATTTGTTAATATTACTGTATCATTTTAGACCCAGATACTGTACAGGTGGGTGGAGCCTCAGGTGTGCGTGGAGAATGTGACCGGTGCTGTGACACTGCCACCTTCTGCAGAGAAAGAGGACTGTCCACCCTGTAATCCAGGCTTCTACATGCACAACTCTTCTACCTGTTTACCTTGCCCACAAGGGACTTATTCGGATGGTACCGCAGGTATATAGACACACACATAAACATAGATACGTACTTGTGTGTATTATTAAGTTACACTTTTGGTTTTCACTGAGATTTCATTTGGCACAGAATGTCAAAGATGCCCGGGAGGAACTGAACCTTCTTTAGGATATGAATACAAGTGGTGGAACATCCTGCCGAGGAATATGAAAACATCTTGTTTCAATGTGGGCAACTCCAAATGTGATGAAATGAATGGTAAGTGTAATACAAACTTGTGTGTGTGTGTGTATATATATATATATGAGCATATTATGTATATCATATTTGCTTCTGTAGGTTGGGAGGTGGCTGGCGACCATATTCGTAGTGGAGTGGGTGGCTCAGATAACGATTACCTCATCTTAAATTTACGAGTGCCTGGATTCAAGTGAGTCAAATCTACAATTCTACTGTAAAAATTCTGGTTGTGCTCAGAACATGTAGAGATTCCCTCACCTTTTATCTCTCTCAGACTTCCTACTTCTGTGGATGATGCTTCAGCTACTGAGTTTGGCCGAATCACATTTATCTTTGAGACGAACTGCAGCGCAGACTGTGAACTCTATTTTATGATAGTAAGACAAAACAATAACATAAATAGTATGTGAAGAACATTATGCAGTTTGCAAAGATAAATAAAAAAAATTAGTATGCTACCTCACAATGTTCCATATTTAATTCTGCAAATGGACCAATCATTATGATAAATGAAGTTATTTCATGAATCAATGTCTTCTCTGTAGGATGTAAACAGGAAGAGCACAAATGTTGTGGAATCATGGGTAGGGAGTAAACTCAGACAAGCATACACCCACATCATGACCAAAAATGCTTCCGTGTCTTACACATGGGCTTTCCAACGTACCAACAAAGCCATTGATGTAAGTGTTCGCCGGAAATGAGTCTGAAGTACCTTTTTGTTGCATGGGAAACGTTCTCATTCGCTGTCTGTCTCTCCCAGGTGCGTCACTATGTAAATGACATCGCAAAGATCTACTCGATCACGGTGACTAATGCGATGGATGGCTCAGCGTCTGGTTGCCACGCCTGTGCAATGATGAGTCAGCAGGACGGCTCTTCTTGTGTCCCCTGTCCTGCTGGACACTTCATCAACAAAGACACTAACCAGTGCCAGGAGTGCCCGTCCAACACCTTCCTCTCCGGGCATCACATCTATGGGCTCGAGGCTTGTCAGCCCTGCGGTCCTGGTAGCAAGAGCAAC
Organism: Phoxinus phoxinus; assembly: GCF_949152265.1. NCBI lineage: Eukaryota > Metazoa > Chordata > Actinopteri > Cypriniformes > Leuciscidae > Phoxinus > Phoxinus phoxinus. The sequence continues at coordinate 6,674,199 of NC_136884.1, forward strand.
AAGGTAAGAGTAAAATCAGTAGAAATGCATGACTATATATGACAGTATAACTATATATAACATCCAAAATGTGTTTTTTTTGTGTCCAGGAACACTCTGTGTGTTTTAACGACTGCACCTTCTCGCATATGGATCAGAACCGAACCTTGACCTACGACTTGAGTGCCTTAAATTCAGTGGGGTCAATCATGAACGGGCCTAGTTTCACCTCCAAGGGAACCAAATATTACCACCAGTTTAATATCAGTCTATGTGGGACTGAGGTACTCTCACACACAAACATATCTATCTTTAACTGACTTCAGTCTAGCTAATAATAGATTGCTTTAATAGAAAATAGAAACAGGAACAATTGCTTCTTTTTTTTTTACTTCTTAAGATGATCTACACAGTCAGCTTGCACTTTTTACTCTGTCGCAGGGGAAGAAGGTGGCGGTGTGCACTGACAATGTCACAGATCTGTCTAGTAAGGACGTCCAAAATGAATCCGCTGACCTCAACAATTTCGTTGAGACTTTTGTGTGCCAATCTACCATCATTCCTGCAGATGGGCGGGGCTTCAGAACAGCCCTGTCGTCTCAGTCCATCAGCCTGGCTGACACTTTCCTTGGTGAGATTATGTGGTCTGTAACCTTATTTCATGTTATTTAACAAACACTACCATTCAGAAGTTTGGGGACGGAGAGATTTTTAAAATGTTTTTGAAACATTAATTTGATGAAGATTTTTAAATATTATTAAAATGTAAAATCTCTATTTAAATTTATTTTAAAATATAATTTATTCCTGTAATTGCAAAGCTGGATTTTCAGCATGATTACTCCAGTCTTCAGTGTCACACGATCCTCCAGAAATCATTCTAATATGCTGATGTGCTGCTCTGCTACTCTGTAGAAACCATGATAAAAAATAAAAAAAAATCTTTGATGAATAGAAAGTTCAGAATTTATTTGAAATCTTTAGTAGCATTATAAATTACTTTGCCGTCATTTTGATAAATGTAATGGATCCTTGCTGACTCCAAACTTTTAAATGGGAGTGTACGTTAAATTACTTTAATGTAATTTGATGTCAATCGGTTATCTCCTTCTCTAAGCAAGTCTGCTCAGGGATCAGTGTCAAGCCTGTGTCAATGCCTTTGTCACAGCGAAACCCTTAATCTGCAATAATCTACAACAGGGGTTCTCAATTCTGGCCCTCAATATCCACTTTGCTACAGAATTTAGCTCCAATCTCGATCAAACTCTCCTGCCTATAACTTCCTAGGCTGTGTTCAAAATTACCCCCTAAATAGGGCACTATGTGAGGGGACAGCCTTTTATAATGGTGCTCGAAACCATAGACGTTATCGAGCGCAATCTTTCAATCCCATAATGCACTGCAACAACGAGTGTACAACCAATGTACAAACTATGCAAAAGACTCAAGTGTCTGAATTCGCTCACTCGTTTTCATTCACTCCCTCAAGTGAACTATATTAGTGGACTAATATAGGGAATGGTAAATGCGGGTATAGGGAGCAATTTCAAAAAAAGTATACCTTAAATAGCTTAATTGAGTTTATTAGGGTTAGAGAAAATCTTGAGGGCCAGAGTTGAGAACCCCTGATCTACAATAAAGGCTGTTTTTCACAGCACTTTTGTGTTTGGTTCCCTTCAGAATAGAGGTGTTTGAATTGCTTACATGCGTCTCACTTCCTTCATGCTTCCATTTCTCAGGAGCTTCTGTTGATAACAGTCTGGATGGGGTCACTGCCAGCACAGACCTCTTCTCTGAGTCGTCACGGAAAGTTCCAGATATCAACTTCTTCTATCGGTAAATGAAGAAAGATTAAATTGTTAAAAATTATTAGTTGATGTGTGCAATGGTATTACATTAATAACATGAATGCTTTTTTCTCGCCCCAACTCTCAGCTCTCCGCAGCCCACAGCATCCTGTCTGAACGGCCGTAGCACAGTCGTGACTCTGCGGTGCAGTCCTGAAAAGAGCACACGTGGGGAGCTCACTGTGCCAAGGTGCATTTATTCAGTTTGACACAACTTTTTTCCATTTAATGTTCCGTTAAAATGTGCATAGCAGAGTAGCTCGGAAAAAATTATTTTATTTTTTTTGTTTATGGATAATTTATTTATAAATAAAACCCAGACAGGACGTGTAACAAAAGTCAGTTACATTATTTGTATAGGGTAAAAAATCATCAAAGCTCAACAAATGAAATATCACCCATGAGTGAATTAATATATATGCTAATACGAATACCAGTGGAGGTTTGCAAGCCAGTTGCAAACATGCAATGAATATAAAATTGCCAGACCGATTAATTACATTTACAAACATTTTCTTTGCTTAAACAAACAATGCGGAAACACATTAATCACAACGTTTTTTATGGAAGCTTGTTTCTGCCAACGAATAAAACTATTTAAAAGATAATTGTGACTTTTGACAGAATTTTCACTTTTTCTTGCAATTGCAAATTCTGACTTTATATCTCACAATTGCGTGTTATAAAGTCAGAATTGCAAGAAAAAAAGAGCAAACATTTGAAATTATTAAGTCAGAATTGCGAGATGTAGACTCACAATTTTTCCCTCAGACTTTATAACTCATATATAAATTGCGAGTTTATATATAAGTGGTTACAAGTGACTGTTTTCATGAGTGAATCATTGAATCATTCACTTAATAGATTCATTCACTGAACACTGATTCAATCAGCAATGCCTCACCACTACTTTGTGTCTTTGTAGACGCGTAATCATAAATTCTAGTACTTTGGCTTAGTTTGAAACTAAGTTAGCAGAGCAAAAAATATACAAAGTAACCCCCGATATTGTGTCTAAAATATTTTTTCGTTGAAATGTTTAATTATATAAAAAGAGTTTGATCTGAAGCAACAGCACTCTTGCTCATGTGACATTTCTTGATTGTGTGTTTGTGTGTGTTTAGCAAGTGTCCAGCAGGTACATGTAATGGCTGTGAGTTTCATTTCCTCTGGGAGAGCTCTAGTGCTTGTCCTCTCTGCACTGAAGCTGACTATCACTCAATAGAAGGAGCGTGCAAAGGAGGAGTGCAGGTACATCTCTTACCATATCACAAATGTATCTAGTACAATTTATTTGACGTCTTCATGATCTTTCATTCGTCTATCTCATAACAGGACACCCTCTATGTGTGGAAAGAGCCAAAACTCTGCGCTAAAGGAGTTCCGCTCCTGAACAAGACCTCTGCCCACTGTGAGGTGGTCGGCCAATGGGTGAAGGCCGGAATTGGGGGCGGAGCCTTCATGGCCGCCCTCTTGGTTTCTCTCACATGCTATTTCTGGAAAAAGAACAAGAGGTAGTAACAAGCTGTCAATGGAAACTTAGCTTCAGATGTAAAAAGTGCTTTTCAATTTTTTATATCTTTTTCTTTTTTGAATAGGCTTGAATATAAATACTCCCGACTAGTGATGTCAGCCAATAAGGACTGTGAGCTGCCAGCAGCGGACAGTTGTGCACTAGCAGAGGGGGAGGGGGAGGAGAATGATGACGATGTCGTCTACTCAAATACTCCTTCGTTACTGGGTAAACTGAAAGCTATCGCGAGCAAGGTCAGTTACTTCTGTGATTTAAAAAAATATATCTTTTACACTACCATTTAAAAGTTTGGGGTCGGTAAGAAGTCTCTTCTAAATTAGCCAGGTTGCATTTATTTGATGAAAAATGCAGTAAAGTCAGTAATATTGTGAAATATAATTTAAAACAACTGTTTTCCATTTTAATATATTTTATGAATGCTTAATATGCTGTTTTGGTGCACAAGAAACATTTCTTAAAAATGTCAAAAACAGTTGTGCTCCTCAATATTTTTGTGGAAACATGATATTTATTTGACACTTTTGATCAGTTTAATGCATCCTTGCTGAATAAAAGTATAATTTTTTTTTACTGATCTTAAACTTTTGTAGGGTAATGCATAGAAAGGTAAAAGTAAAGAAATGTACTTGCATTAATGGGTATTATATGGTACCTGATATTATTAACATATTACTGGAGGCGCAACAACATTTTACCTCCTACAATCATATTATATAATAAAAATAAGAAGTATTTTTTTTTGAAATATCAAAATAAACACCAATCCGCTGACTCATGAGGCAGTTTTTTTATACACTGCCCGGCCCAAAAAAAGTTGCTGTTTGGATTTAAATTTGAGCCTGATGAATCTTGACATTGTGATTCTGGAATATAGCCATGATGTGTCTTCCTACATAGTTATTGAAGAAATGAAAAGCTACATGCTCCATCAATTAGGGTATAATGATATAATACACATATAACATGCTAGAAACACAATCATCACAGTAATAATGGTCCAGCCATAGACTCATTTGCCTATTTAAATCCAAACAGCGACTTTTTTATGGGCTGGGCATGTATGTAGCAGAAAAGGAAACAAGACCTTAAGAAATCAACCTTTGTTGAAATTGAGATTATAAGAAAATTAAGTTGACAAAATAAGACATGAAAAATCATTCATGGCACCTTGGAGCTTCTGTAATAAACAAGAGATGGTACAAGCTTTCTGTGGTAATTACAGCATGCCACACAGAGCTTTTGTGTAGTTTTTGTTGTCGTTTTAATTGTTTTATTTACCTTTGTTTGGCAGCAGGCAGATGGAGACAACAGCGAGTCAGTACAGCTGAAGTCTTCTCAGGCAGAGAGATGGGTTTGGGGATAACTGGATAAAAAGAGGACCACTACTGATGGAGAAAAAGAGATAAATACTCATGGAGTTTTCAGTGTTTTGACACTCCCTTTTCAGTTTCTCAATATTTACAGTCATCCCCCGTCAAAAGTCCCAGAACATATCTCTGTAGGGACTCAAAAAAGCAGGAAATCTCTCTCTCTAAAATTAAACTTAACCCTATAAAGTAACTGCGTCACACACACACATATATATATACACACATACATACTGTTAGGTAAATATACCACAAGGCATTTCTCTCTGAAACACATAACAATATACCACACACGTCCATCCAAGCATGGGAGCATCAGAGACACATTTAAATCGTGTGTGTGTGTATGTGTGTGTGTGTGTGTGTGTACAATTGAAACCAGTGATGAAACCATATGTTTGCAGGTATGCGCAGAAGAGTATGTTTGAGAGAATATCTTAATTTTTAAGTTATATATTTCACACACTAGCATTCACACAACTATATCCAGTGTTTGGCCAACAGATGGAGACAGAGACTAACCGCCAAACAGCAGCTTTAGTTTCATCTCAATGCCAAACATCACACAGCAGATCTAAAAGCGTAAACAAAGGCCCTTCCTCATGTATTGCAGAGAGGTCCATCCTCTCTCCACATCTCTCTTCTGGGGAGAAACAAGAGACAATACAGTTTTCTACTTTGTATTTTGTATTGTTGTGTATTTTGAGCTGTATAAAGTTGTTATAATATATGTTTTGTTTTACTCCCTGATTCCGTTTATGCTTTAATAAAATTTAAGAGCGCTTTAAACGTGAAGCAAGTGTGTTAAAGTGTACAGAAACGCACTCCAGACTACCAGAACCATTTCACCAGAATAAATAAATAAAAGGTCCACGGTCTTTGCACCAGCAAGGATATTTCTCATAGAAAAACAGGATGTGACTCACCTACAGTTGCTCATTCCTTGGTTACCTAATTGAGAATCCACAAGTTTGAGAAAGAGATCAATTATCTGGACATCCCACTCTATAAAATTAGCATGAAAGGCATAAAAAAACCCCATCAAACTAGCCACTAACATTCATTGTTTTAACATGTTTGCACAATGTATTTACATTTACATCATTATTATTCCGCTTTGCTAGTGCTTAACTGTAATGTATGCTGGAATATGAATAATTAATAAAAAATGAATAATATTTTTCCTAGTTTTTGAAGGCGGATATTTTGTAATATATTTATGCCAGACAAGAACAGTTTATTTAAAACATTTTTCTTTTTATTTAAAATAATATGTTGGTTAAATAGTAATGCAGATATATCACATGGTAATAAATTATCCAGATAATTCAATACTTTGTAATGATGCAGCTATTTCATCTGTGGATTAAAATATACCTATAGACCTCAAAAACTGATTACGAGTAGGAACGTATTTTGGGAAAATGACAGAAACAGCTCGCCGAGGTTATGGCTTATAGGTTAACTCTCATTGCACTCTTTCAGGTGTCATTGCATGATGCTGTTTGTTTTCAGGAGAGGCCGTTATTAGGTCTTTCTCCCCCTCTATTTCCTAACCTCTATATCCTGCATGCTTTGATCTCATCTCCCTCTCTTCCCTGACGGTAGGCGGAGTAGGATAGCTCGTTTGCCTCCTGGCAGTACAGATGCACTTTGAAAAGATCAGTGAGCGAGAAAACAAAGAGAGTAGACAGAGACGAGAAGAGAGTCACCAGGACACAGAGCCCCAGAGCGAGCAGATGACTAGCCTAGACTCTCTCTCTCATACAAATAAACAATTTCATATTTCGTATTAACTGAAAGTAGGGGAAGAGTTAGGTAAGCTGTGACACTTTTCAAATGATAGAAATAATATCTTGAAAATATCCAGAATATGTAAAGCCCAAATTTAGTCAAATAATTTATGTAACTATATATATATCAAAATTTAGAAATATTCAGAATAAAATGTACTTTACATATATTCATTTCTTGCCACGCATTTTACTTTAACATGCTAAAAACGTACATTTAGAGCCTTTCTGGTTATCTAATAATATTAAAAACATTGTGCACAGTTTTTGGTAGATTAAGGGATTGACGCATCTTACCCCACTCTCCCTAACACTTAAGTCATCAGATAAAGGATTGTTTGTGTGCAATTGTACAGTACGCTTATGTCAATGTAAAATATATACAGCATGCGATTGATATATTACATCAACAAAGGGAATTGCATCTACGTGTACGCGACAGTCCAAGAGAGAAATACTGAACGTATCCTTTTATGTGCATTGCGATCTCCAAAGTCCAATCTTACATGACGTGGACATTTCTGTACAGTTCATACGCTAATGGACTATTTCCAAGACCTGCTTAATGGCTGCAAACATCCATAATTGCTTCTCACAATCTATTCCCTTCATTAGTGTTCATCTTACAGTTGCAGTTAGACCTCGGGCCAAAAAAAAAAAAAGCCACTCAGCAGCCTAGCAAAAATATCTACAGCCTGTTCTACATAATTAAATCTGATAGACTCCGGAAAAAAGCTTCATTTTCAATGGTAATAGTTTGTGATGGCATGAAGCGGGGCTTTGAAATAATACATAAGGTGTTGAAAGTGTTTTTTGTCGTGTAACACTGGGCTTCCTCTAGGCATCATACTTCTTTCCCGCCCTGTGAATCTGCTGGTACAAGGTCATGGAGAAGGCCATCCCGAGCAGCTGCAAAATAGAGGAAATGACATCAGCGTGGGTCTGCATCAAACAGGATGTGACAACATTAGAGGCAAAACTATGCCAGGATGAGTGTAATCGTAATGCTTGTACCTGTAAGACCAGCACACACATCGCGATGGTTCCAAGCAAATGTTTGTTGTCGTTCAGCCATTCCTCGACCTTCTCGTAGCAGCCCTAAAGGTCAGAAAGAAGAGGTGCGTTGCAAAGTGCAATACGATTATGAGCCATGTTGGGGCGGCTTTAAAACTGTTTGAAAATGTTTAAAAATTTTGAAACTTTTTACAATGTGCATGATATTCATAATATAAAGGTACTACCTTTTAAGCAGTCAGCTAAGGGGCAAACTAGTAACAAAGAGTAGCTAACTACATTAAAGCTATTTAAAGGGGGAATAAAATATATAGAACTCTTTACTCTTTATATTAATCTGGACGATCACAGAATAATTTATGACGACCTCAATTAGAGTGACAAGTCCAGGGAAATTTCAACTAAAAAACTTGAAAACTACTAGCACTAGCTAAAAAGGGAGATTCATTTGATTCATTTCTACAACTGAATCAAAAACATTTTAGTTTAACTAAATATTTTTGTATTAATTACTTTTTTGTTGTTGTTGTACAATACAGTAAAATCTAGTTTTAAATAATTCCAAAATATCCTAATTAAATTAACCATTGTTAAATTGATAATTACTCATTTTCATTTATATGCTCGATAAACTGCAATTTTTCATTTATGTTCCCCAATAAAATGCAATATTTACCAACATTAATTTATACCAACACAGTGTAATGAAAGTACAAATGAATGAATGTTTTGAACCGATTCACTGAAACAATCATTTTGATTGGTTGAAAATAGTCTATCCAGTCTACTATTGAGGTTTAAATAAGAGATAAAAAAAAGAAAGAAAAAAAAAAGGATGAATTAATATAAGGGCATTAAAATAAGTTTTCAGTAATAAAATAAAATAAATAGTATAAATGATGAATTAAAATAGGCATTCAAATAAGGTTCCAGTAATTAAATAGAATAAAATAAAAACATAGTATAAAGGATTAATTAAAATAAAGGCATTAAAATAAGGTTCCAGTAATAAAATAATTGAAATAAAACTAAACAAAATAAAAGCAAAGAATAAAACTAAATAAAACAATCGTACCTGTGACCAGAAGATGTTAGTGGTGTTGCGACCGCACTCTCTGTAGTGCTCCTGGCAGCATCTGTCTGGCACTGTTTTCTCCTGCAGGGCATCATGCCAGTCTGTGTGCCCAGTTACACCACAGCACTCCCACTGAGAGAAAGAGTGCATATTGAGATGCATCATTCCCACACTTCAAAAACAAAATTTTTGCAGACGTCTGCATTTTGTTCAATACTAGAGACTTCATGAGTTATCTTCCACAATTCAGTGGAGAGCAGCCGTGGATAGACGGCCCTATCAACTACCTGAACTCCCAGTGACCCACCATTACTGTCACTGACGACAGTATATCACACCTGCACTCATGCACACACACCTCAGCTTGGATAATGTTCCAGGCGTTGCGGAGGCCGACGTTATTGTCCGTGTTGTAGAGGCGCAGGCCGTCTTTAAGGTCCTGTTTAGCATTCTCACTCACCTGCAGAACAGTTTAAACCACATTTTCTTCACGAGTTACAGAGCAGATGTTTGGAAATGAAGAAAACTTTAAGATTACTGAGAGTAAACCAGGATAGCAGTTGTGTGGGCTGTTGGTGTTGTCAGGATTGGTGTGGGTAATGAGAGGCTGTGCACGGTGGGTGGTAAGTTCTGTGATTGTGTGTGTGTGTGTGTGTGTGTGTGTGTGTGTGTAATAGACAGATTGAGAGGGTGTATAATGCTTGGTGTTCGTACTGTACCTTGTCTGTGTACACGAAGAAAAGGATGAGCAAAATCAGCTCTGCCAGCAGAATGATTAACAGAACAATGAAGAACTACAAGTAAAAAGAGAGTAAAAGTAAGTAAACTATACACAACAGCAAAGTGCTTTACATAAGACATATACAGTACATATTATACTGAGGAATATTTGATTGTGAGAGGTCAATTGTGCCATTGAGTTGTCAATGAACTACTTGCTTATTAGCATGCATTGATTTTACTATTATATTGGCTGTTTGCGAGTACTTATAAAACCTTATTCTCCATGACCATATTTTACATCCCTTAATCATAACCAATACCTAAACTTAACAACTACCTTACTAAATATTAATGAACAGTAATTAGGAGTTAATTGAGGCAAAAGTCATAGTTAATAGTTAGTTAATAGTGAGAATTGACCCTAAACTAAAGCGTGGCCATATATATATATATGTATTTTTTTTTTTCTTTGCGAAGGCTTCAAGCCAAAATACTTACCAAGTGTCACCCAAAGGCAGACAGAAACTGTAAGCAAGTTTAATTTGACATGTTTTTGTACCATTTATAACAATGGTAGCAGTTTGAATGTGGGAATGGAGATAGGCACGCTTTTGTTTCTCACTCACAGCATCTCATCTGCGCAGCTTTCTCTCCACTCCCACACTCTCCATCAACGCAGCGCTACAAAGACCCCTGATGCTGTATTGTGAATCATTTACATGATGAGGTACACATTGGTCCATAGTAGTTTTCTGGAAAACTAGTAAAAATGCTTTACTACCGTATATAGACATACTCAAAGGTCTGTAAATATCTTGTTTTAATGTTTAACACTATTGCCCGGTTTCACAGACAAAGCTTACGCTTAATATAAGACTTAAATGCATGTTTGAGCTGTTTTAACTGACAGCATCTCGATAAAAAAATTTAAGGCATAAAAATGTCAAATTTTAAATAAATAGTTTTCAAATAGAAACATTCAAAGTAAAATGCTAACTATTTTTTTTATTATATTTTATTTGTTTACATGCATGTCATGTGACCATTAACCAGCAGCAAAGAACCATGAATACATTGTTTGTTAAATTACTGAAATATTCATTTTAAGTCTCAGATGGTACTTAAATAAATATTTTAGGTCTTGGCTGACAAAAAAAGTTGTGAATCCCTAAACTAAGCAATTAAATGTTTATGAGCTTTGTAGAGGAGGGACATATTAATTAAATCATAACATGCTAAATTTAAGACTGTACTGTGAAATCTCAAAACCTGACAACCCAGGATTACACTACCCATGGTTAAAACAATCCTTAGTTCATTATACACTGTGCATTGTGTTGACTTACACTTAGCAATAGGCACTTGTTTTCCTTGATGGCACCGAGGCAACCCAGGAAGCCCGTTACCATGACGACGGAACCCAAGGTAATGACCAGATTGGCGGCTGAGATGGAAGGGAAAGACGGGGAGAATGTGGCAAAACTGCCCTGAGAAACAGACAGCCAGATGCCCACTCCTAACAACCCACAGCCAGACAACTGAGGAGAGACAAAGAGAGTGTTTCATGTAAATAATCACACAGAAACTAGATCAAACACGCATAACCGTTCAGTTCGCTAGTATTTCGTCAGGCTTTTACTTGTGCAAAAGTTTTAGAGCAACTCTTCAGTTTCCATCACTGAAGTCAGTAGGTGTCAGGAACACCTAAGCACCACTTTGTGAACTCAATATCACTCAAGGTAAGCTATAGTTAGTGTTGCAGGACTGAGGTAGATGTGTGTGTGCATGCCTAATCAACAAAATGATATCCGTGTCAGCTCTCCCTGCTGTGAGAGCAATATAAATGCTAATGGGACCGCAATAAAGGTTGTTGAGTATTGAAGTGTGAATTTTGTGTGTGTGTCTGGGCCGTACAAGGTGTGCTTGTTCACATCTCGCATGGGTAGAAACTCTAGTAATTTCATGCTCAGGTAACTGAAATGTAAAAGTTTTCCAGTCTGCTAAAGGCAGGCAAAAGGAGAAAGTTAGCTAACAAACCTGCACTTGCTCCAAAAAACCCCAGAACGTACTGTATCTGCGGAACAAGGTGGTACGTGTGTGCATGTGTATGCAAGGGATTTTAAATCAGATCAAAATTGCTGTTCTTTTTTCTGAATCGCTGCAAAATTAAATGAAACAAAAATTTAAAAATGCTTTGTTTTATCCCAAATTACCAAGCAGAGTCAACTATAAATCAGCCATTCACATTTTAAGATTACATTTGTATATAATCTTTCAGCAAGATACATTTAAACATAATTTATCTTGATGATTCAACTCTTATGTCATGGCCGATGATGGCTGATAAAGTCACTATACTGCGATTAGTCACTAATTAAAATAAATATTAAAATAAATAAAAAATTATAAATAAAACTAAATCAATAAAAACTAAAATCAGTTGTTTTAAATGCTACAAGTGACTTAAGGCATCAACAACTTTATAATTTATAGTATGAAAAATGGATATTCATTTTAAGATTATAGCTAAAGATTACATTGAACAATGCTAAATCATTAGTGTTTTTAAATATTAACTTATAATAAATGTAAGTCAAAATTTGAATATAAAAAAGAAATATAAAGTCTGTAAAATGAAAAATGTGCAGGGCAAGATGTTCTCTGTTAATCCTCTCTAACATTATGTGTGTCATTGCAAGATATGCCCTAGAGTGCAGCGGTCTGGCTCACCATACACACTCTTCTTTTGAGTTTAACTGAAGGTGAAAAGCTGTGTCGTTCAGTTCCCTCGAGAAAATACCCAGCATGCACTCTGAGAACCACGAAGAATCTAAAATGAGTCAGAATCCTTACGCTCGGAAAATGATGAGTATGAATAATAAGAGATAAAACAGGTGTGTGTGAGCGAGAGAGAGAGAGAGAGAGAGAGAGAGAGAGAGAGAGAGAGAGAGAGAGATAGAGAGAGAGAGAGAGAGAGAGAGAGAGAGAGAGAGGGAGAGAGGGAGAGAGAGAGAGAGAGAGAGAGAGAGAGAGAGAGAGGGGGAGGGAGAGAGGGAGAGAGGGAGAGAGAGAGAGAGAGAGAGAGAGAGAGAGAGAGAGAGAGAGAGAGAGAGAAAGAGAGAGAGAGGGAGAGAGAGAGAGAGAGAGAGAGAGAGAGAGAGAGAGAGCAGCGAGTCAGAAAAATAGGTTAAATAGGATGAAAACTTTTAAAAGCCATGAAAATGGAAAGTATGGCACAGTAATCAAAACGTCTGAGAGGAAATAATTAGGGAGCAAATGCAAGCAAGAAAAATAAGCCAAAGAGCGCACAAACTAGAAAATAACAAAATAAAACATGAACAGGAAGAGCAGAGAATAAGACTATTCTGTCCACAGGAGCAGACAGACCATACTGGATAATAAACAGCTTTTAACCCAAATTTTAGTATTCACGATGCACTACCAGAATGAAGACACACAAACAAATCAAATTGAATTCAATCTATTCTCTCTGCCTTTGGAAAATCCTTCATAATGGGTTTGTTCTTAATCTAATCCTGCATTTCAAACTGGGAGACAGTTAGTTTGTGATGTAACACACGCAGACTGAGGCACACATTCACTATAATGGTCTGAAGTGCCCGCATTGAACACAATTGAAGGTGTGTGAAGAGAAGACCGCAGAAAGGACAGGGGAGACAATAGAAAGAAGGGGGGGAAATAAAGGATAAGAACACGAAAAAAAGAAAAAGGAAGAAATAGAAAGGGAAAGGACATGGCATTTGAATGGAAATGGCATAGGAAAGACAAGAAATTAACTGTCATAGCAGGAGAAAGAAAAAGACAAAGGCCAGGAAAGGGGTATGAAAAAAAAGGAATGAAAAGAGACGAAAATAAATAATGAGAAAAGGACATGAACGGAAATGGAAAAAAAGAAAAGGATAAGAACAAGGAAAAAGTAAATGAATAGAAACAGACAGGGAAAAGAAAAGGAATAGAGTGCAGCAGTCGGAAGTAAAAATGCCACTCATTTTCTCCATAGGGAAATAGATTTTTAATGATAACTTATAAAATGTTAAAGACAGACCTAATGTGAGCTACAAGGTTTTTAATCAATGGTATTTGCTTCTGTTGTAGCCGCCAGCCTGCGCATTATTTCAATTTCATTTTTTTTTTGGGTTTTAAAATAAGTGTGTTTAACAGCAGAAATCGTGGTGAAAAACTACATTAGGCCCACGCATGATGCTGTGCAGAAACTTCTGAGTCGAAAGAAACCAAACACGCCAAAAGAGTTGTTTAGCTCCGCCCACTCAGCACTGCGAGTGACGTAATCGAGCCGGCCTCCCTACAATCTCAAAATAATTCAATATTTGTGTATATATATGCATATTTTGCAAAAACATTGTTTTTATATAATCAACATTTTTAAATGAATAGTTTTATATATTTCCAGCACTTTTAGCTTGATTGTGCTGTACGCAATGCTTCATGGCATTGTAGTTCTTTCCCTCACTAATGCCAGTTTTGTACCTTTCACCTTTGTAAATCAATGTAATGATTCACTTTGTAGCTGCTGGTTGGTCATGGCTTATAATCCTTTATTGAAGACTTTTTAAAGCAACACTAAGGAAGTTTTTTACCTTAAAAAGTTTCCAAAATCGTTTCAGTGGTTCATCAAGTCGTAATAGGGTGAAAGGCACTTATGCCTCCGCTTTCCGGTCCTTTATCAGCTATAACCACACTATGTAAGATTGCCAGATCGGGTCGCGTTTCTGTAGTTCTAATGAGACATAAAAAAACTACAAATTTGACTTGCTTAACATCAAGAGTTACAATAGTCATTATTTTGTTTTTCTTCGTTTCTGATGTCGCAATACATCATACTTTCATGAAATCATGCAACATACTCTACCTTGTCTGTGGACATCGTTCATTCCAAAGCCGGTGGTGGATAAACAACGAGCGTGCGTGCGACAGTACAGGCTAAATTATTTACGACAGCGGTAATGGACAATTCCGCTTCCAACCTGTAGGGCGACCACAGAGGAAAAGTTCCTTGGTGTTGCTTTAAATCGATGGGAAAATAAATAGAAAAATACTTCTGGAACCAGCGCCGCTGAAAAGGGGGGCAGGCACTAATGCCATCTATAGAAAAAGACAGGAAAAAGGAAAAGAATAGAAAAAGATGGAAACAAGGAAACAGGAAAGGACAAAGGACAGGAGAAGAATAGAAAAGGAAATTACAGAAAATAATGGAATAGTAACATTAAAAAGGAAATGAAAGGTCAAAGAATAGGAAAGGGGATGGAAAGGAAGGAAAGGAAAGAGAAGAACCGATCAGAAAAGGCCAGGAAAGGAAATGGAAAAAGACAGTACAGGAAAATGAACAACAAAGGAAATTAAAAAAGAAAGAAAAGAAAGAAGATATCAATAGAAAAGGACAGGCAAAGAAAAATGGAAAGGAAATTAATTTAAAACGGAAAGAAAAGAAAAGAAAAGAAAGGAAATTATTAGAAAGGACAAGGAAAAATGTAGAATGCAAAGGAACAAAATGTAGACATAAGTATTAGAAATAAGATGCCACAAGAAGAGAGAGAAAAGTTGAGTCAGTCGTTAACCACACATGCAAAACTGACCTCACACTCACTAATGAGTGTACTGTGTGTTTGTGACCTTATGAAAAGTGAAGCGAGTCTGGCCCTAACTTTCTGACTCATGTATTAAACATGGAGCTGAAAGCCATCAGGCTCAGTAATGTCAAACACATGAAATATAGATTAACAGCGACCTAAAACACCCCCTCAACTCCACTCAGAAACATCATTACCATCCCATTTACATCTTGGGCAAAAATATAATAAAACTGCACACAATTTGTCAACTGTCTCTCACATAAGCAGGAAGATCAAGGGGTATTTGTATTATGTTATGACTTTATTGAACGCCTCTGTAAACCTTGTAGTTCAGAACAGGAAAGTAATTTCTCTTCAATAGAAAAATTGAACTTCATAATTAAATTCCAGCAAACCAAAAGAAAACCAAAGTGCTTAGACAAACCGTTCCATCTCAAGGTAATTCTATATAAAGCTTTCTGCGTCTCCTTTTCAAATCACTTTTATCTTTCTCTCTCCCTCCTCCATCTCTTTTATTCCCTCTCCGCCCCGCTGTTTAAAGAGTACAGTGTAAAATCTCCAGGCCTTTGCAATCTTTTCATAATTTCCCCATTCTTTTATGTTCCCTTTCCATCGCCATATGGGTGTATACGTGGGTGTGTGTGTGCAGTGGGAGATTTCAGATCAGTCGGGAGTTTTTTTCTCAAGTTTCCTGCTTGTGATTTGGTGCATCCGTCATTAAACCCGCTCAGAATCAAACAAACAACAACACACAGGCGCAGCAGATCAAACGAGTAAAATCCCGCAACTCACAGAACCATAATCTGACACATACTTCCTGTTGTATGTCCACAACAACAACAACACAGATGAATGAAAAGTTAAATGGTGAGCCTATAAGAGATGTTAGAATGAGAGAGCGCGAGAGGGAAAGAGGGAGGTTCTTTTGAATGCCCTGGTTCAGATGAATATGTATTACTGCCTTTGATCTAAAGCATTTAACACCTCATGAGGAACCTCCTTTCCTCAGCTCACACGTCAAACCCTTACAAACATTGACTATGGTATCCATTTTACCAATATACTCGTCACGTCATGTCCATTCAAACTGATTTCTGAGCTAAGTGCCTTTCGAATACAATATAATATATACAATTATTTAACATAAATAATTAAATACAAATAATTAGTATCGTGAAAATGAAAGGTAGCGCGTTTAATTTCTGAAGGAAACTGGAATTTATTTTAAGGGTTACACGACATTTGCATGATTTTCAGGTTGTTTGTGAGTGATTATTGGGATCTTTAGAAACTGTTTTATACAGACTGCATTCACAACCAGTTTTTAGCTATTGAAGCACTTTAGATTACAATTTCAGCCTACGTAAAGATTAAATTAATTTCACTTTTCAAAATAGCTGTTTTTTTATTATCTAATATGTTCATGATTGTGAGAGAAAATAAAAACATTCAGTATCTATGTGCAAAACAAAAACACCACGCATCTTATTCCAAACGGCATCTGCCAATAATCTCACATGAACATCCACTGTTTGAAAACCCACATACTCTCCTCACTAAGAATTTTGCCACCAATGGCACAACTAACAGCAGCAGAATAGTGCAAAATAGCTATAATTTCCCATTTTCTAAGGAAAACTTGAGAGACGTTTAGCACCACACTTAAGTGTTTTAGTATGATATACTATGTGGCTGCGAGTGTATTGTGGACTTATAAGCCCCTATTTCAAAGTATCAAGGTGTGATTCGCATCCTTTTTTCTGTATAAATTGATGGTATTGTGTTGCCTGTCGTATCATCAATAAAGTAATAGCATATAAGCAAAGTAAAAGCACATTTGATTAGCACAT
The DNA here is from genome assembly GCF_949152265.1 of Phoxinus phoxinus. Lineage (NCBI taxonomy): Eukaryota > Metazoa > Chordata > Actinopteri > Cypriniformes > Leuciscidae > Phoxinus > Phoxinus phoxinus. The sequence goes on from NC_136884.1 coordinate 6,690,993, forward strand.
ACCTTGATTTATTTAATACTGTAGAGTTACTATATGGTTAGGGATTTAGACAATTCTACAATCCCAAGTATGAGTGGTAATAATAGTGATGCTTGGCAGTGATGCTTATCAAACACCACTAATAATCTTCCCCAAATTCACATCAATGGTTGAGCCAGAAATTAACATTTCTGAACCATTCAAACAAACAGCGCATTGTTTCGAAAGTGCCCCAGAGACACCATGTTAACTTTTTGGAGAAATCATCATACACATACTAGCTTACAACAGTCTCTGCACATCAAAGATTGGATAAGAGAAAGCTTGGATAGTAAGTTTGGATAATTCATGCTGTAGTTTGACACTCACCCAGAACAGCAGGTTGAAGAGGAACATCATGTATTTGACACAGCACAGGCATCCACGAGCCATCTTCAGCTTCTCGAACTCTAGGAGCAACACAAACGACAAGTCCAGGTAAAACACAACATACTTCCCACGGGCAGACACGCGCGTATCCTGAGGCTTTCCTCCCGGCGGGACCGCAACTACGGCTCCTTCGTTCTGTGCTGCTTGATCTTTGACATTTGAGCCCCGGGAGCCATAGAAGGCCCCCACTGCCAGGCGGTGACCCCGACGGGCCGCCCGGGTGAATTCTGACTCTCCGCTGTGACCGCTGTCCAATGAGGGGCTACGCTGGACCTCGGATTCGTGGCTCTCACACCTCTGCATCCTCGGATGAAGACAAAGCGGAGGGCATGTTTCACACACACTTACACAAGCTGCAACTTAGCACGTCTTCAAATTTGCCATTTGAAGGAAACAGATTTAAATTAAAACAGACGCGCTCGCATAAACACCAGAACTTTGGAGGTTACAGCTGTCTTAGTGTCTTCTCCTCCAATGGGTCTTTGATCCGTAATTCCTCTGCACTGAGCATGCCTTTCTCCCTGTGCTTCCTATTTATCTTTTTCCTTCTTTCTGCCTTTTCTATCGTGCATGTGGGAAAGTGGAGCATGCGTTTTTTTAACTTTCCCCGCTCTCGCTCCATCGCATTCTTTCACTGCTCTGGTTTAGCATGATTTGCTTTGCTGCATGTACCACTTTTTTTCTCTGCACGCTCTCGCTTCCCTGCAGTGCTATTATTAGAGATTTTGCTCTCCCGGCTCTTTCCATCCCAACTAGCGCTCCGTCCCTCTCTCTGCATCCTCCTACCTTCATCCACTCATCCCTCTCTCTCTCTCCCTCTCTCTGGCTCCTCCTCCTTCACTTTGGCCAATCTGTTTGCAGGTCAATGGATGCGTTATCTCCCTTCCCACGTACCTTTTGAAAGTATCACAAGCCAAGCGAGAAAAATGAAAGCTGATTGAGGGAATAAAACAAATCCTAGCACATATATGTGCAGTAGTATGTATAACTCCTGCGAGTTTGCATGTGTGCACATGCCATCTCGCCTAAGAGCAATTATGCAGAGAGATTGTGCAGTGCTAACGTTTCCAAATCATTTCGCTGTTGTAATAGCTTACCAAGTTTAGAGAGTGCATCTGATGTGTTGTTTTTGGTGCTGTGTGATGGTGCAATTCATACATTAAACAAACTTTAAAGACAACATGCTTTTGCTTTGTTTTACTGCCTGCTGAAAATATGAAACCAATAGTACAGGGCTTTCATACTGGGTTATGAATATGTTGCTCTGTAAAAAAAAAATATATATTTTTTATTCTGTCAAAGTTAATGTACAAACTTACATTAATTAAATATGTTTAATACAGTTATTATGTCTTTACATTGACATTAGACACATTTTATAATATTACTGTTTGGCCCCTTATTGGAAGAAAAAAAAAAACTGACTGCATTGTTTGATAGAAAATATACAAACCCCTAGAATCTAAAACACCCTACCAACCAGCTACCAACAACCCCACAAAACACCCTCTACTACCCTGAACAGCATTAAATGAATAGATAATAATTAGATTAACTTTGAAAGGTTTGAATTTACAAACGTTCAGATGCCAGTCTCTCATCCCCATTTCAATCTATCAAACCAAAGTCAGATTCAAAGATAGTCTTTCCAGTTGATAGTGATCCTGATTTGACCACTGGATTACTGACCTCTAATGTGAGCTGCAGTGAAGCCTGAAGCAAGGTTAGCCTGAAGTATTATAATTTGGTTAATAATATATAAGCAAAACATTTATTTACGTAACTAAACATGCATGTGAGTGTATATTTCTGTAGAGATCCTCCTGTGTTACTATTTTGTAGCCTCCAGTGCTCTTTCCACTCTAATTAAATGGCATAGTGACAGTGTGTAACAGTGTGTGTGTGTGTGTGTGTGTGTGTGTGTGTGTGTGTGTGTGTGTGTGTGTGTGTGTGTGTGTGTGTGTGTGTGTGTGTGTGTGTGTGTGTGTGTGTGTGTGTGTGTGTGTGTGTGTGTGTTGTATGGAGCTGACTGTATTTCACCCTGAGGTTGCTTTGTGAGATCTGATGTACTCAGGAAACTCATTAGACAGGATTTTATAAACTGAAAAGTGTTTATTTTGCTGTTATGGTGGATACAACTTTCCCACAGCTCCACACATTGCCAGCAAATTTGTACACCTATATTTTTAGGGCCTACCATAAATGTTGTTCCTTTAACCTGCCTATTTTGGCACAGTTTTTTAATGGGGATTTTCATTAAGTCAACTATAAAATAAAGTTATAACTGTGAGGTTTCACTATACAATACACTACAGTTCAAACATTCTGAATCACTAAGAAATCACTTTTTTTAAATAGTCAAAACATAATATTTTGCAATTTTTGCTATAATTAGGCCTTAATGCATTAGGTATCTTGAGCAGCATTTTTTAACAAGCATTTAATAATTTAAATTAAAATTAATTTCTAAATATATTTTTGTTCATTGTTAATTCATGTTCGCTCATTTAAGATTAAATAATGTTAATGTATTCAACCAGAACTGACATTTGTCATGACTGACTGGGTGGGTAATCAATATCAATTTCTTTCAAAAACATAAAAATTGAATGGTGATTCCAAAATTTTCAGTGTGATTATAACTTATAAGGTCATCGTTTTGGCATTGTGAAACAAGTACACTGCAACATACTTTGTCAACTATTTGCTAAAATTAAACTCCTGATTTTAATATGTTCTTATAAGAACAGCACATGTAGTGCTAGTGCATGTTTAATTGTAAGACCCAAACAGTATCGCATAACACTATATGCTCTCAGTCTTATGGAATATTTTATGGCTTGTGCGTCTCACGTGGCTGCTGTCTGGGTGCCTGAATAGAACATAACAGGAGAAGCAGTGCAGAATATCTGTTCACAGGTACTTAACACATCCACAGCCAGGAACAAGTCATTTATTATACATACAGAGAATAGAGGACCAAGAGGATTGCAAGACATCTGATGGAGAGAGAGAGAGAGAGAGAGAGAGAGAGAGAGAGAGAGAGAGAGAGAGAGAGAGAGAGAGAGAGAGAGAGAGAGAGAGAGAGAGAGAGAGAGAAACAGAAGAATTCTTAAAGTTAATTGATTTATTGTGTAAAAATGCTTTTATTTTGCTTTTTTCCCCTGATTTTTTTATAGATTTATAATCATAAATGTATATTAGGCTATATTATAGTATATTTTGTTATATGCGGGGAAAATAGTACAGAATCTTTAATATTTCTCATTAAATTTATATTATAATTTTTCTTTGTTTTAAAAAAATAAAATTAATTGTGTTATTATAATCTAGGTTTTTTTATTATTATTTTTCTCCCAAATCTTCAATGTGGTCAGTGTGGATTTCTGGATCCCACAGTATATGGCAAATGCTGCCCTGATGTATGTTTAAGGAATATTAATAAAACAGACTCTGAGGAAGCACAATCTGCCACCTCGTACAACGCTATAATGAACATCTGCCAGCCGATCTGCTCAGTTTTACACACACACACTCAGATACACCTTCTCCTTGTACACTATTCAACAACAATGTGCTTAGATCCTTCTGAGAAAACAAATGGTTTTAGTCTTTATAGGAACGTTTCTCACTTTACATGACAGTGGTTTCAAACAGGCCATTTTGTTCAGATGGACACGCCAGCTTGCATGTAAAGCGCACTCTCAGGGCACTCAAGAGGGATTTATTCCCAAACAGTCTGCCCTATATGTAAATCAACTACCATTAACTCGCCATCCAGGGAATACTGGTTGACTTGCTGGCAAAAAAAAAAGCACTTTCCAACACTTTCTAGGGAAATGGAAGTTGCGTACTGGGAAACAAGGAAGAGAATTAGTGCTGTTTTCCTCCTCCAGCAAGCAAAAAGCTATTTCAACCTGCTATACTTTTTCTTTCTAAGAATTAAACAGCAGCTAGAATCAATAAAGAGCATGAAAAAACAGGTGAAGTCACATGGTGTGTCATAAACAACGGCTTAATGAACTACACAAGTGTATAGTTGCCAAAAATATAACCTTTCTACCTGGCATGAATCACTATTTGCATTACTAACTGTGCAATTGTACATGCTACAGCACGCCAGTTTAGTATTAGGGTCCTAAATCATAATATGTTTTTACAGGTACCTCAAAAGCATACCATTTCCAAGTATGCATTTAAATATGCTTTTAGGCCTAATATTACCCAAAACCCAAAGCACCGGTTTTCTAATGGTTCTCTGATGCAAATGTACACCGATGAGGCAAATCATTATGACCAGTCACAGGTGAAGTGAACATCGTTGATCATCTCCTAACAAGGCCACATATGAAGGTCTGCAACAAAGATGTCTGTGGTGTAATTTTATCATGCAATGCTACACACACTCGTGTTTTTCAAAACTTCTGCATTCACACATAAAAGCCTTTTAAACCATTCTCTTGGGTTTGTACCTTTTACAATAGTAATGAGCTTTTGCATTGTTGAAGAATGTCTGTCAACACACATAATGTGCTAGAGAGTAATACGAGTCACATTGAACTGAAGACTTATGATGACTGTATGCCGCATGACTAAAGATTCAGAACAGCCTGTCCGATATTTTTATAACAACTGGCATTTTCATTAGACCAACTGTTTCAAGCTATAGCATTTCTAATGTTTAGCTTCCCTGCACACGCATGAAAATTAAAGATGCCTTCCATGCAGAAAATTACATTTTCGTTGTCAGAACGGAAAGAAGGACTTTGATAGATTAGATTTTTACCTTTAACAGGTAAATTAATTTTCTTTCATGCATCTGAAACCTAAAAAAAGCAAACCACTGTGCGTAAGTTGTTTTGAATGTGTGTGAAGTTTAAGGTTAGTTCAAGAACAGCATGAAAGGATCAGTTATTGTAAAAATGTCCTTTGATGCGAACATTCAGCGCAGGACGTACTGTGTGCATGACAGCCTGAGGGCATGTGCTGTCTCAGTCCTTAATTATGTCATTAGTGCTTTCTTCTGCTTTCTATTCAAAAGACGCAGTGCTCTGACCTGCTCCAGTTCACACTTGATCTCTTTTCTCCGTTTTAATGACACTATTTAGCTCTAATCACGTGACCTCTTTAAGGTGCAAGCTATTCTCTGTGTTGTCAGAACAAGATTCAAACATAAGGGCGACAGAGCTTTTTTTCCATGTCGGACCCAAAGTTTGGAATGATCCTCTTTCTATAAGGTCAGTAAAGTCACTACCGAAATTTAAAAGCACATCTGCTAAAAACTTCTTGTCTGTTTTACCTTGTCTGTTTTGTGTGTTCAACTTTTATTTTATTTATGATTTTTTTCTCTGTACTCTTATTAATGATTGTGAAGCACCTTGGGCAACAGCTGTTGCATTAAATGTGCTATATAAATAAACAAAACAAAAAAACAATGTGTGGTGCACTGCCCTCTAGTGGTATTGGCATCGGATACTGTGCTATCTCTGCTATCTTGGCTGGCTGCTAGTGGTTTGGCTAGGCTTGGTCAGCCTGATATGAATATGGTATGATATGAAGTGGTAATTAAAGTATGTAAAGTAGAGAGGCTTGAGTTAACATTACACAATTCTCAGAACAATTAATTGATGAGATATACTGAGATCCAGAAAAAATTGCATAAGAAGACGAAAGGCCGAATGGTGAAAGGTCATAACTAGTTCTCCAAATATAGGTCAAATTTGATCTGTAAAGACCACAGACAATAATCTGAACATTCGATAAAGTCATTTTATCAAGTCCAGCATCTTCATTCTGTTGTTCAAAAGTTTTGGATCTCAAAATCATACAGTTACTTCAGGAAAGGGTTTGAATATGCAAAACATGTTGGAAAACCAAAGAATTTGCTGGACTTTGAGAATTTTTCCGAAGAACATTGGCCAGTTTAACTCCTCAGGACAAACAAAGGGACTCATAATCAACCATCACAAAACAAACAAACAGCCGTGGATCATCCAACGACACACTGTAGTAAGAATCAAGTGTATGTAAACTTTTGAACGGGGACATTTTGATAAATTCAACTTTTATTTTGTTTTGTGGACTATGGTACACATATTTTATGTCAAATATTTTATTCAGGACCGTATTAAATTAAAAATAACATGCATTTTGTATGATCGCTCTAATTTTATAAAAATAATTAACATTTAGCAGATTCTGCAAGGTGTATGTAAATTTTTGACCACGGCTGTATATAAATATAAGTGTATGTGTGTGTGTGTGTAATATACATATAAACCTGTTTTTGTTTAAATACTCATGACAATGTGGGACGTTCTGGTGTGTGTGTGTGTGTGTGTGTGTGTGTGTGTGTGTGTGTGTGTCACAGTGTGTGTGTGTGTGTGTGTGTGTGTGTGTGTGTGTGTGTGTGTGTGTATTTACATTATTTATAAGGTACCATAGCCTACTATTTATCTTTGCAAATTACCCAAATTATGTCAAAGAATATTGAGTTAATATTTAAAGTTAATTATTTAAACGGAATGAGAGAGCTAATCCGATTATTGGGCATATTGATTTACAGTAATATTTCAGAAGCTGCAGAGTTTCCAGATTAAAGGCTAAACGTAAACACAGAGCTTAATAGGGAAATGATGTGCATGCAAATGTTTCCATGTGTCTGCAGGCAGCAGCTGCTTTCATCTATGCGCTTTTTAGTTGCGCCAATTCTGCACATTCCAGTGCAGCGCAAATCACAGCCTGCGGGCTCGCGCACACGCACACACACGCACGCGACTGACGCATCGTACCTCTGTGAACAACCGAGGAGAAGTTTCCTGAATGCTAAAGAAGCTGCGTTGGATTCAGCTGTAGGCCTTGAACACAGCTGCACTCCTTCTACGTGAATACAGACAAATCTACTCAATCTAGATGTACATCTATCTGCGTAATAAGCATTGGCTATATTCCATAACAGAAAGCTAGTTTCCGTAGTAGCAGAGATTATTCCTAAACACTTATTAAACTTCCATATACTACCTTTTTGTTTTGTTTAAATAACCCATTATAGCCACACAACAAAACTAAACTGATAGTGTTTCCCTAAACTGATAAACATAAACGAGCAACTGATAAACATCAACAGTAGCAACAACAAGCTAAGAGAATATGCCATAGTAGGCTACAATTGTAAATATTAAAAAATATAAACATTTTCATACAAAAGTATAACATTTTCGTCGTTTTTTAAGCCTTACCTTATTGGAAGCACAACTTAGGTTTTCCGATTTGCCTTCTTCTTTCCGTCTGAAACTCTCGCTCACTTTCGTTTGCTTTTTTGTTTCTATAGAGGTCTAACAGTTAGTGATGTTTTAACTGTGACCAATATAAGTTAAACGCATATAAACTATCGGTAAGCAGACTTTTGCTTTCATGGTGGTCGGAAAAAGTTCAAGAGCTCGAAAAAATCGGAAAGGCAGTAAGTTTTCCCACGAACGGAAACAGTGTAGCAGCAGGAAAGATGGAGAGGCGTGACTTCACCGTCACTGCTGTAAATCCACAGGGAAAAACTCCACTGGCGTTTTCCAGCAGGGGGCGCCCGTTCACACGCAGTTCCAAACGTCACGAGGCTTATTAAAAATATATATATTTAAAATAACTAGACTTGTAATTCCCCAGAATATGTTAAATGTAGAAATAAGTATGCACAATGCACATTTAGGCCCTGCAACCTTTTTCTCAACAAAGGGTTTATGTAAAGCGATGTAGGCTATATTGCATTTATGTATTTAGCAGATGCTTTTATCCAAAGCGACTTACAAAAGAGGAGCAAAAGCAATTTGTTAATAAACCAGGATGATTCGTCATATACGATACAAAGTTTACTTGCTAACTAGATAAGCGCCAGCGCAAAATGCAGTTGTTGTTTTTATTTAATTTCAATAATGTTAGTCAATTTTATATGAGCTGCTGATTTTTGTATTTATTGGGTATTGACATGTTTGCACCCATTACCATAATGTTACACTGATTTGTGTAATTTTGTCATTTTCTGCTGATAAACATTATGTAAACATTCAAATTGAACAGACAAATTGTATAAAACTAGGCCTTTTATAACAAATAAATAATAATAAATACGTTTGGTTATTACAAAACATATGCATAATATAATTTTGTAGTACTTATCATTATGATAATTATTACTAATGCATTAAAAAAGTTATAGGACATCAAAGTGTAGGCTACCATGTGCATGGTTTTCATGCCAAAAAAACAAAATCAATGTAATGGTCCACAAATTTTTCTCAAAGAAAAAGTAGTTTAATGGGTGTTACAGGATGAATATAACAACAACAAAATGTAAAATGCAGTTATGCTGAAAAAAAAATCAATATAATTTAAAAAACACATTTCAGCCAATAAATTAATGTCTTTATATTAAGAATTGACAGTGTGAGGTTAGCTTATGTAGGTTAAACAACAGGAACAGTTGTAAATTAGGTTTAAAAAAAAAGAAAAACATCTCAATCATATATTAAGACAGGCCTTATCTTGTGTATATAAGTTTGCATGCGTCAGTCTGTACTGCACAATGACAATGTGGTTATATATGCCATTTCATATTCATTTCTGTCAAGTCAAAACATGATGAATCTGGGTAAAATTACAGCTGTAGCTTAACCTTACCCAGCTGTTTGAAATAAGACAACAAGGAGAGCAGACAAAAAGACGTTCCTTTGCATAGTAGCATAGCAGTCTCAGAGGAGCATTATTTGGCAGCAAGACATCGCCACTCGTTCTAACCAGAGGCTTTATTTTGCACCTCAGATCACTGAGAATCACTTATGGGCCAATATATTGCTGAGTTCTGGTATTCATTACTTAGACACCTAGCACATACGGCCCAGAATGCAGGTGGACGGGTCTGTTTGGACCAATGGAAACAGAGCAGCTGCATATTTTTGGAGCCCTTAAAGCGGTATGATGAGATTCGTGCATGTGCGAGTCAGTCCCAGTGCAAACTGAAGCCCTTAGACAGCATGACTGACTCCAGGTCACCATCCTCCTCTTTCTCCCTCACTCGCTGCTCCTCCAGCAAGGCCACCAGCGCATCCCTCTGCTCCACCACATCCAGCATCTCGCTCAAAATACGCCTCTCCTCCGCCAGCTCGTCCTCTACCTTCAGATGGTCTGAAAGAGAGAAGGAGGAGCTGTGTGACTGCAATGAAATTGTTAAGTGAAGAACCATTATGCGAGAAAACCAGAGGAACTATTTATATCCTCTGTGTGTACTAACCGTCCACGGCCATGCGCTCTCTGAGCTCTTGCTGCAGACGGCTCTGCCTGTCCTCCAGCTCCAGTTCACGAGCACTGCGAACAGACCACACAGATGAGCACAGAGCAATCGAACTTTACTAGACCAGATAGAGAAGAACACACTTACTTACATAACACCTGACCACACATTACACATCGCCAGGTCAATCCACAGTTTAGAGACTTCAGAAAGCTGAACGTAAAATACTCACAATATCATGAGCTCAGATTCATAGCGCACGAGTGCATTCTTCTCCTGCACAAGCTTAAACCACTGATGCATTAAACTAGGATCATCTTTCTTTCCCATTCCTATGAGAGAGAAAGAGAGAGAGAGAGAGGATGAGAGAGAGAGAGAGAGAAAAGGGTCAAATTAACACTTGTCGAGCACTATGCAAGTAAAAATTGTCTGAAAAACATGACAGTCTGACATCAAAGTCAAATAAAGGACATATCATTTATTTTAAAATTATAAATCTATAATATTAAAGTTCATTTTATGATCAATAATATTCATATTTTATTTATTTATATTATAATATTGTTTAAAAGCAATATTAAATTAAAAACATTTAAAAAGGGTAATTTTTGAACCCTTCTTATGAACTTTGGGGTCAGTAAGATTTTTTTTTTTTTTTAGATTAATCTCATCAAAGCTGAATTTATCTGATCAAAAATACAGCACAAACAGTAATATTGTGAAATATTATTACAATTTAAAATAACTGTTTTCTATTTTAATATATAATGTATTCTTGTGATGGCAAAGCTGAATTTTCAGCATAATTGAGTCACATGTTCCATCAGCTGATTTGGTGCTCAAGAAATATTTCTTATTAATATTATCAATGATGAAAACAGATGTGCTGCTTAATATTTGTTTTCAGGACTCTTTGATGAATAGAAAGTTCAAAAGAAATGCATTTATTCGAAATGGAAATCTTTTGTAACATTACAAATGTCACTTTTGATAAACTTAATGCGTCCTTGCGTCATTCTTTGATTTTTTTTTTGTAAAAATAAAATAACATCTTACTGACCCCTAACTTTTGAACAGTATTTACATTAATTAATAACAATGTGCAAGCAGACAAAACCAAACAGGACACTGCTACAGACAAGACAATAATACAAAAACATCTGCACACACATACTGCGTCTTTTCATATAGCATTGAAATCCCGAATAAGACTTGATTGATCTACTGACAGCCATGCAGACCAATGACATGCCATGCCCATGCAACTCCATCACGAAAGGTTATAGAGCGTAAATGAAGATTGCAGGAGAGAAATAACATACTTAGCTGGTGTAGTGGAGGTTCTTGCACAACATAAAGAAAAAAGACTGTACAGACATAAACTGAATGATCGTGTTCTGTCCCTTTAGCTTTGGCTGTGTACAGCAGGATGAAGAAAGAAAGAGAAGAGAGGAGAGAAAAAGGAGGATTTAGTAATTATAGCTCTAAAAAAAATCTACACTAGAAGGGTGAGACGGGAAGCTGGGGTGGTGTTACCTTCGGAGGAACAGCAAGGACAGAGATAGACAGGCCTTCTACGAGGAGAACCTAGAAAAGGCTCGACTAAGACCGAAGAGACGAGCAGGAAAAAAGGGAGAGGAGGTATTCAGGAGGGCAACACAGCGAGAGAGAGAATAATGGAGGAATGGGAGGTGCGAAGCTGAAATGGGTCGAGTTGGATGTTCATGTCCAGGCAGTGATCTGACTGAAAATCTGCTGTCTCAGAAAGTAGGCCACCAGAGAGATTTGCCTAAACGTCCCCATGTCTTTCTAAGATAAAACAGCACCGAAATATACCATCTACCCTGACAAAAGTTACTAACTGTCCTGCCATTCAAACCTCATCTCACACAGTCACACCCACCAGACGATACCAACCAAATAATGCTACCACGAGCATCTAGATTCAATTCAGACACAAAGCTAACAGCAAGCAGAGCACCACTACCTTAACATAAAGATACTAAAACGGATGTTTCATTTATGTTAACACATTAACTAATGAGCCTGTAAGACGGTAAAGCTGTTTGTTAGTGTCTTGAGCGCTCATTCGAATCGAATGTGTTGTACATACCACCCAGATGTACGTCCAAGAGGTCAGAGGTACTAGAGTCTTCCCAGAAGTCTATATCATGAGGAAGGACACAATATGAGGACCGTGACCCTTAAAAGTCACAGGAAACATAATACCCTGTGCTGCTCTGTCTCTACAAAATGTTTCAGCAAATATGCTAATATAATAAATGTAGCAATAGAAGATGGGTTTTTTGATGACTTTGTAAACAGATAGATGGTGACATTTCATAGTACATCATAAAATGCATACAAATATTAAATCAATACATATGATTTAAGCTTAAATTAAGTGAAAAATATACTTAAAAAATACATTTATATTCAAGATATATTCTATGAAAACAAGCCACCTTCTGTTGAAAAAACAGCTCTGGTCTAAGCTAGTTTGCTGGTCTTTTCGCTGCTTTTAGAGTGGTTCTGGTCATCTTTCAGCTAGCTAGGCTAGGTAACCAGCTAAATACTAGCTTGGTCAGGCTGGGAGACTAGTTTGAACCAGCAAAGACCATCTTATACCAGTTAGTCAACCGGCAGTCAGTCTTATTTTTGCTATCAAATTCGACCAACCTACGTTTTTATGTAATGACTAAAAAAAGTTATGACATTTTTATTTTATGACTAACTAGACTAGTCTTAGCGGTTTATGCAGCCGGCCCCAGCTTAGGCATATTAATGTCTCAAGCAACACATAATTTTAATATAAGATAATTTAGATACTTTTATTTATTTTATTATATTACTCTGTGATTTATTTGAAATACAATCCTTGTCTTACTGTCATCAATTTACTGCATCCTTGCTGTATGAAAGTTATTTAGTTATTTTATAATACAATATAAAATTATATTATTTAAAAAAAATTAATCATAATCTTCTTACTTACTTAAGTACTTATTAAAGTTAGAACTAACAATAATATAATTTAAATAACTGAATGCAACTCAATCAGTTATCTTTATCTTTAAATTACCAAATTGATTAACAATTTTCAATAAAACATTATTCCTAAGGCTCATCTGCTTGAGGAGAAAGTGACAGGTCATTGACGGGTACCTGCTTCGCCTCTGAGGGCCTTCTCCACAGCCACCCCCTTCTCCTCCAGCTGTCTCTGCTTTACCTCCACCTGCTCCAACTGACGCTGGATTATCTGAGACGACATGCACAAAAATAAATACACGCCGTTTAAGAGACAAACAAACAATGATGCTTCAAAAGATGTCACACACACACACACACACCTGTGCCCTGTGCAGCCTCCGCATCTCCTCCTGCTTGGCCTGTCTGCGCGCTGCTCTCTGCACTCGCCGTGTCAGCTTTGCATTGAGTTCCTCCTCCGTTCCTGCTCTCTGAAACAGCGTGGTACACATACTTATGCTGGAGGGGTCCGGGAACACCACCCAAACACCTACCACCTCTGACGGACATGATGACCCTGGGATGGCCTCCTTGGTTTTCCGCTCAGGACAAACACTTTTCTGTTTCTATTGAGGAACAAGATGCTGAGTGTTTCTGATTCAGCCAATGGGATTAAAGGTTGAAGGGGCTCAAAACATGTAAAAAATAAAAGATGCTACCTTAACAGCATACGCCCTCTTGAACGCCAACGCATGAGGCACGTAAAGCGACTCGGGAGAGAGAACGTAGAAATTGTATTAATCTAAACTGTATTTCGAGTACAAAAGGTAAACAGTGCTACCCACAGCACAAACTACAAAATACACAACCACCTATGTGCTACCAACCACAGACGAGCTAGTTTCAGCAAAACAATCTAAAGTCTGAAGAGAATTCAGTGCAATAATATGATACCTCATCCCCTTCATGTCCCTCTTCATATAATGTTTCTTTCAGAAGGTCTGACTTGATGTCAGACAATTCCTCGCTCATCTGAGAGCACAGCAGACAGAAAAAAAGACATTTGATTGCCTCTAAAGTTTAATAATAAAAATCACAAAGCGCTAAATGTTTCCATCAGTCCAGCTATACAACTCTAGGGGAGTCACGGATGAATGCCAGACAAAGTCCTATTGTGTCGTATGCCGTAAGACTGAGAATAATTGAACTATTCGAAGATTGAAGAGAACCATAGGAATATGTACAGTAAAAGACAAAAATCAATACAAGAAGAAAACTGAAAGGCAAAAATAAAAAGCAAGGGATTAAAGGGGCTATGTTGTGAGAAATCATAATGATTTTTTAACAAAAAGAGTTCATTGCACTATGAAAATGTACTGTCTTTCAGAATATAAAACACAATTTATTGGAACTAAGCTGCAAAAAGGACTCATTCTGAAATTCTGACATAAAGCTCCACATGTGAAAAGGACGTTTACATACAGTACAGGTACTGTAAAAGTTTTATAGGCACAGCAGAAAAAAATGGTCAGAGAAAAGGGTGAAATGGTCATGAAAAAGTAAAAAAAAAAATGGTGCAAAGAAAAGTATTTATAGAATATAAGATACAAATATATCACAAAAATAGGCTAACCACAGGAAAAAAATAAAAATACTTGACAGAAAAAATTTAAATACCGGGTATGTACAAACTATAATATAATATTATATATACAGTAATACAAATATATAAAAAATATTATAAAAAATATGAATATAAGGAAAGGCAATAAAGTGCTCAAGACTGCAAGAAGAAGAGGGATTGTTTTACTCTACCTGAACTCTGAGAGGACATCTTTCTAGAAGAGCATGGCAGGACATGTCTGTGTCTTCAGAAAAGCTTGGATTCTTCCGGAAACACAGGTCTGAGATGAGGAAAGACATACAACCTTACAGCCACTAGTTCATGTGATCCCTTTTATTTATAGATCCATCAATCTCACCTGTGGTTCTGTTGATACTCGGCACTTTCCGCTTACTCTCAGCGTTAGCTGCGGCAGGTAGAGTTTCCGCCGCCACCACCACTACCTCCTTCCTCTTTTTGTCCTTTTTATACACTGAAAAAACGGACTTCCAGAGGGACTTGTGCTTCCCTGGCTCCTGCTGGGCTTCAGCTGCTGCATTCATGCTCTTCTTGCTTTTACGGGGCGAAAACAACGAGTTGCGCTTTTTCTCCTTCTCTTCTACACCCGTGTCCGCCCCCCACAGCTTTATCTCTGACCTACGAAGCCTGACCTCGGGTCCCCCTGCCAGCAGTGGGGCGACCACCCGGTCCGGGAGCGTCCTCCTGTGCTCTAGCCTACGGTTGTCCGTCTGGCTGACCGTGTCGCCGGTCTCCACAACGCCAGAACTTTCTGGCAGTCCGGAAGCCTCTTCCGCCTCATCCCCACACAGGATCTCAATTTCATCCGGGGGAAGACTCAGAGCTTGATCGAGTTCTGGTTTAAAACCGTCCCGCTGCGGGACACAAGGAGCGCAGGTAGATGTGAATTTCATAACCTCTCGGTCCAGTATGGGTTCGGAGTGGCGAAAGGCGCGACACTGCTTGCTGACAAGAGGGGAGTGAGATGGGCTGTAGGGAGGTGTCGGAAGACCTGCGTCTGAATTCAAAACACTTTCATTGGCAAATGATGTGGAATTGAGGTCCAAGCCTTGCTTGTCCGCCATTACACAACCTTCTACAGTGATGCTGAGTCTGTGGATTACAGAACAGCGGCCAATCGCCTCTTCTAAAGCGACGCCTGCATCGCCATCCATAGTGGGAGATGGTCCAGGTGGGGATGTACTTTGAAAGTCCGTCAGAGAGGGAGTTTGTGTGCTGGAGTCACAGATTCTTGCCATTTGGTTGGCAGAATCTAAAGCAGCGGTATTGTATGCGACTGAGGTGTAAAAGCTTTCTTTAGCATTAGATGTTTGGGCTGCCTTATGTTTGGGGAGGAATTCTCCAGGCAGCGGAGTCAGGCCTAAACTCTTCCTGATCTCAGCACTCTTCAGCCAGAACTCCTCTACGACCTCTGACCTCTTGGCAGGTGACATCTCGGGGTTTGTCGACAGCTCAGGTGTGGGTGTGTGGCCTGATTCTGGTTGTTTCAAGCAGGGTGGGAACTCTATAGAGGTGGGTGATTGGTGGAATGGAATGGACTCTTCCTGTTGGTCACATGGTTTGGACTCTCTGACTGAGCTGGCATCTATATCTGGGCCGTCACTGTACCCTTCACTGGACTCTAGTTAATAAAAGAATGAAAGGATAAAGAACAAAATTTAATGAGAATGTGAAAGAATTCTAGAATCTAGAAAAATTCTAGCATTCTAGAACCTTAACAAAATAGTTTTGCGGGGGAAGCGGTGCATCCTTTCAGATGCTCTTAAACAAGCAGTAACATGAGGCAGCCTGAAAAAGATAAGATGATAAAGATGGTATGGGTCAATTATGATACAAAAAACTAGAGTAGTCATTTTATAATTTTGGAGGTTTTTCACTTTTGACAAATACCAACTATATTATCCATATATGGATGTACCATGTGCAACATTGCATTTTTGAGTGTGTTTTTCTGTGCATAGATTTTTACTGTCTAGGATCTATAAAGTAGGCACATTTCTTTATTAATACTTCAAAAAAATGCAAAAGTAATTAACAACACACTACTGTATGTGCTAACCAGGCATAGTCCGTTAAAGCAACAAAACATTTTATTGGCCAGTTGTTGTTTTTTTATACAGTATATATATCATTATATATCATTACACAGATCTCACTCTTATGTTAAAATAAGGTGGACAGCAAATATGTTCTGATTGTTTACATCCTGCAGCATTATTGCTTTCGGCGTGGGCAGATAAATTACTACATGAAATCTTGTTATGCCGTGCCTGGTTAGGACACATTTCTGAATAATTTGCCAAATATTTAAAACAGCCAAACTTAAACAACTGCAAATTATTCCAATAAAATCCAGCAAAACCCAAAAACATAAAAGCCAATGCAATTACAAAATATACACAGATTAAAACACACTATTGTTCATGCACAGCCTGCAAATTAAATACCGGTAACCTGCAAACAAGATCTTTTGGGTTAAAGTAATGCAGCAAATGCTAAAAAAGGCTATAAATGGTCATCGGGGGTGGTGCTACCTTGAACAAACCCCGCCTCCTCTTCCTCAAGCCACACCCCCGAGAGCCGTTCCTTCTCCCAAGGGCAGTACTCACCCTCTATACACATACATACACATTGTGTCAACAGCCCAAAATACACACATACAGTCGTGAATACACAACAATAAACATACAAAACAAGCATGACAATATTTACCTCACACAAATACACTGACCAAAATATTGTGAGAATATGACACCAAAAAATGTACAAGACATTCAATTGAACAATACCTTATATTAAGATGATTTCTCTGAAATAAACAAGCTATATAGTAAAGAAATTCCAGGTAAGATTTAACTTTTTTTGCTCGTTTTATTAGTAATTTCTAAAGATATTGAATATAGACATACACTCACCATCACTAGACACTCCCTCTTCATATTCTTCTTCTGAAACTTCTGCTTCCTCCTCCTCCTCCTCTTGTTTTTCCTGGTTTTCCCCTCCCTCTTCCTCCTTTAACCCCTCCCCCAGGACCAATTCTCTCTCTCCATTGGTCCTGGAGTGCAACCCCTCCCCCTTCTTCCAGACAAGCTCCTCCTCCTCCTCTAGGTCTGACTCAGAGCTACTGAAGACCAAAAAAGAAACATATTTACCAGGACAAAACAAGGCAGTAAATATTAGGAGCGTAACAAGAGCGTGTTTGGATACCTGGACTGCTCCTCTGTGTTCTTCTCCAGCAGGCTAGCACTGAGGTTGTGCTGTGCGAGCGTCTCCTCTGGGACCTCCTGCAGTGGGCTGTCCTGTTGCTGAGGGCAGGGTTTGTAGTTCTCCAGCTCAATGCGCTCTGGTGTACCACACAGTCTCTTGGCCAGGCTGGATGCCATGTCTGGGACGGCGCTGGAGGACCAGCAGTCTGGCGGAGTGGCTGTGCCCACTGACCCGGGAGAGGACAAAGACGTAGAAGTTGAGGATGGAGCAGGGGGAGCCTGAAGAGACAGAAATGTTATGTATATTATATAATGTTAATATATTGTATTAATAAAATGTAAATAATATTTCACATAAATTGTTACAAAATATTATTTAGCATAAAATACATTGATATATTTGAATGCAGTATATACATAAATTATAGATGTATACTGTATATATGTGTAAATTAAATGTATTACATTACATTTATTACAAAACAACGGTGTTCATTATGCTATATACAAAAGAGCTTCTTAATTTTACTTCAGTTAAGTCATAAATCTGTCCGACATAAATAGTAATTATACTGATATTGCAAGTGTTCTATAAAACATACATATATACAATACTGGTGATCTGATGAAAGATGAGGTTACCTGTGCAGACCGAGGGGCCACAGATGGGGCCGGTCTCTTTCTCTGAGCCACGCTAGCCAGTCTGAAGCTGTAGTGGTGCTTACAGTAAAACTTCCCTGTACACACCGAAAGACAGGAAAAGAAGTGGGAGAGCGAGAAAATAAAAAAGTAGCTGATGCAGGGAGTAAATGTCTTTTTTATACTGTAGCAGAAGTCGGTCAAAATGCCGCCTCTTTTTAAAACTTGAAGTGTTTGAGTCATGTGATCTACATAACCCTATCAGTTAGAATGTTTTGTTGTTTTGACTCCTATTTAAAAAAAAAATTTAAGTGGCAATTTGCTGAGGGCCTTCAGTTTATGTGTGTGTGCCCTACTGTCGGACAACAATAAAAGCCCTGTCCCAACACACACACATACACACTGCAGACCTTATGACTGTGCAATGGTAACAAAAGAGCAATTTGTTTGGCCGAAAACAGTAGCCCACGGCAACAACAGGGAATTTTCACACTCTTTGTGTCCCATCTTGTGACAACATCCATGAAAAGCTAAACGCCTATTATTTTTATTAGGAGCATAAAATCTTAAAATCACCAAGTAATGATAATGATAATTTTATTAGTGGAAGTATTAAATGGTTAAATGTACACACACACACACACACCATGTAGTTGGTCATAAGCGTAGTTGGAAAGGCGTAACGTGGAGCTGCAGTGGTCACACTGGAAGCAGCTCCTGTGGAAGAACTTTCCCTCCGCGCTCAGCCTCTCCATGACATAAACACGACGGCCACAGAAATAACACACATCACTGCCGCCCATATTCACAGGAAACTCCTTTTGAGATCCCTACAGGTGAGAAGTCAAAGGTCAATAGTCAGGATAAAGATGCCTAACACACACACACATATGGGTCAGTAGTAGTTACAGACCCGGGGTGACAAGGTGCATTAAATATATTATTTTGTTATTATTTATTATCATTATTATTTTATGTTTACATTACGATATATTATATTATATTTTAATAAATATACAATTATTTTAATATAATAAATAAAATATGGCTAACTTAATGAAATGCTTCAAACAAAGGCTCAAATTTCACCAGATGCCATAGACAAAAGTTTGATCATTACAGTAAATTACATTTGATTGCAGCACTTTCATGGAACAACACTTTTGGTGTGATCAGTCTAACAAAGCTGTAAAGCGTTTAGCCTTATTAGAGAAAGTGGATTACAGCAGGAACTCATCACACACTCACAGTAATTAGTAAATATATAACATCAAACAAAATTCAATTCTGGGTTACAGGCCTCATACACACAGTAATACAGGCACTTAAAGGGACACAAGAACATTCACAATGTTAGGGAAGATTTGTTGCCAGCACTACAGGAGAACTCTTACCAACTCCCTCCTGTGAAGGAGCTTGGGAGCTTGATCCTGCTGACTCTGAATCTGATTGGCTATCTGCTGAGCCAATGAGCTCACTCCGCCCGTATACATCTGAATGTAGCTCTACAAATTAAAAGATGAGCATGGAAAACAAGCAGGAATGGAAAATGCTCCTAAGATGAAAACCATCACAAAGACAAAATAAATAATATGAGAATAAAAGGGTTTGACAGATTGGTCTTGGAAAGTAGAGAATAAAGGAACCAAGAACGATAACTATAAAGTTAACTATAGCAATAACTATGTAATCTTCCACACCAACGGATGATAATGTTCTGTTTATTATAAGCGTGTGCTGCAGTTATGATGTCTGCAACTTTAAATGGTCAAGTTCTTAAAAGTTAGGTGAAAAAAATTCTTCTGAATCGTTCCTCTGTGTCGTTATTGTTATAGCTGTGGTGTGGACTTCCCCATTCCCATTGAATTAGAACGATTTTTAAAACTTTATAATTATCATTACACAGCAGTATCTATAAAAAATCAATTAAAAAACTGTCAGTCAAAAACAAAGTCAGTCAGTCAGTATCAATAAAATGGTGATAATAAATAATCCTATCTGAGATTCTTCCAATCACATGTCCCACGGCCTCCAGTCACTGATAGGCTGTTGAGCCTGCAGGCCACTCTGCACACAGAGCTCCTTCATAACCCATTCATACTGGGCCAACAGTCCCTGAACTACACCAGAGACCAAAGAAGCTTTAAACAGAACCAGATTAGCCATTTCGATCGCAAAAATGTACCCTACTGGATCTCAAAGTACAGGTGTCTTTTTACTTTTCGCTTCTAATTGGCAGAGATTTAATCTTTTCCCTGTAGCGTAAACCATGTTGCGGTGTGCTTTTTTTCTTCGGTAGGGAGAGTGGACATGAAAATGGTATGCGCTGTTGAGTAAAACAAAACATCCAATGAAGCATCTTCTAATGCTGCAGCTGTTACTCTCAATCACCTAAATGGCTTTTAATCTACTAAAACACCTGACAAAAGCTGGCTAATGTATGTCAAAGAGGCTTTGCCAATTCTAGTTCAGCTTGTTAGCGGCTACGCTAAAGTGTGTTTGCGCAGGGGCCACAGGTTGAGTCAGCAGCTTTTGCTGGGGGCAAGAGGAGCTAATTCACTCTATATTAGGAATATATCACAACATCTAATGGCTAACAGAGGCACTGTGACATTTTTTAGAACCAAAACAAAATACTTAATCAGTGACTATGAGACTGTCAGAACCAGAACGTGACTAATCGAGCTAAATGACTGACAAAAAGTCCCAACCAGCCTTGATGCGATATCTCTTGCTTGGTATATATTTCTGTCGTGTCATGCTTCCTAGTAGCCTGGTCCTACCAGACTGCCCAGAGCCACTCTGGATCTGCCATAACCAACCGGTAAAAAATTTGACCGGAGAAAACCCAAGAATACACCGCAAACCCGAACGTCGTACTGAAGGAAAATTTAAATTGAGCGGAAGTACGTAGGGGGGCGGAGCCAGGCTAGCTTCCTAGCCCCGCCCACAGCTAAATCTTATTGGTCCAAAATCCTACTCCATTTTTCTGTCTATTCTTAAAACAAAATATGCAATAATGTGGTGTTGCACCAGGTCAGGACGTGGTGTAACTCAATTTGTACGCATGTTGAAGTACACATGCATCACACAAATACTCACACACCTGTCTGCGCAGTCTAGTGGCTGAGGCCGATGGTGAGTTCTCCTCAAATTTAGCCAGCAGTAGCGTTGCCATCGACCGAACCTTGCTGTGACCCTCAGCGACCTTCGGTTCTGACCCGGCAGTTACTGCTGAAGTCATATTTTCTTTGGTATCATGAGGAACGTCCTCCTAAATCAGGAAAATATCACAAATATTAGAATAAATTGGGAAAAAAGAGGTTTAACAGATGACAGATGAACAAAAACACATTATAATGTATACAGGTCATTATACAAAACAAGTAATGCCATTTACACCGCAATGTGGAAAACTACTGTCACAAAACGACTCACCTCCTCTGACTGGCCAGCCTGGCTTGTTCTCCTCCGCTTTCCAACACTATCTACTTCCTTCTCTTTCTTATCCTGATAGAGATGAAAAATAGATCAGATTAATATATGGGTTACAGACTGCAGTTGTGTAATTGTGAGTGAGTGTGTGTGTACCTTGGGATTGCGTTTGCGGGACAGACTCTGTCCCAGTTTGCTGAGCAGTGAGATGGGTGACCTGGTGCTGGAGAACAGAACAGACCTCTCTTCTGAACTTTGGTTTTCTGTGTGCAGGAAAAAAGCATTTGTTTACATAAAAAATATAAAGGGTCAAAAATATGACACAAATAAAAAGAAAATAATAGATAATGCCTTATTCTGACCACTAGGTGGCGCTGTGTCTTTGAGGAGCTCATGTAGTTGACTGAGGTACATGACCATGCAGAGAGAGTCACTCTCCTCCAGTGCACTCATCTCCTTGCCGGTCATTATAGGACAAATACCAAATTCCTGCTCCGCCATGTTCAAACCCAACTGACCATTGAACTCCGCCTCACTCTCCTCCAGAGACGCAAAATCACTGCAAGAAACAAAGGCGCTAGTATCAGAATCACACATTCAGAAAAGCTCAATGTAATAATACAGTCAGCCCACACGTTTAGGTCCTAAATCTCTTTTTGATGCACTAAAACCACTTTAAAAACCCCATGAATGTTTTCCAGCTTTTAGTTTGAGCCCATTAATATACTATTATCTATGGAGGATTGGGAGTGCCATAGTAATATATAAATATTGAATTATAAGATTCAATACATTTATGCAACTATATAGATAAACAATGAAATGTGTCAATAAATTAATGAATAAATAAATATGCAAATACATTTTTTTAAATTGTGAAATGTCAATAAAAATACATAAAAGTTATTTATTTATTGACATTTCATAATTTGTATTTTATTTATTGACATATTTATTAACTATATAGTGTAAAACTCCCAAATTTATAAATATTTAAAACTTACTGGTAATAGATAAAAAAATATTGATGTCGCAGTCACGTAATACCTGTAATCCTGTAATATAAACTTGGTTCCCAGCCCTTATGTGTAAACATTACGCCACAACCCTCATCCATACCCAGATTAAAGAGTGTGGACTCACATGAGGTCAGGTCTGAATCTGTGAATGAGAGCGCACAGGCCCAGGCCGCTCCTCCAGGAAGTTGTGAAGTCCGTCACACACACATTCATGTAACCGTGCGTCTGCTCCTGACACCAGGTCAGCAGCTTACTGTAACGAGCCATTGACTCTATACACACACACACACACACACACACACACACACACACACACACACACACACACACACACACACACACACACACACACACACACACACACACACACACACACACACACACACACACACACACACACACACACACACACACAGAGAGAGAACATGTGAGCTGGTGTATGACTGTATATGTGGGAGATGTTATACTATATGCAAAGTAACACACACCTTGTCGTGTAAGTCTTGGGTGTGGGGAGCTAACAGCATCAAGGCGCAAAACCGGACCCTCACCTGTGTCTATGAGATGACGCACCTGTACATACATTTTCAGCATTAACATGAGCATCATTACTGGTTATGAATCGATTAAGACTGCATGTTTCTAACCTGAGCAGCGCTGATGAGTTGCATATTGATGTTGGGATAGCGGCTAGCAGGATCCACACTGTATTGGCTGTAGTTTTTACTGACGTTTTCTGGTGTTGTCTGAGGAAGCAACCGATACAGACTCTCTCTGAGATAGGGAAGAAACGGAGGGGGAATATTAGAACAGAATTATGATTCCTACATTGTCAAAACTGAATGTTCATAAATCATTTGGATCCCTTTTTAGCTCTGACCTCTCAGCCAGAACCTCTAAAGGGGTGTTGCCCTGACCCCAGCTGCGAACCATCCAGGCCGTGTCCATGGCTGCCAGGAAGCCCCGAGCTATTCCTGTTCCCATTGGCCAGAATGGCTATAAGAATTTTTTTATTTTTTTATTAGCAAAACAACAAAATTAGAGCCAACAATACCTGCAAATATTACAAAAGCTTTCAGAATGTACTACAAAAAAAAATCATGGTGTTTTTTATATTTTCAATATAAATATCTGCATAAGATATTATTATTTAGTTTTTAATATGTAGTTAAAATCTACCGATATTAAAATTCTGTCCGATACCACTTAGCCAATAAATATATTCATATTATAGCTGATAGATGGCAAATATAAAATTATATACGATACAATTTAAAAAAATAAATTGTTAATAAATAAATATAGTGTAAATAAAATAAAAAATATCATGAGCAATTTATTTATTGATGCTTGTAACTAAACATCAGAATCAAACTCCTAAATCCTGTACATTTGAACATTTTGTACGAATTTAAATATACAATATTAACAAAAAAATGTATAATGATAAATAATTACAAAGCGATATATGCCGATAACCGATATGATAACGATAAAATAATACGCAGTTTTTCTAATATAATTTTTCTTTTTGGGTTAATTTATCTTGTTTTAATGTTAAGGTTTCGGATATTTTAATTGCAAAACAAGAATAATAATTAATAATATATATCTTTTTTGTATTGTTCATTCTTTTTGCTCTTACCTCTAGTAAACTATCCCCCACCAGAGTGACCAGCAGAGGGTGTTCCCTGCGCTGGCGCACCAGTGCTGCGTTCTCAGAGGCGTACATGCAGGTAAAGTCAAACATGGCCACATCTGGCTGCCCATAGTGATTGATGGCAAAGTCCAGAGAAGGAAGCTGATGATTGGTAGAGAAATCAGCTGCTTCACGAGCGTACGAGAGCAGTGCATTCTGGTCCACGTTATTCCTGGACAGCAGCGTCTCGGTGTCAGCATAATCCTGCAAAACAAAAATAAAAGAAGAAATCACGCACAATGGTATGTGTATGAAGCAGATATTGGCACACAACATTCGATCATGTGACGACTCACGTGCAGAATGACTCCTTTCTCCAGAAGACTTTGTTTTTTGGCGGTCATTACAAAGTAGTGAGTGTCATCTTTGTAATATACTATATTCTCTAGATCAATTCCTGCACAGAAAAGATATTGACAGATACTCATTGTGTTTACATCATTTTAAACACATGATAAACTCATTCACAGAGAAGACAAAGTGCCTAACTGTGCAAAAATTAATATTAGTTGCTTGAAATGCAGTTGAGTGCAATACATATGGTCTTGGTATCTTTGAACTCTGGTAATGTTTAAGTTACGCTGAAATAAGTCAGTACCGGTATCTTGCCGGAGGTCCTGGAAAAACCTCTGGTTGAAGATGAAGGCGACACCGCTGATCTCCTCCACTTTAGCCTCAGCGGTGGTGTTGCGATTGATGAAGTTCGCTGTGACGGCAATGGCCAGTTTCCCCCGAAACTCCTTCCTGCGAAACCCTACCGGACACAGACAAATCAAACCCTTACACAGGAGTTTTGAAAACAATGAATTAGTGATATGAAGATGTCCGAAAGCAGGGTAAAATTAGAATAGGGGAACTGTCTGTTATAGATGTGTATATATGTATGAGTGGCGTCATTTCCTTTGACTCAAACTAAAGTACAAATTAGAGAACAAATTGTCTGCACGTGCACAACACATGTTTGGGGTTGTGATGCATGTATGAGAAAAAGGATGAAAAATAGCTGGAACTAGGAACTGTGTGAACTTAGGAACACAGGGACTGCAGATGTAAATTAGCCTAAGGCTAACTCTGGTGTAATGCATCAAATGTTTACATTTATGTTTTTAATTACACATGGTCCCTTCTAAATAAAATATCAATCAATCAATCAAGGAAGGCGTTGCCATCATGACCAATAAGGGTTTTATATTAACCATCGACTGAAGCGTTTGGTACATCTCTGTGAGATGAGCACAATAGGTCTGCGACTGTGTTTTTGCAGATACCTGGTAAGGTGTTTCTTCTGCCGTCTGCACCAATAACCACATCAAACTCCAGCTGTCTGACTGGATGAGAGTCGGGGTGGACCTCTGCTCGCCAGCCAACACCTGAACAGGACATGAACATCAAAACTGTCAATTCATTTGCCGATAAAATGAGGGTGAAGTTGTCACATTTCTCTTACGCTTCTCCTGGTCTTCTGGAGGTTCCAGTAGATGTTTGAACTCCACATTCACGTGAACCTCGACACCCAACAACAAGGCCACCTTCAAAAGCATCAGCTGCAGCTGACGAATACCTGAGCAGAAATAGATGTCGACAATAAATAGTGTGAATACACTAAACTGTTTAGAAATCAACTAAATCAATTCATGAGAATATCACAAACGCTTTCAGAATACACAACAAAATATTATATTGTTAATCAGAGTCTTTGTCTTATTTTTTTTACATAAATATATAAACATCCTTAAAAAAGGATTAAATTGAGAAGCAAAACTGCATACTTTTCAAAGCATATTTTATGTAAAACTTTCAACTGTAAAAAATAGTTATGAAATATATGAATAAAAGATTAAATTTGCTAAGTCAAATTACAGCTATATTAAAATCCTGGCTGATACTGTTTAGCCAATAATTTTATGTTATGACTGATAGTTTTAAAATGCTTATTTTTTGAATTTTTGTTTGGAATTTTGTATATTTCTGTACTATTTAGTCTAAATAAATAAAAAATACAAGTCTAAAAACACAACATTATAATGTACTGTACAAAAAAGGAATATTCATTTTGATATTTGCTACAGACTAGTATTTATTTAATACATAAAATATACATTTAAATAAATCTACTTATTAAATATTTAATGTGTTTTTTAATAATTAAATGGTAAATATAAATAGTAAATACAAAAATAGAGGAATATACAAATTTCATAGTAATTTAAACATCAAATATCAACCAATACTAATAAATTAAAGGAATAGCTCCACATGTTGCTAAAATCAAATTAATATGAAAACATAAGATATATTCTAAATAAATAAAATTTTCTCTATGAGCATTAAATGCCATCCAAAACATTTAATGTAACATTTAATAAACAGAAAAAAAACTTTAAGTAAATAAAAAATGTATTCCATTTTGATCTCACGTTTACTCACTGATATGGTCTATGGCTCCAGCACAGAACTTTCCGTAGAACTTTTTGGCCCCCAAACCTCGGAGGTCCTGAATGGTGAAGGGCCAGAGATGCAGAACATTGTTCCGTGAGAAAGCATCGCGCTTTTCCACAAGGACCACCCTGGCACCCAGGAATCCCAGCTCTATAGCCGTCCGCAGTCCACACGGACCAGCGCCTATGATCAGACACTGAACACACAGCAAAACTCACAGGTAAAACTAGTGAAGAGAACTCTCTCTCGTAATGCATTGCGGGTGACCCCTGTGTTTGTACCGTGGTGCTGGTGCAAGCGTGGCCTCTCATGTACTCTTTCTGGCTGGCTCTTTTGTCCAGTTTGGCCCATAGTGCTTTGGCCTTCCAGTAGTGCAGTCTGCTCCTCAGGGTGTGGTAGAACTGCGGCTGACCCACGGGATGCAGCTTCAGCTCTTCACACAGCTCCTGGAAGGCCCTGAGGGTCTCTCGACATGTGCCAGCCTGCACGAAGCCGTCGAACAGGGCATGTGCCCGACACGTCTCAGACCGTCCGTCCCACATATCTGCTTCTCACGACCCACACAGGAGTCAGCTCACCTCCAGAACGCACCGCACGCAGGGCATCTGAGAAAGAGAAATGATTTACAGGGCTGCAGGGGGATTTTGGACAGACGGGGAAGAGATGAACGTGTAATATGGAATAGAGAATTTTATTGGTCTCTGATGGAGATTAAAAAAAAGGAAAGCAATTCGCATAGGCTGTGAAGCAGATGTGTCAGCAAAACTTCTGCCACATTCTTCTATCTCTCTATTTATCTGCACATCATGATCCACTCAGACACACGTCTCTCATTATAGATCCTCAAATCAGTTTCTGCTTATACAAATGTCAATACAATGTCAAAGGAAAATAAATATTTATATTGAAATTAAATTACTTGAATACCTCGGCGCTGCACACATGCACAATACGTGATCAATATCTGACAATTATATAAGTGCAATAAATAATTAGTGATAGAATGTAACAATATATTGTTCAGATAAATTAATTAGCTAATACTTGGACATTTTATGATCATCATTATTGTCAGTTCCAAAAACAAACAAAAAAACATGTCAATTAATAATGCAAAATCTGTTCTCAAATAGTGAATTTTGAGTAAATGTAAAATAAATAATACTTACAGTTTTGTAAGTCTTATCTGCTATGGTTATATATTGTTTTATATCTTAAATGTATATTTTATATTATATCAGGGAATAGATTATTATTATATGCTCACACATTTATAATTTTGTTTATATATATCATAAACAGTATAAAATAGTGTGACATTTTCATAAAATGTGTTTGCAGTGTCTCCAGCACTGATTCTGACTGGCTGTTGTGTAAAGGGGGCGGGGTTTGCAGTGCTCTGTGGAGTCATCAATATATGACAGACAGTAAACCACTTCATTACACACATTACAAAAGATTACAGCAACTGCATTGACTCAATTCATTCAGCACTACTATTCAGCTGTGCACTCCAGCCTGGATGAATAGTTTGACCTCCAAGCGCCTACATAAGAATGACTCATTAAATGAGTTTGCAGATGACGCCTCATTTGATACCTTGTGAATATATGCAATGATAAGCAGACTATTTAAGTGTGACACTGACTTTGGTGTCCAAATCCTTTTTATAGATGATTTTCTTTCTCTCTAGCACTCACTTGTCTTTTTAAATTATGACAGAATTAATATCTCTTTAGTCTTGTATCTAAGACAGAATAGGATGCATGGGGTCAGCCTGGCATTAACTCTGGGGAATGCAACC
Organism: Phoxinus phoxinus; assembly: GCF_949152265.1. Classification (NCBI taxonomy): domain Eukaryota; kingdom Metazoa; phylum Chordata; class Actinopteri; order Cypriniformes; family Leuciscidae; genus Phoxinus; species Phoxinus phoxinus. The sequence continues at coordinate 6,719,531 of NC_136884.1, forward strand.
CACTGGAAGAAAGTGACTGTCAATCTAATCTTTCTACTATGAACATTACTGACTGTGCTGACTCAAAAATGAAAAGTCTGTCATCATTTAGAAAACTGAATGGTGACCAGAAGCTGTCAAGCTCCGAAATTTACAAAAAGCACAATAAAACGATCATGAAATTATATTCCAAGTCTCCAAATGACACATAATAGCTATATTTTTTTTGTTATGAACAGAGCAAAAAAATTTTTTTTACTGATTATCTTCCCCACACCTCATTGACCACATCATACGGAGCCCCTGAAGGGACATGGTGTCTTTGGGAAAATGATATGGCAATGCTTTTGCATGCTTTCGTAAAAAAAAATTGTATTCCCCATGGAGACTTTGCATTCGCTCGCAAAATGATCGCACTCACCAAGAAACACAAAGTTTTTCAGGGGAATACAAAGTTTTTCAAATCTATTTTTTCCTCCCATCTCATGTGTTTTTCTTTTTTCCAAACCGAAGAATGTCGGTAACCAGACAGTTGATGGACCTCCATAGTAGGAAAAAAAAATACTATGGAAGTCAATGGGGTCCATCAACTGTTTGTTACTGACATTCTTCAAAATATCTTCTTTGGTGTTTAGCAGAAGAAAGAAACTCATACAGGAATGAAACAACTTGAGGGTGAGTAAATGATGACAGAATTTCCATTTTTAAGTAAACTAATTCCTTTAAGCAATAAATATACTCACACGACTTTCATGTCAACTCTCTATTGGAAGACAGAAATTCCACTGCATTGGACGTCATTTACGCATGATCATGTCCACCATAAATGGAGGTCGAAACCCTGGAGGACCATCATAAAAAAAAAAAAGAATGACCTGCATCAATATCCTTATTCCCCTCTCTTCTCAAATGTCTCAGTGACTGACTGCTGTGCCGATTGAGAGCAGAGGATTACAGAGAGCAAGGAAAGTGCTGCAGAAAGAGGATCGATCAGTTTTTCCTCTAGTCAGCCATTCAGACATTGATTACACCGTGAAACTATAAAGGCATATGCACATATTAATGAAACTATACAGCTAATCATTGATTACATGCATGCAGCAGAGTCAAAGTGTTCCCATGTAAACATGTACCATGAATGACCATCCAACAGCTGCAGTCATATGCCTTTTCCAGCTCTTTCCATATACTATTGAGCATCTGAATCAATGCAGGCTGCTTCAGACTGTCACAAAGCATCAACACTGCTGCATCAGAGTGACACGCACACAAATACATTCAATTCAACACTAGCAAGTGATACTTACCGTGCTGTCTCTCTGTGTGCTGCACATGCTGCTGACATGCTTTCCTTCCTCTTTTCTCGCTGGGTTTCTCTCTGGCAAGTTCCCAAGTGGATCTAGAGCTGTTAACTCTGGTGTCATATACACAGCTGCAGTGCAGGAATTAGCTCCACCGCTTCACACACACACACTCTGCCCTCTTTCTCTCTCCACCATCTCTCTGTAGCCAAGGTCAGAGGAAGGAGCTACCAGGCACATGCTGACTCCTCCTTCACACACATACACTTTCAAACAGGCAACAAACACAAACATTGTCTTTCAGGACACACACGTACATCTATATGCCACATACACACTGTAGAGGATTCGCATAATTCCTGCCAGCGTATGTTAACTGTACAGATTCATCATTGCAGTGGATCTGCTGGTGGTTAGTGTTGGAGTGTTATTGAAAGCAGCCCTGGATCTAATCTGATTTGCCCCGGCACGGAGGCTTCTTAAAGAGATTACAGAGAGCGCAGATGAGGGGAGGGTGAGAGAGGAGAGGTGGAGGAAAGACTGAGATCTGGACAACATAACCTCAAACTATAACACTTTTGACTACTTGATCTTTACAGTAGCTCTGCTGAACATAAAAAGAGTGTAATGTCTCCCTCAAGTGGCTGTTATTGCATTTTGGATTGAGACCCTAGAAATTCATAATATGAAATGAATGAAAATAAAAACTTGTTTGGCTTTTCAGTCCAGGGACCCCTATAGGGGCCCGCAAAAGTCAAGAGAAACACTGTAAAAAAAATTATTACAAAAAATACAATTATAGGTGTGTGTGTGTGTGTGTGTGTGTCTCTCTCTATGCATGGGATTAAAATAATTAAATAAATATATAAGATTAAGACAATAAACACATTAATAATGTGATTCAAATAACAAACAGTGATCTATTAAATAGCTTAGACTAGGCCTACAATAAATTAAATTAAAAATTAAAATTAAATACAAATTAGATTAAAATGAAATAAATACATAATAAATGTAACAAAATACATAAAGGCTGCGGGCCTAACTATCTACATTACTATAGTGAGTAGAAAAAGAAAGAGCCTAGAAACTAATTTGAGATGTAACGTTAGCCTATTACGGATGATCATATTTGGGGGTCCGTGGCATCTGAAAGATTGGAAACCCCTAAACCAAATTACGAATGAAAATAGGGTCATTAACGAAGGTTAAAAACGAAGGTTGTTGATGAAAATATGATGAGGAAAAACAACGTACGATAATAAAATGCAGAAGATTCTCTTGAGGTGAAGCGTCTGCTAGTAGCAGGTTAGTTAACTCACCCAAACTCTACCTACACGACAGCCTGTTTACACAACGTAAACGTATTACGACTGTAACGACAAGCGCGTAAAAGTAAACTTACGTAATACGTGCTGCTAGTAAGAATGCGTAAATCACGTTGTGAATGCGCGCTTGTCGTAACAACTCACAGAACACGGGAAATTAATAAATGAAGCACACATCATTTATAATGTTGTATTTCGATTACTTATTACGATGTTATTTCCGGGGCATAGGTTTTCACAACATTAACTGTTTTTTGATAAATGCTGATAATGTTGTTGTTTTAGGGAACTAAAATGAATGCCATTTTAGTAAATCTGAATATTTAAATTAATGAAAATGACACAACAAAATACTGACTAAACAAAAAGAATATTTCAGTCAAAAGACAAAAATTATGACCAAAATAAAACAATCACTCTGCTACTGCAGCCTACTCCTGAATGAATGATTGAATGAAATTAATTAATTAATCCATACGCTTACGGAAAAATTGACTAAAAAATATTGATGATTTATCTTGTTTGCAAGAGCGTATTGAATGTTTTGTCCAATAAAATGCGCACTAATATGAGATTGCCCCCTAATATTACCTCTCAGTGACTAGCAATAGCAAATCATGTGTTTGTCAGGCTTTAATAGGCCCTATGTCCTATTACAACTTCCAGTTACGTGAGGAAATATGTTAACACAGGAAAAGGGTTTTTAACAGATTTTGCCATTATTATTTTTGAAGAACACAACACAGGCAACAAAATTAATTATAAAATGGTTTCAGCTTTAATATAAGATCATGTTTGTTTTTTTACAAAAGTGCAATTGTCCTTCATCTCCATTGAGGTGTAGGCTATTTCAGCCATGTTGCTGAAATAGAGGGGAAAAACTAAATTGTTAAACTGTAAGGAAGATAAACAAAATCATTTCAGTTTTAACGCAGTAAAAAGTTGCTTTGAGAGTTGTGAAGATGCTTACCAGTAATGCTCGTCCTCTGGTCTCAATGGGCATAAAGACCACTCCTATCGCACAAATCACACACGCTGCGGCGAACGGTGACATGGCCCAAATCACAGACCTAGACATCAACACCTATGACACATGCAAACAATGTTATCTTTGTGTAAATCAATAGCGTTAAACACAGATATTTATTTAGACGAACACACACATGCAAAGTCAAACACCTGTGCAATGAAGGGTGCGATCATTCCCCCAACTCGACTGAAGGATGTGCAAAAGCCCATTCCGATTGAGCGCACGGATGTGGGATAAACCTGCAAACACACACCAATCATTCCACTTTAACTTTAATACAATAATAACTGAAGTTCACACAGAAATGAAAAGTCTGTCAACAATTACTCACCCTGATGTCATTCCAAATTCATAAGATTGATTAAAAACCTAAATTAAATCTGTTTTTTATCATATAAAGCGATCATGTCTCTTCAGTAGACTTGGATTAAACCGCTTGATTCATATTCATTTATTTTACAATCTCTTTATGAATGTTATGAAACGTCATAAGCGTTTTGGGTAAATAGACTTTCAACGGAGGGACAAAAATCCTTCAGATTTTATTAAAAATATTTTCATTTGCGTTCCAAAGATAAACAAAGGTCTTATGGGTTTGGAACAACATGAGGGTTAATAAATTGATTTTTTTGGGGTGAATTATTCCTTTAAGATATCAAGAGGAAGGGGAGTGTTCATGTGTTTGGTCTCACCTCTGCTGTGTAAATATAGACCACATTAAAATTCATGGAGACCACAGAGCGCAGAAGGAAGAGCAGTACAGTGAAACCAAACCTGCACAGGGACAGACACATAATTCAGTCATCGACTTCAGCTGCACTTCTAACACATGACCACAGGAGGACCACGGATTGTTTGAACACTGCAAGTACAGTAAACGGCTGTGTGCAGAATAGCATACTGCTTTCTGCAGTATAGTTTATGTACACTGTTGTTCAAAGTATGTATAGAATACGTAAAACAGATGGCACTATAATTAATTACTAAAGCAATAATAATAGCAGTATGTACTTACAATCAGGTAAACAATATAATTCAACATTAAGTGAACATACTTCATTAGAATTACATAAATGCACCATAAATAATAAACATTGTGATGTAAAGTGTGACTAATGAAAAGCAGTGTTATTTTAGTATCATTCATATATTATTATTTTGATATTTTCCTTTTTCATTAAAATTTTAGATAAAACAATTAGAATTGTTGCCTCGGCAAGTAACTAAAATAAGTTTTTTATGCATTTTTTAGTTAACATTTAATTTTATATTTACATGGACTAGAACATGTTTATTTTACATTTACATAAAAATGTTTACATTAAAATCATACTGTACATTATGTTGTGATGCCTAAATTCACTTGTAGCATTTAACGAATGATTGTAATTTTTAGCATTTTATTTATAGTTTATTTAGAATTTGAATATCGGTCATTATCGGTTATCTCACATATATTGAAAATATTTATCGGCTTATGGGTTTTGTCTTGAATTTTTAATTTCAGTGCATCCTTATGCGATCTACATATAACTCCTGAAGTGTTGAAAATGATATTAGGCATTATAAAATTATTTACACTGATTAGAAATAAAAGTTTTTTAATATTTTATTTAAGTTAACGTTTATTTTATGTTACATTTATGCATTTGGTAGACCCTTTTATCCAGAATGATTTATATTGTATTCAAATGCTATTTCAATGAACAAAAATGCTTTTTATTCAAATCATTTTAGAGAACAAGAGAACAATATACTCACATTGTTGTGCAAATATTAACAAGCATGAAAAAGATGGCACACAACACCAGCAGTATGGCCATGCTGGCTTTCCGTCCGAATACATTTAACAAGGCGATATTGAGGGGGATGACTGCAGAGGAAACACATACGTCAGCTTTTAACACTCAACTAAGTGGAGTATGTGAAACTGGGGTGAGTGAGAGGTCAAAGGTCACTCACGTGCCACCTCGCCCAAACAGCTGATGAGGAGGGTCTGGTAATCAGCCATGTTGAAGGGGATGCAGTAACACAGCGCCTCCTCGTGGTTGTGTTTGATCTGGTGCTCTGCGTCGGCATCTGTCACGCATAGAAGGTTCTTCTCCAGTAACTCAGAGCTGCTCAGGACGGAGCCGTAATAGATGAAGGAAGCCACAAACCTGTGGATAAACAAGGCAGCACAACACACATTTAGCATATAAAAACTACAGAGGAACTGAAAAGTGTATTTGCTGATTACACACACAAACACGGATGCATGCACAAACACACACACAACACACATTAACCAAAGGGAAGAGTTTTAGACATTACCATGTGTACCACAACAGAAATGATGTTCTTCTATAAGTCGGGCTGATCAGAGTGAATGCATTTCCTCTTTCTGTCTGAATACAAACAGTTCTGTCAGTTGTACTCTTTATGTATTACACTTACATAAAAGCATAAATTAATCTGTATACTGTATTTTCTAAATGTTCAAAAGTACCTATTATCTGACACTATTTATATATTTTTTTATTCAGGCTTCATTTAATTGATTTCATACACATATTACATTAAAAAGTATATGATATACAACAGTATACACCCCTAAATATTTTTCAAAGCATTTCTGTATTAGAGATGAACAAAATAAACCTGCACCATGTCGGTTATTGGCCAATTTCATTTTGATTTTTCAGTGTCTGTAAATATTGTATATTTAATTGTACATGCTCATATGTTCACTATTTTTCCATTAAGGTGACCTTTTTCATCATCTAACACTTGAGCTGAAAATTATATCAAGCATTATGCAATGATTCTTTTATTTACTTTTGCTTATTAAACTCTGTCACAAAGGACTCAGATAAAGAAAAAGGAACTTCTCATACACACCACTTCAGGTTCCCGTAGTTCTCCTTCCGGTAGGGGGACGCCATTCATCCTGGCGATCCAATCAAGTGTAGACATTGCTCCTTTTATGTTCCCCGCTGAGACCTGGAACCGTGCAGACTCAGGAATAAACTAAGACAAAGGAAAAGAGTGAGCGAGTGAGTTAAAAACGATCATCTACTTCCATTTCATGCAGCATAGCACATTTAGTCAAAACTCACCAAGAAGAGGCCAATGAGTATGATGCTGGGAATGATGGAGAAACGGATCATCCAGCGCCAGCCCATCGAGGGCACCACCGTCATACCGAGAACGATAATAAGCATAGATCCCAGCATCCAGAAGATCTGTCCACCAACACAGGTAAGGTCAGTATTGAAGGTTTCCCAGTTGCAGGTCAAACATAAATGTAAAAAGTGCTCCCAGAAGCTCCTTTAAAGGTGCTACAGAAAAATAAAGTTATTATTATTATAATTTTGCATTTGGCACTCACTGAGGCAAGAGGCAGCAGGAATGCTCGGTGTTTAGCCGGAATGAATTCGGTCTTCAAAATAAACCTTTAAAAAAGAAAATAGCAGAGAGTTAGTGCATCTGAATTATTGTTTTTATGTATTCTAGAAAATCAAGGTTAACACAATTTATGACCAATTAATTTCCATGACCTTTTTCAGTTGTTTATGATTACTGGTTCAAGGTTTAAAAAATATTTTGATTCAGACAGATTTCCAAATGAATCATTCAAACATAAATGACTCAGAAGAACAATGTGCTCACAAAATGAACATTTCTATGGCTCACAAGCAAGTCGTGGTCTGTCAAATATTTTTCAGCAAAGCATATCTTGAAAAACGTATAATTGTATATTTCCAGAACAGAAAAACACTATTTAAATAAAATTCCTTGACATTTCCAGGTTTGTATGTGTATTGAAAGTATGTGCGTACAGTATGTTTAGCATAATCTCACCCTTGAGATGTGGCTGCAACCCCGCAGCCCACCATACAGCGCAGGAAGATGAACCAGCCGTACGATGGAGAGAATGAAGTGAGCAGAGAAAAATATGATGCCCATATAAACCCACCGAACACCACCTGTGCACACAAACACATGTGTTTCCCTTAAATCTAATTTACCATGAAATCACAATATACCACTTGTTATGGAGTAAACAAAATATTGTCTGACCTTCCAGCGTCCATATTTGTCGGCAACATAGCCACAGAGGACCCCAAATACCATAAAACCCAGGAACACCATCTAAAAACAAAATATAAGTCCTTAACTGATTATTTCTGAATTTTATAGAATTGCACAAAAAAATTCCTTTTCATATAAACCTGAGATAGAAGGAAGTATTTTAGCATTAAATAATATACATCACCTATACATAGATACAAAAATCTCAACCAAACTGGTCAGATAGACACATGTGTGCATCTTGCACTTCAACATTCCATTCCTGTCAAACTTCAAAACGAAAACAAAATAAAGCACTCAGATTGGACGAGCTCCTCACCGTGGAGACAAGAGCCACCTGCCAATCCTCTAGACGCCATTCACAGCGGATCTCAGGGGAAACCACAGCTAACAACATGATCTCCATTGCCTCCACTATCTACACACACACACACACATCGGCAATTAAACATGTAAGCATTAAAAAAAACATATGCTGGTTAATGAATTACAGAGACAAACACATACACTTGTCTTACATTGGCACTACCCATGATGACAAAAAGCAGAACATGGAAGCGCCCAAAGCCGATGGTCTCCACAGCCTCCTCAACCGTGTAGTATTTCGGTTCTGTGTGGGCTACAGAGGTCAAAATCCCACTCGATTAGGTGACTGGAAGCTACTTGAGGAATTGCATTGCTCTCTGAGAGTATAAACATATCTACTTTAAGGTTTTTTTGTTTGCTTGTTCCTTACCTTTGGCCTCGGCAGGTTCAGAATGTGTGTTATTGCTGCTACTGGTGTTGATCTCTTCCTCCTGCTCAAATTCCTGAAGCTGGATGCCATTGACCAGCTGGGTCTTCATGGAAGACGATCGCTTTAATGCCATCCTCTCTGAAAAGTCGAGCTATTTCTTCAATCGTAGGCACTGAAAAGTTCGGATGAAACTTTTAGGTTAACAAAAAAAGGCTAAGACCTAAAAGCAACAGAAGAATGATTACAAAATGTATGGTGGTATTATACTTTTTGGACATGGTAGCATGGTATTACCGTGATTTTGTTTTTGACATGTATATGATAATACCATGTTTTTGGACATGGTACCATGGTAATCACCTATTTTGTGGACAAAGGTTACACCATGTTTCTGGACACACACCATGATAATATGTTTTTTGGACATAAACAAGTTTTCTTGGAAAAGAACCATGGTAATATCATGATATTCTTTGATGTAGGCTACCTTTTGATTATTAAACAAATATGGTACATGTTTTATCATTCAGTAGCATTTTATGACTTGATACCTTCTGTACAGCCACAGTATTTTTTAAGCTCTCTGATTATTCATGTTACAATGAGTGACAAAATGACACCACACAGCAGACTAATCTACTTAATACTTGAGCATATAATAAATTCTTACTATAACATCGGATGGTGAGTTCATCAAACAAGATTCTTCGTCATGTCGAAGCTTTTCCCATCGCATCTCATCCCGATTGACACTTTTTTTGACACCGTAGTCTATTTCACTGACAGGCAGCTCTTCAAGAAATTCCCGTATGTTGTGTCATGAGTCAAGACCTTTCAGCGATTTATGCAAATCAGTCTCGCAAAACGCTGATAAAAGTGGGTCCAGGAGATTTCTAAACTATCAAATCCTACCTACTTCGCTTGAATAATCCAGATTATGAACTCTGTACAAATGTTACAAATCCCAGATGGAGCATCAACCTCTCCCGCTGTAACAACACCCGCATACATACACCTGCCGACAGGTAAACAACGTCACAACCTTCAGCGTGGGTTCTGCTTAACTTTTAAAGGGACATGACTCATTTTTTTCTTTTGTTTTTTCCTTTCTTTCTTTCTTTCTTTCTTTCTTTTTTTTTGTGGCAAGATAACACGCCCAATATCGTGTTACTTTGCTATATTTGTAAGGAACTGTGATTATTTCGCTATCGAGTGGACAAGCAGGTTTTAGTGTTGCTCGAGCACTTTAGTACTGACCTAAATCTTATAAACAAAGCTGTGGGCACGGACATGTTTGTAGTGTGCATAGCCCACATTCTCGTCAAAGGGTAACAATTGCAATTCTAGCGACCTGTTAGGCAAGAGACGTGAGTAATGTAATGTTACAAGGTTTCAGCCCAAATGGGCGCGACCTAAACATCCTGATCGGCGACATTGACTAGGCTACTGTAACGAGGGATGGGCGATTCATGAATACATCATGTTTATGAATATAATCTTTTCAACGAATCCGTTCAGCCCGTTCATAAAAAGTCCAATCGGCTTCACTACATATAGCTTTATGTAAAGTCGATGAAGTACTTCAAAACAGTTGACACATTGATAGATGTTTATTTGTGTTTAAAAGTGTTAAATTAAATGTATGTGGATAGGTTAGAGAGTAAATCAATTTAGTTGATCCTTTATATGTTTACATTTCAGAATAGGCCAATTTTATTGTATACCATGCTATTTTTATTGAAGCTATCTAAATCTTGAACTATTATCTTCTTCCAATATAGATAGATAGACACTGTGCACTTGCGATTCATCTTATGGTTACAATACAAGACCAATAGCTTCAGAGATATTTGTATTATTAATCTTTTCTTTTTATGCTGCATTACATATTGTATTACTATTAGATACATTACCTCTACCCAGTACTGACATGAAAGAGACATAACTGACAGCACATTGTTTATTATTTAATTTACACAACAATATAGAGACATTAAACATCAAATACTGGGATGCAGTTTGCAGAGACCAAGAGAGAAAGAAACAAGACAGAAGTGTCCTTCATGAGGATCACAAAGATGGTGTTAGCATCTTTAACACAAAGATGAACATGTGGCTAGATATCAGGTAGTTTAAATGAAATTAAAAATTAACTTTCTGTAAGATTTAGTTTACATTCCTATGATATCCACTATGGCACCGACATAGGGACAGGGGGAGGTATACTATTGCGTGCGTACACACACACACACACACACACACACACACACACACACACACACACACACACACACACACACACACACACACACACACACACACACACACACACACACACACACACACACACACACACTGCATTCAGTTAATCTCAGAGTTTGCACATTGTAATTGCTATAAATATGATTCAGTTCAGTGTTAAATGCTGTAAGGGTTTGATGGTTTCAGATATACACACACGCACGCGCACACACACACAGAGTAAATTGAGTATAGCACCATGTTAATCAATTGACTGAAATATAACACTTATTCTCAACGTAGTCTTTTATGAATGCGTACACTTATCATTAAGAAATCTACAAAAGAAAAAAAAATTAAAGAAAATAGAATCCCAGTTGGTCTTTGCACAGTGGGAGAGGGGGCGTCTGACAATGATGTTTGCCTCTTACTGGTCAATGAACTGTGGACTACATACTGAATATTTAAATATGGAGAAATGTCCGTCTACATATTAATACTCTTTCTATGGGATATATTTTAGTCATAAATATTGATTTTCAAATACTTTCAAAAATATTATTCAGATTTAAAAATGACAAAATACTGAAAATTTCTTTTTTTGATGATCAGGATGGTTTCTCTGTGCTTTGACCATTGGTTTTTAGTCTAATGAACCATTACATATTAGTCTTTCAAAGTAAGCTAAATTCTATCAAGCTTGTTTGTAGTATTTTTCAATATTTTTAAAGACTATTAGCATGCCCATCAAGACATTATCACACAAAATAAACAAGGAAGAAATAAAGCATAATCCATCACTTCACATGCGTACCAATTTAAGGCCTGCCAGGAGTCTACATGATTGATAGAAATATAGAAAGAATGAAGAAAGGAAAATTCTAGATGTAAGAAAAGACAGGGATATTAAAGAAAAGAAAAAAACAACAAAGACAGAAAGGGTTACCACACCTTTTGACCAATACATTTCCATGACTTTTCAATTAGTTGATTATTGATTATAGTCATGATTATTGGATAACGATTTTTAAAATCATTTTATTGCACTCCCAAAAAGCAATTTCAAGCGAATGAAATATTTACTAGATATATATGATGTAACCTGAAATCTAGAAAATATTATATAAATTATGGACGATCATTCAATTACCTTTTTTTTCAAGCTTGAAAAAAAATTTTTTTATAATGATATTTTCAAGTTCTTCGTGAGTGTGGGAACCCTGTATAACCAAAATAATAAAAGTAAAAAAAATAAAGAGAGGAAAAATAGTACAGGTAATTAAAGGCCTTTAACCTCAACACATTTCCTTAAAGGAATCTTTACAACACCTCTGTGCAAATCCACTTGACCATATACATGAAAATACATTGAGAATGCCTACCGAATTACGAAGCTAAAGGAACTATATGCCTCAACAGTGATTTGGTCTTTTTTTTTATGTCCCATAGCAACACTTTCCCCACATCTTTAATACGTTTCATAACAATAAAAATAAATACAATCTAATATGTTTAACATATAATCTAACATATAATCAGATTGTGCTCAATGAGTTGATACATTAATATGCAATATATATATATATATTTGTATAGAATATGAACTCACTTATATCTTTCTATATAGTATTTATATAGTTACTGTATACTATACTCTCTTTTCCACAATAAACTCTTTAACTGATTGACTTCCATTATCACCATGATATGATTGTGCAAAAATGAGAAAATGTGCAAAATTAATATCGACTGAGAAACTACCTCAGCCATACTTTAGAAAGACACTGAAATGATTGAACGGCCAACATTCATAACCCACTGGCAAAAAGAGCTCAAAAGAATACACACGGGCATCATGAACGTTTGCTTTGATTATTTTCCTCAGATGCAGACCGGTTGTACAAAATAATATGATGTTATCGGCATGGAAACCATGCTGGTCTGCAACTGAGGCCGCCTGTCAATCATCTCCACATGTGGGCTGGCTCAAAAACTCAGAGTACACAGAGTAACTTCACTGTTTACAATCCCAACAAAATCAGTTTCCCTCCCCTGCAGACTTTGAAGTACTCAGAGCTCAAATGTAAGGCAAGACCTGAAGACCTTGACAGACTATAGCTCTGTTCCAAAACCTAGTGAGCTGCCGCACTGCCTACATGGGCAGCATCCCAATTGTCAAGGAACCTCATAAGTGGCTCATTTGGGACACACTACATTGGCTGCAACACAAATGGACTCGATTTATAAATTGATTTCAATCAAACGAGTTTAACATGTTGCTAAGCTAACGGCGTGATACTCTAATAAGTAGAAAATACACAGAGCTCACAAATGCTGGGTAAAATCATTTAAGCTACTTATAAAATTAAATGTCATTATAATAGACATTTCTCTTGCCTAGACCAGATTTTGATACTAGCATTTTGCTAAGCCAAAGTCTTTTTTATATATATTTTATATATATATATATATATATATTTTTTTTTTTTTCAAGGATTCTCTAAGTATAAAAATACACAGAACTTGCAAATGTTGGATAAAATAATAGATTTTAAGTTATGAACATTACTGAATGAAATTCATCAAACTTTATAACCGACATTTCTCTTGCCCTGTCTAGGCTTTGACGTTAGCATTTTGCTAAGCTAACGGCATGACACTCTAATAAGTATAGTGCATAAGTAAATATACAGAACGCACAAATGTTGGGTAAAATAATTATTTAAAAGTTTTTATAAACATTTATAACTTTATAATGGATGTTCTCTCGCCTCTGTGAAGAATTATAATTTGTCGGAAATTTCATGAGGTAGGCTATCTCGTAAGAGAAATAATTATGTTGACTACCTTTTCCGGGAGGCTCACTAGATTGTGGAACAGAGGACGTTTCCACTTGATAATCCGTCTTGAATAACTGGGAGAACAGGACAGCGGCAAAAAAAGAAAAAAAGAAGAATGTCACTTCAGAGTTTTTGGCCAGGGCTAGTTTGTGGTATTGTGGCAGAGCCCAGAAATGATTTTTAGCACCAGAGGAAGTCCGGAGACACGAAGATGACCCATTTGAAGGAAGCACTTTGAGAGACATGGAACTGAATGGGAGTGATTTTCACATTAGCAACAGTCAGCACTAAGTCTTGAAGGTTCACAGCTCTCAGCATGCAAATTGAGAGTCTGAATACGGGGCAACTTTGTCTATTCTTCTAAACAGTCTGGACATGACGTTTAGGGTGTGTTTTTTCATTGTGAATTATAGGAGAGAGTATTTAAGTGTATTTTCTGCATGTCAGCAGTGAAATTTAAATTGTGGATTTTTCCTGCCAATACAAGCAGGGATGATTGCTAGTATTTCTTCATATGTAACAGACCAGCCGTACTTGAATTTGAAGATTTTGGTTTGGGTTTTGTGTAAAGCAGTTTCTCAGCCATCGAGCTGTGTTGGGATTTGTGAGGTTGTTTATGTGGTACATCGGGAAGTTAACCAGGACCGGGGTTTTGGGATGGTCTTTCTCAACTGTGGTAGCTGACAACAGCAGCCTGTTTCTGAGAAAGTCTCTGCAGTTCTTCCCTGATGGCCTTGATGAGAGAGGCAGAGGAGTGAGGGGGCGGAGAACGCTCCTCAGGGGCAATGTACCCCGCGCTCGAGGCTTCCAGGTGGGCCTGGGGTGTTGTGGGATCCTGCAGGGACGTCCTGGGCATCTGGAATACAGGTGATGAAGAGTATTCTGGGAATGTCAGTATCTGCGAGAAACATAGAGGGAGAGAGGAGTAATGAATAAAATACCAACAATTCAGGAACATAATAAACATACAGATTATGCCTAAACACAAACTTAAATTCAATGATATATTATATTATATATTTTACTAAGTTTAAATATATTATTAAATATATTTAAGTATCAAAGAGGGAGAGAGAAAAAATTATAAAATACCAACAAACATACAGATTGAACATACAGAAACTTAAATTAAATATGCATTATATAGAAATATATACATTTAAAATATTAATTTGAATTTAAATACATTTTAAATAAATTACATTTAAATATATATATTATATTTAAAAGTAAGTAAATGATTCAAATAAATATTTTGAAAGATCTTGATTTAAAAATTCAACCAATTAAATTATGTTATTAAATGAGACTATTATTACTTGCCCATTCACACTATTAATTGATTTTTATTGTATGCAGCTAAACTGCAGTGCTTTGGAAATACAATAGCATAGTTTGGGGATATCCCATATTGGCATAATATTATATTTACTAGTACAATTCTGAAAAAGTTATAATGAATGTGCATGCTTGATTTACAGCCTCTCGGTTGGATCCTGGCCTAGAGATCTCCTCATCTGAGCGGTACTGGGTCCAGCTTGATCCTGACGGTCCAGATACACTACGGCCAACTCCAGGATACATTCCGATCCGACTTGACAAGCCCACTTGTGTCAGCTGATGCAACTGTGCACCTACACACACAGCATACACACACAGCTTTATGTGCAATTATCACAGCACATAAAGCACATGTTAAATTAAACTAATATGACCTTTACCTGTGCTTCCCCCCACTGGTCGTGGCCGAGAAGATGAAGGCATCTCTTCTCCATACTGTCCCCTGCTGGAGTATCCAGGATCTGACTGCATCTCTGCTGATGCCAGATACGCAGAGCCTTGCGGCTGCCTGTCAAAACTATACAAACAATCTGCTAAGTAAATATTAAATCTAAACAGGATCAATATTTATACACTAGTAGACAAATTAGCACGTTCGTTTTTCCTGTACTCAAATTTGTTATTCGCTCCTCTGATAACACCACCTTGCATCCCATTTGCTGGATGAAATCCAATACTTGTTTCTTACTAATTTTGGGGTGCTGATTCCAACAAATAGTGGCTGTTTTGCTCTAGCACATCACACTGTATCATAAAATATGATGTGTATTTCATTAAATATAATTTTAAATATTTAAAAATATTTTTAAAATATTTTTTAAATATATATATTTTGTGAGAATCAGAAAAAAAAAATTAATATACCAACAATTCAAGAAATCCAATACTTGTTTCTCACTAATTTTGGAGGGATGATTCCTAAAACACAAAATATGATGTGCAGTAGAAGTTTTGCTTTTGTTCAAATTTATATTAAAGTTATTTGACATTAAATGGATTATTTTTAAGTTATATGCTACATTTGGAATACTTTTTTGGTCATCAAAATGAAAATTTTTCCTGCTATTGTTAGTGAATATATATAATTTGAACAATCTTCATTCTTATTTTGTGAAAAAACTGTAAGTGATGGAAAGTTTTTATTTACTTTTTTTTTAAAGGATCAAATTAGGTAATACTAGAACTTTTTTGCAGATCAGCACAATTGTTTTCAAGATGCAGGGCTGTGTTACCAGTTTAACAAGGAACATTATCCTTCTTTATCATGTTTACATATTACATTGCTTCCTCCTGACTGTTCTTGTTAGTTTATTCAATAAAACCTCCCAGAATCCTCCTCACCTCTGGAGTAAACCCTGTACCGATGTGGGAGACATTCCTAACTCTGCATACCTCTACAAAGCAGAGAAAGAAGAGATATTTCACATGAAATTTCACATTAGTTGCATTCAAATTCTATCATTCAAATATCCACAGTCACTCACCGCAGAGAAAGGACTGTGTGCAGGGGCTGCTGGGTAAGAAGAGGAACCCCATTGGCGTGAGGGGCGTGAGGACGGGCTGGAGGGTTGACCGGGGCTGATTCCTCCGACGCAAGTGACCGCAGTAATGCCAGTGAACGTTAGAGGAGCGGGGCTTCCTTGAGAAGAGGGGGAGACGAGAGCAAAAGCATCATCCAATAAGGAGTGCATCTGCTGCCGAGCTTCTTCGATGGTTGGCTGAGGGGGAACGTAGGTGGGCGGAGCAGGGGCGGGGCCAGATGGTGGTGATCCAGGGTCCATAAACACCTCATCAGTAGGAGAAGGGCTTTCTGCATCTGGGAGCTGATCTGCATCAGACTACAGGAAGAGAATTGGTGAGTCTGCGTGTTTTAGTTCAGTGAAATCACATATATGCATATATGTGTGCGTCCTACCACATAGGCTACGTTGTTGACCCCAGGGTACTTCCTGTACGTGGCGTCTCCGTCATTAATGAGGCGATCTTTGTCTCTGAGACTTCCGCTTCCACTCAAATTTTGTCTCTGCCTGTGCCTGGGAGAGCGTTTTCCTCTGGAACTGCATTTCCCAAACAAATTTCATTCACTTTTCTTGGTAGCAAACTGGGAAAGTACAAGACAACTGAGATTTATTTCCACTGACCTTTTGCGTGGCTCTCCGCACGATGAAGGCGTGTGTTCCTCGGGATGCAGGATCTTGTGTATCTGCTCCTGAGCTTGTTGATACACTCGCTGCTGCTCGGAGCTGTCGGCGAACGCTGCCATGATGTCCTCCATGGAGGGAAAGTCATAGTGGCCCTTTCTCTTGGCACGCAGGCGGATCTTATTGCGATGGTGTTCAATCTCGGATTTATGCCTTAAGGCCACTTGGATCTGCGTCAGTTGGAAGAATGGGAATAAGTCATGAATGTTTTCTTAAAGATGACATGAATTTAATTTATTGATGAATATTTTGGGAAATATGTTGCATTATGCAAGTGTGAGGTGTGTGTGTATGTGAAGAGGAGTTTGCTAACCTCACTGTTGACATTTGCTCCGTCATGCATCTTGTCCGTCAGGTTGGGACTCAGGGCTTGGTTATGTGGATAGGAGGGTGGGCTTGGCATGGGCTGCATGGCAATAAGCTGTATCTTATTGGACACTCTGCGTGTTCCATCTGACGAACCTCGAGACAGGCGGTCCACATGCTCAAATATGGACGACGAAGACAACTGTTCATCCACACCACTTCCAGGCTGAGTACCTGAACATCAAGGCCAGATGTCAAAGGTCACGCAATTTGAACTAACAATATACGAATGCAACTTGACTATGGGTGAAGAAGCTTACCATGTTTGTTTTTTGCTGTTGAACCGCAGGAACAAATGGAGAGAAAGAGGTTTAATTTCATTAATTTTATTTGATATGTAATTTAATTTAGCTTTTCACATTGCAAATCATTCCAAAGCAACTTTATATTATACTTTTATTAATTAATTAATTTATAGAAAGAATTATTATAATGAATTTTAACAATATTATGTACGAACGATGTAAATGGCTCTCTTTATCAATAGACCATTTAATCATTGGTTCACCCGATTCGTTAAAAACGGGGATTCGTTCGGAAACGTGTGCATATTGTACCATGCTTGCTCTTGCGATGTTGGGGTTTGCTGTCAATTGGCGTCACAGCGGGTCTGGTGCTCTCCTCAGCTGACTCTCTACCACTGGATGCTTCACTTCCTAACGAATCTCCATCAGATGGAGACAATCTGACAAAAACACAATTTGTGTGATTAAAAACTATATAAATATAAACCAGCGTTGTTATTGTAAAGATTCAAAATTATGCCTAACTGAAATAAATTTACGTTGAAGCAATACAAATTGCTAACTGTAAATAGATAAAAACTAAAACTGAAATAACAATAAATAAAATCTAAATAGTGATATAAAAAAAGAGAGAAGGACACAAAAAAATGACAAATTAAACATTAAAATAAAATGAAAATAAATACAAATAATACTGTAATACCACTGATATAAACAGAACCTGTTCACACACAAGCCATATGACATGGCACATGATCAACAGTTCCTTACCGGCCTCTTCTCCGTGCTGCACGTGATGCTTTTGTAGATGAGCTCTTCGATTTAGGAGTGTTCAATTCTCCGCCCTCTGAGGGCGTGGGCTCTTTAACAGGCGGCGGTAAAGAAGCGGGTTCTTGGATTACCATGATGTTATCCTTACTGTGTTGCCCCAGGTGTAGCTTAGCAAAATCAAAACCTTTAACGCTGGGAGGCTGCAACTAAAATCACAAACACACATGAATGGCCAGTAAATATGATACAATGCTAAATTAACTGTTGCAAAGTAGCTCATTTTTCCGTAAAAGCCCTTGACATGGGTGAGCAATAATGAGCACAGTCACGAACCTCCTTCACATGTAGTGTCTATGAGTGGGCAACACATTCATACACTCACACACTCAGAGACCCAGACCTTCTGTCTCTGCTGGATGGTGCTCATGGCGTCTGGTTGAAACTCCAGCTTCTCAGAGCGGCACAGTTTCCAGTAAAGGATGATGATGATGAGGATGACCACCAGCACTGGGACTACAACTCCTACGATCAGCCAAATGTTACTGGACTGAGTCTCAGAAGGCGGAAGGGCCAGCTTCTCCACCGCTGAAACAGAGTAATGTGATATTTGGCACAAAAAATATCCAATTTGCTCATTTAAATAGTGTCTTTAATGGGTCATGACTTGAGAAATACAGTTTTCCTTGAGCTTTTGACATGTAGGAAGTCTTTGTACCATTAAAACATCCTGCAATTTTCATGGTTAAAACATCAGTTTTCATGGTCAGTTTTATATGGATAATGTTTTTAAAACACTTACTCATGTGCAATAGTGAGGGGCCGTTGATACTTTTCCCTATACAATGACGTTAGCCAATCATAACTGTGGTCATTTACTGACAAGCCTTAAAGGGTAACTGTTGCCAAAATTGAACCTAGGATCTTTTTGTTTATCTACCCGAGTTAAACTTTCGTGTAAATTTTTAAGATTGACCGTATTTTAGTTTTAGGTCAAAATGCCTTTTGAATGGGAGTGCATGGGGCACTTCTATGATAGCATCAAAATCGCTGTTTTTAAAACACTAAGAAGGCTCGACACAACATAAAACTGTGCTCGAAATATAACCAGGGGCTCTACACATGAACTTGAGCATTGACTACATTGTTTGTGTAGTCAACTCACTGTAGCTGTTGTTCTTCCCGGCCACCGGCATTTTTTCAGTCAAAATAGTCGATCTGTATCACTGAATCATTTCATTATTATATGAGGATCCTTTTTCAAATACAAGGTCATTATTGATTTTTAACTAATGACAAAACAACAAATCATCCGTGAATTTATATGGAACTAAGCTTAAGGAGCTTTCCATCTTTACTCTCCTCCCTGTTACGTTGCATTCGGAGATCGACTACTTTTGACTGACAAAATTCCAGCCACCCGAAACAAAACCTTACAAAGTCGTACAAAACCTTTATTTTTAGTAAACTTTGTGTACACAAACAATGAATTCAATGCTCAAGTTCATGTGTAGAGTGCCTGGTGATACTTCGAGCACAGTTTTATGTTGTCGAGGCTTCTCAGTGTTTTAAAAACAGCGATTTTGATGCTATCATAGAAGTGCCCCATACACTCCCATTCAAAAGGCATTTTGACCTAAAACTAAAATACGGTCAATCTTAAAAGTGCCGTTTCCATTCTAATTATGCTTTTACACGAAAGTTTAACTCGGGTAGATAAACAAAAAGAGCCTAGGTTCAATTTTGGCAACAGTTACCCTTTAAAGGAGCCTGCCTTTAAAAATAATTTTGTGTGCAAAAACTTTATTAACAATGTAAGTGAACCAACTATTTGATGCTTGTATTGTGCTTGAGATGCTTTTCTTAATAAAAAAAAACCAAAAAAAATAAATAAAAAAACAATGTAAGTGAACCTCAAGGGACATATTAAAATAATTTTAAAAAACATGTCAGGACCCCTTTAAAGCCGCTTCCAAGTCGATACAGTTTTGACTCACGTGTGGCCAAAACTCCATGTACTCTGTAGCCCAGGACGATGGCAGCTCTCTGCAGGTTCAGTCTGTTGAGCATGACTGCAGTGGCCTGGGCTGGCAGTCTCTCTCCTGACCCCGCTTCCACGAAATACACCAGCTCCAACGGGTAGTCTGGGCCATCCAGACGGGACGCTCGAACGATCTGAGGCACACCAGGGTTCATGCTCATGTCATGTGTAGGAAGGATAGAAAAAGTGCGTACACTTTTATATGTGTATTTGTATGTACCTGCACACTGTTGTTGCCAATACTAGTAGCTCTTCTCCATCTTCGATTGCTAACCCCAATCCCAAGTCCCTCTCCGACCAGCAGTGCTAACCGCCTCTCCATTTTGGCCTGGAACGTCCTTTCATTCACACGCTGGTCCAACACACCCACTAAAACTAAAGCAAATGCACATAAAAAAGAAAATGTTAATATTTTGAAGTTAACTTACGGACTAGTATAAATATGCCTGCCTTTTAGTCTAATGACAATGTATAGGTGCTGAAAGTAACTGTATCATTCATTACACAATGAGAAAGATTAGATTTAATAAATAATCAAAGAAAAAATAATAATAATTATATGAATTAACATTAATATTGACCTAACATAAGAACTCTTAACTCTTAAACATAACAATGCTTCTTTAATAATTATTTATATTAATGAATATTTTTTTAATTATTTGATTATTATAACTATGGGTTAAGTCCTTTTTTACTAAAATGTATAGATCAGATGATATGACAAAAACAGTGTTCATCTAGACACACTGTCCATTAATTTGTCCATTACGGTATATTGTTATGATTATATTTTTTAATATGCATCATGGCATATCTTTACAGAATGGACCAGCATCAATCCTGTATGCTACCCAACAATCTAGACATAAAATCTATTTTATATATAACAATCTATATTTTACTTAAATATGAATTAATATTATATAATTATAATGATGAACTTCCAATATTGGTCTTCATCTCAAAATCAGTTTGTTTGACATTTCTAACACAACCACATACCTGTTTTCACCCAGGATGTGCGTAAAAGGTGGGACACATTCAATTCAGGATAATTAAAAGCTGGAAGACAAAAATTGAGATGACAAATGAATAAGGTTCATAATAAACAAGACAAAGAGCCTCTGTGTGTGTGTGTGTGTGTGTGTGTGTGTGTGTGTGTGTGTGTCACTCACGTTCAGCGATCTGCAGGGTAGGAAAACCAAGATAGAAGCTGAACTCCACAGCGCTGAGCTGCCTCATGTGGCCACTCACATCTGATCCCGTTAGGAAGCCTTGGGAGTCACGCACAGAAAAGGTGATGTCCACCGGAGCCTTCTGCTGCCGCTGACCCTTAGGAATGCTACTAGTGATATTCACAATCTAGACAAAACAATGATACAGCATTATCAATACAATTTAAAGATAAGCAAAACACAGAATTAAACTCTAAAGAAGAAATTTATATTTTTGTATATAGCTGTTCATGTAAGTGTTCAAATTCATGTAAAGTGTGCTAAAATGTGTTTTATTTTGAATTTGTCTCTGTTAGTGGTTCTAAAGGATTTACGTACGTGAATTGTGAAATTTCCATTTTCTTGCGAGCGCTTGCGTACTTCCGCATACGCCATGAGTAGCCCCTTCTCCACGCGCTCGCTGAAGCTACACAGACGCACGTCCACGTGACTCGGCACAAACTGCAGCACTGCAAGAAAAAGAAACTAATATAACACACATTCTAAAACAATAAATACAATATTTATATTCTACTTCTATATTATATAATACAATTATTTTAAAAATTAATTAATTAAATATTACATAATACTTAAAAAATATTAAAAAAAATATTTAAAAAAATAGTTATATAGTTTATTTTATAATAATTGCTCAGAAACAATGTTAAATAAAAATAAATGAATTAACTAACTTTTTTGTTTCCTTTTTCGAGTTAACCACACGTGAGCATGCCATTCTCTGGTTATATTGGTTATATGTTGGTGTCTCTCTCACCTGTGTGGACCTGATGTTTGTAATCGGGCACTGCATATATGGTTGTGACGGATAGAATGGTAGAAGAAGAAGTGCTGTGTGCTGATTGGCGGAGAGTATTGATGACGGACATAGCAGTGTACACTAGTGGACCGGAGACTGCCCGGAAGATGAAATTGGGCGGGGCTTTGAGGACCTGGATTGATAGCACAGATTGATATCAGTGATCCTCGAGATAAAATGCTGATGTGTGATCTGTCGTGATCTGATGCACTGACCTGTAGCTCAACTGAACGGTTGAACTCTCGTCGAAGAATGTCCCGCACATGAGCTTTGGCAAACGCCACGGATGACCCACTTGGCATTCCTGCAGGAGTCACACAAGAAGGTTGTAAGAGATGAAAAAAAAATATATACCTGTATATAAAGTGAAATAATAGGATTACACAAAAAAAATTAAAAAAATGTTTAGCCATCACAACATACTAAAGATTATATTTAACAGTGTTACATTATTTAAGTCTTAAGTGTAAATTATTACAGTGTTTAAAGATAAACTAAATTAGAAAATTAGTGTGCACAATAATGATGAATTATATATAAGATATACAAATAAATAGAATAAAAATAATGAAATAATTAATAATACTGGTAATAAATACCGGTAATGCAAAACAAATAAATTAAAACAAAAATTAATTGAAAATTACATTTAACAGAGTTAAATTTAAATAATAAATTAGTGTGATTAACAAAATGCTAAAATAGAGAAAATTAATGTGCATATATTGAATCAGCCAGTAATTGATATATTACCGATATATAGTGCATCCCTAATTTCCCAAAATTAAAATATCTTGTTGTCTTACCCACTCTGACTAGGTACATGTCCGGTTTGGTGATGTTGCAAATGTACTGTCGGGGTGCGATGGCCAGAGGAATTCTGGGAGTTGTAGGCGGTGGGCTTTTGGTGGAGCTCATGGTAGTCGTGGTTTTAGTTGTAGTTGTGGTTCTGATGGGGGTTTTGATGGTGGTTGTACGGGGTTTCGTAGCAGGGGGCTTCAGCGTAACGGCTTGTATTACTGGACCCTCTGAGGTGCCGGGTGGAGGCAGGGCTGTTGGCACTGACGGTCGGGTTTTGCCCCCTTGGGACGTGGGTATGGAAGGAACACCCTTCTTTGGGGCTTCATGAGGTCGTTGGGTCTCGGTGGTTGATGGGATGGGAGGCTTAGGTTTTTGGGGTGGAGTTGGGGTCACTGATGGAATGGGTTGAGGGGCTGTCAGGTCAATATGATCAGGGACTTTTCCCAAAGTTGCAGTGGTAGTGTGGGGGGTTCCTACAGTGTGCGTGGGGGTAATGTGAGGGTGCGTCCTATTCCTCGCAATACTAGCGTTCTCTTTGGCTTGCAATGTGTTGTAGTATTCCAAACTGTTCATGTCGGGAAGCAGCATTTCAGTTGGCTCAATGGGAAAAAGCTCCGCCCAATCGAAATCCAAATCATCGTCCATCGTGTGGGCGGAGTCAGGAGCCAATGGAAGGCGGGGATCAGTAGGATGGGCCGTCCTTAAGTTATTCCCGTATTTTACGGTCGCGCTGGGCTGTAGGTCTCTGGACGAGAGGGGCAGGATGGGACGAGAGGGGAAAGCCGTGTTGTAGCTGACTGTGACGTCATCGTCGGCATCATACGGATCGTATCCATGGGTAGGAAGGGTGGTGACGAGAGAAAACTCCTCCCCTTCGGATCCCATGAACGTAAGAGTTTCAAGGTAGTCTCCGGATCCCCAGTCCACCTCCGCAGAGTGGGCGGGATACAGGTCTTCGGGCGGCACCAGGGTCGGGGGGGCTGGCGTAGGCGGTCTGTCGCCATGGAGAGGAGGCATCTGGCTGGGCGTTAGAAGGTCTGGGGGCCGTAACAGCAAGTGGATGCCCTGGGCCCCGTCGCCTAGGTTACCCGACCCTTCGGAGCCAAGGGACGGGGTGGGATCTATACTGGAGGCACTGTCGTGGTGACCAGGGGACGAGGGACGTTTGGCACCTGGTGGCGTGTGAGCTGGACGCCTGGTTCTTTCTGAACGCTGAGGAGATGAAGATGATGATGATGATGATGAAGATAAGGCAGGAGGTGAATGTGGTCTTGTTGGAAGTTGATTGAGGCTCCTTCTAGACATGTTGGATGGGAGCTCCACTTAGGAAAGATAAAAGAAAAAGACAAGTTTGAGTGTGCTGCAGGATGGCACAAAACCAAACAACAGGAAATTCAATGTTTGCAAACAGCAGAAGGACTGAGTGTAAATACACCACATCCAAATCTTTCATAATACACAGTTCAGGAAGAGCCCAGATTGTACCCAAGACACTGTTGTCATTTTTAACAACTTCTCTATGCAAACTAGATCTGTGGATGATTATTAAAGTGAATTTAAGGTCTAAATCAATCAATCTAAATCTACATACATATGAATAGGTCACATGAGCAAAATAAAAGTCTTCTGAAAGCAATTTTACTAAATATTAAGCCATTTTCAGAAAACTGGGCTATTTGTGTTCCCATGACCCAAGACTTACAACTCTATTTAGTATAATGCAATAATAATAATAATAATAATAATATATTCTACTACTAATAACAATAAAAAATAACACACTTTTATAATATTTCATCATATTTTAGCAAGTGACATCAAGTCTTTTTGATCACGTGGTTCAAACAGAAGTATTTTTAATTCTTAGTGCTGTCAAATCTAACATAAAAGTTTGTAAATTTAATATACTGTTTATATACACACATACATACACACTTATCTCACATACACAACTTACTCGATTATCATTCTATTCCAGACTTACTGTATGGGGTTAAAATAATTGTTTAGAATTATGCTGAAGGTTAATAATGTTAAATCTATTACATAAATATACTATATAGACATAGTATGAGTCAGTAACAAACAGTGTTGTAAGCGTTAACAACAACTAAAACTTTTAGTTTATAGTTTTTAGCTTTTAGTCTATTAAAAATACCTTTTCGATAATTGAAATAAAGCTGAAATTAAATTATATAAATATAAAACTTAAACTAAAAAAAAAGAAAATTAGAAAACTGAAATGAAGACATAATTTCTAAAACATAAACTACAATTAAAATGAAAATTAAAAAAATATAAAAGCTAATACAGGTGATGGTTTATGAATCAACCATTTCAAACCCCATAACCCCATTTCAAACCCCAGACCGCCATCTGGTGGCCACTGTCCATGCAGCTTGTGGATCTGATTTCTTGAAAGTGCACAAAACAATAATTTCCATTTTCATAAAAATCATGATCCAATTATGGTGGTTTAGCATGGACTGAAAAAACAACAGCTAAACTAAAACTCACATCATAAGTCTTACTATCGCAGTAAATGTGACACTGTTGACTCTTAAAATGACTGTTCTTTATTTCAACGAGCCATATGGTACCGAGGCTGCCTATGAGAGCTGGCCTTTTATTAATGTGACTGTGATTCATCGGCATTGTGGGCCACTGAGGGTAGAACAGAGGGTTTGTGGGTAATGAGGCTGATTGAACAGCACAGTATGGGGGTGAGCAGGGGAGTACAGGACAGCTGAGTGACATTAGTAGGCCAGTGTGTCATACTAGCTGAGAGAAAGAAGAAGTAAACATCACGTACAGTAGCAAAGATGAACCTTTAACTGAAATTGAATGTCAAGCTGAATTCGAATGGCTTCAAACTTCATGGTGGTACCAGACAGTGCCAGACATAGACATGCCTTGTCATGTTTCCTCAGGCCAAATATCGCTGTTCATCTTGTTAAAAAAACACTTGTCGAAAATAGCAATTCGTCTGTTTTAGTGAGTCATAATAACACTAAACTAACAAACAAAAAATTCTGGACCTGTGTGCCAACCATCAGACAGCAAATGTTGCTATATTTTATACAGCTATAGTTTATAACTATATAAAAAGTAAAGTGTGAAGCAAAATAGAAATATTTTAGCCAGACCTGTGACTTTATGTAGCCTCTCCCCTTTTCAGCACTGCTCTCCTTGTGTTCTGTCTTCCGGTTTGTATTTCCACAGCATGAAGGTAAGATCTTACAGATTTATGAATTAACCGCTCGTTTTAAAACCTTCCCAGTCTACGGACGTTTGTTTTGACATCTGCTTCAAACGTTACAATGCCCATGATCACTTTCCTTAAAGGAACACGCCGACTTTTTGGGACTTATTGGGAGCAGCGTGCTAGCTGGAGCCGTTTACCTCCAGTCTTTGTGCTAAAGCTAGGCTAGCGGTGGGTGCGTCAGACAGAGTTACGGCACGCACGGAGATGAAAAGGGTATGGACTTATCTAACTCTGGGGTATACGTGTACACTGTTGATAAATAAGCTAAAGTCCCAAAAAGTCAGCGTGTTCCTTTAACACTACAATAAGTAAATCCACTTCACCAGCTATAATTACTAGATTATAATTATATAATATAGAAATATACAGATCTACCGCAAACACGGAAGTTCAAAGACAAGTAAAAATCTACATTTTTTACGTTGAAACATAAGGAAAATATAAGAATGTGTATTAGACAATATTCTAAAAAATGTTAGCATCCAAACGACATTGGACCCCATTGACTGTCATCATATGGACAATTAAAACTTTGATTCATTCCTCAAAACATTTTCTATCACTGACGAGAGAAATTTTAACATAAGGGTGAGGAAATGATGACTGAATTAAAATTTTTGGGTAAAGTGTCCCTTTTAAATCTGGTAATGTACATCACCCAGTCAACGAAGGCTCTAATGTATGCGTGTTGGAACTGCAGGACGAGCCACTCTGGGGAACGACATACGAAATAACTCCAGTAATTAACTTCAGACTCAGTTAACTGTCAGAGCATCCCCGGCGGAGAACACAACTTCACACAGGGGGAAAGAGAAACCCCGTCTCACACACACACACACATCCTATGAATGGCTCTGTGGCGTGGTCAGGCGAGGTGTTTCCATGGTGATGCTGCGTGTTGCATGTGTGTGTTGCAGGAGTGTGTCACACGACGACCGCTTCATCAGTATGCTACAGAAGCAGCGGCGAGAGCACACAGGCATTTCTCACACCGACAGAATGAGCTCACGCGCACACGTACACACGTACACTGATTCCACTGACACAGATTCCCAGGCATAAAGGAGAAACCAGAGGAGAAACTGCATCTATGAATAGCAGCACATTATTACGGACCGAAGTCCACTTAGCTTTGATGTTACTAAATCCAATCATCAATGCCGACCATCAGATACCGCAGAGCCACAGAAAGAGAAAGATTGTGTGTGAGAGAGAGACTCCACTCCTCACACTCCACACACACAAGATCAATGGCTTTAATGGGGGGCCTGTTGCACCACAGGACACACTTCCATCACAGCTGTGGGCTTGCCGGGGTGTGTGACTCCTAATATACACTCATCCTTTACAGTATTTGATGAAGTGGGTGAGCTAACGTGCATTTCAAAGTTTCGTCTTCCCTTTCAGAGAGTGATGAGACGCTCATCCATCTGTCTGGGTTTATATATATGTGTGTGTGTGTGTGTGTGCGTGTATTTTACAGTGATGTGTAACCAGCGTGAACAAATAATCAGCCTGCTGTCGGCCAAAAGCAACAACAGCACATCTCCAGTTACTGAGTGAGTGTCTTAAAAATAAAGCTGGCTTTTGCAGCAATGCCATGGAAGAACCATTTGGGTTTGAAAGAACCTTTCAGTGAATGATTCTTAAAAGAACCATTTTTTTTCTTACAGTGTAAAGAACATTTCAATAATCTGAAGCAGGGTTTTCCAAAAAGGAGTTTGTGAAAGAACTGCAGGGGGATCGTGAATTGATGAAAAACTTTTAATAAACGATTGAATTGTAAAATTTATATAAATAAATGGGGCTGCAAGATAATCACAATATAGCTTAGTGCAATTATCAAATCAAAGGCTACATTTTAATTAAACAACTGTGTAGTCTTATTAAATAACTCTCTAAGTCACATTTCATTATTATAATTATCTAATATAATATATTAGTACAATTGTAATTTACAACAGTAATATATTTTTGTATTTATTTAGTTAAAATACTACTATCACTACCACTACTAGTAATAATAATAATTAATATTATGATGATGATGATGATTATCAACATCGGAGAACAGTGAACATGCAAATGTGTCATTAAAATATTAACCAGTAGTCTATAGTCTATTTTAGGGGGTAAATATTTGACTTCTTAGGGGTTTGGCTGACAAAAAAAGTTTGGGAACCCCTGATCTAAAAAAAAAACTTTTCCCAGTTTAAAGAACCTTTTGATCAATTGAAAGTTTCTACTCTTGAAAATGAAGGTGGAGAAAACAAACCTCCAACTAAGCCGACCATTTCTGATCTGCATCCTCAGCACGTCATTTGAAGGAAATATCAATCTAAGAAGTCACTGTGTGGGCAGATATGCACTTCCTTCGAACTGCCTCACACACAATTCAATACAATTCACTGTGAATCCCATTCATTCTGCACCTCTAACAGCAACAGACGTCATTCACACAAAGAGAGCATCACTCGCACATACGCCCACCGTCTCTCTGACGTTCAGATCATCTGTGATAGAAAAGACTTGCTATTTATGATATTGACTCACAATAGGTTCACAGAAACCAAATGAAAAGTAACGGAAGTGACTAAAAGCAAAAAAAGCATGCTAAAGCCGTAATGCATCTGATGAGATACCTGCCACAGGTGAGCTGGACGTCGGCATGAAGCCCACCAGCATCACGGTCGCGAGCAGAAGCGCACAACATCCGAGCAGACGCCGGGAGCTCCTCAGGACCATCCTTGAACTGGAGCTCTCCATTTTTGCTTGTTTCTTATTCAAGACAGGCCATCTGACCCTGATAAAATGTCCCCCGGATAGCCACAGGTCTTCCCGCTTGGTATCCTTCCTCTATACATTGCTGTGAGAAGGGAAAACACATCATCTGTTAGAGTAAAGCTAAATCTCACATTAGTTCAGAGCTCATAATAAGATGAATTGGTGCATCATCATCATGCACATCAATCTATCCGTTTTTAGTTTTTTAGTTTCCATTCTTGGCAAATAGTATCAGTCTGCTACTGTGTATATATTATATTGTATATGTTGTAAATGTTGTTTATTGTATATTTTGAAGATGTGTCTTCTGAGAAAAATAACTTTCAGAAGAGATGTGTCCAGTTGGTCAAGATGCCAAAAGTCTGCCATCAAAGGTCTGGGATTTCAATATGAAGTTGAACTTTTTAAAATGTTTATTTTTATTTTTATGATAATGCAAAATCTTTGAATTTCATAATAATTAGTGATTAAACATTGTATCACCCAGGTCGATATTGATAATGAACAATTTCTGTTTTCAAATAGTGAGTAGGCTACATATGTGTACATTTAATTTTTCATATTGTATTAGCATGTTTTAGCATCAAATGTTTTATCGTCATCTTTTTAACTCATAAAAAGGTATTAAGTAAAATACCTTGACATATTGAAAAATCTATCTATCTATCTATCTATCTATCTATCTATCTATCTATCTATCTATCTATCTATCTATCTATCTATCATGCATCATCCGTAGTATAATTTTAATTTACTTAATGCCATGCAAACCTATAATGCCATTAAGTGAATATACACACTGTGGGAATGTAGGTTACAGATCATCGGTGCGCGCGGCCCGGAGCACCCGTGAGGTTAATATCACGCGCATCAAGTCAGACAGACAGGTATGAAGATAACGGGCATGATCTGACTGAGGCAGATAAATAGCGGTACAGATAGAAAAGGGCGGGTGTGGGAACAGACGAAGCGCATGCACAGGGTCAAAGATGGAAAAACGGCATCTTCAGACGCTTAGGATCTCCCCAAACCCATATATCATATGTTATATACATATTTTTGGTATTTTTGAATGGGATGTTGACATGCAAATATACAGAGGGTGAATAGTACCGTATATCGGAGTCGTTTTCGTTACCTGTCATGTTGAAATGCACCTCGCGCGGATGCGGCTCACTCGCGCGCCCCTTTACACACACCCGATATCAAGATGACAGAACGGCCATAAATAGAGAATATCGATGCAGGGAATCAAATCAGATGAATCATATCATATATTTATGCTGACAGCTCCTCGTATAGACGGTATCCAGTTCGTTGCTCGTGCGTGGTTCATTTCCCGGTATCCGGTGTAGATGTAATTGTGTAGAAGCGGTTATAAAGGTCTCACTCTTCCCACGAACGGCCCATTACCCAAGATCCCATCCCTTCCAAACACGCTGGACAAATTGCACCGCTTAAATAAATACGTGAGCCGCTTCTAAAAAATATTGTTGGCAGCCCATGTCCATTTCTTCGGCATAAAACACTCCACACAGGAGAATTACGCCTTATCGATATCTGCGGCGCTTGGCAAAGACCCGCCCCTTCTATTTATTCATTCGAAACGTACAGAATGAACGAGGCTCTGTCATTGGCTGTCAGCAGGATCCCTTAGCAACCCTCAAACGCTCATCTTATTTTAATTTTATATAGTCTTGTTCATTTACACAAGTGCCTGGACGTAGATTTAAGAGTAGCCTATTGTGTGTAATTATTTGTATTTGTAATAATTCAGTTACTTGCCTTTTAGAAGGTAAATGTTTTCAATTAACTTCGTTTAACGTAGTAATTTTATAGGCGCTAACGATTTTTTTTCCGATGTGCCCGTCCGATACATTGTTTGAAAACACAATTGAAAAGTTAATATATTTATTTCCCTTATAAAGATTAACCATAAAGTAACTATATATTTAACCATGCTATTTGTAGCAAAATCAAAATAAATTATATGATTACGACAATTTTACTATAGTAACAACATGGTAATTTTGTAAAGTAAGCAATAAGGCTATACCTTTTTCTTTGGCTCTCCTTGGGGGGTTTGAATCATTTGAGAGCCAGAAAGGTAAAATTAGCGTTAATTTCATTTATAAACCATGGTGCTACTCACCAGTAGGCGTACACGATTGCAGTGATTATCTCTTGTAGACCTGGAAAACCTTCTATTCAAATGAGTGTCAAAATAGGAAAAACAGGGAGAATTTATTGACGAATACATGGTCTGAAAAAAGTGCAAGTTTGAACCTTATGAGCTGGTCCATTTCATCCCACAAAGGTACCACATTCACTGAAGGCACACCAGACAAATCCATGGCATGAAAAACCAATAGAACCAATAATAGAATAGAGCAATAAAAATTCCGCTAAAGTCATAGTATCGATATGTGTTGATCTGAGGGTAGGACCCTCTCATATGAGCAGTTATGCTAAATAAATCATAAGCACTTGATGTAGCCACAGCATTTTCTGGCAAAGACAGATCTATTTTGGCTAAAAAATTATGGAATATATTGAATATTTTTTCATATTAATATATAATATTTCAATCAAAGCCATTACATTTCATTCAGAGCAATTATTATAGGGTATCCTCAGTTTATTAATTGAGAAGAGCCTTGAGTTTGTAAAGGCCAATTCACGCTGCACATATGGCGACCAACACAATCACCAGGGGCTAGTTCCATAAACTTAGCCACTATATTAAGACTGTATCTTTGACCAACTAGCAGTTAACCAAGGGTTACCTTCACAATTCAAATGATACCAATATACCTTTTTATGTAACTGACTTTAAAAAGTTATGACCAGTCTTGAAGAAAAAAATTAGATGACTAACAAATGCAATTGAAGAAGTCAAACACACTGATCCGACAAAACCCATCAGTGCAGTGTGGATTGGCTTTAAAATTCTGTCATTATTTACTCACCCTCAAGTTGATCTAACCCTGCATGATGTTCTTTCTTCTGTTGAACACAAAAGAAAGTTTTGAGGAATGTGGGTTACCAAACAGTTGCTGGTCTGGACCCCTCTGACTTCCATAGCAGAGAAAAAAGTCAACGTGGACCAGAAACTGTTAGTTACCCACATTCTTCAAAATATCTTCTTGAGGGTCAGTAAATTTTGCGTGAACTATCCCTTTAAGAGCATGTGAGTGTATCCATATGGCAAGAAACTGAAGCAGTAACTCATCAGTAATGATTTGAATGTCTATCCTCAGGTACGTAAACAGAGTGTGTTTGTGTGTTTCGTCAGTCACTGGGAAGCTTTAGTTTCCACCTCATTGATAGACACAAAGCGTGGTCGTCTGCGCACCCTTCTCTTTGTGTTGTGTTTGGGGTTCCTTTGATACATATCTGTAAAAAAAGAAAGTCCTATAATACAATATAATAAATATAATATAATTTAATAAATACTCAAGGTCACTTTTAAATGAAATAATATTATGACATTTTCCCCCCAGAATATAAGTAGTACCTCTACTCATATTCTGAGTAGAGGTAGTAGTTATTGTGTAGTACCTTGGAAACTGACATAGTAATGCCTATTGCCCTTAATAACAGTAACTTCTGCATTGCTGTCCTCCTGAAAAGCTTTCTCCAGCTCTCTGGATGTTACAGAGGTCACACGTTGCTTGTCATCCTAAAGAAAAACAGTACAGAAACAAAACCACAACCTGACCGTAAACATAAATTCCTCTCAGATGAGATTATGGCCACTATGTTTGCAATCCAGTCTCACCGGTGAGCCGTACTCTATCCAGTTTTCGTGATCTCCTTTGTAGTACCACATCCACTCTGTTGTCAGGATGTAGTGGGCGGGTTTAGAGACGGAAGAGACTGTTGAAAGTCGGCGCACAGGGTCACAGTTCCTGGTCATGGACACAAAATCCACCGGTCTCGAGCCTGGACTGAGTCCAAGAGAAGGGATGAGAAAAGAGAGTGGGAGAGCAGTCTCAAAAAACAGTCCTTTTTTTTTCCAATTAAAAAATTGTCAAAATTAATGTCTTAAAAAAAGAAAAACGGGAAGCAAACTCTTGCGTGTGCATTTGTACTGACCTGTGTTCATTCTTTGGGTCGCAGTAAGCTTTCTCTATTTCCTCCATTTTTCTTAAATCCCTCCAGTCTTTCCCGTCATAAACCTCCCACTTATACGGAAGATTAAAGTGGACAAGGACACACTGATCTGAAGCAATAAAAACCCCCATTATATCTCATCTCTAAAGTAAATAGGTTAAAGGCAACAAGATTAACCATAGACGACATTGACACCAACCCTGAAACTTGCATTTCCGTCTTATGAAGTGCAGACAGATTTCATTCTTCTCCATCGGAGCGACCGGTTTGACGCCTTGATCAGATATCAGTTCTGAAACGTATATGAATATGTATGTATATTACGAATGAATGAATATACACCTATAAGCCAAAACATTATGACCGCATGCCTAATATGCTGTTGGTCCTCCGCATGCTGCCAAAACATCCCTCTGAGACATGGACTCTACAAGACCCATGAAGGTGTCCTGTGGTATATCTGTCACTAAAACATTAGCAGAAGATCCTTCAAGTCCTGTAGGTTGCGAGGTGGAGCTGCCGTGGATCTAAATTGTTGGTCCAGCACATCTTACAGATGCTCAATCAGATTGAGATCTGGGGAATTTGGAGGCCAGGCCAACATCTTGAACTCTTCATCATGTCCCTCAGACCATTCCTGAACAGTGTGTGCAGTGTGTGCAGTGTGGCAGAGTGCATTATCCTGCTGATAGAGGCCACTTCCACCAGGGAACACCGTTGTTATGAAGGGTCTGCAACAATGTTTAGGTAGGTGGCACGTGTCAAATTTAAGTCTAAATGAATGGCCTTGCCGTTTCAGAGATACTCTGACCCAGTTGTCTTGCAATAACAGTTTGGGCCTTATCAGATGCCACTTCTCCTGGCTGCATCCAACATGTTTTCTTATGAGAACTGAATGTTTCCTTACCATCTAATCTACCCAGACCTTAATATGTGGCCTTGTTAGGAGATGATCAACGATATTCGCTTCACCTGTGAGTGGTCATAATGTCTTGGCTCATCAGTGTATAATATGTGTGAATGAATGTAAGTGCCCTTACCACTGCTTAGAGTTTGTGAGGTCAGGCGATAAACGCTCTGGTAGATGAAGGGCAGGTCATGGATGATGTCACCACCGAGACCCCGTTCCTCCAGCATCCTGCGGCTGTGCTCGTCGATGCTGTGCTGCCGCTTGCACTTGGGGCCGAACAGGCAGTCGTCTTGCACAAAGTGCTGACAAATATGCACCTTAGTGCAGCGCTCCATAAAGGTGCAGGCCCCGAAAAGCCCAGTGCCTTTATTATAGTGAGCACACACCTGCGTACATACAACACGAGATGGATTATTTAAATATCAGAGTTATATGCAAAAAATATATATTACAAAACCACACATGCATTAATTCATAATTAAATTAAACTAATTAAATGCCTTACACATACTGTCAAACTTCTAGATTAAACCAATGCGTCACAGAGCTCAGCAAAACATTCTACTTTACCTGTTTCAGGACATTCTCCATTTTTTCTTTTTTTTGTCTTTCTTTTTTTTTTTTTTTTTTTTTTTTTTTAAACCAAAGTGGAGAAACGCACTTAGGACACCTGAAGATCTTAGAACATCAATATCTCTCCTTCAGCAACTCTTCATCCTCAACGCGGACCACAATTCTTCTCAATTCACCACTTGCCTGTTTTTTTTTCTTTCCTTTTTTTACATTAACATACTGACTGGAACACTGAAGAAGTAGAGCTTCACTTGGATGACTTAATGGTTGACTTTTTTTTTTTTTTTTTTTATCTTTTTGTGAAGATTTTTTTAAAGATTACTGGCTTTTGATTGATGGTACTGATCAGATTGCTCCTTATCCAGGACATAACGCAGGAAAAACAAGTGTTCTGATAAACTAATGATATACTCAAATATTCAATGACTTCACACTGTGACATTTGGGTGTAACCAGTCGCTGAATCAACTCAAACATGCCAGAACAAACGTCAGAGCGATGACGTGAGCTCTTTTCTACTCTGAAAACGTCTCGTAACTGAGCGCACAGTGACAGAAACGGAGAAGGGAGTTTCAAACGGCAGGAGAGGTACCTGGAATGCAGAAATATCCCAATCATAGCATGAGTTTGGCTTCGGGGGGGGAATTCTCTCATGAGAATGGAGTCCAAAAAACATTTAGGTAGCTATTTAAGCCTTCCTGTTTGTATTTCCTCACCTCTGGCAGTAGGGCAGGATCATTCTGGAGCAGAAGCAGGAAGAGATCATCCTCGTTCAGTTCATGAAGCGTACACTCCCGCAGAAGGGGATAGTTATGTTGTGACTTGATATTATGGGAATATTTACACTCCTTCCTGACAAACACATCCACAAAAAGCATATAGTGATTTTTGGTCTCTACATAATTCCCAAACTTTGGTTACACTTTATTTTATGGTGTCCTTGTTACAATGTAACTATGCATTTAAGTACATTAACATGTACTTAACTAGGCTATATAATTATGGTAATTAAGCATAATTTACTGTATTACTACAGTACATGTAACATATGTAACAAAGACACTGTAAAATAGTTATTGCTTTTACATTACCAATATTTCTTACTACCAATAATACCAATTTTTTAATGTCTATGATAACCGCAGAATTGATTTTTAATAGTTTATTTCTGCTTTTTGACAATAAAAACTAAATGATCATTATACTTAATACCTCTCTGAAAACATAATATGCATTATGAATATTTTATTGTTTTTATATTTATGTTGAGTAATCATCCAAGCAATACATTAAATTAATTAATATATGTTTGAATAGAGTTGCTGGGTGCTATTATTAATATTATGTGGTAATTCATATTATTATAATAAACTACGTAGAACATTTTTAATATCGGTTATAAATAAAAATACTCTTATTTTTAAGAGCCAATCTCTTAAAGCTCCATTATTTTAAAATTGTGATCACTGTGACATATTCTGAAATGCTGAAAATAGCCATAATAAATAACACCTATGTGTGTGCAATTTGGCAGTGTCTGTTCAAGGATGTAAACAAAAGCAATAAATATTCATACAATAATTCTGGGCAGTGTGTCATACAGAACTTAAAGGCCTTATGACCGCTAATACCTGTTGTTATTTTTAGTATTGTATTAACGCATCTGTCCTTTTAAGGATAAAAGCACTTTTTGCTCTACATTTAGTAAATATAATAGGAAAATCTTACACTAGATATCCAAATGTTCTCCCAACCTTACCTTCCTTTCCCATATCTGCAGTTGCCATAAACAAAATACTTGCACAGGTGTAAATCCTGACACTCGTAACATTCATTCTTGGAATATTTCTTGCAGAGTCTCAGAGATGTTTTCGCGACAACAATGCAGTCAGACTCTCCATCCTCTGTTCTAGGTCTGCTCTGGGTCACTGTGAAGCGGGCACATTTCTTCACGATGTACCAGAAATCCGCTTCGGTTATCTCAAAGCGCTGGAAGACCCTCTGGTGCAGCTGAGATATCTCCATAGAGCCTTTATTGCTGCATAATATGCTGGTCGCATGATGTATGATCCGAGAGTAGCCGGACATGTCTGCGCTGAAGTGAGAGCAGTGCTGGGCTGCTGCGCGAGCGCCTGTATTTCTATGATTTCTAATCTGCGTTTCTACAGAAACGAAAGCGGAAACTGTGAAACCACGGTCTTGGATTCATGCCAGGTACCCAGTGCCAGCTATTTTCAAAATAAAAGTCTTAAAAAAAAAAAAAAAGGATGGATGGATGGATGGATGGATGGATGGATGGACAGACAGATATAGATAGACAGAAAAATGTATCTATTTTTATAGTCCTTCATAGAATAGAATTTCCCTTTTACAGAAAAGACATGGCTGGTTGGATGGTAGTGTACATTTTCATTAGAAGCAAATTAACAAAAGCAATACAAATCATAGATAGGCTACTCCTAATAATTCTAGATACATTACAACTGCATACCAACTATTTATGGGCCATACATAACTTAAATGATGAACTGACAATTTCTGACAATTAAAATAGAAAACAGTTTTAATATTTCACAATATTGCTGTTTTTACTGTTTTGAAATGCAGCCATGGTGCAAAAAAAAAAAAGTCCACATCCTAGAAAACATGTTTATGCAAACATGGACAGACTTTATGCTAATATGGACAGAAAGATGATCTATTTTAATAGTCTAGTCTATAGAATAGAATAGAATAGAATAGAATAGAATAGAATAGAATAGAATAGAATAGAATAGAATAGAATGTGCCTCTTACAATAAAAGACATCATGACTGGTCTGACCATGTGACAAAGTGATATGCAGTTACAACTGCATTTTCTCATCTTTCTATTCAGTGCTTCCTCCTGGATGATTCGCCTGGGAAAGCCCCTTCGG
This sequence comes from Phoxinus phoxinus, assembly GCF_949152265.1. NCBI lineage: Eukaryota > Metazoa > Chordata > Actinopteri > Cypriniformes > Leuciscidae > Phoxinus > Phoxinus phoxinus. The sequence continues at coordinate 6,757,425 of NC_136884.1, forward strand.
TTGATCTGGAAAGAGGCAGTCGCCGGTCAAATAAACCAAATGTCACTCTGTGGCCCAAATACAGACAGCTGTGAACCTCCACTGTCTTTTTAGGGTTTTATGGTTACAAGATGACGATCTGTCTGTAGAGAAGCTCCTAGTATGCAGACTGTTGTAGCCCACTGTGTGATTTCTTAAAAGCAGTTGTAATGTAATGAAAATGCATTGAGCTCACTGCTACAGGTCTCGGGTCAGTGGGTGCTCAGGGCCCAGGAGGTGAATCCTTATGTCTGCAGCTCTCTGGAGTAGATCCAGCCCCTCTCTCCTCTCCACTCTACTGCAGCTACGCAACAGCACTTTACCTGCCAGACCAGACACCATAAAATAGACAAAGCTTTTAACGAAGAATGTGCCTCTGAAACCAAGGCCACTAAAGTGGGTGGTCACTGTTGTGTTCAAACAGCCATTTAGTCACTCACCAAGCTTCATAAGAACGACAGCAAGGTTGTGTTGCGCGGTGGGAAGTTGCAATGTCCGAGCCTCAGTCTCTGTAGTGCTTATAGCATGGCGGTACAGTTCAACAATCTTCCTCTGTGTCCATCTAAAAGTGCAAATCAAGCATGTGACCTTGAACTCAAATGATGTGACCTTGAGGTTTGATGAGGTTGAGGTAACTAGATAAGCATTGCACATAAGTCCATGTCTTACTCTGTATTGGTTTGAGCACTGGCCCAGAGGTCTGCAAGCTGCTCCTCCACTTCTGCTACCAGAGGATGATCATGGCCACACCAGCGCCTCCTGCTGGCCAGTGCAGCTTGGAAGCATCTCTCAGCAGTCTTGGGCTTACAAAGACTCAACCTTGAAACACGTGAAAATACAATCAAATGTGCACAAAGTTATTTTTGTTTTACTGGCTGATTAAAACAGTAGTCTTTGACTTTATCCCAGTCGGTAGCAAACGACATCCCACATCCCACAGGCCATATAAGGCAAATAAAAGAAAAGTTTGCATAACAAAGAATGGACCGTAAAATACTTTTTCACCAGTATCGGACAGAAAGTGGTGTCTAATTTGTCAAGAGTTGTCAAGTTAAAGACTACAACCACAGTCGCCATTTGACACGGATGTAGCATAATTTATAATTTAATATTAAATATTTAATTAAATATTTAAATACTTAAATTAAATATGTCTAAGTCAAATTAAATATTTCTAAATTAAATTGAATGAAATTAATTGAAATATTTATAAATCAAATTAAATTTAATTAGGGGGGAAACTTTTCACACTTCTTTGCTGTCTTACTTGTGAATGCCCTTCAGCAGCATGGCTGTGCCTTCAGCACAAGGATGGACAGAAATGTATCTAGAAGAGCTGATCTCTCTGAAAAGCCCTGGCACTGCATACACCCGTCCATCCGCCAGCAATGCCAGACACAGATGACAAAGCAGCTGTCCTGTGAGAGCAGATTAGAACTGCAAAATACGTACGCTTGACAAAATTATATGAATGCAGGAGGAAAAAAATATGAAATGCATGTTACCAACTATAAGTTTGACCTCTGCGCAGTCAAGTTGGGCTACTGTAAGACACCTGGCAGTCTCAAGTCCCTTGTGGCAATACATCTCGGAGTCTTTCGGCAGATGCATTTGGACGTAAAGCTCTGCCAGCATATGCTGCACTTTGAGCAGTAACCTCATACTGTCACTATCCTGCTCCATTCCCTGTGGAGGAAACCTGGCATATTAGAGTATGATCCATTTTTGTGTTTTTTTTTTTTTTAATTCATACAATTTCTGACAACGATTAGCTAATCATATAACAGAAAGTGTCTTGTATTATTTGTACCTTCTGGAAAATTTGATCTGCTTTTAGTAGCAGCTCCTCAGCTTGCTGTATCTCACCCAAACAGAGCAGAACTTTACAGCAGAACAATGTTAATCGCCACACACTGCTGGGATCTGGAGGGCGAGCGTCTGAGAAAGACCAGGGGGAAGTAGTTGACGTATACCAAGAAGTGATCATTATTATAATAATTTATAGTTTACTTATACACTTTACATTACCATTACATACAAAAAACTACTAAAGCATCCTTTCAAGTGGCTGAGATGAATACTATACATGGTAAATATTTTAAATAATATAAACAAATATTGCACCATAAAATCAGTTTTTCTGAGTTGACATATAAGAATGGGCCTTTCCAAGGGGATCTTTTAAAGGCAATTCCTTACAATTTATAATACAATTTAATACTTTACAAGTTTTCTTTTACAATTTGCATTACTATAATTCACAAAAAAAGACCTAATAGCTAGTATTATTTCAGATAAGTGGCCGGGCTTACAAGAATAACATGATACATGTTACATATAATATTTACTAATAATGCCATACACTAGTAATGCCATTTATTTCTGTCTATGTGGCACTGACAGAAGCTGATTTGTCCATTTTATTTGATTACGATAATAAAAAGTCGGTTTTACCATTAAGACGTTCCCAAGTCTGAGCCATCAGATTCTGGAATGACGTCACCGAATCAAATCCTCTCTCTCTTAGTAGTGTCCAATAATGTACAACATCAATTGTCATCTGTGGGTATCGCTTCAGGTTGCTTGACAAAAACTCCATGGTACTATGAAAAAGATGGAGATATGATATATATATATATATAGTATGTCTGTATAAGCATCAGTGTTGACTGAGATATGAACTATTTATTTCAAAACGAACTGAAAACACAATGCCTACTGCACTAGCAGAAGATTTTCTAATCAAAGATGAATTGCAGTTATCGTACGCTGGATCGCTAAGGAAGTCATGCAACTCCTTGAATGAACCAGTTTGCTTGAGATGCCAAGGAATCTCTTCCATCTTTCTTGCCCAGCTACAAAGCTCTAAACTGGACTTCTGAAAAAACTTAGCAAGGATCAGATGGTAGGAATTCTGACCCTCCATACCTTAAAGTGAAAGAGACAAGAGCACAACTGTGTGAACACATTGGAAATGCCCGTTCTGTTTTTACTGCATGGAAATAATATTACTCTTCAAACGTGTTTGTACTCTATTTAAAAAAATCCTAGTGAATTCAAGAAATCCTTTGTGGCAAGGAATGAAAATATATTTAAAAAAAGAAAAAAGACAAATAATATAAACATCCTTACCATGCAACAACAGGTTCATTGCCTGACTGAGGGACTGATGCATGATGGTCAGAAGACCATTGTCTTTCTCCTGAACCCAAGGCCAAAAAGCAGAGCGCAATCGGGCCCATTCCAAACCCTCGACTCTTAGATTACCACAGTAACCTAGATCTTCCAACAAAGCCAGAACCTGAGCCTCAGTCAGGCCAGCACGAGACACATGAATGAGACCGAGTGTGTCCCACACCCAGCCTGAGAGATCTGTAGAGAGAAAGAGCGGAAGAGGAAATGCTTATTAGCTAAACTAATGAAATATGAAAGTCAGGACAAGCTTGGTTTTATATAATAAAGTAAAAAGGACTTACTGAGTGATGCAGTGCTTGTCCGAGTCTCAGTGACTTCTGTTGGAGCAGTTCTGCTGAAATCTTTTACCCAGCGATGCATGACCTTCACCCAGAGCTCTGGCATTGAATCAGCTTCTACATACTCCTGCAACTGCTCCATCTCTTGCTCTTTCTCCCTCTGCACTGCACACGTCCGTAACTCTGTGCCAATGAGCGCTAAAAAAGCCGGCAGGTGGCAGTGCTTCTTACGCACAATTCTTTGCAAAACACTGGTTGGCAGCTCCTTGTAAGGTAAAGCCAGATGTCTGAGTAAAATGCTCTGCTGGACACTAGGATCAGAGATATGGGGACAGCTGAGAATCTGGACATCAGCCCTGCTAGTGAGACTTTTGTAAGTGAGGTCAGTAAAGGTTGTTGTGATGATCATTTTGCAACAGTGAGGCAGAGGATCTGGCAGCCATTGTAGTGCCTTCACCTGGAAAACAAAAACAAAACAAAAAAGGTGTTCATTTTATTGAAATAAAAATGTTAAAGGCAACCTGCTCATGCAAACCATGCAGAGGACTAAAAGATCACCTCTTGCTTTGAGAGTCCAAGTGTTTCTGTCAAAAGGTCAATACCATCTATAAGAAGAACACAAGGCCCAAGATTGGCTGCTGCCGTAAATGCCTGGACAGCTCGATGGAGGTACTCAAACTCAAGGATGTCTTCCCAATCTGGAAAATCACCTGCAGAAACAAATTAGATATAAATAAAGAGCAAATATTATAATATTTTGCGATGCTATAAAACATGTGTTCTCAACTCTGGCCCTCGAGATCCACTTTCCTGCAGAGTTTAGCTCCAACCTTGATCAAACCCGCATGCCGGTAACTTTCTGGTAATACTGAAGACCTTGATTAGCTTGTTCAGGTGCGTTTTATTACGGTTTGCCTAATAAAACTTCGGAAGAGGGATGTCGAAGCTGGGAATGACACACCTGAGTTGACCACGTTCCCATACAGAAGTCAGAAAACTAAGATGGCTAACCTTTGTTGTAACTGCTCTTTCAGCATATAAACACATAAAAATGTGGTATTTTGCACAGATAAAACCAAACTATCATGTCCAAAAATAGAGGTTGGATATACTGTGTGCACCACTGGGTTTATTGAGACAAAGACAAACAGAAGTGCTAATAAACAATATATTACTGTTTCATACGGTTGATGTGCTAAGCAGCCATATAGGATTCCTTTGTGGTTTTTCAAATCACAACTCCGACCAGAGGAATTTCCCACTTCCGAGGACAAATGGAACGCAACAACTCTGCAGGAAAGTGGACCTCGAGGGCCAGAGTTCAAAATGTATATATTTGTTGTATTCATAACACACTTCTGCTGGAAAAAATTAGGAAATTTACCATAATGTGCTCTTCGAAGTTGGGCAGTACACTGTCTAAGCATAGATCTGACATCAGTGCTGGATGTGCTGGTTCCACAGAAGTGAGAGATGACTAGAACATCAGGATTCTGTCGGCAGAAAGCCCGCAGCCACCTCGCTGCCAGAGTGGACTTCCCACAACCCCTTTCACCACATACCAGTAAGATAGACTTCACGGAGTCTTTCTGGTCAAAATCACTGAAAGTAAACAATAATTTGTCCTATAATATAACATATATGTTAATCAAACACAGTTTGCAGCTGTATTTCGTTTTTATCTTCTTACCATGTGAAATGAGCACCTGGATTTTTTAAATGCGTCTCAGATTTTGTATTATGGATTATAGAATGCAGAAATTTGTTCATTGCATTCAGTATTTCTGTGGTGGGTACTGAGGGCACAAACCAGTCACACAATCCACGTGCATGGCTCTGTTGGTGATGCCGATCGAATGAATCCTGCCATCCTAAAACAAATCATTTCAAAAATCATAAAGAGAAACCCCAAAGCCATAAAAACAACTCAAAAAAGTACCACACTGACACTAAATCAGTCAATAAATAAGATTAAATCAGATTAAATAATATAAAACTATATAAAAATATAGGCTTAATTCAGAACTTGTTTAAAATCCTTTTAGTAGATAACAACAAAATTTGAAAACTGGTCCAGAATTACAGCCCTACCTAAGATGAGATGTTTTGGATCCTTGTGAAATTTAGAAATGACTCCTTCCCAGTCCACCCTTATCATCTCCTCAAGCTCATTAAGGTTTCTGAAGAATCTGTCACACAGTGGAAAGAAAAATAAGGATGCATAATACATATATAGCTATATATATGTCAAACCAAAATTTATTCAGACACCTTCAACATTTCTAACAGTATCACTGTTTATTCACTATAGTTTAGTGGTAATGGTAATAAAATATGACAAGAGCAGAGTTTAGTTGATATTTCACTGGTTTTGTCAATCCTTCTTCTTCTTCTTCTTCTTCTGTTAGACTATCTCACAAATGAATTAGGTTGAATGGGTGTCAGCTGTTAAATTTAAGTGCACAATTAGATAAATAGATAACTACCAATTTAGGTCAACCAATTACCAAGCAATGCTTAATTTTGTTCAGTCTGTGGTAAAAAAGGTTGCATTAGCAATTAAAGAAAAAACACTTAAGTAAAACATGGTCAGGTCAAAGTGTCTGAATAATTTTCGGTCCCAAATTTGTATAATTTTACGGTAGTCCACTGTATGAAGAATTTTTGGGTATAATATGGCACAGTTTACTTTATTTTGCTATCCTCATTTACATAAATAAACTATAGTGTCATGCACCCACTATAAATAAAATATTATATCTGGTGTCTGACTCATTTTTGGTTTGACTGTATATACAGCTATACACAAATGGAATTTAGAATTTTAAATAAATCTGTATTTGTGTTTCAAGACATTGTGGTCTTTTCTCAAACCTGACAGGAAGACAATGATTTATGATCCTTCTTTTTAGATCTCTCACTCTCTGTCTCTCACTTTGGCTTTGATTGGATAGCATGTTCAAGAAGATGCGCATTTCATCACTGCTGTCATCCTCCACATCCTGTGGGGTACAGTCTTTAAAATAAAAGAAGCAGCTTCTGTGGTTGTCAATGAAGGCTGCCTTGGTGATCTCCAGCTCTGTCAGGCTACAGGTGCGATACCTGTCCTCCATGACCCAAGGGTAACCAGCCTTTGCAGCAACTTGCAAGTTTCTAGCCACCTCAGACAAAGAACATGGGCCGATTTCAGATTGAGAACCATTCTCTCCTGGCAGACATTGATGTCCATAGCTGTGTCCAAGAAGACACATTAAAAAAGATGAGCGGTCGATGAGATCCAAACTGATTTTCAACTGCTGGTCGAAAAGATCTGGCTTATTTATCTGATGTTCATCATTGTCATCATTGTCATAATCCCTTTCTAGTTTGCTTCGCTGTAAGTCCACGGGTCTGAAACAGGCGCCTCTTGTCTGGCAAAGTGCATCTAGGTGGGGAAACACCTTTGCTTTCAGGTAAGACAACTCTTCTTGAAGATCACCTGGAAAATAGCACATGTAAGGCTGAAGAGGAAACACCAGACTGTCAGACGCTCCCATCATTTTTTCTTGGATATTTATTCCTTGCATTTTTAGTGTGAGACTTTCAGAAATCTAAATATGTTAGGCTACATTGATTCAACAGAGAAAAAATTAAATGCACAAATATTAAATGGTACATAAATAAAAATTTTAATGTTTTAATCTATTACTAAAAAAAAAAAAATCCAGTCAACATAAACTAAGTAAAATAGAAAAAAAAACTTAGTGTATCTTTAAGTCAACCAATCCTATCGGGACTTTCTTGTGGTCTATCATGTCAACAACTTGTTGCTAAGGTGACCCTAATGTCATCAAATGTAATCTGATTCTGAATCACCTAGTTCCGTTTCCCCCAACCCGCTCAAAGAAGTAAACAGAACCCACACCGTCCCCAGATCAGTTGTTACAGTCTATGACAAATTGCCCTTCGCTCGATGAATTGGCATCCCGGTGAGCCAACCAACGCGAGCCACGATCGGAACGTGTAAAATCGGACATGTAAGGCGGTGATTGGACGACAACGGCTGCGGACAGCTTTCTGATTGGTGCGGTGTTGTGCGTGGGGTGCTGTGATTGGCTCATGACGAATGAGTACAGCCCTAGAGCGGAGGAGTTTATAAAGCCGATTTCTCGCTCTCTGTCCACGCACTGCAAGAATTCATCGAGGCGTACAGGGTGCAGCAACAGCTCAAGGCGTTGATCTGCTATTGAGTCTCATAAATAAACAGTTTTTCTTTCTTAAACAATGAGGCGACTGTGGATTATCGGTCTCCTCTGTGCACTATTGGCTTTCGGTGAGTATGTTTTATTAAATGGCCTTGAAATGCACCGTTATGCAGTTTGCTGTCTTTGAACTTGATAAAGCTTCAGTGAGTGTTTGCCGTAATGTTGCCGTCTTTGTGTGGTTCCATGTAAGCTTTAGTATTATATATTCGGGGTTTGATAATACTTTATTTACAATTTTTTTAACGCTTCCTAAATGGATGAATGATTTAGAACAGGAAATAAAACCTGGAGAGTGGATTTGAATTGCATGTGCTTCTGGAAGTTTCCTCAAGATTGAAATGGCCTTCATATATTCAGATGCCATTTAATGATACATATATGATGCATTATAACGACAAAATGCTTTGAAATGGTTGCTTTTGCTAATGTACGATTTTTAAAAACCAACTAATAATTAGTAATGCAAGAGAGAAATGGCACAATGAAGTCCAATTGCACATTTAAAGAAGAATTGAATCAGCGATCTTGAACCATGTGAACTCACATCAAGGCCTTTAAGTGTCTAACTGAGATCTTCTGGATCAAGAAAGTGCATTTGCACACAAATCGAGAGTATTTTGCACATTTCAGAGCCTTACCTGAGCAATTTTAATCAAATTTTGCTTCACAGAGCACATTCATGTAAAATGAACAAACATCCTTGCTGGGCACAAAAGGGTTTTTGTGGAGCAAATATACTTAGGAATTGAGTTATTTTTTTGGTGCTGTTCAATCATTAAGTTGAGTAACACTGTTGAATCTGTATAGCCTTTAAGTGCTTTTTATCACCACTGGTGCATTTACATTATTTGTGGTTTTATCATAATCTTTATTTTGCATAATTGCAGCATCTGTGAAAGCTGATGATGACGTTGACATTGATGGCACAGTGGAAGAGGACCTTGGGAAAAGTAGAGACGGATCCCGCACAGATGACGAGGTTGTTCAGAGGTCTGTATGGACTTGAACTGCACTTGACTTATTTCAACATCAATTTTAAAGATTGAGGAAAATTACTGTGACCCTTTATTTAAATTCAGATCTTAAAGTAACCTTAGCTGCTATTCTTACCTTTATTAAATGCTTTTGTTTCTGTTACGAGGATACATTTGGATATATTCACTTTAAGCTCCTCACAAATACCATAAATACTCCCCAATGGAGGTTGAACATCTGGTTGATGCATTTGTGTCTTGCTCCACAATACCCAAGGGTACATGTAATAAGTCCCCAGAGAAACGAACATGTCACAAGCATCCTTTGCGCTCTCCCATCTCTTCTCTAACAGGGAGGAAGAAGCCATTCAGCTAGATGGTTTGAACGCCTCACAAATAAAGGAAATCCGTGATAAAGCAGAAAAGCATGTATTCCAGGCGGAAGTGAACAGGATGATGAAACTGATCATCAATTCTCTTTATAAGAACAAGGAAGTGAGTATTGGAGGTGTTTGAAGACGTTACAAGTAGTTTTAGTCTTCATGCTGTTCATCATTGTTTTGCAAATCACAAGATTAACACTTCATTATTTTTTCACCCTAAAGATCTTCCTTAGAGAACTGATTTCTAATGCTTCCGATGCCTTGGATAAGATCCGGTTGTTGTCCCTGACCAACGATGATGCCCTTGCTGGAAATGAAGAGCTTACTATTAAAATCAAGGTGTGTTAAAAATTAGTCCTGAGACTCACTTGCAGTACTTAAAATTTCCAGTGGAGAGAGACAACATAACTCACATTTGCATTGCAAAAGGAATTCAAACATGTGTGAAGCAAATTGAGGAGCATTTCCTTCCTGTAATTTTCATATCTTAATTTTGATACTCAACACCTTGTTTAACTACCCAAATGATTAAATTTGTATTTATTAGGTCATTTAGTAAAGTCCAGTATCTCTTAAATATATTTGAATAAATTATGGTTTAAGTTCTCTTTGGAAATATTACTCTGCAAACACTTTAGAAGAGTTTAAGTCAACACTGTATCCATTCTAGAGTTTTAATCTAAAGCAAATTTTTAATGACCTTATATAGGTTTTTAAATTGCGCTATGGTTTAACTTGTTACTTGCCATGAAAATAGCCAATGAAGCTGGCATGGTGTTAAAACACTCCAACTAGTTAATTTAGTCAATATTTTGACTTGCTTTTATCTAGGTTATTCAATACTCAGTCCTGTCTTTTCTCTCACCAGTCCGACAAGGAAAAGAACATGCTTCACATCACTGACACTGGCATCGGCATGACCAAAGAAGAACTGGTGAAGAACCTTGGTACCATCGCCAAGTCCGGAACCAGCGAGTTCCTCAACAAGATGACTGAGATACAGGATGACAATCAGTCCACCTCTGAGCTGATTGGTCAGTTTGGTGTGGGCTTCTACTCTGCCTTCCTTGTGGCTGATAGGGTCATTGTCACCACCAAGCACAACAACGGCACCCAACACATCTGGGAATCTGATTCCAACGAGTTCACTGTCATCGAAGACCCTCGTGGGGACACTCTGGGCAGAGGCACCACCATTACGTAAGCAGCTGAACTTGAAATGTTTAAAATGTGTAGATTGTCACACGTTGTAACTAAAGTCTCGCTTCATCAGGTTGGTGATGAAAGAGGAAGCTTCCGACTACCTTGAGCTGGAGACTATTAAGAACCTGGTGAGGAAGTACTCCCAGTTCATCAACTTCCCCATCTATGTATGGAGCAGCAAGGTCAGTGTCCCCACCAAAGACTCGTTAGTTGGAAGTTTACCATTTTCATAACTAGCTTTAGGACTCCATAAACTCATCAATTTGTGTCGTTTCACAGACCGAGACTGTAGAGGAGCCCATTGATGACGAGGCTGAGGCAGATAAGGAAGAGGCCACTGAAGATGAAGCTGAGGTTGAGGAAGAGGATGAAGACAAGGACAAACCAAAGACTAAGAAGGTAACGTATATGTCCATCTCATGTTATTGTGAAGCGTCCTAGAGCTTGGGAAAGGCGCTATATAAATTAAACTCATTATTATTATTCTATGCAAATAAACCCCAGCAGCAACTATTTTATATACATTTCTCAATGATTCCTCTCTTCCTTCAGGTGGAGAAGACCGTGTGGGACTGGGAACTGATGAATGACATTAAACCCATCTGGCAGAGGCATGCAAAAGAAGTGGAGGAGGATGAATACAAAGCCTTCTACAAGACCTTCTCCAGGGTGAGAGAACGTGTGCTTTGCGCACAAATCAACTTTTATGGTCATCTGTGCCCTCTTGGATTAATTCAAGCAATTCTGCTTTCATTCAGGACACAGATGAGCCCATGTCACACATTCACTTCACCGCTGAAGGCGAGGTTACCTTCAAGTCCATCCTCTTCATCCCTGCGTCTGCACCCAGAGGTCTTTTTGACGAATATGGGACCAAGAAGAATGACTTCATCAAGGTAATTTTGATAACCTTTATTTGGGAAAAGAACACACTCATGTTGTTGAGTTAACCGTACCTAATTTGGTTCTTTCCCCTCAGCTATTTGTGCGTAGAGTCTTCATCACTGATGACTTCCATGACATGATGCCCAAGTACCTCAACTTCATCAGAGGCGTTGTAAGTGCTGTTGGCTGTCTCTTAAGTGTTGCCATTACGATATTCAGAATGCACTGAAATTTGTGACAATCCTAGTTCTGCACGCACATGAATATCTTGTTTGCATTGCATTTCCCTAGAAGCGATAATCCTTCTGCGTTTTGGCTCATTAGTGAAGAGCACTTCCATTTATTGAGCAGATTGCATGTGCAGTAACATCTCATGTAATATATTGGAGGGTATAAATGTGCTTTTATTTAGCAAAATTGATTTGATTTCGGCATTTAAATAGTTTGAATTAAATTCTAATTTCTTTAGTACTTTTACCCAGGAATAATCAAGTGTTAAATAAATCTTAATTGAAATAAATTATATTTTAAACTTAAAAAAACAATCTGCCTGGGAATTAGTAGCTTTTTTCCATATACGATTTGTGATTTAATGTCTGATTTAATTTCTCAGGTGGACTCTGATGATCTGCCTCTGAATGTGTCCAGAGAGACTCTACAGCAACACAAACTGCTCAAGGTGAGCTCATCGTGTCACTCAAAATAACATTGACTTTTGTTAAATTATATGGTGAAATTATACATGTTGCACAGGCAAATTTCAATTTTTAAAACTCATGTTGGTTCCTTCGTTCCTTAGGTCATCCGTAAGAAGCTGGTCCGCAAGACCCTGGATATGATCAAGAAGATCGCCGAGGAGGAGTACAATGACAAGTTTTGGAAGGAGTTTGGCACAAACATTAAACTGGGAGTTATTGAGGATCACTCCAACAGAACCCGCCTGGCCAAGCTGCTCCGCTTCCAGACCTCCCACAGCGAGACCGTACAGTCCAGTCTGGAGCAGTATGTGGAGAGGATGAAGGAGAAGCAAGACAAGATCTTCTTCATGGCTGGAACCAGCAGAAAGGAGGTGCTTAAATGTTTTTACTTTTAACTGTGCTTATTACTAAGGTACTCAATTTCTCAATTTCCATAGTAACATGTAATATTTAATCTGGTTTTAGGCTGAGTCTTCTCCATTTGTGGAGAGGCTTCTTAAGAAAGGATATGAGGTCGTCTACCTGACTGAGCCAGTGGACGAGTACTGCATCCAGGCCCTGCCTGAGTTTGACGGCAAACGCTTCCAGAATGTGGCGAAGGAGGGTGTGAAGTTTGACGAGAGTGATACGGCCAAGGAGAAGAGGGAAGCTTTGGAGAAAGAGTTTGAACCCCTCACCACCTGGATGAAAGACAAGGCCCTGAAGGACAACGTATGATTATTTCTTTTGTTTCATTGTATTGCATATTAAAAGCTGGCTGACTTGTATAAGTGGCAGATAAATTAAAACATGTTTGTTTTGTGTTTCAGATCGAGAAGGCCATTTTGTCCCAGAGGCTGACCAACTCTCCATGCGCTCTGGTTGCCAGTCAGTACGGATGGTCTGGCAACATGGAACGGATCATGAAAGCCCAGGCTTACCAAACAGGAAAAGACATTTCCACAAAGTATGTCCTTTGAATAAGTCTTAAACGCATGATCACAGAGGCAATCACCCTAGCAAATGCATAGCAATGAGCTGGCAACCATTAACCACATCTTAAGGTGCAGTCACAAGTAGAATCTTTCTTAAATATTGCTGACAATTGTCTACTGTCAGTAGTGTAGTGATTTATGAAGCACGGCTTAAACAAGCCACTTTTTGTCAATCACCGCAGGACTGACTTGAACCCGTTACGGAAAATGTGTGGAAATCTTTCCTCATGCACAATTCCTGATTGTCTGAATTTTGCCCACGAAAATGGGCAAAACATCTGTAAATGTGACAATCTTTAGAGTTGCGACAATGCAATTCACCACTTCTTGGCTTGCTATGTGAAAATGGAAAGTTATGACCAGATAAATTAAAATTAGCAGAATATTGGCAAACTAAACTAATTTTTTTTCTCATTCTAGTTATTACGCAAGTCAAAAGAAGACATTAGAAATCAACCCCAAACATCCTCTCATCAAGGAGATGTTGAGGAGAGTCCATGTAAGTTAAACATCATTCTGATTAAATTAACTTTTATTAAATATTCCACTTAAAATCTGCAAATTGAGTTCAAATAGTCTGACGTATTGTGCTTTGTCTCATAGGAAGACTCCGAGGATCAGACGGCTGCGGATTTAGCCATAGTGCTCTTTGAGACGGCCACACTGCGATCCGGCTACCAGCTCTCAGACACCAAAGCTTATGGAGAAAGAATAGAGCGCATGCTGCGGCTCAGCATGAATGTAGACCTCGACACACAGGTACATGCACAATCGAACACTGATACACGAAATGGAGATGTTCAAATGAAGTTTGGCTCAATATCCTGTTACCGCTTTCACAGGTTGAGGAGGAGCCAGAGGAGGAACCAGAAGAACAGACTGAGGAAGCAGATCCTGAGGAGGTCCAGGCAGATGAGGAGGCTGAAGAAGATTCGGTGAGTGAAAACTGTCACTTATACAGTTTTGGAACAACATGAGGATGTGTGTATCATGAAATGCAAATGGAGAAATTCTAAGTGTTACACTTTATTTTGAGTCTACTTTAGGCATTACTTTAGATGTACTTTACAAAAACTCAGTTAGTTGAAATGTAGTGACAGACTAGGTTTGGTTTAGTAGAATAAGTTGACGTCTACTTGCAAAAGTTACTTAGTCAGTAGAATGTCTGTTAGTGATCATCTAAATAGTGTTGGCAGTTAAGCAGTCAGTCTATTAAAGGCCTGGGTATACTTCATTATCTGCTTTCGGCTCAGTCTCGCGCACAGTGGTGTCTGCTCAGCTTTCAAAGTATACTCAACCGTGGAATGGTGCGTTTGACACATGCACAGTACAATTGCATTTTTATACTCTGCCATGCAAGTTTAGAACAAAGACTAAAACAAAACGTGTGCAGTTCAAAAGACGTGCATGGACTATCGAAATGAAGCGTAACCTTTAAATGGTTTGAAACTACAAGGGTGGGTAAATGGAAGAACTGTTCTTATCATTTGAGATGCTATTCCTTGTGTGTTTTGTCTTAAAACACGTATTTCTCTGTTTCAGGATATCACAGACAAAGATGAGCTGTAAATCTAAGAGGGACGTGGTGTCGGACTGATGCAGAGTGAAGATGCCGATCTCGGATGATTGTCTTTTCTCTGTGTGGGTGGGTTGGGGGAATAGGAAGTGTTTTTTTTTTTTAAAGGCGTTGCGTTTGTGTTTGACATCTTTTTTTCTTTTTTTTTTACATTCCTCCATGATTGTAAATTTGTTAATATTTAACTGACCCAGTTGTGGAGTGCTGACTCCTGTCCACAGAACTATTAAATGTTTCCGGAAAAGGACCTTGTGTGTAATTCGTCTTTTACCTCATCGTTGCTTTGTTTTACCCATTATACAGACTCCCTTCAAAATAACAGGATTGGATTTTGGGTTTTTTTTTAGTTTATTTTTGTAAGATTTTGTTACTGGAAAATCATACTGGAACTATTGTCTGACATTAAATTGCCAACTCCCATCTCTTGTCTCAGTGAAGTGACCAGTTTAAATTCAGAGATTTTTCAGTCTTTTGGTCGTACCAGGGTAAATGTGCCTGTGGGGTCTGGGATAAACCATTTCTCCCAGAGGTCCAGATGTACGCAGGGGTAGTCCCAGGGCTTGAAGTGGCCATTCCAGTGCAGTAAGTGTGCCTCTTTGAGGAAGGACCTGGGATAATGGGCGTCAGGACTCCAGCCTTCATAGAACACAAGAACAGAGCGTTTAATTTACTTAACTGCAAATATACTTTCACAATTCTTCACATTTTCAATTAAGACATTTTGACATTCAAGAGCTGACCCTCTTCCAGTGTTATTTTAGTATCACTGAGATGCTATTAGTTTAATTTTAGTTAATCTTAGTAATTGTCTATTTTATTTTTTATAGTACATCAATTTAAACTGAAATGAGAAAGTTGCTTTTACAATTAACTGAAATGAAAATCCGTTTAAGTTTATTTCAGTAACATTTAGTCAGTAAAAGTTTGGTTTAACTGTTAGGACTCAATCAACCTGAGATGTTTGGGTTATATGTATGAAATGTATTATGCTAATAAGATAATAGTGTTTTTTGTTTTTTTACAAATTCAGCTTTTAAAGAATAGAGGATTTATTCATCCTGCTTGACTTGAGGTTTAATTTGGTTTCTGTACACTACTGTAAAAATCTTTTTTATTTGAGTAAGTTTTAAAATGTAATTTATTGCTGGCAAAGCTGAATTTTCAGCATCATTACTCAAGCCTTCTGTCACATGATTCTCCAGAAATCATACTAATGCTGATTTGCTGTTCAAGAAACATTTAACACTTTTGTGAGGATTCTTTGGTGAACAGTTACAAATATCTTTTAATAACATCACAAATGTCTCCACTGCCACTTCTGATCAATTTCATGTGTCCTTGCTGAATGGGTTTATTATTTTTTAAAGAAATTAATTCTAACCGTATGAATGGTATTGTATTTTAATAATGTATATAATAATGACCTGGAAAATTCTTGTGCACTTTTAAGTTACTGCTGTGCATATAATATCTTAAAAGTGGTCAGTGTTTTAATGAAATACTTTTCAGATTTAATCAAGTATTTCATTTGCATTGCAGCATTATGGATCATTAATAGGGAGTGATTGTTTTCCAAATTAAAATGCATAAATTGATTGTAGAAAGAGTGAAGAGATCTAAAATAAGTAATTATTCAGTGAGATGTGGTAGAAAAAAGTCAGTTACCCAGGTGTCTGATATGCCACAGTGGATCGATGGTTGTGTATTTATCATGAAAGACGATCAGCATTGGAGGGGTGGCTACACCCCCCGCCACAGCACTGCTATACAGGTTCTCCCTAAATTGACATGAGGAAAAAAACATTTGTTTTTAATGAACTAATTTGATCTCTTAAAAATCATTCATCACAACTCACTATGAACCATTATATCACCTGACATTCTTAGCCATCCATTTCTCAAGCTGTTTAGTTATCTTTTGCTTTTTCCATTCACTGACGTCTGCCACAAAAACACCAGGATTAAAGGAGCAGTCGCTAGGGTTGATGCCCAACTCTCTGACTTCCTCTTTGCGGTAGTCCAGAAAGCCCATATAGGTTGTCTATGAGAGGGAGTTGTTTTTTCATGAAATGAAAGAGACAAATCAACCCTTGTAACCGTAACTAAAGCGATTAACTTAAAGAGGACCAGGTTTTCTTTACATTTTCAACTTCCTTTAGTCTGAAATGTTGCTGTTTGAGCATGAAAAGGTCTGCAAAGTTACAGTCAGTTCTTCTCTATATCAATGTAGACTATACTAGTAGACCCCAAAAACAATTGTAAAAGGGCATATGGCCTCTTTAAAGTAAACCATATCTAAAATACTAATACATACATCCAAAAATGCCCACCTGCATCCCCACACTGCGCACCATCTCGTGTGTGGCGGGCAGATCACAGTCTGAGGCGAACGCAGCAGCGTGACCCGCTTTCAGCTTTATGTCATACAGTTCCTGTATGTCTCCTGTAAGCCAGATATAATCAAAAATGATTAATTATTGCAGTGAACATATGAGATCATCCTCCCATGATCGATGCGAGTATAAGTGTAAGGTTAGTATCAATATCAGATGAATTTCACCTTGTACTATGACATCATCATCTAGGTAAACAATCCGCTCGTGATTTTCAATGGCAAGAAGTGGCAAGTAGAACCTCACGAAGTTGAGCTGCAACACCAAAGAAACCAGGATCGAGAAACAATTATTTTCTGTAAACAATCAAAGCAAAAGTCTATGATGGACCTACAAGATCACATACACGACCTGGCCAAAAGTCTGTCAGCACCACCCGCAGTCAATGTTTGTCAAAGAAAAAGACATGACTGTATGCTTTATTTAATGCACCTGTTAGTTTAGGGTGTAGCTGAAGAGAAGGGGGGGGTCCGCATACATTTGGTCATGTAGTGTACCATGTGATCACACCTGTTAGAAATAATGAAGAGTTTACCTAAAGCATCAACTGTACATGAAAAATACGCAGAACTCACAGGGTGCAGCAGTTCTGGTCTGGATGAGTCCGGATTGACTTTCCCCTTCAATACCATCGGATTGAACTCCAGGATCTTGTATCTGATTTTTCTTAGCTTGGTCTTCTCTATGTATACCCTGTTTTTGAGTCCAGAGAAAATACGGATTTAGGCATTTGGGAGGATGTTTGTTGGTTGCATATTTCTCTTTGAGACATGTATTAATATGTATTAATGTATTAATGTGGATTAATAGGTCAGATTCACATAGTGTTATTGTATTGTATTGTATCACAAAGAGATTTTGTACAATAAACTCCTTATGTACAATAAAACATAATATGTTGGCTCACCAATTAAAATCTCTTTTCTGAAGCAAAACCAGTTGAGAAATACAGTGAGTGGCACCTTATCTTTTTGATGGCATCTCGCAGGGTGACTATGTAGAAGAAAACACTAGCACGACTGTTGCTGTAGACACTGTTGATGGTGGCCATGGAAGCACCAATACGCTCCTCTGAAGCACAGATCACCACAGGGATGTCAGTGTCCATCTCTTTCTCCATTTTGGCCTCATCTTTCTTGAGCACTGGATAAACCACAATGATCAATATATAACAAACCAAGAACAAGTGTATATTTGCATATCTGTGCCCTGCATGTGTACCTGAATACTTGGGTAGCGTCTGTAGTCTGGTCTTGTTGTACAGGAGAGCAAAAGCCACCAGGACGAGCAGAATGAGGAGCCCACGATTGACTGGCGCACACACACACACACACACACACACACACACACACACACACACACACACACACACACACACACACACGCGCGCGCACGCACGCACGCACGCACGCACGCACGCACGGAGAGAGAGAGAGAGAGAGAGAGAGAGAGAGAGAGAGAGAGAGAGAGAGAGAGAGAGAGAGAGAGAGAGAGAGAGAGAGAGAGAGAGAGAGAGAGAGAAGATTGAAACTTTTTAAAACACTGCATGTTATAAAATAAAAGAATGACCACTAGAGGTCATTGTAAGACTTTGAAATTACATTTTTACCTCATCCCTCATTTAAAACTGTTCTAATCACTAGTTACCAATTTAAAAAAGCATTAGTATCTAATGAACAGTTAGAATAGTTACTAGTCAACTACCATTTATACTAGTCAGCAGTGTTGTTATTGTTAACTAAAACTGTTAAACATTGTTTTTGTTATTGAAATAAATCTGAAATAAAATGGTAATATTAGATGAAAAACTTTTAGAAAGTAAAAACAAATCTCGCCTTGGCATCTAAATGAAATGGGTTTAAGTTGAAATACCACAATTACTTAAAAAAAATAAATATATATATATATATATATATATATATATATAAATTAAATCTATATAAAAGAGAAAAATTACCAAAAACAACATATCAAAGTTAAAATGTAAACTAAAATGTTAAAAAATTTATAAATAATATAATAGCCTAGTATATAAATTATATTAAAATAACACTGCCAGTCAGACAAAAAGGTGTCTGAACTTTCTTTGGGGGAGGTTAGTGCTACAACAGTCCATGCCGAGGTCAGCTGAGATCAAATAAACTTCTGTGTATTAAGTCTTCACTACCTCCTGTCAAGGCCTTAACTGAGAAAAAATACCAGGAAAGGTTCACTTAAACTTACCAAATCTGATTAAAACAAAACAGTTCTTCAAATTTCAATCATTACACCATTATTAATAATGTTAGGGAAGAAGATTGCATTTATGATTCAAATAATGACTCAAAACTTCAATATACAGGCCTGCAAATACAATGCACACTAACTCTGGCTTCCGTGTTCTGAGTGGGATTTTCAGAGACCCTGTTATACCTCACTTTTATGGGTCCGAATCTGCCTGGTTACCTCATTTACTCTGGGACGACCAGTGGGACTGACCCCCTCCTCCACCACATACACACACTGGACACATTCCAGCAGCACAAAACCAGGCACTAAAACATCACCGTGTGCTCTCAGTTATCCATGAGATTTCACCACGAGAACCATCTCATTTCTTGTATGTAAGTTTTGTATCAAGAGTCTGATTCGGAGTGTGACTCATACACTGGACATGATCATCACCAGCCTTGGGTGTTTTTCCATGTATTATGAAACAGTGATGAAATAAACAACTGCATAGGCTAGTTCATGGAAACGCAATCTGCAAATTTGCATTTGTTACTTACTTTTCCCCAATAAAGCCATCTTTCACCATCAGCATCTGTGAACGGACAGAAAGAAGATATTGAAAAACTGTTCCATACTTGGAGATGTTTTTTTTTTTGTTAAACTTTTGTATAAGACACATTTCTAAGTGGATTTTGGGTCTCTTGAGGCTCTACACATGTGGGACTGTTTATCGGGAGTCTCCTGGCCTTTCCTTCCTGGTGGCATTCTTCACTAAGCCTTGAACTCAAGAGTTATCTATTTCATTTCTTTCGCTCCACATTAAAGATCACATTTTCTAAGGCCTTTAAACTCAGAGAAAACTCACTCTAGCTTTGCTGAAATAAACTAGAAACCAAGTGCACAAAACACTACATGCTAGGCATCCCTTGAGCTGTTATTCTGATGATTTATTTAGGAATGTAACTATATTTTAAAAAGCTCCCACATGCCACTTACATACACAGCTTCTTGTCTTCTTTCTCTATAGCCTACTAGACGAAATACAATTTATTGTAACTATTTTTGTCAGTTTGTGTGGCTTTTTAGCTTTTAAAAGCAGAAAGCATCTCAAATGTAAGAACAACATCGACTGAAACGTCAACAAATGATGTCACGTATAACGTTAACGTTACCTCAGACAGTTCGTTAACTTATTATTATAGGCAACAAAATGTACATTAATAACAATAACAAACATTATTAAATCAGCATTAGATCATTAGTTAATGTAGGCTGTACAGGTAACATTATCAAAAAATATATAGAAAAAGAGATGGTGAAGTTTCACCATGAGGACCGTAGTAGTATCACTGATAGATAACTTAGCTATCATAAAAAAGAGGCGAGTCTGTATAAGTAAAGCTTGTATAAAGCAAGGGGAACGCTTGTAATCGATTTAAGTTGAATTGTAAATTATATTGGTCCCTTACCAGTTTCCAGAAGTTGCGCGTGTTCATTAATCTGTACGGCGAGTGGGCGTGGCCAACGCACGAGCCGTCCAGCTAAACTCCGTGCTGCTATTCCCCTATTTATCCTCATGACATGAGACCCAGCAATGCATTTTTGTTCAGGGTTCTTCCTAAGATCTCTAAAATACACACACGCCACTGTGTTGTCTGACTGTGTCTTACAGGGGACGTCCCAAGCATTTCTGATATACCAAAAGTGGGTGTGGCACATACGTACAAATTATTATTCTATTATTTCACCATTTATTATTATTATATATGTGACTAATCATGTATATCAATTATGGAAACAAAGAATTATCCTTTAATTGAATAATAAAAATCTCAATGTGTTGCCATGTGCACTATAAACTGTAAGTACACTTTTGTACATCTTTTTGTGAGGAAATTCATTGCCACAATGCAATCTCTAGTTTTTGACCCTAACCTTACCCATCATCACAATTAAGTGCCTAGCCCGAACCCTAATTATAACCTTATCCCTAAAAAAAGTCTTGACCCTCAAACAAGCCTTTAAAAGGGGACTCAGAAAGTGAGGACTGAGCAAAATGTCCTTATTTACTCTCGTTGTCCTCACTCCACTTGTTTAAAACTCACACCAGTCCTCACAAAGATAGTTGTCCTCTATACACAAATATAGTTGTACACACAAAAAAATAAATAAGTAAAGAGGTTTGTTTTGTCCAATCCATTTCACAAGTAATAATTAAGCTAGAAGAAAAACACACTGCAATTTGTTGAGCACCAGATCCACCCAGGATTTAGTTAGTCTGAAATGCAACAAACATATACATGTGATTGTACATTCTCACACAAACCACTTTGAATAAAAAATGGCTTCTGAAACAAAAAATGTTTTAGAATTGCAACATACATATACATAATGTTTATACATTCTCAAATAAGTCACTCTGAGTTTTAGAAAATAATTCAACATACTTAAGTTAGCATATGTAGGAATGGTTCTTTTTCTTTCCACACATCACTGATTCTACAAACATGGACATACACAATCAACTGTTGTGTCATTTACAACAGCTGTAATACTGTAGATATCAAGGGCTTGAAGAGGCCAGAAAAAGGCACTGCTTATTCTCCACCTAAAAACAGTGACGTCAATGTTTACTGTTCCAAAAAAGGACAAGTCGCAAAGAGAGGGGCAAAAACATTTTGCAGTTGAAAAACTTAAATCTTTTTTTTTTTAGAAGTGTTAAAATGGTTACTGAACACTTAAATAAATATAACTAAAAATGTAAAAAAATAAAAATATTGCCTGATGGCGTTTAAAGTAAATATAAGAGCATGCCGACATTGATGGGCAGCTCGATACTTTCATTGGTATAGGTCATGCATCTGACGCGTTCAGGAGGAGAGAGCAGGAATGCTGTAGGTCCCACACGCTGCTCCACACAGGTCAAACACAAAGCGCCGCCCATGTCCGCGCTGTCCATCTGTAACACATACATTGAATGAATCAATACAGGAAGTGAGCTTTTGAACTTAACTTAAACAGACAAATGGTTGAGCAAAGAGACACTAACATATCTGACAGGAAGTCTGCACATGCTGAGGATGGAGTCTGCGATGATGTGGTTCTGACAGTCTTCGGTGGAGCAGACGAGACACGGGTCTTTACTCAGCAGAGTGCTGGTCAGCTCTGACCTCAGGAAGTACTCCTGTGAAGGAGGCCAGGAACTTAGTAATAATACAAAAGCTTCAATCTCATGATATCGGGATATTCTTTAGATTATAAAGATCAGATTGAAGATGAAGCAGCAGTAACTCGCCCCGGGGAACGTGAGGATGTTGCTGATGGTCTTGGTGATGTACAGTGTTCTCTTGGCTCGTGTGATCGCCACATATAACAGGTTCCACTCGTCACCTGGGACGTTTGCTGCAGGCAGAGAATAACGATTCAGCCTTATGCATATCTGGATTTTCAGAACTCTCTGGAACACTCATTTTGATTGGTCAATTGAAACATTAGGCAAATATTTTTGCAACTAAGAGACTGAAGGATGTTCAGTAAATAAAACAATACATTTCAGATTGTTTTTCACCAAACCTTATATCATATACCCCTAGAACACTTGGCGCGTGTCGCATGATACATTTGTCTTTTTTAAAGAGCTTTATGCTGGTCGCTATAGACTAATATGGATGAGTGCGAGAAAAACATCTTTTAAAAATTCTCTTTTTGTGGTCCATAAAAATATGGCATGTGCCATAAGAACAACACTAGGGTGAGTAAATTATGAATTAATTTTCCTTTTAGGGTGAACTATCCCTTTAAGGGATAAGATTATTTCTACCCACTGCAGTAAAATATATGTGATAAAAATATAAAATTCCTATTTTATTTTTAAAGCATATTTAAAAAAAAAAAGAATACCATAGTGACTGGTTAAAATGTATGGAATCCACAGGATGTGCCCACAGATATCAGATCATCACAAATGTACACTTTGATCCACCAGATGTCACTTGGCTAGAGCCCAGACAGACCTTGAGGCTCGGATACAGAGACTGCAATAACTAAGAGCTGGGCTTTATTTTGTTATGTGCAGACACATTCATTAATCATTGATTGATTCTAGATACGGGGCGCAACATGTGGCACCATTTTAAGGATGAATAATAATGAATAATATACACACACAACATACATATATAGGCAAACATGCTTTGTTTTCTGTCATATATAACCATGATATATTACCTCTTAAGGTACAAATGATAAAGAAACTGTTTTCAATAAAGTACCACAAACCTGCGTTGAAACCGCCCACTCTCTGCAGGTTGTGTCGAGCGCATGGTACTTTCATGAAGTCATCTGTCACAACCACTGTGTCAAACTCCAGGCCTTTTGACTTATGCACCGTACCAAGGATAAAATCTGTCACAATCAGAGAGATAAAGGCATTCAACTTGCATATAAGGGCTGTATTCGTACAGTGATTTTACTGCGTGTATTCCTCAAAACCAGTGCTTTAGTCTTTTCTCTTTCTCTTTCTTTATTTCTGTCTGACTCACCTGCGTACAGCAGGCTTTTCTGGGCACGATCATAGATCCGTTTGACCAGCTCTGGAATGCGTTTGTTGAATTTCTCCACCATGGCTAGCTTGCCCTCCAGTTCGCGGTCTTCTGAGGCCGTGGCGTATCCCTTCAGACCCATGAATCCACCCATTTTATCTCTGCAGAAACCTCGGATGAAGAAATCCTTGATCACGAGGCTCTCTGAGGTGGAGAAACAAACCAAACTTTAGAAAAACAATTTAACAACCATCAGTTTTAAAGATCCAACAAGATATTAATAATGATCTGAAATAACTTACTAGCTTTACAGACAATAATCATACAGCAAAACGAAAAATACTGCAACACAGACACCATCATGAGCGTTGCAATTATGATATTTTGTTTTAACAGCGAGACTAAGATAAAACTTTCAAAGCTAAAGTGACTCACCCTTCTTGCGTTTGTCCTCTGGTTGCATCAGGACCCAGATATCCATAATTTTTTCCAGTCCAAAGTTTTCAACACCCTGAAATCAGACGTTGACATTAAAAAAAAAAAGATGTTTTGAACATCAAATAACTTTTTCTGAAAAATGATCCGCAAAACAAACCAGAGCTGATGAGAATATACGTGAGGTTTAAAACACACATTACGATAAACATTGGCATTGTCGCATCATTACTAATTAGGACAAATGTTCAAAGAGGCCATATTATGCCCTTTTACAAAGTCTTAATTTTGTTTTTGGGGTCTACTAGAATAGGTTTTCATACTTGAATGTTCAAAAGAACACATTATTTTCCCACATATTTTACAGCACCTTTCTTCCCAGTTTGTCAGTAACGCTCTATTTAGTTCCTGTCTCTGAAGCCCCTCCTTCTGAATAAGGCAATATACTCTGATTGGTCGGCTGATGACACGTCCCTTACAATAACCGTAAGTTTTATAACACTACTAACACAACTCAACCAGGCCTCGTCCCTTTTTGTATGCTGTGGGTGGGAATTATTTCAATGAGAAACATTGTGATGTGTTGGTTCTTGGAAGAAAACTCAACACTACAGTCGAGGCGTTTCAGAGAGTTCAGAAACTGATATAGTGAATTGAGTGACTTTTCAACAGCAAGTTGTAAGAAAAAGCAAATGTAAGAAAAAAAGGATAATGCACTCACTCCCACAATGTAGATCTTGCAGCTGGGGTTGATGTCGGTGAGTCGGACAGCCTCACTAAAAACAGTGACATTACAGCGGCTCAGAATGGCCACCCTCCCTTCTGGCATCCTCTGTCCCAGGTTCAGACATTGCAGTGTTTGTGTGTCCTCTCCTCTTACACTCCCTGAAAATGTGCACATATTTTTTTTATTCTGTCTGCTTCATACTTCATTCCAAAATCTACAAAAATACTTTTAAAAAAACAAAACAAATTATCTCCTGATTAGAATTACCCAAATATAATTTCTTAAACGTACCATCCTGATTCCCACCAACCAATATCTGCTTCACTTTTTTACAACAGTCCAATATTGTAGCACCAACGTAGGCAATTTCAGAACCAAATCTGAAGCTCTATAAAAAAAATGATAATTGAACATATTTACCCATAAACACGTGACGGATATATGTGAAACAAATAATCTATAAGTAGTCTGTGGAATTTCCTTGAGTGTTTTTCTACCCGTGTGAGATAGTAGATGTGTGTGTGAGGAACAGCATGCAAAGCATTGACCGCTCCTCTGAAAGTGTAAATCTGTTGATGAGGATCTCCAACCAGGATTTTCCCACAGCTCTGAGAGAGCATAATGTCCATGATGACTGGAAGAAAAGAAAAAAAACAGGACCACAAGCAGGACAGAATTAAGAAACTCAGCTCTACAACAGCATACAGGTGAAAATAAATAATAAATAAAATAAAACAAAATACCAGAACCAAATACTACTACATTTAAATGCAATCTTAAATAACCTAAAGCTGGATGAATTTGACAAACAATGATAGGTAAATTTTCTAACCTGGTGTGCAGTCTTGAGCTTCATCAATAAATATGGCATCATACCGGTCCAGATCTGGTCTCGTCAGCTGCCAGAGTTTAAGGTATCCTATTTGCAACAATCAAAAGAAATGATTAACATAAAATGTGTTTCAATCCAAAGTTGCGAATGAAACAAACCTGGAATATCGCATAAAACATTTGCAGCATCTTTTCCATCCCATGTGTTCAAGAGAACAAAACCGTGACTTGGGAAAGTTTAACTAGCATTGGGTGGATTCCTGGTGTTTAGGAACGCAATCATGTGAGACAGTTTTGGGAGGTAATTATACCAAGTCATTTTGATGACAGACTTTGGCTCAGGCATTTTAGAATGATCAAACCAACATACGAGATGCTGCGCAATGAAATTGGTCCACTGGTTAGTCCAGTTATGCCGTCTCACATGTTCTGTTGAGGCAAAGTCACGTGACTTTGGCAATATACCAAACATTCACACAACTTAGCAATAAAAACATTTTAAAAAAAGAAAAAGATTTTGAGTTTGTTTGGTATTGTGACTGAGTGTGATAGCAAATTATACACCAAATTTTGGTGCTTACCATCATGGGTCATGTTGTACACTCTCTCTTTTTTGGTCTGCAGCTCCACCATTTGGTCCCATAAATTCTGCGCGATACCTGCAAAATTCTGGAGAGAAAGACTTTTTAATACATTTTTTTTTGTCACAAAAATGCTACTGACAAAATGAGTGCAGAGACCCAATTAATTCAACATGATATTTGTTTTAGACTATTTTCATTTTTAATTGACTTTATCATTTACCGGTAGTAACTCTTAAAACATTCCCAAAAGCACAAGCTGTAAACTGACAGAACTGTGTTCCTTCACTTTACCATTCTTTGTTGTTCGCTTGGGTATTGAGTCTTGCCCCGTGTGTTCTTGTACTCTGACGGAACGTGTTGAGGGCCAACCCGCTGGTCTATGGACGCCCAGTAGTTGTGGAGGGTTTGCGTCACCACTTTAGCATTGACGAATCCCCCGAGTCCTTCAGGCAAGATCCACGCCACATCAAACGGCTGCAAATTATTGGACAGTTTCCGCAAATTTCTATACCTGCATAGCAAAAGATCCTGGTTATTATAAAAGCTCAATGATTCTTATTCATTCTTCAAACTAGACCCATTCCGATGAAAATCATGTTTTTCTAGGTGTTAACATGTTCTTGTGGCATTTTTCTGATGTTAGAGGACATATCTTGAGAAAAATAAGCTCAAAGTTGTATTTCTGAGTATTTCTACATTCAAATGGCTGTGAATCAGTAGCAGACGCTAAAATGCCGGCTAAAATAGACTGGAGTTGTGACGTAGTAACTCCACTGGGCGGGGCTAGTTAGTTAAAAAAGTTAACTCTCTGTTAACTTAACTTCATCTGTGTTAAAGCGATGTAGATTATAATGTAATGCGTTTTACAGGGGCTTTTTTGAAGTTGTGTTTTGTGTTTAATTTTACTCAGCAGCAGGGTCAGATACACACACACAAGCCGTTGCATGTCATTGTGAACAGAGCTCCGATAGTGGCACGGAAATTGGAACACATACTGTAAAAAATAAGTCACTTTTCACTGTCGAGTTTCACCTTTCGCAGTCGTTTGTCCCCTCGTGTGTCAAGCCCATCACTCGTGAGAGAGTCAGTCAGTTTTTCAGATAGAGCGGTGACATTAGCATCATAATAATCCCAAAATTCAGAGCAATTCACTGATACTAAATATGTCCTGATGGATCACTGTGGGAGGGATGAAATATCGAGGCGAAGTCGAGCTGTTTTTTACCGCGACGTCTCGGACTCGGAGTGAAATAATGATCGGTGATCACTGATCAGAGCTCTCAGCAACGGGGAGGGGGAGGGTCGTCTCCGTGCCAACGGCTCCGCCCACAACGCAGAGGCGAATTGCTAATGAGCTACTGCCGCTCTGCTGAAGCGAAGTCCCAGAAAACAGCACAGGTTTTGAGAATTTGGCTAAAAATGGCATAATCATAATTTAAAGACCACTGGGAATGTTTAAAAATAACTCAAAATATGATCGGAGTGGGACTTTAATGTTTCTCTGCTGACTGGACAGTGCAAACTGACCTCTGTCCCACAGTTCTGAAGGCCATTGAATGGATGGTACTACATTCGACGTTGTGCGGAAATGAACGCTGAGCTTGCATCGCCACGGATTTGTTGAAGGCCAGGTAGAGGAAGCGCATATGTGGTCTTTGCTGAGCGTACTTCACGAGTGTGGTCGTCTTTCCAGTGCCTGCGACAAAAAAAGAATGGGATTATATGAAGAACAGAATACTACTCACTTTATTTTAATTTAACATTTTCAGCTGCGAAATAATATAAATAATTTTTCCTCACCTGCAAAAGCCATTATTTTAACAACGTGATGATTCTGGATGTCATGGTTGAGTATCTGCTGTTGCTCGTGAGTAGTTTGCTGTCTGAAAAAAAATGATATCATATATTCATTGCAATAAATATATTCGAAATCTTTTTGTAACATTATAAACAAAAACTGTCATTTTTGAATAAAAGTATTAAAAAGGAGGACACAAAAGTTTTGTGTAATTAATATGCAAATACTATATCCTACCCACCTGTTGTCATGCAGGCTTGGAGACGGTACGTTCTCCATTAAGTGCAGTGCGTAGAAGATGTTGTAATGCCACCTAAAGATGGAGGTTCAAAAAGTGAAGATTAATTTAGATTACCCCACAAAATAAAGAAAACAGCCTCATTTAAGCATTAAATAGTTTTCATTGGCTGGTCAAAAATTCCCTCTTTTAACTCCTCAGCTGCCATAAATAAACAACTTCTCGACCTCTGTTTCATATGGACCTCGTCTCTCACCTGTTGCTTATGTTAATATCATTATCTCTCATGGCCAGAAGCAAAGTGGCCATGGCCCACAGGTACTCGGAGATTCCTCCTGCTGTCAGCAGACACCCAGACTTCCGCAAGAGAGCTACCAGATCCAAGACATCCTTCACACCGTCAGCCAAAATCAAAATCAGGGCCATGGTAGACCAAGGGTTTGGACCCTGCAATACAAGTCGAAACAAAAATAATTAGTTAAAAATGCCAAAAAAGTGGAACCTGATGCACATTATAATGCAGTTAATGCACATTGTTGCCAAAAAAAACAAACAAAGGCACTACTAAACTAGTAGTTTCAGTAAATGTTAACTGTGGGTTTGCATTACCTCATCATCCGCCATGTCTGGCAGTCTGTCTTTGATGCAGCCTTCAGCGTGAGCGTAGAGCCGATGTCCTTTCACACACTCCAACACGTCCTTCACATTCACCCGTTTGCTGTGTTTGAACTGCGACATGTACCTGGAAAAGCATGCATGTGCTGTGAGAATTTCACAACACAATATACATTTGACATAAATTGGCAAATTATTACTCTAACAAACGATTCGATTTTGTATATACCATATGTTGCATGTGAATTCCTCCTTATTGCATGTTTCTTTACTATTCTTTTAGTTTTTATGTTGACTCTATACATTTTCACCTTTTTCATTTATTTTCTGTATTTGTCTATTTTGGCACTATAAGCACTTTCCCACATATTTTAAATGTTATCAATCTTTCCAGTGATGCTTAGCTGACTAAACTGATCAGTCAGCAGATTATTAAACTACAGTTGACCCCCGATGTACAAACGTCACACCTAACATGTTTGATCTCTATCAGTAGCTCAGATGTGTGAAGGGTGTGAAAGTGGGGGCTGTGAACCCTCTTATGTTATGCTTCAAAGACAGTGTGTATTCTTACCTCACCATATTAAGAAGACAGAGGTCTTCCTTTTTGATAATTTTATTATCGTGCAGGATAGACTTCACTTCCTTCAGCGCCTCTTTTTCCCGTTTACGGTATCTGCAGTACAACTTCTTCCAAGGAAGAAACTAGGGAAGAAACCATGACATGTCACAATCATATACATGACATTCGTACAGTTCAGGTCACAATATACAAAAAACAACAACAAAAAACACATACATACATACCATACATATGTATGTATGTATCATTTTAACATATTTTAAATAAAATACAGGCCTATGTTAAAGTAATACCTACACAATTTATACCAGTGTACTAAAACTAAATTGAATTAGCATAAACTAACTTTTATTTCACTGTGAAGTTTGAAAGCCACCAACAACAACACACCTGGGGGTCAATGACGACGGCCCTCCAGCGATGGCACACCAGGCTGATGTTCCGATAGAGATCATCTGCTGGGAGGTAAGCGAACATATCCCTCAGGATCTCCTGGGGCAGGTCCTGAACGTGACCCTGGGGCACCTCCTGTCCTCCCTGCACTCCCAGCAGCCCGTAGTGGGCATCGGGAAGGGCTTCAACCAGGTCCTCCTCATGCTCTTCTTTTTCCACCAATTCTTCTTTTTTGACCAATGTGGTTCCAACCTCAAAGTCCTCGTCGAACATGTCCTCAGTGATTCCTTCCATAAAGTCCTCCATCTTATCCTCTTCTGGGATGAGATGTCCGACGGGTTCCTCTTGTTCCTCCTTCTCCTCCTTCACTGGAGTCTTGGTTCCTTTTTGGGGGCTGGTGCTTATGACTCCAGTGACAGAGAAGAATTCGGTGATGCCCCTCTGTTGGTCCACACCACCTGAAGCTTTAAAGCAAAATTAAAGATGTTAAAGTGGGAATTTAGCACTGTTATTTTGCAGAAAGATGCAAAAGGTAATGACAAATTTAAAAACACCTTGTCTGCTTCTTTTGGTGGGTGTCCTGGGCTGAAGTCTTCGGTTTGGATCACGGTTGCTGAGGTTGACATTAAATGGCTGTGTGAGAGACTGGTTCCCTGCGTTGCTTTGCACCAGTTCATCACATTCTGAGGGCCCCAGGTGCCTGCGTTTGGCCCTTCCTATAGAAAACACATGTAAAAAATATATTACCTACGTAAAGCACGTTAAACAGCTAATAATCAATTACATTAAATAAAACACACCGACAAAAAAACTCACAAAATCGGGGCTGAATACGAACTTGGACTTCAGTACGGATTCGCATTTGTGTTTATTTATTTAAAAACATACATTCAATGAACATACATGATACAACAACATGACACGCAAAGAGAAAAGTGCCAACCAAAAGGCAAGATATTTACCTTTTATGGACGATTCCATGATATAAAGACGACGAGCCTCTTCAACCTCCCGATGTTGTGATATTTAAACTTGTGTAGAAAACGTCCACCGAAACGAAAACAACAACTTCACAAGGGTTCCATTTCCGCTTTGCGTCCCAAAATGTTTAAGTTCACACATCATTTCAAAATAAAAGTTCAAAAAGTCCAGCGATTTTTTTATAGGGCTCTCTCATAGACTGTAAAAAAATATATAGGGCTCTCTAGCGGCATACAGGGTTCAAATATTCCTGAGTATTCAAAAGTAAATTCACATCCTCGGTTTGTTTTTGGTGGAAAGTGGTGCTGTAAGTTACTTTTCACTGGCCCTTAGGTGGCGACAAGCGTCTTGTTCAAAAACATCGATTCATTCAAGAACACACTGCTGAAATAAAGTAACATTTAAAAAACGAAACTTATTTCATTTCAGCTAGTTGCCAAAATTGATCAATTTGATTTAGTTTACCTTGATGCAACCTACTAAAATATTTAAAAGTAAAACTGAAACAAACTAAAAAATAAACTGACTTTTATTTTACTTAAGATAGTGTTTTTTAGGTATTAAAGAAATGTCACCAAAGTGAAAGAATTCACTTTGGAAATTTCACTAAAGAAAGTTCACCAAAAACGAAAATCCTGTCATCTTTACTCACCCTCAAGTTGTTTGACTTCCATAGGATTTTGTTGCCATATGGAAGTGAAGTGCCCCACAACGGTTTAGTTACAAACATTCTTCAAAATATGTGTTGATAAGAAGAAAGACATTCAATACAGGATTGGAACAACTTGAGGGTGAGTAAATTATGTATGTGTAATATGTATATTATGTAAATTTTAGTTTTTTTCTTTCTTTCTCAGTTTTAGGTAAATATAATTCAAAATCCTCAGCCGGTCACATAGATAAACAACATAACAAAATATATACTTGCCTTTTTTTAAAACAATATTTATTTTATTTGTTTGTTGTTATTACCATTGACTGCCTGTCTGTTCTCTGTAGTGTTAAAAAAAATCAATAGATGGCGGCAGAGAGAGAAATACCCTTCGCTAACCTCCGCCACCTCTGCTCAATTTACAATAAGTTTTTTTTTTTATGGAACAGAAATCACAGGGGATACATAGGCTATATCACACAAAACACCACTTAAGAAACAGGATAAGAAACTCAAGGTAGAGCAAGGCAACACATTTAATTTTCAAGCAAGATAGGCTACAGTAGGCTAAACACTAAACAGAGATAGGCTAGTCTACAGAAGAAGTCATAGCATCTGTGAACAGCACATTTTTCAATAAAACGTGTTCATAAAGTAGTTCAAATCGATTTGTATTGCAATCATTTTATATGCTAGCCTAGAAATCTAGACGCCCCTAGCGGCAGCAAAATGTATTTTGCAGCCAGGGCCAGTCTAGCAACTCTCAATACACATTCTAGCAGCAAAAACCCAGATTGGGTCAGGCCAATCACGTCGTGTATAGAGCATGCGGGGCGGGCTTAACATATGACGACAGAGTTGCGACGGCTGGCATAGGCACTTGTAAACAAAGAATGGCGGCAGCAGCTGTCGAACAGCAGTCTTTCGAATCGGCTTTGGCTGCGACTCTGGAGGACTTGGAGTTAAGTTTCTCTTTAAGAAAAGAGCAAAAAACGGCACTTAAATCATTTTTAAAAAAGGAAGATGTGTTCGGAGTTTTGCCGACTGGATACGGAAAAAGTTTAATATACCAATTAGCTCCGCTGGTGGGAAAACGTCACCTTCTTCGTTGCTCTGATTGGTTGTAGCGCTATCCTATTGCGTGCAGAGGGATTTTGAGAGACAGCCGTTTATCCCGCCTCTCGGAGTAAGCCTAGTCTATGGAGAGTGTCCAGACTAAACATCTTGATGTAAGTCTGGCTGGCCAGGCTATTTATATGCCGTTTTTTTATTAACTGTAGGCTCAGGCTGTAATCGAGACAGTAAACTCTTATCAAAGTTAATTGTACCGGGATGGGAAAAGCCTCATTTGATAACGAGCCGATTGTTGAAATGAGCTGACGATAACCGATTAGGCTACTGCAAGTGAACAATGTAGCCTACTCAATTTATAGTCAACACACACTATGATAACTGTAAACTCATTAGTTAATCTAACTTAATCGATATGTTTAATCGTAAGTTGTTATTTTGCCATTAATTTACCTTGTTGCAAATGGGTGTCCTTACGCAGTGTTACACATTGTCATTTGGTAATGTTAAATGTCTTGCACAAGAACCTCAGACGTGGAGCATGTCCCTAGGCAAGGGATTTTGTAAAGGTTCACTGACCTTGTTTGTTTTTGCAGTAATGATCTTAGTCTGAGCCTACTTGGTGTGTGTGTGTGTAGGTTAATATTATAATTGTGGGGACCAAATGTCCTTACAAATAGTAAAACCTGAGATTGCCTATATTCCCATGAGGGAAATGCATTAAACATACTAAACTATGTTTTTGTTTGTTTTGTTTTTATGTAAAAATGCAGAATGTTTTCTGTAGGTTTAGGGGTAGGGGATATAATATACAGTTTGTTTGTAAAAATCAGTATGTCTATGGAATATCCCAATGATACATGAAAACGTGTGTGTGTGTGTGTGTGTGTGTGTGTGTGTGTGTGTGTGTGTGTGTGTGCGTGCGTGCGTGAGTGCGCGCGCGCCACTTACAGTCTGTAAATGTTTAAGGGTGGTTCTTGCTCTTCAACATCCTCTGCACACAATACTGTCTGTATCTCTGGGCTGCTCCAAACA
This sequence comes from Phoxinus phoxinus, assembly GCF_949152265.1. Lineage (NCBI taxonomy): Eukaryota > Metazoa > Chordata > Actinopteri > Cypriniformes > Leuciscidae > Phoxinus > Phoxinus phoxinus. The sequence continues at coordinate 6,790,941 of NC_136884.1, forward strand.
TCAATCAAAAGCTCTCATTTTGCACTTGAACTTCATGCTGTCTTTGCTGCCATTCTGAAGAATAGACTACAAGACTCTTATGTGTGCACGGAGATGCATTAAGAGATGCTCTAATCCAGTGCTTTTACAAAGAAGTGGGATTCAAATTGTAAGCATGCAATTCCTGCTATAGAGATAAAGGAGGCATGACGTAATAAACTACAAATAAAGTCAACAGGTTTTTTTTCCTGAAGTATTTTTAAAGTATTGTTTGATAAGGCGAGTCTTGAGTCTGCGCGTGAAGATTAGGAGGGATTCTGCTGTCCAGGCATGTAGGGAAAGTTGGTTTCGCCATTTGAACACAAGGACAGTGACGTGTTTAGCCTTGTTGTGAGGTTAAAGTGTGACTTTAGTGCACTGTGAAAAGTCTCAGTCTGTCTCTTCTTGATCATGCAGTTACAGTGAATGGGGACTGAAGCTATGAAAAGCATGAACTCCTTAGTAATGACTGAAGTTTCAGGTTTTTGTAAGGTTTTGGATAGTAAATCCTTCCAATGGTTTGGTAATACTTGAGTAATTACGATTGGGTTACCATTATCTTCAATTTAAAATTAATTATACATTATGCATTACTTGCATTAGTTATGAACCTGCATATACTTAGAGGTACTGGATAAGGTATGCTAATAGTGAATACCATTTTCAAAGCTATTACTTACTAATTCGTTGATCAGAGTTTCTTGTTAATAGTAGTTACTATTGCGTTACTCATTTGTTCTTAATGACGGAGCAGAAAAGTGTTACCGAAATGGCAAGTAAGTAACACATTGAATTATAAGTGAAATTTTGAAGTAGAAACTGAAATAGAATTGTAAAATGTACTCCAATAATCTTTGTTTGATTAAGGTTTAAAAAGCTAAAACATTGTCATGGTAGGTAAACAAAATTTCACATAATTTTCATTAACCACTCATTCTTTCAGAACATCTATTACATTTGGTGAAAGTTTTGGCCGTTGTTTAGTCATTACCAAACCATGCTAACTTAACCAAATCTTTCCAACCTCATTTTTTGTTGGGGATTCAACTCGACCAATAATATTAATAGCTGCCATGTGGTGTTTGGTTCCTTTTTGTGTCGTTTTTTCCATTTGCTGCTGGTGACTGGGAATTCCTGCCCGTGTGAAGCTGCACGTACAGTATGCATAATGATTCCAACACTCGGCTCTGCTCAGAATCCTGACTGGAGTGTGTGTGTGTGTGTGTGTGTGTGTGTGTTAAGAGTCCATGCTCTGTTCGTGTGTGTGTGGCTAGACTGTCTATGACATCACCTTCAAGAAGAGTGTGTCTTGGCATGCACTCCTCATGACTCCTCTTGTCAGAAAGTTAGATAAGAGAACATTCCCTGTTAGCTCAAATAATCAAGTAATCAAGAAAGTGTATATCCCAATTCCTGTAGGCTACTTATGCACTATTCTATGATGTTTTGGAATATAAATAGTGTGAAGAGTGTGTTCACACTGAACATTACAAATAGAAAAGATAGCCTAAATACCCAGATGATGCACTTATTTAACCGAATTTTTTTTATTTTGAATAAGTAAATACTTCACAACTGCTAAAAAGTATGTTCTTTTATATAGTGTGAATATATGAATTTAATCTGGATGTACTACATTCGCCATATTGTCATTATCATGTGACCAGTGTCAGTTGCGTTGCTTCACTGCCATTCACAAATCTTTTCCCGTGGCCTCATGGGATAGTAAAGTGTCCATCAGAATTACACTGGAAGAAGTAGGACATCCGGGTACTTTTTGCATACTCTTTAAATGAGTTCTGTGAATTTGAACATACTTTTTTGTCACACACCGTTTAGCCTACTATATAGTTGGGAAGTTTGTGATTTTAGATGCAGCCGAAGTGTGGAATGTTGGACACTTCATCCCGGTTTAGTACATAGTGTACAGTGCGTCATTTAGGATGCAACTAAAATGTCAAAAAATCGTGGCTTATGTTATCTTGGAAATGGAAGGTCAAGTCAAGTTAAGTGCAATGCATTGTGGGATACAGCATCTTGAGCAAGTGCTCCACATTTTTGCAAACGCTAAAAAGTTGCTACATACTAGTACTACAATAGTTAAAATCGCAAACTGACATTGAGGTATATTTGTAGCCCTTATATGGAAACTAACATTTTTAAAGAGCACAACGGTTTGAGAATTCACTTTTGAGGTCTGACTGTGCCTAATTTATGCTGTAGAACAGAATGTAAAAGTCTTTTTTAATTATGTTAACCGGATGAAGCCGTTATTTTACTCATAAATCGCAATTCTAAATGTCCATTAGAAAGTCTGAGGAAACCCGTGTTCATTCTCTTAAGACTACAGCCTGAACAACTCAGTTTTACAGCAGCTGACATGACTGTGACGTTCATTGCCTCTGCAAATGCGTCAAGACATTGGTGGTGAAATCATTGGCAAAAGTTATTAGTAACCTTGCCTTTTACTGCTTAACCTGTTAACTCACCCACATTTTTGAGCATAGCTGTGAAAATAAATGTTTGTATTTCATGAATACAAAGGTTAGTCTCTTTTTAAAGACACTCAGATTATTGCTGTAGTTTGGTGACCAATTCTCACTATTTAGTTGCATATTAGTTTGCATATTATTAGCATATTGGATGTTTATTAGTGCTTATAAAGCATATATGCATGCCTTATTCTGCATGACCATATTCTACATCCCTTAATATACCCAATACCTAAACTTAACAACTACCTACTAACTATTAATAAGCAGTTTATTAAGGCAAAAGTGGTAGTTAAAGGGATAGTTTACCCAAAAAATTTTTTGTCATCACTAACTCACCCTCATGTAGTTCCAAACCTGTATGAGTTTCTTTCTTCTGTTGAACACAAAAGAAGATATTCTAAAGAATGTTGGTTCTCAGACAATTGATGGTAGCTATGACTTCGATTTCCCTAAGCACGTGTGCATGACTGCTTGTTTGGGCAAGCTTAAAGTTTGGCAATAATTCCATTCATTGCTCTCCCACACATTGTGCCTGAAGATGTTTCTCATTCACTCTCCCATGTTCAGGGGTACATGCTTTTGTATTCACAGTGAAGATTCTTGCTGAGAAGAGCATATGTTGAGCTTTGGATGCTGATGATAATAATAAACCAGCCTGGAACAGCATGTATTCTAGTTGATTCTGATATATCTTTAACGATGATGGTTTTTAAATACAATGTTAAATTACTATAATTACCCATTTGATTCTTATGAAAAAACTGAAATGCTGCAAAATACAGCATGATATGTTCTGATTACTTTAGTTGAGGCGCGTCTATATTTGACTCATTTTCTTTGGACACTTCTGGTACCACCCTGATTTCCTTAAGTACATAATATAAAAATAAATTTGAACAATATTTGTTCGTTTTCTAACCAGACCAGATTTGGTAAATTTCCTCAGCATCATTTTCCCCAGTGTATCTGCTTCTGAATATTTTCCATGCATTGAATGCAGTGTTGTTATCGTTAGCTAAAGCTTTTTGTTTGTTTGTTTATTAAAATAAAACTGAAATAAAGTAAAATATAAATACCAGTATAAGATGTAAAACTTAAACTAAATAAACATTTCTAAACGTTGCCTTGTCGACTAACTGAAATACGTTTATGTTGAAGATAGCTGAAGACCTTCCTACACTTGCCTTTATTTGAATAAAATAATATGTAGCATATATATATATATTATATTGGGGCTATTCTTCTCATAAGGGTGTTTCATGCACACTCTGTAGCATGTCTGGATTGTGAATCATTGAAAGGTTAAAGGTGGTCAGCTTTCTCTGTAACCTTGAACTTACTTTTATTTTCTTTGAATTGCCTCAGGAATTCACTATTTAAACACCTTTTATGAGAACCTGTGACATGAATCAGAAATAGAGCTGTCTGAACGCAAGTCACGTGTTAAGAATGATGCAATCCTGGCTTGAAATTACCCTCGGCATTCCCACTCTTGGTCCACAGATATGAGAGATACGATGTCAGATGACATAAAAATTGGTCATATGCAGTTTGTGGACGTTGGCCCTATTGCATTTGAAGGACATGCACGGTCGTCCAATCGTATTAAGCTTTTTGAAAACGTTCTGCTCTAAATTAAACATTAATACCTTTCACTATGTGTTAAAATAGATACTATTTTTTCCTATAAAGGCTGCGGTCACCCTATCACACGGTCAGCTGATTGGTTTACCCGTCTCACAGTGACCTGTTCTTTCTATCTGCACAGCTGTTAGTTGCGTAGTGCATGCGATAGTTGCCCGGTCACTTATTAATGGCTCTGTTAGAAACCAACTTTTCCTGTCTGAGTGGAAATTTGGTGATGAATTTTGGTGGTGACCAGTATAGAGTATGAGGATTTTATTGGCTTGCTAATGTTTAACTTGTTGTGTCTGATGCCAAGGGGCATCGTTGGTTTATTAGCACAGATTTGTGCATTGGGAGATGTTGTGTAATAAAGTTTATGAATCTGGGGGTTTTAGAGAGTTGTTACAGGAATATGTCGGGTGGTTCCAGTAGATTCATAAAGATAATGGATAAGCTTGGACAGATATTGCAGAGAGACAACGACATATTTGTTAATAGTTATATAACTTATAACGTTAACAGTACAAGGTGACTACAGGACCCGAGTTATGATAATCTGTGAAAAGTAAACATGATTTAATATCTGGGCTAATTTATGTAGAATAAAAAAAAAGAAGCAAAATTATGATAAATAAGAAATAAAAAACGATACATATTTTTTTATAATAAATTATATTTCAAATGAGTTAAGATAAATTATAATTAAAAGTAATACCATTGAATTATGAGTTTAATTAGCAATTAAATAAAACAAATTTTTATCTATATATAATGATACAACAGTTGTCTTGGATTTATGGCAGCAACACCATATGTGGATGTGGCATCATGGGGAAAAATTTTTTTGGGTTGTCAAATTTTCTATTTACAGGCTTATTTGTCAGTTATGATAAATGCAGCTAAACGTGTCGAATAATAGGTCAGGTAACCAAGATAAAACATTTTTCTAGACCTCTGGTATGACGGGAATCTTCAAGCCATGTGATAGTACATCATTTTGATCATGTTTATGGAAGTACTTTTACACTACCATTCAAAAGATTGGGGTCAGTAAGATTTAATAATCAGTACGATAAAATTGACTTCAGACTGGAAAAAAATAAACCAGCAACTGTTTGGTTACCAACATCCTTCAAAATATCTTATTTTTGTGTTCAACAGAGCAAAGAAACTTATACAGGTTTAGAAAAACTTTTTTTTGGGTGAACTATCCCTTTAATTTGTGTTTTGCGACGTCTGTGTGTCCTTTCAAAGTAACAAACAGACGCTGTTCACATTTAAAAGAGAACAACACATCAGATTTCATCTCACTACTGTGTAGTGCTTTATTTCACAGACAAAAAAAGAACATTGTATGGGCGTAACAGACTGATTTTATCGTCTTCCCAAAATATATATTTTTTCGTACCCAGAGGAAGTCTCTGAGGTGTGAGAAAACACTGTATGTGATAAATAACGTCTTTGGTGACATAGATACACAAATGCAAACATAAATACATTAACTTAAATATCAGCTCTAATAATAGGATTCACAAAAGAGAGTGTACATTATACTGACTTCTTCCTAATTCAGTGTGCTAACACCCTTTAAAATACATTCATACAGATCCTGCTCAAATTCATAACACAAAACTCACAAATCTGAAGTTCAAGTGACAAACATAACATGCTTTAAAGTGCTTCGCATGGTAGTAACAACACAACTGACCTTTAGTATCGACTAAAACATTTAAGGTTATGCTCGTGGTCAGGATGACGTTCATTCACACAAACACACACACACACGTCTTTAAAAGTCACAGATTCATATCGTTCTTTGTATTCCTTCATCATAAAGACAGTTTGTGCCCAGTGCTCATCTGTGAAAGCTAATGCTTGTGTTATTCTTAATGAACCAAGTAGGGCTTTAAAGGGGGACAAAGGTCATGAAAATATGCGATACACAGGGGCAGCACACAAAAACACGCGCGCACGAAGAATGATCAGGGCCAGAGACTGACGCACTTGTTACGTTCCAACCCATGTCACCAAGACGTTCACAACAACTCATCCGACAATAAATAAATAGATAGTTAAATAGTCGAAAAAAAGGAATGCGATCAATATATAAGTCAACATGAGGCTCTCCCTGTGCATGTACACAAAAAGTACAGATTAACCAGGCTCTCAGCAGTTTAAAAGCCTTTTAATGGTCAGTCACGAGACATAAATCAGATCGATTACAGCAGAGCGAATGGTGTCGAATATAGAGAGCCTTTGAGCAGATTAGAGCCAAAGCACCAGCGATTACTATTACTTCCTATGATCATCATCATTAGAATCTGCCAGGACAAAGAGAAAGACTTTTACAGTTATCAACACCAACAAATCCAATTGAAACTTAAGCCTATGTAAAGATAAAAGATCACTATATAACAGTATAGTGTGAACGCACAGAAAGGTATCAAGTAAATTCAGGTTTTTTGGTCGGCTCTTTGCCTTTCTGGAGTCATTTGAAAGCAAGTTATCCTATAACACATATAGCACATAGTGGGAAACCTAATGCTTTCTGAGAGTTTGGCCTGGACACCTTGCAGAAATTGAGTATTTGATGTTTAAGTCGGATTTTTAGGATTACTTCAGCTATTTTAATCCTCAGACATGCACTTTGATGTCTCACAGCATTCCCTCGACATCCACAGACCCCCAAAAGCCAGGGAAAGTTTCTAGGAGTTTTAAATCGCTCGGTTTTTACGGCTACTTTTCCTGTGTCTGCTGGGTATTTTTGGTGTGTGTATCCACCCACGTATTCAGACATGATTATTATAACAAAAGGGGAATTCTTAAAATACATGACACGGATTGAGAGTGTTTTTGGAAGGCCATGTTCCCGAAAGACTTTGGCACGCTCGCGCCTCATATTTTGGTATAACTACAATCTTTAATTAGAGTTACAAGAATGAGCTTGTGAATTACATAAATGACGCCAGTCGATGTGTGTTGAGAATATTTTGAGGGCATTTGATGACATTAAAAATTGTGGAATTTACTAAGAATATTTTTTTTGTCCATACAATTCGAGTCAATGGGGTCCAAAACTAACAGTGAATCACTTTGACTTGAACAAGTCATATAGGGTTTGGAACGACATGAGTGTGAGTAAATGAAGACACTTTTTTTTCACTATCAAGATGGGAGAAATGGTTTTCAAATAGCCCTAGTTTTCTCCGTTGTTATGGAGCTGTAACCTTGGTTATGGTTATTTATGGGTGAGTTTTAGCCATCATTTAAGAATGCTCTGAAACGTCTTGCTTCTGTTTATGAAATGTGGCAAAGCCCAGCAGGATTCTGTCAGAGTGGAAACTGAGACCTTGGGGATTATAACTCATTCTCGTGACTTTATAAATCACGTGAAGTGTAATATTCCAGGCGCCAGACCTCAAAGTGCATGGAAAAGCAACAATGTGTTAATCCGGATTCAGCGGCGATTGCTACTGTATTGTTCGTGGGTTCAATCAAGAGACCACTGTGTTTATAAATTCACAATTCGCCATTGTCTAAAACCCAAGATTTAAACCCAAACTTGCAGTAACTATTCATGTGAGAAGGTATCAGTTGGGGGTCTTAAACAAGCTCCAAAGCCATCAGAGAAAGTCTGCTTTCTTCTTAAAAGTGCACTGGAGACACGAGGTCTTTTCGAACACACGGCCCTCAGACTGACAGAAATCCGATCGCACACCTCGTTGAAATCCACATTAAAGGCTCAGCGGGTTTGATCAGTGGTGTAGAAGTTAACAGCCTTTGATGAGTCTGGATGTAATGCGGCATAACCCGGAATAATCTCTTATCTGAAGACTTAACAAGATGACAATATCAAAATAAAGAATCTGTTTTGAGTACCATAAAATGAGAGGCCAGAGTCAAAGCGTTTCAGAGGCACCAAGTTCAAATAGTTGCCATCAAGTAACAAGAGGTCCAAAAAGGCATAGTATACACTCCAGAAAACCAAGGCAGAGAGCAGGAAAGAGTACTACAGCAGTACCGCAATACAATAGACAAACACCAGGACAGAGACATGTAACACGGTTTATTGGTCTTAGTTTTAGCCGGACGTCCCCCTAGACTCATCCGTAGCTGTGTGGACTGCGCGGGTTAATGGGGGAGTCTTCGCGCCCGCTTTGGCCGGCCAGCTGGTAGAGGCGGTGACTGAGGTTTTGTACCTGGCAGGTACCGAGGACACATCCGACGCGCATCAGCTGGCCGTGGTGATGGTTGTGGTGGCCTCGCGAGTGCACGTTGCGACGGTCTCTCTGCCTAGGGCTTTCAGCTGATTCCCTGGATTCTCCTGCTTTTGGCTGACCAGCGTGGAGTGGGTTTCCTGTTGGGTCTGGAGGCGGTGGCCTGGAGAGGATGGCCCTCCACAGAACGGTGCGGTCGATGGAGACGCCATGGCCAGTGTTTGGGCGCTCAGTAACATCTGGAGAGATGGGGCCTTCCTCTCTTAACTGATGGAGTCTTGTCATGAAGTCCAGCCTGCAATGAGACAGAAGTAGGACTTATAAATATTGCTCTTGAACAGGAATTTATGTGTTATTTTATTACACTCTGGAATACTTCATTCTGATTGGTCAATCTAAATTATATTTGACCTATACTGTTGTCAAACAGTACAAAAAATTATATTGTTAGAAATATTATGTGATTACATTACATTTTATACAGTGTCTACTTAACACCAAAAACAAATTTGAATTGTATAATATATAATATATTTTATAATTAATATTATTTAAGTTATATGAATGTTTCTGTAGATATAGGTATACAGTATATATGCAATTAGGTGTTTAATATCTATGAAATAGGCAGGTTAAATTTTTTTCAAAATAAACGACTTTATTTATTTAGCTAGTGCATGAATATCGGTTGTAAAGGTGTGACGTATAAAACTATTAGAAAAAAAAAAATAGCACATTTAATAGTGAAATTTGAGTTCATAAAAGGCTTGATTCAACATCAAGCATAATTTACTGCTGATACTAAATGTGCAGTTTGGTCAACCGTGCAAACATGTACTGCAACCACACTTATATGCTCACATTTACTGCAAGCACACAATAAATGCTCACTGTTCGAAAAGGGTACTCTTTGGGACACAGCGTTCGGTAAACACACTTGATTTACTCCGGTTTTGCAGTAATGGCTGAGGCCATCTGCCCTCTGTTTGATTATCACACTAGACACTGAAGCCTTTGGTTTCTGCACAGGCCACTAATTCAGGTCTTGCTCTTAGAATTAGCAAGCAGCGGCTAGCGGATCATGGCAGGTGCATGTTAAGGCGGCGGCAATTTTAAGCCTCGTGATTCGCAAAGATCCCTGCATTTTTGTACTTCTATTTCAAAATGAAGTGGGAAAGGATAACTATAAAAGAGCAACCCATTTATACAAAAACCCTAAAGCTGAAATTTGACAAATGACAGGGTGTATTGTTAGGTTGGACCACACCATCTAATCTCACGGGGTCATATCAAACTTAGTGAAAAAGCTTGCTGAGTAACACTGACTTGTGCCAGACATGTGTTTAGCATTTTTGCTCGCACGTTCTTGAAAGCTTATTTTTCTTGAAAAAGCTTGACATTTTCTTCTTGTTAATATCTTCTTTCCTCAGAAAGATTACTTGCTCAGTGTGCAAACTATGCAGCCAGCTGTTTTTTTCCTTTGCATTGTGGTCAACCGAAATACCACCTCTTTAAAATATAATGATTATCTGCCCAAAGTGTCTCAGAATTTCCCCCCGTTTTAATGTAACGCCACTGGTCTAATAAGTTATGCTGTATTCAATTCTTGCGAATTCAGCAACTAAGTCTCCACACCTCTGAAAACTATCTCAGCAGCTTCACATGATCAAAGTTAAGTGTCTTCCCCCTGACCAGTAGTTTCTCTTTGAGCTTGATCCAACTATGACTTTTTTTAAGATGCTTAAGCAGAGATAAGCTGCCCGTAGACTTCATCCGTATGCCCTTTGACCTTCTCCGAGACTCCATTGTCACACATCCATATTTCTCAAATCCCTCTGCTAGACCACCCTGTCTAATGGCTCATCCTATGTGTCATCAGCAAAACTCACTCACATTGCAAGTACGGTTGCCAGGATGTTAGAGCAAGTATTGTTTCTAGAAATGTCATGTTTATCCATCCTATTGTGATCCTTCTGTGAATAAACTTGAGAAGGGCAGACACTTTCCATATAATTGAACAAACGTGCTAATTAAAAATCTCACCTGGCGACATTTAACCAACAGACCACAATGAAATAGGATCTGTGATTCTGGGCTATTTCTACGCTGAGCATAGTGTTCAGCTAGGAAAATTAGCACCTGCCCCTCGTAATTCAACCCATCATGGGATAAAGGTGGTAATCATGTTTTGCAGAAACTCTGTTTGCAATGCGCTCCCAGAAACCAGAGAAGCAGTCGAGTTTTACGTCGAATTAAAGTTGAAGGCTCTATCAAATGAACAATCAACCTGGTTATGTCCTGAAGTACAAGCATACAGTCTTTGATAGTGGACTTTGTGTCTTGAGTGATTTAATCTTTTGAAATGCAACATGCTCTTTGCTGCACACCTCTTGTCGGCCTGGTACTGGCAGACTGCCACGAAAACCCTGTGATGCCTTGTGGGAACAAATCCTATGTGGGGAAACAAGGAGATCTGATATTTGATTGTGATTTACTACTTGATCCTTCACTGAGAGAGGCAGGTCAGATGTTTCCAGATCAATCTAGTTGCATTGTTTGTTCTTGCCGTAAGGCTGGGATTTTTGCACCTCTATGAAACTGGTCATGGCTGTTTGTGAGTTGGTCATCAGCTGGTTATATTTAGCTGGACAGAAAAAAATAATTATAGTACCTGCGCTCTTTTATGGGAAAAGTGACCGTGATGACCTTCTCTAATTATGTTTGTCCAGCTTCTATCACGGTCATAATGCACATAATGGGAACTTTATGTTCAGAAATAGTAGGATAAAAACGAATGCTCAGTATTGGAGGGAACCTGCAATGTCAATGGTAGGCATACACCATGGAGAAGTTTTCAAGTATTTTTGTAATATTATTTAATAATGTATATATATATATATATTTTTTTTTTAATATATTTAATTTGATATTATAACAATATATATGAAAAATGTCATTAAAAGGTGTTTAAATATACACACACACACACACACATATATATATATATATATATATATATATATATATATATATATGGGCACTTTAAGCATTAAACTGTGGATAGCAATAGTGAAACTCAAAAAAGTGAAAGTGATTTAAGTCTGTTAATGGTTAGATTATGCTGTTGATAGGGGCTTTTTAAGCCCTTCCTCCTCTTGTGTGTTTGTTTTTATGGTTATGGTTTCTGATCAGAGTGGAAACATGCCGCTTGAGGATGAGGAGAAAGGAATTCAGGTCTTAGTTACTAATCCACAACGGAATTCTGCCTGACGGATGAGTTTTCCCTCTCGCCTCTAACAATAATGACCAAGCGGCGTGGTGTAAAATGCTAATGTTTATGTTGTAAACGGAGGACTGCATAACTCAAGTCCAAACATGACCGGCCCAGATTCCCATTGAGTGTGAACCAACTTGTCACAGACAACACGCTTCCTTGAGTGAGCTTTAGGACTCGTTTCCTCCAGAGTTAACAATAGGAAATCAATAGCTTAATATGACAACGAAACAGCCTTTTACTTAATTGACAGTAGAAGAACATTGTTTTGTCTGATGCCCTACATGATAGACAGTAACATCGACTTCCTTAAATCCTGATTATAGAGTATCAAATGTCTCACATTTCAGTGAATTATAATACAGAGCCAATCCTCTCGACCACAGCGTTGAACCAGACAGTGTTCGATTCAGTCATGGAATGCAGATGATACACTTTAAAAAAATAAAGGTACTTTACTGGCATTGATGTTCCATGATGAACCTTTGACATACATGGAACCTTTCCATTGCACAAAAGGTTCTTCATAGTCTAAAAAAATTATTCAGATTATTGAAATGTTCTTCACACTAGAACTGATCCCTGCATTTCTTTTGGGGAACCTAAAATGTTTTTTCCATATTGTTGTGAAAACCATATATACATAGATACAACATTCAACCGCCATCTTGGAACAGTCAACGTGTCGTCACTCACATTAAGACACTCACACTCAATGGACTTTATGCACAGCTGCACTACTTCCTGAACTTTAGCCAGCTCCTTTGTTTCCTGTCTGCCATTTTTGGAAAAACTGATTAATCCAGGTGTATCTGATTATTGTTGTTGGTCAGGCACACCTGGATTAATCAGTTTGTCCAATAATGGCAGACAGGAAACAAAGGAGCTGGCTAAAGTTCAGGAAGTAGTGCAGCTGTGCATAAAGTCCACATTGCGCAGATTCTGGTTTTGAACGCTGAGATGTAAATTTCTGAATAAATAAATAACTTTTCACAGGTGAGAATATTAACTCAATATTACAGGTTTTCACTGTGGTACTTTTTTACTTTTATTATAGTAACTTTTTATTGTCGTGTTAGCTTATAATGGCCCATAGAAACGAATGAGGCGAAGTTGCGAATGAGGAATATATGTGTATATACAAATATGTGTACAGCAAATAATCTAACCCCACCACAGTGGGGCAATCCGATTTCCGAAAGTAGTTAGAAAAATAGATATCTATATTCTCTCACAAACTAAACCTCTTGATATTATGTAATGGAGAAAACTGGAGAAATGGAGAATAATGGCTATGTTTGCGTCGTTTTTTTTCAGAGACCAAAATCATGTTTAAACCACACCACAACGGGCTTCACTAACCGCCATTTTTGATTCAGGGACAGCATGTCACAGCATGTTAAACAATAAAAATCCCTGACTGATATTTGCAACGGTTGCTGTACGTTCTGTGTACATGGATGGTTATTATCGAACACTGAGTGAGTCCATGTGAAGAACGTAGAGTTCTCGGAGATGAATTAAAACAAGAGAGAGAAAAAGCTGAGAGGGAGAGATTTTGAAAGGTCAGAGATGAGATAGGGACTTCTTTTGCGATGCTCTAATCAGGCTTTTTGGAGATTTGAAGCACCCGGCCACATTGTATGCAGAAGAGCGGTGTGAACATCCTACTAAACCTCTCAAATGGGTTTGGAATGACATGAGGGTTAATAAATGATGAGAGATATTTTGATTTTGGGTGAACTGTCTCTTTAAAGGCACCTGACATTGTTGCAGTAATCAGAAACTGTCTGACACCACATTATTTATCAGCTGTTTATTGTCGCTTTGTAACTGTAAATCGACTAGTCAGACGTCTGTGACTAAATATCAGTCTAATGTCCTCACCAAATATCGCTTAGACCAGCAGAAAAGCATGCAGAATGCCTGTGCAAAAATTATACTGTAAATATTGTAGGTCAAGGACAAATACAGTCCTTGCCTTGACATTATGGTTTGTCATGTAACAGTATTGGGTGCAAGGCGGGTGTATTGGGTCACAAGATATTAATGAGCTTCTATGAAGGCAAGAAAAAGTTCTGGGGAAAAAACTACCCATTAAGTTTTGCCATTCAGATTGGGAGGGATTACAATTTTATATTACAGCTTTTCAAAGTTTGAAGTATCAGTTTTAGTTCATCTGTTCCTCAGGCCAACAAGATTAAGAGAATTGCACGGTTCAGCAAAACGGATGTGAGCACAGTATGCAGGTGTCAGCCAGAAGAGGGCACACAGACACACTCATACTTTGCAATTCATTCCTTTTGTCTGCCGTCATCAGTCATCAGCCAGAAATAATGACTTGACAAAGCATGTCATTTAATGCAGTTTTCAGGAATAACTACCCCAATATCCTATTTCCGAGATTTGCTGCCAATCAAATAAAAAAATACAGTATAACTAAAGTAGTCTACTTGATAAAACACCAATCTGTTAAAAAAAAAAACCTACCACCATATTTTCAGATTTGTTGAGGAATTATACTCTATTTCCAGCACCACTTCAGGCTGTTTCTTATTCGCCTAACCTTGACTCAGAAATGATATCGTTTATCACTGCTTAAAAAAAACACATTGTACATTCATTTGTGTCGCTTAGTTTGAAGGCATGGCAGTCACAAAGTATTTTACTAATCACATGATGAGCACCAATTGACTAACAACTTTTTTTTGTGAGGGTAGGAACCAAAAACTACATGATGCAATGACTTTAGCTGCTTACCTTATGTAAAAGGGCACACTGTATAGTAAAACTGTCTTATCTGAACCCGTTTAATCTAAGTGTTTACTCTTTGGACACAAACTGCACGCCTTTTCTAATAAAGGTTCAGAAAAGTTACTGAAAGAGTGTTTATTCCTGGTCACAGGCAGTAAACTGCCATAGTACAAGATAGCTATAGAAACTTTTAAAGTTTTTCTTATATCAGGCAATTTTGGGGAAATGGAAATGAAAATCCGATAAAAAATGCACATGTAGCCTAAAAGTACTTGGAAATCGACTTTTCATAATGTGACTTGGTTCCTTTTCCAAAATGAGGTTTTGGGCTTCCCCACTGGTCACACATTTGTCTGCTTAAATTCGATGTGTTGTGAGCATGATTTATGAGTAATCATTAATAATATATTAATAATAGACCCTTTACATATTATATTTATGTACATGTTTAATGCTTCTATGGAGCTTTGACACAGCCATCATCTTTCAGAGGCACAAACTGGAATTAATTAAACAGCTCTGGTCATGTGACTCTTTACATCAGTATTCAATGCGCATTCAAATAGTTACTGTTATGCAAACTTTGTATATGAGAATGTATATAGCCTAAACTCCTTATCTGTAGGCTATATTTATAAACTAGCCTACTATCGTGTAAAGTGTTAGCCTACTGTAAAAGTTTGCTTTACCAAGGAGGCGGCCAACTATGCTGGTGAATGAATGGTGGGATGCGTGCGTTTATACTGTCACGTCTACCGTCCTAATGACCTTGTTCACTGCAACCACTTGCCTATCCATCGCGACTCTCGACAAAACATCCTCTCTTTGTGTAATAAACTTTTTTTTTTTTTTTACATAATACATCCCTGGTGCCAGCCTACTTCGAAATACTTCGGGTGGAAAGTTAATTGTGCCTTTCAGTTTCAACAGGTGTGTTGTTTAACTTTTTGAAGGAGCTAAGATTGAATTATTTGCGCATTCGACTCGGTTCTTTTGATTAATCCGTTTTAAAGATTCATAAAATATTTCAATAAAGCCGTTTCTTGCTGCCGTTCGTGCATTGTATTAATATGGGTCTTTATTGTAATTTTATCCTTATCCAGTTCATAAAAACATAAAGTCCTATCATTTACATTTATACTGAAATACATGTAGCCTATACATTTCTGTCTTGAAAAGGTATTTGCCCATTTTAATTAAATGCTAAGCTATTTATCAAGACTTACTCAGTTTGTCCACTACGTCCGTATCTGTAAAGGGCAGCCTAACTTGCATTTTCAGACAGTTTTTGGTTTAAATCAGTGATTTATTGACTTAAGTAGCCTACCGCTGATTGGTGAACAAATCATTTAGACCGGTTTTGTAAACGCGTTCAGCAGATTCATTAAAAAGATTCGACTCAGAAGAACGATTCCTTCAATAGACAACCGTTTTTTCATCCCTCAAGAGAGTTTAGTTAGATTAGCCTACTTCACCACAAAAAACACACACAGGCAACCTCCACCCAAATAATGAGCATCCAGAACAAAAGTTGGACCGACCAACAAATCTGAGACATTTAAAAGGCGGATTCCTACCTGTTTCTCACCGGTAGAGCCAACAGTTGTGAGGAGAGCAGGCTGATGCAATACACAAAAACCGGGAAAAGTGCTCTCATCGTGGGCGAATAATGTTCTCACGCCCCCTTGGTCAGGAGGGGGCTTCCAATGCACCTGGTCAGTATTGAATTTCCAGCTACTGAAACTTCCAAGTTGGACCCAAAATGTCCAACTCCAGGGTACTGTGGTGTTCTTAAAATAAAGAAAAGAAAAATATTAATTGATGCCTATAGATTTCTCCCCGCGCATATTAATAACACATCAGGCTATTGCTAGCAATTTGCTTTGCATCAAATAGTCTACTTCTGGTATAAATGCCGGCATTTAATACAAATGATTAAACAAAACTGGAGTGATGCACGAAGTAGTTATAACCTATCCATCAGCTCTAATTAGTTGCAAACTAATTAAAACCTACAACTTTCCCTTAGTTTCCTTTTTAAATAGCCATTCTGAGTATGTTATACTAGTACATCATATATATAAACTTTACTGACCTTTATCTCAGGTAATATCTAGTGCCACGCGCAAATCTGTCTTGAGAATTTTCCCACGGGTGTGCACGCGCTCTCCAAGATCAAGCTCTTGTGAAGTCTGAGGTTCAGCTGACATTGGCGCGTTTAAATATGAGGTGGGCGGGACTTTTCAAAGGTGTGTCGGTCGGATACACACTGGATCATACAACTACTCTGAGTCATTGTCATATATGGACAAACTTGTTTGGTGTCAAATGCAGTTATTTTAAGCATAACTTGCTTGATATTGCA
Source organism: Phoxinus phoxinus (assembly GCF_949152265.1). Classification (NCBI taxonomy): domain Eukaryota; kingdom Metazoa; phylum Chordata; class Actinopteri; order Cypriniformes; family Leuciscidae; genus Phoxinus; species Phoxinus phoxinus. The sequence goes on from NC_136884.1 coordinate 6,807,690, forward strand.
ATTTAAGGCAGCTCATTAAAAGCTTTGTAATTTGAATAACAGGCGTATTTATATCTTTATGAGATATAAGCAATCGTTTTTGCAATGCTGTGTCTGGTGACACTGACCTTCCACATTCTGATCAAAAACAAAATGCATCCCTTTAAATGGTATAACAGTAACCAAATTTACTACATTTTTCCACCTATTTTTACCAACTCACTAACCCCCTTCTCTTGTGTTTATCTCTAACCATTGGGGTGAGTGTGCAGAGGGGATAAGGATGCTATAGACTTCCCCAGAAATTCAGGAGGGCAGGACGCACCCTAGCATAATCAATGTGCATTTTAGTGATAATTGATTGGATAGACATTCTCTTCCAATTGTGTCAAAGCAAACACTTTTTTGCACTTTTTTGTTGTGAGATTATCTGCTGTCATTTTATGTTGTACAAAAAGTACTATATAAAGAGGTGTTTGAATGGAGAATTGTACACTTGTGAGTCTTTCTTTTGTTTGAATGGGCTTAAGTGTAAGTATTCTTCCGAAATGATGATGTAAGCTTATCGAATGCGTTCAATTCACAGCAGTATTTTATTATGAATGTGAAATGGTTGTCATGAACTATTATTATCATTATTATTTTCTTATATCTCTTACGCATGGTGCAATTTCAATGCCAATTGAGCATCAAACAAACTTTTGAACTGAAACAATTTTGTGGTATTTTCCCCTTTTCCTTGAATAATCAAGGTGTCACAAGCTCTTATATATATGTGTCATTTTAGCTTCTGAATGCTTTTATTAAAACTTGTCCATGTTTGAGCAACAACCGTGCCATCAATAACAAATACACAAAAGATTTAAGAAGATTTAGAAGACACTCCGGTCAAATAAGGTTAAAGTCAGCATGAAATGGGACTTGCGATAGTCTTTTCTTCACTATTGTCAGGTATATCCGGGTGAAACGGCTTCTCGAACAAGAAAACACGTAACTCGCCAGTAAACACGTAATCAGAGAAGAAAGGAGATGTCATAAGATAAAAATAATGATGTGCATGGATAAATAAATTATAATAAATACTTTAACATTCCATAAAATAAATTAAAAAAAATAATTTCATGGTGACTTTATGAAATCGGATAGTTTACTAATCACATTCCTTCACAGTGTCTCACAGCTCCAGTGTGAATATATGTCACTTATTCAGGTCAGTGTTGGACATTTATTTAGGTTTTTTTTTTAGCTTTAAATGAGTAAATGTGTACTGCTGCTTTGTATGTGACTGGGAAAGACAATTAAAGTGAATATAATGAGCAAGGTGACTGAATAATGCAGTAATTCTTAGATCAGCGAGTTGTACGTGTCTGGGAATTAACCAGGTTGGCAAGTGCCTCCATTTACATAATGCTAAAAAAATCATATGACAGCAGAACTGTGAAGTGGAGCCAAATCACAGACGAGAGCAATTGGTCTCTTCCTCTGATCTTTCATCAGCTGTATGTGCCAATTAGTTTACATGAGTAACTGCTAACCGCAGCCAATGAATCCAGTTCAAACCGCAAAACACAAGCCGCCTGTTAAGCTGTGTGGATTTTCCCAAAACATGATGACTTGGTTATTTTCATTTGCAATAGCTGAGATTTAAAAAAAAAAAGCTGCCCACATAAATAAACTGTTCTAATAATTAAGTATACCAAATAAGAAAAATATTCTTTGGGAAAAATGACATGACGTGACATATCAATTCACTATAATATAAAATATGTGTTATTTAAACTTGTGACTGTTTTTTTTTTTTTTTTTTACAATATTTTACAATGTTTACTACCATTTCTCAATAAGGTCACTTTTTCAAAACTTTTCTCACAGTGAGCACAACTGCACAGTCTAGTGGGCTAAACTGTGGATCGCTTTCCATTGCTTTGGCACAAAATACATCTTTCAAATGACATAAATTATTTTCTCACTCAGACACAAACAGTGGCAAAACTCTACATGGTACAATTTGCAGGTTTTATACTTTATTCTGTTATACTTAAGTTCAAATCACTAACACAATACAAACTGAATTAGTCACGTATTAAGTGTGTTGGTGCATTTTGCATGTGAAATTTACTACTGTGGTAAGCGGAAGTTGGAGATAGATAGATAGATAGATAGATAGATAGATAGATAGATAGATAGATAGATAGATAGATAGATAGATAGATAGATAGATAGATAGATAGATAGATAGATAGATAGATAGATAGATAGATAGATAGATAGATAGATAGATAGATAGATAGATAGATAGATAGATAGATAGATAGATAGATAGATAGATGCAGGCGCCGGTTAGTATACGGTTGTCTCTTGTATGCTGCCCCCTAGTGAACATTACTATAACTACACTGAATAAATATCAACAATGTAATGAGAGATTTCAGGGTTCAAAACAGAAAGTAATAGTATTTGATCTCCCAGCGGGAAATTCTCATTACGTTCAAAGTGCACGTAAACAACATATCTTAAACATTTCAAACACAAAAACAAACCTCTCCAATGACGGTCCTTTTGCTGAAATACCAGTGACGTCTCTTCACTCTTCTTCCTCCCCAGTATGAAATAGTAAATCCCTGTGCTAAATCGATTTGAAAACATGCGTGTTCCCACTGAGCTTGTTTCCTTCGCATGTTTACGATGGCAGAACGTTTGAGTTTGAGAACGCAACTGGTTTGTCATGGCTCACAATCAAGTTTATTTGCATTGCTGGGATGGACAGTTAGCGGTCATGTTTGCATTATGGGCTTCTGTTTCTTTTCTGTTCCCATTACCCATCAGCCAGTGCAGCTATGTCATACACTACACTTATGTTTAGATTTGTGTGTGGGAATGGCAATCTGCTTCAGCGGTTGTGTTTGGGCGTGACTGCAAGGGGAACAATGGATGTATATTTCCAGAAATATGAAGACAAAGACACGAGACTAGTGGGTCAAATTGCTGGCAGTTATAAAAGATGAATGAATTTTGGTGTATCAACACAAACACCGACCGCCTTGTTTCATCCTGTCACTTCATCATCCTCACATGACTCATTATATATTCCCATCCCATCTGGCAGGTACTGGTTACATTCTCCTGCTTCAATGTTCAAGTTAATAGACTTTTTAAGTTTACCATAGTTTATTAGCAGCATAGACCACATGGTCTTTTTTTTCCAGTTTCAAAGTAGCCTATACACTAGGCCTATGCCAAGGAGACAAGGAGATGTCTTACACGATTGCATAATACTTTCATCAGATGTTTAATGAGTTTTTTCTCTCTAGTGATCAAGTAATAGAGTTAATAAAAAAAGTAATTAAAAATTATTTTAAACTAAATTAATTAATTAAAACTAAATCCATAAAATGCTCCCATGGGAACCCCTAAAAGGTTCTAAGCACCTGACAGAATCCTTTAAGGTTCTATATAGAACCTTTTCTTCTAAGTGTGATTAGCTTGATTGTTTTGGATACAATATTGCCAAAATATCAATAAGGCACCAGTAATATTCATAAAAATAAAAGCAATATAAAATAAAATAGAGAATAAAATAAACATTAAACAAGACATTATTTGGTTTGTCAAATTCAATTCAACTTTTTGATATGGAAGAGAAAAAACAGGTTTTTATCCAATTTATTATTTATGCATTGCCTATGTCTTCATGCAAATCTGTCAATGAATTTGATCAAATGTCACTTCCTGCCAGTTTTGCATGGGTTGTTAAGGTGGAATATCTGATGCATCTGTAAACAACATGTTTCATGTTTTATGTTTGAAGTCAAAACACAAATGTAAGAAACTCAAAGTTGCTGAATTTACTATACACAGAACAGAATCTAAATAAAGATCATATTGCAGCTAAATATTGGTATGTTTTAACAAAACAACAAATATACAGTATAAGCGGCTCTCTGAAATGTTCTCTTCTCACGCACATAGTAAAACAATTTCAACTCAATTCAGAATTTTATGGCCATTTATTGATGCAGTCAGCTCAATGAATGGATAAGGGCCAATGGAGGAAATAAAAATAATACTCACCACGCTTATTATTTTATAATTATTTTGCAATAATGACTGCACATTGTGGCTTACTTAATATGCATTTTGAAAATAATATTTATTTATACAATTGCATATATTATGTTTTACGTCTGGAGACGTATTCTGGATGTGTGCCTTGCTCTCCCACTCTCTCTCTCTTTCTCTTGCCTCTCTTGTCTTAATAGGGGACTCTGCGTCTCCGCCCTAATTGGATGTACAGAAGTGCACCTGCTGATCTGTCACATGACCCTGGTGTCTTTTGAAATACACGTGTATACAATGTGTATTTTTGTAATGTTACTATATGCTTTGAAACACTGAGCATTGAAAAACACATTCAACTTTTAATTAAGATAATAATAAGAAAATGTTTTCATCCAAAACACATTTATCAATATTAGCAGGGGTTTCCTCATAGTCCAGATTGTGAGATAAGGAATTAGGATGCTCTGAGATGATTTTCAATCAGCCAAGAGACCACTTCCTGTCTATTGGTTTGTTGACAGGATGTCATGTGACTTTCAAATCCGGGCCAAAACAGCTCTGCTTTATATTATCCCAACAGACTACTATGTATCATGCAATGGAGGCCCGGACAACTTTACACGCACAGCACTACCTTTAGAAACATGTGTCTACACATTTTGCCCCCTCCTGTCACATGGTGCAGACCAAAGAGCCAAAGCACAGCCCACGACTCTTCCTGTGATCTTCACTTGTCACTTTTCTGTGGGCATTTTTTGTGTTCTGGTGTAATTATTCTGCAGAATCAAGCTAAATATAATTTCATTCTTCTCTGATTGGATCAATAGTAACCTTAAACCCACAATGCACTTTTCTTACAGATATGCAGGTGCAGTGCATGGTGGCTCAATAGTGTGATCGGCTCCTTTTAGGAACTGGATATGGAGGTGGCCCAGCTGCACGACTGTTAATGTTGCTTTTCTCAAGGCATTGTGGGAAACTTGATCACTCAGTCCATTGTTAAACAGGAGGGATGGGGCTCATCTTTTCTGACTCCACTCCATTTCTTTTTCCCTTTTTCAGACTTTCTACTTTTTCTTTTTTAATTAATTGGCTCTTTCGGGCCGTCACAATGGAGGGCTAAAGTGTAATTTGAGTCACCTGACCCGCAATAAAATAACATGACTCCTTTGGCTGGGGATCTTTCTGACTTCTACAACCTCAGTGACTAGAAAAATGACCAACACAAATAATTTCATTATTATAAAAACTATAATTATATATATATAAAATTCCCTGGGGCATTTAATATTACTGTCAACTGTAAAGCGCTTGTTATTCGATGGCAGGCTGACAGTATAACATGCCTGTGAATGTTTTTAATTCTGCTGTGATAAGTACTCTGGGTCAAAGGACTTTACACAGGAAGTGTTGGAATTCTTTTGGAGGCGTGTCGATGCTGACAGGCAAGGACACGGGCCTCAGATTGTGGGATAGGGGGGTTATCCGGTAGGCCTTTTCAGCATTTTCCTCTGTGATGAGACTCATAACTGTAACATTTATGGAACAACTGTCCAAACATTGAGTCTTTATAGTAAAATCCACCAAATGAGCCACCTGTTCATGCAATCAGTGTGATTCTGTTACCTAAGCAATGACAGCTGAGCTGACTTTTAGGGGGCTTATAGGGTCTAGAACCACCCATTGTTTGTACAGAAACCTAAGGAAAAAACCCCCCAAAATAAAACAAACCAAATAATTTGTCCTCTTTCCAGTTGCATGCATCAATCTCAAACATCATCGTAGCTCTCTCTTATTACAGTTATCCATAAACATGGTTGATGTTACACTTACAGTATCATGATTTACATTTTTTACCTAAAATACCTATTTGTTTTAGTTTTTAGTTTTTTTATATTAATATTACGGTAAAATTCTGCAAATGTTGCTTTCTCCAAGAAGTAGCCTATAAGGCGATTCGTACTTTTTGCCGATAAAAACATAATATATATTTTTTTTACTGCACAAGTAGTCAAGTTTACATTTTGTAAACACAAGTTTAAAATTTCCTCTACGTAGAGCCTTTTCAAGTATATATTTTTTTATCGTAACAAATCAATACGTGTTCTTTTTTTTGACAGTGTATCTTGTGCACGAGCTCTAATGAATGACTACGCAACATTCCCCGAGCGAGCGCCCCTCCCTACCGCCGCTGAGCTCACGGCGCATGCGCAGAGCGCTGTCAGGGCACGGCACACACTCGCAGCGACAGTATGGCGGCGGGCTGCTGCAGGAGGGATGCTGCTGTCGCCGCTGCCTTCACAATGTGATCGGAATATCGTCTACTTGCGGAAAGACTACAGTCACCCCCGAGGCCTGTCGCCGTGATCCCGATAAGATGACCAGGCTCGCCGATTACTTCGTGGTAGTCGGCTACGATCTCGATAAGAGAGGTAAGAGAGAGAGACACACAGCAAGCGATTCTTCCTCCTCCTCCTCCTCTCCCCCTCCTCCTGATCTCCCCCTCCTCCTCCTCCTGATCTGTTAGATTGGAGTGTATTAGTCGCGGTTTATTCACGGTAAACACAGCAGAAGGCGGAGGGAGAGGGACACAGTCTCGACACAGCTGATTCCGGCCTGGGATGGGCGAGTTACTATCAGCCGCGGATGTCCCAGGCCTCTGGATCTTTACTCCCGAGCTCAAAAGCCGAACCCCACCGAAGTTGCACGAAGACGGGACTGCCTATATGCACTTTTACGCGATTCATGATTAGAAGTTCGACCGCGGGTACTATTTTGTTGTTTTGCCAGGGTGTGACTTTTCTAACAGGGATTTATCAGCGTAACCTTTGCCACTTGTGTTTGTCATGTAACAGCCTGTTGTTATATTGACCAGTATTCGCCTGTAGAGTTGAATAGAAATGCAAGAGTTGCACCAGTTCATTCCTAAGACATGTCAACAAACATCAATAACATGCAGCATGGCACTGAGGCTTTTGGCAGTGTCTTAACTTAATTTGTTGCCTACCTAAACCGCATGCTTGGGCTCCTGTGATTCACAAAATGCTGTCTTAGTTGGCAACAAACTAGGTTTTGAAACAGCCTTAGTTTTTGTTTACAAAAAAGTAGCACTGTTTTAGCCTGCATGATTCTGCATTATTAAAGGAATAGTAATTCCTTATAAAAGTTGAAAATCTGTAGCAATGGTTCAGCAAAAGGAGACATTTAAAATGTTTTTAAATGTCTTGTTTGGACTATGCGATTGCAATGGATGGTGACTGAAAATGTCAAGCATCCATAAGCAAGTAAACTCACAATAAAAGCATCTTAAATGTGGACCACATTATTTGCTCTAAGTTATACGCTAACTTTGTGTGAGGAAAAGCCCCAAATATATATTTTTGACATGACAATCCACAAAAATGAATGTAGAGAGCTTTGAGTATCTGTAAAATCCTTCTTTTAGTGTGTTTTGTTATCGGGAGGTTTAGTGTTTTAGTTAGTGGCCTAGATTCGTGCCATATAATGGTCCCTGTGACCATGCATAATTTACCAACCCTCATCCGAAGAAAGCAAGTTGCTGGAAACTCGCATCAAACCTTTGAAACCTTTATTTAGAGAGCTGCCTCTGTGCATGTCTTATTCCTTATTTATGAGGCACACACACACAGAAAACATGGCGAGTCCCCTTTTTAACGACAGTATCGGGGACTCGTGAGACCAATATGCATGTTAAATTGCATGATGTGTGCAGTGGTCCGCTTCAAGAGTTGTTCGGGGCAGATAGGTCTTTGGTTTTTGTTACGCGTGAGATGCAGCTATTCGTATGTGGCCGTACACGTAGTCTGGCAGGATGTTGAAAGGCTGCACGCGCTGCAGAATGTCTTCCTTTCCTGTTTCTAGCCTTCTGCTGCGTTTCAGCATCTGGTTAGCAGACCTTCACGTTACAGTAAAGGTGTGTGGGACTGGAGAAAAAAAACTGAGCTCTCCTGAAGTCAGGGATTTGCTCTTTCTATGCCCATTGAGATCTAAAGAATAAAAACACATGAAATGCTAAAAATAACATTAAAGTACACAACAGTTTGTTCTAGCATGCAATGCAACATAGCAGCGAACTAAATTAGTCTGAATGTCCCGGATTGAGCTGTTTCATGGGCAGATCTGTGACTTTATAATGCTGTGCTGTTGTGGTTTGACATCACATTTGATTGTCAGATCTGTGAGGACTCGGTGACTGAAAGTGTTACACGTTTCCCTTCTGTCTCACAAGTTAGGTTTTTTTAATATGTAAATAAATATCTAGTGGGTAACATGCTCTGCCATTTGAGCTTGAATCTCACTTGCAACATCTCCTGACCCTGTTTCTTATTTTTTTCTGACAATTTCCTTTCTTTTATTTGTTGTACCCATATAAAAAGTATAAGCTTAAATGGATGGTTCACCCCAGAATCACTCCCAAGTCCCAACATGTATTACTTTTCTTCCACAGAACCCAAAGGATTGTTTTTGAAAAAATAGAAGTGTTTTTGTTTTGGTCCATGCAATGAAAGTCAATGGGGTCCAAAACAACCATATTGGACCCCATTGACTTTCATTGTATTCAAAGGGTTTTGAAACAATATGAAGAACTTTTTTTTTTGACTACAGTGTATACTTCAAAATACCATCTTTGGGTTCCACAGAAGAATGTATTGAGTTACATTTTTTACCAAATCTGTTTTAAGTTGTCTGGATTTAATTTTAATTACATTTTAATAATCAATGATTTAAGAATCAATTATTTGAAATGTTTCAGATTTAAATAGTCTTTTTGCGCTTTAATATTTACAGACATTAGTTTATATCGTGATTTGATTTAACTCTATTAACCTACTTTTGATTTATTAATCCAAGACTTCACAAATTCTGTGAAATTCCACGTTATACAGTAAATTCCGTTTTTATGACTGGATTCCAAGATTCAGTCCGTGTTTTCCGCATTCCTGGAAACCATAGGGCCCTAATCATTTCTTAAGAAAGTCATACAGGTTTGGAACAACCCCATCATTTTATGTTCGCTCAAGAAGGAGTGAAGTTTGGGTGAACTATCCCTTTAAGTCCTGTTATATTTATGTCTACCTAACACATGTCTCTGAGAGGTGTCACATCTCTGAACGTAGTGAATGTGAGCCTGGACATGTTTCAAAGGATTTTTATGAAGTGCTGTTGAAGTGGTGCCTACTTAACACCCAGAGGGCTGGCGCTCTTAAATGAGATAACCTCGCTCAGTGTTTTGTTTACCAGTGCAGAACACGTCCAACTGACCTAGGGGCCATGTCCCTGCCTCGGGTCCTTTGCCTTAGTCTCAGTCAGTCATATAGCCAACAGTGTCAAGTTTCTTCCATCAATAAAATCACTTTCTTGAGCCAGAATGACTGCATCAGTGGAGGGCAGTGAGCTGTCAGGGTGGAGTCGCCCAGCGTCTGTTGTGAAACTGCGCAACGCCACTTGTCCGCTTGATTTCCAGGCTCTGCGACGAGAACGGCGCTGAATAGGATTCTCTGGACGAGGAGCTTTCTGTTTAAAAAACAGGAAATGGGAGTTAAGGCTCTAGGGAGAAGACATGATTGAATGAGAATCCAGATTGTGTGAGAGTGAGAAAATGGAGGTCTAGAGTTTGGGGTGGGCTTCACTAAAAGTGGACATCCATGGAAATGTCTTTTGGGGTTCTCCGTACAGCCCCCCTCTCTCTCGGCCCTCTTTCTCTTGCTTTCTCTCGCTTTTTCTTGGGAGGAGCCCGGCTGAAAACAGAGAGGCCCTAAACAAAAGAGGAGAGCGTTTGTTCTGTTGCACACTCATTGTGAGAGTTGTCTCTGCCAGTCTGTTTTCCTGTTTAACCCTTGGTTGCCATTGAGAATGTATGTTACTGCAGTATGATGAGCTACATTATTAACTTGTTATAAGCAGTCATCTAAAATAACACTAAGCCTAGATTTGTACAAAAATGTGCTTGTAAAACTTGCTGCCTCAAGCAAGGGGGTTTTGAGTGGATGTCCAGTAATCTGGTTCTTGAATCATAACACTCTAACTAGTTTAAAAAAATCACAACTAGTTCATTACGATTCCAGGACAAATGACTCTATTCAATTTACCCTTCGCAGGGAGTTTGATTGACAGGTGATCTGACCAATCATACTTCGCCATCCGCCATTTTGTCGGACAAAGCAGTCTGGAGAGTTAGTAGAGAATTTGAACTTGAAAAACTGAGTGTACTGACGCCTTTCCGCGGTTAAAACAACATTCCTTATGTTCATTCATGTTTATTTGATGCTATAAATGAACTAGAAGAAAGAGATGATCGGTTCACGAGCAGTTTTAACTGATGCTCTACAGCGATCTGACAGACACATTAAAGAGCCACAAAACGGTATTTATTGTTTAAATTTCTTTAAAAAAATTACCAAATTTGAAAGGTGAGACTTTGTTTAATACGTTTAATATCAAAAGTAACCGAAAAGTAACCTGTCCTGTACTGTCATCGTGTTGTCAGTCTCCTCTCTGCTCCGCGATGTATTTCTCACTGTGTGAAAACATGGTGTAGCATGAGAGCGGCGTAGCTTGTAGGGCATAGCAACAGTAACTAAGGGGTGCGGGTCTTAGCGAACGGTCAATATTTTATATACTTATATACTTTCTGATGACATGTTTATTGGTGCGAGGGCGGGACAACCTGTCACTCACATGAGATCGACCAATAGCAAACCACACCCATCTAACCATTCAATCATTTCCCGATGGACAAAATCAAGCCCCGCCCTACATTTTTTTTCGAGTTCGAGAAGCCATTTCATTGGCAACTTCCGTTTCATGCCGACTTAAAGATAAATCAAAGCAGAATTGTTCAATTCATCAGTCCAAATAGTAACATGCCAAAGTGTGAAACATTAAAAAAAAAAGTTGGTGGCTTACCAATAGTGGCCCACCTTTAACAGATCTGCTCTCTGCCTTAGACAAACGCACTGACTCAGCCGGACGTCTAGAAATATTCACCAGTAGAGTACAGAACAGATTCTTATTCATGAGGAAGAGTAAGGCCGAAGGGGGCCATGGCGTGACACGTCGGCCGCTCTGTGTTACCATGACTCCCCAATTCTGGTCATCTGGCTTGACTATAAACGGTTCTGTGCCGAGAAAAGGGTGGCTGGGTCCGTGGATACAGAAGCCCGGTCCCCATGCCTGCAGCGTATGGCCGCAAAGCTCTGATGGCCAGCTGGTGGATGAATACTTCTCATTCATGTGGCAGCCGAGGGGCTAGAGGGCAATGGAGATTGCCCTCATTCTGAGAGACAGGGGGGCTCAGTACACACACACACACACACACACACACTCCATCTCTCTTTGTCTTTAAAATGGTTTGCACTGACTGTAGGCATTAGGAGTGTATGCATATGCACAGTTAACATACTGTGAGGACAACATCAAGTAAATACATTTGAAACTCCTAGACGTTAAGTTTCATTATGAATGTGGTGAACTCACATGATAGCGTTTGGCTACTGTCCCAAAGCCTGTGTGATGGAAACGTCACGTGCCTCATTGGGCCTTTACTGCATTGTCATCTTATATTCGTTGATTTTTTTATGCCTTGGAATCCCAAACATTTGGTTTGTAATGACGCATTGAATGTTGCTGCAGTTTAAAACTTGAGTTGGCCAGCGTAGATTGTGTCCAAATTGTGAGTGACTTGTGATCGTATTGGAAGCATTATTAAGAATGGATTAAAATGAAGTATGTTTTTTAATTTTGTAAAGAGTGAGTAAAGACATTAATAATGTTACAAAATATTCTATTTTAAATAAATTATTTTCTTTTGAACTTTCTATTCATCAAAGTATCCGTTTCCACAAAAATGTTAAGAAGCACAACTGTTTTCATTAAGAAATATTTCTTGAGCTGCAAATCAGCATATTAGAATGATTTCTGAAGACTGATGCTGAAAATTCAGCTTTGCATCACAGGAATAAATTACATTTAAAAATATATTCTGATAAGAAAACAATTATTTTAAATTGTAACAATATCTTGAAAGGTAATAATGTATAGGCTATTTAAAAATGTCCATTTTATTTTTAGTGGCAGGGCAAGTGAAAATCTGAAAAATCTGGGTTTTTCTTCGCACACATTCTCGCACACTAACATCATTAGGCCTGGTAATGGACTAGCAGTGACTAGTTAATAGCTGTTTGTATGCTTCATATCCAGAGGTCTTGTGGGTCAATGAGCAGTCTGTACTGGAGGGACGCGGAGGTCAGGGCGGGAAGGGGGAGTGCGCTCTCCATGGCCGCAAACCTTTCATGGTCTTCCCTGGTATTTTGGGAATGCGTCCCTCTCCTCCTCCCAAACCCCTCGGGTGGAGACTGAAGATCTTATTATTCACATGCCTATGGGGTTGCGGGAAGTAATTCTTCTAAATCCTTTTTTTCCCCTCATTGCTGACCCACTGGATTATATGAAGGGGTCTTTAGCATCGTGGCTGTAGGGATTCAGACACGAAGGAGTGAATTATAGTCTGGCGTCCCACTCTTTCTGTCTTAATCTTGGTTTCAGCTGCAGCCCACCCATTGGTAGAGAGTGCAGTGAAGCTGATTGGTCCGTAGGTGAAAAATAAAGTACCCATTTGCAGAAAAAACGGAGCGGATTGGTGGGCTCGGTGTAAGTGGAGCTTAATGCTCTGATGTGGTTATCAGGATTTTCAGGGTCTCTTTTGGAGGGGGTTTCCCTTCTTCAGAGCCGGTCGTTTTGGTGCATCAATTTATAGGGTATAATTTTTGTAAAAACTTTAAGTTTGTTAAATAAAAAGGAAAACTAATAACATTATAATATTAATAATGATTATTCATAGTAATATTTTAATATTGTATCTACATTATTGTCATAACTAACTAATAATGAATGAATAAATATTATGAAAAAATGTTTTGGGTTCAATATTGTAGTTATTTTCCCCCTTTGTGTTTGATTTGAACCGCTTGCTTTACTCACATTAGCGAGGGTTAGGCTAGACTATAATTATTGCAATTCGATTTAAAACATTATGTGGCAGTTTCATATAAAGTCCCACTGTTTTATTTGCTTGCCAAAGTCAGTTTCTCCAAACCTTTCATTCAGAGCTTGGCTAGTGTCAATTTTGTTCTCGTTTTTTTGAGTCAGCTGTTATTGTTTTGCCATTGTAACACATTTCTGAGTCATCTAATATAGACATGAATCATTTATACAGCAAGAGAGGCAGTAATCTTTTGAGAGTTGGGTTAAAAGCACGAGAAGCTTTAAGCCTCACATTTAGAGGAAATTACAAAATAATCGTGCGAAGCCAATGTCAACACTGTGTTTCTATCGATATCATCTGTGACCTGCTGGGAGTTGAAAATGCCATGTTAACAACGGGGCGAGATGTCTCAAACCAGAAATGTAAAGCTACGCGTTCAAGACGAGTTCTATAGTATAGGCTATAACTTTGCGTTGTCAGTGTCACACTAGTCTTGATTTAGGATGTAATGTTGTGTGGCTAAACTTTTGAAACGGGGGCGTGTGTGTGTTATGCAAAACACCCATTGACTTTTATTCAGTGCAATTTTTCACAAACTGACTGGCAAGTTAAAATTGTTTCCTGTCCCAATTGACAGCATGCCATAGATGCTTTCTCACAGAATGTTTGCTATGTGTTGTTGCCTTGTGGGAGGATAGTGAGACGTCAAACGTCTACTCATAAATGCTGTATAACTGTTGGTGATTTTTTCTACGTGTATTCCCTGAATTCCCAGCGCTAATAATCTCTTTACTCTAAACACCGGTCACAGCCTCATTTCTTCTGGCTGCCTCTTTCATGGCCTTGCCGGAGAACAACTGACTAACCCGATGCTAATTTCACTACTACTTTCCATATGATTTCCAAACCTTGTCGGAAGGCTTGGAATTTCTGCTGAGGTGGAATGCCTGTCCAATGACGTCAGAGTTATGTAAGCAAAAGGAGTCCAAGTGCGTTCTTTTAGTTTGCTTTTCGCATTTCACTCAGGATATCACTCACACACTGAGATACAACTAGGTAACAAGGTACCTAAAACGTCGACGACGTAGCTGCTTATCTCTTACTATATAAGCCGGAGGTTATTTAAATATATTAAAAGTGTGTGAGAGTGAAGGGGTGTCTGTGTTTATCTAGTGTCATGAATGAGATTAGTTGTAGAACGTGTGCGTATCCTTGTTAGGGCTTGGCTAATAGAAATTCTGTATATTTGTTAGCATTTGATAATATTTTAAATATGTTTTATTTATTTATCATTTTGACCAAATAGCTGTTGTTGTGAAGTACATTTAAAATACTTGAGGTAAAAACCTTGTTAAAAATCATATATAATATAATATAATAATAATATATAATAAATTAATAATTATAATATACATTTCCAAGTAAACATGCATAAATGTATAAATATAAATTTAATTTATATGCACCAATAAAACAACAAAAAGAGACATTTTTGTTGCTAGAACTTAAAATAGACCATACTTCCATGAATAAGTTTGATTACTGAATCCGAGTTTTGAATCAGCTTATAGAAAATAATATTTTGTACTGATTCAAACTTCTTAATGATTTGCTCTCATAATTGTCTGTCACATGACAATGAGGGGGCCACGGAACTAGTCTAATATTATGGCCTTTTGGAAACTTAACGGCCAAATAAAAAGCTCATTAAAATCATTGCAATGTTTCTCGCCCAGCCCTAATCCTTGTTAATGTAGCGGTTAAGGCCTCTTGTGTCAGTGTGTGTAAGAGTGTTTATCCGTAATCTAAATAAAACTCGATTTATGTCTCATGCTGTGACAGTAGTTTGTCTTAGAAGCCCATAAGCTCTTTAAGAGTTTTTGGAAAGACCAGTACTTGTCCACTGAAAAGTGCCCGACCTAAAATATCTAAAACCACAAAAACAGACACAGTTTCACAAATCACTGACGTCATTGTGGCTGAGCAAACAAATCTAAATTGTTGGGGTTCATAAAACTATTTATGATTTTTTTCTTTTTTTTTTCGAACGCCACCAAAAGCCACGTATTTTTAGAAGTAATGAGGTGTTGTATTGTTGTTAAACTAGTGCTCTATCTAAAAAAAGTGTGGAAATCGTCTTGAAGCTCGAGTATTTCCTCTATTGAAAAAGCAGCCAGGGCTGAATGCGGTTGTGGGACGGGTGGTTGCTGGCGTGCAGGAAGGATGTGAGTTTGTTGAAGAGCTTTTCTGCACAGAAAGAAAAGAAAACTGCGCTCGCAGTATCCCCGAGCAACAGCAGATTTTGGCAGATGCTTCTCTCAGTGCAAGTCCACCCAGAATGACCAAGGCCAAGAGTTTGGGTCTGAATTTGTACAAGTGCATTGAGCCGTTTACTCACTAGCAGTTGATCTTGCATCAGAAATAGCATTTGTGTTTATTAGGGATGCAACAATATAAAAAAATCTGGCTGATGTGAACAAGCCAGTAATTAATATTCTACGATTTGGTCTAAATATATAAAAAAATAAAAGTTTTTTTTTTTATTAACAAACTGCAGTCATAAATGTAAGAATAGGAGAAACGTGCATGCACAATTAAATATCCAAATGTAATTTAACCACTTAAAATCCGTGAAATCCGTGGAAAATCTTGGCGGGTCTATGCTAAAACTGCAGTGTCAATCAACAGTGGTGGGCGGGGCTTGTGCAAAAGTACGTCAAATTGCAACGTCTTTTTGGTCTGAGACAGTGCTTATGATTTATTATGAGGATTAAAAAACAGCACTGGGTGGATTTTTTTATCATTATAGGGTGGTTGTGTACACACACTGCCAACACACATTTATGTTCAAACACCACGTAAAATTGAATTTTGCATAATGGGTGCCCTTTAAATGAGTACTTTTATTAATCAAGAATGCGTTCAAATGATCAAATGTTCAAAAAGTTGTCTTGTTCACATAAATGCTGTTTTTCTTTAAGCAGCACAACATTTAACATTGATTATAATCAGAAATGTTTCTTGAGCAGCAAATCAGCATATTATAATGATTTCTGAAGGATCATGTGACACTGAAGACTGGAGTACCACCACAGGAATAAATAAAATGTTCAACTATAGTAAAATAGGAAACAGTCATTAAATATGACTGTTTTTACTGTATATTTGATCAAATAAATGCAGCCTTAATGAGCAAAAGAGTCTTCTGTCAAAAACAACTGACCAACCCCAAATATTTGAACGTTAGTGGATGATAAAATGCATATATGTTGCAGTTCAAATGTCATGGATTTGACAGGTTAGAATAGCTTAACTCACATCCTTCTTTATTCATGTTCAGTCACCTTTTATTACTTATTTAGTCTTTCCATTTTGAACATACCCACACGACCCATTTTGGGTCACCACCCACCAGTCGAGAACCGCTCATATAGATGATGGTTGACAACTTCCTGTGTCTGCCCACCTAGCCTGTGCTATACTCCCTGACATGCTTAACTGCGGCCTCTCAGGTTCTTGCAGCCATGGTGACGGAACTGTTTTGACAACGTTGGGCGCAGGCCAAAGGAGCAGGCTGCGGTTTTCGTTTTGATACAGTGCCAAATCTTTCTCGAGAATCCATGTTGAACTCTTAAAGAGACCGGT
This sequence comes from Phoxinus phoxinus, assembly GCF_949152265.1. Classification (NCBI taxonomy): domain Eukaryota; kingdom Metazoa; phylum Chordata; class Actinopteri; order Cypriniformes; family Leuciscidae; genus Phoxinus; species Phoxinus phoxinus. The sequence continues at coordinate 6,824,377 of NC_136884.1, forward strand.
TTTAAGATCAGACTTATTATTTCTAGAAAAGATTGCCAGGTGACGGCAAGACATTCTTCTTGCGTTTGAGAGCTTTCATAATGCAACCCAGTCTTTTCACTTTACAAGCCTACAGACTTGTTTTTGCCGCCCCACCCACATGCGCTGACACACGGTCGCAAACACAATGTCTGTCTTACACAAGCGTGATAGTGAATTCCTGTGGTGCACAGGCACAGTTGCTTCAGAATGAGCTGTCTGCATGTTAATGAAGTATTACTCATGGCCTAACCACACATACTTTAGTTGTAATCTCTGTGATGGATACATGAGTGCTAGATTAGTGGCCCCGTAGTAACTTTTGTAGTGTCACCTGCCTTTGGTTTCACTTCACCTGCTTCAGTCTGACCAGCAGGTCGATATGACTGTCGCGTGGTGTCTCTCTCAGATCCTTCATGAAGGAGCGGGTGAAATTTCCCTATTAATAACCAGACACTCTTGTGAGTCATGGTAAAGCAGAAGTTCTTTGTAATGTGATCATTCGTGGTTTATGGAGGCCATGTCAACCTTACTCCAAAAAAGATCTTTGCAAAGTTTTGCACCTATATCTGCATGTTTTCATAATTGGATAAATGAGATTTGAGAGCTCTATAGTTTGCAGTCCAGACCCATTGATTTGTTTGAACTCTCACCTATAAACAGATTTTAGCGGATTTAAGTTCTTTCAAGGCCACATTAAATGGTGTGTACTGTAGTGGTTAAAGCTCATGGCTGGTTTGATTCCCGCAAAACAGGAGCCCGCGAGTGCGGTACTTATCCCCAGGTTGCTCCAGCGGGGTTGACCCTGTAATAAGTTCACAGTGCTATTCTGTGGCGATAATCACGTGAGCGTTACGGAAACAAATCCCAACGGTTATCACCGTTGTGTGCCAATAAAAAAAATAATCAAAGGCACATTTAGCTTTACCTGAGCATTGCCTTCCATCTAAACAAGCAGGCCTTGTCTGGGAAAGATTAATTGAAGTCTCATATGTCCAGATCCGTCTTGTGAGATTATCAAAGCACATTCCCCATGTCCACTTAGCATACGACCCCATTCATGAGTCAAAATCTCAGGTGCAAGTTTTTTTTTGGTAGTTTGGTCCCACAAACAAGGTGGATTGCATTGACAGACCATTGAGAAACCTTATACGACCTCACTGACCCCATTTTTCCTTTCGGATTTTAAAAGATTTTCAGACTTGCATTGACTTTGGCTGGCTGTGGATTTGTTCTCAACTCACTTGTATTGATTCCAAGCTTTTTGTTTTGTCCCTGGAGTCCAAAAATGAGGTCAGAATTCTCCTCCGATTTGTCCAAAGCCTTGTGTGCAATGTTCCTACTTGTGCACGTATGCGAAATCTTGAGTTTAAATGTGATAAATGCATATGTGTGTAACGTCTTTAACTTCTGTTTAGGTCTTTCACAAAGTTCCCCTCGGGAATATTCTTGAGAAAAACGCAAGCCTCGTTTGCCGACTCAGCTGTTATCTGGGAGCACCAGAGTTCTGGAATCGGAATGCTGGAATTCGGCTTGAGTGAATTAGTGTTGCAAGAACAGTGCCTGTTTGTGCTTGGACGTCTCTTTTTCTCCTTCACTCATCTAGTCACTTTCACTCTCATTCTAAGATAGCGGAAAAGTAGGAGGGGTGGGAATGAAAGCGAGTTTTAGATTTCCCAACAACACGTTGGAGGCCTCAAATATCAGTTTGATGTTGGCATGCTGTTTCTGGCTCAGATTCCTTCCCTGGCTGCATGTCTTGATTTTTTTTTTTTTTTTGTAAGAGAAAACGAAGCTAATCCTGAGTCTGCACTCTTACCCTGTGGCACTAACATGTCAGTTCACTAAATGGGGGTAGAGTGTAGAGTGACCGCCTAGGGGGCCTTGGCAGCAGGCCAAAGTTGTATACAGTATGAATATCACCTGAAGTTGGTGCATTTGCTTTGCAAATCTTTGCTTAATCCTTATCCGCCCCAATCCCTGGAGAGATAAGGGAGAACTCAAGGCAAGTGCCATCCAAAGATCATTTTCACAACAGGCTAATTTTGGCAGCGAACAGTGTTGTGAATAGGCTCTATTGTGGTGCCTGTATTTTGGACACACTCCAGATAGACTCCAGGTATTATTTTGCCCTGTATCCACTCCAGTAGAAATGCATAAGCTACAGTCTTTTCTTTTTAAACTGTATCAAAAAGTGTTGTCATTACCCTGTCGGTCATTTGTCTATATTGTGAGGAAATAAATGGAAGGTCCTGGAAAACCTGAAAGTATCCTTCCTTCCTTCCTTCCTTCCTTCCTTCCTTCCTTCCTTCCTTCCTTCCTTCCTTCCTTCCTTCCTTCCTTCCTTCCTTCCTTCCTTCCTTCCTTCCTTCCTTCCTTCCTTCCTTCCTTCCTTCCTTCCTTCCTTCCTTCCTTCCTTCCTTCCTTCCTTCCTTCCTTCCTTCCTTCCTTCCTTCCTTCCTTCCTTCCTTCCTTCCTACCTTCCTTCCTTCCTTCCTTCCTTCCACATGTTTATGGAAAAGTAGTTGAAATTAAATCTTAAAAGCTAATGAATTTCTATATATCCCCTTTCTTTTTAATTATTTATTTAGCTTGGAATGCCTCTTTGTGATCTCTAAAATATCCATAAAAGGAAAATTCATGAAAGTATGTAATTCATATGTAAAAATTGTATTTAAAAAAAAAATACTATCAGTAATATTACCATTATTCACTCTCTCTGGTGAGATCATAGTCATCTGCAAGTGTTTGAGTTACTGTCGATATTTGTTGTCTAACCTTTTAATGGCTAGTAGGTTGGCTTCTTTGTTTAGGGAGCGGTTAAAGTCTTATTCCAACTCCAGACTTGTTTAATGACTACACGTACCAACTTTTAGTTAATTTCCCACAATGCCTCATTGTTTATGGCTCACCTGGCTCGCTCTCGAGTAAATTTGAGACACTTCGTAAGCCCGAGGTAAGGAGGAGGGTGTGGCCGTTTACACCTCGGTTTATTATAGCGCCATCAACCATGTGCAACTTATCACTCACTCAACTATAGTCAGTCGCCTTTTTATACGTGCAAGCTTGCACACACGTGAGGGTTGCACACGGTGCAGCTTCACCTCTCTTCCTGATTTTGTGTTTATGAGGTTAACAGTTCCCTTTTATAGGGATAATTTAAATTGTATTATTATAATTTTTTTAACCGTTTGGGTTATTTAAACGTGGTTAAAAACGTCTAAAATAGACTAAAATAAAAGGAAACAAAAATAATGAATTTAATAAAAAAAAATTTAAAAAATATATTACAGTAATATTCATATAATAATAATAATACTAAGGTTAAATAATAAATTCCTCAGGAAGAAGGATTGAGAAGTTATCATTTTAATGCGTTTTTAAAATTTTGTAATTTTTTTATTGTTATTTTAGTATTATATTTTCATGGAAAAGTAGTTGGAATACAATTTTTAATACAGTTTTACAAATAATTTGTATAAAATAAATAAAAATAAAACAAAAAATTATTCATTTAAGAAAAATATGAATAAAATAGTATAACAATAAAGAATAATTAACAAGAGTAATTAACAAGAATAATGATAATATTGTTATTATAATATTCAGGAAGAAGATTTGAGAAGGTGGTAATTTTGTTAATTTGTAAAAATTGTTTTTTAAAATTGTTAATTTTTTTAAAATGTTTTTTTCAATTTTGTTATTTTTCACACTTTCATGGAAAGTAATGAAAATTTGCTTTGAAGGATTAAAAAACTGCATATTAATGCCAAGTTTTCCAGAAAATTGTTTAAATAATTGAGCCGTGTCCAAAGCACGGGACTCTGGACTCATACAGTGTTCATTCTTAACTTTTGACCTTTGTCCTTTACTCAAAAGGAGGGCTTTTCTTGGATAAGGCTTTGGTTTGACACTTAAAGTCTTGTCCTGCTGGTCAGTGCGCCATCAGCATCACAGGGGCTGGGTCGCTTACTCATTTATTCTGGGTTAAGAAGGGGAGGGACAGCTGTCTAAATGAACTGCTCAAATCCCATGATTCCTCTGTGCAATAAGAGCACTCTCTAACTGACAAAGTCTCTGTGTTCAATCTCACAAGACTTTTCAACAGGCCTTCTACTGTAGCTCAGTCGTGTGTGTGTGTGCGGTTGCTTGCCACATATCTGATAAGATGTTCAAAGAGAAAGATGAATTCCTGACTGATGGTTTTCTGGAGTGCTGTCAGCGATGTACATTGGATCGTCCAGTCCTGCAAGATGATTTAATTTGTGTCTAAATCTTATTCGTGCATCGGGTCTTGGAAGACGTCCCAGTCATTGTTAGCTTTATAGTGGGTCTGTTCGTGGATTTGTTTAGCTGTTGAAAGCCAGACAGGTGCTGTTCCTCCTCTCCTCTCCTGTTGTGACATTCTCAGCTCTCACTTGCACTGTATCATTCTGCTTCATACTTCAATTTAAATATATATATATTTTTTAATATATGACATAATATATTAGGCTTTTTCTTATTTTATTTGTATTTTCAGCCAGCTTCTTCAAAATGCTGAAATTTATATATTTTTTTATTTTTTTATTCTTTTTTGTTTATTTTGTAGTGTTTGTAGATATCTTATAATATAACATATTATGCTTTATATAGACTGTATATAATATATACAGTATTAAATGCACACACACATACATATACTTTTTTTTGTTATATTTGTAGATATATTTTAACATGTTAACATTTTAATATTTTAACATATTATTGTGTATAAAATGTTGTATTTTAATTTTATTTTGTATTTTACATTTCAAGTTTTTAAATTTTTTTCAAATGCAATTTTTACGCAAGATTAAAGCAGAGACCCCCCCCCCCAAAAAAATATATATAAATAAATAAAGAAAATACAACAACAGCACAAAACCACCAGAGAAATAAAAAAAGAACACAACATTTTTTTTTATAACAAATAAAGCCTAAATCACTTATTGTCACAAAGCCATGATCATAATAAAGTTTTTGTTTATAGGTCAGGAAGTGCTCATTATCAGCCTATTATGCCAAGTTATGTTTTTTCCAGAGAGGGTTATGGGGTTATCATGTCATGTGAGCTGAGCTAAACGCAGTTTCTGTCAAGTCCAATTCGCAAAGCTTTACACAAGTTCCTTTCAGTCTTTATGCGTCCATTTATCTTTTGTTTCTCTTTTTGTGTAGGAGGTAGTGAAGGTCAAGGCCGAATTCACCAGCGTTTCCCAGAGAAGGACTGGGAAGATAACCCCTTTCCTCAAGGCCTTGAGCTGGTAAGCCCATCACAAACAAACTCACAGCATATGATATCCCAGAATTCACAGATTTCTCCAACTGTATTGAATGGTTCTGCCAGCGTTTTCATAGGATCTGATGATTACATTGTTTTCCCTTTGTGGCATCTCTTTCAGTTCTGTCAGCCCAGTGGATGGCAACTGGTTCCAGAGAGAAAGCCTCCCTCTTTCTTTGTGTCGGTTCTCACAGACATCAACTCTGAGCGGCATTATTGCGCGTGCTTCACCTTCTGGGAGTCCGTGGAGAACCCGCAGGTTTGTGCCGAGCACGTGCAGCTGAACAGAAGGAATGTGAGAGAGAAGGGAAGACATACATTATGTAACAGGATGCAATGGGGCCGATGGGAGGGGTGATATACTGCTGTGTGAAATAGATTATGCTGGTTTAGAAACTGCTTTCTTTGGTTGACTGGTTGTCTAATGTTTACATGATTCGGAGTTTGGTAATTCCAGGTGCCGTTTGAGGGTGTTTAATGGGTTGTGTGTGTTCAGCTACAGAAAGGAGAGCCCAGTGAAGCCGATGAAGATGACGGTCCAGACGTGCTTCAGCCTGCTCAACTCTACGCTCCTAAAAGCCTGGTCCTCGTATCCCGTTTGGACCACACAGAGGTCTTTAGGGTAAGAGACACACACACAGGAAGTTGACACATGATGGTTACGGTTAAATTTTTTATTGTCCTGCTAATATTTTCATTGACCTGTATCACAAAAAAGCAACACATTTTATACATCAGAAAAAAAATCTGTATTTTTGTAGATGTTCTTCTACATCTATATGTTTTCTTTTAAAAATCTACATTCATAAATTATTTTTTACTTACAATTGTGAGATATAAACTCACAATTTCTAGTTATAAAATCAAAATTGCGAGATATAAACTCACAATTGTGAGAAAAAAAGTCAGAATTGAGAGACAAACGTGCAATTCTGAGGTAAAAAAAAAAAGTCAGCTCACAATTCAGACTTTTTTCCTCACATTATGGAGTTTATATCCTGCAATTCTGGACTTTTTCTCAGAATAGTGAGATATGTGAACTTGCAATTGCAAGTTATAAAGTCTGAATTGTGAGATATAAACTCGCAATTCTGAGACAAAATATAATTTACTGTACCTTTAAAAGATGTTTTATTCTTTGGCGGAAACACACTTCCATAATTACAAGCACAATTTTGCTGAAAAAATGGCATAACTATCAAAATTTTACAGATTAATTTTCCAACTCAGAGCCATCTAACAATGGTCATTCTTGCAATTGTGAAAAAACAAAACAAAACTCATAGATAATGTTAAGTTGGTGACATTAAAATCCACAGAAATTTGCAATGTTAGAAAAAAAAAAAAAAAAAACGAATTTGGCATAAGTGCATAAAAACCTGTATGATGTAGCAACAACACAGAGGTGGCCTGATTGGCCAAATGACATCCCAATTGTTGAACCCTGAGGTCATGGCCTACTGTTTTACACCAGTCATGTTTAGCCAGGAAATACAGGTTCAAATCCGGCCTATGGTGTGTCCTGATCCCATTTCCCTCCTCTAATAATTCCCTGTCCTGTCTCAAAATGATCAGCACCTTAATAAAAAACATAAGCAATAGAGCTATGATGTTATTAGATGTCCCTATATTTAAATTTACTCTTGCGTCTCTTTACTCTGCAGAACTGCTTAAGTCTCATCTACACTGTTCATGTGGATGGCCTCACCGTTCCCATGGAAACGGTGATCGGAAACCTTCTCACCTGCATTATTCCTATAGCTGGAGGCTCTCAGGTAAGAAATGCGCACATCTAATGTTTTAATCCAAAACCGATGTCTATAAATATTGTTTAAAAAAAACAAAAAACTCCAACACAGACTGGTCTCTCTTGATGAATGAGTTTGTTTTCTCTGGAGGGGTTCTTATCAGAGGTAAAAGACACATTTGTTAATAATCCTGTGCATCATGGGTAGTGTGGAAGAACTGCACTATTATGGATGCCACAGATGCTCTAGTCTTAATTCTGTCTCAGAATGATGGACTCATGATGACCCTGAATACTGTGTACATTAGTGCACTTGATGACAAAAATGAGCATAACATATAAGGGGTAATCCTAGTTCATTTTGACATTTCACTAAATAAATTCATTCAAATAAATTCCAATTAAATGATTTAAACCCCATATCAGGTTTTTAAAGATTCAAAGGGACAGTTCACCCGAAAATGTAAATTCTGTCATTTAATCATCCACATGTCACTCCATTGAATGACTTTCTTTTTTCTCTCTCAGTAAAACACAAAATTTAAATATTTTGAAGAATATCCAGACTACTATTTTTCCATATAATGAAGATGATTAGGGGTTTGAGGTTCCAAAATGACACAAAAACACTATAAAAGTATCTTGAATGTAGTGTATGTGGATCATGCGCTAAATTCTGAGTCTTCTAAAGTCATAAGATCACTTCATGTGAGGTTGGACCTAAATTTCAGAATTTCTGCTCTGAAAAGCATTCGTTTTTAGAGCTTGACTGCACAAAGCAAGTCATACGGATTGGAACAACATGATTGCAGTTTTATTTTTGAGTGAACTATTGCTTTAAATATGATTGGTTTTTCTATAACATGCTCACATGTTCTCATTCTCAAGTTCACGTTTGGTTTTTGTTACAACCAAATGATTCCCTCCCCTCAAGTGTAAAACTGACTCCCTTGTGTTCCAGATAAATGACCCCCCTCTTTCTAGTTTAACTGACTGGCTACTACTGGGTTGTTTCCAGGTAACATTTGCCTTTGAGCAGCTTCAACCAATCAACCCATCCGTGATTCTGCCTGATAATCAATCGTCAATCTATGCTCTGCATTTCTCAGTTATTTGGAAATCACCGCTGCTCATGCAAATCAACAACGTGCCTCATTTCTCTCTGACTCTTTGGCTGCGATCGATTGCACCTGAAATGCATTAATCAACTTTGTTTTGGTGACAGTTTTTTTCATCTGCTTATTGTTTGTTTTTATGGGACAGTGTGCAGATAAACACTTAAGCAGCACCTCGCACACGCAGAGGCTTATGGGGCCAGTCTTTGTGTCCTGGGCCTGGTTGGCGTGGATTGAACATATGGGCTGGGATGGTGGCAGATGGCGTCTAAGCACACTGCAGTGTGTATGAATGACAGCCTTAGAAACACGCAAGCTACAGCTTCAGTGCGGCGTTTCCATTGTTTCTCTTCTATCTTGCGTGCATTGGAAAGGGATTATTTCGTGTATTACATCATTTGTAAATTTGGCTGGTTTTGCCCTTTCAAATGATGATGGATTGAATCTGAATCAATTTCTAATTGGATCAGCCATGTTTGAAGCCATTATAAAATGCAGATGCAAATTACTTTAATTGAGACTTTAACTTGCCAGAAGAATTTTTTAGTAGTATTGTCTTAAAGGTAACACTTTACAATAAGATACCATTAATTAACGTTAGTTCGCGTTAACTAACATCAATGAGCAATACATTTGTTACAGTATTTATTAATAACGTTGGTTAATAAAAATACAACTGTTTATTGTGAGTTCATACCAGGTTTTAATAGCGTATTAGTAAATGTTGAACTTAAAGGTGCACTATGTAACTTATTTTGAGTCATTACACCATTAATCCTTTTTCCAAGACGTGTTTTTGTCTTACCTTGACTTACTATGGTAAGGCTGTTATAAGTGTTTATATTTCAGACCAAGCGGGATGCTTTTCGTGGGAAATTGCGTACGTGTGTCACTCGCTCGTGTCATATCTGTAAATGGAGAAAAGTTGCTCTGGCTACTTTGACGTGAATGGTATGGCATAGATTAGTTGTCACAACGAGGCATAAAGGCTGAGCTCAATCTGTAAAATAAAGGGCTGGGAATCGATTAAAAAAATAACTAATTAATTGGACAATTTGCTGTAATTAATTGCAATTAATCGCATTTTCCCCAAGCTTGTAATCATCAATATTTAAATTTAGAATCACCTAATTAAATTAAATAACACAGAAAAAAAACAGAAAATAGCCCTATATTCAAATATCAAACATCAATATATTTATTCTTCATTCAGTTCTATGCAACATACTCAGATTTAACAGATTATTTTTTTTGGACTAATTATCAAAATAAAGTCCTAAAAAGCTATTATTACCAGAGCATGTGATCAGAGCAGGTCATTTTACCATTGTTGACCAGCTCAGTATGGCTATTGCAAACAGAAGTCTACTACTGAGAAATTTCACGTTATTTGAGCGGACTTTGTTTTTCCAGTGCGTGATCGGTACGTGATTGGAGCGTTTGGTGAGTCCGGTGGGACTTGGTCATAAGTCTGTGCGTGTATAAGGGAGCAGTTTTTCTGGAGTAGTGCTGAAAATTCTTCGTGTCTGTTATTTTGGACTTCCTGGAGGGTATGTTTTACTGTCCCTGACCCAGGGCCGCAATGCTAGGTAAAACACGCCTGTCTGTTTTCCCAGTTGCAAGATAATCCATACCGATACGGCCATACCAGAAGTCCTCAATCTAATATCTAATCTGTTACGCAAGTCAGAGTTTCCCAAGGCTCACTTTCTGTTTCAGTAAAGGTTTTACCTGTTAGAACAGCAGCTGTATTTTCATATTCCTGTGACCCTTACCCTCACTGTCCAGCTGTGTTTTATCATCACAACCTTGTGTTGTGCATTTTTGTCATGTATTTCCTTGTTTTCTTTTTGTTTGCATTGCAATTTCTCTCAATTTTTGGTATGACTAACGGTTTGTGTTTTTTGTTGCTGTGTGGTTGCTAATCTAGCCGGGCCAGGACGACAGAGAGGAGAGCTCGGTACGCCCCGTTTGATTTAGTTCAGCTCTTTTTCTTTCTGTTAATTCTGCTTTCCCCTCGTTTTTTGCTCCACCAATTAAAACACATGCTTAACATCAGGGGAACAAATTCGATCACAGTAATGCCGATCAAAATGAATCCAATATGTGACTAACCATTGTTTTAGATTCTATCTATCTATCAAAATGAATCCAATATGTGACTAACCATTGTTTTAGATTCTATCTATCTATCTATCTATCTATCTATCTATCTATCTATCTATCTATCTATCTATCTATCTATCTATCTATCTATCTATCTATCTATCTATCTATCTATCTATCTATCTATCTATCTATCTATCTATCTATCTATCTATCTATCTATCTATCTATCTGAATTTAAAGATGGAGGGACAGCATTTTAGCACCCCCTCCCCCTATTTTAATCTTTACATTTTCAATATATATGTTCATATATTCAATAATGTTCTTCAGTTTGACTTACTGACACACCATAAAGAAGGATAAAATGCGCATTGCATGGCATTTCCATAATCACTTAAAATTCCCATATTTGGATGGTAATTATAAGTGCACAATGATTAGGTTCGTCTCAAATAATCACCATGAATGCATGATTGCAAATTACGCTTCTATGCAGTTCCATGTGTTATTGCTGTGGATTTGTCCTGTCATGAGGTTTCATTACAGCGAGCATTTTATGAGGGTGTGTAACGTGCACATGCTCTAATGCGAGGCTGTTAAACGCTTGTGTGCTGTGGCTGTTTGAAGTGATGACGACATCCCCCCCATGCTGTCATTTTACAGCTTCCTCTTTACTTTCTGTCCTGATGTGACATTTACCCTAAAAGGACTGGTTTCTTGACACCTACTGACTTCACTTCTATCTGAATTAACTGATATAAAATCAAAAGTCCTGAAAAGGCCGCAACAGCAGTATGTGTTGGCCTGCCTGGATGGATGATATAGACTAATTGCAACTGTATCATGTAAATGATTTTCTTTTGGCTGATTGCCAACTGACTTGGATGAATGCTTATTATCTCTTGCTAAATTTTGAAGAGGAGATGTTTGTCATTGTCTGGCATTGCTCTAAATATAACCTTTTTGTATGACCTTACCTCATAATATATAATGCAAAACATTGTATTATTCACTTTATACTCCTAAAAATTTAAATTGTCATTTTTAAGATACTTTCTGGTATTCAACTGCAAATTTTCATCCTCACCCTGAACATTTCCTACTTTTTCATTTGTAACTTTCACACAAAAAAAACAGTTATTGTAAATGTGACTTATTCATAACAGGAATTAGATGTTTTTTTCTTTTTGGTGCTGGTTTATTAATGGAGAATGGCTTTGAATTCTTTTTTCCCCTTCTAAATAACCTCCTGTCTTTAGCTCACTCCACGACCAGCCTGCCGCACACACATTAATCTTTCCCATAATGCCGTGGTGGAGGTGTTAGATGGTGGTGCTTTTCTTTTAAAGAGAAAAGCGTCTCCCATCTCTTTTCCCCTTAACTTTATTTTTGTTCTCTCGCTCTTCTTTTGGTTTCTACAGAGGACCATAACGCTTGGTGCGGGTGACAGGCAGGTTATCCAGACACCCATAAACGACTCCCTGCCTGTAAGCGGCTGCAGCGTGGCCCAGCTTTTCAGACAGCTCGGTAAGCCAATCAGCAGCGGGCTTAGGTGCTAAACAGCAAATCAGCCTCATTAAAACAGCAACAGTTGGTGTCAAGTGTCAGATGTGGCCGGCGTAATCTCCACCTTGTGTTGTTAAATAAATAACAGAGGAAGTGGGACTGATATTTTTAGGCTAAGCTCTCTCTCTCTCTCTCTCCCTCTCCCTCTCTCTCTCTCTCTCTCTCTCTCTCCCTCCCTCTCCCTCTCCTCCCCCCCCCCCCCCTCTCTCTCTCAGGAATTGCGAATGTTCTCTGTCTGTTTTGCGCTGCTCTGACAGAGCACAAGATCCTGTTCCTCTCCAGCAGTTACCAGCGGTTAACGGACGCTTGCAGAGGTTTACTGGCCATCATGTTCCCACTAAAGTACAGGTAAAGAGGGATCATATGTTGACAGCAAATTTTGATTGCTTTATGTAAAACATTTTAAACATCACCATTCACCATCCCTTTCTCCCCCTACCATAGTTGTTTTTAAAAGTTTTGAATACATTTAAATAAAAGGGGAAATTTCTGGTTGATTTGATAATATTATTAATAATATTATTTTTATTTATTTATTAGTGCTGTTATTACTATTGTCATGATTATTATTTATTATTATTATCAATAATAATCTAAAATTCATTAAAAAAAAAACTAATTGCAGAAAATAACATACAAAATTCTGAACACCCCCATCTGTTCCCCCCCCCCCATCATAGTTGTTTTTAAAAGAGTTTTGAATAAATGTAATTTAAATAAAAGGTAAAGTTTCTGATTGATTTTTGATATAATAACAATTTGTTATTAATAGCACAAAATAATATATTTGATTTGCAATTGAAAATGCAATCTTCAAAATATGACATTATAAAAATATTTTTGAAAAAATTAATAAAAACAACAATGCTTTATTTATTTATTTATTTATTTATTTACTCTTTTCCCCTGTTCATCCTAATCTTGTCTTCATGACTTTCCCCCACTCTCTCCAGTTTTACATATGTTCCTATCTTACCGGGAAAGCTGCTGGAGGTGCTCAGCACGCCGACGCCCTTCATCATCGGAGTCAACTCATACTTCCGCTCGGAGACACAGGAGCTGGTGAGATGTTTTCATTCTCTGCGCTGTGAGGCTGAGGATGTAATGCAACACACATCAGGACTTTTTAGATAAGGTTTGATCAGATATCTGACATATGGTGCTGTGTAACACATGAAATCACATGCAAGATGATACAGCGTTCCATGCCATGCACAAAATGGGATTAGATGCAGGGATACATGTACCCTCAAACGCCTGAGTTGGTTTATCTCGGTGCATCTCAACTAAGTTTTTGCCCTTTTAAAAGTTAATAAGCATATTTATTTAGCTATTGTGCCTGATTATGTGTTTGGTTGCATTTGTTATCTGGTTTTTGCATCAAATCTGTAACCCATGTTTTGGGGGCTTTTTTATTTATTTTTCATGTTTTATTTAACATAAACAGTAAACACTGAATTATCATGGATTTATTTCTCAGGCCATGTAATAACATGTGACTGGTTCCTTGCCCTCGGATATTTTACACGATTTTGTTTTTTTTGTACTGCCAAGTGCCTTAACAATAGGTATTTACTAAACCTGCTTGACTGTGATTATCTTGGTTAGCTTAGTACAGGGGTTTTCAATCCTTTAAATGCCATTGACCCCCCAAAAATGATCATCTTCATGCCCCCATCCTAACATTTTAAAGGCATCTATTTAGTTTATTGTATAACGGCCCAATTTATATTGATATTTTCCTGCTCGGTATAGCACTGTTCTAGATGCATTATTTTTTTTATTTGCTTATTTATTTACTTTTCTTATTTTAATATCGTTTCTCTATTTTTATGTGATTATTTATTTATTTATTTATTGTAATCTCATTTGTATTTATTTTGTAATTTAAAAATTATTATTTTTTTTTATACAGTTTTTCTCTAAACATTTAAGCCACCCTGGCTCAGTTTACGAGTGAATGTTGGACAAATCCCTGAGCATGTTTACATGCGGTGACCTGTATGTAGTTGAGTTCAAATGAGAGATATGATATGATACTTGATTCCAGGGAATGATACTTGATCTGAGGTCACTTTGTTTGGACCTGAACGTTCCTACATGTCATAATTTTAAACAAAACACATTTGCGCAGGACATTGGGTCTCTCTCAATCTTTTTTTTTTTTTTTTTTTTTTGTCTGTCAGAAAAGCTTGAATCGGGTCTGGTGTGCATCGTTTAACCAGTTTGGACTTGTCTAAAATAGTTATTCAGTTCCCTCCTTTTGAAATATGAGTTGATGATATTCATCTGCCCATATATAGAACAATGTAGTTTAATGTGGGTCCATATTTACCCTTGTGTGTGTGTTATATTCACAGCTCGACGTAATCATTGCAGACCTGGACGGAGGCACGGTGACCATTCCGGAGTGTGTCCACATATCCCTGCTGCCTGAGCCACTTCATCATCACACACAGACGGCCATCTCCATGGTAATAAACCTGTTTTACCCGTTAGGTGGATGTATGGCAGTCTCGGCGTTGAGTAATTACTGGCAGAGATGACAATGTCATAGTTACATTGACTTAAAGTTTCTAAAGCTAATTTAACAAACCACAGTACAGGTCGAGGAAGTTTTGCCGGTTTAATGGTCTGGGGCTATAAAAACGCATGAAATAAATATTTATCTTCATGATGAGGTAATTAAACGGTTCTCGGCACACATTACTCAACCACGTGTACTTCCTTGTTTAAGTTACGCCCACTGTATTGCTAAGAAGATGATTGGGCTCATAGTTATTTTTACAGGCAGCTTTATAGTGGTTTAAAGTAGTCATAGGGCAATATTCTATATTATTTTAGTTGATGGGGAAAAAACGTGCAAATACATGTGAAGGGTCCATAAAACATTTTAATACTTATTAGTTTTTTAACTACGTATTTACTTATTATCTATTTCAAAAGTAATGACATTTAAAGGTATTTTTTTCCCCTTGAGATTGACTTTTACACATTTTTAAATTAAAAGTGTTAATTCTATCATTTTTTTTTTTTTTTTTAATGTTCTGATAGTGATAAAAAAAAAATCCCTTAATTTTTTTTTTATACAGGCTCTGACAGAGGACAAATAAAGAAACGCAAGCAGAAATATCACATTTAATCTCTGGTTTATTGTTAACATTTTAGGAAACGTCATTTAACTTTACAATCAGTTTCTTACCTGGATCTTTTCTGAAAGGAAGTTATTTGTCTTTTCAGGAAAGGGACAATAAATAGGGTTTTCCGTTCTGTGCGCATACCTAAAAGTGTTCGGTTGTCTGTCTGTGTTGTTTTAGATTGCATCAGAAAGGTCCTTGTGTGTGGCATTCACATCTTGCCCCTCTGGAAGCGAGCCCAGAGTCCCTCGATATATGCGTGTGTGTGTGTGTTTTTCCTCAGTCTCGCAGACTCTCTGCTGTCTCTCTGAAAAGTGCGTCTGTGGCGCCAAGGCAGACAGACCATCCCAGCAGAGGTGGCAGAGGTTGCGAATGTGTGTTTGAGCGAGCAGGGCTCACATAACCGCATCCCCTCAGGGAAATAGATGATAATCATGGCTGAGAAAAGAGATCGCCATGCCTCAGTTATAAACCCATTTCATCCGTTTAATTGCCTGGAAAACGTGGGGGTTCTCTGTTTTCTTTTTCCTGATCCTTACTGTTCTTTATCCAAAGATTAAAGATGCTTCCGATAGTTGTGTAGGCAACTCTCGCTTTGGTTTATGTCCTATGCCTAATCCTGTACCTTATCAATTAGCTAAGTGAGTTTTGTTATTAGCTCCAGCTTTCTGTAATTACAGGAGCGCTTATGTGCACAGATGAGCCAGATATGGAGACTTTCAGTGGGAATTGTATATCGAATCGCAGTTATGAAGACATTTGCACCTAATTTTTACAGTGTCACTGAAAGCAAAATACTGCACAAAGTGATTTAATGTTTAAATTGAACTATATGAAATATGATTTTGGGCCAGTTAGATTTCACTGTGGGCTACACATTATGCAACACGCCAAACAACTGACCAAATAACATTGCTGTTGTGGCTGGACAAAAACTTGAGGGAAATCTGATTTGTTGCTTTGTCATGTCACGGACACAATGAGCATTGTGTTTTAAACTGTTGCAGCTGACATTAAACTGATTTATGACTTATGGCTTAAAATGGTAGCATTGTTAAGTAGGGGTGTAAAAATGTGTGGTGCACCAATAAAAATTCTGTGCATTCATTACAGAATTAAATAATCAACTATAATAATAATTTTATTCTGTAATAAATTACGTTCATGTCGGATCCAAATTATGAAAAGCCACCACATACAGACAGTGTTATTAAAAAAAAAAAAAAAGTAAAACTGTTCAAAATTGTTTTCGTTCATTAAAATAAAGCTGCAAAAATAACATATACATATTGATGACAAACTTCAACTTTCAGTTTGTTGCTGAAGTACTAAAATAGCTAAAAAGCTTAGACTGAAATAAAAATAAATGAAAGCTTAAAAAATAATTAATAATGACAAAAGCTTGTAGTAAAATTTAAATAAAAACTGAATATATATACTATAATTCAACTTTAAACAATGTGCCTTCAGCATATTTTTGAAAATGATTATGAATCGCAACCAAATATTTTGTGAATTATGCAAATTCTGACCAAACATAATTTCATGCGTTGAATCATTTAGCAAAGAATCCATGTCAGAGCAAATATTTACATGCGTCAATGTTTGTATTGTAGAGTATTTTCCTTTAAAGGAAAATTTGACGTCAATTTTGCTTCTTATCACTGGTACTAGGTATATATAGCTTGCAATTAAGTGAGGGATTATACTGTAATCTCAATATATATGTATGTTTTGTGTAATAAAGGTTCTTGATCCAGAGCTGGAAGTGTCTGATCATGCGTTTCCTCCACCTTCCATTCAACCATCCACACCTAAGATTCAGGTACTTTTTCTTTGAAAATGTATTTTAAATCCATAAATGTTTTTCCTCCTTCCTTGTGTAATCGTCAGTATCCGACGTCAAATGCGATTTAAAAAAAAAAAAAAATTTATGTTGAATCTTTTATTGTGGTCGTGACATTGCAGAAAGTGATTGTTTTACGAGAGTGTCATTGTCTGTTGTGTGTTGTAGGATAAAGAGATTCGCGCTGTCTTCCTGTGGCTGTTCGCGCAGCTCTTTCAGGGCTATCGATGGTGTTTGCATATAATTCGCATCCACCCTGAACCCGTCATACGCTTCCATAAGGTACTGAAGACCCCGAATTCAATTTCACACAGAAAAAAAATGGTAATACAGAAGCATGAACAGACCAAAAATCTTGTTGCTTTTTCTCCAGGCTGCATTTTTGGGGCAGAGATCACTAACTGAGGATGACTTCCTGATGAAGGTGCTGGACGGCATGGCCTTTGCCGGATTCGTGTCTGAGCGGGGTCCTCCGTACCGCGCCACGGACCTGTTTGATGATGTAAGTCATGGGTGTACGAGGGATATAGCTGACATCCAATAGGAAATTGAGAAGGATGCCCTCTCTTTGTGTTTTTCAAGCTCTCTGATCTTTCTCCCTCATTTCCTTTCACTGTAGCTCATAGCCAATGAGGTGGAGCGCATTCGACAGGAGACAGGAAACCCTCATAAAGTGATGAAGCATGTTAAGGAGCTGGCGGAGCATCTTTTCAAAAATGTAAGTTTTTTTCATGTGTCGTATCTGCCGCGCACCATGTCTAATTTGTCGCAACATTAAAAATAAAACATTTCTAGGTCAAAATGTTCTTTTTTGTTATTTTACTCACAAACACACACTTTTATTTTTTATGGCAATAAAGAATATTTGCGGTTAGGGATGCGCAATATATCTGTACAATATAAGTTATCAGCCAATTAATTAGTTAATTAATTAAATATTTTAATTCACTAATAATTGAATTGTTCATTGTAATTGTTAAAGGATAATTCCGGTATTTAACACCTTGAGTCTATATTGTAGTTTGTTTTGGATGAACAAGAGTGGTGGACAACATTTTTTTGACAATGGTTCCTCTCTCGAGTTTTTGACTATAATAGAATTGGCCATGGACCCATTTAACATTGGAGTCAATGGCCATGTCCGAAAATGTCATTAAAACAGCCAATAATGTTCGTTTACAAAACTGTTAAACTCACCGAGTGGTTAGTGGTGTTCGTTGATGATTATAAACAATATATCGTCGCAATATATGATTCCAATCCGTTTATTTTGCTATAGTGGAACTATTTTTTCAACAATGGGATTTTACAAAATGACGAATAAAACACGACAGAAACTGTATTTCGCAACACTTTTTGTTTCTGGAACATCAACTAACACCACTAATCACTCGGTGAGTTGCACAGTTTTGTAAACGAACATTATTGGCTGTTTTAATGACATTTTCGGACATGCCCATTGACTCCAAAGTTAAATGGGTCCATGGCCAATTCTTTTATAGTCAAAAACTCGAGAGAGGAACCATTGTCAAAAAAATGTTGTCCACCACTCTTGCTCATCCAAAACAAACTACAATATAGACTCAAGGTGTTAAATACCGGAATTATCCTTTAATGAAAAACTCAAAATAAAGATACATTTTCCATAGGTACATTACAGTGTTGTAATGTTGCAATAATTGGCAACAATATATCTGTACAATATAAGTTATCAGCCAATATTTAAAAAATTTATTTGTGTTTTCTCTCACTTAAAGGATATTTCACCCTAAAATTAAAAGTTTAGTCATTATTTACTAACCCGGTTGTTGTTCTAATGCCATATGCTCTTTCTTTCTTTTATGGATTATACCTTTAACGTTTATCTAATTAATTAATTAAATAGTTTAATTCACTAATAATTGAATTGTTCATTGTAATTGTTAAAGAAAAACTCAAAATTAAGACACATTTTCCATAGGTACATTACAGTGTTGTAATGTTGCAATTTAATGGGCAACATTGTTTTTAAAATATAAATACATATGTACAATTTTTTTATTATAATATAATATTATAATACATAAGAATTGGCATATAGTATCAGTGCATCGTTATTTGTCAAAATTTTGTTAAGAACTCTCTAAACACAAGTTTGTCTGTTTTTCTGTCAGGAAAACCCATACCCAGCGGTGACCATGCACCGAGTTCAGAGGACAGCTGAAAACGTTCTGCATCGGCTACCACAGTTCGTTTTCCCTCACCTGGACGAGGTCTCCGTGCAGCTCTTTATAGACCACGCCACAGCAAAACTCAAAACCGCCCCTCCTGTGGTCAAGGTCGAACTGAAGGGCATGGTTCCATCCGGACCTCCACTGGGTGAGATTGCAAATCCAGCGCTCAATCTTCAAATCAACTAAAACTTGTCACACTAATCGATATGTACACAACTTTGTGCTAATCTTAATAAAGCTTAAATGGGTATTAAAATGTTTTTATTTCTCTGGCTTCTAGCTGACATCGTGGACAGGAACGGGAATGTAATGGCAAACAGCGCCCGGAGGTTAGAGGTGGTCAGGAACTGCATCACATATATTTTTGACAACAAGATGCTGGAAGCCAAGAAGGTAAGAACCTCTTATAAATATCTGTCAGGCTTTTCTGTTTACGTGCCCCTATAATACTATTTTAAAGGTTCTACAATAGGTTTAAATACATCCAAGGTAAAAAAAACACTTCAAAATTTCTCTTAATATACATTGCAGCTTCACCTCTTTTTTTCACTGTGTCTAAATCGGTTCGATCAAGGATCCGGTCTCTCTGAACTCCTCCTTTTACTCGGCTCTGGTTGGTTTAGATGGCCCAGTCTTTTGTGGGAAACGTCAATTACCATATCTTAACTTCAGCTCCAGAGGCTTCCTCAGCACTTGCGTACACAGTGAAATGAACAGTAATGATACTGTTTCACTGCATTAGTTACAGCGCAAGTCTGTTCTTTAGGGAGACGATAATGCCATTTTTCGTCCACTTTGATCAATAGAACTTTGCAGACCTTTTACATTCATAAATCTCTATTACACATGACATGAAAGGTTATATCCGAAAAGCATAATAGGGGCACTTTAAACATAAGCCAGATTTATGGTGTCTGTTTCAGCTGAAGCTTTTATGATCTCAAATTAGTACATGTTTGTGTGTGTTAACTTGCTTGTTTGTGTGTGTGTGTGCAGTTAATGCCGGCGGTGTTGAGGGCGCTGAAAGGTCGGGCGGCGCGTGTTTGTCTGACCCAGGAGCTCAACCTTCACGTGCTGCAGAACAGGGCCGTCCTGGACGACCAACAGTTCGACTACATCATCCGTATGATGAACTGCACCCTGCAGGTAAATCACAGGAATGTGCTTTACCAGCTGACTTTCAATAAATCAAGTTTTTATGGGTATTTCTCGGATTGTTATGCTGTAATAAGGAAGTGTAAAATATGATGTTTTGGTTTAGTTTATGATTGTTGTTGATCTTCTGTTATCATCGTTTACCTCCATAAATTGTGTTATACAAATGTTTTGATGTCCGCAGATAAATGCTTCTATTTTTATCTTCAGGATTGCTCACATATGGATGAACATGGGATTGCTGCTGCCCTCTTGCCATTGGTCACTGCCTTCTGTCGGGTGTGTGAATAGAGCACTTTAAGTACATTAAATATATATGGTTAGCATAAAACATTTTGTAGATGCCTTAGAAGCTCAGGAGTTGCAAGATAACAATTGCATTTCTAGGATGAATGAAGAATCAATAAGAGACAAGAAGAGGATAAAATAGAGGAGGACTTGTTACATCGCAGTTAAATATGTTAGCTAAGTACTCCGTAGAAAGTAACTTGGATTGCAGATGAATACAGTTTATAACATAATATTGTGTTGTTGCTTAGCTTTAAGCTAATCGGAGCTTAAATATAATACAACATTTTTAACTCAAATTAATATTTCACATGCAATTAGTTGTTTTGGTAAATAGACATATAATAAGTGGGATAATGATGTGCAGTGAACTTATTTTGTAATAATGACTAGCCAACTGGACATATTTGGCCATTTTGAGAAGTTCAATAATGAGTGCTGAATGCATGTCTGTTCTGTAAAGATACTGCATAAAAGGTTGATTTTTCTCTGACTTCAGCATGTAAGTTTACTGTTTTTTTTGTGTTCTACAGAAACTGGGGGGAGGCATCACTCAGTTCGCCTACAGCTGCGTTCAGGAGCACATGGTGTGGACGAATATGCAGTTCTGGGAAGCCATGTTTTACAGTGACGTTCAAAAACACATCCGAACACTGTACCTGGAGAACGGCGAGGAGGACGCATCCACCCCTGTAATATTTTATTTTATTTTATTCTTCTTCTTCTTCTTCTTCTTCTTCTTCTTCTTCTTCTTCTTTTTTTCTTTTTTTTTGTGTGAATTTGAACTATATATTTAAGTTATGAAGGTTATTTTAAAGTGTTGCCTTTTCATTTTAGGAAAATGCTATGGTTAAAAAGTTTGGAGTCTTTTTTGGTTTGGGATTGTGTTTTTAGTTTTACTTTTATTCAGCAAGGACGCTTTAAATTTATCAAAAGTGACAGTTAAGACATTTATAATGTTACAAAATATTTCTATTTCAAATCCTCATAGAAGGATTTCTGAAGGATCATGTGACACTGAAGACTAGAGTAATGATGCTGAAAATTCAGCTTTACATCACAGAAATAAATAACATTTTTATAATATATTTAAAAAGAAAACAGTTAATTTTTTTTTTATTGTAATAATATTTCACAATATTACTTTTTACTGTACTTTTGATAAAAAAAATGACCAACCCCAAACATTTCAATGCATGTTATTTGTTTTATATTTGAAAATGGATGTTTATAAGGCGTATTTTCTTTTACTACTGCCCCTTGTATTTGACCTTTGACCCCTGCATCTTTCAGGAGGTGGAGGGCATGGGGGGTCAGAAGCAGGTCAGCGCCCTGGACTTGGCATCAGAGCAGAGCCGTCTATGGCCCACGTTAAGTAAAGAACAGCAACAGGAGCGTGTTCAGAAGGAGGAGAGCACGGTGTTCAGTCAGGCCATTCACTACGCCAACCGCATGAGCTATCTCCTGCTGCCGCTCGACACCAGTAAAAACCGCCTGCTCCGCAACACCGGCCTGGGGGATGTGGAGAGCGTCAGCAACAGCTACGTCACTAACAGGTGTGTGCTGCTATGCTTGGGCACAACAAGACGCTTCGAAAATAACATAAGATAGTAAAAAGTAAAATAAAATAAAGAAAAATTAAAAAACAACTTGTAGACCACTAACTGCTACATCACAATAGTGCTTGAAAAGTCCTTGAAAGTCCTGGAATTTAATTTTACAGTATCTGTATGAACCCTGAATAAAATAATGAATTACAATAATAATAAGAAAAAAATAAAATAAACAAATTACCTTTTTTTTTTTTTTTATGAAATAAATAAAATAAATAGTAAAGAAAAAAGAGAAATTATAGACCACTAACAGGGATCTGCTAGTGTGTCTGGGGGTTTGAAAATAAAGTAAAATAGAAAAGTAAAATTTAAAGTGAAATAAATAACTAATTTTGTTTTTCATTCGTCCAGTATTGCGGGCAGCATGGCAGAAAGCTACGACACAGAGAGCGGCTTTGAGGATGCCGAAAGCTCGGATGTTGCGAATTCGGTTGTTCGGTTCATCAACCGTTTTGTTGACAAAGTGTGCAACGAGAGCGGCGTCACCAACGAACACCTGAAGGCCCTTCACACAATGATACCAGGTAAAACCACTATCACGTATAATGCAGCCACCCGAACGGGTCTGAACAGTGCTACATTTTTTTTTTTTTTTTAAACACTCATTATACTATTGTGTTTCTCTTTTAGACATCGTTCAGATGCACATCGAGACATTGGAAGCTGTTCACAGGGAGAGCAAACGACTGCCGCCTATCCAAAAGGTAACCAACTCAGTGTTTTATGTTCCGCTGGGCAGGAAATGCAGTGTAGAAAACCAGGCAGATCCACCCACATACCACTTCAACCCCTCCACCCTTGAGTCAGAGTGCCACGGCAGGTACGTTTGCGTGACGGCACTGCCTCACTGACCGTGGCCTGAATGATGCATGCTGGTCTTATAGGCCTGCTGTTCTGAGCACACTTTAGTCTGATGTTCTGCCATGCCTTCCTTTAACAAATAGGTTTGATTTTATCGTAGATCCTGGTACAACATTACCATAACGTCCTAGAGAATGCTCTAACAAAAACCTTCATGGTTTATTTCATTTGACATTTCCTATGTATTGTATTGCGCAATCCGCTCTAATCTCAAAGCAGTCTTAAAGGGATAGTTCGCCCTAAAATGAAAATGATCTTAATCTGGTTAATTTTTTATTATTATTTTATTTTATTATTCACTGCATGGAAAATAACACCGGCTAAACTTTTGTGTTCCATGGAAGAAAGAAAGTCTATGGGTGTGGAATAGAATATCCCCTTTTAAATGCCCATCTTTTATCGCAATGGCAGAACTGCGCAGTGAAGTGTGGTAAAGACTTTGCAGTGTTTTTTATTTATTTACTTGACTGTATTTTCACTCCACTGAGTTCTTAAGAAAAGTACTCTGTGCTGGAGAAGCCAGTCATGCATCTTTCATCACTCATTGCCTAGCAACCAGTGCTGTCACGGGACGCCAGCATTGAACACTTTCCCAAGAACTCAACTAAGAGAGTATGAAAGGACCCCATCTACTGTACAGCTCTAGATAGATGGACTCAAGGTCGCTTCCCGTTACGAGGACACGTTCCTCTGAAAGACAGTAGATGGTCATGAGATCTGTAAATCATTCAGAATCTCAGCATCGAATGCGGTGAAACGTGCTCTTGCGTAAGCGCCTGGAGAGTATTCTGGGTCAAGGAGCGCACTGTTTTTTGGCCCATAATGTATTTGTTTATTTGAAAAAAAAAAAAAGTCAGTTAAATAAACATTGGCTACTTTTCCCTGATGAAAATGTAGCTTCTTGCGTTTCTGGACTTATGAAATTATATCACAAGAACTGTGGGAATGAAAACGTTGTTTTACGGAATGTTTTACAATCTGAATTCTAAATAGACTTTTCCAAGTATCCCATGCTTTATGCCAACGTGAAATCCAAATTGACCCCATTTACTTTGTAATGCACGTCAGTCCTATTGTGCATGATTCATCTGTGCACATTAGGGATAATTCTGAATTTGGAAAGGCACAGAAAATGAAAAACTCTTTCTACAGAGCCCCTAAAGGGACATGGTTAGGCTTGCTGCGGTAGTTGGTTACATTACATAATGATTTCACTTATCACATGAATATATTAATGATCTTTGTGCATCATTGAGAAATATATCTTGTAAAATGTGTGGGCAGTCAGTACCGCCGCTTCCTTTTCACAGAGTACATGTGATCGTGAATTCGATGTATCATATTGATAACCCGCAAATTATATACAATATAAGTACCCAACTATATAATTGAGAGAGAGTGCAAAACAATTGAAATCTATTTTTTCGTCCCATCTAAACAATTTTTTCCCATCACTGTGCCCTTTTAGGTGCTCCGTAAAATGCATCATTTCCTTTGAAAACAGTATTTGGCTTAAGGCACATCCCTAGTGTACATTGTTCAGTAGAAAGGACAAAAAATTTTTTTGTAATCTTAAGAAAAATATTACAACTAGAATTTCTTTGTTGTTTTTGGTACTGCAGTCTTTCAAAATATTCCAATAAAAAAATAATGTGAGTTAAGATTAAAAAAATATTAATAATTAGAAAAATTAGGTAATTTGATACATCAGTAATTTAATTAAAAAAAGAAAATATTTTTTTTACATTAAATTCCAGTTCTTGTTATTATATTTTTTGCGGTAATAGAATTAGTTCTGTCAAATTGCACCCTATATATAAATGTGTGTGTGTGTATAGATACTGAAAAACAACTGTACACACATATATTATATATCTACAAACTTTTACGTTAGATGCGATTAATCGATTTGACAGCACTAAATGGAACATGATGATACATCTGGAAAAGAAGGGTTACCCTTGGGGATCTGTTGAGATGCTCTTATGGTTGTTCTTATTTTGGATATGAAACGCCCGCATTTTTCATGATCTAATCAGTTCCCATAGATAGAATCCGTCCCACTCGATTGAATATCCTGTTTTACTCGAAAATAAGTCACCTTATTAAAGCAGTTTCATGTTAAGCCAAAGCTTTCTCTTGAATTTGACACATCCTCATTAAGCTGAATGTGTTTTTACATGCTCAAGTCCATTAACCTTCAGAAATATCACACCAACTGAGAGGAAATGCACCTTTGCTGTGTGCTGTATGTTTTTGTGATTTGAATGATCTGTTTCCTCCTGTTCATGATATGGTGAAGCATTCTGCATGCTTAATGTGAAGTGTGGTATGAATTTTACATGAGAGCAACTTGAGCATAGTGAATACTGACAGTTGTTATTTTCCTTTTTTGCTTTCCTTAATTTCTCTCTATTTATTTTCCTGTCTCCAGCCAAAGCTTTTGAGACCAACTCTCTTGCCCGGTGAGGAGTTTGTGATGGACGGCATGCGGGTGCACCTCATAGCAGACGGCCGAGAGGAAGCCACGGGCACGATGGGTGGGCCGCCCCTGCTGCCCGCCGAAGGAGCCATCTTTCTCACTACCTACCGGCTCATCTTCAAGGGCACACCCACCGACCCGCTCGGTACGCTCCTATTGGTCATGCTTCTCACCACTGGGATTGATTTTGTTCTTGTTCAGAGCAGCAAGTCTCTGCAGTCATGCTGTTGGTCATGAATTATAGAAATTGCATCCTTGTCTCAGTTAATTTTCTCAGTTTCAGAGATGTAGGGCACTTAACTTGACTCATTGAGCTCACGCTGTGAAGTTTGAAAATGGAAATGAACACTAAAAGCCTTTTTGGAGGTGCAATAAATGTTGCTGTATGTGTTTGTATTGTGCAGTTGGAGAGCAAGTGGTCACCCGCTCTTTCCCCGTCGCCTCCCTCACAAAAGAGAAGCGGATCTCGAATCTGAATCTTCCCATGGATCAGTTCATACAAGAGGGTCTCCAGCTGCGTTCCTGCACCTTTCAGGTATTGAGCATCACCTGCCTTTCCTTTCGCTCCATTACTAACAATACAGGAAATTATGTAAGTGCACAAAAACCCTTCGGTTAATACAGATTAATATTATTTACATTCATTACGTAATTTGATTATTTCACTATCAAGTACAGCCCCTATCTCTTTGAATGGGGAACATCAAATTCTCCAAAGCTGTTCACAAAGCTTACGATTAATTTTCATATTTAAAATCTCCCCATGAAATCTGACAACAACGTTATTGTAAATCTTGTTTGAATTTTTCAGGCTGGACCAGCATAGTAATACGACTTCACCATCTTTATATATCTTTAAGTCTTTAGTATTGTTTAGATGCTAATAAGACCTAAATTGACCATTTAGATAATGACCAGAACTTGCTTGCAAATATCTTATTTTTGATTTATTTGCGATTCAGTGGCATGCTAATTGATCAAGCCTTTATTCTTATTTATTTCAATCTGTCTCCTCTCTTGTAGCTGATGAAGATCGCCTTTGATGAGGAGGTAGCGTCAGATCTCGCTGAGGTCTTCAGGAAGCACATGCATAAGCTCAGATACCCACAGCACGTCCAGGGCACGTTTGCCTTCACTGTGGGTCAGTCTGCAAAGCTGGTGGTGGAGCACAAGACCAAGGACAAGAACCAGTCGCTAAAGTAAGACCTGAATGGATGTTTGCCCATTAAACAACACACAACTCTCAGTCTGAGCACATCATTTCTGTTTTTACACCCATCTTTTTCTCACACTCGCATACATGCTTTCCCGGTCCAGCCTCTTCCCGTTCGTGTCAATCGTCCCAGTGTCACTGGTTAAATACAAACAGAACGAGAGGAAAAGAAATGGCGTGTGGTGGCACTGCGCAAGCTATGAATTATTTGGCAGTGGAAATTTTGAAAGCTATCCCTGCATTAGCAGCAAATGGGTGCCATGGCAAACTCAGATGCAGTTCTGTTCTTCGCTGCTCTTGAAGGCAGGACCAATTATCTTCAAACACTTTTAAGAGCAGCTTTTAGCGTTCTTGAAAAATCCACCATGACAACAGCTCAGACATGTTATGTATTTAAATGGTGAGTTTTCCCTCTAGGCTTGGATAGTGCTTGATATTAAAACGTTTGAGTTTCTTTTAGGACGCTGTCTAAAAACCTGGTTAAGTCCGCAAAGAGGACCATTGGGCGTCAATATGTAACCCGGAAGAAGTATTCCCCACCGACCTGGGAAAACCGCAGCAGTTTGCAGTCAGAGTTGGATGAGGATGAGATCTCTGGTGAGATAAGCATGAAAACACACACTCATTCATTTACATTTTGAATAATGATTGTGATCACCAACACGTGATTATGCAATATAATGCAACTTCTCTAACTGAACAGTTTCTGAAGAGCCGGACCAGAGTTCGCTCACGCTTTCCTCCACCATCCGCTCGTCGGACCGCCAGACCATGAGTAATGTGGTCGAGCGGGCCTGCTGTCGTGACTATCAGCGCCTGGGACTGGGGACTCTCAGCAACAGCCTGACACGCTCCAAAAACGAGCCTTTCCGGATCTCCACTGTCAACCGGATGTACACGGTCTGTCGAAGGTCAGTCCCAGAATTCCCACAAGCTATAGTTCAAATGCTATTAACCATTGTATTAGTGTAGTATTTATGTCTAAATCTCATTGGCTGTCTGTCCGTGTGCTTCAGTTACCCAGGGTTACTGATCGTACCTCAGAGCATCCCTGATTCCACCATCCAGCGCATCTGTCGCTGCTACCGGCAGAACCGTTTTCCTGTGGTGTGCTGGAGGAACTCGCGCACCAAAGCTGTGCTGCTGCGCTCGGCCGGCCTGCATGCTAAAGGCGTCGTGGGCTTCTTCAAATCACCAAATGCACCCACTGCAGGTCAGAGCCAGATGCACATTTTAGAGATTCAAATGGCCATTCTCTCTGTAGTAATTGTTTTCATTATATTTTATTTATATATATATTTAATATTATTTTATATTATATTAAATATTTGTATATATGTAGATCAGTGTTATTTTAGAATTTTTATATACTAGTTTAGTATTTATTAATATTTTGAATTATTTTTTATTTTCATTTTTCATTTTAATTTGACTAATTTGATGTGCTGTAATTTGTATTAGCTTTTTAATATTTCAAAATTGTATATATATATAGCACAGGAAGAGACAATCCAGAATATATTGATGGAATAAAACTAAGAAATGAAATGCAGTTGTATTTGGTTTCAGGCCCGTCCCAGGCCGACTCCACCAGCCTGGAGCAGGAGAAGTATTTGCAGGCCATCATCAGCTCCATGCCCTCGTACAGTGAGGCCAGCGGGAGGAACACACTCAGCGGCTTCACCTCCTCACACATGAGCACCTCAGGTCAGACTGTGACCCTAACCAATACTTATCCTCACAGACCATGTCAGGCAATTCGATGTACCTTAACCCTAATGTGTATTATTTTTGGGCCTCAGACTCATCAGACAAGCTGAGGCAGCCTAAAATTGGAGCTTTAATGAAACAAGTCATGGGGACTAAAGAGGATGTGCCAGGAACCTTCAGTCGAGGAGGTGAGAAGTGTGTTCGAGACATTTGATGATCCTCACGACTTAACCCCGCCCTTCATTCCTCTGTTCCCAACCATTTATGTTAATTATCCTTAATGTTAATTAATCGGGCTAAAATAGCTGCCCGAATTTGTTTGCTGATAGTAATGGGCATTTTCATGTCATCTGACCTTAGCGCTGGGTCAGAGGGCAAAGGTCATCTCCCTCTCCCAGCCTAGAGTTTCAGTCAAGGCCCGCAACTCGCCTAGAGGTACAGTAGGCCCGCCCCTGCTCTCAAATCTAACCAATCAAATTTCTCGACAATGACGCCAGCAAGTTTGAGCACTAAGTGTCCAAGTAGTGTTGTCATCCTCTTTTATCTGTGCTAACTAATCGTTGACCACCATGTCTGTTTGTTTTATTTGTACTGTTTGTGCGGATGTGATGTGCATCTCTTTGCATGTGATCCACCGGATTGTCATCGTCTGTAATGTTTGCAGAAATCACAAATTCTCTACACCAATACCCAAATAAACACAAATGATTCCACAAAACAGAATTAATTGCCCATTCTCCATCAGTAAATGATCTTTATTGGTCCTCTTTGTGTTTCTCAGGGAAATGGGGCAGTATTCGTGGAAGTGGCCGGCTCAGCACGTATAACACAGATGTGGGGAACAGGCTGGCTGGGAAAGAGTCTCCTCAAGCTAATGGAGGCCCAACCGAGACCTATTTCCTTCGCCAACAGAGAGCGTACCTCTACATCATTGGAGACAAGTCGCAGCTCAAGGTTACTGTCTTAACTCTTTTACCACAACGTTTCCCCGCCATTGACGGAAATTTCCGGCTTTCCATGTTTTCACGGTCATATGGTAGGGGGCGCTATTGTGCATCTCCTGAAAGAGTATTCGATCTCCTGATCAAAAGAAAGGCGAAAAGGAAGCAGAAACAAGTGATAGCCTATGTAAGCAGATGCATATGTAAAATAACGTGATCATCAACATTAAACGCTATATAAATCAAAACTGCCTAATGTTAGCAAATGAAATGTTGACTCAGGAAGTGATATGGGACCATGCAAGCGTTGGGGGTGTTAGGGTTGGCCTAACCCTAACCCACAGTCAATTGTTGATGAAAAAAGATTTGTTCTTTCTTTTGACAGATATTGCATGTTCAGATATTCATACAATGAAATATTCTGGGGGCCGTGAAAGTTTTGTGAAAAATAAAAAAATGCTGGCTGGAAACTTTTATTTTTTCTCTCTCCAAGCGCTGGTTGGGGAAAGAGTTAAAATATACAAAATTTCATAGGAATATGACTCTATATATGAAGTAACTTATGAAAGCAATATTAGTTGATTTTCAAGAACTGTTACCACCAGAACTAATTCAACTTTCATTTTTGTAATTTTGAGGTCTAATGAGATTACTATGATTATTAATAATAATGATAAAGATGATGGTCATAATAAATGTATTTATTTAGATCAATAAATAATAATGTTAATTATTTTTATACTAGCAAAACTTTTATGTATTTGTTTATATAATTATTTTTACAATTATTCTTAAATATGTATTCTATTAAAGAATTATTGTTCTATTGTGATGTTCTAAGGGTCTAAAATGAACTTTTTTGCCTCTGTGTTTACAATTCCTACGAGACAGATTCCATAGATTCTAGATTTAATCAAACCTATTGATTGCCATATTGAATTGTGGGTGCACAAGTGAAACTCCCAGCC
Source organism: Phoxinus phoxinus (assembly GCF_949152265.1). Lineage (NCBI taxonomy): Eukaryota > Metazoa > Chordata > Actinopteri > Cypriniformes > Leuciscidae > Phoxinus > Phoxinus phoxinus. The sequence goes on from NC_136884.1 coordinate 6,854,658, forward strand.
TTGTGGTGTCGTGTTCAGGGTGGAAAGCAGGACTCCTTCCAGCAGTGGGAGGTGGTGCCTATCGAGGTCTTTGATGTACGGCAGGTGAAGAACAGTTTCAAGAAGCTGATGAAAGCCTGTGTGCCTTCCTCAACCAACAATGATCAAAACATGACTTTTCACCGTTGCCTGGAGGAGTCAGAGTGGATGAATCTGGTACCTTACACTTTTCCCCATTTTAATTGGGTTTATCTGACAATTATAAAATCCAGTGAATCTTTGATGTTATTGATGTTTATTGTGTCCCATAGCTTCACAGGGTTCTACAGGTGTCTGTTCTTGTTGTGGAGCTGCTGGACACTGGTTCCTCTGTCATGGTTAGTTTAGAAGATGGCTGGGATGTCACCACACAGGTAGGGCACACACTTGAACATGCTTGAGTGGTGTATGCCATCAGTTTTTGCCATGTGTGCGTTAATGCTGTGTTGGATTCAGGTGGTGTCCCTGGTGCAGCTGCTGTCGGATCCATACTACCGAACGATTGATGGATTCAGGCTGCTCGTGGAGAAAGAGTGGTTGTCGTTTGGCCATCGGTTCAGCCACCGTGGAGCCCAGACGCTAACCAGCCAGAGCAGCGGATTCACACCGGTCTTCCTTCAGTTCCTCGACTGTGTTCACCAGGTGTGTGTACTGGTGGCTGTTCGATACAGGTTTTCCAGTAGCTAGACTGGGCAGGGTGGCCGACAATATTCTTAACCTTCCCAATATTTTGCTCGTCAAGAAATTATCACTATCTTTATCCACTCAAATGCATGCTATTTTTACATACAGGATGTGTCGCTTGTTTGCATGCATTATTTATATTTATTCAGTTTTTCTGTGGAGCTGTTTCTGGAAAGTTCTTATCTTGTGCACTGTAATACTTACATCTCCATAGTCAAATGACTGTTTTGTTAAATGCTGATAAAAGCAATCACTAGTACATTCTAAAGGTGTCCAAAGGAAAGGGAAAAATAATAAACTTTATCTGTTTGGTGATGATGCGAGCAGGTACAATAAATTCAGCTGGCACAGGAAAGCAGCTTGTTAATACATGCTGATATTCTCATACTGGACCTGCTACAACTTCCTGCTTTGTCACTCTAAACCTACCACACCTTTGAAGATGCCGTACTATAAATTAACGGGATTGCGCAAGCCTTATCCGGCTAATTTACCCCGGAGATAAGGACAGACTTTCTTTCCCCACACATATAAAGAATAAGATTGCCTCATAGTGGGATTTCAGGGCATTGGATCTGGATTTGACAAGATATCACATATATTACATGATGAAAACGATTAAAAGCTCTTGTTTCTTATCCTACGTCCTTCTCAGTTTATATATATGTTCCATTAAAATGTCTTTTACCTTCTCACTGGGACTCCACTATAATATATAGATGTCCCACAATGTTCATTCTTGGGTCAGGATTTTTTCCTCATATATATATATATATATATATATATATATATATATATATATATATATATATATATATATATGAGGAAAATAACCTGACCCAAGAATTAACATACCGGTATATATATATACCGGTATATACGCTGTATATATGGTTCTAAAGTTATTTTATTCTGACATTCTTAGTTTACAGTCGTTGTTTATGCAACAAAAATAAGTACAGAATTTTTTTAAATATTGTGGTGGGGAAATTTTTTTTATCTTCGTCCTTTTCAAGTAAAAGCCAATGTGTAAAAAAAACTTGCTATATTGTGTTCCTTTAAAATGTCTTTTACTTCATCGCTATGATTTCACTGTTTATAGATACCTTCATAATTACTTTTCTGATTGATCGAAATGCATGGTAATGATTTACAGATTAACTTTTATAAGTGTTCCACAAGGTTCAGTCTTTGGCCCGCTTCTTTTTGTCATATATACTCTTCTTTTATATGGTTTTGTGTTGTGGTTTTGGGCATATAAACCTGGCTGTTACAATTGCAATTTCCTTTTAGTAGTCTTTTAATGGTTTTCCAGTCAGTCCATGTTTAATGCAAGCAAATTGAATGAGTTGTTCTGCACATTAAGATCTGATAGATGTTACATTTCAATATTCTCCCCTCTGCTCATTTTCACAACAGATCCATCTGCAGTTCCCAATGGAATTTGAGTTCAGTCAGTACTACCTGAAGTTTCTAGCCTACCACTACGTATCCAACCGCTTCCGCACGTTCCTGCTGGACTCAGACTATGAGCGCATAGAGCTTGGTGAGTCTAAATCCACAACCAATAATCAACAAATCTGCAGTATAATGCCTACTATAATCGTTGACTCTCGTAATGAGATGATCAGATCTTTTCATGTTATTGTTTCCTTGTGTTTTACTGTCAAAAGTCAAATTACTTTGCGGGAAGTTTCATAATGCTTATTTACAGTTTTCAATCATTAAACCCTGTTTGTCCCTGTCCCAATGTGTTTTCTGTTTAGGTGTCTTGTATGAGGAAAAAGGTGAGAGGAAGAACCCTCAGGTGTGCAAGTCTGTCTGGGAATACATTGAACGACTCAACAAGAAGACCCCCATATTCTACAACTACATGTTTTCACCTGAGGAGGAAGAGGTCACTTTCAAATTTTGGTCTTGACTTACTCCGTTTAGTTTGAGATTGTTGACTTTTTTTATTTTTTATTATGTAATTTGCACACAAAAAATGACTTTCAACCACTACAATATTTTAAGACATTTTATTTTTTATACATATTCTTTTATTGATGTTAGTTTTTTTTATACTAGTAATACACTAGTGCCCTCTGGTGGTTATTGTGTGTAACCCACATTTCTTCTTTTTTTTTTTTGCAGGTCTTAAAGCCCTACAGTTTCATCTCCAACTTGAAAGTTTGGGACTTTTACACGGAGGAAACGCTTTCTGAGGGTCCGTCCTTTGACTGGGAATTAGTGCGGGGTCGACAGGAGAAGCCACAGGAAGAAGCCGGTGAAAGGCAGGAGACGACAGCACCCAAGTCCCAGCGGAGGATCGTCTGGCCTTGCTATGACAGCCTCAGTAAAGTAGTGCCTGATGCCATCACCAAACTCTTGCAGGTGAGGAATAAAGCTAAAGTCCTTATTATAATGAAATTATTTACTTCATAAATGCATCCTGATTATCGACTTATATGTGTCTGTTTGTGAGCAGGATGTGCAGAACCTTGAAACTGAGTTGGGACAGCCTACAGAGAAATGGAAGGACACGTGGGACAAGATTAAGACGGCCCAAAGGGTTGAGTCCAGACTGGAAAGCAGGGTAAGAGTCTAACATCTCATCTCCATCTACAAATTACTAATGGGATGATGTACTAATAGTCTGTTTCGCCTTCCTCAGAACTCCTTCTCCAGCTCTCTGCTCATGTCGTCTAATCTGAGTCACCAGCGGCGCTCTCAGGGTGTGTATCTGCAAGAGAGTGGCGTCGGCTCCTCCATTAACCTGGCATTGGACTGTGAGGGCAACAACACGTCCGCGCCTGCAGCTGGTCGGCCCAATACCAGCACGCTCTACAGCCAGTTCCAGAGCACTGAGAGCGAGAACAGGTCTGTAAAGGCTCTCTTCAGTCTTCAGCGGCTGCCGCTGGGTGTGATTTGGGGGACATGACACTCGGCTTTAGTTGTATAGAGATGTAACAAGTTGATGTTTCACCTAACGTGCTTGGGTAGATAATGCATGACATATCCATGGACTTTTTAAATAAACTTTTAAGATTTCAATTTATATGAATGTATAACTGAAAATCTAAAGTGTGGGTCCTGTTACTTGTCACCAAGTTTTTTCAGATTTTTACTTTTTTCTTGTTGTCTTCGATAGTTCATTTTAAATGGTCCAGACATTTTAAATAAATATTTTATGTTTTCTTATTACTTATGTTCTTGTTATGTTAACTACAATAAAAATATAAATATTAGATGAAAATTTACTGTAAAAATTAGAAATGTTCCAGTTAAAGTACTAAAATGACTAAAAACTCAAGAATTATAGCTAAATAGAAATATTTGAAAAAGACATGACAAAATGACTAATTTAAACTAAAATAAACTAAATAAATGATTCTATATTTTAATAACAATATGGCTAAATTTTAAACTAAATTCAACTAAATAAATTATTATATTGATATTTTAATAATTGACAACTATATTTAAACTAAATCTAATTAAAAATATGAACAAATACTATAATATTATATAAAAAATACTATTGATGAGCATTATTATTATAATGCATTATTATTTAAATATGAACTCTAAAAGCTATATCATAAAGAATTAGCAAAATGCTCTTTACTGTAGTTTCAAATGCAATATGGATTGGCCTAAGTTGAATGTTTGAAGGTCAGACCTTCTCTTTAATAAAAGTTATGTGTTTATTTTTTTGGATATAGGAGCTTCGAGGGTATTTTATACAAAAGAGGCGCTTTGCTGAAACCTTGGAGACCACGTTGGTTTGTACTGGATAAGACCAAACACCAGGTAATTCATTGCAATTGAAAATATTGAAAACATTTTAGGATTTAGACCCATAATAGTTTCAGTATGCAGCCAATCTTAGATTTTTTAAATAAAAAATTAATTGTTTTCAATGTTTCTGATCAAGAATCATTCAAAGTGACTGCTTATTGACGCTCCTGCACCCCGCTTTCTCTTTTTCCTAGTTGCGATACTATGAAACCAGGCAAGATAAAGAGTGTAAGGGAGTGATCGAGCTAGCAGAAGTGGAATCTGTCATTCCGGGGACGCCCACCATGGGAGCGCCTAAAAACATGGATGAAAAAGCCTTCATTGATGTAAGACCTCTATAATCAGCTCACATCGCTTTATTTGTTCATAATTCACACAGTATTGTTTAAAGCAACGTTAACCTCCCCTCTTCTCTTTCAGCTCAAGACGACCAAAAGAGTATACAACTTCTGTGCCCAGGACAGCACGTATGCACAGTTATGGATGGACAGTATTCAGAGTTGCCTATCTGATGCGTAGGGGGGCGGGGCTTTGCTGAGGAGAGAACTGTGACAATTTGAGGGGGGGCGGAGCCAGTGACAGACACTGCTCATGGCCAATGGGCAACGCTTCCCCGGAGTTTACAGAGGAAAGTTGGAACAGGCTCCCGTGCTGGTGGTATTGAACTTTACGATGTCGCACCTCACCACATTTCAGCGTTTTTGGTTTTGTTTTTGTCGAAAAAGCTATGGAAAAAAGCGAAGATTTCCCTTTAAGACTGATATCTGTGGTCTCACCCGTACTCGGCTTGTTTTAAACAAGTCAAACCCCCTGGATGTTCTCCTACGGTTGTTCGAAAAGGCATGATTTGTGATTCTTCATCTACCGCTCACATCCCACCATGTTGCTCCAGTACTGCCAATGGCACCTTTCAGCTATGCAGGGGCTCTAAAAATGCCCAATAACAAAAGAGTGACCCCTAATGTAACATTTAACCCCTTCTGATCTCCTTACTGTCACTATGCCGCTGCTTGGAGCCGAACTGCACATCACCTGTCCCGCCTCCTCATTGGCTAGACAAGTTCTCTCGCTCCCTTCTGATTGGCTGGCTTCGTCAAACAGGGTCTCCGTGCAACGGTTCATGAAGGATTTGTGTTTAAGACTTGTTTTCCATTATGTTATTCACATCAAAATAATATGAAAAGATCCATCGTTGTGACAGTTCACCATGTCCAAACAGTAAAGTTATCTGGAGGTTCACATTTTGACTGTTTACAAACTAAATTCTTGGGTTCTTCCGATGAAAATAAAAACCACTATTGCTTTTGAGAAATTTTAAGGGATGCTGAAGGAAAAGGAGGGATGTATTTTGTCATGATTTATGCACAAAAAAAAAGATGATTCTTTGATTTTTCGAAGACGAAAGACAGACTAAAGGGGGAGGACGGTGTGTGTGGATGAGATTTATAACCTCTTCGTTTCATCAAGTTTCTGTTTACACCAATCAGAGGCCAGAGACTGTAGCTGGTCGCAATGACAACTGGGTTCCACATTATTTCCTGTAACACAAATACATGCAAACTCTGAATATGCGTTCCGAACGGGTACAAACTTTTAAAACTTCAATTTGAGGTGGAAGTGAGATATCAGACCTGCCATATCTAAAGTTTTGATCACAAATCTATAAATGAAAACCGAATCGGCCTGTCCTGAAATCAAATGCGGGTTCCCGTGTGAGGCCAGTCGTCATGTGCTCCTGTTCTCCAGCCTCTGAGCCCTGGATCTGTCAGAATCAGTGTTTTAGTTAGTCTGTTACCTGTTCTGTTTCCAATCCTGTACATAGAGGAGTTTGTTTATATTATTCCTTTAGAGAGAGGGTCTATTTTGCTGGACTTGGTGAGGATGCATAAAAGTATCACCCGTTTATCACAGGACTGCCCCATTGCAGTTTTTTTTTTTTTTTTTTTTTTAAATCCAGATACAAGAACTAACACACACATACACACACGGTGTAAAATAGGGTAATACTTAAGATCTGTTGACAACGAAATTTGAATTGTAGATTTTTGTTTCAATAACTCCCTTTGTATATAATACTCAAATGTGTATGTTAATGGTAGTAATTTATTTAACTTTGTCTCCTGAATATGACAGTCCTCAGAGCACCACTTAACTTTTAAATTAGAAATCCAATATGTGCCATTGTTTATCTCTGTTAACGTGACTAATGATTGATCTATATATATATATATATATATATATACCGTATATATATATATGGAAACCTTCAGATGTGACTCATAAATAAACCCTACATTTCTTTTTTTCTTTTTTAAATTCTTTTTTTCTTTTACTTTGAAATGATACTTGATCAGTACACGTTCACATAATTAGAGTCCCAGGATGCAACAGTTTTGTAACATTCATAATATCTGAAAGAAAAAACTGCATAACATTTTGAATTATTTATTTTTCATACTTTTTTTAATTCGATTTATTTAATCTGATCCAGGTTGTGTTGTCAATCATGCCATATATTTTTTAGGATTAAACCACTGTGAGGTTCATGGCCTCCTGACATTTGTGTGTGTGCTGCTTTTTCTCTTTGTATACTAGTGTCACTACAAATATATTTATATTAATTTAAAAATGAAAACATATAGGCTAAATATCACAATCTCTCGTCAAAACGTCGGAATTGACAAAACGTTTGGAAGTGACTGACTGTCACTCAGTCAAACTGTGAGAGGGTTTGAATAATTTTACTGTTTATAAGTGTAATTCTTGTTTTATGGATTGGGAGTGTTCCATTATGGACACATTTACCAAAAAATTTAATTGTATCATCATTTAATCACTCACATCTGGACTAAACCCGTGTGACTTTTTTCCAGAGATCATGGGCAGAATGATGGCTTTAGTCACCAAATCTTTTTTTTTGTAAGTGTTCCACGACCACGGAACATAGAGTTTTGAACATCATAAGTGTGTAAATATTATTTTCTTAATTTAAAAATATTAAAAATTATTTTGGCCGATGTCTGTAATTCTGCGATTTCTGAACGCACCGTACATGTACATTGCACAAGGATTTATGTGGGGGTCCATAGCACCATCTGCTGGTAACGTATTAACATTACAGTAGCTGTACTGTCACAAACTATATTGTCTACATACTATCTTGTAACCTAAATGTAGATTTGATATTCATATTTAAAAAAATTTTTTTGACATGAAGCCATTGTTTAGTTCTCGACAATTTTATCTTTATCTGACATTGAACGATATGCACTGCAGTTACTCCAGCCTCTTAAAACCCTTGTGATTGGTTGATGATAAACCAACTACTATTGATTTTCTAAGCACATGATGCCTTCGATATTCGCTGGTTCGAATCCGACTCGAAGGAGAATGTTTACTTGCTTCAGTTTATTCTCAACCAGCATTGTTAAATCAACATACTGGTAATTTTGACGTAATACAAACAATAACCAATCTAGCAGTATTAGATGTAAAACTGACAGAAATCTGTCAAATTCCACGGTAAAAAAGCCTCATCTCAACCCTTCGATAGCTCAGTTGGTAGAGCGGAGGACTGTAGAGGTTCAACACTGTCATCCTTAGGTCGCTGGTTCGAATCCGGCTCGAAGGAGTTGTTTTTCCAATTACATTACAACACTTTGAAGGATTTAATTCCAGCTTTATGCTGATGCGGAACTTCATCAGCTGTCTGTGTGAATAACTTACATGCCATTTAATTGGGAAACAATAAAAGAAAAGAATAATCGTGATTCAGTACATCAGGTTTCTTGCTTCTCTTTCGTAAGTTCCCTGGAAAAGCCAGCGTGTGCTCTTCCCATATATATATATATATATATATATATATATATATATATATATATATATATATATATATATATATATATATATATATATATCAAAATATCCTTAAATATGATAAACAAATGATTAATTTCTTCTTTTTTTAATATGTATTATGATTTTGCCATTAATGATGGGGCCTTTTATTTTGAAAGACTCTTTAAGGTTCCTGTTGTTGTGACGCCAATGACGTAAAATAGCGATTTCTTCTTCACGCTGTTCTCACATGGAAACCTAAACATGGAGAATTCAAGCACAGAGAACGTACTTGATGGCCAGGTAAAGAATATTCTATATCATTGGGTATATTTTGATCATTCATATTCATTTCGACACACTTGGTACGCACTGAATAAGTAGCTACTGACTGTTAGAAAAGTGTACATTTTTACTTTAAACGAAAATTATCAATAATTCAGCGTGCACATCAACCATGAACAGTAGTTAGGTCACTTTTATTATCTGAAAGTGGATGATAAAGCTCACATTGGAAAGTAATTGTCAAATTTGTTATACTAAATTGGAATGCAAGTCACTGCATCACTTATCCGTACTGCCACCCTCATTAGTTGCTTTAATCTCGCATGCTGATTACATAAAGGTACACGTTTGTTAAATAAAATAAATATTACGCAAAAAACGATGAACAGCACTTTAGAGGAATATCATTGAAAGGTTTTTTATTTATTTGCATGAGGTAAAGAATCTAGACATCAGTCTTCTAGGGGGAAAAAGTTAGTTTTATTTTACATGTAGCGGGTCGCCCTCTCATGGACGAATGTTGATATATTATCACGTGACCATATAGGAGATTATCGAGTTAAAGTAATACAAATATAAATTGCTTTCAGTCACTGCTCAAGGCATTTTATAAATTATAAACGTAAAAGAATATCTAAATAAAATAACAGACACAACATCAAGTTAAAAAAGCACAGCAGATATTTAAATCTATTTAAATTTGTGTTTGTATTAGTCTCTCATCTCATCTGTTCTCTCAATCTAATTTCTTTTCCAGGATCAAGATGAGACCAAATCTGAAAACGAGAAAATGGAATTGGATATTAATAAAACAGAGTGTCAGACTGAAACGAATGGTGATCAGAGCGCCGGTCCTCAACTCAGACCAACAGATGAAACCTTCGCCAGTGGACAGTCTGAACAAATAGAAGATCAGAGCTCCAGCATTCAGTCTGAACAAACAGGAGATCAGTGCAGCAGGAGCCGGCTTGGACCAGCAGAAGGTCCGTACACCTGTGATCAGTCTATAGACACTGGACATCAGAGCTCTGGTGCTCTGGTATCTGAACAAACTGGTGAACAGAACTTAAGCGGTCAACTTGTACCACCATCAGAACTGTGCACCAGTGATCTTTCTGGACTGGCTGGAGATCAGATGTCCATTGTTCAGTCTGAACAAACAGGAGATCAGAGCTCCAGCATTCAGTCTGAACAAACAGGAGATCAGAGCTCCAGCATTCAGTCTGAACAAACAGGAGAGCAGAGCTCCAGCGTTCAGACTGGACCTGCAGAGATGCAGTGTGGAACTGTGGTTAGTTCACACTCTGGCACTGGGTCATTGGCTCTGTTGAGCATGCAGTACAGAGGAAACAGCTCGGATGACAACTGTTCAGACAGGTAAAATAATAGGACGTTAAAGTCTGTAGCATCTGACCCATGCCTTGGTATCTTCAGTTAATCTCCTTCTGCTGTAGTAGCATCATATAAAGCTATCATTTATGTACATAAATAATGTTCCAAAAAGCTAGTCAAAATGACTATTGATTTTTTAATGATTACTTTTATGTGATTCAGTGACTCAGACTCTTCGTCCTCCACATCGTCCTCTTCATCGTCCTCATCCTCTTCTTCCTCTGAGCCTCTTGAGGTAGTGGTGAAGAATGCAGATGAAGATGATGAAGTTGTTGCAGTGAGCAATGAGAAAAGGCCAGTACCAATGAAAATCCATGATGAGATGCTTATCGAGGTGAGGGGAATGAGCTGTAATAAACCACTCCTTTCCCACTTAAACAGCAATCTATAAACCAAATTGATGTGTTTCTATTGGCAACATTTCTTTGATTAGATTAGAATAAATCTGCCTTGTGATCGAATCAACCAAGATGTTAATACCTGGCATAAATGAGAAAAAAGGTATCTTCTGTGTGTTTAGGACCTTCCTGCAGTGGAGAACCTGATCATCAGCCTTCCAGAAGATACAGAGATGGAGCCCGTTGGCACGATATCAAGCATTGTGGAGCAATTAGGTATTCAGGCTTCTGGCAAACTCTAAGCATATATAAAACAATAATATTGTGAAGAAAATATAATCGGTTTAAATAACCTTTTTTTATTTTAATATATTTTAAAATAAATGTAATTTATTCCTGTGATGCAAAGCTGAATTTTCAGCATCATTATTCCAGTCTTCAGTGTCACATGATCCTTCAGAAATCATTCTTATATTTGCTATATTATTTTTGCATTTCTTATGTTTCTTAAGCAGCATAAACATTTCATACATTTCTTATTATCAGTGTTGAAAAGAGTTGTGCTGTTTAATGTTTTTTGGGAAACTGACACTTTTTTTCTTCAGGATTTTAAGTGTACACACACACACACACACACACACACACACACACACACACACACACACACACACACACACACACACACACACACACATTTTCCAATGGGCAAAACAAAAACCATCTGAGCTAGAAGACACCATGCAGGTTTTGTCTTGCCTGAATTTAAAGGCCATCTCATAAAATTTGTATTCATTTTATTTAGTGATCGTGGAGTCATACAAGAACACACGAGCACTGAATGAAGACAGTGTGTTATTCAGCAAAAACAGAAACTCTGTTGGAAAGGTCAGTAACAATTATTCATGTGTATCAAATTTATTTCCCAAACTTTTGTAACTTTATGTACAATTATTTTAAATCTGTTGTTTTGCAATGTGGAAACGTGTGTGTCTTTTAGACATACTGTATTGTGCAATAAACCGTTGTTTTGTGGTACTAAAAGGTTGTTGGTTTCTCCTCAGGTCTTTGAAGTCTTTGGGCCGGTTTGTCAGCCCTACTACGTTTTGAGGTTCAACTCCCATGACGATATTGACCAGAAAGATCTTAAAATTCGAGACCCTGTTTACTTCGCCCCTAAAATTAAAGATTTCACAGGCTACGTCTTTACAGAGCGACTCCAAAAGTGAGTAGCTAATAATCCGAGCGGAAAGCTCGGGTGTGCCTCGGTTTTATTGAAAAACGCTTTGATGCTGTTCTGCTGTGGTATGTTTCCTCTAACATTTACAAATGACTCCTCTCAAACAAGAACCAAAGGCTCAGATGCATCCTGGAAGAATGACCAGGAACCACCCCCTGAGGTAAATGTGCCCTTTTCATAACAATTATTTGGGAAATCAGGTCAGCAAAGGCTTAATCACTATGGAGAGTAATATCCTGCCTTAAAATGTCATCAGTGTTATCTGTTAATAAGTGATGGTTTAGCCTCTCCGCTGATTGGTTTTTATTCTGTGTAGGCACTTGACTTTAGTGATGATGAGCAAGAGAAGCTGGCCAAGCAGAAGCTGAAAGAGAAAAAGAGACGGCAGCAAAACGATTCTGACTCAGGTGGGTCAAACAGTCATTTCATGTCCACCCTTTTGTTCTTTTTATTTTTATCGGCATGTTGCGAGCTGTATTCAAACCTGCGTCGCCCACATGAGCGCCATGACTTAATGCGCTAACCACTCTCTCTTAAAGGATAATTCTGGTATTTAACACCTTGAGTCTATATTGTAGTTTGTTTTGGATGAACAAGAGTGGTGGACAACATTTTTTTGACAATGGTTCCTCTCTCGAGTTTTTGACTATAAAAGAATTGGCCATGGACCCATTTAACATTGGAGTCAATGGCCATGTCCGAAAATGTAATTAAAACAACCTTTAACATTAGTTTTCAAAACTCTGCAACTCACCGAGTGATTAGTGATGTTAGTTGATGTTCCAGAAACAAAAAGTGTTGCGAAATACAGTTTCTGTCGTGTTTTATTCGTCATTTTGTAAAATCCCATTGAATTCTGTTGAAGGACTGAGTGCTCGTTAATATAAATGCGCTACTGGACACGGAAAGGGGGCTGTTTACATTTGGTCGATGTAGTCTTTTTGCTCGCTTCCGTTTCTCATAAGGCTAGCGAGCAGAGCAACTGTGCTCCGGGAGAGTAAGCGAAATAAACAAACAAAACCTTGAAAATATTGAAAGACGTGACCACTGACCAGTGCAATATGAAGTTGAACTCGACTGTGACCGTGAGTGTCCCGCGAGACATAAACATCGGTTATCGCCATCAAGTGGTCGGGAGTGTGCTAACGCTTCAGATTCAAATATTGAGCGGAAGTTACACGGTTGTGAAGTGTCTGAAAAAATAGTTCCACTATAGCAAAATAAACGGATTGGAATCATATATTGCGACGATATATTGTTTATAATCATCAACGAACACCACTAACCACTCGGTGAGTTTAACAGTTTTGTAAACGAACATTATTGGCTGTTTTAATGACATTTTCGGACATGGCCATTGACTCCAATGTTAAATGGGTCCATGGCCAATTCTATTATAGTCAAAAACTCGAGAGAGGAACCATTGTCAAAAAAATGTTGTCCACCACTCTTGTTCATCCAAAACAAACTACAATATAGACTCAAGGTGTTAAATACCGGAATTATCCTTTAACCTCTTTCTTTGGTTCCCTTACCAGAGGATGAATCGGACGTCCATAAAGAGCCTCAAAAAGCAGGCCGGCGGAAGCCCAGACAGAACCGCAACATGCCCCGTGGGCAGCACCACAATCGTGGCGGCGGTTTTCATAGCAACTATCACGCTCACCCCCACTTCCAACCCGACTACATGTTCCGCCATCAGGATCCACACATGTTTCCTTTCCAGCGCCCAATGATGCCACCCTTTCCCGGACCTCCACCCTTTCACATGGGCATGAACCCGTGGCCCCCAGGGCCCAATCAGGGCTTTATGTTCCAGCCCCCACCTCCACCTCCTCCACCACCTCCGTTTAATCAATAAACTTATGACTGAATCCTCTTCACAACCTGCGTCCTTAAAGGGATCACAATCTTTGCATACTAATATAACTATATACAGGTGTGGATCAAACTTAACTGTATATTGTTAGTGCAATTTTTCATTTTGTATTAAAAATGATTAATTTCTTTATACTGTATGTATATTTATATATTATTTTTCAGTGTACCTCTTTCACTTTGTGATGATTACCCTATTTTTAATGCTGCATTGTACATTTATTACAAAGTATACACTTCAATAATGAGATTTATGTTCAAATTTTTTGTAGTATGGCCCGGTAGTAAAATAACAATCGTCAATCACCTGAACAGTGTAGAAAACCACATTTTGACACTTTAAGAAAAAACTGTGAGTGGTGCTTGCTCACTGTCTGTCACTGTGATTTTGCAAAGTAAGACATGTTCCTGGATCAACATATTTTTGTCTGCTGCATACATCATTGAGCCTGCCTGATAATAATAATAAAAACAGCCATGAGAATATGCGATAAACAGTGACCAATCACATAACATTTATTCCAGGGATCAAGCGCATAGGAATGCACACCTATAGAATGATTCAGTTATCTTTTACAGCTCAAGTAACCTGGCTTAGTGAGTGATTGTCTTTTTCTTAACAATATTGCTGTGATACATGCTGTTTAATTACCAGTTTTGTAATCTAAAGGCATCTGGTGAATGAAATGAGTAATTTCCATCCACTTCCTTTTGTTTGACCTAAATAGAATGATTTTAAAGTAGCATAAAGTTGAATTTGGGCTTCATTATATCCAGAAGAGCATTTATATTTTGCATAAGGTGATATTTACTCCTGTGGTTCTCAATCCTTTTGACTATATTGGCTATATATTTAGCATTTTAATTAAGATAGTTGATATAATTTAATTGAAATAATTGTAAGACTTATTGGGGCCCTCTTATTGGGATTAAGAACCACTGGTAGTCTATCTAAAATAATCTAAAATGACACCCCTGGTGGTGATAGCATTAGCTCTGTTACCTATCATCCCATGATCCCATATCCCATTTCCTACAGATATTATGGATGTCCTGGAATGCCTTCGTCTTTCTGTTGTTTAGAAACTGTAATTCTGACCTTAGCATCCCAAGTGTTGTGACTCAAGGTCACAGTGTGTTTCCATCAGATTGCCAGGGCCCAGAGCAACGTAATCCATCTGGGAACTGGCAGTTTCATTTTCTTCCCTGCAATATGGGGCACCTGGATGGAAAGTGGACTGCGATTGCTATCTCAAGCATGTTTGAGCCACTCAAACAGGAAGGAAATTTGACTGGGTTATTTTGCAGTTACATAGCTCATTTTATAATTGGGTGTACATGTACTAAAGAAAGATTTACTTGTTTATTTTTATTAAATTTTTTATGCAAAATTCCAAAAATTGCAAACCACAGCAATTTATCCAACATTGTTGATAGCCAATTAGGCTAATATACCCCTTGACAATCTGTTATTGATAAAATATTGAAAAAAGGGAAAACTTACAATAATGTGTTCACCACAGAAAAAAAAAAAACATTATGGTGTTGGTCACTGGGTGTTTTGATTAACCAGTTTTTAGTTGCATGGGTTTGTTTGGTCATTAACATAGTTGACATATTTTTTTTGCCAAAAAATAAATAAGATATATAATCTTATAGAAAAGGTTAAAAAAAACCTGCCTTTTTCTGAAGTATTAAGATTTTAGAAATAATTTAAACATAATGTTGACAAATAAAGGTGGTAAAGCGGCCACGTGGTGGTAAAAGGTCGTAGCTCTCAGAAAGTACACGTTGTAATTACATTCTACAAGCGCGTGGGAGCACAAATTAATTCAAATTAAATAATTAAAATATGCATTCAGTAAGTGTATATATATAAAAAAAAATCCCAACGAAAATTGTTAGAAAAAGACATTTTCAAACGGCCTTCCCTAGACTGACGTATCGATCGCTGTGGCAGATCGTAGATTTCTGCAGCTTTAAAAATAGTCCATCTCCGTTTGTTGGCTTTGAGCTTAAAATGTTGAATTCCATTTGAGCTTTTTTGGTGTGTGTGTGTGTGTTTATGTGAAACAGAGAGAAATGACCGAAACAGAGAGTGTTAACGGACTCCTAAATAACCACGTTAACCTTGAGCAGGTGTAGCTGTGTAAGTACGTGATTGAACTTTCAACTTACACTAACAAAAACCCTATCAGTTTCTGATGGTGTCTTTTTTGTTTTGTGTGAGGTGTCATTTAAGGGCAACATTCTTGGCCCTGTTTCAGCGGTGATTCAGTTTCCTTTCGGTGACGGTGCCAGCTCGGTTGCCAAGCAACGCCATCAAGTTGCTGTGACAGAGTGGCAGCCCTGTCTATGGTGGCAGCTCGTCGCGCGCTGACACGAATGTCCTACAATCTGAATGGGTTTGCAAACAAAGATTATAAGCTTCTGCGAATGGCAGCATATGTCTCTCAGACAGCTGTTGTTTCTTAATGAGGGAAGTAAGTTCCCTTCCCTTAGGGTAGTGGATACGCGCAATACCTACTGTATGTTGCATGCATCTCAACAATAAAACAGGACATTGTAAGTTACATCTATATATTACGTGTATATGCTAATTTAACCAAGATGAGAGTTACAAAGTAGAGTTTTGCTAAATAAATGACCCCCCCTGTCATTTCTTGTCTTGTTTGTTCTAGTGTGTTTGTGTTTATTGGCAAATATGCAGTGTATACTGTAGGCTAGTTTTCAGAAAGTATGAGCTGGTTGTCCATAGCCTGAGACAGAAAGTGAGATAATGAACTTTTAAACAGTTTCAAAATGTCTCTTCTCATAAAAAAAGAATGCATATTAATGATATATATGTCTTCTATTTCAGGATGTTTTATTTTTCAGGGCTTTGCAAAGCTGTGTCGTGACGTCTTGCTTGGACATCTTTCTGCCCCGATCTGAGAGTTTCACTACGAGGCCTTCATGTTGTTTGTTGTTTGAATTCGTCTTGTTGGGAGTATGAAGACCAGATCTGCTCAAGTCACAGTCGGAATGTAAATATACCCCGCCTGAAATAGCTATGATGCAGTTGAATGCCGTGATATTGACTCACATTTATGAAAACTTCTTCAAAATCTATTGAGGATTATGGAAAAGTCGATAATAATTACAATTAATAATACAAATATTATTATTTATTAATCTTAATACATGATTTATTAATCTAATAGGCTTATTAAACTTCGATTAAAGAAATCCATTAATCACAATTAATCGCACCTATCATACAAATTTGTAAATATACAATATGTGTGTGTGTGTGTGTATATATATATATACACACACATATTTACAAACTTTTATGTTAGATGCGATCAATCAATTTGAGTTTGACAGCACTAATTTTAATTTATAAAATATAAATAAATAAATAAACAAGCAAATGGCAAGAAACCAACTTTGCAATAATAAATACAATTAATACAAATATTTTTCAAATAATGAAATAACTTTTATAATATTTAATACTTACAATTTTTAATAATTAATAATAATCATCATCATAATCAAATAATATTAAATATCTTAAAGGAAAAGTTTACCCAAAAAAGAAAATTCAGTCAATTACTCCCCCTCATGTCGTTCCAAACCTGTAAGACTTTCGTTCATCTTCAGAACACAAATGAAGATCTTTTTGATGAAATCTGAGTGATTTCTGTCTCTCCATTGACAGCTACACAACTACACAACCACTTTGATCCTTCAAAAAGTTCATAAAGAGATCGTAAAACTAACCCATACGAATTGAGTGGTTTAGTCCAAATTTTCTGAAGAGACACGATCATTTTATGATGAACAGATTGAGTTTAGACTTTGTGCTAGTTGCGTAGCTGTCAATGCAGGGACAGAAAGCTCTCAGATTTCATCAAAAAGATCTTCATTTGTGTTCCGAGGATGAACAATAATCTTGTTACTTTGTTTTTTCTTTCTGTGCAGTCATTGTGGCCCCAAATATAGTTGCAAAATCATCAAAATGCTCCCAAAAGCCATGCAGCTGATTTAAATCTGTGGGAAAATGGACCACACAAAGCAATCGAAGAGTTACCAGATGAGAAAAGAGCAAAGTGAGGCAAAAGATAAAGGGGGAGCAAGAGAGCTAGATGGAGCGAGTGAGCGAGAGAGAGAGAGAGAGAGAGGGGGAAGGAAGGAGGGAGGGAGAGGAGACGAGAAGAGGGCACGCAGTAAACGACAGATAATACACAGCGAGTAACGGAGACGTAAGCTGCCAGTGTCCTGAGCTGCACACAGATCTCATTAAAGGTAAGCAGACCAATGCTTTCTGTGTGTTTGACAGTCAGAGAATGATCATGTTGCTGAAATACCCTTGATGCTGTGCAGTGTTTCAAGCTTTGTTTTGCAAGGAGACAATAAGAAACAGAGAGAGAGAGAGAGAGAGAGAGAGAGAGAGGGAGAGAGAGAACAACAGTTATTCAGGAAGAGCAATACACCATCTATAAGCAGTTTACACGGTGATGTCTGCAGTTGTTTAGAGGGTTATTGAACTGATCTGTGTGTATTTGTGTGTGTGTTTCAGGATGTATCGACCGTCGCAGCACAGTGTGTGTGGAGCCTGACATTCCTCGCAGGGCTGTGTGTGTCCCTTCTGTTTTCTGACCATTATCACTGCGTGTGTTTGGACATTTCACCCCCCCCTCCAACCCCCACCCCCCTCCCACTTCCTGAGGCCTGTCGCCACGACAACCATGGACTGCGGACTGCGTCTGCCGCCCGTCATTGAGGAGGTCTTGGATCCTGCAGGTGTGTGTGTGTGTGTGTGTGTGTGTGTGTGTGTGTGTGTGTGTGATGTTTCTACAGGTGTTCATTTGTGCAACAATGCATGAAATAATTATTGTTTTCTCTCCTCCTACCTCCATCTGCATTGTTTATCTGGTCTGTCATGAGGCAGAAGGTTGTTTAGAAGGATGAGGTGTCTGATGTTAGAGAGATAATCTAGTATGTCAGTTTCTCAGTGAAAGGTGAGGTTATGTGTGTGTCTTGGTTAAGAAAAATATGCGCAGATAAACAACAAACCTCAAAACTCAAAAGAAATGGTTATTATGATGGCGGTTTTCTGTTTATTAGTCTTCTAATGCACTTGCTACAATGCAAAACTTACTTGTTTATCTGTATATTTGTCTTGGTTTCCCAGTAATATCGGTAACCCTTTACTTAAAGCCTTTATGTATAAAGCTTTAGAAAGGTATTTATAATTTATGTTATAATGCATTATATCTTTTCATAAATAACTCAGGTTAAAATATATTATAATATTTGCAGATTGCTTGTTACATCTGAAACTGGCCGTTTGTCATGCGTTATACTTTCTAAAGGTGTAAGAATGAATAGATAAATATTATAATGTATTATAACTGTAATTTAAGATACATAGTGCATTATAAGGCATAATATGCATGATTTATAAAGGCTTTAAGTTTAAAGTTTTTACAAAATATTTGAACATTCTGAAAACAATATAAAGTTCAAAAGTAAAATATTGCAATTTATTTTCAGAGTTGTTGCTCTTACATCATTGCCAATTTTATTCAATTTTTTTGAATTCTAACAAAATTTAGCTAGTGTTTATGTTTTATACAGCAACAACAAAATATTTCTTCATTAATATTAAATAATTATTATTATTTGCCAATGGGATAAAAAAAATCAACTTAATTCAAGATATATTCTCTAAAAACATGACTTAAATTCAATTTTCTTGAGAGCCAGTTTTTTTAAAACTGGGATAAAAATGTATGTATGTAAATACAGTATATCTATATATCTATTTCTTTTTCTATCTATATATTTATGTATAGAGTAATGGTTTCAAACCACAATTTGTACTTTTTGGGGAAATTAAACTTATAGTTGTCTCTGCATATTAAGAGACAGAGAAAGTATTTTAACATTCAAGATGTCATATATATAGATTCAAACTTTCCAAAATTGCCAATTTTGACATCAGTGGTTCTCATGCTTCATGACTGACCTTGTGTTTGTTGTACTGTGGTCTGCTTGTGTGTGTCGGCTAGTAAATTAAGCCTGTTTTGTTTTTACACGCTGTATATTTACAGGAAAATGGAGTAGCTTTGTTACCGTAAATAAAAAGTCTTTGAAGACGTGCAGCAAGGGGTTATGGGAAACCAAATACTTGCTTTCTGATATCATGTTGCGTGCTCTGCTCACTGGGGTGTTGTTATGAAACTATTATATTTTGAGTGTTTGTCCGCATATATTTTTTTGTGCACACTAAAATGCTGTAGGTTTCTCCTCGGAAGGGCTTTTATGTCTTAAATAGCTGTTGTCTCCAGACTAGAGGGATTGTTTTAAATTGTGCCTCTGATCAAAAGCAGCGCCGAATGTGAACTTCAAAGCTTCAGTCCCAGCGTCTCCATCTCCGTTAGTCCGTTCCCAAAGAACCTCGCCCCCCTGCGACAAGTATTGTTTTACTTGATCTGACTTGGTATTACCGCAGTAAATTGGGATATATGTTTCTGTAGGTGGACTTGAGATAGATTGAAGGAGGTTTAGAAGCTCGTATGGTGTTCGGGGAACGAGAGAGGATCATTTTAGCACAGCACTTTCATGTCACACCACACGCATGCCTCTTATTTGCAGGGCTTCCGTGACAATTCCTTCTAAATGCCCTGCTGATTTAGCCAGCAGTGCTGGTGCTGCCTACCTCTCCTCCATCCACCAGACGCCCACATGCTCCACATCACTCGAGTGCCACTTGCATTCCCTGTCCTCCCCCGGATGATGAAAACACACGTTCTTTCTCTCACCTCCCACATTCTGGGTGCCATAGCGCCTACAAAGTTTAGGTCCAGTCAAAACCCAAACGTTTTTGCTACCGCAGCTCATTTACAAATAGAGGCCCTTTCTCATTTCATGCTTGTTTAAGTCTTTGTCCAAGCGAATTGTTCTAGAAAACTTCACTGAGTACTGACGTCAAGAGATTGAACGTTTAGAATTTCCCTGCAGCCTGTTTTTTGTGTGTGTGTCTTTTCACACTGATAGAGAAGTCCGTTTTTTGACTAGTCCCTCATTTTGTGAAATCTAAAGAAGATGACACCTAAAATGCACTTACAATGGAAGTCTATGGGGTATCGCATCGAGAGAAATCTAAAATACACAGTCTAAAGTATAGCCAGAAGACTTAAAGATTATGGCCTGGTTTCACAGACAGGGCTTAGATTAAGCATAGGCCTTAGTTAAATCAGGACATTTAAGTATATTTTATATATGTGCCTTAAAAACATTACTGATGTGTAGCTGGAGACAAAACAATGGCAGTGACATATTTAAAGATATACCAGTGCAAGTTGCTTTCAGTTAAGACAGCTCAAACATGCATTTGAGTCTGGGACTAGGCTTAAGCCTTATCTGTGAACCCGGGCATATATGTCTTAACATGAGACTATATACTGTTAGTCATTAAACCTGTTACTTTTGAATTATATACAGAAAGACACCAGAAAGGATTTTTTTTATTTTACAGATGATCCACATGGAATAGCCATTCAAAATATGATTTTGGAAAACTTTACATGCAGCTCAAAAACGTTTTTAAAAGCATACACAGGCTGCAAAATTTGTCTTAGAAATGTCTTGTTGACATTTATTCAAGTGCACTTATATTATACATATTTTTTGTTGTTTTTTTGTTTGTACAAACTGAAAGATGTATTGAAGTTATTTTCTGTGGTAATCGACCGCATGCTACAGCTGCACGATTAATCGTTAAAAAATTGTGATCTCGATTCAAACATCAACACATTCTCATTCCTAAAGTGTCAATTAAACCTTTGACAAAATCACTCTGGAACATTAAAATCTGCGTTGGCGCTGCCAGCAACCCAGAAAGCAGTTGTCACGTTTAAGTATGAAACGGCTTCACAAACAGTCTTTTCAAACCATGTTATTTTGTTTACTTGTCTGTTTAGAATCGTGGGAGAATCGTGATCTCTATTTAAAACAAAAAAATGTGTGATTCTCAATTCATCCAGAATCGTGCAGCTTTAACGCACGCCACATAATTGATTTATTCTGAACCAAGAATGCTCCTTCATTCTTGTTGACACGTTGCAGAGGTTTACATATGTTGACCGAATGACAAAAACAAGGCATACTGCAGCTTTCCTTCCTCCAAATCTTCCTCTTCTCCTTCCTGCGGGTTTCCTCCCTCTGTTGCTCACTGACCCCATCGCAGATGTGAGGATTGGCTCTTTAGAACATTCCAGAAGAGCTGACTGAATCTCAAGGGCAGTTCGAGTGAGATCACGCTTTGGTTAGCAGGAAAAGTTACATGCAGAGAGAGAGAGAGATGGTGTATATGCGCCGCTTGTGTGAGGGCCCACACACACAGAAATAAACTTTCTCATGAAGGAGTCCACTGAGAGCGCCAGCTTTGAGAGTTTCTAGAGATTGAGCTCCCTTTTCTCTTTCTCATCTTCGTGTCTGTGAGTTTTGTGAGCTTGTTCTCATAACATAAAACTCAGAATTAACCCATTTATTTGTCTAATCCATAAGAGCACATTATTCTAAAGGGGAAAAAAAGGCTGTTCTTCATAGTTTTCATTAAAACTTTCTCCACCTCTGAAATGACTTTTCTTTTCTAATGATGTAATCCAGATGGCATGGACAGGGGAAAATAATATCAACCCAGTAGATTTTTGGCTCAGTTTGGCTGGTTTTGCCCCAATGGAAAGCATAATTACACTGTGTGAATAGTTCCCTATCCGTTCCCTATCCCCTATATAGTGCACTGTGTGTCATTCACCATGTAGAAAATAGTAAATGTGTGAACAAATGACCAATTTCCGCCGCAGCTTTAGCGTATATTTATAATGTAGAGGGCGGGGCGCTTCAGATTTTAGAGAGCATTTGATTGGACAGAAAATCTGATGAGAAGCTGAAGTGCAGAGTGATGTCATCAAAATCACTGATAAATATTAGCGGAAGTGACTGTACGTTTTGAATGCTTATATTTTCTAAATGCGAATTTTGCTATTGTTTTGGAGCACACTACCTTATAGATTAACAGTTGGGCTAACATATTAATATTAAAGCCAAAACATTTAAATTTTGATTTCATGGGGACTTTTAAGTGCAAAAAGATTCTGGTAGGAGCCGTCGGGGCTTGGGCAAGGGGGCTGTAACCATGGCAACAAGGCGAGAGCGCGTGAACTCCGGTAAACTTTAACGTCATACAGCTCCTCCTTTTGCGTCTGTCAGAGTGAGAAACCAACAATCTTGTTTTTCGGTGCCGCTTTCTCCTTGCCTTCTCCAATTTTCCTGCTTCCCACTTCCGCCCCTCCTCCCTTTCTCTTTCTCTCCTCTTCTCTCAGTCTACCTTTCTTCTTACCAAGCCAGGGTAGAGGCGACGTGAATAATTCATGCCACTCCTCACTGCGCCAGAAATGTGACACGCACACACATTTAAAGCACTCTAATGCTTCTGGGACCCAGTGATATCTCACTTAAACCCAACTCTCACCTTTCCTAAGCCAAATTTATGCATTTTTCCATTTGAAGCTTTTATTTCAGCTTAATGGTGTTATGACACATTGGTTTATTCTCTTGTTCTTTAAGAAAATGCGTTTGGTTTTGATGTTTTTTTCTGTGTGTTTGTAGAGAAATTAATCCTATTGGGAAGGACACAGTCAAAGTGAGCCGTTTATACACAAGGCTTGTCTTACAATGCTCCGCATGTGTGTGTAACGGTCAGTGATGTGCGTCTGTCAAGGTTTCAGACTGGACGGCTCTACCTCACAGCGGGGAAAAAGCTCAGACATCGTGCTAACAGGACCAGAGATAAAGGATATATTTGGTCTGCTCTAAATCTTTTATGTGTTTTTCTTGTCAGACTAGGGAGAATCTTGCTCCTATTAGGAGCAAATTACTAAAAAATCGTTCGATAAAACTGGTTGTTCGGAAGCGCTTCAATTCATTGAGTTCACATCTCTTTACTATTTTGGCTCACACTTTATATTAGTTGTCCTTAACTACTATGTACTTACATCAAAAAATAAGTACAATGTACTTTTGGTGTTTATGTTGTATTGTTGGTATTTAGATGGGATACGGGTGAGGTTAGGGACAGGTTTGGTGGTATAGGTTTAAGGATGGGTTAAGGTTTAAGGTGTAAACTGTCTATAGTCCGGCATAAAGTTTTCCCAAGTAGATTTAAAAAAAATTGTCGACCGATATAATCCCAGATGGAGCCCCGCTTTCTCTATTTTACTCACTCATTACGTGTGAATGAAAGTCTGATGAGATGCTTTCTGCTGCTTTGGTAATGTCTAGGTTGTCATCACTTAATGAGAACTAATTAACAGTGTTACAATAGAGAAGAAGAGAGGAGACATAGACACATAATTGGAGAATACGTAATCATCCTCCACCTGTGAGGCCTCATTGATATTCCTGAAACACAAGTCTGTGCTCATGAGCGGATGCTGATTTACATCGTGCTAGAGTGTGTATTTATGTATGCGTACGGTAGGGCTATACAAGCGTTGTTTAATGCTTGTTTTTGGACTGATCGCTATGTAGAAAATGTCACGCAGCACCTCTCTCTGTTCTCTCTATGTAGGCAATATGAAATCAAAATCAAACCCTGTTTGCTTGCTTAATAAATGCCCTTGGACTTATTGTGCATAATTCATCAATGCACATTATTGTAATATAAAAGACTTTTATATTTCATCAAAACATTCCCCGTCTCTGAAATGACTCATAATTTTCCTGTCACTACAAGGCTATGTGAAAGATTATGCTGATTAATCCAGTCAGAGTAGTTCACAGAAATAGGGCACTTTGTCATTTATTTATGAAACCTCATGCCTTTCCAATCCCATATGCTGTAAAGTTCTCCATGGAGCACAAAAGGAGATGTTTCACAGAACGTCCTGGTTATAATACAGTGAAAGTGAATGGGGATGTGGAGCTCTAAAAATGCCACATTCTTCCTCTCTACCCTTGATCTTAAATTTGATTTGCATTTGCATAATTCAAATTGACACGTCATGCCAGGTGTGATGTCAATGACGGCAAATTGCCATTTGTTGTCACATGCCCTGTTACTTTTTAAGATGGAATTCAATAGGCACTATTCTAAAGTTTGCCATTTTCTTCACGCAGAGCTACTTTTATGGTGTTTTATTTTTTAGTTCACTCAAGTCAATTTTATTCATATAGCGTTTTTCACAATACACATTGTTTCAAAGCAGCTTTACTGAAAATAATTTATTCACATTATATCTTAATATCTTCATGCCTTATAGTTGCACTTAGCTGATTAGAGCTGGGCAACAGTATCAGGGTATAATTTTTTTGTGACAAACAATCAAGCAGTTGAGATTTGCATTAGTATATATATCGCTTTATGTGAGTGTACTTTATATGTGGGTATATTTGGACTTACTTGGTTGTTGTTGTTATTCATTTGTTATGTGGTTTTGTTCATCTATAACATTTCTTCTAGTGATTTGGTGAAGTATAATATCATTGCCATGGTTAAATGATGCATGAAATGACAGGGTTAACATTTTGATCATATTGCCCATCCCTAGGCAGTTTACTTGAGGAGCTAACTTGTGTGACATAACCCATATTACATAATACCTTTAGCCCCTTAACGCGCAAGTGTGACAAGGAATGAAAAAATGAAAATTGGATAATGGAGAAAATACCCTGTTACTATTCACTTTAATTATATGGAAAAGAGCACCATGAACATTCTTCAAAACATCTTCTTTTGTGTTTCACAGAAAAAAGTAAGTGACAGTGACGGTTACAGACCCCTTTCCCATGCAACTGTTTTTCACCAGAGCTGTCAGTTTAATAACCAACAGGCACTGTTTAGTCAGCTCAGTCTGGGTCCTTTTCGCAGTGACGTTGCTATACTTATCCTGTGGTTTACTGCAGGCTTATATGACACCAAACACCGACCGCATCACTTCCCTCAGTCAAAACCCTGCAACAACCGATCTGGGAGCTCGCTTGACTTCACGAGCAGCTGTTTAACATTGACAAGTGCGACTTTCGCTCCATTACAGAAGACTTTAGACTTTGCACAACACTGCAGCAACAGTAGCCTACTTGTTTTTGGCCGATGTTAACTATGGAAAAACAGCTCACTAGCTCACTGCATTGCAGTCATGCTTTAGTAATGAGGAGGAATTCAATTTAAGTCGAAAATGCCTTGCATGCTTAAATGTGTGTGCAAGTGTCTAGTTTTATAGGTTAGTCTTTGTGTTTTGTGAATGTGTGTGTGTGGAAGGTGTTTGCTCTGCCCTTGCTCCTTGGTTTCCCAGGGGCCATTGTGACTGTGTCCATCATCTTTCCTCTTCTCAGAGCTGTGCTGAGCTTATTAATGATGTTTAGACTCTGATTTTCAGTGCGGCTCATATGATGGCGACAGACTGCATTAAATTAATCGTTTAAATATTATTTTAGGATTTGATGGATAGCTTGAGACTAAAAGGCTGAAAAGGACGTATTTGTTTTAAGGTTAAGGTCAGTGTAGTGTTACCCTGGTCTAGCATTGAGAGTGAAAGCAGCGCTATAAACAGGAAACTGATGTCACCATCTGGATTTTAGCCAGACACGGGCTGATCATGGACTGAAAGTGTTTGTGAAATGTTAGTGTATAATAGGGTTCTTTTAGGCAAAACGCCCTGAAAGAAGAGATGGAGTGGTGACCCCCTGTTACATATAATATAAAATAAAATTGAGTGTTGCATTGTAAACCGGGCCTATATGCATATGATACTATAATAATGTACTTACATGCTGCTTTTATGATGAAAAAGCATTTCAATAATAATTATTGATGTACTACACGGTCATAAACTTGTTATATGTGAAATGAATGAAAAATATTTTATTTTTGTGAGGGAGCGAAAAAGTTTTGTGAACTTATTATTATTATTATTATTTTTATTTTTTATTTTTATTTTATAGTTTATATAATAATGTATTATTATTTATTTTATTTTTTTATTATTTTTTAATTTTTTATTATTGTATATGACCCCTGCAGTATTGCTCTGAACCCTGAAATATTTTTCTCTCTCATGTTTTTATAAACAGTTGTGCATATAGTTGTACTTGCCCCTCCCTCATTGAGATCACACCACTCCGATTGGCTGTTGACAGTATTGACAATATGATTGACATTTCAGTATAAAGGAGATAACATAATCAGAAATACTTATGTGTAAAAAAACAATAAAAAGAAAGGAGAGAATGAAAGAAGTGAATAAAAAGGAATAGCATAAGACTATGAATATAGTTTTTGATTGATGTTGTTTTTGTTATGTATACCGCATCAATCACACATAATCAACATCAAATAACAATAATTACTCTGGATTTCTGCCAGTGCCACAGGCTGATCCCAAAGCTATGATTGTGATTGGATTGAAATTAATTCTCTGAGCTCATGAGAACTAGACGAGAGCTATATTTGTGTTTGTGTTTCTCACAATCGTGATTTGCACGTCAACAATTAATGCCACTCATGATATTAAGATCTAATATGGCCTTCCGGTCATGGTCTGAAATGAAATCGTTTAGTTTTGATTGTTATCTCCAAAGCACCAAGTGCTCATTTTCAAATTAATTGTGTCAGTTGTTCTGTAAGTGAATGGTCTGATCTCAGAGTCTCATTTTAATGGCATTTCTCATTTATTTATTGCAACGGCAGAAAGCATCATGAAATTATAATCTGTAAAATGACGAGAATTTAGGAACGGGACTCTCGCGTTCACTTAAACTATTCTAACTATGTCTGTTAGAACAAAGAGGCCTATTCTTGGGCTGTTTCCATTAGGAATCATTATACACATGTGAAAATCACAAGAATCTGAGTTCGACAGGAAGTGAGGCCTCTGTTCTGTCAGGCACGGCACATATGGAGCATGATGTTGTTACAAGAGAAAAAAGGTTCAGTCCACATGTGTTTTGCGTTCTTAGTGTTAGATTGTGCTATTTAGTATGGAGTTGAATGTGTACTGAATGTGAGTACTTTTGTGATGCAGTATACAGTTAAAGGGGTCATACGTATTTTATAAAAAAAAAATGTTTCATATTATATTTAAATAATTATAATATAATGATTATCAAGTCAATGTTTCTTACACAAAAACTTTTTTATTATAATTTTTTTTTATTTTTTTTTTAATATATATATAATTTAGTTTTATGACCATATTCCAACTTCAGCGATGG
The DNA here is from genome assembly GCF_949152265.1 of Phoxinus phoxinus. NCBI lineage: Eukaryota > Metazoa > Chordata > Actinopteri > Cypriniformes > Leuciscidae > Phoxinus > Phoxinus phoxinus. The sequence continues at coordinate 6,882,378 of NC_136884.1, forward strand.
AAATTGCATTATATAACCCCTTTAAATTTTAAAACGGGATATATATATATATATATATATATATACAGAGAGAGAGATAGTTTTAAGTATAAATTCTGTATCAAAGATCATAGACTGCCAGCACTACTTTTTACTAGTTATTTTGAACACCACAGAGGCTGCTGTTGTGTAACTACATGGCCTTATCCCGTCCTTAGGGATGCTTCATGATTGCGATTTGTGTTACCTATCCAGTGATGTATCCGGATGTCTGTGTGCATGTAAAAATAATTTTCTGTCCCCACAGAATAATTCATAGCTCAGATACACTGGATAAAGCAGATTTGGTGCTATCAAAGCTGCCTTTAATCCTGTGAGCTCAAGACCCTGCTTGTGCTGCTGCTTCAGCCTGTGTGTGTGTGTGTGTGTGTGTGTGTGTGTGTGTGTGTGTGTGTGTGTGTGTTTGTGTGTGTGTGTGTGTGTGTGTGTGTGTGTGTGTGTGTGTGTGTGTGTGTGTGTGTGTGTGTGTGTGTGAGTTTCCTCACTGGTTCATTATTATTTGATAGATGTTTGAAAGACTTGAATCTGCAAAGCATGATCAATAATACAGCACAGGGCTCATTACAGTGGGATAAATATCATTCAGGAATAGAGAGGGAAATGAGAGAAAACCAACCAGAGGAAAAGAGAAAGAAGGAGTGAATGGGAGAAAGAAAGTCTGAGGAATGGAGGGGGAGGAGTTGCTGGCAAGACAATTCATTTTCCGCACCGACAGATTCCGTTAATCCCACACAGACATCTGATCTAAGAGGATCAGAGAGATGAATCGTCTAGTCAGGTCTGGCGTGGCCGACTGTCTCCCGTGTCCTGTGTGTGGACTTCAGATTGTTCTGAGTTTGTCAAAGCAAATCCACACATCACATATCCCACCAAAATGCATTTGAGGATATATATATATATATATATATATATATATATATATATATAATATATATATATATATATATATATATACGTATACCATGTTATTATTGTTTTGTTCAAGTCATCAACAGTGCCAAAGTTGTAGAATCAGTCATATATCCTCACACACAGCCCTTTAAATAGAACTAGAGAGTAAGATTGTAAGACAGATTAAGTGTGTGTAATTGCCCCGCCAATGGTCTGGCTCTCTGAGTTCAGAGGTCAGAGGGCAAGTGAGAGAAACCTAGAGTAAGGCTAGAGTTATAGATCAGCCTGGAGGAGGTGGAGAGACGGCGTTCAGAACGAGGAACAGGTGACTGTCGAAAAGTGGGATGGAAAGAGCAGGAGGATCATTTGGATAACGCAAATGAAAATATGGTGATGTCGTGAATGGTAAGAAAAGTGAGGGAGGAAATGTGTGTGTGAGAAATGGAAGAGTAGAAAGGGAGAGAAGAGGAGGACAGAAGGACTGTTGAATGGGCTATTTTTAACCATCTGGCTCCTTAGTTTGGTGGGTGATTAGCACAGGCTAGAGAGCGACAGCAGGAGGAGATCTGCTGCTCACTTTACATGGGGATGTTCTTTTATTCACGCTTTGTCACAAATCGTTAATTTCTTAGAAATATAATTAATTAATTATTTAATTATTATTATTATTTTTCTATACCTACTCCTTCAGCATAGGAAAAAAATAGGATTGGCTTAATGTTTTATTATATATAATATTTTGTAAAAACTGTCAAAAGTTTGGAAACATAATAAAAAAAAGTCTTGTATGCTCACCAATTAACGCTGCACTTGTTTAATCAAAAATACAGTAAAATCAGTAATACTGCAAAATATTAATACAAATTAAAATAACTTTGCTATTTTAATATATTTTAAAATGTTATTTATTGAATTTTCAGCCTCATCCAGTCTTCAGTCACATGATCCTTCAGAAATTTCTTTCTTTCTTTCTTTCTTTCTTTCTTTCTTTCTTTCTTTCTTTCTTTCTTTCTTTCTTTCTTTCTTTCTTTCTTTCTTTCTTTCTTTCTTTCTTTCTTTCTTTCTTTCTCCTTTTTCCTTTGTCTATTCCCACTCCTGCCACTAGAGGGCTCTTTGGCTCTCTTACACTTTGAAAAGGCCACTGCTGCTGCACTGCAGGCTGTGATTTCTTCTCAGGCTGTGTGTGTGTTTGTGTTTGTGAACAGACAACAGGTGAAGGCAGAGGGGCGATTCATGGCCTAAATCCTTAATATAGCACACATTCCTCTAGTGCTGAGGCACTTTTGGCTCTGGTTGGGTGTTTAGATTGCTTGAGGGGGGTCTGGAGGTCTGTTGGGGGCAGAGAGAGAAGAGAGTCGGGGGCCAGCAGGTGATGAAGGGCTTCCTCGGATGAAGGTGGTGGACTGGATGGATTTAGTAAGTCCCCACCAGAGATGACAGGTGGAGGGTGGGGGTCGGGGGTCTGGGACATGTATTGCTGCACATCTCCTTTCCAAACAGAGAATGTGCATGACATCAAGGGAACTTTTAAATGTCATTTTACTGGATGAGCAAATCATTATTAGCGCAGAGAGGTTTTGGATTATTGTGGGTTCAGCACACGGTAAACTCAATCAACATAATTTCTGGCATAATGGTGATTACAACAAGTTCTGGGTCACGTTGATTGAGGATCTTCCAGTGGAAATCTGTAAATGTTTTACATACCCAATGTTTCAATAGTTTTAACACAAGACGTAAACAATCTGTGTATATTAAGTAGATTTCAGTGTGAAAAAAAACACAAGTTATATCTAATTTTACAAATTTGTTGCCATGACAATGTAACGCTGAAAAACCCTTAACGGTTGTAAAAATGTATTTAAACAGCTTTACAGTTTTAACAAAAGTACATTTGTAACATTAAAAGCTTCACATTTTTGCCTTTTATATCCTTAAAAAATCTGCCCCATTCACTTCCATTGTAAGTGCCTCACTATAACCTTGTTTTTTTATTATTTGTATTTAATTTAATATTATTTCATATGATCAAGTGATTAATTTATCATTGATTTCTTTTTCTGTCTCAGACGATGTGTGTGACTTGAAAGTGGAGCGGCCGGGTATAGGCAGTGAAATGACGGCCAAAGAGCGAGGGTCACTGGAGGAGAATGAGGAGAGAGACCTGGAGGAGGTGGAGGCCGGAAACGGAGAGAAGGGGCAGGAGGATGAGCCGGAGAAGAAGGAGGAGACGGCGGACGAGGAGGAGGGGGACCCAGAGGAGCGGAGAGATGAAGATGAAGATGAGCTGGAGGTGCTGAGGTCACAGGTGGTGCAGCTGCTTTTGGAGCTGGAGGAGACCAGAGAGGTGTCGCAGCGACACGAGGAGAGCTACAACGAGCTGCAGGGTGCGTATGCCAGTAATAGCTGTTTTTAAGGTGTGACATCATCACCGGGAGTACCCTCTGAGCATGCTCAGCTGTCATTGACCGCCCGTTTCTCGAGTCATGTCTTCACACAAACAATTTTGGCTTGTTGATATTGTCAGATGCCAGTAATAAGTTACTAATTACTCATTTTCAATGTCCAGCTAGAGATTTCCCTCTTCTTTTAATGTCATTCTTTGGCTTTTTAGGTCTTTTGGAGGAAGAGCGTCTGGCAAGCGCCCACCAGGCCGAGACCTTTACGAGACAGATCCAGAGACTTCAAGGTGAACAGAAACGCACTTAGAAACAGAAACAAATGTGTATTCATCTTAAATTTAGCGCTAATAAATGCACTAATAACGGCTAATAAATCAAATTAACTTAGAATATGGCAGATAATATTTTTTCAGTCATTTGACATATTGAATAATAGCTGTGTCCAATGCTAATGAATAAACAATCTTGATTTATCTAGCTGTTTTATAATTTTATCAAGACCACTGATGATTTGAAGAGGCCATTTACATATTCATATTTGTGTACTGTGTTAAAAATAGAAAACATTGGCAATGGAAATATAATACTCGTACTATTTTTGCAGTATATACTATACTATTAACCTGCAGATTTTTTGTATGCGTTAAATACCCAAATAACATTAGACACAGGTCATAATATACAATATATAGTACTTTATACCACAACTCATTGTGCTTGACTCGACCTTTCATGGTCTGAATACAATTGACACGATCATGGATTACTTGGAAACTATTTTATTTTTCTCATTTTGTTTTCTCATGTTATCTTATTTAATTTATTGTCATCTTATTTGATTTTTTTACATTCTTTTTTTATTATTGTGTCATTTTTAATCATGCAATCTTATTTCATTTATCATGCAATATTTATTTAAAATATTTATTTTATTTTATTCTTGTCATCTTATTTCATTTGTGTCATTTATTATATTTTATTTTATATTTTTGTGTTGCAGAAATGATAATTGGACACGTCACTCTAAATTTGACAGTGTAGCGTACTACTGTTTAAAATGTTCCCATGTCCCCATGACATCCTGTTCCCATTTGTTTGGTCGACCGCTGCTTGGGGTGCGAGTGTTTGAGCAGTGGAGAGATGGGAGAAGCAGAGGTGATGTAAATGTTGTTCTCTTCCCCAGTGACTCGCTTTCACTCTCTCAGTGGCTGCGCTGTAATTAAATTAAATGAACTGTGAGGAGGCAAAGTAAACCAGCATTCGCAGAAGTACATGGGCTATGCCAAGATACCATCATGAGCAATGCAATCACAGATATGAATAACATAACAAACATCTGCCAGAATAAGATTCACACACTGTATAACGGAGAAACAGTTTTTCGGTTTAAACTCAGCCTGTTTTTTTTACTGTCCATATTCCCAGAGGCTGATTATAGTTGTTGAAAAAAGCCCCTGCAGACTCAAATTCATGCTTTGTGTGGTTAGTTTGAGAGGTTTTTACATTTTTGCTACTCAACAACAGGACATGCAGAGTGATTGCTGTAATGAGACATATTTTTCACTTCAGATGTGCTGGGTTTCCAGTGAAGTAGCTGATTATAGACCTCTTTTTGTCTTGGTGCCCTTAAGAGGTTCATATAAATGTTACATGGATGTTAGTATTTGACAGCTCACACATATTCGGAAATAGCACAACTCCTACTATTTATGATGTGCATAGTATCCATACTTTCTGTGTACACTAAATATCTAGATGACCCACATTATTAAGTTTTTATATATTTTTTTATATTTTTAAATGTGTTTATATAGTTTACACATTGATATATCTTTAATTTATTTAATTTTTTGTTTTAGTAATTTTAATACTTAAATTGGTTTATTTCAGTTAGTTGCCAAGGCAACATTTACAATTTTCATTTAAGTTGAATTTTCTTCATCAATTATTTATATATATTTTATATTTTAGTTTATTTCAGCATTATTTGAATTACCAAAAACTATTTTTAATAGTTTTAGTTTTAGTTAACAATAAAAACACTGCAGGAGTTAAAGATAGTTTTACACAAATGTGGATTAGATTATTATTATTATTTTTTTTACATTTAATTTGATCTATTTCCACGATAATAACTGGACACCACATGCTGAATTAAACATTTAATGTAATGATGCCATGTGTCAACAATGTAGCACTGTTTGAAATGTTTATTGTTGCATACTGTTTCACCTACTATTTAAGACAATAGGAGCCAGTATAAAAGGCAAACTTGTTATAACCCAATTTTCAGTTGAAAAATGTTGTTCTGTCCCGACTTGTGACCCACAGGCCAGCTGCGATCAGTGCAGGAGGAGCTGGACAGCCTTGAGGAGGAGAAGGCCAGCGAGCTGTGGGAGGCTCAAGAGGAGCTGCGTGTGGCGCAGGAGGAAGTGCAGGAGCTCCAGCAGGCGGCGGAGGAGGCGGCGGCCGAGCGGGAGAACGACATCGCCCTGCTGCAGGAGGAGCTGTGCCGTGTGCGTGCCGAGTTGGAGCGTCTGCGCGGCACCACGCAGGAGTACGAGCTGGAGCTGACCACGCTGCGGGCCGAAATCAGCATGAAGAACCAACGCAGAGCAGGAGGAGAAGGTCTGAGTCCCACCACACCACAGGCTTAAACTATAGGGGTGTTTCTAAAAAGACCAGTTTATACCAGCTTCAAGCCTAGATGATACTGGTTGGCGCTGGTTTGGTGCTGGTTTGGCTGGTGGATCATTATAGCCATGCCGTTTGCTAGCAAAAGTGAAGCCTTGTTGGCCAGCATGAGCTTTCTGATGCAACTGGTTGGACAGGGATATTCTGTTAAAGTCAACATGAAACGGAAGTTGTGATAGTCTTTTCTTCACTATTGGCTTCTCAAACAAGAAAAAATGTAGGGCGGGACTTTATTCAGTCTATTGGATTTTTGAATTGTGTGATTATGACAGGTTGTCCCGCACTCGTGATGAAAAATACTTAAATAAAAAATTGAAATGCTGCCTTGAATATGAAGCAGTACAATAAAACTAAAATACGGAAAAATACCAGAAAAATAAAATAAAACTACCGGTATGTAGAAATATAAAGTAAAGCTAAAATACAATAAAATAAAGCTGAAATAAAATATAACTGTTAGATGAAAAACTTGAACTTAAAATACTTACTGTGAATGAAAATTCTAAATGTTGCCTTGAAGTTGAAGTTGAAATATAAAATATAAAAACAAAAGCTAATTCAAAATATGAATAAAACTATAATAGTATATAAATAATACTATAATAACACTGGTCTTAATAAACATACTAAATAATACCTCAATTAAAACGTTTATGCGAGGATTAGGTGATATAAAGCTAATATCATCAGCATATCTCAATATAAACATATTAGAAGTTACATCTTCTGTTCTCACAACTCTATGGAGTCACTTTTCCCAGACCTCATCTGTGTTTTTGTGCATTGGCCAGCTGAGATTTCTCCAGCAAGACTTTTCTTTATATCACATAACCTCATTGCAGCATTATAAATGGCAGATGCTGATAGCAAATAAACCCCGTTGTGTGATACAGACATTTTATCAACTTTCCTCCCCATTGCCTGATATGACACAGTGCTCTGATATTACCCAGTATGCATTGCCACTGACAAATGTGATTGTATTACAGGTTCTTTCAAGGTCTAAGTGTCTGCTTGACATTCTGACAGAGTACAGGACCTCCGCTGAGCCCCATTTGTCTGGTGTTGATGTCTTTCTCTGCCTCTAAGGGCGCCGGGGCTGCTTTCTGCTCCCATGATGCTGTTAGAAGTTTACTATATTAAGATCTGAAATAAAAACAACATACCAGCGATTGCTGGTGGGGACGTGGGGTTAGACACGCTGATCGCAAAACAGTGTTGAACACGAACACATCAGGGCCTGTGATTGAGGCATTCATGTTAACTCTGATCTGGGGTCAGATGCGGCTGAGGCGAGGTTGTTTATCAGTACATGCGCTTCTGATGGTTATTTACACCACGTACACACTCAGGCCTGTCAGAGACAGAGTGCAGATGCGTGTGAGTTGTTTTTACAAGTGAGATTCCTTCTAGATTAGAGACTACGCTATCGGGGGTTGAACGTTGCACCATGGGGGATGTGCAAGGCAAACATGACTCCTGATTGACAGGTCAGACTGCTGCAGTGGGAAGAGAGTGTGGAATGGGTTGTTTCCATGGAGACTAGTTACAGGGTTCAGTGTGCATTTACAGCTGTCTGGTCAAATGTTCGATATTTTCCTGCCATAGACATGTAGCCTTTGTATTGCTTGCAGTTTTGCCCCTAGGACAGTGGGTATTTTCATACTGTTATACTATTGATATTTTTTGATGTAGTATGCTGCATGTCTACTGGGTAAAGTAAGCATTTTTAGATTTTAAAAAAAAAAATCTTTTTTTTTTAAATGTTGTTTGCAAGCAGATAACACTGTATGGAATACTGTATCCCACAATGCAACGCGCCCAACCTTGCATTTTAAGTGAAACAAAAGCAATATCAATCTCCCTTTTGAGTCACAATTTGATTGTACTGCTAAGACTTATTTATTAAACATATAATGAAATATACATGTTGACTTTACACCACTCACTTAAGTAGCTATTCAACGAAGGTCATGTGACAACAATGGATTGTAGAAAATAATAGTTTGAAGTGGTTATCATTATGTACACTAGCATTTGAATGTTTTTAGGTCAGTAACCTTTTTTTCTTCTTAAATAAATAAATTTATTCAGCAAGGACGCATTCAATTGATCAAAAGTGACTGTAAAGACTAAAGACAAAAATATTAAGCGGCACAACTTCTTTCAACATTGATAATAATAATTAAAAAAGCTACTTGTGCACCAAATCAGCATTAGAATGATTTCTGAAGGATCATGTGACACTGAAGACTGAAAATTCAGCTTTGCCATCACAGAAAGAAACAACATTTTAAAATATTATTAAAATAGAAAACATACTGCAATAAGTAGTATTTCATTTTTTTCATGCATTTATAATTGCAGAAATATGCTAACATTCTGAATTCAGTGTTTCACCCCATTCTGCTTTGACATCTGTCCTCGTGTTGTAATGGGACAGGTGACATGGACCAACTGATTGAGGAGTGTCGCTCCTTGAAGGACGAGTGTCAGACTCTGAAGAATGGCAACAAGCAGCTCTCTGAGAAACTGGAGATGCTGGAGCAGCAGCGAGCCAGGTGATTGGCCACAGGGCCTGTCAGTCACACACAAACAAGATAAATCAGCCAGTGAGCATCGCGGACGACGGTCTCTGTTAATAAGGCTGGTGTGACCGATGAAGCATTCAGCCATAATCTGTCTCAATGGACACTCTCGCTAAAACTATTTAGCAGCTATGAAAGTGTTTCACAGCAACATGAAGCATTAATGACTGTGTATTTCGTCTAATCCAAATATACTGGCTGTGAGATGAGCCACAGCTATTTTAAGACATCAAGATCTTATCTGACTTTATGAAACTAATGCTTCTGTAAATATACCAGCATGTTTTTCAAACTAGTGCTAGATGTTTTAGCTCAAAAGATGTGAGAACAGCTGATTATAAACATTTTAAAGTTTTGAAAAATTTCAATATCAGAAGTTGTGTGATTTGAGTTCTGGCCAAACACACACATTTCAGCACCACAAAGTAATAAAAGTTAGTAATAAAAGAAAATGCACCACCGCTTGTACATCTATCTGCAATAGATGTCCTGAACGTTTCCTTGTCTCATTTCTATCCTGACAGCTCAGCTGATTCATGCCTGGCCCTGAAAGCAGAGCAGAACGATGGAGAAAATGACACAGAAAAGGAGGTGAAGGCTGAGGGATTCGTCAGCACATTGGAGGTAGAAGGTGGAAACTGGGTGGATGCTTATACCCAGAAGAACATCTCGTTCGAGGGCAAGCCCGTCACCCCGACAGGCAGGAGTGGAGGCTTCTCAGAGGTGTTTTCCCTCCGAGACCAGTTAAAACAGGCCGAGGAGAGAGCGTCACAGGTCCAGAGAGAGGTACCATGCCCACGTGGCAAAATAACAGAATAAGCTTGAACTTTAGAGTGTGCATTTTCTATTTTAAACCTTATTGTATCATTTTTAGTTAATGTTGTACAAAATAACCACCTGCTAATTTTCACATTGCTGATGGATAAAATCAAGAACTGTGCTTTGTGAACAGTTTTCATATTAACTTTACTTTCTCATTGATTTGTATTACATAAGAGTCTGGTCCGAAAAGAGACATTATATGTTCAATTTATATATATACACCGTGAAACATTATTAGAATTAGAAAAATTAGAATATCGTGCAAAATATAATTTATTTCAGTAATTCAACTTAAAAGGTGAAACTAATATATTATATAGACTCATTACATGCAAAGTGAGATATTTCAATCCTTTATTTGTTATAATTTTGATGATTATGGTTTTTAATTGACTTCTTTTTGCCACACAAGCTAAAAGTCTCCCCTGTCACTGAATCTATTCACTTATCCTGTATTATTTTTTATTTCTCTATATATCTCCCTTTCATCTTTCAGTGTGAGGGAATAAAAGGAGAGCTTGTGGAACTGCAGGGCCTGTACGAAGGCAGCCAGAGGGAGAGGGCGGAGCTAGAGGCGGAGCTACAGCGCTGTAGGGCGGAGCTTGATCGGCTGGCTGGGAGGAAGGCTCAGGTGAGGGGTCATAAAGGGGCATCAGTCAAAACACACTACTCTCTTCCCAAAGGCTTTGGAATGTGTGGACTTCCTTGGGGGGAAAATGTGACCTCAAATAAATCACTGTACTGTACACATGCTGAAAACAAACAGACATTACTCACACAGCAAGTAGGGCGAGATATTGTCAACAGAATGACACCATGACTCCATCGATCTACATGTTTGTCAGCGTTTGAAAATGCTCTGTACATGACTAACGTTTTGCATGTGGGGTCAACCACCCCTGAAGTGACCATCTGTCCAACAGCAGCACCTGTCTTTCAAAGCGCATCCTGTCTAACTAAACCACTCTGCCTTTTTCGGTCGAGTGTGTATGTTTCACTTTGGGTTGCTTTTTGCCCTGTCACACACATTGATTATTCTGGGCTGCGTGTGTTTTCACATCTTGTGTTTGTCAAACCTCTAGCAGCTAATGTGTTTTGCTAGTTTTGTTGATCCACTGTAGTATCAAGCTTTTGTGTGTGTACAATGTGCACTGACATAGAGGTCTTTCTAACCCCCTGTACTGTCTAACAACAAGGTCTTAGAATCCAAGCCACAGAAATCCTAATTAATTACGGGTTTTTCCTATCAAAGAGTCTGTCCAGTCTGAGTACCGTGTCCCATGTCAATCATCCGTCCTCCATGGTTGAACCTTAATTGTGTGGTTAACCCCTCACTCACACTGCTCTGCCGCCTTCGAGTGGAGCTCTGTCAACAGAATCTGTCACATGTTAGCGAATATCGCAGAAAATCACAGGTTTCAGAAGATAAACATTATTCAGAAATCATGCAAATTAGCAACCACTACCCATAAAGCATTTTGAATCACGTAATTGAGTCAGTCTTCTTTCATTCTCAAACTACTTTAATATTTGCTTCAATATTTTTCAAAATTACAATGATTTGATTACCATTTGTGATGCTTTATGCTATGAGTTGTTCATTCCCTCTAAAAGAGTAAACACAGTCCTACACCTTTCTCTTTTTTTGTATTGTTTTGTATTGGTTGTTCTCTTTTATGACCTGTCCTTCCCTTTGCAAAAACACGTGCAATGTAAGACTATGGGGGAAAAGTACAACACTTTCTCCCAACTTGTTTTTACAAGCTGAAGGATGAATCCAACTTTTGTTTCCACGGTGTTCGACAACATATCTCAGACGCTGTTGACAGATTTATCCCGGTACTTTGGTTTAATAGAGTGGGCTGGCTGTGCAGTGTGGGCAAGGATCTTTAAATGCCAAGATGGCAACCTTGGCTCTGTGTTCATCAGCCGGAGGGTCAAAACGAGCACAAGGTTTCCATTTTGTGTTTAACCATCTTTGCTGTGTATCTAATCTCGGTGTATTTTCCTGTCTCCCTGCTCCCCCGTGGTCCTTCATCGCTTCGTTCTGTTGCTTTCTGACCACTGAACGCCTACATAAACATACCATAAACACCCATATGCTAACAACACACACTGCACTATATCAAATTCCAAACAAATTTGATGATTCCTGATAAACTGCTGCCATCTATCTATCTATCTATCTATCTATCTATCTATCTATCTATCTATCTATCTATCTATCTATCTATCTATCTATCTATCTATCTATCTATCTATCTATCTATCTATCTATCTATCTACTATCTATCTATCTATCTATCTATCTATCTATCTATCTATCTATCTAATCTATCTATCTATCTATCTATCTATCTATCTATCTATCTATCTATCTATCTATCTATCTATCTGGTTGTTTTCTCCCTTTCATCCTCACACTCTTCATTCTTTCTCTCTGTATTACGTTTATTTGATTTGATTTGATTGTTTTCCATGTTTTATTTACCTGTAATTTCACATGTGCACAAACCTCCCATGTGTAATCATTTTCTTTATTTTGAGTGTGTCATTTTTTTTCTTTTGTTTCTCTCACCACCTCTTCCTCCTCTTCTCCTCTCCATCCCTGCACCCCCTGTGTTTTTCCTCAGAGCTCCACTCCTTCGTCTGAGTGCCCTATTCTCTCCATACCCTTCATAGGAATGGTTGTAATAATGGGCCTGATATGGTGCTGCTGGAAGGAGCTCTTGTCCTAAAGGGGGAAAGGTATGGCTTTGCCTTTTCTTTCTCTAAGAGTCCAGAGACGAGCCTTTTTGTCCCTCCTGTACTGTGAAACTCATCTTTATTCTGGTCAAAATATCACTTTTTATAAGCCCTAATGAATGGTCATTACTGTCATGCTAAACAAGCCTGTTTGCCCATTGGACACAGTGCCTGATTCTTTACGAGGGCCTTTTATGGATGTGCACATTGTTTCACAACCGTAGTTTTCCATTTAACTATAGTCTGAAAGGACAACTTGTGTTTAAATCTTAACTTTGCTAGACAAAACTTATTTCTAAATAAAGTTTGCAGAGGAATGAGGATTGAGGAAGGCTAATGTTAGTTAAACACTTTTTCATTAGTATGTATTAGTCTTAGAGCAAAAATAGAGCAATTTTTTTTCCAATTTATTTCTCTTATTTTTACCAAACATCTTTACTGGACAGAAAATGTTATTATCCAGTTGCATTGATTCCTAAAATTGATTTCCTAAACACTTCCCTATACACATTTAAAACTCTCTTTAGGATGTAGTACTAAAAAATTAATACTGTATATAAAAAAAATGCATAAAAACATCCGGCACCCGAAGGAAATTGACATGATTCGCAGAACATTGCCAAATTAGTGTGCTTTTGTAGTAGAGCAGAATTTTTGCATCATAGACATACTGCATTTCTTATTTTTCAGACAGAATTTTTGGCACCATCAAAAATCAGATCGCATGAAGTCATATTCAGGCATCCTCTGAGATTTCTGAGCGTATTATCCCAGCCAAACGCATGACACACCTCGGATTTCAACAGTTCTGCTGCCCAGCAGGACCGACCGAAGCCACACACACACACACACTTACACAGTTCCTTGATTCCACTGGACAGTCATGTGGTTTCCACTGCCAATTTCACAACGCCAGATGGAGAGAGAGTAATAGAGTATGTAAAAGAGAACGTGTGTGACAGTGATTGGAGTATTTACTGGGTCATTGCTCTTGGCTTTGTATCTCTCCACATTTCTGGATGGGTATATTTAGCTCTCATATCCAGCGCTATAACAGAATATGACTAGGAATAAACAACAAGTCCTCAGAAGGTTCATTAAAACCAGATCAGTTCTGTGGCCCCAGTCACTGAATTCTAGCCAGAGAAAAAATGTGTTCCGGCTCTGGTTTGTGCAGTTTCATCGACATTGGTGAGTGTTTTGCTTTTGGTGAACGCCTAGATGAAAAAATGTCTAGAACACCAAAGCCTGTTTGTTAGAAAAAGTATATGGATTTTAAAGTTAAAGAAAGTTAAGAAAAGAAAGGATTTGAATTGTGATTTATTTTAAATGTGTATATAAAAGTTAACCTTTTTGCAAATTTTGAGATGCACAATACCGGTATTGATACCACATCGTTTATTAGCCAATATTATTGTTTTACTTAGACAATATATATACATATACTTTATATATATATACATTTATATATTATAAAATTATAATATAATTGTATATATTTTCTAATTTTATTATGTTTTATAATTTTATATAATGTGTATATAAAAAACTTAAAATGTATAATATCATTCATATTAAAATATATAATTTTGAATTGTTATATATATTTTTTAGATTACATATATATATATATTTATATATATATATATTCATATCAAATCTAAATCATATAAAATCAAAATTATGTTATTAAAATATCAAAATATATATGGTCAATAACCGTTAAATGGCCAAAATCTAAATTCTATACTACTATTGTAATATTAAAGAAGAAGAATATCAACTATTAAAATATGACCTCTCTTGACCTTTACCCTCTGATGTCATTCTTTTCTTCTCATTGACCTCAGGATAACGAGGGAGACTGGAACCTGGTGATGCTTGTTGCTGTGGCTGCAGCAGCAATTCTACTCATCCCCAGTTTCACCAGAGCTCTGGCCTGAGGGCTGGACAGGAAGTGACCTCATCATCTCACCCTGCCCATGGTACACAACTCTATCACCCCGACCACATTTAACCACCAATGTGACCTGCAAACCTTTACTCACCTGGGTCATACGGGAACACAACTTGATGCTTTTTGATGTGCACTGTGATGCTGGTTGTTTGCCGCCTCAACTGCTTTGCTCTGCTTTTGTAGACAGTCATATATCCGTTTCGACCAGTAGTGCTACAGACACTGATGCCATGCCGTGGGTATTTATTAAAAGGTCAGAATGGAGGAGCTTCTGATTGGTGTAGCTCCCCGCTTTCCATTTCATGAGTTGTTTTCTTTCCTTAATGGACAATTGCAAAGGTCCTCTCAAAACAATTTGCCTTATCACTTTTAGATAGAACATTTGCACAATTTACCTCTTTTTTGGCTATCAAAAAGAAACAGATCTCTCGGGGACTGAAGAGGATGCCGTCCTTCATCAACAACGCTTTTGGATGCAGCATATTGCTTTGTGCTTCATCGCTTTTTGATTATAGGTAGAAGCATGCAGTATTTATTTAATCTTCATGGATCTTCTCATCTGTAATAATTACTTACTGAAGCCTCAACACTTTCAAAATGGTTTGTGTTTAGATTCAATAACTGAGAACTGCTTTCACTTTCATCCATGGCATGTTTATAACTCAAAAACTCTGTAGGTAACTGTACAGTACTTATCTATATGCTCATTTTTACATTAATTTTGGTGAGAAAAAAAAAGGAAGATTCCAGGTGAGTTAAGGTTATTCCAACAGGTAAACATGCTTATTTTAAACTTTCCACAGATATTTTTGTATCTGAATTGTTTATTCCAACACATGAAATGTATAGATTGATTTTGTGAGTGTAGATTGATAAATGATGCTAAAGAGTGATAGATATTTTTATACAAGGGTTGACTAATCACTAAAATGACACTAAAAGAAATGAGTGTAATTAACAAGCACATATCTACTGTAATTCCACTGATGTTGCATTGATGATTTCATCTGAGGCTCTCTCTCTCTTTTTATTTTTTGCATGTTAGCAATGCAAAATACAGCTGTCATATTCTCTCCAAAGAAACTGAGGCAAAGCACAGAGTTGCAAAGGTATTACAGAAAGTACAAAATGTCTTGAACAAGTGGTTATCAATTGGCCTGTCGGGACCCAAAAATAAGTCGCAGGTATATAAGTGTCAGCAGGGAAAAACAGTCCTATGGTTAAAATAATGTAGCAAAATATATATATAAAAAAAGCAAAATATGACCTTTAAAAATGTCTGTTGTAGTCTGTAAATCTACCCAAGTCATGGTGATCATTTTGCATATTGTTGGGCCTATGCAGTTCATGCTAATATTAATACATTTTAACGTTTGACATATTTTTAAGTACAAAAAAGCTATTTTAATAGCATGTTTGATGCCCACTTAATGTGTAACGTGAAAACCAGTTGAGAACTACTGTCATAATCTCTTATAGAAAACCATGACATAGACGTTTCTTACAATGCAATTCAATCTGTAGCATAAATCCATAGCATGAATGAATTATCTAGCTAATAAAAATGCTAGAAGCGGAAACTTCCATATACTGCCTTTCACCAAAAAAAGTTACGATGATAACTCGTCGATTAAACTTACGATTAAACTTGTCTTAAATAATGTATGTTTAACTAAAGAGGTTTGAAAGAGACAAATACGTACTTAAATGTAGCGTTTTACATCAGAAGTCACAATTTTGACGTCTTTGTGGATGCGGACTATTATAAAAGTACACTCCTGTAGGAAGATTAATACTGCCACTAAACTCATATCCATCATGAACGATTCTGGGTAAGAGCCTTGAGGTACTATTGTTATGAACAGAATCTATTACTTAAAACTTACTGTATCTACTATAATCGTTTCTGGTATACACGCAGGTTGTCTTTTTGTCTAACTTTTTAACAGCACAAAGTATCAAAGTGACTAAACAATAGTAGACATAGACGGTTGACTAGCGTTGTGGCAGTGGTCTTCGTAGTGTGGTTTTAAGACTTGGCATTAGCTGTTGCCGAGTCTCAGCGTTTGGGAATATTTACAGTATCCCGAGGTCATTCCAGTGCCGTTTTCTGCTACCCCGTTGATAGACTCAGAACTGAATGTTCAATGTATCAATGGTCAGCTGACTTTCTATAAGAGTGCATGCTTCACAGTGACTTGTCTTTGAAATAAACTTGCTATTTGTCCTGCCCTGCATTGGATAGTTTGTTACTTTGATGAAATGGAATATGACTTTTTCCATTATTTTACGAGTCAATTATGAGTCCGAACAAAATTCACACACTTCCACTCAGCACTTGTAAATGATGTAACATGTACAAATTGTGCATTTGCATGTCCGTGCCAGTAGATTCTGCATGTTGAGTGATAGAAACCAGTTGTAGATTTGAGCTGTCACAGTTTTGTTCCAGTAGACGTCGCATGCATTGTCCAAATCTGCAACTTAACTGAATTTTTTTTTGTGTGTGTGTTGAATATGAAGACCAATGTCATTTATGTTCTTCTAAAATATTACTTTATCTGTTACTTATGATTTTAAATTCTAGCAAATAACTTTAGGAAAGCCCATTTTTTTGCTTATAATTTATTTTACAGTACGTGCACTTTCAATGTACTTAAAGTGTACTTGCCCAAAGTATTGTAAGGTAACCTCATGGGTTAAGGTTAGGTTTAGGGGTGTGTTCAGGGTTAGTACCCAGTTATAAGTACATAGTATGTACATGGACTGTAAAATAAAGTGCTATCTAGTTTTTGGACCTTATTACGATATATTATATGAAGCGATTCACTTTATCAATGAATCCTGAATGTCATTTTATCTCTATTTTAATTCCATACTGTACATTTCCACTCCAGTTCTCTCTTCTGTACCATTTATCTTCTATTTAAAGTCTTTTAGTTGTTGAGAGAATTGTAAGTTGTACAGACCAACAAAATCGTTTGTAAATGCGCTTTAATGGATGCTGATGTATGGAAACGCCAGTGCGTGGCGATGCTGCTGCTTGTCTGTATGTGGTTGTGTAATTGTAACTGTTCTGTACAGTGTCTTTGATATGTTTACATGTTGTCCTGCCTTAACAGGCATTTATTTAAACATTAATAATAATAATGATATTTGAAGTATTTTGGTAACCATGTATATTTTGTAAATGACCAGGAACAAATAAAGTAGTTTGTCCAGAGCATCCTGATTTAATACATGTGCTGGTTTATTCTCGTCAGATCAGAGCTGGTTTTTGTTTCAGCCCGTCGTTGAATCATAAGGTGAGCTGACATCCATAGCTTTCACCAAATGATAAACAGATGTCCCCCTTCATTCCTCTGACCTTCACATTTGTAGTATTTGTCAATCCACATCGGTTCTGAGTCATGGCTGTGACTTCATTGCGAGTATGTGAACCTCTTCTATTCCTGGGTTTTGTGTGTCAGTCTGTGGAAAAGGTTGCTTTTCTTTTGGACACTTCTGAATTTATGTCTTTGTGTATGACACATGTCCACGGGGGTCCTTCTTTTCCAGTAATGGTGAACCGTATGCAACCCAGTCTCACGGCAGTTCGTGATATGGTCACGTAATTTAATCTATTGATTCGTGGCACTGGCACGTTTATTTCGTTATTTTCGTAATTCCATCACGTTTTTTAAAACTAATGTATTTCAATGGGAAGCATCTTTCGTGATCAAAGCACGATTCTATCTGCCTATCGGGCTGCAGTAGAGAAGCTGTTTAATCAACATTTATTCACGAGATCTTATCATGGTTTATGTATTTATTTTAATTATATTATTTCGTTCTTATTGTAAAGCCTATCAATGGTGTACATTAAAATGTCCAACCCAGTTGTTATTTCAATTCATTTTATTGACAACCATTAAATAAATAGGCTTGGATGGTAGTAAGTTGATAAGTTTAAAAGGATTCATACACATAAATCAGTGCAGATGTCCAATAAGTTCACTGAATTTCAGTGATTCAAAACAGTGACAAAGACTTACTCCTAAAATAGAGCCAGAAAAACACCCTTATTATTTGTGCCATGACATTCACAAACAAAACATTTAAAAACAACATTCCTCAAAAAAAACATACATTAATTATACATTTCAACCATACATCACATACCTGGAAACAGCTTACAACAACTGTTTTTCAAACCAGGAGCAAACCATCATTTCAGCCTGCACAATATTTAGATACACATGATTATCACACATTTAAAAACAGTTACATCAAACACAGCCTTTTCAATAAGGAAACTCACTCCTACCTATCTGGCGTTGTCTCTCTCAACAACTACAGCTTATGACAACTGTTTTATAATTCAGGAATATATGCTCACAATCTCAAACACAGAAATATCAGCAGCCGATCTGGCGTTGTCTGTTCAGCGTGCGCGCCGCCATTACTACTGAACTAGCGCTACTCCATTTAAAGGGGACATTGGACCGGGAACTACCGTATTCACCCTACCACACAGAACTACCGTAAATACTTCAGTGGTTATATCCATCACCTTATCACATTATTGCCAGGGAAGCTGGATTGCTTTGCTGTTTATTGATATTTTAAAAAAATATTTTATTAGTAGGAAATCGCGCTGAAGCAGTCTCATTCCGAACACCTCGCGATATTTGGCATCAGTTCACGTGTGCCAGATGTTGGTAAGTAGTCGTAAATACGCTGTCCTAATAATGTTTGATATAATGTATTTTCTGTGTGTCGAAATTAATCAGATTAGCTCAAGTTCAGTCACTGCATTATATCTGTCATCTCAACGGAGGCTTTGCGTTTCATTGCTTTCTATGAAAATGGTTTCTATGGTGATTAAACACTGTCTGTCACGTGATGTGCTATACAGTAGGCCTAGAGTAGACCTTCAATCAGTTAATCATATTCATATCAGGTTTTTAAGTTGTACAATTAGTTCCAAAGTTGTATGTGTAGTAGAAGCACAGTAAAAACAACACCATGCTTTTACCACAGTAACATTAGTTTTACTGTGATAAGTGTAGTAAAAAGACAGTAATCACACAACTTACCATGCTTTTACCACACTATTGGTAGTTTTAATGTGGTACTTATTGTAAATGCACAGTAACCACAACACTAACCATGCTTTTACCTCAGTAACCTTAGTTTTACTGTGATGGGTAGTAAAGGACAGCAATCACAAAACATACCATGCTTTTACCTCAGTATTGGTAGTTTTAAAGTGATAATTGTTGTAAATTATGCATATTAACCACAACACCTACCATGCTTTTAATGCTTAATAATGTAACATCCAATATTTGTAAGGAAAATCAGTACTTTTTCCTTTAAATAATCCTATATATTATACATAATGATATTTTATTTTCTCTGTTTTCAGCTGAAAAGACCAAAAGGGCCTTTCGGACTCAGTCAGCCCATTATTGTTTGAGGACAAGTAAACGGAGGAGACGGACCGCTGCAAAGACAAATATTTGCAATGGTACGTATGTGTTGGTTTTAACCCTAAATCAAACATTTTATCAAGCATTTGTTGTTTCTTAAACCTGTTCTTACAAAACCCATAGCCCAATCAGTATGAACAGTCTCAAAGTCTTAATAATTCACAAGATTTAACAAGTTATCAAATTCGTACGATACTAGTACATATTTGTATACTCGTACATAATCCTGCAGCTTTTACTCCTAGTGCTCATTGGCTACTGCCTCAATTCCTCTACATATTTATCGCGATATTTGTAAATCAGTTGCGCCCCTTCTTGAAAAGTAGTCTGATGTCCCACACACTGTCAGAAAGTTTATATTAATTGCATTGTGTATTCATTAAAATTATTACAAATTAGTCCCTGTCTGTTGTGTTCATGTTCCAATGTCCAATGATACATGATGTCTCTCCACACCTCATAACCTACCTCTGTTTGCAAGAGTGGAAAAGCTAATCTGACTTGTCACATGACATCAGATACGCGATTATTTTGTCGTAATCAGATCAGTTACACTGCTGATAACTGTCCCGTTTGCATATAAATCATGTTATTTTTAAACGAGTTCATATGATTATTGCTTGCTATTAAAGACATACTTTTATTCATAGAAATGCCCACATATCAGTGAACGTATAACATAAAAATGCTTTTAACATTTAATTATGCTACACTCTTTACAGAAATATATCCCACAGTTATACTCCCAACATCATCATCAAGTCCTGTGCTGGGCACATTGGGCAACAAGTGTCCTCCAACGTATTCGATCCGTGGCCAAGTTCTCCGCATCTTCCCATGGGACACTGACATTGTTCAGGTCTTCGTGAAACATCTGTCTCCATGTCTTCCCTGTCTCCTGCATCCTCCTGGTGGTGTCCACTTCATCACTGTCTTTGGGTGGTGTTGTTTGGGCATGCGTCGGATGTGTCCAGCGAGGTGCACCCTTTGCTCTGTCACAGTTTCTGAAAGTCTTCATGTGAAGTCCCACTCCTCCTCAGGATCTCTTTGATATATGCAGAACCAATATTGAAAATAGTGATTTATCTTTTTTCCATATTGTTAAAGCATTTTGTTTTCTCTTTTCAGCTTCATAAACTGTGCTTGATGTCTGCCTAATGCCTTTATCAAAGAAGCGTCAGTGCTCATCAGGTGTTTTGCTAAAGGACATATTCATTGCCATCCATTAGTTCTAGTCATGCAGTGACTTCCTGATGCAATAGACAAATGTATATTTCTGCAAGTGTATAGCAGATGTTTGTCCGAACAATTGAAGATAGTGAGAGTGTTCAGGAAAACCTTTAGAAAACGATCCATATTTATGGAAATCTTATTGGTGCTGAAAGAATATTACAGAAATGAGACACTTGACATAATGGACATTATTCTGAGTTTGTTACCTTTACATTTAGATGGACTTAAAGGGCATATTGCAGGTTTTTTTTTTTTCAGAATTAATATATAACCTTGTATGAAAATACCATATGAAGAGTAAATGCATGATTAAAAATTGTTTTGCCAGACCTAAGGGCACAAATTTAGTAGAAAACGTGACAGTTTCCTTGACCGTGTTGAAAAAGCGCTTTTTTTTCACCACCGCGTCATATTACGTCACAACGGGGAGTCGTTTGCCGGCGCTGCGTTCGCTCAGTGCAGAATAGGCTGGTATTATGTTGAAGCGGTCGTGATTCAGTGTGTTTTCGGTGGTTATTGTATTTCAATTAATATTTATCGTGATAAATGACTGTGAATTATGGCCTGTCAGAACATCGAGTCCACAGGTTTCCGAACAAGAAAAAGGATGGTGCTTTCTTCCGTGTTTGTGTGCGTTTTGTGCAGGGTAAGAAGAGATGGGACTTCGCTTCTGCGTCTGCTTTGAAAAACGCGGTAGTGTGTAGCGTTCACTATAGACTGCATGATTATAATCCCGGCGATATGAGTTAACGTTACGTTATATGATGACGGCGATATGTGCACACTGTCCCGGCTCCTTCATCGGGTCGCCCGGTCCGCCGTCAGCATGTGGGTCGGCCACCGGTGGGAAACATGACGGTCACGGATCCGTCAGAGATCACTTATTGTACATTTGTTTTACAAAATGTGCCTTGTCTTAATTTATTTATTTAACGTATCCTCCATAAACTTGTAATGTCTTGCAAGTCTGCAGCCGACACTTATTATTATTATTATATAATATAATGTTCATTTTCAATCTGTACTCCGAATTTTAATGTTTGTGTTGGCTGTTTCTACATATAAAAATTTTATACAGTAAGAAAGTTGTGATTGTGATTATTTTTTTATTCATTATCACCAAGTGGGGCCATTCAAAACCTTTAAAATGTCCCTCTTTCTCTGGAAACTGTCTCCTAATGGCTGACATACACATGCAGGTAAGGGTCTAAATACTAGCTTTGCTATTGCCTGACACATAATTACAATATTGTGATCTGAGCATAGTGTTATACATATCGTCGGCTAACGTGAATACATCTATAAGCTAACACTGTTCTCTCATCGAGACCCGACTCCTGCCCTGTTCTCCTCACACCACAGCTCAATGTGTCTCCTCTGACCGTTGTTTTGTCTAATCCTGACCTGTCTACTCTCTTGGCTTCATATAAGGCTCATAATTATATGGCTGAGGTCTGTCATACGAGTAAACATTTAGGCTACAATTTCCTCAGCGTCCGAACTGTCATTGCGATCCATTGCTTTCCTATTGTTTACTTTGACCGCTCTCCCCCATGCTACGTCACTTCCGGTTTGGCGGTTTTCAAATGCGGAAGTAAAATTTTCTCACAAAAACGACTCCAGAAGCCTAAATAGCGTTTTATAAGTATATGTTTATATTTAAATCTAGTTCCTACATTATTGTTCTATACATTGGCGAACTGGGTACTCTAACCTGCAATATGCCCTTTAATGTCTTACATTTAGCTTCATTAAACCTTTTATTACAGTGGTCACTATAGTAAATGTCCACCATAACTACATCTATGGTATCATCATTACATCACTACCTGGTTAATGTAAATGTAATATACCCGTGAATGTATTTTATTGAAGCATTTTCTTACTGACGTTTATAATCATTAACTATTTTAAGTTGCCTTTCATTTAGTGACAATAAAGTGATTAATGATCACAAGGATATAGAATTAAAGGTGAGAATGTAAAACGTTATGCTTACGTTTTTGCCTATTTGTTCTTTAAAGCGAAGAAACAAATATATTTTCACATAACAAAGTTGAATCTCATCTCTTGGTTTGTAAAAATATAACTTCATCATAGCGATTTGTTTTAACGTTACTGTATATGTATCCCTATAATAGATTGCCCCTGTATCTTATACCTGTTTTTTTATATAATTAACTTATTTTTATACTGTTGTGCAGTAGGTTTGGCACTACATTTGTCTTTAAACAGTTTGACATTAAATATTGGAATATGCTTTCAAAATTGTGTGCATTCATTGTGATTTTGTTACATTTATTTGAATATAATTGATATACCTTTGATATACTATACATACACTGTAAATGTTAGAAGCACTTTAGTATATGTAATTATCTTTAATTAAAATACTGCAAAACTACCCCTGCTGTAGGCCATTGCTTAGAAAAAAGTTTATCTTTCAAATGTATTTATGAATTAGTCTAATCAAATAAAAACATTTGTGTCATTGATCATGTGATCTTGTTTTTGGATGGTAACCACACAAAGGAGTCTTTTGTTTTTAAATGTGAGTTTTATAATTTAATTAGAATTTATACATTACAGCCCAAATATTGTTTGGGTTTAAATATGAAATATTTAAGGTATCTATCCCTGTAGCCGGAACCAGAAGAGATCAGTCATCATTTACCATAAATGGGCAAGTAAGTGTGACGCATCTGTACAGCTGGATTGTTATTGGCTGTGACTTTATCGCAGAACTCGCTGTGATTGGACTATCGTTTAACCCATATAAAACGGCGCTTCATGTTACAAAGTATTTTTTGGTGTTATTATTGCGTTAGTTATACATAAAGTTAATGATAAAGTGTCTCTGTTTTGTGAGAAATTGCTCCTTTACTGAGATCCCCACCCTAACCCTAAGCATGTCTGCACATTTTAATGAACTACAGGACAATGTTTCCTGTTCCATTGATAGCATGACAGAGATATGTGGGTAATGTAGTTTAAAACGTTTAGTAATGAAACAATAAATGTTAAATACATAATATCTTTAATGGACAACTGGATATCTAAATTTGTTCATTGTGCAAACCTTTATGACATATATGAGGGACAGGCTGAAATTTGATAATTTACTGTGAGCACTTTAAAAATAACCTTTATGCCAGCTTTCCATATATGTCAGAAAACTGGGCCCAACATTATTTAGTAAACATAGCATAAGCAGTTGTCCTGCCGATTTTCTCTTTGATACACTAACCGGACTGTGAGTTACAGCCATTTGAAATGTGCAGTTTTTTGCTCTTCTGGGGGCCGCTGGGCCCTTGGGGGTGGAAGTGCAGTACAATCTACACACACTATTACACAGGGATAATGCACCATTCAGTAAAACAAACAAAACAAAACAGTGCCTACATTTCCTTTTCACCCCCTCTGGTTGCTGCTTATATGCCCGACATCAGTAACGTCTATGCTTTCATTTTAAATGCAGTAGGCTAGTAGATGTACTAGAATTATCAACATGGATCATCTTCAATTATGCTTGAAGTGTTTATTGCAAGATAGCCACTGCAGCCTCTTGTTATTCACATAGCTTCCCTTTATTTCACTGCAAACATTGCAGTTGCAGCTTATACATGCAAGTATGTGCAACTTTTGTTGCATTGTTGTCCCAAATATCATTAACCAGATCTAAATGTGTATGTCCTAAGAAAAAGAATCATGGTAATTAATTATATGTAGTTGTTTTTAAATTATGAACTAAACTAAATAAATAAGAAATTAAAATTTCTCAAATATTGTTTTTATTTACTGTACCAAACACCACTTTCAATAAACAATATTCACCATACTTTATTACACAACACTTTATTGGAGGACACAGCATAAAGTTGATAAAGTAGCATAAAGACAATGAGATTCAAGATAAATAAAAATGTGTCTTCAAAAATACATTAACATCATATTAATCCATTCACAGCTGCTGAGCCACAAAATGAGTGCCAGAGAATCACATTCAGTCACCTATACAGAAAACAGATTTGATATTGTGTTGGAAAATAATGATTCATTATCACTAAACTGGTTTCTTGCTCTTCCCTGTACATGTCTCGATCATGTTCATGTTCTTCTTCCTCGTCTAAACAGTTTGTTCAGGTGTACCCTACAGTACAACAGAAGAACAGAAGATGTGATCACTGATGTGGTGTAGCTTTTTCTCAACCAGAGGAAGAAGTCTCAACATCCCATTGTCAGGCGTTCTCCAGTCCTGGTCTGAAAGTAAAGCAAAAAACACAAACAATACAAATTAAGTTGTTTAATGGACAGTTAGGTCAGCTTATGGCTACGTTTACACGTGGATGGCTATTTTCATAAACGGACATTTCACCACTCTTCGTTTTCAAAAATAACATCGTGCACACGAACCCGTGTATATGCCGTCCAGAGCATGCCAAACCTGTAGGTGGCAGTGTAACGAGAAGCTCAAGCCCACGTTAGCCAATCAGAATCCCGAAAATAGTCTCATATTGTGACGTCGCTACCTAAAACTCAGTTTTTCTCAGTTTACATGCAAACGTGCAAACAAAGTTTTCCAAAATCTCCACTTTGGCCGGAGTTTTTAGAAATAATCGTTTTCTGTGATAAAAACTGGGTTTTCGTGTAAATGAGAGGCCAAACCGCAGGGAAATATCTGTGTCTTCACTTCGTGTAAACGGGGCCTATTTTCTGCGATATATTAAGCAGTGATGGGCTACTCTGGCCCTTAACGTCCACTGTCCTGCAGATTTAGCTCCAACCTCAAACCCTCCTGCCTATTGTCTATAAGTAAAGCTGAAGACTTTCATATGTGCTCAATTAGGGTTGGAGGTAAACTCTCAACCTTAAAAAGGAGAACGCAAAAGGGCCAGAGTTGCCCGTTCCTGATTTAAATTTACAGAGCAGCAGTCAGTACATTAAATAATATACACATTGATTTATTTTATACATATATATATATAATATTTCAGCACATTATATAAGCTAAGTACTGAACAAAAAATGTTTTACCCATATCAACAGCAACCTATTTTAAAATATCTTTAAGAAAGGCATGGTCTCTTTTGCCTTTGCAAGTGATGCTTGATTTTTTTCAAGACAACATACTCTTCTGTCACTAGTTTCAAGAGCTTCACTTGGTCAGTGATAACCTGTACAATGTAAAATTGTCAACATCAAATTATGTACTACATATTACAGCATTGTTTCAATACAAGACATACCAATGGATTTGCGCACCTTTCTGTCTTCTTTGGGCACCAGATGTTCCTTCCTCACCCGAAACAAAGGACTTATTCGATTAGCTTGTGTTGATATAAGGACTGGTCTTCCTTCTCTGCTGTAAAACAAGAAAGTATCTACTTACTCGTGCAATTACTATTGTTCTTGAAACATAAGACAGTTATAATTTACCTTACGATTCAGGAGAGAGCATTTGATGAGTAAATACTGATTGAAATATTCTAGAAACTTTACCTGGGAAGGGCTGATCACGGCAAGATCCGCTGCGACTCACTAGTAGCTCTTGTGAGGGTTGGCTCTTAAAAGAGCTGTTGAGTTTGATGTTGTAGAGATCTTAAAAAAAAGGACAAAGTAATCCTGCAATACAGAAAGGAAGGTAATTTTATTACATTACATGCAAGCAGTCAGTTATACAACTGTAGGATATATTTCTGTAAAGAGTGTAGCATAATTAAATGTTAAAAGCATTTTTATGTTATACGTTCACTGATATGTGGGCATTTCTATGAATAAAAGTATGTCTTTAATAGCAAGCAATAATCATATGAACTCGTTTAAAAATAACATGATTTATATGCAAACGGGACAGTTATCAGCAGTGTAACTGATCTGATTACGACAAAATAATCGCGTATCTGATGTCATGTGACAAGTCAGATTAGCTTTTCCACTCTTGCAAACAGAGGTAGGTTATGAGGTGTGGAGAGACATCATGTATCATTGGACATTGGAACATGAACACAACAGACAGGGACTAATTTGTAATAATTTTAATGAATACACAATGCAATTAATATAAACTTTCTGACAGTGTGTGGGACATCAGACTACTTTTCAAGAAGGGGCGCAACTGATTTACAAATATCGCGATAAATATGTAGAGGAATTGAGGCAGTAGCCAATGAGCACTAGGAGTAAAAGCTGCAGGATTATGTACGAGTATACAAATATGTACTAGTATCGTACGAATTTGATAACTTGTTAAATCTTGTGAATTATTAAGACTTTGAGACTGTTCATACTGATTGGGCTATGGGTTTTGTAAGAACAGGTTTAAGAAACAACAAATGCTTGATAAAATGTTTGATTTAGGGTTAAAACCAACACATACGTACCATTGCAAATATTTGTCTTTGCAGCGGTCCGTCTCCTCCGTTTACTTGTCCTCAAACAATAATGGGCTGACTGAGTCCGAAAGGCCCTTTTGGTCTTTTCAGCTGAAAACAGAGAAAATAAAATATCATTATGTATAATATATAGGATTATTTAAAGGAAAAAGTACTGATTTTCCTTACAAATATTGGATGTTACATTATTAAGCATTAAAAGCATGGTAGGTGTTGTGGTTAATATGCATAATTTACAACAATTATCACTTTAAAACTACCAATACTGAGGTAAAAGCATGGTATGTTTTGTGATTGCTGTCCTTTACTACCCATCACAGTAAAACTAAGGTTACTGAGGTAAAAGCATGGTTAGTGTTGTGGTTACTGTGCATTTACAATAAGTACCACATTAAAACTACCAATAGTGTGGTAAAAGCATGGTAAGTTGTGTGATTACTGTCTTTTTACTACACTTATCACAGTAAAACTAATGTTACTGTGGTAAAAGCATGGTGTTGTTTTTACTGTGCTTCTACTACACATACAACTTTGGAACTAATTGTACAACTTAAAAACCTGATATGAATATGATTAACTGATTGAAGGTCTACTCTAGGCCTACTGTATAGTACATCACGTGACAGACAGTGTTTAATCACCATAGAAACCATTTTCATAGAAAGCAATGAAACGCAAAGCCTCCGTTGAGATGACAGATATAATGCAGTGACTGAACTTGAGCTAATCTGATTAATTTCGACACACAGAAAATACATTATATCAAACATTATTAGGACAGCGTATTTACGACTACTTACCAACATCTGGCACACGTGAACTGATGCCAAATATCGCGAGGTGTTCGGAATGAGACTGCTTCAGCGCGATTTCCTACTAATAAAATATTTTTTTAAAATATCAATAAACAGCAAAGCAATCCAGCTTCCCTGGCAATAAGAACGAAATAATATAATTAAAATAAATACATAAACCATGATAAGATCTCGTGAATAAATGTTGATTAAACAGCTTCTCTACTGCAGCCCGATAGGCAGATAGAATCGTGCTTTGATCACGAAAGATGCTTCCCATTGAAATACATTAGTTTTAAAAAACGTGATGGAATTACGAAAATAACGAAATAAACGTGCCAGTGCCACGAATCAATAGATTAAATTACGTGACCATATCACGAACTGCCGTGAGACTGGGTTGCCGTATGCCTGTATATGGTTTAGTCACCGTTCGCCACAGGAGCAAACACTCTGAATTACAATAACTCATCCTGTATTACTGTTACACATTCACTGTGTACATTTCAGGACAGACCCATAGGATCTCGCAGTTTGTTATTGTAATGAATTCAGTCCTGCGACTATAGCATAACGTTTTATTAAATATTTGTAATATTTTCATAAAATGTTTAAACCACACATATATAGAGTTTGTGTGTAACATGTCAAATGATACAAGCTTCCAGGTTGTGACATTTGAAAGCACTGGGACCCGAGGTCATGAAAAGGTTTGTACGCAGTTTTTTTTGGGTCTGAATCATCATTGTTGTTTACATGACGGTTATATGATATGGCCATATTTCTGTAATAACACAGTTTACATGACACAAACAGTAAACTAGCCCCAGTCTACCCTGTTATAATCTCACAATCCATAGCCTCTAGAATTTATATTATCAGAATATATATGATTTATCATCTGTTTTCCTAATGGAGTCTGATATTTTGTCCTCACAATGTCAAAAGTTTCAGGTTTTACTATCCTTATGGGCATATGCAATGATAAGAATGCAGGGAATACCTGGAAAACACACACACACACACACACACACACACACACACACACACACACACACACACACACACACACACACACACACACACACACACACACACACACACACACACACACACACACACACACAAACACACACACACACACACACACACACACACACAGTATATATGTATATATATAGTAGCCTATGTAACATCACATTTTTTATGCATTTTCTTACAAGTCATTATGTTGACATTTTTTACCACCTATCTTAGTGCCTATATCAGAACATTAACAATATCAATACAGCTAAATTTAACAAAACTGTTTTACAGTGTATGACTTCATTGACTGGAACTTTTGTCAAGTTGGGGGCCATAATATTGTTTATTAATAAACTGTGGTAGGCTACTATTATTTATTAATAAATAGTCTGTCATGCCTTTTCTTCAGTAGCTAGTCTAGCCTATGCTTTCATATTTAGCACACTCTGTTAAAATATCTCACAGACTTAATTATGCTGTCAGTTGCTTTTTACAGCCCCAATTGTTAAAAGAGAGCCCAAGTTTTACAACAAGCGCAACTCCAGCCCCCCAGTGCCCAATTTGGGGGTTCTAAAAATAAAAATGACAGTCACAACTGTCGCGGCGCTCGGGGTCTGTCCAATCCCCTTCCCCGCCGCGCGCTTCGCCCAATCGGGCGCCGGTCTCACTATCTCGGTCAGATTAGAGAATCACCCATCGCGCTGTTGTATATGGTCATGATGACAGCAGCATACCAGGAGATCCTGCAGACTGACGTGTGAGCCCTGCCGGAGGGGTCTCAGATTTTTAAAGCGCCTCATGCTTCATTTAACCATTGAAGTATATACGAAGCCGCGTCTCTTTTCCCGTCTTTCCTTTTATTTCAGAAAAGTTTCATGTAAATCAAGCAGGAACGAACTTTCTTTTAACGGCGGTCTAAAAAAAGTGGCGCTGGAAGAATTTAAAATTTAACGGAAATAGCGGAAATTAATTCGCTCTGCACTCCTTCGTCCTTAAAAAGTGGTTCGAAGCTGGTTCCTGTCCGACAAATAGTCATATCTCTGCTTTCTTTTCGCAAGCGCTTCCAACTTTCTTCCGTTTGCTTTTCTTTTCTTTTCTTTTCCCCCCTTTCCCACTCCCCCTCGCGCTGTAAAAGTCTAACAGATTGTCGTATAACGTTAAGAGGGGGGCACGAGAACATCGGGGGAAAAAACATGATGAGCAATAATACATACTACGACCAGCAGCTGCCGCCGCAGTATTACCAGGGCACCGACAACGGCGAGGACGGAGACGAGGAGATGCCGGCCACGGAGAAGGACCTGGCGGAGGATGCGCCCTGGAAGAAGATCCAGCAGAACACCTTCACCAGGTGGTGCAACGAACACCTGAAATGCGTCAACAAAAAGATCAACGACCTGCAGAAGGACCTGAGCGACGGGCTCAAGCTTATCGGGCTCCTGGAAGTTCTCAGCCAGAAGAAAATGTACAGAAAGTACCACGCCAGACCCAATTTCAGGCAGATGAAGCTGGAGAATGTGTCGGTCGCGCTGGAGTTTCTAGAAAGGGAACACATCAGACTAGTTTCTATAGGTAAGTGCTGTTTCGTTGCGTATACATTTGCACTCGACGCGGTGGATTCGGTGAGATTTTATGCCGCCTAAAAGTTGTTTAAAACAAAATACAAAAATGTTATGTAAATCTTTATTTAAGTGACTAGCAATGACTATTTGTGGTGTGGTAATGTTATCATAACGGGACGCGCTCGAGCTGCGAACTGTTGCTAGGTTACCTCATCAGTTCTTATGACTAACTTGTAATCTAACTTTTTTCGCTTGTGAAACGTTGTATCAAAATCTTGAAATTACATACTTTCGAAAGCCTCCTGAACCGCTTGTTTTGACTCAGCCTTAATTAGAGTTGTCAGACCACACAAACTACCCATAATTAGCCTGGGGGTTTATGGGGTTTTGTTTCCATTTTAACTGTAAATATTGATTCTCATTTGTTAGAATCCCATTAATTATCATTTTGGAAGCACTGAACTATTATTAGATTGTCCACACTTATATATTTTTCTAAACAATAGCTCAAACAGATGTCCCTGAAGAAATGTAAATGATTTTTTGACTTTGTGTAATAGCCTAATTTGCACATTGAAGACACTTTATAATACTTTTCATTATTAAATATTAGGGCTGTAAAGTTGAACAGATTAGTATAGTACTTGGACATTCAAATAGAAAATATGAATAATTTAGGCCTATTGTGATATTTCTTCGAATGTAGCCTACATTCAATGTGATTAGTATAATGCAATTATGATGTTACACTAATGTTATACATCAGAGTAACAACAATAATGTTTGAAACTGAATATGTGCATTATCCATAAGGCTGCTGATATGTTGGAAATCAGATGATGCTGATAATCTCAAATTGTCAGATGAATTAGCCTGGCTGATATATTGTGTAGTAGCCTAATTTATAGATACAATTGTCAATTTCATTCTTTGATGATTTCTGTGATCTGACATCCACGGCTCCTTATCTTATTCAATATGAGGCAAAAACAGATATTTGAACAGCACTTTACTTCCTAATTGTATACCCCTTTGGAGCATATCAGTCCCAAACCCAGATTAGGAGCAATGTTAGTATGGATTTGTGGATCTGCCTCATTTGGAAAAGACCTGCAGACAAAAAATGGTCACTGATTAGAATATTTCCTTGATGTGTGAAATATGCGTTAACAAGTTTTTAAAAAAAAAAATTACATTTACTGTATCTAAGTGTCTCTGTATTTAGAGATATTCCAGTCATTTTAGACTGACAGTCTGATTCAAAACTAGGGCATCAACATCACTTCTGGGAGAACTCTCATATGACAATGTCCACACTAGAATTCATTATGTTTTATCATAATGCACCAAATATCATACATATTAATAAAAAGCATGATAGCTGTTTCGAGATCATCTTGGCTCCTCATATAAATGACCCTGGGATCTGTTCCTGTTTTTGCAGTGGGAAAAGATCTAGATTGTTCTGGTGTGTAAGCGGTGGGTGTCGGGGCCTGGCAGCATTGCATTCTTTCAAAACAACTGCATACTGTACAACAGAAAAAGGCCAATGTTCATAGATTGAATGATAGTTTTATTTGAAAGGACTTGACTGCAGATGTGGCCATCTTGTTAGGTTTGGGGGAAGGAGCCAACAGTCTCACATGCTAACACAGTCTCACCCCAAAACGTCACATACTGACGCGTCTTGACCATTCGGCAACATACGACGAAAAGGGTACCCTTTAACGTCCATATGTGACGATTCGGGAATGGTTGGGTTTAGGTATGCGGTAGGGTACCGCTAGAGGGCGCTGCTGGTGCGCTTATGTCTGCGTCTCATATGGACGTTAAAGGGTACCTTTTTCGTCGTATGTTGCCGAATGGTCAAGACGCGTCAGTATGTGACGTTTTGGGGCTGGCACAAAGCAGCAGTGCTTTCAGCCCGTCTGTCACTGGCAATGAGATGGATCTTTCCAGAATGGCACTTGACTCTCCGAACCCTTCTTACGCAAGAGTGTAGGGTGAAAGAGGTGCAGGAAAAACTCTTGCACTCTCGTCCAAGAAAGTGTGTGTGTGTGTGTGTGTGTGTGTGTATGAACTGTGTCACATGGGGTTGGCCTGCTGCCTCTACAGGAAATACCACTCACCTCATTTATTTTATCACTATGCACTCACTCACTCATGCAGATGTGTGAGAATATATAGATTTTAGTGCTGTCAAATACATACACGTACGTATATATTATATATTTACAAACTTATGTTAGATGCGACTAATCCTGATTATTAGATTTGACAGCACTAATAGATTTAGATACATATATGCAAATGTTATGTCCTAAAAGGGACATGGTGATGGAAAAAAAGTGAGATGCCGAAAAAAAGATATTTCAATGCTTTCACGTTTCAGGGGGATGCAATAGTTTTGCAAGATAATGCAAATGTTGTGGGAGAGAACACAAAGTTTCTCGGGAGGAACACAATACTTTTTGTGACAGAAAGCTCAAGTTTTGCCAGTAAACGTAAAATCATTGAAATATAATTTTTGCTCTCTTCTCGTATTTTTTTCAATCATGTCCCCATAGCGGCTCTGTAAAAATACAGCTGTACCAGGATCAGTGATCTTTCCATATGAAAAATTCAAAATATAGTATTGTTGAAACATAAAATAATGCTGATACAGGAGAAAAAGCCTTGAGTTTGGGTGTAAGTGCTGATGGCTCCGGGACAGGATCTTCAGCGTGAGTGAGTGATTGATAGATAGACAGCTGCGCTCTGGGGTCCATCAGTAACAGGTGCTTTAAATAGTCCTACAGGCCTGCAGAAAGCCGGGACAGAGGGGGTTGCCGGAGGTTATTTGGGTAGCAATTGAAAGAAAGAGTGAGTCATGGGATAGTTGATGAGCACATGTTTGACAAAACTTATTGGAATGAGTGTCCCCCTTTTCTCTCCCTTTTCTTGCGGAACTTCAGCTGTCAGATTTTCACAGGCTCTGCCATAAAAATTATTAATAGTTATTTTTAGCAATGTTTTTTGGGCAGTTAAAGTTTTTCTGCGTAATATTTGCTTTTAAAGCCCCAAAATAAAGATAATTTAAATTATTAGTTATTACCTTGTTGTTGTAGAAGATGAATAAATCTTAGTCATTCCAATTTAATTGTTTTTATTTCCATATGATTAGCTATTAGCCTGTCGCTGGCCTACAATCGAGTTTGGTATTTACGTTGTTCTCTATTTTTAAGATGGCTTGTGAGTTTTTTTTTTACATGAGAGGCTGACAATTTATATTAAATATTAATTATAAAAAAAATTGAAAACTAAAATCAGTATTGATTTATTTTATTTGTTTTTATTTATTTATTTATTATTATTATTGATACTTATTGTATGTTAACATTTTCCTATTTGCAATTTTAACAAAATGTTGTCTTCAGTTGTGACAATGTAGCTCAATGTCTCTCTCTCTCTCTCTCTCTCTCTCTCTCTCTCTCTCTCTCTCTCTCTCTCTCTCTCTCTCTCTCTCTCTCTCTCTCTCTCTCTCTCTCTCTCGCCCCCCCCTCTCTCTCTCTCTCTCTCTCTCTCTCTCTCTCTCTCTCTTTCTCTCGCCCCCCCCCCCCCCCCTGTCTGAAGTAAGTGTGCTGAAAGGGAGTCCCTAATGACATTATGCTGTATCCCAGAGGGTAAATTTAATTAGATTTAAAGTTAAGTTATCGTAGCATGTTTCCCTGAAGTGCTATGGTGTCTTTATCAGCACAGTGAGTTATTTTTGCCAAAGTCATGCTCTGTTTCTCTGCATGTAACACTTTCCTGGCTCATTAAGCAGATCTTTCCTCTGAGCTGCTCTTTACTGAGAAGTAGCAGTTGGTTTTATCGATTCGCCCCTCTTGTTCACCTCTGACATTGTTTCTGTTGAATGTTGTGTGTTATAACTTTTGCTAGGCTTATCTCCAGCTTCAGCTCCGTGTAATCTTTGGCCACAAAAAGAAGGATTTCCATCCAAAATATATGAGAGTCAGGCACGATAGAACTGACTATGGCTTTCATTTTATGAACAACAACAAGCAGTCTTTCTGACCCCCTTCTTGTGTCCTCCTGCTTTCCACGTATAACAGCGTCTTTAATTGTTACCATGTGTCAACGGCTAGTCAGTCCACTGGAATGTTCAAGCAAGGCCAGCGAACACCCCTACACACTCACTCACTCCCTCCAGAGATTTGACATGTGCCGCTGTGGTGCGTTCTCCAATGTGTCCCACTCGGTTTATTAATATCTCTGGTGAAGAAAGCCTAAAATGTGCTGTTTCTACCGTTACA
Source organism: Phoxinus phoxinus (assembly GCF_949152265.1). Taxonomy (NCBI): domain Eukaryota; kingdom Metazoa; phylum Chordata; class Actinopteri; order Cypriniformes; family Leuciscidae; genus Phoxinus; species Phoxinus phoxinus. Next base: position 6,917,292 of record NC_136884.1, read on the forward strand.
TACAGGTGCATCCTGGGTAGGCGGATATCAGGTGTGTGTGTGAAACGGTTGTGCAACAGCTTATCACTCCTTTGTTCGTGTGTGGGAAACTCAACATACGGTGTTAAGCAAGTACAACATGCCAGTATTTATTTCTTATTGGTTGTATTTGGGTTAATAATGACTCTTAATTGACAAGGCACTTTGAGGTTAAACAGTTTATTAGTGAATTATCTTATGAGAGTTTATAGTGCTGTGCTGTATTTTAAAACCATTGGATTCTGATGCTGCAGTGATTGAATTCGGTTCATGACAGCAAAAGGCCTCACGGTATCTGCAAGGGCTTACTCGGGATATCGCTTGACACTCACTGTGGACTCCTCTGTTACTGTATAAATCCAACACCATCTTCAAACTCCAGGATCATGTGGGAGATCCGAGAATGATGGAAAGCAGACGAGGGAAAAAAGGGCGAGTCGCTTTTGATTATGAATGTGGTGCTGGAAGGCTAACCGGGACTTCTCCTCTGCTGTAAGTGATATCTGAGCCTCTCCAATGTTTTCAGCTGCTCACTGTGGTGTTTGGATAGAGTTACACATTGTAGAACATGCTCATTTGTTTTAGTGCACGTCTGAAATCCAGAATGGACTGGTTGCTTTGCTTAAAAAGATTTCACTAAAATTTTTTTAAATCCTGTCATCATTTAATCTCCCTCTTGTTGTTTTAAACCTGTATGATTTATTCACCAAACACATGTAGACACATATGTGAGCTATTTCTTTTAATAACAAAACAAGATGTTTTCTTTTGGACCCCAGTGACTTTCTTTGTATGGGCAAAACCAGCTCATAATTCTTAAAAAAAAAAAGTCCTCTTTAGTGTATTCCACATAAATCTTTAGGTTAACTATCCCTCTAACATGTTATTTACACTACACTACCATTCCAAAACTTGGAGTTAGACTTTAGACTTTTATATTTTAAATTGTTACCTATTTCTTATAAATGCTGTTCTTACAAACTCTATTCAACAAAGAAACCTGAATTTTTTTTTTTATCATGGTTTCCTCAAAAATATTTAGCAGGACAGATGTATTCAACATTGATAATAATAAGACATGTTTCTTGAGCAGAATCAGTTTATTATGAATATATTTCTGAAGGATTATGGGACACTGAAGACTGGAGTAATAATGCTGAAAATTCAGCTTTTACATCACTAGAATAAATGACATTTTTAAATATATTGAAAAGGTGATTTTAAATTGTAATAATATTTCACAACTGTTTTTACTGTTTTTTTTAAATTATTATTATCAAATAAATGCAGCTTTGGTGAGCTTCAGAGACCTGCAAAAACATAAAAAAATCTCACCAACCCCAAACTTTTGAATGACAGTGTAAGTATGCTCATTATTTGAAATACAGATAGAAAATCGATTGTGTGATATTAGAACTAGCAAATACCAAATTAAGGATAAAATACATGGAAACAATATACAGGAGCGACAGAGATGTGCATCTGTCTTTAGAGATGCACGTCTCTGTCACTCTATCTCTACGGTAGCGGTACGGCTGTCGAGGTTAACAGTAGGGTCAGGGGTCAAGATCATGACTGGTTTGCCGATAACAGCCACGTCAGCATCTAACAGGTGTTTAACAACAGCTATAACTCCTTTGCCCTTTGAAATATGTCTTTTTTACAGTCTAAAGCCAGCGTATTATTGGCCGGCGTAAGTGTATTGTGTTCTCTGTAAGGCTGGGAGTCAGACAGCTCAAGTGCACTCTGGGGTTTTTGGTGTCAGCAGTATCAGGCGCAGAGGGCTGTCAGCGGCGTGATGATGTCATCAGCTGCCTGACCCTGGGTTGCCAGATTGGCTCGGACAAGAAAATCCCTCATCGTCCACATGGTCAAATGTCTTCGGCTCCCTCATGTCCTCCATCCCGCACACAGAAATTGACTGACTAAACCCTGTAGATTGAACAGGACTTAAAGAGAGGTTTATAAATGGACAAATGACTAATAACATTATATTTCCCCCGCACTAACAGTTTAAAGTCATCATGATATCAAAATTGACAATTCGGGTTTTTGTTTATGGAATAATTCAGTATTTATTATAAATAATTTATCCGTTCACATCATTATCATACATTATTATTGCAGATGACCATCATAATCTTTAATCAAAATAACCTTCCCTCCCACTTCTCTTCTCTAATGACGTGTTTTTCGGCGTACGCTTTTTCACGTTTGAGAAGTCGTTTCACTCAGAAGAAAACACTGTCGCAACTTCCGTTTCATGCTGACTTATAGTAACAGTAATGCTTGCCTTAGCAAATGCCATTAATATTTTCCATCCATTTCATTGTGGTTTAGTGGAAGAGCTCTTCGCCATTTGAACTTCCCAACAGGAAACCCAGATGTGAACTTTCTCCCTCATAACTCTGGAAAGGACTTCGTCTTCTCTTTTCCTCTGAATGGTGGACTTTTAGTGGATCCCACTAAGAGAAACAGACGTCATTCAGAGTTCTTTTCCAAAAGAAGCTTAACAAGGGCAGTAAAAAGCCCTTCTGACTGACATTTGACATTTATCCCAAGCCTGGACTGTGTCTTGATGTGTTTCTGTTGGACATCAACATAGATATGGCTGAGACGTGCACAGCTAATGGCCCATAGGCATGTTACAGGGAGTTAGTTCCTACAGGAGCATAAAGGATTGTGTGCACGTGTGTCTGACTGTCTGTGTTTATAGCAATGTGACCTGAAGTGCTGACAGGCCTGCACTAAGTGTTTTTTAACTCTTCTCATTCTTTCTCTCTGCCCTGGAAAAAAAATGGGTTTTTAAAGCTACACTGTGTAATTTTTTAAGTTGATTCTTGGCAAAAAACACTTTGTTCTTTCAAAATGATATGTGCTCATTAATGTATAATTACTTCTACCATCTAATCAAGTATTCTCGTAAGCGTAGAATCTGCCGTTTATAATACATACGAGCGAGTCGCGCGAATGGCGGAAGCCATGTTGCGCCTCCATCTTGAAAATACATTAGCCAAAGAGGGACATACCTGGATGTTCAAGCTTCGCCTTTCACGTTTTTACACTCAGTGGCACCGTGACGAATGCGAGGGGGAGATTACTTGCGACCGCCGACAGATTTTAAATAATACGTCCACCGTAGGAGTTAAAACGCACTCGGAATGGGAGGGGCTAGAAAGTAATATTCAGTTGGTATATACAATTTCACCGCTAGATGGGAGAAAATCCTACACAATGTAGCTTTAAAACTTGTAATAATGAAGGCAACCATTTTCTTAAGTTTAATTTAATATTTGTCTATTATTTTTAATAATATTATTTTTTATACTTTTATATTGAATTGGTATTAGTTATTTTTATATTTGTTTTACATCACTTTATTTTTATATTACTTTATATAATAATTATATTTAAAGGACAACTTTGCTGATATTTAACCAGCTTTGTATTGTTACAAATGTCGGTAGTAACAATGTACTCTTTCTCTGTTACCTGCACACAGATATACCCAAGAATTTGTTTATTTTGTGGGTAACTGACAAAGTTTTGCAGTTATCTGGGTTCAAACGAAGAAAGAGTGCACATTAGTCATTAAAAATATATTATCAACTAGCTGGTTGAAAATTGGAAAAGTTGTCCTTTAATACTCAGTGTTTCCCACAAGATTTTGCGAGTAGGTGGACCACTGTCCCTCATTTTTACATTTTAAAGTTAAATGCATCAAATGAGAATTCAAAATTAAGTGCTTCAAAAGTCTTTGCATTGACTTTTACCAGGACTTTAAAGTGGACTCAAACCTTTAGTTGTGATATGTCTCAGTCATTAGAATCACACTGGTGTTTTAGGAAGCCAAACAATTAGAAAATAATAATAATACTTATAATCATACTGTGATCATCTGTCCACAATGTGGAAAAATGTGCAAATAATGCGTAACTGTTGCCCGTTGCGTTCCTAAATGCACGTTGAAGTAAATTCTTCACACAGACACGTTTTAGACACATACACAGTGTGTCTGTCAGTGCTTGTTTACAACATTTGTTCTTTAGTCGAACTCTTCTTGGTAAATGCCTTGGACGTTCTTAAGTGAGCCCCGGGGTGACAGAGTCTGTCCTGATTCAGGCGCACTGGAGGGAGACTGGGACAAAGGCTCCTATGTGCCTGTTCTGGATGGAACTTCAACTCCGAAGCTTTGTTGAGGGATTGGGGGGAGGGAGGGTGACTGCATGCTGCAAGCAGACAGCTAGAATATGTGTGTGTGTGCCGTGAGTATATCGGGGCCTTTAGGCCCATGAGGGGGAAGGCAGATCTTTGAGCACATCAGTTGTTGCTTTAGGATGCCTGTTAGCAGCTGTGACGGCAGCTGACTGGGTTCACTCAGGAGAAGAGATTGGCTGAGTGCACTGATAACTATACACAAAACCACTGTCTTTCACACACAAAAAGGTCACATACGAGATCTTCCTCCTCCACTAATTAGTCCACCTCTGCTTTTCTTGTTTTTCTTTTTTATCCATATTATCACTAGACTCAAAAGTTGAGGAAATTTAAGAATATTTTTGTTGTTGTTGGTGGAAGTATCATTGTTTTTTCCACTATGTGAAATGCCTCCTCTGTAGTTGGGGTTTAGAGAGGAAAAGGCCTCTTGGATTGGGGCTCCTGAGCACTGACAGACTTATTATAGTGTTTTATTACTGGTTTACATTGGAGACAGGCTTTTTTTTCCCGCTCATTTGACTTGAAGAGGAATAACCAAGAGTTTAACATATAATGCCAGGAATTTTGAAACACACTATGAAAATGAACCTCACATTGTTTTCTTTATATACACTAAAGGCTGGAATTCACAACATGACTTTCGTCCAGATTTCTTCCCCCTGTTTGCAGTCTGGACGTGTCATAGTTACCAAAAGTCAGAGCCAGTATGCAGATTTTGGGCAGTCGGAGTTGACAGATTTCACACAAAATCGTATAGTGTTATGATGGACACAGCTTCAGATTATGATTCCATCCAGATAAACATGCATTTTAATTAGAACACATACTTGCATCTGGATATGCCTACTTCCATATAGCCTATATATAGGCAAACAAAAATGTATGCCAAGTAGTATGTCGAATTCACAGTATTCATAAAACAGTGGGAGAAAAGTTCCCTAGATGACTACTACTGCCGGCAAGATTCTGAAATGCACATCCAAAGGACACTTTACTATCCCTACTATATATGACACAACTGACACCATCACATGACAGTGACAACATGGAGGATAGTACTGTAGGTTCAAATTTAATTCATACTACCGGTACACACATTCATACTAAATAGAACATTTTTTTTTAACAGTGGCACAAGTTTCAAAACATATGCAGTGCCTATTAATATAGTACGTGATTTTGGAAGCAGCTATATTGATTTTATTTGTTGTGCATCTTTTGTTGTGTTGTGTTGTTGAGTGATCTTCAGTTCAGTTGTTTAGTGTATGTTGCCCAGTTTTTCTCTGTATCCATTTATAAAGTCAGAATTATACACATTATAATGCATAGTGTTTAAAAAACGTTGTGTAAGTGTATTCCAGACTTTAGAGGCAGAAGACAAGATGTAACACGGTTCACTTGGAATTAGTGCACTTTATAATTAAAGGTCAAAATCTGTAGAATTCTACGGAAGGGATTTAAATGAAAGTTCCGTGACTGGTCGTGGAAGGTCATGAACATTTAATGAAGCAGTTTATGGTTGGTTGCCTGTTGCTACACAACTGCTAAAGCATTGCTAATGAAAGTGTAAGGGGGTGGTGGATGTTCAGAAGCTTGTGAATGACATTCCTGACAAATTCTGGGAAATCTGTGAAGCTTACGGTGGAATTCTCCGTGCACTGATTCCATGTGGGTGCGATTTAAAGGCCCACTGGTGTCATTGTGTTTAATTACACCCTCACAATTTATCAGCTCTGTTCTCATGTCTGTGGATGAGGTTTGTGTGAGTGTTTGTTCCTATTGTGCATGGTATTCAACAGGTTAGACAGGACCATGTGGAAAAACAGCAGAATGCTAATCACCAATGTCCTTTTTTGGACTTTCAAAGACACACCACCTGCTGCAACACATGTGCCGTATCGCTAGATGGTGAGTGTGTGTGTGTGTGTGTGTTGTGGGAAGATCTTTATCTTCTCTCGTCTTTCTTCAGGCAGAAGTTCTCCTGGATCACTTTTTGACATGCTTCACCAAGTGCTGTATATTTTGTCAAGCATTTTGTTCAACAAGTAGGCGCCACGCCTGTAGTCGTTTCAGAGCGTTTTCACAGTTTCCATATCCATGGTGATGTATTAGTGTGTAAAAATATGTTTATGTGGAAAGGACGTTGATAAATGAACTGCTCTGTCGTTGTGCAGACTCGTTGTTTCTATTGGGTTTCAGCGTTTATTTCTTTTTGACCTTGTGTGTTCTGGTGGACGAAATCAGTCGCTACCTTGCAAGAATCGTTTAGCAACTCGGACAGGGGGTTTTACATCACACACTTTTCATTTTGTATTCTGAAATAAATGATGAGAGATATAACGCTGTCAGTTAAAGAATCACGTAAAGTTAGGTTAGAATCCATTAGACTCTAGAATGGTTTGACATGTTCCTGTAACCAGTAACGGCTTGTTCTTGTTTCAGGAATAAATGTAATTCAGTGACATGGATTCTCATGTCTAAGTGGCACTTATTAGCTTGTTAAGTAAAAGCGGTTTCCTGTCGTCATTGGCAGCAGTTGGATTTCTGAAGTAATGTGTGACCACAAAGACAGGAAGTTCTGAATTAAATTGTGCAAATGCATCAATGTTAGAAGTGTGGACTTTTCTGCACTGCAGCAGAGTGATGCATACTGCATACTAAGTGTGGTGTGGTGTGATATGTGCAGGGACTAGAGAGATATATTATATTATACTTGAAACATTTGATTATCTACTTTGCTGCTTTATATATATATATATATATGTGTGTGTGTGTGTGTGTGTGTGTGTGTGTGTGTGTTTTCTACAGTATCTCTAACACGCTTCCATTGTTCTTTGGAGATCCTGTGGAAAATGTGAGTGTTGATGGCATTTGTCCATGATGTCTTCATTCCCTCCCTCTCTTTTCCTCATTTTCTATCTTTGCCTCTTGGAGAGGGACAGTAATGGAATTATATTTTCTGGCCTCTCCGGAGAACTGTGAACTTGCCCTATTGGACAATGGACACATGCTCACACAATGCAATCTGAATATTTGGAGTGACCACAGCTTCAGGATGTGACTTCAGATTGGTCTGTGTTTTGTGTGCGTCTCCTAGAGAAAGTCAGATAACAGGAACGTTATCATTCCACAGCTACTGGGGGAATCCCTGCTCTCTCTCTCTCTCTCTCTCTCTCTCTCTCTCTCTCTCTCTCTCTCTCTCTCTCTCTCTCTCTCTCTCTCTCTCTCTCTCTCTCTCTCTCTCTCTCTCTCTCTCTCTCTCTCTCTCTCTCTCTCTCTCTCTCTCTCTCTCTCTCTCTGTCAAACAGACCTCAGCATACAGTATGAACACTGCAGTTTACTAGAATACAGAACTAAACCCCCACACTTTTTTTGTATTATACTCTTCAGCTCGCAAAAATGCCTTTGATCGAAATAGATTAAAAAAACCCAGAAAGATTGTAAATAAAACAAAGATTATTGGAGTATGTTTTATAGGAAACCAGACACAACCAAAGTCACAGAATATTGACCGTGACCAGAAGTAGCCTAAATATTTCACAGTGAAGGCGAATGAAACATGACTTACAAGGGGCTCCATCTGTGTGTGTGTGTGTGTGTGTGTGTGTGTGACCTGCTTAATGTCTGTCAGCTCCCTAAGTGTATTGTATATAACTCATATCTCCACTCTGAAATTCATGTCATGTGCTCTGCTCTATTATCTCTCCTTTCAAGGCCTCCAGGACATTCACTTTGTGACTGTGTGTTGAAATTGTGTTTTGTTATATATAATTATGTTTTTTTTTTTTTTTACTTAGACAGAAGAATTACTGTAGAGCCATGCTGCATTGGTTTATATGGCTTTAAGGGAATAATAGGAAAATGATGACTATGTTTTTTTTTGCCTTTGACTATTTTACTGTTTGATCAATACATAGGCCTACACATTTATTTATCCAGCTTATTAAAATATTATCCAGTTTATTGCTTATACAATATTGCAGCTCTTGTCTTTCCTCTTGTTTATTGTATTTTTATTGATTAGTTTGTCTTTACAGTTGTGAAACAAAAGATCCCAGAGCCTCATGTATTATACATTCCCTCTTGAAGCGGTGTGTGTGTGTGTGTGTGTGTGTGTGTGTAGATGTAGGGTTGAATATTTCCTGAGGCAAAATGTCTCTTCCACACAGAGGCCATTGTCTCTGTCTCTTCTGTCCTAGTGATCATGGCAAACTTTCTGTCTCTTCCAGGGAGACTGCGATGTTTGTTTGCTCACCCCAAGCAACAGCAGACAATCACCTGATGCATCTAAGCTGTAGAAATAATAATAGATAATTCAAAGAGCAACTCGGAATGAGAGATCTTATTAGAAATGTAATGAAACAGTAAATATGTAACAAAATAAAAATAATAGGAAACAAATATGGTACAATTAAAACCGCAATCATTGGAAAACAAAATGCTGGAAGTTTTTGGCAAATATATCAGAAAATTGAAGTTGTTTTCCAGGTCTGCCTAGTTTGCCTAGTCTAGTTTGCCAGGAAAATTCCAATTCTCCTGACACTGCCAAAAGTTACAGTGGTTATGAGGATCTCCTTCCTCTGAAACTGGCAGGAGACTTTATAGCAGAATACTGGTAAGCAATGTGAATATTGTGCCATTTGCATGTACTGTAAAAAATTATATGATCGATTAAGTCATGACGGCGTTTTTCCCCCATTACTTTACCTCATCAAAATAGTTTACCAATATTAACTTCATTATTTAGCCTAAGTTATACAAGATTCAACTTGGAAAGATGTACATGAAAGTAAAAGCCAATTTGTAAAAAATGTAAAGCAGCAACTGATCTTTCTTTATAGTGTGTAATTAAAGAATGCATTTTTTAAAACCACGAGGGGTAAATTCACTAAACAGTTGCATCACGTTATCCAGTTTAAAATTGTCATTCTAAGTGCAAACACACATTATTTTATATGTAAATTAGTCTTGTTACAGATTGTATCTTGTTCAAAAGTCTAATAGTGTGCTGCATCGGCCACATCCTTGAATTCAGAGCCAACCTGCAAGATGGGAAATTACAGCATGCAAACTGTATTCAGCACACAATTGTTGCCATTTTTGCAGCGTTTTATTATTATGTTCTCTAACACCAGTCGCTAAAACAACACGGGCAGCGCGTGCAAATAGCACTATCAGCCGGCGCAATCCGTTTTTAGTGAATTCCCTCCACCGAAGAACTTCCAAACAATGACAATACGCTCGTTCATCAGCGAAATGAAGCAATTTCTGTAAGTTGAAAGGAGCAGCAATTATCAACAGCTGGATTCAAGATGAATGCATCAGTACTCGCTGCAGTAACACCACTACATGTGTTTTCCCCCTATAGCTTTTGCCAACAGTGGCTTATAAAATGCTTCCAGCATCTGCTTCATTATTTTTATCTCATCTTGTTGGTGTGGCTCAGTGGTGGGAGGATGTGAATGATCCAGACTGGCTTTAATCAGGGTTAGGAAAGTGTTTCATTACTCACTGAGACATTTGCTAGAGAAATACTGCATTCACACATTAGATAGTGCTTGTGGAGCGCTGTTGCTGTTCCTTATACGTCTAATGAGTTGTGCTAAGGCAAGCATCTTTTATTATTTCATTATTTTTCATACTTACAGTTATGTTTATTTAACTGTATAAAATATTTAAACACCATACAAGCATCTTTTATTATTTCATTATTTTTCATACTTACAGTTATGTTTATTTAACTGTATAAAATATTTAAACACCATACATGTTATTTAGCCTATATACAACTATAGTATTTATTACTATTTTGAATTTGCCTTTTTTTTTCCTTTTTTTTTTAATTTTGTTTGTTGATTTTTTATTTCAGGTTTAGTTTTAGTCATTTTAGTACGTCAACCTAAACGTATTTTTTTGATAAGTCAACATTTCTAATTTTCGTTTTCATCTAATATTTACATTTCATTTTATTTCAGATTTATTTCAATTAACAGGAAATATTTGTAATATTTTTAGTTAACAACAGTAAATGCCCCTCACATTTTTTCTTAAGAATCTAGTTATCAAAAGTTATCTAATTTTCAAGCATTTTTTTTTTTTTGTGAAGATTTGAATATTTCCCATTATAACCATTTACTGTGATTTATTAATCCACAAAATGTAGAGAGAAAAAAACCTGTAATGTGTCTGTCAACAATCTGTTGCCTCATTTTGGAGTGAGACAAATGAGAACACTTTTGCTGATTCTCTAAATGATCCCCTGCGATCGCCGTAAGCCATCCCTTCTTCACTCTCTGTCCTTAATGGTCTTTTCCCAGGCCCTGATCCCATATTTGTTTTCCTGCCCATTATGTGATTGTGCTGTACCCTAGCGGGCTGGAATTCCTGGCCCATGTCATCAGCGGTTCCTCAAAATTCCAAGGGTTCGTTTGCAGCCACTGCACTTTATGTTGTCGGAAGGAAACACTTAGTTCTGATGTCTTTCATTAAGTGTGTTTGAATCCAGCTGTTTGCTGGTGCTGTACTGTATGTCAGTGAATGTGCTTTACCTTCAGGACTTTGTTTGTTTTTACACATTGCTGGGTTTTCTCAGGGTGGTTTGAAAAGATTAAAGTAATTCGGTATTGGGAATTAAAACAAACACACTCTATTAGGTGTTAATCTGTAAATTATTTGAGGAAAAGTAGACCAAAGAGCTGTCAGTGCTTGTATGCGTGCACCTACTGTGCCAGCTGTGTGTGTGTGTGTGTGACCTTTTATGTTGTGTGTATGTTTTATATTGTCTGATGAGGATCTTTATCCCCTCTGGCATACAACAACAGCCGTCACACACCTGTTTGCGAGTGTTAACAGCTGAGATGTGTGTTTGTGTGTTTGCTAATATCTGCCTGTACATGATCATTTTCAGGTACATTCACTCACTCGTATCTCTCTCTATTTTTTTTTTTACTTTCCTCTCTTGCTCTTTTTTGGCATGATAGATAATTATTTTTTATTATTTAAAAAAAAGAGTGTATTATTTATTTTAAAGTCTCTCATGCTTATCAAGGCGAACAGTAATATTGTGAAATATTAAAATGTTTCTTGATTCAAAAATGTAATTTATTCCTGTGATGTACAGCTGAATTTTCAGCATCATTACTCCAGTCTTCAGTGTCACATGATCCTTCAGAAATCATTCTAGTTGTGCGGTGTAAAAGTATTTTTGTAATTTTTTTTTAGCATTCTGTAATGAATAGAAAGAACAGCAGTTATTTGAAACAAAAATGTTGTAACAGTTTAATTCACTTTTGATCAACTTAATGCTTGCTGACCCCAATTTTTTTAACTGTAGTGTGTGTAGCCTACAAATATTATGAATTAATAAGGAAGTGGAATAATACTGAAATCTGCCTTCCATTTTGACGCTCTTTATTGTTCTCTTATTCTCTGTTTCTATACTTTCCTACATTGCCGAATGCGTTCTCCCTGTCTCTTTCTGTTGGGCTTGGCGCTGATGCAGCGGAGTGCACACAAATGTCAGCATGCATTCCTCTCTAAACATCCAGAGAGCCTAGGAACCCAAAAACATTAAACCCTGTTCTTGAGAGGTACACAGTGAGCGTAACACACTGTACTTGCCAAATTTACTAGAAAATCTCAAAAGTAATATATCAAAGATCAGTGAAGAATTCGACCTGGAACTTGTTTTATTACAGCAAGAAGAAAATAAGAGAGAAAACCAGAAAGTGACCTGGCAGTATTATTCGATTGGAGGGATTGGATTACCCCCAGACCGCTGCGCACATTGCAGCATTTAGTGCAGACAGCTCCATTGGGGGTTGAAGCAAAGTGTAGTCAGATTCAGCCAGCGTCCCGATTAAGTTTCATCTGTGTATGTGTGTGTTTTATTTAAACTGACCTCATTCCACAGATCCAGGGTTAGGTGACATCAGACTTTGGCATTCGGTTAGTGGCTTAGTAGTGTCCATCTTCTTGATTCATATTCCACGCTGTAGTCCAGAGTCTTGACTGTAGCAGAGCAGTGTAGGGAAAGATTTGGGTAACGGTTGTGTAAAAAGTGCATGTGGCACTTCCCATGAATAACTGAGTATAAAAAAAACTCATTTGGGACTGAATATTAGCCTATATTTCTAAATACAATTTATTACCCGGTTTCTGTTATTTTTGCCTTAATTTTAATAATATATTTAGTTAATATAATTAAATTATGAATTTATTTCTTTATTTTATAAAATATTTATAAATATTATTAATATTATATTATTAATATGATTATAATATGATTAATTTTATGCTAGATAGGCTACCTAACATAATAGTTATCTCAAACATGGAATTTGTGTCTTTACTACTTAGTAATGGGATAGTAATGTGACAACAATGTGTACCCTATGTGAAAATATAAACTTTGACTGAATGAAAGTGAAATTCGTGGGTCATAGTCTATGTGTGCGTGTGTTTAGTAAGCCATAAGATCCGCCTTGAGAGAGTTCATCCTTGCTGTTTATTTGTGCACATCTAAACCTGTGAAAAAGCTATCAACACAGCAGGCGAACGGAACAAACAGTGTGCTGCGAATCTCTCTGAGTAAACAAAAAATGGCACGATGGCGGCCCAAGTATACAACACACACGATGCTGGGGAGGACAGGACATGTGAAAAATAAACACAGGTGTTGCCATTATTTCAGGCAAGGTAGAGTATAGGGTCAGCCTCTCATGTTCAGTCTGTATCCTAAGCTCATATTTGGCAACAGTTTTTCCCCTTGTGTACAGTATGCTGACATGATGGAGTCCTTGCCACTCTTTACCCTGAACTAATATATTTTCACAATGGTAACACAGTAGAAATAAAAGCCATCCTCAGATTGTTTTATGGTTTTCTACGCAAAGCATTGATACTTTCAGATCTAAAATAATCTCAAAAAACCATACAGATTTTAGGCTAGTTGTCTTTTTATGATTTCCAGTATATCCACAAAACATGCTTCAGTGCTCTTGTGTGGAGTAATACCCTTAAATCGTTCTCTCTCTCATTGCAGATAGTAAAGCTATAGTGGATGGCAACCTAAAACTGATCCTGGGCCTGATATGGACACTAATCCTGCACTACTCCATTTCTATGCCCATGTGGGAGGATGAGGACGATGAGGATGCCAGGAAGCTGACACCTAAACAACGCCTTCTGGGCTGGATCCAGAACAAGGTCCCCCAGTTGCCCATCAACAACTTCCACCGGGACTGGAGAGATGGCAAAGCCCTCGGTGCCCTGGTGGATAATTGCGCCCCTGGTGAGCAGAATCCTGTGGTTTATGACCACTTGGTGACAAATGTGTCATGGTACATTAATCACATGCAGTATTAAATGGAAAACTTTGTTCATTAGCTTCATTAAGTAGATTCAGGGGTCAGTAATAATCATTAGGGCGATGTCATGCAGAAACCGCTTTACTTCAGAAGATGAGAAGCTGGTCGGATAATTACAGCATATGATCTCACTATGGAAAGACCAGAGCCAAGGGAAGAAGAGAAAGAGAACAATTGGTGACTTTAAAACAAACGATCACTCCTTTCCAAAACATGATTTATAAATCAAATACCTCTGGATAGGTTTAGACTTATACTAGTGGAAAATCCAGAAACCTATGCAGTTCAGAGAGGGTTTAATGGAGGGTCAAGCCCGCTTGGAAATGCACGTGTCCATCCTTCTCAACTCTATAATCAGAGCAGTCATTCTGGCATTGTGAATGTACTCAGGACGGTATAGGACTTGGCCATATATCATATGGAGAATTAGGGATGTGTATAATAACTTACCTTGATTTCACCAAAGCAGAACATGTTTCTAAATCAACATCCTTGTTACAAAATTCCTATCAAGTAATCGGAGGTTATAGCTGGCGCCGGTATTTGGCAACATTCTTATCAACTTATAATTTTCTTTTGATTTTCGGGATAGTTAATGGTAAGCATTAGGATTACGAACAGGGACAAGATGGACTTGATAAAGACTTGAGGACTTAAGGTTATTGAAAAAGAAAAAAGGGATGATACTTGGCTCAATTCATGAGTTATTGATAGGATGGATGCAGGCAGATCTGATTGTAAGAAAGGGCCGGAGTATAAGACAACGAAATGATTGGAGAAATCTGACAAACGTCAAAGAGAAATCTGTTGTTTCACTAGAGATTCTAGTTCTGATTAAAAATGAACTTCCATGGATGACTTGTTCAAAATAAGATCATAACATGCATTTAGAAAATAGATTGGGTGAATTTTCATTTCATGACGATTTGAAGGCACAAAAAGAATTAGTACCAAATGCCTGGATTTGTTCAGCACAAAAGCGCAAGAGTTGAAATGTTTTCAACTCTTGACAAGGCATTTTGAGGTGTGTTAAAAAGAGTCAAACATGTTTGTCAAATGCAAACAGCAGTTTCATTGTCCTTTAGTCATATTAGTACAGAGAGCAGGTGCAAACGTGGCGGTGGGTGGGAGGCAGCTGTACACTATCGTCTCTGAGCTGCACTCGGGGCTGAGTTCACACCCAGACACATCGGGTCACAATAGATGCACTGCCCTGACATTCAATATCCTTTTAAGTGTAGAACTGGTATTTGACCAATGTAAAAAAAAGCATGTAATATTGAGATATTTAGATTGATTCATCAGTGGAAGCAGTTAAAGGTCACAATTGAAAGGTCTGCTAACTAAAAGTTGGGTTGAGGCCAGCAAGAGGTGATACGGCAACTATTACTATTGAGCAATAAAACAATTACACTGTTCAAACAGCTAGATCAGATGGCTTCACTGCTGCATTTTTCCTTCTATACTGACAAACTGAAGGATGTGGCCATAAAACAACAATTGTCTTCAAATTTAAAGGGCTGACATTGTGACCCTGAGGTGAAAGACGTGATATCTTTGCATGTTTCAGGTTTATATGAGTTTGTTGGCTCTTCTGGCTGCTAATTTTTTCCTTATGCATGTGTGAAATAGCATCTCTTAGCATGAGTAATGTATTACTAAGTATTTATTCAAGCATTTCAGTGTTTATATACAGTACATTTCTTGCATTTCATTTTTTAATTTTTGCTAACTTATAAAAACAAATCTTCCATTTACTTCAAAAATATCAGTTATGATTTCATTGTAAAATTTGTATCTTAAGTTGTGATTGTTTTTTTTTTCAAATTATATGATCATTTTTTCTCTCATTTGATTTAAGCCAATGGAAGTCAATGGAACAAATGTGTAGAGTGACCACCCCTTTAGATTATATGATTAATTATTATGTTATATGGAAAGTAAACCATGTTTGGGAAGTCTCTATAGCTTTTATAACTCTGCTTTCCCCTTAAAATAGCTACTTTACTCTTTATCTTGGTATTTCCTTCAGGCATTGCTGCATACACGCTGTATCTTTGGCCACATTCACACCTTGTTTACCTCCCCTGTAGTTTCCTCCTCCTAATCTGTTTTCCGCTCTTAACAGTGGGTCTGTTTCCCTTGTGCCACCATCTTGGATCTACAGGGAACAGTAAATACCACTTTTGGCAAGTGTAAATGCATTGCAAATTTCAAATTAAAGGTTTATCAGTGTTAGCAGCAGGAGTGGGCCTGTTACAGATACTCACTGCCCGACCCAAGTATGGGACCGCTGTGCTGGAGGATCCTGGAAAACAAACCCAGATCTGATATTAACGTTTTGGCAGGCGTTGAGGAGTCTTGTGGTTTCAAGGCTCTCTGGTTCCATTTGAACTAAACACCTCTTGCTCTTTGAGTGTAATCCAGCATATAATAACAGTTTTACTCCAGACGGCACTAGTGTGTGTTTGCTTCAGGGAAGCGTTTGGTGATACAAGCCTGACCGCATTTAGGTTGGGAAAAAAAAAAAAGGTGAAGTGACGGGAAACTGCACATCTGAGAACGTTTAAGGTCAAGTCGAACTAAAGAACATGTTTTAATAGTTCCTCGCTGTGGAACAGTGGGCCTGCTGCCCAAGATAAAGCTCAGACTTGTCTCTTCAGTGTGCATCCATGCAAAATGCAAGATCATTTTAAAGTTGGACAGTGCATTGTAGTCCTGTTCTAGTTTAGAAAATCAGTGTTTCATAAAGAATTGAGTAACTATTTACATAAATCTGCTAACTCTTTCTTTCACTTCATCTAAGGCCTGTGTCCGGACTGGGAGACATGGGACCCGAGTCAGCCAGTGGAGAATGCGAGAGAAGCCATGCAGCAAGCCGACGATTGGCTCGGTGTGCCTCAGGTAAGAAGCAATCACTCATATGTATTAGGACTTATGCCATCTAGCCTAATTTCAGCCCGTGTTCTTCTTGTGCGGAGCAGGACTGGCTGTTTTGTGTGTCAGTGCGGACTTTAAAAGTTAATCTAAGCTACTGAAATTATTTTATGACCTCATTATTTTGAATGATCCTCTGTGTGTGAGTCAGAGAGTGTAAAATAATATGTGGTGTTGTTCAGACAGGCTGTACAAATGAGATTCTTGCCATATTAAACACTAAACTGGTTAGATTTTGTAGTCTGATAGAATAAATTTTTTTTCAAAACATTTTTCAAAAATCTTACAGACCCCAACCGTTTGGTAGCATATATAATATGTTTACTACACAGTCAACAACAGATACAGCAGAAAATGGCACAAACAGATCCATTTGCCAAAAGACAGTAACGACCAAAAGTCAGTCCTAAAGATTTGAAATTAGTGAATCTGCCATGCAGAAATCTATTTGTGTATAAAGATTACACTAGAACACAAATTTGTGTAATTGAGTCAGATAGAGAGTCCACGTCTCTTGAGAGAAAACCATAGCCCATTGAATGCATGTAGGATATCGCTGCAACGGGAGAGGTAGAGCATTAAGTTATGGGTTTTAATAACATGATGCATATTTCTCTTCCTGTCCCTGTTGGTCTCCCATTCAATCTCCATCATCTTTCTGCTGTGTTAAATACCATTTAGTGCTATTTCCACTTAGCTCTTAACCTTCCAGCCTAGCGTTAAATATAGCAGGACACTTAACCAGTTGGACATGAAAGACGGGACTGAGGGAAGAGGAGAGGCAGAACATATTTTCCTCAGCTTTAAAAACCTTAAGTGCACTTCATCAGTTTTGTGCCGTAGACCATCACAGCGCAGAGCTGTGTTTATATCTGACGATCGATTCTGGCAGTTCTCAAAAAATATCTCAAATAAAGTCAGTGAGACGTGCTTCTTTATTCTGCAGTGTTTCTCAGTCCTCAGTATGTTTTAAGTGTTGCGCTATCTGATGTTGCCTTTACAGGGCAATGCTCCCTCTACAAGTGAAATAATAATTTGTATCTGGTGTGTTTGGTGAAGAAGACATCCAAAATGTGTTATACTGGTTGCCCCAAGAGCTGGGTTGAAAAATATTGCTCTAATGTCATCCAGGAATCAGGATTGAAATCAGAGATCAACTACTATGTAGCCTGTGACTTTTGAGCTCTAACACTGCACTTATGTCCTGTTAGGTGATTGCCCCAGAGGAGATTGTGGATCCCAATGTGGACGAGCACTCAGTGATGACCTACCTGTCTCAGTTCCCCAAAGCCAAGCTCAAGCCTGGTGCCCCACTGCGATCTAAAACCCTGCACCCCAAGAGAGCCAAGGCTTACGGGCCAGGTGAGAAGGATAGATGATGTTAACACTTTAGAATGACAGACTGTGAGTATGAGATACAACATTTGCTATACCTTTGCATCTTTGAAATCTCTCTGTAGGTATTGAGTCCAGAGGCAACGTTGTGTTGAGGCCAGCTGAGTTTGTGGTGGAGACTGTGGAGGCGGGACTTGGAGAGGTGTTGGTGTACATTGAGGATCCAGAAGGCCACACAGAGGAGGTCATCTTCTAACTCATCAAACTTCTTTCATGATCGAAACAAGCCAACTTGTACACCAAACATGTTCCTGGTGGTATTGGCCAGATTTATAAAAATACAACAATAATAGTTGTTAATTTTTTTATAAAATTAATAATTTCATTATTTTAATGATTTTTCTTTTTTTAATTTATAAATTATATTTTTGAAAAGTTTAATTATAAACATTATGCTAAATTATATGATATGATTTACACATTTCTGCTTTCTGTTAATAAAGCATACTTGAATCTTACTGATGGGGCTGTACACAAAACTAAAAAAACTAAAAATGTATGTTTTGACAACTAACTGGTGTAATGTCTTACTATTATGTACTTTTTCGCAGGCTAGAGTAATTCCCAACAATGACAAGAACAGGAGCTACTCTGTGGTCTATGTTCCAAAAGTGGAGGGTCTTCATAAGGTACTAATAAAATAAGCAATCCACAGTGGCTTTTGTTGTCAACTTCCAGTCATATTTAAGATGAATGATTTTTACAATATTTTTGGGTCTTGATAGCAGTTTTGTAAGATGTGACAAAGGGTGCTTAAACTGTGGCAGATGAAATGGAGGGATACTCAATCTGAGGGATATTTCTGTCTTCCTCCAGGTGAAGGTGCTGTTTGCTGGAGAGGACATTAACAGGAGCCCTTTCCTGGTAAATGTGTCTAAAGCATTGGGAGATCCAAACAAGGTGCAGGCCCGTGGGCCAGGTTTGGAACCGGTGGGCAATGTGGCCAATAAACCCACGTATTTTGACATCTACACAGCAGGTAATGTCAGGAAAACAACGATTGCTGTTTACTCTACTAAAGACTAGATAAAGATCCTTGATGTATTTGTGACCCCTCAGGTGCAGGAGCAGGCGATGTCGGCGTGATCATTGTGGACTCTCAGGGTCGTAGAGACACAGTGGAGATCATTCTGGAAAACAAGGGCGACAGTGTTTTCCGCTGCACCTACGGTCCCATTCTGGAGGGCCCTCACACTATATATGTGACATTCGCTGGCCAACAAATACCCAGAAGTCCTTTCACTGTTCACATCTCAGAGGGTGAGACCCATGTCCTCACTTCCTGACTTAATTCCTTGCAAAGATGTTACCTTATTAGCTAGAGGTTCTGCAGAGTTCTTTTACAGTCACAGTCACATTATTATTTAACACCAAAGCTGTTAATGCACCAAGAAAACAACAAGTGCTTTTTTTGCCTGAGCCTTCAACTTGTTGTTTTTTGCTGCATTAAAACTATTCCATTCTAAAATGTCTACTGCCCCTGCTGAAAAGACCAGCTATGACCAGCTGTTTTTCCAGTAAAGTTGGTTCACTTGCTGTTGAAGCTGGTTAAGAAAACTGGTAAAGACATTAGAGTGAGACCGGAATCCAAAACAGGAGTTACAGTAAGCTGGCCTGTTCAGCTGGGGCATTATGCACCTAAAGAGCTTATTTTACCCTTCTAAAGGTGCAGTCACATTTACTGTTGCTATGCGAAATTTCGTGGCCGAAATCCAGTCTTTTCAATAGGGCAAAAAAAGTTTTGCACACAGATTTCACTCATTGTTGGTTATGTGAAGTGACTTTCAAAGTCTTGAAATTCTTGAAAGTGACTTCGGTGTGATCTGTGCTATGTTGTTGACAATTAGACTATGGACCTTTTTTTGCCTGTGAAATTTCGCTAATGTGACTGTACCTTAATGACTTCAGATTGTTTGATTGACAGCATGCTAATACTGGACATCTCCCAGAGATATCTGCTCTCTGTGGCACTGACTGAGACCAGGTTGTTTGGTTTGAGCTCCGTGCTCATTGCTCCAGGGGTCCACCACCCTCCCGATGATGACGAAACGCTTTATTGTGTTTCCTCTTTCCTTTCGCCTGTGTGTGTTGTTCTAGCTCCTTCGAGCGGCCGGCAGATCGGCTCACCGGTTCAGATAATCCCTCAGTCTATACGCACGCCGCCCTCAGAAAAGGCCAAGAAAGTGCCTCCCCCAACACCACCCAAACCCAGGCGACCAAGTTAGTACGGGCCTCCCGGGGGGCGTGGCAGATGCCTGCTCGAGCTTGGTCCCCTCTCTACTGTCTCCTCCCCTTACCCTGGATGTGTCCTCCTGGGCACACCATCTCTGGCTCGTTGGCATGCGCTGTCGCTTTGCCCTCTGGGGCAGCTAAAATCAACAGGATGCTCAGATAGAGACAGGAAGTGATGGGATGAAAGTGTGTGTGAGTAAAAGTGAGAGTGTGAATACGAATAAGAGGAGGATTAGACAAGTGTTGCAAATGCTGCTGCTGGTCTTGTTTTAACTGACGCAGAAAAAGAGCCACCTTTCACTGGTGGGACTGGACGATCACTTACCAGAAGCTCAGAGCACCAGGATCACTTTTGATTTGATTCTGCTAATATTTTCTGATTCAATAACTCAGAATTTAACAAATTTAACTAAAACCTATTATTAATTAATTAACTATTTAAATAACAATAATAATAAATCAAATTAACAAAAGTAACAAATTGATTTAAACTAGGGTTATAGATATGAATTAATCAAAATAATGTATTATGTTGTTTAATTTTATTTTTGTGTTAATAACAGGCTTAATTTAAAATTACTCACTGTAACCTGAACTGACATTGGGTTATTCACACCTGCAATTTTAAAAGCATATTAAGCATAAATCATAAAGTCAAGATGCCATCACTTGGTTTTGCATCAGAGAGCCAATGGCTGAGTGACCGTCTGAAAGATCATCATCCTCATCCCATTGTCATCATAATCATCATCATCATCTGTGGAGTTGCTCGATTTGGCCATGTTGCTCCATAAATACTAACTCAGTGAATGGGAATGCTTTGATTATCTGTCTTAACAACCAAAATATACAATAAAGTAACTAACTCAATTATTCAATAACTTTTTTTCCACATTTTCCACCTAACATTATTTTTTATAAAAAAATGTCCTGCCTTTTTATCCAGCGCTGGAAGAAACAGATACTGCGGGAATAATTTGTTTGATCAGATTTAAAAAAGCACTTAGAGAACTTAGCTGGGCGGCTTTTAATAGACATTTTATTGCTCTAAAAGTGCTCATTAGTGGACTTAGTGGGTTAAACACCAAACCCCAACAGTAGGCCACGTATTTCAAATAAAAAATTGTTTTATTTGAGCAGAATATTGTTAAAAGTTTGGTTATATTTTTCACAGCTGGTTCTTGTAAACTAATTGCATATATAGTGTTTGAGTCTTTTTATAAGCTCTTGAAAACAAACATCAGCTTGCCTGTAGTTTTTATTTAATGTCTCACTACATTCCTAATGGGGTCTTTATGAGATTGCTAATTGCATTGTCATAGGCTTGTAAAGGAAACATTCTGTCTTTGGTTGTTCTTCCTTGCTCGTACCTTTGGCTGGGTCCATGTGCTGGTTCATGCATAATCTCAACTAACTTCGACAACCTCTACGTTCATGTGTGTATGGGTCTTTTTTGCCGTCTTTTACTTTTCACCTTGAGAGATAAAAATAATAATAATAAATACAAATACATAAAAAATAAAAAACACTTTTTCCTCTTTGTAGCGAGTAACCCAAATGCCTGTCGGGCCACTGGACGTGGCCTGCAGCCCAAGGGTGTGCGTGTGAAGGAGGTGGCCGACTTTAAGGTGTACACAAAGGGAGCAGGCAGTGGAGAACTGCGTGTTCAAATCAAAGGGCCAAGTATGCGTACAACTGTTTCTACTAAAGCAACAATTATTAATTATTATCTGTTTTAATCAGCATTACTTTGCAACTTTAGTTAGTTTGAATTAAATTTTGTGTTTTCAGGAGGTGGCGATGAGCCTGTGAAAGTACAAGAATTGGGAGACGGTGTGTACGAATGTGATTACTACCCCATTTTCCCTGGAAAATACATCATCACCATTACTTGGGGTGGCCACGCCATTCCCCGCAGGTAAGGGCGCTTATAGACCCCTGTACAGTTCGATATCTGTTACGCATCACTTAGAAAGAACATATTGAAATCCATTTTAAAAGGATTAAACAGGATATGGAAATCACTACAGAGATAATCTAGGAATTATGCAGATTATCATGTACAAACTTCTCACTTCTGATCAAAACGTGTGTATGTGTTTAGCCCTATTGAGGTGATCATAAGTGAAGATGCAGGCCCTCAGAAGGTGAGGGCATGGGGTCCAGGCCTGGAGACGGGCATGGTGGGCAAATCAGCTGACTTTGTGGTTGAGGCCATTGGCACAGAGGTTGGAACTCTGGGTAAGAATCTGCTTTAATGTCATTGAGCCTCCTGTATCCAGGGATCTAGTGTTTATGGCAGGGGTTCTCAACTCTGGCCCTCGAGGTCCACTTTCCTGCAGTGTTTAGCTCCAACCCTAATCAAACGCACTTGAACAAGCCAATCAAGTCCTTCAGGATTACTAGAAAGTTACAGGCAGGTGAGTATGATAAAGGTTGGAACTAAGCTTTGCAGGAAAGTGCAGGAACCACTGTATTATAGTCTGATGAGATGCCTTGGTAATGGTCGAAAACTAACTTCCATGCACAGGTTTCTCCATCGAAGGCCCCTCGCAGGCTAAAATAGAGTGTGATGACAAGGGTGATGGATCTTGTGATGTTTTGTACTGGCCCACCGAGCCAGGTGACTATGCGGTCCATGTCATCTGTGATGATGAAGATATCAAAGACAGCCCCTTTATGGCCCACATCCTCCCTGCAGCCAATGACGTCTTCCCTGAGAAGGTCTGCCCTGTGACAATTGGCAATAATGATTGCACATTTGTTGGAAATAATAAATGACAGCGGTAACTGAACTAACTCTTTTTTTTATGCAGGTTAAGTGTTACGGACCCGGACTGGAGCCAACCGGGTGCATCGTAAACAAACCTGCTGAGTTTACAATTGACGCCAGTGGAGCTGGAAGAGGACATCTACAGATTTATGCTCAGGTACATTTTCATACAAGTCCCAGATGCTTCATGCCTCATGCCTCACTTCACTGGTACAAAATGTGTTTGTCCTTCTTTTATTCAAGGACTCAGAAGGCTTCCCCATCGATATCCAGATCACAGATAACGGTGACAGTACATATTTCTGCGTCTACATACCCACCAAGCCCATCAAACACACTATCATCATCACTTGGGGAGAGGTCAATGTTCCCAACAGTCCATTCAGGGTGAGAGCTCACTGTCAACAGGCAGATTTCAGCCAACTGATGACATTTTTATGTTGCTGTTTGTCAAGAACTTTCATGCATTGGATCTAAACCAGCTCAGCCTTTCAATGAAAGTTCATAACCACATTTTTCCAGTGTTAGATTTCCCACTTTCCCTTTTCACGACCATGTTAGATCATAGGTTCCATATTGGATCATAGCTTTATTAGAACCACTATCCTCCAAAAGCTTTCAGTTCTTAGTTTTACAATATGTAACTATGGTCTTTCTACATTTCTCAGGTGACCATTGGAGAAGGCAGTCACCCTGAGAACGTGAAGGTTCATGGACCAGGAGTGGAGAAGACTGGCTTGAAGGCCAACGAACCCACATACTTTACTGTGGACTGCAGTGAGGCTGGACAAGGTCTGACCAAACATGACTGCTAACGTTATTTAAACTCATATTTGAAATGTGGAAATTGAGCTTATTTTCTTTTTTATATCTGTTCTGACTCCTTAGGAGATGTTAGCATTGGGATTAAGTGCGCTCCTGGCGTGGTGGGACCTGCCGAAGCAGATATTGATTTTGACATCATTAAAAATGACAACGACACGTTCACAGTGAAGTATACACCCCCTGGAGCCGGACGCTACACCATCATGGTGCTTTTTGCGGATCAGGTCAGTCTTAGTCTATAATATGAAATTATTCGGTTTGTTATTTGAGTTCTAACAAAAAAATGTTGTATTGTTTTTAACAAATTAACAGGAAATTCCCATCAGCCCCTTCCGTATCAAAGTTGATCCATCCCATGATGCTAATAAGGTAAAAGCAGAGGGTCCTGGGCTCAGCAAGACAGGTCAGTTTCATTTCCAGCAACTGAAATTAGAAAAATAGTGGGTAAAATAGCTCATCTCATCTGCATGTTATGTGTCTCTATCACAGGTGTGGAAGTGGGCAAGCCGACCCACTTCACGATCTATACTAAAGGAGCAGGCAAGGCCACACCTGAGGTTAATTTCACCGCAGCTGGGAAAGGAGAAGCTGTCAGTGACTTTGAGATAATTGATAACCACGACTATTCTTTCACTGTGCGCTACACTGCGTTACAGCAGGTGAGACACTCCAGCAGTGGGTTACGTTTCATAAAAATGGACACCATGTGGTCACATGCTATTGTGGTATTATACATCTATCATGGTATGATAAAACATCTTGCTCAGTCCTGTTTTTTTTTGTGACCCAGGGTAACATGAGCATATCTGTGTGCCATGGTGGTGACTCCATCCCCAAAAGCCCATTTACCATTACTATCGCTCCCCCTTTGGATCTCAACAAGGTCAAAGTTCAAGGACTCAACACCAGTAAGTCCACAGCAAGTCAAATCGTCAGGCTATTTATGTGAGGACTGAAATAATAACTATGTTGATTGAACATACTGTACATCTTTTTTGTGCCTACGTGTTTAGAAGTGGATGTAGGGAAAGATGAGGAGTTTACCATTAATACACATGGTGCGGGGGGTCAAGGAAAATTGGATGTCAAGATTACCTCACCCTCTCGCCGGCCAATCCCATGCAAGGTGGAATCTGGAGCATCCAATGAGGTGCACACAGTTAAGTACATTCCGCCAGAAGAGGGGCCCTATAAAGTTGACATCAGCTATGATGGAAACCCCGTGCCAGGAAGTCCTTTCACGGTGGAGGGGGTGATGCCTCCAGATCCCTCAAAGGTAGGAGTCACAAATATGAGAATGTGATTTGTTTGTTTATACGTCATCGTCTTATTGAACTGTAATTTTCCTGATTACTGCAAATCCTTTTGATAATCAAATATTTGTTACCTAAATGATCTCATCAGTATGTTTTGTGTGTTCTGTTGATGGAGACTTGATTGTTGATGGCTTTTATTGTGCGTTGACATTTCGATTCGCTCTAGGATCCTTTCTCAAGCTTAAGGCTAAAAACAATCCTTACCTCAACATGTCAGAAAGACCTTCAGAGAGTTTATGAGCCACTAACCAGAGTCAGAATGATCAATCTAAACTAGAACCAGATTTTGTAACATTTCTTGATCCTCTGTGCAAGGACATTTCCTGTTTGTTTATTCCAGCAATGTTAGTTCCAAAGTAAACCAATTTAATTTAATTGTATTTTATTGTATTGTATTTATTTTTCTCGTTTGTATGTATGCCTGCCTGTTCTCTACAGTGCTGGATTGTTCCAGTGAGCGTTTTCTTTTTCCGTGAGCCAGATGCTCCAGATTGTATATCAGTTGTGTCAGTAAAGAAGCCTAAAACAAACACAAACGGCCATTAAGCCATTGTTGGAAATTATTAGAGGACGGTTGGTGTTTATTAATCTGTCAGGGAGAGGTGAACTCGAGTGTAGTGTGCCAAACATGGTACTTCATCCGCATGTGGAATGGCTGCTCCATTCTGTCACTGGGCCGAGGTCACACTGAGGATCATTAGATAATTTGTCTATATATCACCGAAAGAGATACAGATCTCTGACCATAATTGGATATAAATGATACCGTCTGACTTTGAAAAATGTTGGACTGTCGTCTAGTACTGTTAAAGCATGTTGTATCATTGAATTATTGAAAATTCGATGCACACACAGAGTGGCCATTACAACTTAGCTGTGCATTAATTGTTTAAAATTCCGGAGTTCCTGAATGTATTATTATGCTTACCACATATACCACGTGTATAATGATATTATATTTATGTATAATTATATTAAAGTATCATGTTTTCTGGTTCATTTTCAGGTTAAATTACTTTTTAATTCCTGATTATTTTAAAGTTTCTATGAATTCTGGTTTGATACGTTATTGAAAGGCAATCTTGACAACAGTTTTGTCTCATTTTCACTTCAAGGTGCGAGCCTATGGCCCTGGCCTGAAGGGTGGCATTGTGGGTAAACCCGCTCCATTTGCCATCGACACTAAAGGCGCAGGTACAGGGGGTCTCGGGCTGACTGTGGAGGGCCCGTGTGAAGCAAAGATTGAGTGCCAGGACAATGGAGATGGATCTTGCTCTGTGTCCTATCTGCCCACTGAGCCTGGAGAATATTCCATCAACATCCTGTTTGCTGATGCTCACATCCCTGGTTCCCCCTTCAAAGCCATGGTGCAGTCCGTCTTTGACCCCAGCAAGGTTACAGCTAGTGGACCAGGGTTGGAGAGAGGAAAGGTCAATGAAGCAGCGTCGTTCACGGTGGACTGCTCTAAAGCAGGGGAGGCGGAGTTGACCATCGAGATTATTTCAGATTCAGGAACGCAGGCAGAGGTTCATGTCCAGAATAACAGCGATGGAACTTATTCTATCACCTACATCCCTCCTTTCCACGGAATGTACACCATCACGATTAAATATGGAGGACATGCAGTGCCCAAGTTCCCTGCAAGGGTGCAAGTGGATCCTGCTCTTGATACCAGTGGAATCAAGGTCTATGGTCCAGGAGTGGAGCCCAGAGGTAAGGAGGGCATCTAAAATCACACTTGGTTGAATGTGTTTAGTACCATTGTGCTTAGCAAATTCTGCTGTATTTTCACAGGGGTACTCCGAGAGGTCACTACACACTTTGTTGTTGACACTCGGGTTCACAGCAAGATTGGTGGAAACCACATCAAAGTTCGTATTGTTAACCCATCTGGTGCCAGCACTGATGCGTACATCACTGACAAAGCAGATGGCACATACAGAGTAGAGTATACCGCATATGAGGATGGTAAGATATCCAGTAGATAGGAATTTTTTTTTTTTGTTGCATTGATGTGTCATTTTGTAAAACCTGATCATTAAAATTAAAAATGTAATTACAATTAGAAGCTGAGGTAAGCTGGTGTATGTGGCTGCCCTAATCTTCATTAATTTAACAGGCTATATTGGCATTTATTTCTTCCCTGAGAATCATGACACACACACACACACGCACACGCACAAACACACACACACACACACACACACACACACACACACACACACAGATCTGCCGTCTGCTATTCTGAGCACGGCTGCTGTATTGATTGTTCTGTGTGGAGGTCAATGTTGTAAGATGGAAATTCATTCATTGTTCATTGTGTTTTGAGCAGAACCTGCTGATGTCTTTTTTCCCATGATGCCTTGATAATATTCCATCACAACTATTGACTGAGAGAAAAACACAGTATCTCTATATGGCCACACACACTCTCTCTTTTTTCTCTCTTTTTTTTTTCTTTAAAGGTGTTAGTTCTTTAGATGTGCACCTTTAAAGTCAACCAGTCAAACCGGATCTCGCCAGAATGAGAAAGTACTTTCCAGCTTCATATATATAGATATGTTATTTTTGTGTTTGTACAGGTGTGCATCTTATAGAGGTGCTATATGATGACGTACCTGTCCCCAAGAGCCCGTTTAGGGTGGCGGTGACTGAAGGTTGTGATCCCAGCCGTGTACGTGCTTACGGTCCTGGTCTGGAAGAAGGACTGGTCAACAAATCCAACCGCTTCACTGTGGAGACCAGGTACACATACTATGAACGTCTGCTGTTGAACATGAACATGAAGGCTAATTTGGCAAAATCAAATCTGAAGTGTCAGTATGAAATACATACCATAAAAGATTTAAAAACCAAATTGTGCATGTTGAATATTTAGCCTACTTACTCTAAGGTAGTATGGTGGTCACCGGTAGCGATACTCTACAGTAATATCCTTAGGAATCCGCACAATCTGAAGTTTTGCTTGAGGGAGAAAAAGTTCCCCACGCAGATTCCGATGTTCCAGTTGGTCATGCAAATTTTCGGCGCTACTCTGACCCACAGAAATCTGATTTTAAAGCGTCTCCTGTGTTTAACTGTGCTTCATACATCGCTACGCTAATGACAATAGACAATGAACCCTTTCTCCCCCTAATATTTTAGCTAAAATATATCGTTAATGTGGCCGCTGAAATACCTTCTATGACCTATCATTTTAATTATGAAAAATTAAGCAGCATACACTGTATCAGGATTCCTCAAATCCAGACCTGGAGGACCATTGTCCTGCAGAGTTCAGCTCAACCATGATCGAACTCACTTACCTGGAATTTTCTAGTAACTTTGAAGACCTTGACTGGCTTGTTCATGTTCAGGTGTACTTGATTAGGTCCTTTAGTAGTCCTCCAGGACTGAATGCGAGGAACCATGCACTATATGAATAGTTTTGCTGTGAAAATCTTTAAGACGTGTCTGTATTTTCCTCTCTTTCAGGGGTGCTGGCACGGGTGGTCTTGGATTGGCCATTGAGGGTCCATCAGAAGCTAAGATGTCTTGTAAAGACAACAAAGATGGCAGCTGTAGTGTGGAGTATATTCCTTTCACTCCTGGGGAATATGATGTCAACATCACTTTCGGAGGCCTGCCTATCCCAGGTATGATGCAATTTCCTTCTGTCTAATTCATTCCATGGTTTATTTCTGAGTGAACTCAACACATTAACATTGAATTTTAGCAGTTAGAGAATATGAGAGCGCTGACGTGTTGATTAAGACATTTAGAAGCAAACAATCTTGCATTTTGATTTTAAGCTTGAGTATTTCATACCTCAGAGTCTGTTTGATCATTTTATGAGGAAAAACTGTAACTGTATAGTTTCTGTGGGTGTTTAGGTAGCCCATTCAGGGTGCCTGTGAGGGAGCTGGTGGACCCCAGTAAGGTGAAGTGTTCTGGTCCTGGCCTGGGCAGTGGAGTAAGAGCCCACGTCCCCCAGACCTTCACTGTGGACTGCAGCAAGGCTGGAGTCGCCCCACTGGAGGTGCTGCTGTATGGACCTACAGGTGAAAATAAACTGGAAAAACACACAACGTGTGAAGAAGTATATTGTGCTTCAGTTTAGCTTTTAGAAATTGAATTACTTGAATGCCTAGAAAATGTACTTAAAAGTCTGTGAAGTGTAAACAGTATACGGTAAGTGTGTGTGCTTAGCTAGTCTGAAGTTGTTGTATATATGCATATTCATACTTAGTATATTTATATCATAAGTGATTTAGAAGGAAGTTCCCCTCTCAGGATTTCTTCTGTTACCATTTTCAAAGCATTCGGTGGCAACTGACTTGTTCTTGAACTGTTAAATGTCCAGAGTTCGAATTTAATTTTTTTTTTTTTTTTTTTTTTTACCTTTATTTAACCAGATGATCTCATTGAGATTTAAAACCTCTTTTGCAAGAGAGACCTGGCCAAAATGGCAGCATACTAACAACGCATAAATATGATCACCAAGCATATACAACAACAAGAATCATTTAACAAGATCCTCAAGATACATACACAAACCACATCAACATCAGACTACTTAAAAAATACAATTTATACCTACCATAGGTATAAAGTGATTTAGGTATTTTAAAAACAGTGACAACAATTTATGGCATCTATTTCTAACACTTTCATACGATGTTTAAATTCACCAAATGAAATCAGAGTTCGCAATTGCAAATCAGTCTGTAATGTGTTCCAGGTTTTTGGGGCTGCATAACTAAAAGCCTTCTTACCAAGCTCTGTACGAACCTTAGGTACAGTTAACAAGTACAAATTACCAGAGCGCAAATTATAAGAACTGATATTACGTGACATATAGGAGCAAAGATAAGACGGAAGCATATCCAATATAGACTTATAAATAAAAATAAGCCAATGTATATGTCTCCTTACTGACAATGAGGGCCAGTTTGTCATTTTGTACAAGGTACAATGATGTACTGATGCCTTACATCCAGTCACAAATCTTAATGCATTATGGTAGACAGTATCCAACAAAGACAAACATCGATCAGGCGCATTTCTATAAAGTAAATCACCATAATCAAGTGCAGTGAGAAAGGTGGTAGCAACCAATCTCCTCCTGGTTTTCCAAGAAAAACAGGCTTTATTTCTAAAATAAAATCCTATTTTTAATTTGAGCTTTTGTACCAGTTTATCAATGTGCAACTTAAAAGAAAGCTGATCGTCGATTAATAAACCCAAATATTTGTACAATTTGACTTAATAAATAGTTTTTATCAATATGGGGCATGTATTACATCCAAGAAACATTTAGTATTGTCCAATACCGTTCAAAAGTTTCAGTGATATTTTTTAATGATTAATACATTTATTCAGTAAGGATGCATTAGATTGATCAAAAATGACAGTAAAGACATTTAAAAATAATAATATTTTAAATAAATGCTGTAGTTTTAAACTTTCATAAAATAATCTATTGAAAAGAAAAGATCTGTTGCAGTTTCTTTCACATTAAGCAGTTTTCAACATTGATAATTATAAGAAATGTTGCTTGAGCAGCAAATCAGCATATAAGAATGAATTGTGAAGGATCATGTGTGACACTGGGGAAGACTGGGGAAATTATGCTGAAAATTCAGCTTTGCCATCACAGGAATAAATTAGATTTTAAAATATATGAATATATTACAATATATTTCCTTAGTTAAAACAGTTCTCATAAATTGTAATAATATCCCACAATATTACTGTTTTTACTGTATTTTTGATCAAGTAAAAAAACAAAAACCTCACTTACACAAACTTTTGAACGGTAGTCAATATTGAAAATGCAATTCATTTTTAGATTATAAATGACTCTAAGTACAGTAAAAGAGCACAAACAAGCATCGGATAGATCATCTGTGTTATTATTGTAGGGATGACAGAGCCGGTGAATATCACAGACAACGGTGATGGCACACACACAGTAATCTACACTCCTGCTAAAGATGGACCGTACACTGTCTGTGTCAAGTATGCAGACCAAGAAGTGCCACGCAGGTGAGCGGGCTGCTTTATAAAGTCTTAATATTAATGACATGAGTAGTCTATGTGTGGTATGACCAAACATAGCCAAACATAGCTGGTTT
This sequence comes from Phoxinus phoxinus, assembly GCF_949152265.1. Classification (NCBI taxonomy): domain Eukaryota; kingdom Metazoa; phylum Chordata; class Actinopteri; order Cypriniformes; family Leuciscidae; genus Phoxinus; species Phoxinus phoxinus. The sequence continues at coordinate 6,948,490 of NC_136884.1, forward strand.
AGAAATTAGAAGAGCACTTCGAAATAAAGGAAGTATGTGATCATTGCATATGTCTGTTCCTCTATTTTCCCCTTTTCAGTCCATTTAAGATCAAGGTTTTGCCCGCTCATGATGCCAGTAAAGTCCGTGCCAGCGGTCCCGGCCTAAATGCTTCCGGGGTGCCAGCCAGCTTGCCGGTGGAGTTCACCATTGATGCCCGTGATGCAGGGGAGGGTCTTCTCACCGTACAGATACTGGTGAGGGACATCAGCACTCGCGCAGGCCTCTTTTTTGAGATGTTTTAAGACAAGAAGGTTTCCCTTGATGATCACTTGTGCTTTAACAGCCAATGTCCTGCCCTCCGCTTCCCTCTGCCCTGACCTCTGACCTCTTCCCTGCTGTCGCTGTAGGGTCCGGATGGTTGCAGGCAAGAGGCCTCTGTGTATGTGGAGGACTGGGGTAGGAGGGTGTGGGAGAACCACATTGTAAAGGGCACCATCCCCTTCCATATTCTTAGGAAAGGATGTGTAAGGCGGCCTCTTGTTGTTATAACTCACCGTGTCTGGCGTCTCTCCCATCAGCCTTGCTACTGTACACCCTACCCCAGTTCCCCTGCTCCTTTGACTGGTTTTTCCCTTCAATTATTCCCTAGTTTTTCATTTGTTATTCCCTAGTTCCTTGTTTCATATTTGTTCCCTAATAATGGGAACAAACGGGAATAATCTATCTATCTATCTATCTATCTATCTATCTATCTATCTATCTATCTATCTATCTATCTATCTATCTATCTATCTATCTATCTATCTATCTATCTATCTATCTATCTATCTATCTATCTATCTATCTATCTATCTATCTATCTATCTATCTATCTATCTATCTATCCTTTCGGTTCATGCATACCACATTCAATGACAATTAAAAGCAAGAAGAGGATTTTATAATCATACTACTTCCCATTCTAAAAAGGAAGGGAGAAAACTTCACTTCAACCAAAACGGGTGTTTCCAAACTGCACGCGAGCAAAAGCATCCAAAAACATTTTCATTTTGCACATAAGTGGCGTTTATGGATGTGAGAGTGAACCTTTCTCCCAGGCAGCCATACTTGATCATTTTGTGCCTGTCAAGGGGACTTTTAATGTTGCCCTCTAGTGGTCACTGTGGACTGACCTGTCATTAGATTTAGGCTAAACCCTACATGTGGTTTTCCACTACATGACTAACAGTCAGAAATGCTTGATAATATGAATGAGTAATATTGCCTTGTTGAATATTTGCTACATTTATTTGAGCAACTACTCAACACTTAATAGAAAAGAGGATTTCCTACGAATAGATACTCATTCGCATGAACACACTTTAACAGCTCATTCCTTTTGCAGGACCCAGAAGGAAAGCCAAAGAAAGCCAATATTCGGGATAACAGAGATGGAACGTACACCGTATCCTATGTCCCAGATATGACAGGACGCTACACTATTACAATCAAATATGGCGGGGATGAGATTCCATACTCCCCCTACCGCATCCATGCGCTGCCCAGTGGAGATGCCAGCAAATGCCTTGTGACAGGTCAGTTACAGATGTCTATGTCTCATCCCTTTGTGGCCTTTTATAGTGATGTATTGCTGCTCATTACTGTTATTATTCGTGTCTTGTGGTTTATTGCTTTAAAAAAAATCATGAATTGTAACTAATCTTTCTGTTTATCTATAGTGTCGATTGGGGGACACGGACTGGGTGAGTTACCTCTTTCGATCTTTGCCAGCCTTTTAACTGGGATCAGTTTAGGCCACTCTTTTTCATTGAGTGGTCCCATTTGAATTCGCTCCATAACTGTGTCTCTGTCTGATTGGTGTAGAAAATGTATTGTAATCTTTCTTATAATTGCTTTGTGGCTGTACCATGGTCAGGCTCAGGGCTCGGACCTACCATTCAAATTGGCGAGGAGACCGTTATCACTGTGGATGCAAAGGCTGCTGGGAAGGGGAAGGTCACCTGCAAAGTGTCAACTCCAGATGGGGCGGAGCTAGACGTGGATGTGGTGGAGAATGCGGACGGAACATTTGATATCTATTATACTGCTCCAGAACCTGGGAAATACGTCATCACCATTCGCTTTGGAGGAGAGCACATTCCCAACAGTCCCTTCCATGTGGTGGTAAGCAACTCTGTATTATGGATCTGCATTATGATTTTTATTATGAAATATTTTGTATATACTTGTGTACAGTATGTATACTACTGTTCAAAAGTTTGGGGTCAGTAAGATTTTTGTAATGTTAGGTCTGTTATGCTTACCAAGGATGCATTTATTGTGTTTTAATATCTTTTTAAAAAATAATAATAATTCAAAAATATGGCTACAGTGCATGGTGTGTTTTTACAAAGTAATCATTCTCCCAAATAGAAACCTTTATTTGACTTAATTAATTGAGAATGAATTTAACTTAGCAATTCAATTCCAGTTCAGTGGGTCGAATTGAATTAGCTGCATGTAAATGTGTGTTGTGTGAAACCCTAAACATGTGACCACCTCCTTCTCCAGGCATCTGATACCATCCCTATAATTGAGGAACCGTGTGATAAACTGCAGTTACAGCAGCCCTACGCCCCCTACAAGGGCTACACCCCTCACTGGGTACACACCACCCGTAGCCATCAGATAACATCCTAAATGCTTTCTGCTCTTCAGCCTTTATCATTATACCTTTTCATTTCCTCCATCTTTGCAAAGATTTTCTATGAGCTTTGCTGCTGACATCTTTTTAACAACGGCTAGTTGGCTGATCATGCATTCGTAGAGTTAATGAATCGGTCGTTGATCTCCCATTGCAGAGGCGGTGTTTTTGTACAAGTCTCTTTTATGTGGCTTTGTAGCTGCTGCTTTTATTTCATCTATTGCAGCTCAACCAGTCAGGCCCTTGTCTGTTTTTCTTTCTTTTTTTCAGTCATTAATCCTTTGCATGCACTTTCTGCTCACTGTCCTTAGTTAGCAGTGCAGTGATGCTGAAATCTCTTTCTCTTCCAGGCCACTGAGGAACCAATCACTGCAGTGGATGCCATGGAGCCAATGCTCCGCCCATTCAATCTCGTCATTCCATTTACTGTGCAAAAGGGGGAGATTACAGGTATTAGCACTTACTAATTAATACAATAATTCATTAATTAAAATAACTAGGTAATAATAATATAACAAAGTGAACTTTTTAAAAGTGTACTTAAATGTGTTATGAAGCATAATCATGAATGTACACTTTTGTGGCCTTTCAACTCCATCATATTATATCGTCTGCAACTGCAAGTAGAGTTTAAAAAATATATATACTGTATGTTAAGGATTTTAAGTACACTAGACCTGCACATTCATTACAATTAAGCACACTTCTTTTTCACTTGAGCCTACACAATTCTGTATTTAAAAAGGTGTCATTTTGTCTTTTCCAGGTGAGGTACGAATGCCTTCTGGTAAGACCGCCCGTCCCAACATCACTGATAACAAGGACGGGACGGTGACAGTCAAATACGCCCCCACCGAGAAGGGCCTGCATGAGATGGACATCAAATATGACGGGAATCACATACCAGGTACCCAAACAATCAGACATTTGCACTAAAATCGGGAAATGTAATAGTTATATTATAATTTGGTCTGTTAAATAATGTCTGTATTTGACATGGATCATGAAACATGAAGTGACACTCTTTTAATGTCTTCCTACAGGAAGTCCACTGCAGTTCTATGTAGATGCCATTAACAGTGGGCATGTGAATGCACACGGTCCTGGTCTGAGTCACGGCATGGTCAACAAATCTGCCACCTTCACAATCGTCACTAAGGACGCTGGAGAAGGTAACACACAAACCAAGCCCGGCAGCCTCACAGTCGCATTGCATTAGTCTCACATTGCCAGACTTTTGACTATCCACAGTGCACTCTCATTTTCTCTCAGGAGGTCTGTCTTTGGCAGTGGAGGGCCCCTCTAAGGCAGAGATCAGCTGTAAGGATAATAAAGACGGCACCTGCACTGTGTCCTACCTGCCAACGGCCCCAGGAGACTACAACATAATCGTCAAATTTGATGACAAGCACATTGCTGGAAGCCCCTTTACAGCCAAGATCACAGGTTGGTGTTTGTGTGTGCCCAAATATGGCTATGAGTGAGAGAGAGAGAGGTAAACAAGAGAGGGCAAAGTTATGTCTCTCCATAATGTCTGTGAATCACTAAATTAGCTGGCGTGTGTATTTATGTGTGTGCGCATGCCTTCACACCTGGAGAATTTAACCACATCTGTAAAATGCTTCTAAAAGTAGTTGGCAGAATTTTTAGAAACAGGAAGCAGCTGTTTCCCCCTCCTCCAGTCTCACTCTCACTTTGCCCCTCAATTTCTCTCTGTGACGGAACTGGGGTTGCACCCGCACAACGAATGCTTATTTGAATAATTGGATCATATTTGCTAGTTCTAATAAATAAATAAACAAGAACCACTTTCAAAAGTTTGGGGTCTGTAAGATTTTTGAAAGAAGCCTCTCATATTCACCAAGGCTTCATTTATTTGATCAAAAATACAGTAAAAACATTAATACTGTTAAATATTTTTAATTTTAATGTGTTTTAAAATGAAATTTATTCATGTGATGGCAAAGCTGAAATTGTTATATATTAATCATTCTAATATGCTGTTCTGAAACATTTCTCCTTCTCAAATCAATGTTGAAAACGGTTGTGCTGTTTAATATTTTTGTGTAAACCATGATTTTTTTGATGAAAAGAAATTCAACAAAGAGTACATAGAATTATTATTTTTTTGGTAACAATTTATGTCTTTACTTTCAATTTTTTATAATATTTTTTTATGTTATTTTTTATGTTATTTTTTATAATATATTACATATCTTTTTAGTATTTTAAACATTTTATAAAAAATAATGTTTATATATATATATATTGAAAGTCACTATTGATTATGGCTTCTCACTTTATTCTCTCACATTCTTGATAAAGGTGATGACTCCATGAGGACTTCTCAGCTGAACGTTGGCACGGCCACAGACGTGTCTCTGAAGATCACAGAGACGGACCTGAGCTCCCTGACCGCGACTATCAGAGCCCCATCTGGCAACGAGGAGCCCTGCCTGCTGAAGAGACTGCCAAACCGACACATCGGTAAGTCACTCTTCAAGCCTGCCAGCACCTGCGTCATGACTGAACTGATAAACCCGTACAAAAGCCAGATCATATTATGTTTAGGCAGGACATGTTGAAGGGCCATCAACCATGAGGTAGTTTTAGTGGGAAGGGCATGTTTATGTACACACCTGCAAATAAGAATCACTAATATTTAGGTCAATTTTTCCAGAAGGGAAAGACTGGGAATGTAATTATAACACAAATTTTTTTGGGTTTCCCAAAACAAGAAAGTATGAGTCCTCTGAAACACTGAAACTTTCTTATCTTGTGATGATGCCTTAGAATTTGTCTCAGAAAACATTATTTGAGACTGAGTGCTCCTTCCTGTGATTTCAAAGAGAATCAACTATAAGCTCAGAAAAGGCTTTTGATGTAAAGCCAAAACCTGAGGCCTATCACTTTTGTTAGATATGATAGTGCTACCATAAAAAAAAACTCTGATTAAACCTGAACAAAGACCTGTCCCGTTGCTCTTTTCCCTCAGGAATATCCTTCACTCCTAAGGAGGTGGGAGAGCATGTGGTCAGCGTAAAGAAGAATGGAAAACACGTGACCAACAGCCCATTCAAGATCATGGTGGGCCAGTCTGAGATCGGAGATGCCAGTAAAGTGAAGGTGTTTGGAAAAGGTCTGATTGAAGGACACACCTTCGAAGTGGCTGAGTTTATCGTGGACACCAGAAGTGCAGGTAAATGGTATTCTAGGACATGTGGTGTTCATTATGCTTAGTGTATGCGCACTTTCGAATGGATAGTCTTTAGATTCACTGAAAAGTTGAGCTACTTTTGCGCACTGTATTGAATCATGCATAAATCCCACTTGGTCTGTACATTAGGTTATGGAGGTCTGGGTCTGTCTATCGAGGGGCCAAGCAAAGTTGACATTAATTGTTCGGATGTGGAAGACGGAACATGCAAAGTGACCTACTGCCCAACCGAACCCGGAACATACATCATCAATATCAAATTCGCAGACCAACACGTGCCAGGTACTGCACATATCTCAAACATTAGTGCTTTCTGAGGTGGGCGGCTCTCAAACTCTTCACCTCTTCCACAGGAAGTCCATTTACAGTGAAGGTTCTGGGTGAGGGACGAATGAAGGAGAGTATTACCAGAAAGAGGCAGGCGCCCTCTATCGCCACGGTGGGCAGCACTTGCGACCTCAACCTCAAGATTCCAGGTGAGCAGCAAAGGAATGAGACGCTAGGGAGGGTTGTCAAGTCTCGAGTCAAGTCTTTCTGAAATTGCATAATGACTAGTAGGTACTACATTTGATTTGATTATGAGTTCACGACTGTTAAACTTATGTTTTGTATAGTATGAATATGGGTAGTAAGAATGAAATTTGGACATACTACATCCACCATGTTGTCACTGTCATGTGATCTACCAGCGTCAGTTGCCGCTGCTTCACTGCCATGCACATCTCTTTTACTGTGGCCTTATGGGATAGTAAAGTGTTCATCAGATGCACTTCAGAATCGGGTGGTAGTAGGTCTTGCGGGGACTTTTCGGTTACTGTCATAAGAATTCGGACATACAACTTGTCTCACACCTAAATTCTGTTTTAAGCTTACTATGTACTGTAGTTGGGAAGTAGGCATATTCGGACACAGGGTTTGTCTCCTTTCTCAACTGTTTCTCACTGACTCCCACTGTCATGTCACTTCCTATCTCTCGAATCAGAGTGGTTCCGTTTGAAACTGTATAAAATTTTAATTAAAGTTGTGTTGATAAAAAAAAAAAAAAAGAATACGCAATTTGTTTCCATTCTACTCGGAAGCTTGCATTTCCTGTTTCTCTTTTTCATTGCTTCCCTCCTTCTTCCTTCTCCTCTTTCCTTTTTCCTCTGTGTTCCGGGTTCCTCGTCTGTAGGGAACTGGTTTCAGATGGTGACGGCTCAAGAGCGACTCACCCGTACCTTCACCCGCAGCAGCCACACCTACACACGCACAGAACGCACAGAGATCAGCAAGACCCATGCAGGCGAGACCAAGAGAGAAGTGCGGGTGGAAGAGAGCACCCAGGTGGGGGGCGACCCCTTCAGGAACGTATTCGGTGGATTTCTGGGCAGGGAGAAGCTGGGAACCTTCAGCAGCGGCCAGGGCCGACAATCAGAGGGTGTGTGCGTGTGTGTGTGTGTGTGTTTGTGTGCGTTGATTGCTGTTTTTTTTCCTTTTCCTTTTTACTCGCCTGAAATGTTCCAAATCTGAGAGATTTCAGGGAGAGTAATTGATAACAGAATTTTCGTTTTTGAGTGAACTATCCCTTTAAGTTTTGCAGCTCTTACAAGTTTCATTTTGTGTTATTGTGTATGTGTGTGTGATGAAGTCATGGTATGTGTGTGTTTATGGGGTTTTTGAGCGGGAGTGAACGCACTCTTTCCACTGCAGACATTTATGACAGGAGAACCGAGCTGGAAAATCTGAGCAGCCGTCAGCTCTGGCCAGCTCCGCCAAAACATCTTCTTTTATAGAAGAAATGCCTGAAATTTTATGTGGAACGGTTTATACGTATGCCTGTCTCTTTTCCCTTCTCTCCCTCTCTTTCTCATACACTCAACGCCGTCCCTCTTTCTCTCTCAGGTGAATCAGGCACACAGGAGATGACCGCACAGGTGACGAGTCCCAGCGGTAACACGGATGACGCTGAGATCGTAGAAGGAGAGGACAGCGCCTATAGCGTGCGCTTTGTGCCTCAGGAGATGGGCCCCCACACCGTCAATGTCAAATACAGGGGCCAGCATGTCCCCGGAAGCCCTTTCCAGTTCACCGTGGGGCCCCTTGGAGAGGGAGGGGCCCACAAGGTCCGGGCCGGTGGTACTGGACTGGACAGGGGTGTGGCTGGAGTTCCAGGTAAGAGACAGGAAGCAGTATTAGTATTGATATTGTTAATTAAAAACTGTTTTAAAAAATCTGTTAATTTAAGTTACTCTGAAATAAAATAAAATGTAGGGTTAGGTTAGGGTTATTTAAATATAGTATTTGATTAAACACGTACAAAAAAAAAAAAATCTAATTAGAGATGTTACCTTGGAAACTAACTGAAATAAAAATAAATAAAAGAAATTGCTAAAACTGAAGCTAAAATTAAAATGGATAAATATATATATATATATATATATATATATATATAAACAAAACCTTATTCAAAATATTAATAAATACTATAATTTATATATGCATATACTATAAGTAATCCTAAAATAACACTGACAGGAAGTCATGCACTGTTTATCTGGGATAGTGCGAACATTACTTTAGACCACTGAGGTCTACCAGTTTTTTTTTGTTTTTGTTGCCATTAGCAGAATTTTTTTTAACTTTTTTTTAATGTGTGATTTTCAGCTGAGTTCAGTATCTGGACTCGTGAGGCGGGTGCTGGTGGTTTGTCAATAGCTGTTGAGGGGCCCAGCAAAGCAGAGATTTCCTTTGAGGACAGGAAGGACGGTTCCTGTGGGGTGGCCTACGTAGTACAGGAGCCTGGTAAGTGCTAATGCTAATTTTCAATTACACAGATGTGTTTTACAATGGCTCTCAGTTTTAATCTCTCATTCTCACATTTCATTAATTCATTTATTTAATTTCAGGTGACTACGAGGTGTCAATCAAATTTAACGATGAACATATCCCAGACAGCCCTTTCATCGTTCCCATTGCATCACTATCAGATGACGCCCGCCTACTTACCATCACCAGCCTGCAGGTGAGTGACTCCAGATCAAACACACTCGCGCAGAGAGGCCTCGTTATTCTCTGTAGCAGCGGGACAGGTGAGATTCAGGGACTCTTGAGAGCGGATGGCAGCTTATTTATCAACACACTCTTTGAGAGACTGTGAGAGCACTTGATGGAGAGCACAGAACAGCTTATCATGAGACGAGACAAGTGTTTTTGCAGTTCCCTTCACGAAGGGAGTTGCTCAGGAAAGACAAAAGAGCATGGCAAAGTAGTTTTATTTTGGCCGTTGTGAATATTCTCGCTGAGGAAGACGCATCTTTACACGCTAAGCTTTAGAACGCTGAAGATTAGATGAAATGCTACGTCTGCCTGGCTCTCTCAGCAGGAGATGGGTCTGAAGGTGAACCAGGAGGCCTCGTTTGCCGTGCAGCTGAACGGAGCGAGAGGAGCGATTGATGCCAAGGTGCACACACCGTCTGGAGCAGTGGAGGAGTGTTACATCACTGAGCTAGACAATGGTGAGCAAAAAAGACAAGGGAATTATTTGATCTAGAATTAGTTATATGATTGTGTATATTATTATTAGTTATTATTTTATTAAACCATTTTTATTAAAGAATTGTATTATTATTAATATAGTAAAGTATTTTTTAAATATTATATATAATGTATAGTATTTTTTATATATAATATACATAATTTAAATATATAATTTAATATAATATTGTATTAGTTAAATATGTTATTTAATGACTTTGTATATTATTATTTATATATTATTTTGCTATATATATTATTATGATGATTATTGTTTACATTTATAGTATATAAATAATTCTGTATTAATTCTGTGATATATTATGTTATCAAACTATTTGTATTATATTATTTTGTTATTTTTGTATAATTTTTTGTTATATATTATTATTATTTATATTATCTAAATATTTGTTTACATTGTTTAATATATTCATTTCAAAACCCATTATTTTATATTATTTTGTCATTAGGGGCCAAGCACTGAAAGTGCGGAGGCACCTATTGTTTTCGTTCCGGTTCTTATTATTATTATTAGGGGCCAAGCACTGAAGGTGCGGGCACCTATTGTATCTGTTCCCGTACCAAAAATAATTCTTCTTCTTCTTCCGCTCTGGGAGTCTATGGCAGCCCATAGAACCGATCGCGGGAAAGTTGTAATGGTTTGACATTCGGATAGAGGACAGTCCCAACATTAAATACACCAATTTTGGTGTGTCTAAGTCATTCCCTCTAGCGCCACCAACTGTCCAAAGTTTCACTCATGTTTATTCTAATAACTTTTGAACCACAAGGGCTAGAAACAAAATTCTTTTTTCCTCTGATTTCTGACCTCGTGACGATTCGATTGCACCCAATGACGTCATTTTGCGCCATGAAAAGTTTTCCGCCATTTTGAATTTTCCGAAAAAGCTACTTTTTCGAACTCCTCCTAGGCCGTTGCTCCAATTTCCATGAAAATTGAATCAGATCATCTACAGACCATGCCGACAAAAAGTTATGGAATTCAAGTTGATTCGAATTACCGTTCTCGAATACCGCGCAAATAAATTTTACGTAGCGCTTGCAAAAACAGACGTAAGGCCGTATCTCCACAACGCTTTATCGGATTCAGACCAAATTTGGTACATGTCATCACAAGCATGACCTGAGGCTACATGCTGCGTTTCGGCGCAGCGCCACCTACTGGTCCGGAGATATGAAGAATTTATATTTTTGCTTATAACTTCTGAACGGTTTGTCCAAAAATCATAAAAGTGGTCTCGATAGATTCAGGGCGTCATTTTGAGTTGACTGATATCCAATTTGTCCATATCGGCCATTTTGGCTGTCGGCCATTTTGAATTATGTGCTAAAATGCTGTATTTTATGAACGCATGAACGTATCGTTACGAAACTCAGTATGGGTCATCAGTACAACGCCCTAAAAGTACTCAAAAATTTATGAGACAGCGCCACCTTTTGGTCAAAAGTTATAATGAAATTTCCAAAAATGCTAATAACTTTTGAATAAATTTGCCTATAGTAATGACACTGATCTCAATAGATTCCTTGGGTTATGCTGAAAACATAGATACCAATTTTGCCATAGTCAGCCAAACTTCCTGTCCGCCATCTTTATTTTCTTTTAAAACCTACTTTTTCAAACTCCTCCTAGACCGAACGTCCGATTTTCACCAAAATTGGATCGTGTCATCTCCAGACCGTGCCGAGTAAAAGTTATGGATTTCGTGTCGATAGACAAAACCGTTTTCGTATACCGCAGTGGCAAAGTTGAGGCATGATGCCAAAATGACTATTCAGGCTTTATATCTGCAATGCCTTGACATATTGACACCAAACTTTGTATGTGTCATTGTCACTTCACTCTGACCACATCACATCAGTTTCGTAACTGCGCCACCTATTGGTCGAAAGTGATAATCATATTTTTAGTTATTGTGTGTGATTTTTCAACCATTTTGCCCAAATTCATCTTCAAATGTCTTTAATTGCTCCTTGCTGCAGTGGGTCTCACACTCCCAGCCACTTTGGCATGTCTTGTCGTCTTGCTTGCGCTTGGCCCCGGTGATTGCTGCTTGCAGCTATATTTATTATTATTATTCTGCTTCTTCCGACTGGGCGTCTATGGCAGCCCATAGAAGCGTATGCGGGAAAGTTGTTCCGGTATGACATTCTGATAGAGGACATTCCCAACAGTAATTGCACCAATTTTGGTGTCTCTAACTCATTCCCTCTAGCGCCACCACCTGTCCAAAGTTTCACTTATATTATGCTAATAACTTTTAAACCGTAAGGCCTATCAACAAAATTCTTTTTTCCTCTGATTCCTGAGCTCACGACGATTCGACTGGACCCTATGACGTCATTTTCCGTCATAAAAATATGGCCGCCATTTTGAATTGTCCAAAAAACCTTCTTTTGCGAACTCGTCCTAGACGGTTTGTCCGATTTGCACCAAAATTGCACCAGATCATCTTCAGGCTGTGGGGACAAAAAGTTATGGAATTCAAGTTGATTCGTCAAACCGTTTTCGATAAACGCGCAAACAAATTTTACGTAGCGCTTGCGAAAACAGACATAAGGCTGTATCTCCGCATCGCTTAATCGTATTCAAACCAAACTTCCTACATGTCATCACAAGCATGACCTGAGGCTACATGCTGCGTTTCGGCGCAGCGCCACCTACTGGTCTGGAGATATGAAAAAAGGCTATTTTTGCTTATAACTTCTGAACGGTTTGTCCAAAAATCACAAAAGTGGTCTCGATAGATTCAGGGCGTCATGTTGAGTTGACTGATATCCAATTTTTCCATATCGGCCATTTTGGCTGTCGGCCATTTTGAATTATGTGCTAAAATGCTGTATTTTATGAACGCATGAACGTATCGTTACGAAACTCAGTATGGGTCATCAGTACAAAGCCCTAAAGGTACTCAAAAGATTATGAGACAGCGCCACCTTTTGGTCAAAAGTTATAATGAAATTTCCAAAAATGCTAATAACTTTTGAATAAATTTGCCTATAGTAATGACACTGATCTCAATAGATTCCTTGGGTTATGCTGAAAACATAGATACCAATTTTGCCATAGTCAGCCAAACTTCCTGTCCGCCATCTTTATTTTCTTTTAAAACCTACTTTTTCAAACTCCTCCTAGACCGAACGTCCGATTTTCACCAAAATCGGATCGTGTCATCTCCAGACCGTGCCGAGTAAAAGTTATGGATTTCGTGTCGATAGACGAAACCGTTTTCGTATACCGCAGTGGCAAAGTTGAGGCATGATGCCAAAATGACTATTCAGGCTTTATATCTGCAATGCCTTGACATATTGACACCAAACTTTGTATGTGTCATTGTCACTTCACTCTGACCACATCACATCAGTTTCGTAACTGCGCCACCTATTGGTCGAAAGTGATAATCATATTTTTAGTTATTGTATGTGATTTTTCAACCATTTTGCCCAAATTCATCTTCAAATGTCTTTAATTGCTCCTTGCTGCAGTGGGTCTCACACTCCCAGCCACTTTGGCATGTCTTGTCGTCTTGCTTGCGCTTGGCCCCGGTGATTGCTGCTTGCAGCTATATTTTTATATATTATTCATGTTTTTCTTTTTTATTATTATTCGTATTATTTACATGTATACTATATAAATATTTATCTATTAATTATGTAATATATTATTTTATTTGATTATTTAGGGGCCAAGCACTGAAGGTGCGGGCACCTATTGTATCTGTTCCCGTACCAAAAATAATTCTTCTTCTTCTTCCGCTCTGGGAGTCTATGGCAGCCCATAGAACCGATCGCGGGAAAGTTGTAATGGTTTGACATTCGGATAGAGGACAGTCCCAACATTAAATACACCAATTTTGGTGTGTCTAAGTCATTCCCTCTAGCGCCACCAACTGTCCAAAGTTTCACTCATGTTTATTCTAATAACTTTTGAACCACAAGGGCTAGAAACAAAATTCTTTTTTCCTCTGATTCCTGACCTCGTGACGATTCGATTGCACCCAATGACGTCATTTTGCGCCATGAAAAGTTTTCCGCCATTTTGAATTTTCCGAAAAAGCTACTTTTTCGAACTCCTCCTAGGCCGTTGCTCCAATTTCCATGAAAATTGAATCAGATCATCTACAGACCATGCCGACAAAAAGTTATGGAATTCAAGTTGATTCGCTTAGCAATTTTCGAAAAAACCCACAAACAAATTTTACGTAGCGCTTGCGAAAACAGACGTAAGGCTGTATCTCCGCAACGCTTTGTTGGATTCAGACCAAATTTGCCACATGTCATCACAAGCATGACTTGAGCCTACATGCTGCGTTTCGGCGCAGCGCCACCTACTGGTCCGGAGATATGAAAAATGGCTATTTTTGCTTATAACTTCTGAACAGTTTGCCCAAAAATCATCAAATTGGTCTCGTTAGATTCAGGCCAACATGCTGAGTCGACTGATATCCAATTTTACCATGTCGGCCATTTTGGCTGTCGGCCATTTTGAATTTTGTGCTAAAATGCTGTATTTTAAGAACGCATGAATGGATTGTTACGAAACATGGTATGGGTCATCAGCACGATGCCCTGAAGGAGCGTGAGAAGTTTCGAAACAGCGCCACCTTGTGGTCAAAAGTTATAACAACATTTCCAAAAAGGCTAATAACCTTTGAATACATCTGCCTATTGAAATGCCACTGGTCTCAATAGATTCGCTGGGTCACGCTGAGAACATAGATACCAAGTTTGCCATATTTGGCCGAACTTCCTGTCCGCCATCTTGATTTTCAGTCAAAACCTACTTTGTCGAACTCCTCCTAGACCGTTTGTCCGATTTTCACCAAAATCGAATCGTATCATCTCCACACTGTACCGACAAAAAGTTATGGAATTCGTGTTGATTCGTCAAACCGTTCTCAAATACCGCGCAAACAAATTTTACGTTGTGCTACAGCTACAGATTTAGTGCAAAAGTACTACATCGCCCATAACTCCTAGAGTCCGTTTGTCCTAGACTCAAGTGTCTCACACCACTGTGATCCCTGGCTCAAGGCGGACAAAATGGCTATCTCCAATTTCGATTTAGGCCAGAAAAATTTTCTGCTATGTCGAATTTTGTCCGAAACCTACTTTTGCAAACTAGTCCTAGGTTTTTCACCAGATCGGAACCAAACCAGTCTAGGACATTTCTCTGGACTCTCTAGATCAATAAATATCGAAAAAAAAGTTGAACTTTTGCATTTGGGTGGCTGTAACAGGGTCATTTAGAAAAGGGGCGTGGCAAAATACACTAAAAAGCCTATAAATCCCATATGAAAATTCAGAACTTCACCAAAATTGATGAGCATATGTGTCAGAACATGGTGAGGAAGCATGCAGAGTTTCATGGAGATCGGACCATAGGTGGCGCTGTAACTGGCAAAAAGCCTTCAATCTTATTAGGGGTTCAAGCATGAAATGCTGAAACCCTATTGTAATTAAGGATTCGTAAAACGCATCGTGCAGGCCAAACCGTAAGGCCTAGAGACGTGAAACCTGGCCAGATGGTAGGCCTCAATTTGGGGACAACCTATCAGAGTATGACCCCGAATGGCCCATAGGTGGCGCTACAGCAACCAAAAGTTCAAAATTGATCATAGCTCTTAGACCGTTTGTCCCAGGATCAAGTGCCCCAAATCGTTGGAATCCTTGGCTCAAGGCGGACAAAATGGCCATCTCCGATTTTGATTTAGGCCAGAAAAAATTTCTGCTATGTCGAATTTTGTCCAAAACCTACTTTTGCGAACTAGTCCCTGGTTTTTCGCCCGACCGGAGCCAAACCAGTCTAGGACATTTCTCTGGACTCTCTCGATCAATAGTTTTTGAAAAAAAGTAGAATTTTTGCATTTGGTTGGCTATAACAGGGTCATTTGGAAAATGGGCGGGGCAAAATACAGTCAAAAGCCTCTAAATCCTAAACAAAAACTCAGAACATCACGAAAATCGCTGAGCATATGTGTCATGACATGGTGAACAAGCGTGCCGAGTTTCATGCAGATCAGACCATAGGTGGCACTATAAATGGCAAAAAGGTTCCCTTATTATTAGGGGCCAAGCACTGAAGGTGCGGGCACCTATTGTATCTGTTCCCGTACCAAAAATAATTCTTCTTCTTCTTCCGCTCTGGGAGTCTATGGCAGCCCATAGAACCGATCGCGGGAAAGTTGTAATGGTTTGACATTCGGATAGAGGACAGTCCCAACATTAAATACACCAATTTTGGTGTGTCTAAGTCATTCCCTCTAGCGCCACCAACTGTCCAAAGTTTCACTCATGTTTATTCTAATAACTTTTGAACCACAAGGGCTAGAAACAAAATTCTTTTTTCCTCTGATTCCTGACCTCGTGACGATTCGATTGCACCCAATGACGTCATTTTGCGCCATGAAAAGTTTTCCGCCATTTTGAATTTTCCGAAAAAGCTACTTTTTCGAACTCCTCCTAGGCCGTTGCTCCAATTTCCATGAAAATTGAATCAGATCATCTACAGACCATGCCGACAAAAAGTTATGGAATTCAAGTTGATTCGCTTAGCAATTTTCGAAAAAACCCACAAACAAATTTTACGTAGCGCTTGCGAAAACAGACGTAAGGCTGTATCTCCGCAACGCTTTGTTGGATTCAGACCAAATTTGCCACATGTCATCACAAGCATGACTTAAGGCTACATGCTGCGTTTCGGCGCAGCGCCACCTACTGGTCCGGAGATATGAAAAATGGCTATTTTTGCTTATAACTTCTGAACAGTTTGCCCAAAAATCATCAAATTGGTCTCGTTAGATTCAGGCCAACATGCTGAGTCGACTGATATCCAATTTTCCCATATCGGCCATTTTGGCTGTCGGCCATTTTGAATTATGTGCTAAAATGCTGTATTTTATGAACGCATGAACGTATCGTTACGAAACTCAGTATGGGTCATCAGTACAACGCCCTAAAGGTACTCAAAAATTTATGAGACAGCGCCACCTTTTGGTCAAAAGTTATAATGAAATTTCCAAAAATGCTAATAACTTTTGAATAAATTTGCCTATAGTAATGACACTGATCTCAATAGATTCCTTGGGTTATGCTGAAAACATAGATACCAATTTTGCCATAGTCAGCCAAACTTCCTGTCCGCCATCTTTATTTTCTTTTAAAACCTACTTTTTCGAACTCCTCCTAGACCGAATGTCCGATTTTCACCAAAATCGGATCGTGTCATCTCCAGACCGTGCCGAGTAAAAGTTATGGATTTCGTGTCGCTAGACGAAACCGTTTTTGTATACCGCAGTGGCAAAGTTGAGGCATGATGCCAAAATGACTATTCAGGCTTTATATCTGCAATGCCTTGACATATTGACACCAAACTTTGTAAGTGTCATTGTCACTTCACTCTGACCACATCACATCAGTTTCGTAACTGCGCCACCTATTGGTCGAAAGTGATAATCATATTTTTAGTTATTGTATGTGATTTTTCAACCATTTTGCCAAAATTCATCTTTAAATGTCTTCAATTGCTCCTTGCTGCAGTTGGTCTCACACTCCCAGCCACTTTGGCATGTCTTGTCGTCTTGCTTGCGCTTGGCCCCGGTGATTGCTGCTTGCAGCTATATTTATATATTGTTTATGTTATGTTATTATTTGTATTATTATTATTTATATTATCGCAATGAATGTATACATTGCTTAATATATTACTATATAATATATTACTTTAAACATTAATTTTCATTATATTATTTTGTTGTTTTGTCTATTATTCAAGTTTTGTCTTATTTATTATTATGTTATATAAATATGTTATATTATTTTATTAAACCATTTTTATTTTTTTTATTTTGTGTATGATTAATTATACAACAATAATAATAATAGTAATAATGCATTTTATTTATAATGTGTTTTTCTCATACCCAAAGCGCTACAAAAACTGAAAATTGAGGTAAAATAGAGAAATGCAGACATAATACAATACAAGGAAATACAATAAATACAGTAAAACAGTAAAACAAACATTAATAGAATGCAACACCCTACAAATTATGATGACTGTAATATTTAAAGACACACTAGAACTGATGTTAGTTTAGAGTTATATGGATATAGATTGGATTTGAACTTATTCAACATCGCATGCCTGTTTGTGCAGATAAACACGCCATACGGTTTATTCCACGGGAGAACGGCGTCCACTCCATTGATGTCCGTTTTAACGGGAGTCACATCCCAGGCAGTCCCTTCAAGATCCGTGTTGGGGAACCCGGCCAGGCGGGAGATCCAGGAATGGTGACTGCCTTTGGGCCCGGACTGGAGGGGGGAACTACAGGTATGACACCAACCAACCAAGCAGCCAATCACGGGTGTTAACACACAAACGCACGTACATTCACTCAATACATCTCATCCTTCACAGGTGTACCCTCGGATTTCATTGTAAACACGTGTAACGCTGGGTCAGGAGCTCTGTCGGTTACCATTGACGGCCCATCGAAAGTGAAGATGGATTGTCAGGAATGTCCAGAAGGATACAAGGTCACATACACACCCATGGCTCCCGGCAGCTACCTCATCTCCATCAAATATGGAGGACCGCAGCATATTGTGGGCAGTCCCTTCAAAGCCAAAGTCTCCGGTGAGACATCACACACTACCTTAGACTATTTACATATAGGACTGACACTGACACTGGTGTGGTGCTCAGGACACAAAAAATGGCCCTGAAGTCTGGGACAAATACATAAATATGGGGAAATAACTATAAATAAAAGCTGAAAAGGTTTCCAGCACTTATGTTGAAATATGAAATTCTGACTATGAGATGAGGATTATTGTGCAATATGATGGAGTGGATTTGAAACCACACAAGCTTATGAAACTATGAAAATGTGTGGAACTGTTTGACATTTGACCAAATGTAACAGCAACTCATCTTTCATGAAGCAAATCAATAAAAAGAAATCCCCTCTTCCAGGCGCACGTCTGTCCGGCGGACACTCTCTACACGAAACGTCATCGGTTCTGGTGGAAACGGTGACAAAATCATCCTCGGTGGCCGGATCTTTCTCTACTCTGCCAAAGTTCTCGTCTGACGCCAGTAAGGTGGTCTCCAGGGGGGCCGGACTCTCCAAAGCCTTCATTGGCCAGAAGAACACCTTCACGGTGGACTGCAGTAAAGCAGGTACATCACTTTTTCAAGCATGCATGGATGTATTTGTACATTCACTAGTGCACATTCACAGATGACTCATTTTATTTTTGCAGGGACAAACATGTTAATGGTAGGAGTGCACGGGCCAAAGACTCCCTGTGAGGAAGTCTACGTCAAACACATGGGCAACAGAATGTACAATGTCACATACACAGTGAAGGAGAAAGGAGACTACATCCTCATAGTCAAATGGGGCGAAGAAATGGTGCCCGGAAGCCCTTTCCACGTCACAGTGCCTTAAAAGACTGTCTTTAGATCCTCTCCACTATGCAAAGACTCTACTGATCGTCCTGGGACAGAGACGGGACTCACCGACAATGCCTTTTCATGACATATTAACTCACTGTGTTTTACAAGTAATCAAGAAAACGTTCTATATCTGCATACGCTTTATCCAAAGGTCATCATGTGTTCATTTCACGCTCGGTTATGTATCTTAACTTTTTTTTTATGATGTTATTTTAGATGTTGTGAGACTAGAGAATGTTTGAAGCAGAAGTGAATGATAAAATGGTTTTGCACTGCCCCAGCAGTTGCTGTTTTGAAGATGCTACATACCCTGTTACCAGTCAAGTTACTGTCCGGACCATTTACAGACGTAATTTAACAGCTGAGTTATTTAATCTTTTTATTATTATTATTATCTAATGCTAAATCTGGTCTTATTTTTATGAGGGAATAACATAATTTAGTCCCTGAGTCTGGACTAGGTTTGCACCCGGTCCTCCTGATCAAGGGCTTAGTTTGAGCAGGGAAAGCCTAATATTTGAGTCCTAGTGGACTAGGTTTAGGCTCACACTGGGTCTAAACCGGTCCCGGGTGGCCCAGCACCCCTGCAGACTGGGTTGTGTGATTGGTTAGATTAGTTTTTTTTTTTTTTTTTTTTTACCAAACGGTGTAGCAAAAACCGTTCAGCATGTGAATGTTTGAAATCCCACAGTTTTTACAGTGACTATATTAAAGAGCAACATTTTATAGTGATTTTATATGTATGAATTTAAAATAGAAATGTATGGAGAAACACTAATTGTTTGATATTTTATTCTACTGTTTGGTAAAACTGTGCTGGCATATTAAAATTTTAATTGATGATGTGCTGTTTATTGATGTCCATATTATATTATATTATATTATATTATATTATATTATATTATATTATATATGCATCTGTAGTTCCTGGACAGAATGTTACAGTCAACCTAAATATAAAAATGTTTTTTTTTATATAGAACCAAGTTAAGTTAACCAAAATAATAACTGGTCATATTATTCATATCATATCAACCTCAATCAATCAATCAATCAAAAATGTATTTTTAGAGCACTTTAAAATCCAAAGTGGACACAAAGTGCTGTACAGTAAAACAATAATACATAAAAACCATAAGTACAAAGCTCACTTGACCTATAAAATACAAATAAAAACAATAACAAACCATACAATGAACCAATACCATCAACATCACCAAACATGAATGGTCAATTTCAGTTATCAAAGGCCAAATAATAGAGGTGGGTAAGGAACACGTGCCATATATTAATAAAACTAACAAGTAACCTTCAGAAACATTTTCTCCATGACTGTAAGTCGTGTGTTTGTTTCGTTCGCAGCCTCTAGAGGGCGATCTCACACTATTTCAATGCCAGGTGTAGTTAATGAGGTATTAGATAATTAGAGGCTCAATCGCTGCATGCTGGCCGGGACAGAAGCTCTTTCAGGTCAGTGTTTGAGCTATACTGATTTAAAAGAACAATATTTCCAATGAATCCCAGATAAACACATGAAAGATGATTCAAATAAATAAGCACAGCAGTCTTTCTGTTATCAAGTGTATCAGTATCTTGAGAGAGATGAGTTTCCTCTCAGGTCTCATCACTAACTTAGGTGAACCACATTAAACATATCGGGAGGAAAATTCCTTCAAAGAGGCAAATAAGAATGGAATGGTGTTACAACTGAGATTAATCAACCAATACACTGCGGGAATGTAACATTTCAGGGCCTGAAGTGTATCAAATATATGTGTGTGGTGTAATGTGAAATGCTCAAATTATCAAGCTCTTGAGGTTTCTTTCCAGTTTAATGAGCAGAATATAAACGCATTACTTTGTTTTATTTCCCTGATCTGATCTTGGCCCATAATTTGAATGTGTAATATTCTCTGTTTTATGAATCCAGTCAGTTTGTATGCTATTTTGCTAGAGACATCAATATAGGCCTAGGCCTATATATGCTGCTCATCTATCATCATGTCAGAGACCAAATAAATATAAAAAAGCTGCAGTAGCCTACGTCAGTCACTTTATATGGGTACTGCTCGATTTGGGCTTTCATATTGATCGATGACCATTTTGTTGATGCAGGAATCAGATGCAACATGGATGCGACTAGGAAAAGGAGGATAAAGTGGATCGCAGAACGAATATCTACTTCCTCGGATCCATTGGTTGTGTAAGATCCATTGATTTTGATTGGTCAATCGCGCTTTCCTGTCGTCAGATTTTTCTTTATACATTTAATCTTCTACTTTCATCTTCCACTCTCTCAATTGTTTCGTACAAACGCAATTGCGCTATCTATCTATTGTACTACTGAAAATTACCTCATAATAATAGGCCCGTTCACACCAAAAACGATAATATTGTTAGCGTTCACGCCAACTGACGATATGTTTAGCGTGCTCTGCAGTTATGTAAAACAGGGAATTCTGATTGGCTGTCAATGTTTTTATCATAAGTGATGATTTGATATCATTCCTTTGTGTTGTTGTTATAGCTGGGATGTGCACTGCGCCATTAGCATAATTAAAGTTCATACCCTACCTAACCTATATTACCATCCACACAATGATAACATTCTAAGTGTGCGCTGCCAATGCTCAAGTTCTGATTGGCCGTCAATGTTTTTATCATTCATCTGAAAGTGATTCCAACAATATCGCTCCTCTGTGTCGTGATCGTTATAGTTGTGGTGTGGATTGAGCTATTCTCGTAGAATTAGAATGATTGTTAAAACTTTATAGGCGTAGTATTGTTATCATAACTTGGTTTATAGTCCATTTAGTCCCAGTAAAATTTAAATCCCAGTACTACTATTCTCCATAGAGGCACACGTTCAAATGCTGAATTAAATAGGTTATGTATGTATATTCAAATTACATTATGGGAGTTAAAGGTTTCTTCATGTGACTGGCCCCTGTAGGCTCACAGGTCAACCTGATCCCTTTATGTGATTTTTATCACCTTTTGCTCTCGGCCTCTGCAATATCCATCCCTGGAACTCTCTTCCTGCAAATAAAGAGATAGATGGCCAGTGTCCACCTCATCAGTATGTGAACATCCTACTGAAAGGTGCTTGATCTCTACTTTCTTCTTGTCCCTGAGCCAGGCCTCCAGGAACGGGCTAGATAGAGCCCATCTTAATGAGATACGGGGGATGACAGGAACCTAATGGATTCCTGGTCATTTGTAATGAGGATGTAAATGGCAATAAAGGCTCTGGGGCTCTGGAATTAAAGCTGCATATTTCTAACACTGAGTCGCAGTGGAGTCCTTCTAACGGATTTCTCGTTATAGTGAAAAAGAGCCAGGAAGGGAGAAAAGCCATTTAAAGAGAGCGGGAGCGAGAGGGATTTCAACACCTGGTTGGGTGTGTGGGACAATCACTTAGCAATGTAAATGACCTTGCACCTGTGGATGGAGGGACAGTGGGGCGCACCGTCCTTCCTTTGACTGTGTTTGAGTTAGTGGGCTTAATCTCCAGTGGATTGTGACGCAAACTGGGGAGGGTCAACAGGAACAAATGCGTTTTTCTTTTATCTGAAAAGATGGATAGATAGCGACTGTGATTTCTTTTATAAAATGGGAAGCTTGTTTCTGCCACAGAATAAAAATTAAAGGACATTGTGACTTTTTCTCGCATTTGCGGATCTGGGCCGACACTGTTTCTACCACGTATATCCTCTATAGTAATAATGTCAAAAACGACTGTGTTTTACTGCATTCACACCATGTCAGGTAGTACAGAGGTCATGTGGTACCAATCAGAGCTCTTCTTACAAGTTGGATTTTCGGTAATTACGACATGGTGTGGATGCACCTTGAATCTGCAGTGGTCAGGTGGTAAAGAGGTCACATGGTCCCAGTCAGAGCTCTCAGAAAATTCCCAGTTGTAATTATGAGTTCTATGAGGACGTGAAAGCTTTTTACAAGTTGGAATCACGTAGTTGCGGTAATTACGACGTGGTGTGAACGTACCTTGAATCTGCACTGGTCAGGTGGTGCACAGGTCACGTGGAACCAGTCAGAGCTCTCTTAAATCTTCAGAGGTCATGTGGTACCACTCAGAGCCCACAGAAAATTCCCAGTTTACACGTTGTAATTACGAGCTCAATGAGGACGTGACCGCTTTTAACAAGTCGCAATCTTGTAATTCCAACATGGTGTGAACACACCTTTAACATCAAATGTTTTTGGTTTGAGAGTTGGTGTTTCAGTTTATGAACCTAATTTTTTAATAGACAGGAGACATTTAGGGGATTTATGTATTCATTTTTACAATAACCATTGGAAAAAAAGTAAGTTTAAGTGGTTAGAAAAGACATATCACTTTTAGAAACCCCTCCTAACCCTAAGTTTTTGTCAAGCCAACATAATTACGCACTGTGTTCATAATAGCAGAAAGCACTATGATGGATTTCAGGAACCATTAGCAGTGGGACTTTTTCATTGAGCGTGTGCAGTAAGACAGCACTACTAATGGTAATGGTAGGTGTCGAGGTGGATGCTGAAGTGTTTCCTCACTTTTCCTCAGGCGTCATGGCAACCCTGGTTAATAGAGGAGGTTGGTTGTCTTATCAGAAAATGCAATCTGCTGAGTTTACTGGGGGAGAGGACAGATTGCGGGCATGATGGGAAATTTCCATCACCTGCTTTTTCACTTACAGCTAACCACACGTCTAAATTTGAAAGCGAGTGCACTTCCAAAGATAAACACCCTTCGGGCAACACTGATTAATTCATATGTGTCATGCAGACAGGGTTCATTTTATGTATACAAATATGTCCAGCACATGTGATGGTTCAGGGCTCTCCGGAGGCCTGCGTCTGTGCTGTTGAAGCCACAGAATACCAAAACCTCGGCCGGAGTCATATCCATCCTAATCCATGCTAATGGAAAGAACACTATCTTCAATTTTTCCCTCATGAATCATGAATAGGAGTTTCAGTTGATACTCTGGGAGCAGTGCAATTCTGTAGCAGGAGGAGGAAGAGTAAATTATTAAGGCTATGATACAACAATCTATTAAGTGTGCATGTGTAAATGTGTTTCTGGGCACGCAGCTATAGCAGATATTATATATGCGAACATGATGCATGCATATGTATTTATGAAAAATCTTGTTTTACTACAGTAGACGTGTGATAATGCAGAAAGTGATGCAAGTGCAAAACCACCGTCCACTTGGTGGCAGCAGACACTACATGAACACGGTTGATTGAAAGTTAGAATGATATGCTATTATTATTACAGTAATATTTATCAGAGTGATCTTAAGGAAACTGAAAACTGTGCCACAAATGGTTAGAGATTTGGACCTTTATAGATAAAACCTCTATGGAGAATTGACTAGGAGGTCATTTATGAACATAGTCCTCACAGAATGCTTAGGCTGTACAATAGTGCAGTCAAGTTCTTTAGATGTTTACCATGGTTCTGCATGATTACCATATTCATATAGCCACTTTTCCAAAGAATAGGCCCTATGCACAGCTTCACTACTTCCTGAACTTAAGCAGGGACCTTTGTTTCCTGTCTGCCAGGATTGGCCAAACTGATTAATCCAGGTGTGTCTGACCAACAACAATAATCAGACACACCTGGATTAATCAGTTTGGCCAATCCTGGCAGACAGGAAACAAAGGTCCCTGCTTAAGTTCAGGAAGTAGTGAAGCTGTGCATAGGGCCTATTCCCACTCCAACATGATCACGCATTGTCACCTTCAATCAAAATGCAAATTCCGCATCACACACAATATTTGAGGATAAAAAGGTCTTCTAGTTAGCCATTAATATTCCTGATGGCACGTTTGCATGATGGTGATTAACGCTTTGGTTTTTTCCTCCCTCGGACCATCTGGACAGCAGTTAAATGGACCACTGCAGTCAGCCCACAAACCATCTCTCCCGCTCGCATTTTGCCCTCTCCGATCATCTTGACTTGATTTCAAGATCTTTTTTTTTTTTTTTTCCTCCGGCAAACTCAGTGAGCTATGAGATTGCAGAGCCTTCATCAAAACCATAACTGGCTTCTGATGGCATTCACGCTCTTGCGTTTGTTGCTTTTATTATGTGTGTTATTATTCGGCTGAACAGATGATTTGCAATTAATACTATTCAGAGTAGGAAGGAAGGGGGAGGTGGAGGAGGAGGAGGAGGAGAAGACCAAGGGATAAAAATACTACTCCTATTTATATGAGCCGGAATTCTAATCCAGGAGGAATGACGCATCGGTCCAACCCATTAACAGACCAAAGGATCCAAGCATCACTTTTTTTCTTATTTCTCATCTTCTATTCTTACGTTTCCTTTTATAATATCAACGACACTCGCTTTGAGGCGTTCACACCTCTTGAGTTGAAATGCATGGCTAGATTTCACACTTCTCTGCAAAAAAACGAATCTAAAATTATATCTAGTCTATTCTTAATAAACATGCTCTTTTCTTCCCGACATTAAATATCTTCCTCTGTCGACGTCTCTCCACTTAACTGGCGCTCTCTCTCCTCCTCCTCTATATAGTTCTGTCTCTTTTATCTGCTAACCCAGTTGTTCTGGACAAAAGTAGAAACCTTGAGGGAAGTGGGCCACTAGTGCAGGCACTGCGTACGGTCTGTATGTGTGCCTTTCATTTCGTTTCATACAGTACTTCTCAATGGTGTTCCATTCATCTATTCATACGTGGAGTTGTGTGTTTTAATGCATGCGCCACAAAATGTGAAGGGCATTCTGTACTTGTGTTTGTGAGTGCACGCAATAACTTGCATTGGATGGATGGATGGATGGATAGAAGATATGGACATTGATGGATGGATGGATGGATGGATGGATGCTCTACAAAACCTACATACTCTGCTCTTGTTCACTCTATTGTCTCATCATGTCTGATATGTTGCAAACCCCGTTCATGTTTCTGTCTGCACCTTGCAAACATTTCCCGCCTCTTGCCCGTGGGAGCTATAAATATTATTTTTTTCTTTATTCTGCTCATTTGACACCTGTCCTTACCTGTCTGTCACATTCATCTGATGACAGATATCTTACAGGTGTACAATCACCCAACGATATTGAATTTCTTTCTTTAAAAAACACAACAGAAACAATGATTTATGTTACATCGATCTCTGTACAAAACCAATCATGCAATACTATAACAAAGAGCAACAAGTGCATGTCAGGGACACACTGTGCAGCATGTTAACTAAGAATGCTAAATGTAAACATGACACATTTAGATATCAACTTTTTCTCCTTTTATGTGGATTCATATGGAATCGTTGTGCATATTGGTTATATTTCCCAGCCTTACGGTGAGGGCCAAGATGAGTCTTCAATATTTGTTGTCCCCGTGAGGCTTCTCAGCTGCTGCACAACACCTCAAAGTGTTTGTCCTTTATGCATAAACTACCCAACATGCATTATTCAAATGACTGGAGTTCCAGCCACAGCCTCATAACCATATACAAACTCTTCAGTGTGCTGAACTGGGAAATAAAATCCCCCTCTCTCTCTCTCTCCCCTTCTCACTTTGTTCTCATATAAATGACAGGAACTATAGTAGTCTACCGTGCACAGACTTTTTTTGGTTTGGCAAATTGGAGTATTGGTGCCTTAAAGGAACACTCCACTTTTTTTGGAAATAGGCTCATTTTCCAACTCCCCTAGAGTTAAACAGTTTCACCGTTTTCGAATCCATTCAGCCGATCTCCGGGTCTGGCGCTAGCACTTTTAGCATAGCTTAGCATAGATCATTGAATATGATTAGACCGTTAGCATCTCTCTCAAAAAAATTACCAAAGAGTTTCGAACATTTTTCCTATTTAAAACTTGACTCTTCTGTAGTTACATCGTGTACTAAGACCGACAGAAAATTAAAAGTAGCGATTTTCTAGGCCAATATGACTAGGAACTATACTCTCATTCCTGCGTAATAATCAAGGAACTGCTGCCATACCAGCAGCGCAATGATATCGGTCTTTCTGTCGGTCTTAGTACACGATGTAACTACAGAAGAGTCAAGTTTTAAATAGGAAAAATATCCTTTTTTTTTTAGAGAGATGCTAACGGTCTAATGAGATTCAATGATCTATGCTAAGCTATGCTAAAAGTGCTACCGCCAGACCCGGAGATCGGCTGAATGGATTCGAAAGCGGTAAAACTCAACTGCTTAACTCTAGGGGAGTTGGAAAATGAGCCTATTTCCAAAAAAAGTGGAATGTTCCTTTAAGATTTATTTATTTGGTTGAATGGGAACCATTTAGTGCAGGGCTTTTCAAACTGGGGTACTAGGCTAAAAGTTTAAAGATTTTTATTTATTTATTTATAATAAAACACTACAGTGTGTAGAAAAAATGTATAATGTAACCTAATGGAAACTACAGAAAGTGTAACTGTTATGATAGACTAGATTATTCTCCGCTCTCGTTTGAGCCGCAGGCGTCTGTGTGTTTAACAGGTTCTCATGCCCGCTGGGTCATCGTCGGGTCAGAGTAAGGTATCTGTTGAATAACCAGCTCAACGCTCGGTCCTGTTTTGGAGTAGAATAGCATGTTCAATTAACATCTGTGCTAAGCAATGAATGTGCAGTAATTGTTAATTACTCCAGCGTCTTGCTCAGGTTGAGCCTCGGCTGAGTAAATTGCTGTAATTCTTCAGTCATTTTTCTATTTAATCAGGTGAGCGTCTCGCCACCTCCCGGTCCCAAACCGCAGCGCTCTCCCCCTTCAGCGGCCCGTAATTGGCCTAATGAAGAATCCAATCTCAACTGGCATCACATTAGAAACCTGTCATTCTCACTCACCCTCTCTCGATGCGTCTCATCTCGTCTGTTTATCGGCTCAAAGCTATGATGCTCTTTTCAGTGGGGATGAGCGAGGGGTTAAAGGTTAAGAGTAGCCTATAAAGTTCATTAATGGGGAAAAAACCCTCTTTAGATGGCCAATTACAACCACCTCGAGGAGGACAGAATGAGTGTGAATGAGACCGCTTGATTCTCTGGCAACTGCAGGTTTAAGGTCTCTCTCTCTCTCTCTCTCTCTCTCTCTCTCTCTCTCTCTCTATTTTTTATTTTTTTTTAACTACATGATGATGGGTTTTTACTACTTTGGAACTTGTAAACTATAGCAAATATGTCTGGAAATATGTTGAAGATATATTCAGACATGACATTTTGGCATTATGAGCATTTTCATATTAATGACCCCCCCCCCCACCCTTATGTATTTATATAAGATTTAAATATTCAAATTAACATTTAAAAATCAGTTTTTCTTTGTTTACATGTCATTCTTATAATATATACACTTACTATGTTATATACGTCACACACACACACACACACACACACACACACACACACACACACACACACACACACACACACACACACACACACACACAATTAACATGTTTTTTATTTACTTTTTTACTTTCATTTAACAGACACATTACAGTAAAATTACAGTGAATACATGTATAATGCCACAAACTTTGTGGGATTTTTTTTTTTTTATTTTAAACAAACTTTGGAGCTTTCTATTCATCAAAGAATCCATGTATCATGGTTTCCACCATTCCACCAAAATATTAAGCAGCACAACTGTTTTTAACAGTGATAGTAAATATTTCTTGAGCATAAAATCAGCATGAGAATGATTTCTGAAGGATCACGTGACACTGAAAGGCTTTGCACCACAGGAATAAATAACATGTAAAGGCAATGCAAAGATAAAATACCTGCAAGATGAATATTACAGGTACATTTAGCCCGTGGGGGTTTATGTGCCTGGGAAAAGCTGGTGTGTCCAGTTCCACATCATGTGTTACCTTGCTATTCTCCTGTTCTTTCTGTCTCTCTTGTCCTTGCTCGCATCTATCCTATTTCTACAGATGGCATCTGATTACATCTCATCCACTCCACTCTCTGATGGCGAGCCGTAATCACACTCCTCAAAATGGGCACCATAGTTAGGTTGCCATGCTGTTCTCAAGTGGACACACCACAGACACATAGCCTGTCACTGGAAAAACACTCACCCTTCCCCAGAATCCTCGCCGCCAACAAACTCAAGAGCTGTTCCCCATGACATTCGTGTTGTTTACCAGCCTCGGCCCATGATGCCAGATGGTTGCCTGGTACATGTGCCGATGCAGGACTAGGAGCGAGTGATATCACTGATGATCTCATCACTGTTGGCTCCAGAGGCTTTCATCAGGTGTGGACTCGTGGGATTGACAGGCCTGCGGGAACAAATGAGATTTTTAACCCCAATTGTCCTCCGGTCTGCAGCTGATGAGGAATATTGCAGGTGTGCATGTGTTTGGAAGGGGCATAATTACCTGCATGATGGACGTGTGTCCCTTTATCTTTTTTTGAACTGTCCGCCGCCCCATGGCGCCAGGCGGAGCTCACACACTCGCACACACACAAATTAGGGCTGTCAAAATTAATACATTACTGTTTGATTTTTGTTTAAATAGTATTTTTTCTGTTACTGTTTTTTATGGGTATTCAAATAATTTTTATAATAATTCATTACATTTATATAGCGCTTTTGATGATTATTATCATCATGATAAATTTTAATAATTTTTTTTTTTAGAAAGATGATATATATTTAATTCAGGTCATGAGACATTTATGTCGATAATTTAATAGGACAAAAATCATATTTAAAAAAAAATATTATTATTATTATTATTATCTGCATGTTTTTTTAGCTTTTAAAATCAAGTTCATAAAGTGTGGTATTTTCTTATTTATGTTTGTAACCTGTGTTATATGTTGTTATATCTAATACGTTTTAGTGAGGTTTTAAGCTAATGTTTATTTACAACATTTTTTTTTTACAACTCTAAACATAAATAGATTATTAAGAAATTATTAACAAATCTAAATATGAGTGTGCTATATATAACATGCTTTTTTAATGTGCAAAATTTCTTTTATTAAATAATTTAATTTCATTAATATATATATATATATATATATATATATATATATATATATAATTTTTTTTTTTTTTGCATATTTTTAGAAACCTGTGCATTGTCTGATATATAATCGTTGTTTTAGTACACAGTTTGTTTCTAATATTATAATCGATTGGCAGCCCTAAATATAGCCTACATATATATGTATATCCAAAGTAAAATGATGATGCGGTCACTGCGGTTGCTTAAAGAGCATATTGCAGGTTTTTTTTTTTTTCAGAATTAATATATAACCTTGTATGAAAATACCATATGAAGAGTAAATGCATGATTAAATTTTTTTTTGCCAGACATAAGGGCACAAATTTAGTAGAAAACGTGACAGTTTCCTTGACCGTGTTGAAAAAGCGCTTTTTTTTCACCACCGCGTCATATTACGTCAGAATGGGGAGTCGTTTGCCGGCTCTGCGTTCGCTCAGTGCAGAATAGGCTGGTATTATGTTGAAGCGGTCGTGATTCAGTGTGTTTTCGGTGGTTATTGTATTTCAATTAATAATTATCGTGATAAATGACTGTGAATTATGGCCTGTCAGGACATCGAGTCCACAGGTTTCCGAACAAGAAAAAGGATGGTGCTTTCTTCCGTGTTTGTGTGCGTTTTGTGCAGGGTAAGAGACGGGACTTCGCTTCTGCGTCTGCTTTGAAAAACGCGGTAGTGTGTAGCGTTCACTATAGACTGCATGATTATAATCCCGGCGATATGATGAGTTAACGTTACGTTATATGATGACGGCGATATGTGCACACTGTCCCGGCTCCTTCATCGGGTCGCCCGGTCCGCCGTCAGCATGTGGGTCGGCCACCGGTGGGAAACATGACGCTCACGGATCCGTCAGAGATCACTTATTGTACATTTGTTTTACAAAATGTGCCTTGTCTTAATTTAATTCATTAACGTATCCTCCATAAACTTGTAATGTCTTGCAAGTCTGCAGCCTACACTTATTATTATTATAATATAATATAATGTTCATTTTCAATCTGTACTCCGAATTTTAATGTTTGTGTTGGCTGCTTCTACATATAAAAATTTTATACAGTAAGAAAGTTGTGATTGTGATTATTTTTTTATTAATTATCACCAAGTGGGGCCATTCAAAACCTTTATAATGTCCCTCTTTCTCTGGAAACTGTCTCCTAATGGCTGACATACACGTGCAGGTAAGGGTCTAAATACTAGCTTTGCTATTGCCTGACACATAATTACAATATTGTGATCTGAGCATAGTGTTATGCGACATATCGTCGGCTAACGTGAATACATCTATAAGCTAACACTGTTCTCTCACCGAGACCCGACTCCTGCCCTGTTCTCCTCACACCACAGCTCAATGCGTCTCCTCTGACCGTTGTTTTGTCTAATCCTGACCTGTCTACTCTCTTGGCTTCATATCAGGCTCATAATTATATGGCTGAGGTCCGTCATACGAGTAAACATTTAGGCTACAATTTCCTCAGCGTCCGATAACTGTCATTGCGATCCATTGCTTTCCTATTGTTTACTTTGACCGCGCTCCCCCATGCTACGTCAGTTCCGGTTTGGCGGTTTTCAAATGCGGAAGTAAAATTTTCTCACAAAAACGACTCCAGAAGCCTAAATAGCGTTTTATAAGTATATGTTTATATTTAAATCTAGTTCCTACATTATTGTTCTATACATTGGCGCACTGGGTACTCTAACCTGCAATATGCCCTTTAAGACTTCCCAGCAGCCTCTCCGCGTGAGGGTTCAGGCGAGTAATGGCGTGTAATTAGACGGGGCCCGGGTCTGCTCGTCCTTTCCCAGCTGACACTGACTCATGGAGGGCCACACCGGGCTCTTAATGGATAGCTTGTTTGTGTGAGCGTCAGGCTTCTGTGCTCGTCCTTGGGTGGGTGAACGGCTTCTCCCGCTGCTGAGGACACTTACAGTTCAATGGCCATCTAATGTCTGGACTCGCATGAGCGCATGCGTTCGGTGCAGCAGGTGTCTGTGAAGGTCACTTGTAAGTGTGCTTGTAGGGTTGGACACACAGTTACGCCGCTCTCGCACAGTATTGGCATCTACAGGTCCTGACGGAGGCCTCTGGCACTCGATGGTCCATCTGTCAGTCTGTCTCGTGCTCTTTCTGTCTCTTCCTCTTTCCCGCGAGCGGTCAGATTTCTCAGTCGCACTTGCGCTTCTCCTGACAAGCTCTTTTATCAGGTCTGAATGTAGTGCACTTTTCCCTGAGCTAACCTCTCCATCTCAATCAATCACGAGAGAGAGAGAAAACAGAACGGGAGGGAAGAGAGGCAGATGATAAGAAAAGACAGACAGTTTCATAGATGGATAGTTAGTCTTACTCAAGGACACGTGCTTCCTGTTCGCGCACCCGCTAGTCCAGTCGAAGTTTTGCCCCAGCTGGCAGATGATGTAACTCTCATTTCAAAGTACTTTAATTGACATGACTGTTTACATTGACACCGTTTTCATTTTTTTTAACATTTTGATTTACAAACGGCAAATTCTAATATCGTACTAATTCTGACATCGCCATCTACTGGCCTGGCATGAACAATACACCGTTTTTAGTCATTTTCACGGATCCTTGTGAACGGGACCAGTTTGACAACGTTGTTGTCTGTATGCAAAACTTTTTTTAAAAATGTAAAGGAAAAACTTTTTTTAAAGTACGTTGTTGTCATGTAAACCCTAAATCAAAGCAGTGTTGTTTTTATTATTATTTCAATTCAATTAAAATAAGTTGGTAGTGTTGTTGTTCTAAAATGATGGTAGCCTACGTAGCAGATTTTTTTTAATGATTTTTATAATTCAGAATTTTTCATTGCATTGTATTTTTTATTTTCATATTAGATAGTCTTAATAAAATATTAAAAAATATACTGAGCAGAAAAAAATAGTACAAATATTTTTTATTTTATATGTAAAAATATGCTGAGCAGAAAATAGTAGGCCTACAAATTATTTGATAAAAAATGGCTCTGCATAATTTTGTAGAATATCTAACATATAAAATGAAATATGCAATGAAAAAATTCTGAATTATAAAAATTAAAAACAAAAGTTTTATTTGCTACATACTGTCATTTTAAAACAACAACACTGCCAGTGCCACCTTATTTTATTTTAATTGAATATAAATAATAATAATAATTCTTGTCTTGTACAAATTATCATTATTATTGGTTAAAACATTGTTGTTTTCTCTGCTTCACATGTTTGTTTGTTAAATATTTGTTATTACTAATACATAATAATAATAATGATGACAGTGATTCATTCAGAGTTTTGCTATTTTCCCCCTATACTTTTTTACTTCAAGAAAAATCTTTATTTTTTCCCCCCAAGTGAAACATCAATCACAAAAGTCATTATTACAGTAGATGTTTTGCCATTGAAAAAAAAAATGAAGGTGAGTCGATAACAGTTTTCATTTTGGGGTGAATAATTTATATAGAAATGTCTTTCACATCTGAACACATCTTCAAAAAGTTTGAGTTTACTTGTCAGGCCTTTGTTAAACATGTTTCACAGCTTCTGAAGAAGGCAAACCTTCAAAAAAATAAAAACATATGTGGGGAAAATTGAGTTGTTTGGCCTTTACAGCTATCTGCGAATGCGCTTCATCTTTGGTATTGAACATGGCACTTCTATCGGCAGTTCAGGTTGCCATGGTTACATGCCAGGCCCAGACAACAGTCGTCAGGGAAGGAATGCAGATACGAGAGCTTGACGCACTAAAAGGCTTTTAAATGTGAAAATAGACTCTGTTCCTATACTGTAATTGGTCAAATCTACCGAAGGATCAATCGGAAGGATGTATCCGAAACTTTAAGAGAAGGATAATGAAGAGGAAGGGAGTAAAGAATCTAGAGCTTTCGCCTACATAACTTGTAAACACTCGGAGGGCAAATGTTGTGCAGTGCTTTGTTTCGTGCCATTGAGCCTGTTAATGACCCGTCATCCGCGTGCTACTCCGTGGGCTGTTTTTCATTTGTAAATGGTTTTCCGCTCATCTGCGTCGTTCCCTCCTTCCCCGAACCGTCCTCCATCTCCTCCTTCCAGCTTCTCCAGCGACTGCATCGACCGCTTCCCTGAGAATATCTGTTTAAGGGAGCTCTCTAAATTGTTGTACAAATTGGATACTCTGAAGCTTCCTTCACAGGAGTTATTCATAAATAAAGGGAAGTGGGAATGAGGTGGTGTGTTTTCTGCTATTAGCTTGGAGGAAATAAGCCCTTTTGCCCTAGGATGTATTTTAGAAATAAGACTAGAAGTTTTAACGACCTAAACTGAACCCTACAGTGTCACATCACAGGTTTTGCTTATACATTGGTATGTGGAAATGAACAGATTTAGAAAGTAGTTTTTTCCAAGTATCTTTCCTATTTCAAAAAGCTACCACATGGAGAATGTGCTTTCAGAATCCAGAAGCAATCAGAATCGGTGAAGAATTATTAAATGTGTAATTGACACATTTCGATTTAATGATGTATTTTTTATTTACACACACACACACACACACACACACACACACACACACACACACACACACACACACACACACACACACACACACACACACACACACACACACACGCACGCACGCACGCACACTCTCACATACTCATACAGACAAGTCTGCAATTTTAAAAATAAATACATATCAGCATTAAAAAATAAACAAACAAATTATGCAGATCACATTATGTAATTGTTTTATTAATATATTTATTTTTAATACATTTGTTCTTTGCATTTTTACATGGGTTATGTTCAGAATATTAAAAGAAAATCTAAATATAAGCATTAAAAAATGATGCAGAGTAGATGAAATAGTATTTTCTTAATGATTATTTATTGACATATTGCTGTTAAAGTCTGATCATGTTTCGGCTCATGTTTACTTTGGACCTTTCTAAAAAAAAAATCCAGTAGTAATTCCTTAATATTTTCCAAAAGTTTCTGAATCACTTTTCCATAAAATGTGTATTGTGATGCATGTATATATCTATCCATTTATCGGCATCATAAATGAGCAGCCAGTCTAACGGTTTCTTGAGCTGAAGATAAACTCTTACCCTCGCTAGTTGCCACAAAAAGCATATGCAATGTATAAAAAGGGCCTGTCGCTCTCAGCCTCTCCACTTCTGCAGTTCAGAGGTCAGTGTCAAAATGCCTTCATCCAATCAGCACCCAGTGTTGGGTCTGAGCCAACGCCTGGCATTTCAACACTGCTGATACGACTGGTGCAGTGAGGCCCGCAATTTCTCCTAATCAGGATTTACATATTTCCATTTTCATGAGAGTGAGATTTTCCAGCGCCTGGGGCGAGGGCTGATCTCTGATCCTCTATGCTGGTCTGTGAACTGAAGAGGCACAAGTTGGAGGTTTGGCCACGAGGCTATTGTGTTTCCTAGCAGTTGTTTCAGTGTGTTTTAATTGGACGAAAAGAAAAGACTTAACAAGGCCAGTGAAAACCATGGCAATGCCTTTAAAAAAATATATATATATATATATATATTTTCTTTTTCTTTTTTCTGTGTGAAATATCTAGTCTTGTGCATCTAATTTGAAATCCCTGTCTCATTGCCCTCAGGTTAAGCTCTTAATTACATAAGCCATTTAACATGGTTTAGTTCAATCAGAAAGTGTTGATTAAAATCTCAGTGGTATAATCAGTGTTGGCTGGAATGATTTCATGCATATGAGTGTTTTGTGTAAAGGGACTGCGTGGGGTAAAAGTGAAGCATTCAGATACGAGCAAGCGTGACCGCAGCGCCCCGCTCAAGGTCACTGTCCGATTGTTTCAGTTTTGTACTGACAGTAACCATGACGACAGTCACATTGTGCGTTTCTGGGGTTCTTGAAATGGCTCGACCCAGGCTGTGTTTCTGCTCTGTTCTAAACGCTATCGTGACTTTTTAAATTTACTGACATGTTATATTATTTGCGCCTAATGAGAGGTTTCTCTATGGTTTGAAGAAAAATGCAAAATACATTTTTTTTTTGAAGAAAATTGTTTCCCATGCAGATGGTCCCTGCTCATTTTCAGGTAGAGAAATGAAATAAAAAAATAGTTATGTTGCCTTAAATTCATGTCTATTTGCTATAAAGTCATTTTTGTTCTAGTGTAAAGCTGAATAATAATATTAATAATAATAACCATGCAAATGATAATAACCAAATAACATGGCTTTGTATGAGTGAATGGCGGTTAGTAATTGCATGTGTGCTTTTGTGCTGCACGTTTGGGATATTTAGTGATGGTAATAGTGGGCACAGCTGTGGATGCTGTCAATGGATGCCATGTTTTCTATTGTCTACGTGGCATCACTCAACCAAAAAAAGCAACAAGTGGGAGTTATAGACAGCAGGGCCTGGCATTGCACACTCTACCCATAATTAGCCTGTTCTGTTAACAGAATCCTGACGAGGGAAAAACAGCCCGCGCTCTTCCTCTAAATTACACAGTATTTAGATCATCCCAGGTTCACTGAGGATTACAGAGATAACACAAAACTGCAGAAGAATTTGCTAAATCCTGGAAGACTCGTTGAATAACTCCAGATATGTTTAAGATGGATTGATCTGAACATTGTACCTTCTCACAGATATATAATATATATATATAATGCAACCTGTCTAGTCTGATTCACAAACAAATGACTCTTATGAGCAAATCTTTTTAAAGATTCATTCTAAAAGACTTTGGAGTAACCAATTTGACTCAGTCTGACATATGCTGACACATCCTTCACTTAGTGAACTCAAACTAAAATAAATCTAATTCATAATTTTACTGATTCAACAGCTTTTAGTTGCAGCCTGATTTCTATATTGAAATGATGCATTAACATGGAACTGAATCTGTCAGAGCGGCAGCTGATTCAACACATTTGACTGATTCATCAGCTCAGGGGCGGAGCCATCATTTCAGAAGTGAGGGGGTGTAGTACCATTTGTTTTTTCTTGCTTTTAATTGGCTTAGAAATACAGTGGCGAACAATATCCACTAATTTGTTATCAATAATATTTCTATATTGAAATTATAACATTAGTGAGTATGCTGAATCAGTAGCTGATTTGGATTCAGTTAGTTCATTCATTGAATGGTTTGTCAGAAGAATACATATATTAATAACTAGGCCTACCCAACGTAATATAGGATGTTAAATAAAAAGTCAAATGATATGTCATCAGTAGCAGTTCTCTTCCATGAGGACAAATTTCTTGCCCATTATCATCCTGAAGTTCACATGAAGCATGTGCCTGACCCCCTTTTCAAGTGGAATCAGTAAACCAAGGTTAGAAAAAGCACACTTATATAAAATAAAGCCTAAATACAGGTGTAGTCTTTAGGCTGGGGGTCTGTTGGACATAGCATAATGGTTCTGTGTGTGTTGTGTGCCTTCAGGGGCCCGAAGCCAAGGCAACATGCTCCATTACATCTTTCCATCTCCATTTCCAGCCTCCATTTACCTTCAACCAACTACAGCTCCTGTCAAACCCCGGCAAACTTGTCGCCGAACGCTAAAGTGCACACATGTACACGTAGACACATTGATGCGCTTCCAGCTATGCTTTGATCATTTAAGTCTTGTCTTTTATATTCCAGCATTTGCATAGCGAAAAAAAAGTGAAAAAAGCCATACAGGCGATATGTCATTCTGCTCTGTTATTTAAACATAATCGAGGCAGCTGAAGAGAGAGGCACTTTTTTATAGCACGTCCTCTTTGTCTGTTCAATCGGTCCCCGAATGTCCCCGAATGTCACTCATAATCTGTAAGGTCATATTTGAACATGTCATCTCAAGACAGGAGGGAGATGAAAGGGCGCTAGGTGGAGGATAAAAGCTTGCTACGTGAGAGAGAGGGGTTAGACGTGAAGGTTAGGACGGGACGGGTCGAAGCCCTCACTGTCATGGCATCAGCGTGGATGACGCTGTACGACAGCGCAGTCTCACTAGAGATGCTCCGAGGTCATTTTAACCTGGATTTTGTGAATTATCTTTGGGCCCTTGTTTCAAAACTTCACGGAGATTGTGTTATCTTCAAATTCTTTTATGGCTGTGGCTTTTCATGTGATATTCTATGTATTATAATAAATAGGCTGTAACTGTCTGGTATTGAATACTTTGGCCATGTTCAGACTGCCAGCAAAAATTGGATTTTTTTGCACATACAGATTTGATTCAGATGGGTTTTTATGGAGCCCTTAAAAGGATATGGTGAAGGGAAAAAAGATGAGATGGGAGGAAAGATTATTTGGCCAAGCTTTTGCGTTCTCTTGGAAATGTTTTGCGTTCCCCAGAGAGTAAAAGAACACAAAAGTTGTGCGAGCGAACGCAAAGTTTCCCGAGGGAGCTCAATAGCATTTCCAAATTGCCAAATGTTCCTCTTAATGTGACACAGAACACAGATCATGTCTTTATTTTATTTATTTATTTTATTTTATTTATTTTATTATTTTTTCATACATCTAAATATTTAAAAATACCTAATGTAAGCCTCCAAAAAATATGAATATTCCAATGTCAAAATTCAGATTAAAAAAAGGGTCAGAAAATAACTTATTACGGTTGTTTTTGAATGAAATATATATATTTTCTGTTCTAGCCACATGCGTACGGTGCCATGTTCACATAACATCTTCAGCATTACTGAAACATGTGAAACTCCATGAAATCTTTTCATGAAATCCTGCCAAATGAGGGGAAAAATGTACTTGGAGCATAATGCTTTCTGTGGCTGATTGTGTGCGAATATCCCTAGTCTGCGTGACGTCACAAATCCAGCTCCCATGTTTCTAGGAATTTGGTCGTATGCACCACTGATTAAGGTTTTTAAAACACACTCCAGACAATCCCAGTAGCAGACACCCCAATTTGGTGA
The DNA here is from genome assembly GCF_949152265.1 of Phoxinus phoxinus. Lineage (NCBI taxonomy): Eukaryota > Metazoa > Chordata > Actinopteri > Cypriniformes > Leuciscidae > Phoxinus > Phoxinus phoxinus. The sequence goes on from NC_136884.1 coordinate 6,987,276, forward strand.
ATATTTCACCTCTTTAAAGCGATGGAATATGATTTTGCATTGGTCAGAGCTCTCTCACAGAGGGTCACAGGCTACTATGTAATACTGTTGGCCGCTGGCCACAGGGTGTGTGTGTGTGTGTGTGTGTTTGTGTTTAGATTGAACTCTAGCTGATGTAAGATGGATTAGGGCTCCGATGGGAATTCCAGCTGGCTCTCATTTCTCCTGTCCCTCCAAACCCCTCATCTTATCTAACAGCCCGAATGTTATTAGAGAGAAAAGTGTGTGTGTGTGTTTGAGAGAGAGAGTGAGATTTATGGAAAAAGAGATCAAGAGAGAGAGATAGAGAGAAAGGAAGAGGAATGACAATATGGTGAAATTAAATACCTCATTTATTTGCCCTCCTAAAGCCAATACGTGTATTATGGCATTTTTAAAGGTACAGCACACCCAAAAATAAAAAATGTCATCGATTTTGCTCATAGTTACACACACACACACACACACACACACACACACACACACACACACACACACACACACACACACACACACACACACACGCATGCACGCACTCACGCACACTTTTTTTTGTTTTGTTATGTCAGATTTATGAATAAATTATTATTTTAAGTCTTTTACTTTCATTATTAATATTATTGGTCAGAAGATTTTCTGTCATTTTCATTTTGTTTGTTTATTACTTGCCAAGATATTTTCTGTGGTCTACGGTTTGTTTTACTGTATTTCTTTCAGTTTAATCTTTTCTATGAATATTTTGATGCAGTGGACTGCTACTGCAACTCAAACGTTGCCATAGAAAAATATTTTCAGTGAATAATGATTTAAATTTTGGTCTGTTATATTTGACTGATTTTAGAAGACCTGTGAATACTGTGTGTGAGTCATGTAGACCCACTTTACAATGCTTTATTGCTTTTGTGTCCGTTTCTAAGCTTATAGGCTCAACATTCATACCATTGCAAAGCAAAGAACGTCAATAATCCTTTACAGAAGGAAAATGCCTGGTTTAAAATAACGCAAACATGATTAAATAATGGCAGAATTGTATTTTTAGCTCAAACTGTCCCTTTAAATCCCACTGGACTTGGTCTTTGGAGAAATACAGTGTGTATGATTGAGTATTGGATAGAGGGTGGGAGAAGTGACAGGGAATGGCAGACCTCTCTCTCTACCTCAGTCTAGATTGGGTCTTAATGGGACCCGGGGTTCACCGTGAGGTCAGTTTAGACATCTGATGGATTTGTGGTGGTTGCGACTTGTTTAAAAAACTATTTGTCTGGAAAGTGAGATGCTGATAAAAGTACATTCATCAGAGCGACACCAGGTCTTGAGTGATGTTCACACACACGTTTCTCCAGTCATTTACAAGAGCGATATGGCAGAGATGGAGATATGCATCACGACGACGCTTGCGTTATTTACTAAGCTCCTGTCTGCCAAAGTACGTTTACCTAATGAAACGCATTTAGGCTTTTCTCACACATACCAGATGAGCCTCTGGATGACGCACCCTTGACTCAGTTGACAGTCACATGAAGTTTTTTGGAGTTCAGAGGAATATGTAAACCATTTGTTTTCCTCAAAGATTAAAGTCTGCAGTGACGTGTAGACGTGTCCACCCGCTTGGCTACCAAAAATAACATATGCTTGCAGTGCGTTAATGATTTTCTCAAGCAGGAGCACAGCCATAATCCATATGCAAATGTATTCAAATGATATGTCTTTAAATACTCCTCTGAAAAATGTGTTTTTGGCTTTTTTCACCCTGCAGTTATAAAAGGTTAATTATTCCCAGTCAACAGATCTGACGTTTAACTATGCAATTAATCTTCCTTGCTCATGAGGGGACACAGAAGTAGCGCTTAAGCAGAAACACTCGGAAACGTTCTGCACAGCCAATCGCCAGCATCTCAACATCTTCGTATATAACTGACAGTCACAGATACGCCGTTCATCACACTATAAAGTGTCAGCTTTTCTGTCATGTCAAATTGTATTTAATTTATTAGCTGTGAGATTTTCAGTCATTTACATCATTTATTATAATTATTATTATTATTATTGGCTGGAGGATTTATTTATTTATTTGCTATAATGTTTCTGTTATTTAATGTTTTTTTATTGGCTGTATTATTTTAGTAAATACATTTTGGAAGGAAGGCAATAAGACAGTAAGGAAGTGAGGCAGGAAGGAAGGAAGGAAAGAAAGAAAGAAAGAAAGAAAGAAAGAAAGAAAGAAAGAAAGGCAGGAAGGAAGGAAGTTTGAAAGGAAGGAAGGAAGGAAGGAAGGAAAGCAAGAAGGAAGGAAAGCAGGAAGGTAGGAAGAAAGTTTGGAAGTTTGGAAAGAACGAAAGAAAGAAAGACAGGAAGGAAGGAAGGTTGGTAGGAAGAAAGTTTGGAAAGGAAGGAAGAAAGGAAGGAAGGAAGGAAGGAAGGAATGAATGAAGGAAGGAAGGAAGGAAGGAAGGAAGGAAGGAAGGACGAACGAACGAAAGGAAGGAAGGAAGGAAGGAAGGAAGGAAGGAAGGAAGGAAGGAAGGAAGGAAGGAAGGAAGGAAGGAAGGAAGGAAGGAAGGAAGGAAGGAATGAAGGAAGGAGTTTGGAAGGAAGTTTGAAATGAAGGAAGAAAGGACATTTGAAAGAAATGAAGGAAGTTTGGAAAGGATGGAAGGAAAGAGTTTGTAATGAATGATGGATGGATGGATGCTTTGTGACTTTGTGAACAAAAAAGTATCTGATCTATTGTGTTTTTCTTTCTAGAAACATTCCTACAATCCACCAGAAATGTGCCACGGCAAAAATGAACTTTCTTGTGCTGTCCAATGCTCAGGAACATTTCTGTCTTATTGTTTTTGCAGTTCTCCCTGATTCTCAGACGCCGTGGTGAGCTTGTCAAGTGGACTATTCCCTCACATGGCCTGTACGAGCGTCTGCTTCTCTGTGAGCCGGGGGAGCGTGAGGATAGACTGAGGTGTGAGCTGGTATCTGTTGCTGGAGGCATTGTTTAGAGGTAAACACAAGACAGCCCAGAGTCCAGAAAGAGCCAGCTGGATCTAAACATGTGTCTGAAAGAATTATAAAGAATTGTATTGATTTATTTGCTGTTTGAATTATGCACAGGGTTTTTCATCCACAGGTTTCTTTATCTCCAAAGGTAGGTCTGGTTGTTGATACAAAAAGACAAACTCTTGATTTTATTTAGATTTGGTTCCACTTGATGCGACTTAATTTTAAAGTTGGTTTCTGATTCACTTGTTTATACTGAACACTACTCATGCAGTTTGTTTGATTCATTGAAAAGAATCTCATTCGTGTTGTGTTAGTATTTGAAGCCCATGAGGACAATTCAATAGACATTCCTTGCCATTTAATCATAAGTCTTTTATTACAGATCACACTCTATACAGATCGAAAAATTGCTATCTCAGTCGGTACATTTATGGTATATTTCTTATTAATATTGATATTGGGAATTTGAAGAATACATCTCTGGCTTCTTCAACTGAAGATCATGATGTATTGGGAAAATGATTTGTACTCAGTCCTACTATTATAGTGAAAACATCTCGTTGTTGTTAACAGAAGGGCCTAAAGTGATTGTTTCTTATTCGCATAATTAATTTTTTTTTACTCTTGGGGGATTTGGAAGGAGGCAGCTTATTGCTCACAATTATTCTCATATTCACTGTTGTTGTAAATGCTATGCCACCATGAGTAAAATCCGTAATTTTGTGCATCACAATTTCTGTAAAGATTCGGTCTCTCAGCAATTAGATGGAAGCAGGTCTGCGTCGAGCTGTGGGAGTTTCTGAGGGCTGCACTCTCAGCCTCTGTTTGTTACATTACAAAGACAGCCGCCACTGTTTTTACTCTTTCATTCCTCTCATCTCTTCCTCTGTTTACCCCGGGCCGCTGCCAGGCTTCCATTATATTTCACAGTTCAGCTGGTCTGGGGTGAGCTGCAGGGATTTGGGGGTATCTGAGATGCTCAACTCAACCCAATCAAACTCAAGCACACACATATTCAGACACGAGGGCTGTAGAGACGAGAGCAGGAGAGATGTTTGGCACAGTGTGTTACTTACCATCCACTTTTTTTGTAGCTGGTTAGGTGGTCCATCTCTGAATTGATTTCAATAATCTGTTCTGTTTACAGTGTCTGGCACCTCCAGTGAGTATAGATTTTCTACAAAGAGTTTGGAATAAAATGTGTCAGTCACTATACTTTATTGTTTTTTTGTGCGTGGAAACTGTTTGCTTTCATACACTTATTCGTGTTTCTCGTCCTTTGAAATATCTCTCTTTTGAAGCAACTCTGCTTTAGTCAAGTGTGTGACTGCTTTAGTGGCTTCTCTGGAAAAAGACTTACCATTACGGTTTCGTTTGACCCACGGAGTCTGAATGTGAATGTTTGTGAAGTTCAATCTCATGAATTATAACGAATCGGGCGTCATGCGGGGGCATCTTAATGGCTCAGTTTTGGCATGCGAATCTATCTTGTTCGCAACAGAATTGATGAATCACAAACTTAATGTGTTTGATTACAATTTTTACGACTTTTTTTAGGCTATTATTATAGTCTTTTTTAGAATAGCTTGATAAGTCTTGAACTTATATCAGAGAAGGAACAATGATAGATCTACTTGATTTGCATTAAATGCTCATGATGCTTAAACACTTGCATAAGAAGACTACTGGTCAGCACTCAGCAACAACATTTTTTAATTTTTAGGTGTTTAAAATGTTCATTTAAAATGGCATCATGTTCATTTTTTACTTAATTTTTAATGAGGGGACTTTCTGATTCAAACGCCACTGAATCAGCTTCAAAGAATCACATTGTTTTGGTCATTTATGATGAATCAATGAATCAATTTAGTTATTCAGTGATTGACTCATAAAAAATGACCTGCACTGTAAAAAATTATATGATCAATAAGTTATGACAACATATGTTTTTCTATTGCTTTAATCAAAATAATGTAATTTAAGTTGAATTGACTTGAACATCCGAGTTGATTGTACTTAAAAAATTTAAGGCAGCAATTTTTTTTTACAGTGTGTTTGTTTCATTATTGCGTCGAGATGCATCACTTCTGTTCTTAGAAATTCATTATTGTAGTTTTTTGGTTTCATTATTATTCTGATAATGTTTTCTAATCTTTATTTGTTTATTTTTAGCTGAAACACTTCTATCAGGCTAGCACTAGTCAAGGTACGTTCAGTTGTTCCCCGGCGACCCTCAAGGGCTGAGAGTAGCAAGGTCAGTCATCCTCATGTGGGCGGCATTCTGCTCTATATGACACCCCACTGCCGTTGATACGAGCACCATCAGATATTTTATCATATTCCAGCAGCCCGCGGCAAGGTGAAAATCTGTTTTTGTATTAGCAGTCAGGAGAAGAAATGATAACACAGCTGCAAGAGGATGAAGAAGGGGAGAAGAGAGCAACAGTTAACAGATGTCAGTGAAGAGGAGAGGTTGTGCTTTGGGGTCATAGATAGCAGAAGACATCAAATGTGTTGAGAAATTGTGTTTTTCCTGAAAGAAATCCATATAAAATCCGTTAAAATGCGCATTCAAAGACAGGAGTTTGGGGGCGGGCTATTTGTTTGACTGACCAATGGCTGACAAGAAGGAGTGTTTAGGAAACTTGTTTGAAAACAGTCATTATTACTTGCAGAACTTTCTTGCTTAACCTCTAAATGAATATGGTAACTCTGTAGTTTAGGGTCCAATTCTCACGTTATAACTAGTTGCTTATTAGCATGCATATTACAAGGATATTGGCTGTTTATTAGTACTTGTAAAACCTTATTCTCCATGACCATATTCTAAATCCCTTAACCTTACTCAGAACCTAAACTTAACAACTTACTAACTATTAATAAGCAGTAATTAGGAGTTTATTGAGGCAAAAGTCATAGTTAATAGTTAGTTAAAGGTACAATATGAAGGATTTTTGCAGTAAAATATCCAAAAACCACTAGGCCAATGTTATATATTTAGTTTAGTTGATTACTTACAATATCCCAAATGTTTCCAACTATTTGTAAATCGTGAGAAAATTACGATTTTAACCAAGGAAATGGGGCGTATGAGCAGGGGTGAGGGAGTCGCCAGTCAATGGCGTCATATCCGCGTTACCCTCGGTTTCCGCTCGTACTGCCATAGTAACCATGGCGACAGACGTGGACAACCGGGTTTTGCCTAGCAGGACGCTCACGCTGTTGTTGTTATATTCAAACATTATGGACCATGGCAAGGAGACTTTAAGACAAAAAGTTACCTCATAAGTTTAATTCGTCTAATAAACTGACCTGTGTGAGTAGTAATTCAGCACTTGCGTGTAGTTCGGTAGAATGAAATGTCCTTATTCCTCTATATCCGCGGGACTCGCGTTGCGTGTGGCGCTGTATAGGCTACGTCTCTCATTAGTAATCGCGCCCTGCTTCATACCACAGTCATGTTAAAAACATCAATGTATTCACTCATCCATAAATATCCATCAGCTTGACGACAAGATCCATAATTCCGCTTAGTGCTTTGCGTCATCAATATATGCCTTTGTTATTGTAAGAGGTTAGCGACCCCTGGCGGCGAAAAATCCTACATATTGTACCTTCAGTTAATAGTGAGAATTGGACCCTAATCTAAAGTGTGATTATTTCAGCACTTGTATAGTCACTAAAAAGAGACCAAAAAATACAGATAAGAGCGCTACAAGTTTATTTTCATCTGCAGTAACTTAGGTACTCTTCTAGCGCATACATTTAAGTTAGCAAAAGGAACAGGGCCTTTTTGATATTCAGTTCTTAGCGTCCATATGGCTGATCACACAATGTGCGCTACAGGCCAAATAGATGTTTGTGTGAGAGCAAAATGAAGAACTGGCTTTCGGAACCTCCACGGGTTGTTTTGGACCGCACATCTGATTCAAACCATCTGTCGGAATGACGTCGCCAGCATCTCCATCAATCCAAGGTGCGGAGAGAGGGACAATACGTTAAACAAATGCAGATTCAATTGTTTTAAGGAACAGGCAGCCGCAGAGAACAACCGTATTGGGATGCTGTGTGTTTGTGGCTCGTTTTAACTCTTAGATTGAGATTTTATTCCTCCTCTGATCTTTCAAATTTCATCATCCTTTTAAAGTGAACACAGATGTGTCTCTGTTTAAGGAAAATGGACGCACTTAAGTACTTAATTATTAAAGCAGGGCAGCCTGCCAAGGGAAGCTGTCGAACCCAATGCCCGTCGTGAACTGGGTATCAGACGCATTCAAACATTATTCGAAACATTGAGACACATTGCGATACTCAAATTGTGTGTGTGTGTGTGTTTGTGTGTGTGTGTATATCAGTGCTGAGAGTAACGCATTAAGCGAAAGCGGAGTTACTAGAAAAATATAAAGTAATGCTTTTCTTTTCAATTTACAACAAAATGTCTGAGTTACTTTTTCAAATAAGTAACGCAAGTTACTTTGTTTTCCAATATATTGATTGACAGTCCTCATGTTGAGAGAAATCAGGAGTAAGTGCAGAGCCGCTGTGTGCGTTGTGAACAACGTGATGCTTATTGTAGTTCTAGACTGAATGTGAACATGCATTTACTGACTTCGCTTGCACAAAAACAGATTCAGTATTCCTGAAAATGAATAAAAACCGTGAAATGAAAAGTCGGAAGATTGTGCAAAGCTGCCTGCAATAATTAAATATGTTAAATAATACAAATACACTTTATGTATTTAATCTCGCTTTAACCAGTGTCTTTCCTGCTGACCTTCGTTTATCCAATTCAACCATACAAAAAAGCAAAAAAAAAAAAAAAAAAAGACTTCTTTTTATTGCTGAAGTAAAAGTGTTAAACTTTCTTCTGCAGTTGTTTGAAAGGTTTGATTGAACACACACACACACACACACACACACACACACACACACACACACACACACACACACACACACACACACACACACACACACACACACACACACACACACACACACACACACACACACACACACACACACACACACCTCTGCTGTGTTAGTAGTGACTACTTCACTACTCTACTCCATACACAGTGTGACTTCGAGGTGGGTAGGTCTCCGTGGCAACCATAACGAATAACACCATCCCCATTTATACTCGCGTGCGTGTAATTTGACGGCCGGGGGAGTCGTCTCCGATCATCTTTCATCCCGTATTACTCAGCCTGGCGGAGATTGAGTGTAAGCGCACCCTTCATCACTCTCCATCCACCAGCACCATCATCATCATCATTTACCTTGATGGGGGTGAGGAGGAGGGGCGTCAGAACACACCAGACGCTCCTCTGCAGTTGGAAAGGGAGAGAATAGGCGACCTGCCGATTTTCTCCGATCAGTAGCGCTGATGGCTTCTCTCAGGGGAAGCTGACCCAATTCGCCTGGGCGTTTATCACCGGCACAACAAGGTCACGGCTGACAAAGCAGTGCGAGTGCAGTCCCTTTATGAGTGGGGTAGGGAGGGCAGAGGAGCTGTTTAACTGCTCGCAGTGTTCAGATGATATGGGGACATGGGGTTTTTGAAAAGAACAAAAAAAGGGTCCAAAAATCAGTGGTTCTCAGTGTTTGGGTGATACACTAACACCCCAAAAACTAATCAATCAAGACTGTCAATTTGACATTTTTTTTATTTTTATTTAAGTTATTATATGTAAAAATTGAGAATTACAACAGAGAAAAAGAACAGGAGCCTACAACTGTGAGAAATTGTTTCTGCATTTTTACAGCTATTTTTTTAATGAATGTAATTAACTAAAATTAAACAAATTAAACAAAGTAAGTTGGCCTAAGTTTTATTTTCTGATTGTGTGTTAAATGGTTGTAAAAATTAACGTTAAAATTGACTTGCAAATTATACTATTTATCTTGTATTTTATTTAGATAAATATATACTTTTTAAGTAGGCCTATATTGCTTTGAAGAAAAATATAGTCCCCCAGGGTTAGTGTGTGATGTGTTACTTGCAAAACGAGGATTTGTTCAATAATATAATGATGAACCCCACTAATTATTGTACCCAGTGGACAGGATATGTTTTACCAATGCTTTGAAACATCACACACAGAATACAGGTGCGAAAGAATCAGAGTTATTGAGTATTTCATCCAGCTCTGAATAGATGCTGATGGGTTCCGAAACCCTTGATGTGAGTGCCTCTCACGTTATTATGTCGTGATGGATTTCTAGGGGAAAAGAAACATTGTTTTTTTATTGCAAAAGGATGATGTTCATCTTTTACAGAAGCACTGCTCTCTCTCTCTCTCTCTCTCTCTCTCTCTCTCTCTCTCTCTCTCTCTCTCTCTCTCTCTCTCTCTCTCTCTCTCTCTCTCTCTCTCTCTCTCTCTCTCTCTCTCTCTCTCTCTCTCTCTCTCTCAATGGCTTTTTGCCATTCTTTTATTTTATTCAATCATGCATGCTGCTTTGGCGGCACATAAGGTGGTAAACAACCTGATAAATGTCCCTGATCAATACACATCTAACTATACCACCTTAAGAAGAGATCAGTAAAAAAAAGAGCTGTTGTTTTTCTCTATCTGTGCCGTTTCATACGTTCATCTCTCTGGCTTTAGTTTCTCTCTATCTGCAACAGGCGTTTTCAGATAGTTATCAACAGTATGGTAAAGAAAACGTAGCAATATTAAGACACATGAGATTGATTCATGTGTAAATCACATATTTGTAAAGACACAATGGCAACAATACTAGCAAATGAGGTTTCAGAGGGATGATTTAGCCTCCTTTCAAATAGTTTTTATCGAGATAAAGCTTACATATTAAAGGGCAATGGTGAAGTGCAAATGAAGAGAGAGGAAGCAGTGCCTCCATGTCGCAGTGATTGGCTAATTAGATCGTCAATATGATAATGTCTGCCTTTCATATTTGCAAAGTTGACTGATCAGCCTTGTACGCGTTTCCCAAAAGCACCGTTAACCAAATGGTCGCAAGTTCCGAGTTAGCGTTTAATATTTGCTTGTTGGTGCATGGGACATGTTGTTCAATAAGCCTTTAACTCACAAACTGTAACTAGAATTGAAATATGAATTTATATCATAAGCAAACCTACTGTAAATGCATAGACAAGAGACTTTGCCGTCTCATTTTAGACGTCTACCACAATCCGGTCTCTGCTCATTTAATCTGTTTGTATGATTGTTTTGCTATTTGCCGCTCTTGTTCTCTTTCTAAGAATCAAGACTCATGGGTTTCCATGCAATTTGTTCATTCATTTACAAATAGTTTTCTACATCTCGTTGTGTAGCTCCTGAAAGTACTCTGCTTTGCCATTTAGTCATTAAATTACACAATCTTATGAATCTGCAATGCATATGCATAACACAACCAATATAATAACACCTGCTGGGCAAAATTCATTAATCTAAGCGCACGTTTCATACATTTTAGCATATTTAGTTACACTTTACATAATATCCTTTGAAGATATATCCCTTTTTAATGAGGGTAGGCGGATCTTCAGGATATGCTAGTTTACATCCCAACTTATCATCTTAAGCTTCCTGAAGCTATTTATTTTAAAAGCTGTGGTGGTCTCTGAGCGGGCTGGCATATCATTAATCATTAATAGACTTCATAGTGGACAGGATCACAGCTATGCACTTCATAGTTAAGGGCTTCAAAGGCACCAGGGTCCTGCCCCCAAACATCCACTGGCAAAAGACCACCAGGCCTTTGGGAGATGTGAGATAAATGGAGATCCCATGCTGAGCTAGCGGCGATTTAACATAAGACCAGTGCCCCTGTTTTTCTTTGGCAATATGAGACCATAATCTGACTCTCCACCCAAAGGCCTTCCAAATCTGTCATGTGAATTGGTGGTAAGAGACAGATGGGAGTGTTACGAACCCATGAACATTTGTGCGAAATGGTGTCACCCTGATATAATTATATATATTGTGCTTGAATTTGCTATTGAATAGGGCTATTCGCCCTAAATGGGGCCTCGCAATGCCTATGCATGTAAGAAAGAAATGTTTAATTAATTTAAAAAATAAAATTCAGTGGAACGGAAATGCCCTTGTCTTGACATTAGTAAAAAGGAAAAACAGTCACTCAGAATAGTTTCATAATGAAGGAAGTTGTCACTGTGATGGATTGAGGCCCTGTGTCTCGTCTTATCTCTCCCTCTCTTCCCTCCTCCCTCGCTGAACGCTGTCTGCAGTAAGGTGTAAAAGTGCTGACTGTGTTGAACATCCTCTCTAGTTGTACGTGATAGATTGTGCATTTCCTCCACAGTAACTGTGAATGATCGGGTGACAGAAAATGCCTCTGTTTTTGTCATGTTAATAATCTCTCGGCCAGGTATGCCATTAATATGGCATGGTCTAATCTTGCTGTCATCTCTCACTATAATCCAAGTGCACAAGTAAGAGTTCCCCGCATTTTTTCACCGCATTATTTTTCCTCATGGGCTCTGGCCCCCTGAAGTCCATATGGCAAATGGCAATTTTAAGAGTACTTTACATGACAACGACGTACTAAAAACAGTATTAATTGTCTTTGCATTTTTTTTGCGTACAGATGGCAACATTGTCAAAACGATAACCATTCACACGGATCTGCGAAAACGACTAAAAACTGCTTGGCCAGTAGATGGCGATGTCACACACTACATATCTATAGACTGAACACGTAATGTGCATTCTCTTGATGTTACAGTTTTTTCACAAATGCACATTTTTGAAGTTTACATGGAGGCGAGGACGGTATCCTTTACAAAAACGTACACGTTTAAACCCGTTTTTAAAGTTTGCATTTTCAGGCCCCCAAAACGCTGTCGTGTAAATGAACTGCCTATACGCATATTTTTTTTTCCGTTTTTTAGTTGAAAACAGTGTTGAAATCTTCCAGGCTACTTAGAGACTCAAAAGCCCAATTATTAGTGTTTGTTAATTACTTGGATTTGAACAAGCCCCTAATCTTAAGCATTCAACTTTGGTCCATAGATCTTCCTTCACAATTTTTGGTGCAAACAAGAATTGTGAGGTTTGTTATGAAGGTTTATACTTCTTACCATTACTACTTCTACAGTTTTTGGCCGATGGCTGAAAAAACAAGTGGGAAAAAATGGGCTTTTAAGCCATTTAGCACCCTACGTAGCAACACCCTAGCAACTACATAACATGCTATAAAACATTTAGAGTGTCTTTGTAGCACATTGCCATGCAGTTTCTTGTAGCTTACTAAGTATTTAGAGTTACCTCATAGCAATTTCTTGGCAACTACATAGCAATGTACTAAATAATATTTACAGTGTCTTAGTAACCTCATAGCAATGCCCTAGCAATGTGTACACATTCTGAGTGTCTTAATAACCTCATAGTAATTTTCTAGTAACAGAGAAGTGTCATAGTAACGCCTTGGCAACTGCATAGCAATGTGCTAAAAAAATGGTGTCATAGTAACCTCATAGCAACGCCCTGACAATCACTCAAAACACCCTAGCATTGTGATGAGTTTTTACAATGCTGTTTTCTTCACTTTTTTCCTGTCCACCATCATATTCCCCTCACTGAGAACTTTTCTTTTCCTAGCAATAACAATTACTCAGCACTCTCAGTGGGATTATTTCGGAGGGCCTGTGGAGAAGAGAGAGAGGTAACTCCCATTATTGGGGAAACAGTTGTTCCTTTCCCATGAGAGAAACATCCATCAGAGAGCTGTATATGTGTGAACAAAACTTCGGCGTCTGGCTAAAGGTAGAGCTATTAGTCCATTCGTACTAAGGCCAAAGCTCATGAAATAGTTTTTATAATTGTCTAAAATGATCTGCTAGTTTGGTGTAAACCTCTTGACACTTCTCTAGTTGAGGCAGGTGTATACAATATGAAAATATGGTTGTGTATTTGGAGTTAGCTTCATTTTAATTATTGAGGCTGACAGGAATGAACGTCACTGTAGCTTCAGTTTGAAAGTTTTGATCTTCATTATTTACAGTAAATGCTCTAATGCGTATTAAAAAAAAAAAAAAACTTTTGGATATCACCACAAAAATAGTATCATCAAGACACATTATTCAGTTAGCAATGTGTGAACTCTCTGAACCATGTCTTGATAATCTGTAGAGAAGAGGAGTGTATTTGGTCCACTATTTATCAGTGCATATTTCTTGAATCTCAGCAAAGCAGTAATGATGCCCACCATTCTGTTCCAATTATTTCATCCGTGTGAAGTGGAGAGAGAGCAGAGTTCTGTTGTTGACTCAAATTGACGGTAACCTTCAGATGCTGCCAGATAAGCTGCGCTCATTCGGAGAAAAAAACTAACCCTCTGTCCAAGGGACACTAAGTTGTATTGTAATGATTATGTACAGTTGGTTGTATTTGAAATGATTTCTATTCTATTCTATTCTATTCTATTCTATTCTATTCTATTCTATTCTATTCTATTCTATTTTCTGGCTGAGTCTTCCATTCTGGAGCAGTCTGGCTGATTGTTCTTCTGCTGAGCGGGGGTGTTTTCGTCTAATTTGTCATTTTTACTTATTGCTCTGTCTGCTGTTTTTTTATTTTGCTTTCGGACTAATCTCGAAATTAACCACCAGATAAGCAGCTGCTTTATCCCAAATCTATTATATATCTTTTTTTGTCTCTTTGCGTTTCCCTCTCGTTGAGGCTCAGAACACCGGTTTCTCTCTCTCCGCTCTATTGACCAATATTGAGCCCTCTGAGTTTTACTTCTCTCCACTTTGTTCCTCAGCACAGCTTTCTGTCTCTGTAAAGTGTTAAGCCTTCAGATGCTGACACACTGCCAGATTTCCAATTAGAATTACTTGACGGTCCGGATTTCCTTAGTATTGCTGCTATCACCCTGCGCTCCATTTGGAAACCTGAGCTGTTTAAGTCTCTCTGTAGCGATTTCTCTTAAACGCGCAATGCCCCAGTGAGCCCACGGTCGAAGAGACTGAGATAAACCAACCGGCTTCAATTCCCCCAATGAAAAGCGCAGTTAGCACAACGTCCCAGGAAGGATCCATACCCATGAACTGCTATAAAAGCACATCGGAGGACGGTAAAGGAATCTGCATTATTGAATTTTATCTGTGGTTCCTTTTGCCATTACCAGTCTCACTGGAGAAAAGAAGGCTTATTTTTTGATCCAGTTCACTTGAATTATTAAACTGCCATCACAATGACTGGCTCTGCGATTCATTTTTCATTACATTACTACAATCACATAATTGCGTATGTCGGGCTGAATTATGGATGAGGTTTACCTCTATAATACGAGAGCGAGGGAAGATGACAGACGGGAATTCAGGTTCCGCTTCAGTCCTGTGGGCCCTCAAATCGGATTCCGTCACACCCGCTCAGTCTTCCAACAACCCCTGCAGTGGAGTGAAGTGGAAACGTCTTCACAAAGGAGTTTTGTGAATTGATTTTCTTTAATAACACCTGTGTGGCTGGTGATTTTTTTATTAAGCAACAGGCATAGAATGAGCCTGGGGCTCAGATTGTCAGGGTTATAACCTGTGGAATATCCCATCATGCACCACAGAATACTTAACAGTAGTTACAGCCTTTTATAATGTTCTATTGTACTGTACATGAGTGGTGAGGATTGTTGTCTGCTTCCATAAAAAGGGAAAATATATAATTTTTTTGCATGCAAACATTTCTTTAAAAATTAAATAAATTGATATATTTTTTTAAAAAGAAATCACTATCATATATGCATATTACTTATATTTGAGGAGATGAGTCTCCTTTCTTTTTTTGTGTTCTTCATTGTGCTATGAAATGGGTGCCTTTTTTTTGGATTATCTGACATTTTGGGCAATTTTCTGCTGTCAGTCTGGGAATCTATTGTTTCCTTTCAAAGTCTGTTCTCAATGAATATTTGACAATGAAAGGAATTTCACTTGAGAGTTGTGACTCAGGAGTGAAAAGATTCATTTGTTGGGAGCAGTGCTCGGGGCGGGAAAAAAAATGACATGATGAAATTAAATAAAATAAACCTTCCCGACCTTACAATTACAAACAAAGCTTCTTTTACAATTACAGTTGGACCGGTAGCGGCTCTGACCTTCAATTTAGAAGGGGCAAATCCTGGGTCTTAGTGCTAGTTAAAAAAATAAAAAATAATCATATTTAATTACACAATGTCATTAGAACAACCAGTAAATAATAATAAATCTAAAATATACGGTGTATTACCATTGCAAATAAATTCTAGTCAGAAACAGAATGACTTGCAATCCAGTGAAGGAGTCAATTGTAAAGTTATAAATGTCTCTGAATGATTCGCTGACTGAGGAAGTGTGAGTCTGATTGTTTTTGTGTATCAGACATTGAAGTTGCAGTCTGGTGTTCTTGCGACGGATGAGCTCTTCTGCCTTTGGCCAGTTGCCAGGCTGCCGACTGTAGAGACCAAATGGGAATGTGGATTTTCCCCATGGCATAGCGTGGTGGATTTTGTTCTATTGTCTTTGGTTGTGTTATTCATCAGGCCACAATAGGAGCTCTGTCCTCCATTATGACATCATAATGGCCCTCAAAATGATTCTGACATTTGGAGGAAGAGCCCTCAATAGAAAGCCGTCGCTTTTAACAGCCTTGTAGAAATGTTTAGCTTTAATTATGAAAACATGACGCTGCCCAAATGAGCACCGCTGTTCTCCCTCAATCACATCCTTCACATTTCCGATATAATGATGGTAATTATTGCCTGTAAAAAAGAGGCAGATTAGTATATTTACACATGCATAGCTCCATTTTAATGGCAGAGAGGTTGAAAGCATCTACTCCCCGTGGGAATGGAGGCTGTAGTGTAGACGCTACATTAACTTTACATTAACAATCCCGTGACCTTTACCGCTACAAGGTAATTGAGAAAGTATTATTCTATGGCAGATTGTATTAATTGAACTATTTTATGGATGCACAATATTGATTATCGTGTTTGGATATCAATCTCGTGAGTTGTTTCTCGTGAGTGTGTGAATGCAGTCACTGGTGACGGAGGGCAGGGATCATCTCAGACAGTGTTTGTGTGTGCGGGTCAGACGATAAGCTGCTTAGAGACAACCAGACGATTTCCCCAGATGGTGAGGAAGGACAATCTGAAGACATCATGAACTGTCAGTGCAGAGAGAGAGAGAGAGAGAGGCTTTGTTTGGAATTGCATACTTATCGTATTATTTCGGCAGTATACACTGGGAAGAAATTACAGGCAGCTCTGCGGCTGGCGGATCACAGGCCAAATCCGGCCCCTCGTTGAATTCTATCCAGCCATCCGATTTGATTTTAATGAAACACTGGACTTCTGAGCACTTTCTGCGGAAAACTCATTGGCGAGTTCAGAAGCACTCAGCGGTCAATTAGTGATCCGCGGGGCCAAATTCTGACCAGAACGAGGGCATTTAAGCCTTTTCTGGCCATAGTTCAGCTACATTACTTTCCCAAAAGCGAACCAGCACCATTTAGGCTCGCATATTCGTTTTGAGTCTTATCCAATCAAATGTATTTATGCAAATAACTTGGATGCGGGCAAATCTTAAAGACACGGGTGGGGTCATACAGCTGTGAGTCAGCGTTCTCCATCCCGAACATCAAATCAAGTTTGCTCGCCCATCACCAATGATTATGTGCTCAAGTAGATGAGAATTGCAGTGTGCATTCAATACTTGCAAGTTGCAGCACAATAAAAGACTAATTTTGCTTTACCGATTGTGTACATTATAGAGGGAGTTCTCAGTAATATTATAATTTAGTTTTAGATTATTTTCTTAAATGTGGTGATAAAGTTGAACATTGTTTTTTTAACTGATCTTCTGATTTCCTATGTTTAAATAAAATAATTTTAATAGTTTTCATTATCAAAGTAAAGTGATCTTTTGTTGTTTTTGTTCAGGAAGTTAAGTCATGTTTATAAAGGAATTTAATGCTTTTTTAACAACTTAACTATTTACAATTTTTGACTATTTTAATTTAATTAACCAGACAGTATAACAGTGTAAAAAAAAAAGTTGAATTAACTTAAAAATAAGGCAACCAGGTGCAAAGCATTTTTTAAGTTTACTCAACTTTTTTATTCAACAAAAATAATTTTTGAAAGTTCACTAAACTTATTTGATTAGATTCATTATATCTTCCTCAGTAAGTTAATCTAACTACCAGTCCAACTCAAAGAAACTGAGTCAGAGGCCTGCAGTTCTGAATCTCAGGAAAGCTTTGCCGCTGTTGCCTTGATTTTTTTAAGGCAATTCAACTTTCTCCAAATATCTCACCCAGATAATTGTATAGACCTTACAATCCCCCCCAAAAATTATACTTTTTATTCATAAAGGATTGAACTATCTATTTATCAAAGAATCCTGAAAGAAATAATCATGGTTTCCACAAAAATAAGAAGTAGCATAACTGTTGGTAATGAGCAGTGAATCAGCATTAAAATGATTTCTGAAAGATAATGTGACACTGAAGACTGGAGTAATGATGCTGAAAATTCAGCTTTGCCACCACAGGACAAAATACATTTTAAAATAGATTATTTTAGGTTGTAATATTTCACAATATTACTGTTTTAACTGCATTTTTTATCAAATGAATGCAAATAAATTATTAATTGTCTATGTCTGGGGACATTATTAAATTGGATTGCCAAGAGTCCTTTTTACATAGAAATAAAAATGCTTATGATATTAACTACATCCCACCTGCTGAATTAAACCTGCAACATAATGAGGTCATGTGACAGAAATGTAGCGCACTTTTGTTTGAAATGTTTGTTGTTGCACACTACATTCTCTTTCTCATAAATTATTTTAAAAAGTTGTCAGTATGCAGCATATTTTGTGCCGTGTGCCAGTATTTATTTCTGGATAAGAGGAAAGATGATTTTGTGCGGATAGTAAATTAAATCGACTCTAATTTTGTGCAAAAAACATGCATTAAAAAATGCAAACATTTTCTGAAATGTCTCGTTGATTCCAGAACCAGACTGGATGTTTGTCTCATTAGCAGAGAACCGACTGCGAATACTAATTCTGAGAATTAATCTCCAGATGCAAACACACGCAGAACCTGATTTCACCAAGTGCAACATGTCCCTTGATCACCATCTTTGTTGATCCTGGAACAAGATTCCAATCAGATTTGAGGAACAAGTTTATAGTTTATGTCAAGTTTAGGCTTACAGCCACAGGGTTAGGTGTTATTCAGTATATCAGTGGATCAGTTATGGGCAGGTTTAGGTGTAGGGATAGGGTTAAACCTAACTATTTGGATGGGAATGTTGTTCCAGGATCAACAAAATATGTTGCCCCAGGAACACATCTAACTCGGCGAAATCGGGACGTGCCAAACACACACAGGTTTCAATAATAATGACCAGGCCTGAAACATGCTTTACGGCAGTGCTTCTCAAATGGGTCACTGGTCTGTCACAAACAGCCATGAAGAAAATGGTGCAAATAATATTTTGCATGCATAGAATTTTCAGAAGCAGTGTATCCAATGTCTACTCTATTTTTGGCACTTCAAATTGAATCATTTAAATGTTTTCCTATGCTTTTGCATGCTGGTCTTAATGCTGCTGCAGGCCACGCATGCTCTGCTGACTTTTATGAGCTTGTACGACAGGTTTAGAGACCATATTAATCGCAGAGCCAGAGGCTATTTTGTTCGATTGCAAGGCTTTGGGGGATCATGCACTGTATTTTTGGAGAACATGGCCCCACACCTGTGCGTATGCCCTCGGCGTGAAGTTACCGTTACGGTAGCCTGTGTATGACTGACAGGAACACGACTCCAGGTAATAGACCACCGGATCAAATACAACTCAGCCAACCAATCCCAGACACAATCATGGCGTGAGGTCTGGAGGAATTCACACAAAAACAAATGTCCCACAGCATGATTCAGTGTTGTGTTCAGACTGATATGATTTATTGATCAATGTTTATTGAGCCATGTTTTTCTGGACACGTACAGTAGCATGATGGTAATGCATATGGTAAATGATGCCGCATGGTTATTAGGTGAATATACACAAGAAAAAACAGCACATTTAAATTGCAAACAACAGAATGATGACATATGTAATAAAATGATGAAATGTGACCGGCTCAAATGTGATCTGACTGAAAAAGAGAGATATCAGACACAAGTGGCCTTTGGTTGCATTGCTCATGTAATCCCAGATAAATGCAACATCCTTCTATTCAGATTCATAATAAACCTCCCGCTTTCAGTGCTCTCGAAAAATTCATGTTCTCCTCAAAGTCTTGTTACCGTGTTGGCTGCATATCTGCGTGAGCTGGATTCATGTTTGATTTGCTTTGGCCTCGGGCTCTGCTCATTGATTTCACTCACTCATTTATCTCGAGAAAAAACTAAAACATAATGGAGTCTCATAACTCACTCCCTCTCCTCTCTTTCTCTTTTCTTCCCCGCATTTCTATATTATTTTGTTGTCAATTGCAGTATCGTTTCTGTGTCGGATTACTGATGTCCTTTGCATCATGTTCTTTTCTCTCGTCCTTTGTGTTTCAGTGATGAAATTACTTTAAATTCTTCTCACTTTTGATCTGTTTATGCATGCAGTTACTCGGCAGCAATACAAATGCACTCATCTGATTCGTCGATGTGTGTAAACAAGGACAGAGGGCAATTCTGCAGCATTTGATTTAACAAACAATGCACTGTTGTTTTTTTAATACTCTATTTATTGGAGATTTTAACAAGAGCTACTATAATTTTCACAGTGAAGATACTATAAGATGACAGCATCCATCCATCCATCCATCCATCCATCCATCCATCCATCCATCCATCCATCCATCCATCCATCCATCCATCCATCCATCCATCCATCCATCCATCCATCCATCCATCCATCCATCCATCCATCCATCCATCCATCCATCCATCCATCCATCCATCCATCCATCCATCCATCCATCCATCCATCCATCCATCCATCCATGATTTAATACGTAAACTTATTTTGCAATTCCTATAGACAATTTGACTCAAGCTATAAGCGAAAATATAGTTTGAATTTTGAGGGCAATCGCATTCTCAAAGACGGCAATGATTGTCTTCCAATCTAATTCCCGGCAAGAAGGTGCACACGCACACGTGCTTTCCAATTCCACCGAGTATTTATAGATCCGCTGTCATGATAGTGATCAAGTGAAGCTCATTACAGTTAAGAATCAGCTCATTACTCTATGAAGAAGTGAAAACCGCTTTTCTGAGTCAGTAAACACTTGATATATCCTCATGAATCATCTCTGCGGTTGTTTGTTGCTTCTATCTGGTGTTTCTGTTGAAAAATGAAAGCTAATAATGCTGTGGGGATGTAGGAACTGGATGCACATTAGAGCTTCTCATTACTGAAGCGTGTTTACAGCGGTAGATTGTTTGATCAATGTCTGACTAAGCCATTTCTTCCATATAAATCTGAGTTTTTGTCGTAACCAGCTACGATAAGCAGCAGGACATTTTGTTAGTTTCTGTTTCACTGTTTTGAACTCAATAGCTCTGCCCAGAGTGGAATCTCATTGGTGTGAAATGTAGCCCTAGATTTGATGGGAAACTGAATGATTTTTTTGATACTTTCAATTATATTTTTATGACCTGTAAAAAGCCTTTTTGAGAGCCCCGAATTTAACGTTGTGTTTTGCACACACACACACACACACACACACACACACACACACACACACACACACACACACACACACACACACACACACACACACACACACACACACACACACACACACACACACACACACACACACACACACACACACACACACACACACACACACACACACACACACACATATTTAAGAGCTTGGTGTACCTTGTGGGCATGAGCCACCATTCTTATAGACACACTGGACTATGTTTAGAAACCTTGACCTCTCTCCATGTCTCTCTCTCTCTGTCTCTCTCTCTCTTGCTCATGTTACTCTCTCTTACAGCTCCAGCCTTAATTATGGTCGAGAGTGTTTGCTGTACTGGAGCGTGTCTCAGGTGTACAGTAACTTGTCAGGCAAATAGACGCATTACAGCCAACATGCACACAATGTCCACGCACTGACGGCTGACAGATCCATGAAACTGGATGGTCAGCTCAGCAGTTGTTTTGGGTATGTGTATGTTTATAACTGCTGACAAGGAATAGTTGTTTCATTTAGTGTTTGATTGATGTTCATGTGAGTAGTTTTGTTGTTTAGCACCATAGAACATTAAAAAGAGTGCCATGAATTGGTTTACAAAATGTTAAAAATTACTTTTTTGAAATAACCATAATTTTTTTTTAAACGTGAAAAAAAAGTTCCCTCACCAGTTAGTAAGTTGTTTGTTAGTTAGTTAGTTAGTTGGTTAGTAGTTAGTTTTAAGGTACTTAGTAGTTTGTTTACTGAGGGAGCTTGACGTGGAATGTCACAATTTGAAGTAATAATATTATATAGTTATAATACAGTTTTGCTTACATTTATTATACTAAATTTTTTCTGGCATAGTAATTGAGTCAAAATAAGAACTTGAACAATGTGTGCTTTTAAAAAAACACATAACCGATTTGCAAGCTGGAAGTTGATATAAAAAAAAATAATAAATTAAAAAATTATTTTACCAAATGTTTCACGATTTGAAATTTAAAATAATAAAAGTTTTGCTCAATTTATTATAATACATTTTCCTGAGGGAAATCTGGAATGTCATTATAGGGTAATATACAAACTCATGCAGTATACAGATATTCAAACTGTCTAGGCATGACTCAATGTAGAGTTATTTATTGAGCAGTTATGCGGCACATTTTTCTTGTGTTGGTGAAAGGCATAGACTGTTAACAAAATGGCTATTCTCTACATTCACATTAGTATACAAACCATGCATTTGTAATTTATGCTCTTTGCTTCAGTCACTTCAAAGAATGCTGTAATTGAGGGCTTTAGCTCGAACCCTGCCCCCCCCCGAAAAAAATCTCTTTCTCTTTCTCGCTGTAATTGGCCCCGCTGGACCACCATAGGAGTCAATCACTCGCTGTTGCATACATATACACAGGCTGGTGGTGCTGGCTCCATTGAGATATTTGTTCCTTAAGCAAGTGCTTTCCTCTGGCCCAATCTGCTCTATTATTCATGCTGAAAAACAGCGGAGTGGAAGCATTCGCAGCCACAGCGATGCCATATTTACCAGGCTGATTAGATTAAATAAGCACCCGTTGGTTGCTGGAGCGTTCGAGATCGATATGCACGTCTGCCAGTGCCTGTACATGGGCTTAGCACCAGCCAGACTACATCTGACGAAGTGGAAACAAATAAAGGAGGAAGGAAAGGATTTTGTTGTCCTCTTGGTGAGGCACTTAGGGGTGTCTGAAAACACACACACACACACACACACACACACACACACACACACACACACACACACACATACACACACACACACACACACACACACACACACACACACGTATTATATGACTATTTTTCTCCCACAGCTCTGAATATAGAATGTTTTATTTGTATTTGTTTGTCTCTCTCTTTCTAATCTCATTAACATCATCATATTTTCTCCTATCCATCTGTCTGGTTCTTTATTTATTAATATGGGTGTATGTGCCTCTTTATCGGTCTTTTCGTCCATCTGTTTGTCTGTCTCTCGCTGTTTGTCTTTCTGGCTGTTTATCTATCCATGTTGCTATCTGTCTGTCTTTCTTTTCTGTCTATCTTTCTGGGTGTCTAACTATCTCTACAGCCGTCTCTCTATCCAATTGTCAGGTCTGTTTGTCTGTCTGTCTGTCTGTCTGTCTGCCGTTTATCTGATCAGATCCGTATGTCCTGTCTCTCTCTCACTCTCTCCCTCTTCATCCATCTTTAGGTTTTAGTCTTCAAAGGAGACCTCTAAAAGATCTTGTCTTTCTCAGAGTTCTCCATCATGTTTATCTGTCTGCCGAAAAACTCTGATTGGCCGCCATCATGGAGAATTTTGATGATTATTGGATTACGTCTCCCCGTCACTCTCCCCTATTTCACACCCAGCATGGGCCACTTCTGTTGCCAAGTTCGAGACGTGGTCTTTTGGATAACAGAACCCACAGAGCATCTCAATAGGGCACTATCCCAGCGGGAGCACCAGACATGCCTTCTCCGATGTCTGCATTAACAATGAGCCCTGGCCCAAAATCCATCTGTGGAGGTGAGCCCTGCTCCTGGAGCGTATAATGAGGGGTGGACACTTTGAAGCTTGTGAGGGTACTGTAGCTGCCCTTACTCACAAACTTGCTGTTATGAATACAATATTCTATGAAAACAGAAAGGAGATGGTGTGGATAAGTGCAGTGTAGAGTGTAGAAATGAGGGAACATGAGTCGGCTAGAAACTTTCAAAGTAAATTTGTAAAGCGTGAGCATTTTGACAAGAAGGGAAATATAGGAAGATATCCTTTAGATTCTGAATGGGCAGAAACAGGAAGCTGGGTGACAATTACAGTGAATCATTACCGCTACAGATTTACCATATAGCTCCAAAACACATACAGTAGGCACAACCTTCTAAGGCAGCATCCGGACTATCACAAGTGGCTAGTTTGAAACGCTCTATAGGCAGCAGCTTTGTGTGCACCATAGATTTCAATAGTTTGAGGCTAGCGTGTGCTACTCTTTAAATTGAGACTATTTTGTGTAATATTTGTGTGTTGTTTACGCTCTAATTACACTGAACTATTTCAGTTTTTCATTAAATAGTTTGTTTTTAATGAACAGTTCTCACCTCGTCAGTCATCTTGGATTTTTCCCCCTGTGAATGTTAAAGTGCAATCTAAGATTGTTCCAATTACGTTGCTTATACCTTTTGGAGGAGCCTTCTTGTTTGCACTGCGATGATACCTTAATAATGCCTCCGTAGGCAATGTTTTTAGACAAATAACTGCAAAAGACTGTGGAAAATTACCCTGCATGTGTTTCCAAACTGCTTGACAATCATAGTTCTGGCCTCCACTACTTCGTTTCACACCTACTTTTACAAAATTGGCCTGTTGATTCTCTGAAAGTTTTATGACCATTTTTGACCATCAGAAAAATTGCAAATTGCAGTCATGTAGAGAACAATCCTGCAGGCTATCTGGACAGCACTGTGCAGAAAGATTTTGAGTGAAATTTAAAGACCTTGCTGAACATTTTTTGACTGCTGAAATGTTGTTTTTAACTGCGTACGCATCCAGCTGAGGGGTTTGTGTGTGAGGGACCACATTGTGAACGTTGTAGCTAGATTAAAAGGCAGAATGTCGGGATTGCGTGTAGTTACTGCTGTCTCCTGCCCTCGTTTTTGGGTGACACATTCGGCTCTGACTACAGGTGTGCTTTCTAATTCTCTTTTTGTTTCTTCCTCTTCCTCTTGGCTGCCTGCGGGATCAATTATTCTGCCCACTCACATACTGGAGAAGTCCAGGCATCAGAAATGGGTTATATTGGGTTTCAGCAGTTATTGCCTCAACTGACAATGCTTTAATCAATGTGTTTTTGTGTACGTGTGTGTATTTGCTCTGAGATGGCCAAGCTGATAAATAATAGACGGCCAACCTGGTAAATAATTCCAGATGGTCTATTCAATGACGATATACCTCAGTATGTCTATTTAAGTCGATATAAGCAGGGTTCTAGGGGACTTTCTCTAAATTGGTTAATAAATATGTGGGAGGCTTGCTGTAATTGACCGGTCAGTATGATTTGTGTGTTAATTGCTGATTGTCTGAGTCAGCTGCTGTAACTGGTTAGTTGGAGCGTGGGTCACGCTCTGCAATTGGCCAGTCGCTATGTGGGATGTGTGCTCTAATTGGCTTGTCTGGTTGTGTGGGTTTGCTTCTAATTGGCTAGTTTGATTTCTTGCAATGACCTGGTTTTCAGGGCTCAGCATTAAATGAATGGAATTATTTATTTATGCCCTAGCAAACACTAGCAACACTCTAGCAACCACCCTTACCAACATAGCATTCTTCAGATAATAAAACATCTTAGTTTAAGCATATTAGCTTTCAAAACTCATGGCTTTTTTAACATAAATAAGATCTCATATTTAATCAGACTGATGTTTGTCCGAATAACCATTAGACTGGAAAATGTCCTGATTTCTTTCAATGTCAGATTTTCACCGAACATCACATTTTAAGCATTTGTTAAGTGTGTTCAGCTGTAATAATTTTTAAGTGCACTTATCTTCTATCATTGCCTCTAAATCAGTGTGAAACTATGTAAATTAGATTGGAATAGGAGACAGTATGGGCCCTATCTTGCACCCAGCGCAATTGACTTTGTACACCGATGCATGTATCATTCCTATGGGGGTTCAGCGAAAAGAGGAGGCGTGTTCCGGCGCAAACGTTCCCTGGCACTATGAAAGACCTAGTCTAAAGTCAGTGGCGCGTTGCGCGTTAGTCATATGCTATAAGGGCGCGTGCTTGGCCATTATGTAAGCGTGTGAACAACGAGCGTACACTTTGATTCTCTAATCTAAACAGACGCAGCAGTTTTAATTTTTGCAAATCATACATAATTACAAGGAAAAATATGAACACACGAGGGAAATCATTGTTGTGTCCATGAAGATGTGAAAAAATAGGCATAAATCTCACATTTACCCACATTATTATACGCCTGTTTAACCGAAGCTAATTTGGGTGGGTTTTCCCATCATCCTCATACAATGTCACTTCTCTGTCTTTTACGGCCCTGACGAGAACGTCGGTCTCCTCGGTTGTGAACCGCTCCTGGCGTGCGCCGGCAAATCTGCCGTTATAATAGCAATCTGCCATGGAACAAGCGCGCCTGCTCTTAAAGGGAATGTGAGAGGACGCTCTGATTGGTTTATTTCACGTTACGCCCAAACCACACCTATGAATAATGAAGCGATTCAGACCAACACATTTTAGATTTGCGACGGGCGCAAGAGTCATTTATCCCGCCGGTAAAATAGCAACAGCGCCCGGGATCCGCCCACAAAGTTACTTGCGTTTCGCGTTTGATACTTGCGTTTCAGATCGGTAAAATAGGGCCCTATATGCGTAAATAATTTCTGGAAAGTTCTACGATCCTTAACTCCTTGTCAGTCATAATGAACCCCATTCTGACCAGTTTTATTTTATAAAGCAAAGTGAAATGAAATAGGAATGAGGAAGTGTTCAAGTCTGTCTTCTATGCTCATCTGGGTCATGTGAGAATGGGAGGGTGATGGACTAAAATAACTAGAATCAAGTTGTTCCATACCTGTATGAATTTCTTTCTTCTGCTTTTTTTCTTCAAACAGTTGATGGGATCACATAGACTTCCATAGTATTTTTCCCCCAGTTGATGGAACTGTCTGGTTACACATATTCTTTAAAATATAACATTTTGTGTTCAGCAGAAGAAAGAAATTCATACAGGTTCGGAACAACTTGAGGGTGAGTAAATTCTTTTTGGGTTAACTATCCCTTTAAGTGCAACCTTGACCAATCAGATTCAACTCTCAGAACTACTTTTATGGTATTTTTATTATTATTATATATATAAATATAAATATATTAATTTCGTAACTAAACAAACTGATGTACCCTTCTTAAGATAACTGATTAAATTCCCAAGACCAGTTTCCAGCTTCTTTTCCACCATTGTAATGACTCTGAATAAGACATTATCTTATCTTTTATGTCTTGGACTTAATAGTATGACAGTATGATGAAGGGCACTGTTCTCCTCTCGTGGGTAACCACACTCGCCGTTTCTGTTTTTCAATTAGCACCTCGTCAGTGTCATGGTGTCCTTACGCATGCTGTCTGTCTGCTGTCACTGTCTCTCTGACAGCTCTGACTGCGTGACTCCAGTGTGACTGCACGTTTGCTTATGCAGAGCCTGTCAACAGTCACACTCACTTCACACAAAGGCGAGAGGAGAGATATGACAGTAAACTCTGAGGTGTCCTTTCCTATGCTGTGTTTTGAAACTCATGTTTGTGACACGACAGGAAAAACTCATCATAAAATCCTCGCTGAGTTCCTTTGTTTTCTTTTTTCTTTCAGTAATGGGTTATTTTCATTCCAGGCAGAGTGATGTCGGAGCGTGACCGTGTGTTTGCCAGGGCCGCCTGGACTCCAGGCCGGATCAAACCTTGTTTATTTGGGTCTGAAAGTCTCCTGACAGGTTGCGATTCTCTTTGTGTCACTTTGACAGGGTTGTGCTCCGCCGGCTGTTTAGGGCGACAGGTCTTTGATTCTCAGTGCCACATGGCACTCACAATCAGATAAACTACACTACCCACAACCTCTCTGTGTGTCAACTAGACTCACGGTTCTGGCTAATTATCTTTCAAACAGGGGGTTAAATAAAAGAACAAAAAACCCTCATAACAGACACATACAGCACTACTTAACAACACAAACTAAAATTACTATGGAACTACCATGTTATTTTATGGGCATGTGTTTCCAACAGAAACAAAGAAGAAGAAAAAAAAATATATAGTCCCCATAGCTGAAAAAACACCAATGACCTGAATGATTACTGTACTTACTGTAAAGCACCGCCTATATATGTTAATTTTGAAGCTTTTTACGTCTCCCAAACACACAATTTAATACATTAACACTGACAGTTATATATTGTTTGGAAATGGCACACAACAATTATGCACATGTCAAGTTATTATTACCTTGATTTTTCTTTATTGTCATATCAAGGTCTACACATGGTCATTTTTTACTTTAAATCTCTAAACATTGAAATGGGTTATGTTTACATTTAAACGTAATTTTATTTTGTATGATCCATATTTGTTCTTTAAGTCAGGTCTGGGTACAATAAAACAACAAAATCTATTAATAATGTCAAATATAAGGTAAAATATTTCAGAGACTCATTTAATGTGATTTTCACTTATTAAAATAATAATAATGATTATTTTAGTCAACCCCTGGTACATAAGTGTCCGTAGCTGAAGTTGAATAAACATTCATAAGTATATCAAAGTATCAGGGCCGGATCATGTCCCTACGATGAGAAATGGCTTTCTCATCGACCTGAACATCTTAGGGAGTTTTTGCTCACCATTTCCACACAGTATCGCCACAGGTCTTTTTATTAAAGAAAGGAAGGGAGGCCAATGGAGAAAGCAAGAGGAGCAGTGAGGGGAGGAATGAGGGATTAAAGAAGAAAACGAGGATATTGGATGGTGTTAAAGGGCTTACAGAAAAAATCAGAAAAATCGACAAAATCCTTGTGTGCTTGAACATGCTCAGTCATGTGAACAGTAAAGAACAAAACATTAAGTAGAGAGAGAGAGAGAGAGAGAGAGAGAGAGAGAGAGAGAGAGAGAGAGAGAGAGAGAGAGAGAGAGAGAGAGAGGGAGGAGGCGGCCAGCGACCTTGCTCCTATAACCGAAAGTAATCATTGCTCGTCTCGGGCCCATCTCACTCCTTCATCTCTCAGGCCATTAGTGGAGCTGCCATAATGAATGTGTTTTATTTATCATGGAGACAGTGCTTAACTTCGTCCCTGATGAGGACGATCCCACTCACCTTCAGACACCTCCACTCACACAGTCGCTAATTCACAGCGATGCTAAATGCCACTAGCCCATCCTCAGTGTCATTAGAGTGAGCGTCTCGGGTATGATTGGCTCTAAAGTTTGACTGGAGTGAGTCATTGCTTAGTTTCTCAGAGCCAGACTTGGACAATTGGCGTAAAGTTCACTTTGCAGCACTTTCGGAATGCCATCATGTTGGACATTTGTCTTCAAATGGTGTTATATCACAGTTGTCCAAGTAGAAAGTTGAAAATTCAGACTTTTCAAGATGATTGAAATGTGGCAGATTGTTGAATGTAGTTTGTTCCTCTAAATGCTACCAACAGTCTTGAGGCATTAGCATTGTTGCTAAATGTTGACGGCTCTTGTCAATTATGAAGGTACATATTTGCAATGCGAGTGTTTGCTTATGATCTTTACGCTGAGCAAGTCTATGGGTGTTGTATTAGTGTGTTTGGACAGTGTGTCAGTGTTTCTGCTTCTGAGGAGTACGTTCAAACTTTTGTGATTGAACAAACATATTCACATGGATGTGTGTGTGTGTGTGTGTACCTTTGTGTGGATAACCAATGATGTTTTTCAGTCCATAATATTACCCCGAGATATAATACTTGCTCCTCTTCTTAGTCACACTTGGATAAGCAGCTCACACTTGATTGCCCTTATACACATACACACTTTTTTGTGCGTCTATGTGACACATCTCTCTCTCTTTCTCTCCACGCATTATTGTTTGCTCTCTCCCTCCTCAGTCAGAAGCCTGAATTAGACACAGATGACTTTAGAGGGCTGTTCAAAGTCCACACATTAAATCAATATAATTATCTGAAGCAAGCGTGAATGTGGAGCAGCTCTTCTGTGCAGATTTCAGATCATGCACACTATAAATGGAACAGCATCAGCCGGCATGAAACACTATTTAATGCATCTTTTTCTTCGCCAAAGTTTCCATCCATCCATCCATCCATCCATCCATCCATCCATCCATCCATCCATCCATCCATCCATCCATCCATCCATCCATCCATCCATCCATCCATCCATCCATCCATCCATCCATCCATCCATCCATCCATCCATCCATCCATCCATCCATCCATCCATCCATCCATCCATCCATCCATCCATCCATAGGGACAAATCTGCAGCGCATGTTTAGAATAAAAAGAGCGATATCGTCTGCTAGTGTGGACGCTAATATACAGTATTATCATCATAGTTATCATTCTTGGTGTGAACGGGCCTATAGAAAATGAATGTGGTAGTTATATAAAAAAAGTATAAAATTTGTGGTAGTTGTTTAGCTCTCAATGGAAGGACAGACATTTCTCTGACTTAATTTTAAATATATTCATTTGTATTTCAAAGACGAAAAAAAAGTCTTACAGGTTTGGGATGACATGAGGGTGAGTAATTGAGTCTTTTCATTATTTAGGTGATCTAAA